>NC_138080.1:52061924-53449924 GCF_964212035.1 Myotis nattereri
TTCCAGGTTCTTGGTCTCCATTTCTCTAAATGATAAATACAGTTACTTAAGTTTCTAACTGATGCGACCAGATGGTAACAAGTTTAAGAGCACAAGGGGGGAAAAGGCAACCTTTTAGCTCTTCTTACTATACCCAGATTCAAACCAGAATATCTATAGTAGATTCATTTATACATTAAAAAAATAAATTTATATTTAATAGGCTATGTATTCTGAGTTATGATGTACCAGTACAACATCACAATCTTTTCCATTTTATTTATTCTTCCTCTTTCTTTTCCTCTCTCTTTGGAAGTATACCTAGTAGGACAGAGAAATGAATATATCATTTAGAAGGTGGATACATCTCAATTTTCTGCTGAAATACACAAAATACTGACCTGTCCTGAGATGTTAAGTAGAATTATTTGTTTTCATGGTTCTAGAACAAATGTTTTTTCTTAAAACTATCTCCATCAACTTTTTTTTTTTTTTAACTAGGCAGCTAGCTAGCTATAGGATATACAGTATGAAAATGATACTGAAAAAGAACAGAAAATAATATTTCATAGAAGAAAGGATGAATATGTTTTAAATAAAAAACTCTAGATTCTTAGAAAATAGGCCTAAAATTTTAATTGAATCTTTGACTTGGTCAGCTTGAGCTGCTGTAACAAGCACAGTGGCTTGGTGGTGGCTTTAGCAGTAGAAATTTATTTCTCATAGATCGGGAGGTTGGAGCTGCAACAACGGGGTGCTCGCATGGTCACGGTCTGGCGAGGGCCTCCTCCTCCTGGTCTACGGGTAGCTGCCTTGCTATGGCCGCACCTGGTGGTGAGAGGGACACTTAGTTTCTCCTTCTCTTAAAAGGGCCTTAATCCCATAATAACCTAATCTAACCTCATTACCTTTCGACTGTCCCACCCCCAAATACCATCATACTGGGCCTTAGGAATTTTGGGGGAACACAAACATTCAGTCCATAGCAACTTTTAGTGATGCTGTTCTCAGCATAGGTCTGGGCCTGGGGTTGGCTAGGCTCCCACTGAGCCCCTCAGGGCCCGCCAGCGCTGGCGGACAGAGCCTCCTGAGGATCTGGTGTTTGTCAGAGCCTCCTGCTTTATACGTCATTCCTCTGCTCACTGAATTGCTATTCCCGTTTTCCTTGTAAGTAATTTTAATTTTTCTTAGTCTGAAAGCTTGGTTAGGTTACACTGACATACAGTAATTCAATTATATCTTTAATTGAAAGCTGAGGCTAAAAATAGGCTTATAAATATTATATGGAAATTTTAGGTTGATAGTTTTATTATTATTGTTTTAATCAAATAATGTATAAGTCAGCAACTTTTTCTCATTATATTGCTTTTTTGTTACTGGCACTAAGTTGTATGCTGGCAATAAAATGATACCTAACACTTATTGAGTTCTTCCTCTGTGCTAGGCAATGCCAGGCACAGAGGAATATCTGATTTAATGTGCACTAAAACCCATGAGGCAGGTCCTGTTTTTAAGCCATTGTATAGATGTGGAAACTGAGGCCTCTCGAGCAGTAGATGAATGTGCTTAAGGTCAAACACACGGTAAATGATAGAGTCAGATGCCTGTGCTGGGGACATTCCTGAGGTTGACAACTCTCTCAGGTGACAGATCTCTCTTAGGAAGGAGTTTGTGCTTTACATGCACAGAAAAATTTTATAGCAACATTGAGTAGATAATTCAATAAGATGTATGCCTAAGACGTGTGCGGGTTTTGAGGTTATCCCCCCACAAAAGCATTTCTAATTAAACCAGTGGAGACATTTGTAAATTAAATCTGTATGATTAATTTCAGATAAGATGGGGAAACTGAAGCTGAGATTTATAGATAAGATGAATTTATTTGTGACAGCAAAAATGTACCAGTGCTCTTTGTGCAGCCCTGGTTTTGCCCAGTATTCATGACAACATCACTTTATATGCAAAGACAATCCACAGTCAACTATGAGTTCAACAGATATAAAATTGGTCACCTGGCAGGGAAGACACTACTAAGAGCCTCCTAAGTACCAAGTTAGTATCTATTGGGTTGATTGGGTTCATTTAGGTTCTGTAGGGTCTACTTTTACATCTTGTTTGGGTTTTGTAAGTTGGAAACAATAAGCGTGTGCGTGTGCGTGTGTGTGTGTGTTCATATGACCGTAGGAAAGACACAGCCATTGCTACAGACATCAGTGGAGGCAGACAGAAGGGGTGGAAGACCTTGGGGTTTCCCCTTCTTTGGAAAGTCTCCTGCCATTATGCAGATCTAATGAGAGCAGCTGGCAAGGGAGCCTGTGAAGTGTGGCTTGCAGGCTCCTCCTGTGAGACACAGAGCAGAGCCAGGGAAGGGGAAGTACAGTGTGAGAGTGCCCATGTGCAAATGACAGGCACAACCTATGTAGGGACAGAGGTCTGTGTTCTCCCTTCTATCACAAGAGAAATGAATAAACTCCTGTCCTGGCGTGGGGAATTTTTTTTATGGTTCTTTAGAGTCTCATTTGTTTCCTTTCTTAGGAATGGTGAGATCTTTGAAAGCAGGAGTCCAATCACTTGGGTGTCTGCTTCAATTCTAACCTTCCCTCTCAGGATTTTTAAACAAGGGTTTCTAGATAGACTCTACCCTCAGGGATGTTTCGATGAGACAATGCATTAGACCAGTGGTTCTCAACCTTCTGGCCCTTTAAATACAGTTCCTCATGTTGTGACCCAACCATAAAATTATTATTTTTTTTTTCATGTACTTACAACTTTATTTTTATTTTATTTTATTTTTTTAATATTTTTTATTGATTAAGATATTACATATGTGTACCCTCTACCCCCCCTCTCCCCGCTCACCCCCTCACCCCCCTGTTGTCCGTGTCCATTGGTTAGGCCTATATGCTTGCATATAAGTCCTTTGGTTGATCTTTCCCCCTTGCCCCCACCCTCCCCTACCTTCCCTCCAAGGCCCGACAGTCCAATCAATGCCTCTCCGTCTCTGGATCAGTCCTTGTTCATCAATTTATGTTGTTCATTATATTCCACAAATAAGTGAGATCTTGTGGTATTTATCCGCTCTCCAGTTCCATCCATGCTGTGGCAAATGGTAAGAGTTCCTTTTTCTTCTTCCTCTTCTTAAAGAATACCTTTCAGCTTTTCATATAATGCTGGTTTGGTGGTGATGAACTCCTTTAGCTTATTCTTATCCGTGAAGCTCTTTATCTGACCTTCCATTCTGAATGATAGCTTTGCTGGATAAAGTAATCTTGGTTGCAGGTTCTTGCTATTCATCTCTTTGAATATTTCTTGCCACTCTCTTCTGGCCTGCATGGTTTCTGTTGAGAAATCAGCTGACAGTCGGATGGGTACTCCCTTGTAGGTAACTGACTGTCTTTCTCTTGCTGCTTTTAAGATTCTCTCTTTATCTTTTGCTCTTGGCATTTTAATTATGATGTGTCTTGGTGTGGTCCTCTTTGGATTCCTTTTGTTTGGGGTTCTCTGCGCTTCCTGGACTTGTAAGTCCATTTCTTTCACCAGGTGGGGGAAGTTTTCTGTCATTATTTCTTCAAATAGGTTTTCAATATCTTGCCCTCTCTCTCCTTCTGGTACCCCTATAATTCTGATGTTGGTACGCTTGAAGTTGTCCCAGAGGTTCCTTACACTATCTTCATATTTTTTGAATCTCTTTTCTTTTTTCTTTTTCGGTTGGGTATTTTTTGTTTCTTTGCATTTCAAATCTTTGACTTGATTCTTGGGATCCTCTTGTCTGCTGTTGGAGCTCTGTAAAGTATTCTTTATTTCAGTCAGTGTATGCATAATTTCTAATTGGTCCTTTTTCATGACCTCCATGGTCTCACCATACTCCTTGAGGGATTCATTAAATTTATCGGCGGTTTCCATAAAATTCTTGACAAACCTTATAAACGTGGCCTTGAACTCTATATCCAGTTGTCTGGCCTCCTCCGTTTCTGCCAATTGTGACCTGTTTCTTTGTCTCCGCATTTTGGCTGCTTCCCTGTGTTGATAGAGTGGCCTGCGCGCCAGGTGTCCTGTAGGGCCCAGTGGCTCAGCCTCCCCAGTTACCTGGGGTGGACACTCTTGGTGCACTCTTGGTGCCTCGCTTGTTGTAGGATCACTGGGAGGAATTGACCTCCAGGCCAATTGGCTGTGGGAAGAAGCTGTGTCTGAAGTGGGAGAATGGACCCCCTCTGACCACTGGGTACAGTGGCTCCTGGATCTAAGGAGGTGCTAATTCAGCCCCTGCCTGAGGCCACACAGCAGGAACTACGAAGAGGCTCAGCTGTGAAGCAATGCAAGCCGCTGCGGGGCCTTGGGCCTTCTCTTGGAAGTTCTGGGTCTGGCTGGCCCGGCTGCAGTTAGGTAATTATCAGGTTGCAAAGTTCTGGGGCATTCACATGCAAAAGCCTCTGCCACAGCCCGGGTGGGGCGGGGTCAAAGGGCGTAGAAAGAAGCTATGGCTGATTCTCCGCGCCCAGAGTCGCGTGTCTCAGTGTCCCGGCAATGGCTGCAAGCACCTCCGAGGGAAATCTGCCCCCAAGTTCGCCCGCTGCCGCCTGAGAGAGCAGCCTCTCCCCGTATGAGACCTGGGTCCCCAGAGACTTCCCGGAACCAGAGATCAGAGCAGTCGGGAGCTTGTGATTCAAAAAGACAGCCGCGTCCTCAGGTGCCACCCCCTTTCCTTGCGCGCGAGCCGCCGCGTACCTCTGCACTCAGCCTCCGCAGCTCCTCTGGCTCTCAGCGTGCTTTTCTTTTCTTCTAGTTGTAGAAATTACACTCAGCCAGCCTTCCTGTTGTTTTGGACGATGTTTGCTCCGTCCTTTGGGCTAATTTTCAATTGTTGTGGGAGGCGACTATTTCCCGGTGTTTATCTATGCCGCCATCTTAGTTTCTCCCATAAAATTATTTTTGTTGCTACTTCATAACTATAATGTTGCTACTGTTATGAATCGTAATGTAAATATCTGATATGCAGGATGGTCTTAGGCAACCCCTGTGAAAGGGTCGTTCAACCGCCAAAGGGGTCGTGACCCACAGGTTGAGAACCTCTGCATTAGAGGAAGCACAATTCCCCTGATAAATCCAATTGTGAAGTCGTGTATCATTGATGGGAACTACTGCTCCTGTTCCAGCTTCTATCCACATGTGATGAATAGGAATTCTTCACAAGTCTAGCCTTCATTAGGTAACTGCAGAGATGATCTCCTCTTAGAAATCTCTCATACACACATTTTGGCAATTTGGGAAGCAGTTATTACTGCAGCACTTACTATTGTTGAGTATCCACTTGACATTTTTTTTTTGTTGGGGGGGGGGAGAGATTTTAAGAACTCAAAGTATTGTAATAATTTTCTGTTGTTTTGTAGGGATTGGTTTAGCTTTGCATGCATCTGAGGAGTATGTGTGCGTGCATGTTTGTGTGTGCATCTGAGAAACTGCAACCTTAGAGAATAGTATTTGGACTGGTTATGAAACCAGTCCAATGAACTTGAGAATCAGTGAGCATTGTACTTGATCAACTCTTTAAATCAGAGGATGAAGTTTGTTTTAGCTTTTTTAGATTTTTCAGTATATACATATACATACATATTCATACATTATAGGTAGATATTTTTATTGTAACATGAAGGATCATTTAACAATTATCTAAATACAAATTTCTAGATTTTAATATGGTGTATGCAGGAGATGGCATTTTATCTCAAAATTGAGCTCATCAACTTTTAGAACTTCATGAGCCCAGACCTGAATAGCCAGTCATCACCTTTTGAACTTTAGCCCCCTGCTCAAAGTGAATTTCAAATTGGGAATACTGTGAAGTGTTAAATTATAAGTAATAAAAATTAGCTCCTCTCTGTGAAATTAAGGCCTAAAGAAAAAGGACCATAACAGCTGTTTTCCAGTTCATCCTTTGGAAGCATGAAGCTTCTACAGACTAATTTTGTGAACCAAGTAACCTGATTCTATAATGCAAATTCCATTCCTTTGGAAATATAGGTCTGATTTTCTATTTAAAGAGTTAGCAAATTTTCTTTAAAAATTTAGCAAATTGTTATTTTTTTTGGGGGGGGGGGGTGGGGGCAAAAGAAACTTGTTCTAAATTGAAAAAGTTAATTTTTAAATAATTAGTGTTATTCTAAGTTTCTGCAGTTACCCACCCCTTTTGTACTGTGTGTTTTTGTTTCTTTGACACCTTTCAGTTAGCAAGAGGATGAATTAAACTGTAGTTCTTGTAAAATAATTCATCTGAAGAAACATTTATTTCTACATCTGACTGAAGATTGATGTGGAGTAAAAATACCCCCAAAAAGTTACACATAAAAACACAAAGCATACCGATGTAATTGCAATAATGGAATTATACTGGTATTATTACATTTTTACATCTGGTATCAATAGACTGATTTTCCAGATCAGTTGTTCTCAAGGTGTGGTCCCTGGACTAGCATCATCGCATCATTGAACCTGTTAGAAATGTGAATTCTTGGGTCTCATCCCAGACCTACTGGAATGGAAACCTTTAGAAGGAGGTAGGAGGAGAGCAATCTGTGTTTTAACAAACCCTCTGGGTGATTCTATGGACCACAGAATAATTACCATAATTTGATACTGCTTTCCAAAAATTGAGATTATTATGAATCAGGTGTAACAAGATGACAGAAATAGTGTAAAAAAACCCAAAATCATTAACACTATTGTTGCTGGTTGTTTGGTTTGTAAAACTCTTCTTGTGGAGAAAAATTTGTGTGACTGTTTTTGGAATAAGGCAGTGATTGTTATGAAGGCAGGGATATGGATACCATTTGTAAGTTTTGCCCACGTAGCACTTCATGTCATAGTGAGGGGACATAGAGGAGAGGAGCCGGGCACTGGGGAGTTAGTTAAAGGGGTACTTGACTTCATTTGTGTGATTAGTAGAATAAAAGATAATATATATGAAAATCATTTGCACCTTGTAAAACACTATAAGTGCAATTTATGCATTTGTTCTGTCAACAAACATTTAAGTACTCTAGGTCCTAGGGAATAAACAGTGAAGTAAACACCAGCCCATGCCCTCGTGGAACTCACGTTCTGGGGACTTGAGTTATATTTAACTATGTATTTGTTACATACGAAGCTATAAATGAATACTTACAAGTAAACTGAGCTTAATTTGCAGAAAATTTTTCAAAATAGGCCCTGGTAGCACTAGTAGTTCACCTACTGACTGTTCAGGTAATGCCGGGGTGATAGCCAGCATCTAGAAGGGTTCATCTGGAGAAGGCGCTGCATGTAAATTAATAAAGAGACTAGAAATATCATATAAATTTGTAATCCATGGGGAAGCCAGAGGAAGTTTAGCTATAGGAACCAAGTTCTCCCTATCTCCGGAGCCAGGGCTCTTTTTATTCCCACCCTTTGCCCTATAGCAAAGTAGATATACATATCAAAGGTAAGTTTGTATACAGTAGGCATTGTCAGGTTGGGGAACTGCCTTCGGCTGTTCACGCGTTTAGCCAGCAGGAGGCAATAACATGTAGATTCAAATGCCCTCAGCTGTCTGGTAGCAGGTAACAATATATGCAGATCTTTAGGTGTGGGGAAATGCCCTTAGCTATTCCAGCAGGAGATAATAGGTATTCAGCCCTGCTGAATCCCCAAGTTCCATCAATCTTTTGATGAAACTTCTTGCATTTATGACATGCTGGAATTAGCTTGTGGCCCACAGTTGTATGGTAGTTTCAAACACATCTACCCACAAAGTAAGAAAATAGATCTATGCAAACCCCAAAGAGATGTCACCAGGCCCATGTACTAAACCAGGGTTGACTTCAATCTTCTCTGCATTCATCTTTTGCTTCAGACTGTGGGTTCCTGGAGGACGGGGGTCACACCTCATGGAACCTGTATCACCAGAACCTTCCAGGCTGTTGGTGATAAAAACGAGGGGCTCCATTAATTGCTTGCTTCACTATGTATTTAATGTGATCATCTGGTTTCCAATCCCCAGCTGCTTTGAAATAGCGAGTGAAAGGCAGTTTCCTGGTGAAGACAGGATAGCAGGGAGGAGGGGCCCTTCAATGTCACCACAAAGGACAAAACAGAATATCTGTTTTTTAAAAATAAGCACAGCAGTGCAGCAATCTGGGGAAGAAGACTAATTACTTTATAACACAGAGAATTGATTTCCAAATGTGAAGAAAAGACTAACGTGCTTGAGCACATAAGATTGACAGACGTGGTTGCCAATAAAAGCCATAAGCCCTTCAGGACACTCGGCTCCCAGTCTCCAGAGCACCCAGAGAACCAGAGCTTTGGCGCTTTTTATTTTTCAATTAGAACATTGTTTGACTTACTACAGATTTCAAATACGACTTTAAGCAATGCCATTGCCTATATTGGCATAGCTAGTATTCTAATTTTTCTTAATTTTAGTTTAATAGCATTCTCTTCCAGAAGAAAATATACCTTATAGGTCAGCTACAGGAAAAAAAAAAATGCACTCTCTTAGTTTTTAGAGAGATACATATGAATATATTCCCCATCGATGTTACTTTTAATCTTGTTAATTCTATAATGTGGTAATTTTTTTGTGGCTAAGAAGCACTTTCTTTAGCAGCCACTGATGCCTCTTTGACACACTGCGCTGAGAGGAAGGAGAGACTGCCTGGCAGAAGACAGAGTTGTGGTAGAGTTTGGGGTCCAGCCCTGGTCTGCCACAGGGTAAATGTGGGTCTCATCCGAGTCACTAAAATTTCATCAGCAGCTGTTTCCTTATCTGTAGAGTGGAGCCAATACAAACTTACAGCACAGAACTGTTTTGACAATTAAATGAAATAATGTGTGTGGAAAGCATTTAAAAAACAAGGATCACTTACAGAAATGGTGGGAACCTGTATCACAAAACACATGTTAAAAGACAGGATCTAAGCAATTACCGAAAATTTAATTTTTTCCCCTTCCTATCTCTTCCTTCCTGTGATATTTCCCAGGACAATTATGAAGTCAGATGATTCTTTGCTTATATAAAATGGCCCAGGTCCAGTTGTTCTCATGAGTTGGCCTGGACCTTTCTCAAGTAGGTTTGTGACTGAGCTTAATTGGTTGGTAAATCAATTATAAATTCTAAGGAGGAAATCAGATGTCAGTAAATGAGCATCAGTAACAGAAAGTAGGTCCAGACCTGGTGAGTTTAACAGTGGCTGGGATTTTTAAGACTTGTGGGAGATATTTACTACATTAGGCTCCTACCATAATTATAGACAGATTGAATGTTTTTCTATAGATCTCTCTCATTTGAATTTTTGCCTTCACACAATTCTTTAGCAGCTGCCTCATATTAATGTCTGTGGAGACAAAACCTGCAGGAACACATTTTGACAAGGAATAAAAGTGGGAGGCAGCTGCATGTCTCTTAGGAAATCAGTGGGGCTTTGCCTTTAACCCCTTTAGATCCAGGTCACAGGCTTAGCTTGGCAGGGCGGTTTAACTATAGCTCCGGTTATTTTCCTGAAAAGCTACTGTACCATAAACTGCTATCACTCGTTAACACCTCAGAGGACACCAGTTGTCCTCACATTTATGAAAAAGAAACATATTCAGAAGAGAACGGGATACCTGGATTTGGAGACTGGCCGAAGGAAGACGCTTGAGGCCGGAAAGTGCTTTTGAAAGAGGTGAGGCCTGCAGGGAACACAGAGCTGAGTGAGTGACTGGGGGAGAGTCCGGTCACAGCCCCGAAGGAGCAGTGAGGTGGAGAGAGAGGTGGGGAAGAACTTCGAGACTAAAAATGAGTAGGCGGGCCCTAGCCAGTTTGGCTCAGAGAATAGTGTCGGCTGCGGACTGAAGGGTCCCGGGTTTGAGTCCGGTCAAGGGCATGTACCTTTGGATGCAGGTTCCTGGCCCTGGTCAGGGACACGCGGCAACCAACCAATCAATGTGTCTCTCTCACATCAGTGTTTCTCTCTGTCTCTCGCTCTCCCTCCCACTCTCTCTAAAAATCAATGGAAAAATATCCTCAGGTGTGGAAAAAATAAAGAATAGGAGGATGTCATAGGCAACTTTACATGCTTTGCAGTTTGCCTGGTTGTTACGTCCAGGATGCTGTAGAAACAAAATAAATGTTTTTTTGATAACACAATCCAAATTTCAAATGTAATAATTACCCAGTTCATCCGTAGAATATTATTTGTAAGCTTTGATTTGTAGTTAGTGGGTAGATTGCTGATGTATTTGACTAAAATCTTTTCCTTTGGAAGACTTGAGCACATGATGCTGAGTACAGCAATGGCCTCGAAAGTATCTGTGTGTATGTATATCGGTGCTATTTGAACCAGGAGAATGTACAGAATTATATGAAAACAACTACAGTTTCTACTTAATATTTCGTGCTTATCATATATGTGTCAAATAATTTAACTGGTAGTTTTAATGTATGAAAGCTAAGAACTACATCAGTATTTGTCACATGAATACTTTAAAAATAAGCAGTTGCTTAGCACTCATGAAATTTAATGTGTTATGTACCTACAAGAACAATATTCCCTTCTTTTAAAGCTTATAAAAACCGATGCAAAATAGCATTATATCAATTCAGGTACCGTGAGAACCAGACTCCATGGAAGAATAAGACATGCAAGAGAGTCATTGGGAGCCAAACCTGTAAAGGATACAGGGCGATGGAGTAGGAGGAGACCCCGACTGTGATCTCCTATGGAAGGAGGGTGCCACCTATGAAAGGAAGGGACGAAGGAGGGGCATTGGGTAGAAAGAGGCTCGAACAGAATGCAGCTCTGAAAAAGGCTTGGCCAGACCAATGGGGTTTCCCAGAACAAAGACTGCCCATTGGAGAGTCCACATTGGGCAAGAATGGCCAGCCTTAGTACCCAATCAGGCTCGGTCATTGGCTGGGAGCAGCCAGGGAGAGTATGGCCTTGGCCAGGTTGTGGCAGCTGGAGGCTGTTGGCTACCTCTACTCCTCCCATCAGGGTCTCTCTCTATTTTTAAAAAATATATTTTTATTGATTTTTTACAGAGAGGAAGGGAGAGGGGTAGAGAGTTAGAAACATCGATGAGAGAGAGACATCCATTAGCTGCCTCCTGCACACCCCCCATTGGGGATGTGCCGGCAACCAAGGTACATGTCCTTGACCGGAATCAAAGCTGGGACCCTTTAGTCTGCAGGCCAACGCACTATCCACTGAGCCAAACCGGTCAGGGCCCATCAGAGTCTCTCTTGAAGTGAGATCTGAGCAGTCCAGTCCCACGGCTACCATAATTATGCAGTGTTATAAACTAACTTATCAAGCTTTTTAAAATTGACATTCTAAATATTCACTCATGTGAATATTGTTATTGGCAATTGGGGATTTTTAGAAACACATTGGAATCATGCAAAACCACAGACTAACCAACGTGAAATTGTATATTCTCTGTAAACCTAAGGGCTAATCTTATTTTATTTGAAGATTTACAACTACCATTTTAGTATTTATTTCCATCTACATCTGGGATCTAGAGAGCAAGTCTAGCTTTCTTTAAAAGTTGTGTTAATTGCTTTCTCTAATTCTGAATACAATACATGCTCATTTTAGACAAACTGGAAATATAAAAAAACTTTTATTTTATTATTTATTTTAAAAAATATATTTTTTGTTGATTTTTTGAGAGGAATGGAGAAGGAGAGATAGAAACATTGATGAGTCTTGGCTGCCTCCTGCAGGATCCCGGCCCCCATTGGGGATGGAGCCCCAGACCTGAGCATGTGCCCTGACTAGGGATCGAACCAGCCACCTCTTGGTTCTGGGTGGATGTTCAACCACTGAGCCACACCAGCTGGGCAAGAAACCTTTTAAAAAGGATATGAAAATCACTCTATTTTATTTTTTCAATTAGTTTACATTCAATATTATTTTGTATCAGTTTCAAATATATAGCATTTGGTTAGACAGTCATATGTTTAAAAATAACCCTTAATTCCAACACTGAAAATGAATATACAGTTAACTTTTGTGGTGTTTCCCCTGCGATTAAAAAAATGTGCGCATATAACAGGGATGCTAATAGGGTCTGCAAATAGCCACCGAATTAGTGGGATGAGTTGTTTCTGTGAGAAGACTCCAGCCCCACCTGATAGCACCTGAGCTGTGAGCTGGTGGCAGTGGCCTGACAAGTCTGCTAGTGCCTGGGCTCAGGGCCAAGCTCAGGGAATAAGACCCAACCAAGATGAACTTGTCCCATTAAGAAAGTCCAAGTCCACCATAGAAGATTGGAACTCCCTTGGTGACTGCCATTTATATCTGTCTGACAGTCCTGGAGCCATGGAACTCATGTCTGGGGGCCACAAAGACCTGTTTCAAAAATGTTATGGGTCAAAGAGTGTGGCTTTGGGATTATACCGTGTGCCTAAAGGGCCAAGCTTTCTTGTGCTACCATAGATCACCTTGAAGCTGGCACTTGTGCTGGTAGTGTTGGTAGAGCAATCACAGTACCCAGTGAGACATGATGGTTCTGGAGAAGCCCAGCAGGCCAAGGGGGTGTTCAGCAGATGCCCAGAAGTTGCCTGGAAGTGCTTAGATGGAGCAGGAGTGTTTGGAAACACACAGCAGCTGATGATGCTCAGAAGTAATGGAGGGGTTAGAGCTCCTGCATGAGTAGGTGGCCACAGCCAGTGAAGTTGGGCTGTGGCTATTACTAGTCTAACCCCATGTGCCCTGAGATAGATACACATGAAGAGATGTGTGTGTGTGCGTGTGTGTGCATATGTGTGTATGTGTGTGAGAGACAAAAGGAGAAAAAGGGAGACATTGTGTAGTTAATGGATGTCATAAACAATTTTTAATTCTATTTTTTTTATTTAACATTAGAGTGAATAGGTGTTTGCCCAAATTATTAAGTTTTCCTTGAAAACATGATTTATTTCATGATATATGTTTGCTCTCGTGTTTTAAATTTTCTTATTGATACATATTGATTTTTGTGTTTTTTTAAAATTTCAAAGTGTGATGAACATGTTTGCACTTGTATCTTTTATCATATCTTTGATGATTTCTTTAAAATAAATCTCTACAATGAGATTGCCATATCGAAGGATATTCTTATTTTAAGATCTTTGATACATATTATGTACTTGCTTTCAAGAACATTTTTGAAGTTTACTCTCCCATTACTGGTGTATGAGATTGTCTACCTCATTAAATCCACTCCATGAGCATCTATTCAAAATAATATTTTCTAGTTTGTTATGTAAAAATATTAGATTGTTTAAGCTTTTTACCAGTTTGGTTAAATCTTTTTTCTGTGTTTTTCTACTTAGTCTACTGTGTGCTCTACCTACTTTTTTGTAGGATGTTAACATTGTTCATATTTATAGGGAAAAACCTTTTTAATATTATGTCTATCAACCTTTTGTATTTGTTCTTTTCCCCCCTCTTCTTGCCTTTTAATTTTATTTGCAATATTTTATTAATGCATAGAATTTTAAAGCTTTTTTT
This sequence comes from Myotis nattereri, assembly GCF_964212035.1. Taxonomy (NCBI): domain Eukaryota; kingdom Metazoa; phylum Chordata; class Mammalia; order Chiroptera; family Vespertilionidae; genus Myotis; species Myotis nattereri. Next base: position 52,075,400 of record NC_138080.1, read on the forward strand.
GTAGTTAGATCTTTCTTTTCCTTTGTGACTTTTGCATCTTCTATCCCTAGATAGAAAAAAAAAATCAGTTAAGTGCTTGGAATAAAATCAGTTGGAATTTCAAATTAACCACATGCCAAAATTTATTCCAGCTGGCATAAGGAATTAAATATAAAAGGAGCCATAAAATTCTGTTTGCCAAAAACAGGGATTTGTTGGTCTCCTTCACTATCTGTGTTGTTGGCTGTTAATGTAATCCTTGCAGCTCACAGTGGGGGTACGACTTGAAGTATGCAGGTCCTTCTTTGACTAAGTTTGAATGGTTGACCCAGGGGTCTGCCAGCCAGAAAAGCATCTCAAGGCCCTATCTTGGACGAGTAATTTATGCATGTGAAATCCCTAAACTCCATCACACTGGTCACCAAGAAAAAGATCTATAGCAAAAAAGTTCTAAGAAAAAGAGGTAGTATTGATGAATATAGTGGGCAATGTAGTAAGGAGAGGTAGCTTGTGTATCTGTTGACATCTGTAACAGAAGGGCTGTGGGTTTAAGATAGAGGGAGGAGAAATTGCTTGGGAGCAGCAAAGAGGATACATACTTCAATATTAGCCCACTGGAATTAGGAGTATGGGAAGCAAACCCCTGTCACTCCAGAGGGTGTCAAGGTAACTCACGTGCTAGTGTGGGGGGCATACTGTTTTAATTACACCAGGAAGGTGGAGGGAGCATTCAGAGAAGAGGGTCAGAGCACAAGGAGACTTAGATGATGACAGATCTGGATTATCCAAGGTGCGGGGAAGGGTTTGGGGGATCCAGGAAGTGCATGTTTGAGTCAGTTAGGGGATGTATGGAGCCATGTGGGGTAAGGGAGTCTAGTGGGTGTGGTTCTACCTACTTATTTAGACTGAGGTCAACAGGATGGAGGCATGATATAAGATTCATTCTGAAGGTCACTTAGGGGAGACTGATGCTCAAATAATTCTAGCCTCCTTCTCAGGACCTGCCATTTAGGCTGTGTCACTGGGCACCATGAGGTAGGAGGGTTACATGATGGTGTGAGCTGGAAGAAGTGGAGCTCTGTGTACATGCCCCCAAATTCTGTTACTGGAGGTCACAAGGCTGAGAGGTCACCCAGATGAAGAGGCTGTAAAAAATCTTTGGATTAATGAGTGAGTATGGTGTATTTGATGGGGATGTAGAGACTTGACTTGTCTGATTAGCAATACATGACATTTACTTATTTATTTGCCCAGTGGTTATTGATTACCAGGGGCAGAGAATACAATGAAAAGCAAGAATTGTTCTTTCCTAATAATGTAACTCATCAGAATATCACCTTGTTGTGGTCCTTATTCATGTCCTATTTTCTACCCAACCTTCAAAATCACAAGAGCTTATTGTCCATGCATGGGTGTTTATGCTTATTAATGAATAAAGAACTGTATTTTTTTGGAAGTAAAACAATTTTTTTTATAAGTAATCAGACTCTTTCTAATGGGAAACAAAACACAACTGCTGCCCTAGCTGGTTTGGCTCAGTGGATAGAGTATTGGCCTGCAGACCAAAGGGTCCCAGGTTCGATTCCGGCCAAGGGCTCCAGTTGTGGGCTCGATCCCCCCAATAGGGGGCATGCAGGAGGCAGCCAATTAATGATTCTCTCTTATTGCTGTTTCTATCTTTCTATCCCTCTCTCCTCCTCTCTGAAATCAATAAAAAATATATATTAAAAAAACACACAACTGCCTAATAAAGAATGACATAATCCTTTTTTTTTTTTTTAATATATTTTATTGATTTTTTACAGAGAGGAAGGGAGAGGGATAGAGAGTTAGAAACATCGATGAGAGAGAAACATCGATCAGCTGCCTCCTGCACATCTCCTACTGGGGATATGCCCGCAACCCAGGTACATGCCCTTGACCGGAATCAAACCTGGGACCTTTCAGTCCGCAGGCTGACGCTCTATCCACTGAGCCAAACCGGCGCTGGCAATGACATAATCCTTTTAATACAAATTAAAAATTTAAAACAAATAGAGGTGTGCTAACTCTGACAAGTGTTGTATTATAGGTTTTTTGTAAAAAATCCTTATTGTTAAGAGTATTACAGATGTCCCCTCTATTTCTCCCTATTGCCACCCCCTACCAGTTCCCGCCCCACCCCAGGCCTCCACCACCCTATTGTCTGTGACCATGGACAATGCATATATAAATATAAGATTTTCGGTTAATCTCTTCCTGCCTCCCCCTCCCCACTTCCCTCTGAAGTAAGTCTGTTCCATGTTTCCATGCCTCTGGTTCTATTTTATTTATCAGTATATTTTGTTCATTAGATTCCCTTTTATTTATTTTGATCTTTAGATTCAATTGTTGATAGATATGTATTTATTGCCATTTTATTGTTCATATTTTTTCTTCTTAAAAAAGACCCTTCAACATTTCATGTAATACTGGTTTGGTGACGATGAACTCCTTTAGCTTTTTCTTGTCTGTGAAGCTTGTTATCTGATCTTCAATTATAGGCTTGTTTGTTTTTTTTTTAGTTTGGAGAGAGGTGGTTCTGCTATAAAGGCTCTTAAAAATGAAAATAGGAAAGAACCTTTCTGAAAAACTACTCACATCAGCGTGCCAATGATCGTCACAGCAGATACTGAAGGCTTGACTGTTTTTCAGTGTACTTTTACTTTATGACATAGATTTGGTACTTGGTGTAATTTTAAAAAATGGACTTTACATATATTCAGTAAGCTGGGAAAAATATAATCATTCATGGTATTTAATTAATTCATGAACCATTATAATATCTGCTTCCAAAACTGCTGACCCAGAGTGTTATTTATTTCTTTTTAGCTATCAACAAGTTGCTACAGTTGATGCAGAAATCTTTTGAACATATCATGTTATCATATTGAAGAAATCTTGGTGAATGTTTTAAAATATGATCAAACCAATTTCCACTTAGCTTTTAAGTCAATGAGGTTTTCCATTCTCTTTCAGTGCATGATTCCAACAAAGACTTAGCATCTTTCTTTTAAACACCCCCTAATATCAAAGGACTTGAGTGCTGCGGCGCCTCTTTATTTTTGTCTTTGCCAGCAAAAGTTTGTGTCATTTTTCTAAAATGCTGGCAAAGTTCAAAGAGACTTCATAGTAACTCTCAACTTACTGGTGATATATATGTGTGTGCTTTGTGCACTTTATAACTCCAGGCATTCCATGCTTTTCTTCCTAATGACATATGGGGTAATAAACATGTGAAAGACATTATTTGATGAAACAGAGAAAGTCTGAATTATGTGGCAAGGATGAGGTTCAATTGTGATTTTTAAAAATTGCCTCTCTTTATATCTTCTTTATACTGTGTTCTTTGGTCTTATAACTTCTTAGCCTGTAGGGATAAGGAGGGAAAAACCTAACTATTTCTGGAAAACTAATAGGATGATTTATGATTTTTTATGTCTCATAAAAGTAGAATACAAATATGTTCAGTTATTCATAGAATTTCATCTGGTCTATGAATCTTTAATGGGGGCAGTATCACCCCCAGGGGGCAATAACTGGTTTCTGGAGGAGTAAAAAAAAAAAAAAAAAAGATAATGGCAATGACTTTTGGCTTTTGAAAGCATCAGGGTACGTAAGTAGATATACAGTATATCTGTAATACTTAAATTTCATTAGGGGGGATGAGAAAAAAAAGTCTTTAAAAAGGCTATTAGAGGAACAATACTTTCATAAAAGTTGAGAAACACTGATCTAGTCTTTGAAGATGGAAATTCAGCATCGACATAAAATGTGTATCACCAAGGAAATAAAGTAGGTAGATTTTGAAAGTAAATTCCAATTTCATACTTTCCAAATACAATTTCATATGTTTGCAAACCATGGATCTTATACTGAGTATTCAGCATGTCAGCCTATTCATGTATAACTCACACTGGCTTTTGATACACCAAGCTTCTGAGGCAGGGCATTGGCTGGCTCAGCCCTGCTGCCCTGGTCCTTTCCTCCAGGAGCTGTCTTTTGGGGGAAATGAGGTAAGGAAAGTGAAGCACTTGGAAGGGAACACTCAGTAAGTGCAGGTGTAGACGGCTGTGAGATCACAAAGGAATTAATAGTTAACTTTGCTGGAAGGTGTTTAGGAAGGGATTCGACAAAGAGATTACTTTAGACCAAGGAGTTTACAAAGTTGGGTGGTAAAACAATTACATCTTTATTTGCAATGAGCTCCATCTGAAATGTACTGTTTCCTTCAATTATGATGTGGCAAACCACAGGAGAATTACCAATATCTGGACTTTGTCCCCAAAAGAAATCATAGATATTTCCATAGCACATCATAGTTGTTGCAACTATCTTGAAATATTGCTTTCACCACAACATTAAAAGGAAAAGGACAATATGGGAGGCATATAGAACTGAGAAGAGATACATATTCATGATAAAAACAGATCAGCAGAGTCATGGGATTAAGGAGAAAATTTATGGCTTATTAAAGAGAGGCTATGACAAGACGGGCTGTAGAAGAAGATATTGACATGGCCAATGCAAATATGAAAATATCTCTCAGATCCTCAAGGAAATAAGAATTAAAAATAATTTAATAAAATTTTGGCAAATTGCCTAAAACTAAAGGTAAAAATGTTCATTATAAAGAGTGTGGGAAAACAGACCTTTTCATGATGTTGGTACAAAGTGATAAGTCCTCCCCCCCCCCCATGACAATATTATAATAGCTTTCAGTTTTTAAAAAAATGCTCATAACCATTGACCCAGAAATTCCATCTTTAGAAATTTCTCCTATGAGAATACTGGCATGTATGACATTGTGATATATATACAAGAATGTTTGGCAAAATAATATCTTCATTGTGAAAAGCCAGAAGTGACTTAAATTAGTCCATTAGTGGGAAATTTATTGAAGACATTGGCAGCTTCTTATAATGGTGCCATATACAGCTGGATATAGCTATATCTACTGACAAGGGAACTCTTCTAAGACATACCGTTATATGAAAAGTCACAAGGAAAATATGTAGTGTGATCTTATTTATGTAAAATATATCAAAGCCAAAAACTCAACAAAATCCAGAGAGCATGGAAACTTGTCTTGATGGATATGAGCCCAATTCTTAATAGACAGTGGTGGGAGGAGGGGTTTGACTGTTTTGAATGACAGGTTTGTTTTTACTGCTCTATAATGTTTGGACTTTTTGTCTATGTATCACTGCAAAATTAAGTAAAAAGGAAAAGAATTCTGGAAGATGATTGCATTTACAATGAAAGCAAAAGGATAAACTTCTTAGGAATGCGCCCATCAGGAAATGTGCAGGACTTGTGGAAAGAGAACTATTAAATTTTATTGAGGCATATAAAAGAAAGCCCAAGTAAATGCAGAGACGTACCATGTTCTTGAATTGGATGTTTCAGTGGAAGTTTATATATTTGAGTGCAAATCTAGTCAAAACCCATGGGAAATTAAACTTGACAAAGTGATCCTGAAGTTCTTCGGCAAGAATAAAAAACAGGCAAGAATAGCTAAAGAAAAGTCTTGAAAAAGAATAATGGAGTGTGCCTGTGCAGCCAGATTTTGAAGAGTGTTCTAAAATTAAAATAATGGAAATAGCGAGCACTTGGACCATGCTTCGACGAAATGATCCATTTAACAGAATGGAAAGCCAGAAATTGGTTGGCTGTCCACTCCGATCTCCAGGGCACCGATTGGCATTTGTCTACTGGAGACTCAAAGTCAGCCTTCCTACCTCTTTATTGTCACTCCACAGGGGCCACAATCAGCTTTGACTCCTTTACATTTTCCAGGGCACATTGTGCAATTCAGTGTTTGATACTCTATTAGTTAGGTACTCTATTAGTTAGGCAGAGGGTGCCATTTGATGGGGTTTACCTGGAAAGATGTTTGGGGAGAGTGATGTGGGTGTGAACCTCTAAGAAAAGAGGATTTGTGGAATAGTGTGCTTCTTGCTAATTTTAAAAATATATTTTTTAAAGATTTCAGAGAGAATGGAAGGGAGAGGGAGAAAGAGAGAGAAACATTGATGAAAGAGAAACATCAATCGGCTGCCTCCTGCACGCCCCCATGACATTCAATCAACTGAGCCACATGGGGCAGGGCTAAAAAAATGCATAGAGAGGAGTTGAGAGAGGTGCTTACTATAAGTCATCAAGGAAAAACAAACTAAGTCAGGTTCAAAGAATGTGCTACTCAAAATCCAAGGTTATTCCCAGGAACAGCAATACAGTTAGAGGCTATAGCACACATTGCTTATGTAGATTCTGAAATTTTACTCCTTTAAAGAAACCTATACATGGTACAAGAAAAGTTAATGATATTTACATTGTCTGATTACAAACAAAAGACTGTGTCTTAGTCAATTTGAGCTGCTATAACAGAGCACAATAAACTGGCTGTCTTATAAGCAACAGAAATTTATTTCTCAGAGTTCTGGAGGCTGGATGCCTGAGATCAGGGTGCCAACACTGTAGAGTTCTGATGAGGGTCCTCCTTTGGGCTGGAAACTGTCAATTTTTCCTTGCATCCTCCCATGGTTGAAAGTGCAGAGAGAGAGAGCGAGCTCCCTGGGGTCTCTGTTATGAAGACAGTAATCTCTGGGGGCCCCACCCTCATGACTATTCACCTCTCCAGTCTCACCTCCAAATACCATTACATTGGGGGTTAGGATTTCAATATGTAAATTTTGGGAAGGACACAAACATTTAGTTCACGACCAATTAATAGGCACATGTCTTTGTTTCATTGAATTACCTGACTTTATACCACTGCTCTGGGGAGTTTCCAAGAGTCCACTTGTGTGGAAGTTTGCCTCCACCTCCACTGAAGGAAAGCCTGGCTCAGGCTTGTTTTGTTTTAGATTTTCAATAGATTGCCGTCCTCCTTTCATGTCATTGAATCTATCTTCCCTAGCGCTTTTCATCATTAGGGGGGTCAGTGGCAAGATCTAGTTGGCCAAATGTTGGATGTTTATCTGAAGCAGTGGTTCTCACTTATTGTGCATTGTAGTGTCCTAGGGGGTGTCATTCACAGATTCTGACTCAATAGTTCAGGTGCAGGGCCTGAGAGATTGTGCATTTTTAATGAGCTCCTCAGGGAACACCATGAGGCTGGTCTAGGGACCACACTTTGAGTAGGGCCTAAACTCACAAGGAGCCAAGGAGGCCTAATTTGACCTTAGAATCTAGTCAGCACTGTCCAATAGAAATGTACTGTGAGTCATAAATGTGAACCAAATATGTAATTCAGTAATTTTTTTAGTAGTCACATCAAAAGAAGGAAAAAAGACAGGAAAAATTAATTTTAATAATAAAGTTTATTTAAACCAATATATCACATGCTTAATCTTTCAACATATAATCGATGTAAAAACTATTGAGATATTTTACATGCTTTGGTTTGGATTGAGTTTTTGAAATAAGGGAGGGAAGGAGAGAGCAAGGAAGAATATCAGTGAATCTGTAGATACCTCCCTGCAGAACCTGGTAGCCCTGGGAGGATGGAGCCAGGGAAGAGGTGCCTGACTTTCCTCTCTTCCCTTCCTCTGATCTTCCTCTCTACCTCCTATTGGCTGAGCTCACTGGCAGTCCAGAGAGCAAAGGAGCATCAGGGTGTGATCCATTCAAGGTCATCCCTGAAGGGCACAGGGCCTGGTGGACAAGGGTAGAGACAGGATCAGGGGCCTGTTGGGTTGACTGAGGTATTTTTCCCTCTCCCTTTCTCTTCTTTTTTTCATATCATTTCCTCTATTGATCCTGAACACTTTATTCTCCATATGTGTTCTTTTTGTCATCAACCTGCCTATTTTAACATAGATATTTAACTTGAGGTGTAAAGTAGATCCTTACCCTCCTACTGAACAGTATAAGAAAGTTAACTCCCATCTTCTCTCCCACCTTAGATGCTGTTATGGTTTGTTTGAAATAGATATTGTAACACATTTGTCTGATGAGGAAAATGAGGCTCTGGAGGTTATGTGGCCTTTGCTAAGTCAGGCAGTACTCCACTATGCTTGACTCTGAGGCTATGAAGGTAAAATATAATCCACATTATAACATCCAGTTGAAATTGTGAAAACATTAGACTGACTAATAATGTTGCACCTAGACAAAGTAGCTAAAAGCGTATTGGTTTTATTATGATTTGTCTTATGATCTCTTATAATTTCACACTTAAGTCATATATAGTGTGCTTTATTTAAAACATTTCCTATAGTCAAGACATTATAATGATGGTTGCATCAACTTCTGACAAGGGGTCAGGGGTGGTTTATAGCTTAATTAATTCTCTTCCTTACAAAACAATTGATGGCTGGAGAAATATTAAAATAGGAAACCTAATATACAGATCCAGGCTAAAAAAAGAACACCTTCCTGGAAGCAGGAAGTGTGGGTAGGAGTTCAGCTTCTGCAGGCAGCTTGGAAACTCAGAGCCAGGTGACAGAGCCAGGCGATCATTCCGAGCCAGACTTCAAGGCTAGGACTAGGACATCCCAGTGTCCCCATAACGAGTCCTAAAAGAGATTCAACTTACTAATGTTATCTGCAGGGAAAAACAAACAAACAAAAATATACACCAACTATAACTATTAAAGGATTTCAAGATTAACCTAAAAACTCAGGGGCATTCCTACGTACCAATAATAATAAGTAATGAGAAAACGTAAGAGAAGGCAACTAACCTTTTAACAAAATACATCTGACAAAAGATGTGCAAGACATTTTCTGAGAAAACAAGCTGGTATTGAGTGATACCATTGCGCAAGCATTGCCTGTGATATAATCCAAATGCAGCTTTAGTTGTGCCTCTTATCTTCCTTTTACAATATATACAGACAAAGAGATCTTCCCAGCACTGGGATTGCAACTTGAGAGGTCCCTGTCTTTTCTGGTTCCTCTCAGGTAATAAGCCCTATGTTCTCTTTAAATGGCACACACAGTCTTACAGTATTTTGGCAAATAGAACTCTCAGTCCCTTGTCATAGCCAAAAATCAGAATTTAATTGAATGTTAAATCTCTTCCAGCTGAGGTCTGTTCGCTCTTTTTCTTTCTTAATATTGTGAAGATGGTAATGTTCCTCTAAATTGACCTGTAGATTCAATGCAGTTCTACTAAAAATCCCAGTGGGTTTTTTGGGTGGGAGTTGACAAGCTGATTCTACAGTGTCTATAAACATGGGGAGGGCCAAGAATCACTGAGACACTTTTGAAGAAGGAGGTCAGGGGACTTGAGATCCTAGGAAAGAAGACTTGTAATTAAAGCGTAGTAATTAAGATAGTGTATTGCTGGCATAGGAATGGACAAATCAATCAATGAAAAGAGAAGAGAGCCCAGGAACAGACTCGTGCATATAGACATTTGATTTATTTCAGAAAGTGGCACCACAGAGCCACAGGGCAAGATGGCCTTTTTCAATAAATGGTGCTGGGATAATTGGAAATTTATAGGGAAAAAATGAAATTGAGTCCTCCAAAAGCAGTTGTACTAGATGCTGCTGAAATTGGATCCTTAAAAAGTTGTTTTAGATGATGCAAGGATGTATGAATTTTTGTAGACTATTGATAGATGCTACAGATTTTAAAGGACACATAATTCAGATGTTGGCTGTAAGAATAGGTCCAAGAATTCTATAGCATCCCCTCCTCCACAGAAGAGACATTTGGGGGGCTAAAGTTAACCCCTCAGCCTGAGGATTAGTTCTTATGTTTCATCAGAAAGATTCCTATGAGGTCATATCTTAATTTTATTCTGTGTGGGATTCCATGTATCTGAATGGAGCCCCTAGGGGACACTGAAACAGAATTTGCTGGGAGTCCTTCTGGATTTCTGACATTGTTCAGGCTTGAAACAAATGTCCTTTGCTCATTTTCTCATTGAATCTTAACCTATTATAATTTCTTGGGTGAACCTTGAAATATTTTCATGACCTTCTGGTATGGTCTAATATTTCTGTGGCCTAACTGTGGCTGGTTTAAGAAAGAACATTTCATAAACTGACAGTGATAACAGCGTTTAGATCCACATTTGTGTCCATACATGCATTCTCTGTCATCCTTTTCTACATATGAATTATTGAATATGTATGCCTCTTCAATTAGATTCCAAAGTGCTAAAGATCATGGCTTCTTTGATCACTGTAACTGCCATCTCATTGTCATCTCATTATCATAATCATTATCATCTCATTATCATAATCACAGCTGAACCTTAGCTTACTCTGATAGACACTTTATGGAATCCATTGACAAGACACCACCATGAGGTTGGCTACTATTACGATCCTTATTTTGCAGATGGAGAAACTGAGGCACAAGGTGTGAAGTGATTTGCTGAAGATCACACAGCTAGTAGGAAGCAGACCTAGGGACAAAACCAGAAAGTCCTATTCTGGAGTCTTGGCTGCTCTCTACTGTATAATACTTTTTACTATACACACAAGACATTGATTATAGAAAAGAAGTTTTGAAGTTCTATGGTAACAGACCCTGGCTAACTTATGTAGAAAAAAAATTCTTGGGAGGATATTGGGCAGCTTTAAAAATTGAACTAATATCTAGGAAACTAGGAGTATGGTCAGAAACCCAGGGAGCTGGGTCACGTTGCAGAATTGGTCTGATAACTCTGAGGCTGCTGGGTGCCACTGCTAAGGCTGAGTATGCAACTGCCCCTTGTCATTGCCTCCCTTGCTCATCAATTTAAGTTGTCTTGTAGAAACTTCCCTTTGGCCAAGCCTCAGACACCGTGCATGCTCCATCTGCCAAGGGCGAGGACAGGGAGCATGTGATCTGCTTTGGCTGTTGCAGTGAGAAGTAGGACTTGACTTCCCATCAGAACTCACACACTGAAGGCTTTCCGAGGGGGTAAGGGGGGTTTGATGTTGAGCAGCCAAAATATAATGAACAGTCATTACAGCTCTCCTGTGTACTATCTTGTGTTCACCCCACAGCGGCAATTCTGCTCACAGAGAATGGCCTCTTAGGCACTTGCATCCCATGCCCAACAACATGCTGGCAAATAGGAGAGCTGTCTGCATAAGTCAGACTCAGAACATTAAACGGTAACCCTTTAGTGTCACACAGGAAAGTGTGAGAGATAACACTTTGTATTAGGTTCTTCTTACACAGGTCTTATGAGAAGCCATATGTGATGTTTCCTTACATTATCATGTGTTAGCACTGATGAATGAAATGCTTCTTGATCTAAAGAATGAAAAATGTGAAAACGGTGATTTTTAAAGGATCTATGTTAGTGTAATGAGATGGCAGGGCTCTTTGGAAAAGACAACAATGCTGGGAAAAATAGAAGCAGCAGGAAAAGAAGACCAAATAGGAGATATGTTGACTCCATGAGAGAAGCCATAGGCACGAGTCTGCAGGCACTGAGCAGGGCTGGTGAGGACAGGCACTGTGGGCATCCCTCATTCACAGGGTCGCCAGGGGCCAGAGTTGACTCAACAGACATAACACATTAATATCACTGTCATTAAGGGTAACTTTTCTTCGTTAGCCATTCATTACTACTTTTTATTATCTGCCACTAAGAAATAATTAAAATTGCAGTGAGATATATCAGTGATTATTTAGATGAGCTATGATATAATAGAACTTTCTGTCTCTCATTTGTCATATGAGAGCTTAGGTGACAACAGGAGAGCCAAGTAGGGGCTGAGGTTGAGGCAGGGGACAGGGCTGAGGCCCCAGGAAGGGTCTGCTATGTAATTCTGGTCTAGGCAACCTGTACATTAATCCTTAGGAAGAACAGAGGCCAAGAGGCCAACTGAGGAAGGAAACTGAAAACCAGGGCAGGGGATCAAAGAAAGGGCCAGGGATGCCCCTGCCTGGCCCCCGGTATCCCAACCCTAGGGAGCAGGAGGGTAGCAGTTACAGAATGTTTCGGCAGTAAACTGGGGTGTGATGCTGGAGTGTAATACTGGAGTGTGATACTGAACTCTTCCTTGTTTTTTGCCCAGGGCCAGAATGGCTCCCAGAGTGCGGGTGGGCCCAGCAGAGAAGCAATTAGACACACTTGGCTGGGGTGCGAGGGGCCTGTGGCGTCCGGACTGCAAAGCTGATGACAGTATTACTTTTTAAACGCCCTGTTTAAAAATTGGTCATGGTTCATTTAAGCACTGTGGCTTTGGGAGTTACCTCACAGCTATGTGTTTTGCCTTAGTTAAGTGGAGCCTGATGAACCAGAAATGCACTTTATATTATGCGATGCAGAGATCTGGTGGGATGGAAATTCAGTTCCTGCTAAGGGTTCAAATGCTAAATTCTCCAAATTAACTAAATAGCATGTCAGTTTCAGAGCTCCAGTTTTAATGCTTTAGGGGCCCTGCTAATTGGTATTTGGCTTCTAAGTAGCGCAGTGATTCTATATGGTCTTCAGCAAAGTTTGGGAAAGCAAGCCATCCTGGCCAATTCAATTATCCTACCTCAAAGAAGCATGGCTTTTACTTAGTTTGGGGATTTGGAACAGAGAACAATCCTCTAAAAGACGCTTAGACTGAGGGACTGGGGATAGCCAGGCCTGCTATTTCCAAGTGTTTGTATGACATGGATGTACACAGACTACTTTTCCCTCTGATGGTGCTGAGCTTTTGTAAAGCAATTGCTATTTTTTTAAAAAAAATTATTTTGTATTGTTTTCAGAGAGAAAGGGAGAGAGAGAGACAGACACATCAAGGATGAGAGAGAATCATTGATCTGCTGCCTCCTGAATGCCCCACACTGGGGATTGAGCCTGCAACCTGGGCATGTGCCCTGACTGGGAATCAAACAGTGACCTCCTGGTACATAGGTTGACGTTCAACCACTGAGCCATCCAGGCCAGGCTAAAGTACTTTGCTCTTTCATTCAGCTGTGACTTTGAGATGACTTTGACAGTAAATCTCTTTATTGAAGGGATAGAACCTACGAGGCCCTGTTGCATAGCCAGAGTGAATAATTGCCGTCACCTGTTACGTGGCCTTGATCCCTCAGTCTGGCCCCCCTTGCATCTGCAGCTGTCGAGGTATGCTTATCAGGGATCTGCTTTCTGCAGTGTGCTCTCGTCTCTCGCTTGGAAAAGATGTTAATTAAAAAATAAATAGAACTGCCAAAAGTGAATTATTGAGTTCCATGGTTATCTCTGGATTCTGGACTTATTGTAGATGTCAGCATCATGGGGAGAGGAAGAGGTCCTCCGGCCGGAGTCCTCCAACGGCCATTCATTACTCCGTAGAGGAGTGGCGGTATTTGCAGATAACGCAGTCCTGAATCTTAACTAGGATGGGCCTTGAATGAAGATTACCTTCCCATTTTCAGTCAGACATCTGATGCGAGGTAAAGGCTTAGATACAGAGGCCTAATGAATTGACAGAGCCGGGAAGGTTTCAGACAAGTTGCAGCTTTTAAAACCCGAGAGTCAGTGTTCAGATATTTCCTCACAGTGTGCATTTGTGCTGTTTATCCTGAAATCCAAAACATTCTAGTTTGATTTAGTAATTCAATTTAGTGTTTGCATGATTCATTTTCTCACAAGAAAATTCGTTTGGGTTGTTTAGATCTGCAGCTGGCTTTCATCTTCATTTTCCCGTTTCTTGTATGTATGGTTTTTCTTTCTATCCACTATAAATTTCCATTTTTCTTCAGCCTATGTTTTCTCAAGCTCCTTATAATCATTGCATAAAGACAACTGAAGCTTTTTCTTTTCTTTTCCTTTCTTTTCTTTTTTTCAGATACTAGATACATTTGCTTGGTATGTTAAGAAGTTCTTTTCTGGGTTCAGTTTTACTATTGTTTACACTCAACTCAGTGACTTACTTCTACTTCTGCCTGGAATTCTAGTTGGGATCCCATTTAACTCTTTCTTCTTCTTGAATTTGTTGCTTCTCAAAGCTTCTTGCATTTACCTGCTGTTTGATCTACATCTGCTATTCTCTGTAAGGGACATATTTTATAGCTGGATGCCATCTACACATATATTAAGTCATATTTCAACAAGTCTTTGTTAAGCTCTCAATCTGTGCATCTTAAGTACAACAATTCATAAAAAATGAGTTGAATATGCTTTTTAAATGCCCGCAAACTTGAGGAAGATAAGGTAGGACGCTGTAAGCCTCTGCTGCCCAAAGTGGGGACCCAGGAGCGGCAGCATTGGGACTTGTTGGAAACAGCATCTCCAGGCCCACCCAGATTTCCTGAACAAGAGTCTGAATTTTATTAAGATCCCAGGTGATTTGCATGCATTTTAAAGTTTAAGAAAAATGTGCAGAGGCACATAACAACATTTATTTATGTATTTATCTATTTATTTATAGTTTGGTATACAATATTATAGTGATTTGTCATTTTTTTTCAATTACAGTTGACATTTAATATGATTTTATATTAGTTTCAGGTGTACAGCATAGTGGTTAGACGTTTATATATTTTATGAAGTGTTTTCCCTGATAATTCTAGTACCCACCTGGGACCATACATAGTTATTACAATATTACTATATTCCCTATGCTGTACTTTACATCCCCATGACTTCTTTGTAACTGCCAATTTGTACTTTTTAATTCCTTCACCTTTTTCATGCAGCCTCCCCTCTGGCAATCCTCAGTTTGTTGTCTGTATCTATGAGTCTGTTTCACTTTTGTTCGTTCATTTATTTAGTTCTTTAGATTCCACATATAAGTAAAATCATATGATATTTATTGCTCTCTAACTTATTTCACTTAGCATAATACCCTCTAGGTCCACCCATGTTGTCAAAAATGGTAAGATTTCATTTTTTATGGCCAACTAATATTCCATTGTATATGCAGGGTGGGCTAAAAGTAGGTTTACAGTTGTTCACATGGACAATAATTAATAAATAATAGTACAAGAATAAACTGTCATGCATACTAATAACTGTAAACCTACTTTTGCCCCACCTGTATGTACCACATCTTCTTTATTCAGTGAGTTGGCATTTTTATATCGTACAGTGTTGGTTATCCCACTAATTCTGGCAATCATCTGTCACTGTGCAATCTTACCATAATATTACTGACTAAATCTCCCTTCATTTTTTCCACCCATCCACCCACTTTCCTCCCCTCTGGCAACCATACCTTTGGTCTGTGTTCTATGAGTCTGCTTTTATTTAATTTTTGTTTGTACATTTGGTTTGTTTTTTTTATAACAAAATTTTAAGTATGCATTAGTACAGCGGTTCTCAACCTGTGGGGTCACGACCCCTTTGGGGGTCGAACGACCCTTTCACAGGGGTTGCCTAAGACCATCGGAAAACACATATATAATTACATATTGTTTTTGTGATTATTCACTATGCTTTAATTATGTTCAATTTGTAACAATGAAATTGGAGGTCACCACAACATAAGGAACTGTATTAAAGGGTCACGGCATTAGGAAGGTTGAGAACAACTGCATCAGTAGATTTAATTATTTAATAGCTAGAGGCCCAGTGCATGAAATTCATGCACTGGGATGGGGGTAGGGTCCTTCAGCCCAGCCTGCGCCCTCTCACAGTCCAGGAGCCCTCAGGGGATGTCCACCTACCAGCAGTCAGACATCCCTTTTGCAGTCTGGGGCTCTCGCAGTCCGGGAGCCCTCGCTCCTTACTGCTGCTGCGCTTGCCAGCCGTGAGCCCGGCTTCTGGCTGTGGGGCGCTCCCCCTGTGGGAGCACACTACCAGGGGGCAGCTCCTGCATTGAGCGTCTGCCCCCTGCTGGTCAATGTGCATCATAGCGACTGGTCGTTCTGGTTGTTCCGCCATACTGTCGCTTAGGCTTTTATTATATAGATTGTGGCTAAAATGTACACATATAGATCACAGCATGAGTTTTGTTATTTTAGTGATGCAAAGAAGCTCAGTTGGATTCTAAGCCTTGGAAATTGGAGTGACACACTGCAGAAGCTTTGAGCCAAGCTCACTTTTTTTTTATTTGTTCACAATACACCTTGGAGAATGCAGTGTAAATGGGAAAGAATGACTCTGAGTCTTCCCATTCCTCTGACAAGCCACACACTTGGGACTGTCCCAAGAGGTCAAAGTATGCTCTGCATGTGTTTTTTCGCCATGTGAGTCCCATTCGTATGGCTTCTAACAGAGGCTGACCCTCTCAAGGGTGTGCTCATGTAAATAGTATAATGAAAATATTGTAATAAAATTCGCCTCCATGATCCAGGCAACTGGGGTGGCTGTGATGGGGAGGGGAGAAGTGACAGGGACAGATGGAGTCGGGGTCTGACAGGGAAGGAGCGATTCATGCTTGTTTGGCCTTGGAGCATAAAAACATCTGGGAAATAAAACGAGTGAAGTTGACTGGAAATGTGAACCTTTGCCAAGATTGTGTAAGAAGGTGCAGTGAGGAACTGGAGCAGACGCTTACTTCCCTCTTCTCATCCTCCAGCTTGGAGATTAAAAAAAACAACAAGAGAGAAATCATATTGCTGCACACGGGAAGATTGGCGATCCTCAGAAACATGTATGAAGTTTGATTTCCCCAGGTCCCCTTCTGTGTGAGCAGTTGGTTGCCCAGGAAAGGGGGTGGAGCTACTGTGTGATGGGAGAGCATGTGCCCGGGCAGAGCATTAAATTGCTTCTGGAGTCTTCAGATGTCAGAGAAGTCCTTTCTAGAGACAGGGACAGGAGGACTTTTGAGGATCAGATGGAAGAAATGAAGAAACAGTAGGAAGACCCATGCCTCCCTGGGTGGGGAAGAGCATCACAGGTCTTAGGACAAGGGCTGTTGGGCAAACACTGCCTCTCCGGCCCTGTCAGCTGCTGATGCCCAGGTGCCGCGGTAACTGTGAGCTCAGCCAGGCCCTCGGCTTCTCTGCATCTCTTATCCCGGCAGAAATAGACAGCCGGGCAGTGGACAGTGGCACTTCCTCTTCCTAGAGACACAATCCTCCCATATTTCTGCTGTGGGCCCTCCTTCCAGGCCATTCTTTGGATCCATGCTGCTCCTTCTCTCTGCAGCCTCTTCTCCTCTTGTGCACTGTGGATGCTCCCCAGACCGCACTGCGTGATCCTGACAGTTTCACTTAGCGCTCTCTTCCTGCTTGTTCTCCTGTGTCCATCTTATTTCTAAGCATCGCCTTCAAGCACCCTGGATTGAATAATCATCTCCAATATGTGTTTCTAAGCCATATTCAAGAATATATTTGTATGTATAAATGTAAATATAAAACATGTGAAATATAAATAAATATGTAAGATATAAAATAATGCAATAAAATCTATAGATAAGATAAAATATTAAATAATAAAAGTGAAAAAAATCATTAAAATAAATTTGTTTTCTTCCCACTACTCTGTC
This sequence comes from Myotis nattereri, assembly GCF_964212035.1. Taxonomy (NCBI): domain Eukaryota; kingdom Metazoa; phylum Chordata; class Mammalia; order Chiroptera; family Vespertilionidae; genus Myotis; species Myotis nattereri. Next base: position 52,092,709 of record NC_138080.1, read on the forward strand.
TATTCCAGTGATGGCGAACCTATGACACGCGTGTCAGAGGTGACACGCAAACTCATTTTTTTGGTTGATTTTTCTTTGTTAAATGGCATTTAAATATATAAAAATAAATATCAAAAATATAAATCTTTGTTTTACTATGGTTGCAAATATCAAAAAATTTCTATATGTGACACGGCACCAGAGTTAAGTTAGGGTTTTTCAAAATGCTGACACGCCGATTTCAAAAGGTTCCCCATCACTGGTCTGTTCCCTTTGCCAGATCTCGGAGTGTGCCTGTGCCTTTAGGAGAACCCTGCTGGACAGGAGCTGCCCTTGTCCTGAATCCCACCTGCTAGTCATTGCCCTGACCAGCTTCCCTCGCCTCCTGACTGGCTCCACCTTAACATGCAGCGCCCGGAGAGACGGATGCTCCAGTTCCCCAGTGCCCAGGCTCAAACTTACTTCAGAATCTTTAGCTAAAAGCACTGGCTTTCTGGGCTTTCCCTCAGTGCCAGAATCAGGTATTGAATAACCTCATAACTTCTGGTTACTTCTCTGAACAAAGAGGAATTCTGTCAAATACCAGCCCATTTAAGAGCAGATCTGGGAATCGGTATGCCTCTCAGTGATAATATAGTGACACACCTAGAGGCAGGAAATCCTTGGGAACTGGTCTCTGAGATATGTGAGGATACTGAAAATGAGAAGGAGGTCAGGAAGTTCTATTGCAAATGAGTCACGGGCTCCAGTCTAACATATATGCAATTACACTCATGTATAGGTCAAAACAAATTATGAAAGGTTTCATCAGTATTTGAGAGTGAAGATTAGAAATGAATTCTAAGTGATGGGAAATACCATTCAAATTACCACCAAATTTCTGAAAATACTGTTTATCTTTATGCTTAGTTTCCTCATCTGTTGTTTTGCAAGTAATAGCTTCATTAGGTCCCTCATGGTTTCCCTAGATAGTTCAGTGATAATGTATTTAGCCAAAGAAAATAGCCATTTGTTAAGCAGTTGAACAGCTGCTAAAGTTTGTTGGAGGACATCTTATAGGGGACAAGCCTTTTGCCACACCCATATGAGCTCATTTTGGCACTGTGGACCCAACCTCACCCTGTTAGCAGCTGTCGGGCTGGGGAGCACTCCCACTGTTGAGCTGCTGCATTCCCCAGTGACATGGCTGCCGTGCACATTCTGACCTCTCTGACTGTCCCCTGTTGTCCATCTATTCTTGGCTGCCCCATAATCCACAGCGTCTCGTTTAGGAAAGAGCTGGGCAGGGTCTCCCTTCCAGTCTTCCCTGCACTTCTTTATCTTGCATACTTCATTAATTTTAGGTATTTGTGTAAGAAGAGGCTTATCCACCATTTCGGTAGGATTAATGTCTTAATACTTTAAAAGCATAGCTTTAGGCAGGAAACGGGGAGACAGTGGTAATAAATTTTTGTTTTGAGTAGGGAAATAAGTGTATAGTGATGTCAGAGATGCTTCCTGAATTATGGCCTCATTTTTTTTCGCAGGTATCATGTTTCTCTTACCCCCCCCAAAAAACAACAAAAAAGGTTGTTTGGAGATGTCTTTTTGCCTTCATTCTATATTGCATTCTCTGGGATTTTTCTGCTTTGCTTCCCTTAGTGTTAGAAACTCAGCTTCAGGAAAATAATGTACAGAGTTATGTATTTTTTCTTTTGATTGGGCTGAAAAAAATACTACATTTAGGCTCTGAGTTAGTACTTTGTTCTAAACCTTGAGAAGTTAATTAATAACCAACTTAGTATTTTGGAATCATCTTTTAAACATATAGATATGTTACTCTGAATTTGAATATATCTCTATCTCTATCTCTATCTCTATCTACATCTACATCTATATCTATATCATCTATCTACATCTATGTTGTGTTCAACAGATCATTTATTGACTGCCTCCTCTCTGTCTGGTACTATTCTAGAAGCTGAAGGTAATAGTGCTGAACAAGACAAAATGCTTTTATATGGAGCTTACTGTTATTTTTTTGGTAGGGGAAGAATATAACATAAATAAATAAATAAATAATTTCAAATATTAAGGCAGAAGGGAAAATAAAGTAGATGTATTCATTATGGTCCCAGCAAGAAACAGAGGGAGCACTTAAATTATGATAATTTGAAAACAGTTTAATAGAAGTTCTATTTACAAAGGTAAGGGCAGGGGCAGGGTAAGGAGACCTTATAAATGAATGCAGCACTGAGGTTAGTTAACAGAGGCAAACCCTGCAATGGAGGAACCAGTTACTCAAAAGCCAGACAGGACCAGTGGAGAGGGCTGCTGTGCAGGGGCTCTGACCTTCAGCGAGGTCTTGGCCAGCGCTTGTCTCTGCAGGAAGGAAACTCGGGGAAGTAAGTTGCCAGCCTCACGGCTCCCCATTGGCCTGATGCATTAGAAGTCACATGGTGAAGCAGCCGCATGATGTAATCCGCACATGTCAGTTTTCTAGGGCACAAAGCAGGTGGGAGAAAGGTGGGCTCTGTCAGTCTCAAGGGGCAGGGGGACATCCCGCACCAGAGGGAAATGGAACATTACACGGGGTGTACAATGGGTAAGGATCTATTCTAGAGTATGGTTCTCAACCTTGGCTGCACATGAGAATCACCTGGGAATCTTTTTAAAATCCTGATTTCTGGGCCTCATCCTCCGGAAATTCTGTTTCTTTGTTATGGGGTGGGGCCTCAACGTTAGTAACAAAGAAATAGAATTTCCGGAGGATGAGGCCCAGACATCAGGATTTTAAAAAGATTCCCAGGTGATTCTCATGTGCAGCCAAGGTTGAGAACCACTGATCTAAAGTATAGTATTGTTTCTGCCATAAGTGTGCTTACAGTTTATTTGCAATGATCAAAATTAAGTTTATGAAAAGATAACTAGGAAAATAAAACTGGTTATAAGTGATACAACTGTTATACACCAAAACTCTTACATTTAAGAACAGGAAGCAATTGTTTCTCCTTTGAAGGATGAGGAGATATTTCATGGAGCAAGTGTAATTGAAACTGAACTTCAGGAATGGATAGGCTGTTAGTAGTTGGGAAACAAGGAGGAAACATTCCAGGACTGTAAAGTGTCCTGGGCCAAAGTGCACAGATGGGACACATTTTAGGAACCATTTGGCTGAAGTGGTCGGACGATTCTACAATCCTTCTAGAATCATAGACTTGTACTGAAAATAAACCTTCTCTCTTCTAAACTCCCACGCAGTGTAAAATCACATCTGTAGGTACTAGTTAGCTTCCTTTCTCCTTCCCCATTTCCCTTCCTGTACCCTCCTTACCTCGGTGCCTTTCAACAGCACCGATAAGCCAATAGCAAGCCAATAAGACGCTGCACTGAACAAGACCGTGCACCCAGTCAGTTGGAGAGTTCAGTTTCAATCTCATATTCCAGAAAGGCTCTCAGTAATGTAACAAGATTGTAATACTGATAGCTAACACTTACTGAAGACTTTTTATATACCGCACACTATTCTTATTCAGGGAAACTTGGTTTGTCTCATGAAGAATGCATTCAAGACTCAGGAGAAAGGATTACTGAAACGGTCTTTCATGTTTTGGCCTACAAAGGTGTGTTTGACTGTTTTAAAAGAAGCACTCGTTTGCTGAAGTAGTATGTTGACTGGATAACCTACTGCCTATCAAGTGTGCACGAGACTTTAACTTTGCACAAATTATGGAAGAGGGAGATTTTCTTAGTGAGAGACCCGTAGAGACTGAGTCTGGGTCCAAAGTGATTTCCTTCTGCTCCACGGGAGCGTCTCCTACTTTTGGGATTTCTTTCTGGGATTCCAGACCTCAGTGCAGCAGGAGACGCGGCAGGTGAAGGCCTCAGGCAGGATGGCAGGACATTGAGAGGAGCAGCCAGACTGAGAAGGAGCCACCTCAGAGCCCAGCTCCGGGGAGGCCCACGTGTCTGGGGGCGGAGGCTGGTTCTGCCCCAGAGGAGGTGAGAAATCTGACTTGCACGCTGTCCTCAGAGAGATGTTTCCTTAGAGGCTTGCTGTTGTTTCTCTTCATTTCCGATGTTGACAAGACAGAATTCATTTGGAAAAAGAGTGCTTCGTGATTCACAATTAGCTCTGTGTGTGTTTAATAAGCTCTAGGAATTTCCCTTATAACTTTTAAGTCTTTTCCTTTTAACTTCAGACTGGTTTAAAGAAATGCGTTATGAGCGCGCGGTGCCAGAAGGCGGCGGCGCGTCGCGGCAGGATTGTCCCTTGGCTGGCGGCTGCCATAGCGTAGTCGGGTGCATTGCCATGGAGACGAGTGAGGCCAGTGGAGTGGGCTGCGCGCTGAGCCGACCCTACTTTTCGACCAGGACTGCTATGGCCCCCGAGTGATGGTGGGGTGGGTAACCGGTTTTCCATGGACACAGCCTAGCAGAAAGATGCCGCCTGTATGTCTCCCTGGCCGCTGACCCACCGGCCTGATGACAGCATCTCCAGGTTCCTTCCAGGTTCAGTTCAGTCGGCGGCCTCTCAGGGATCACCAGGAGCCTGTATATCAGCAGTGGGGTGGCCGCCAACATAAATTTATGCTCTCCAGCAGCCACATCACCTCGGTCGTCCATGTCTCGGGGGAGGTGGTGAATACCTTGTATGAAGACATCCTGTATGTGCAGGTGCCTGTGGCTGGCACACCCAGGTCACACCTGTGTGACTTCTTTGACCCCATTGCCAACCACATCATCCACGATGTCAGGATGAAGCAGGGCCGCACGCTGCTCCGCTGCCAGCCGGTGTGAGCGGCTAGGCGGCCCTGTGCCTCGCCTACCTCATGAAGTACCACACCATGTCCCTGCTGGCCGCTCACATGTGGACCAAGCCATGTCGGCCTGTCATCCGGCCCAACGGGATTTTGGGAGCAGCTCATTCAGTAAGAGTTCCAGCTGTTTGGCAGGAACACCGTGCACATGGTCAACTCCCCTGTGGGAATGATCCCTGACATCTACGGGAAGGAGGTTCGTTTAATGATTCCCCTGTAAGCCATGCCACCAGCCCCTGCATCGGGGTCAGAGGTGCAGATCTGCCGCCGATCCTACACTAAGATCTGGGCTTAAACATTCCGCTTTTGCGCTACAGAAAAAAACAGGCGATGCCTTTTATCAGAGCAATAAAAAAGGAAGAGTGCGGTAGTTTTTAACTTGTAATCCTTCTCTTTTAAGATTAAGCTCACTAAGTGTAAAATGGTGAAGATAAGTTTCCCACCCTGTGAGTGACAGGTCATGGCTACTGGCCAGAGGGGAGAGTAAGTAAGGCAGGTGGTGCCTGAGTCAAATGGACCACCGCCCAAAGCCAGACTGGAATCCCGCAGCCTTTCCCCAGACCAGTGGTCGGCAAACTGTGGCTCCCGAGCCACATGCGGCTCTTTGGCCCCTCGAGTGTGGCTCTTCCACAAAATACCACGTGCGGGCGCGCATGTACAGTGCGATTGAAACTTCGTGGCCCATGCACAGAAGTCAGTATTTTGTGGAAGAGCCACACTCAAGGGGCCCAAGAGCCGCATGTGGCTCACGAGCTGCAGTTGGCCGACCACTGCCCAGACCAACTAACCCAGGCCTGAGTGCTGCAGTTCCACCTCGTTCTTTCAAACCCAAGAGCCTTAAGCACCGTGGCACCTCCTTGCTTAACAGTAAGTGCCCACCTACTGGATAAGTGACTGTCCAAGGTGCTCTGGGAACCCTAGGGTTCTGGGCCAGTGCTGCTCCCACCTTCAACCACAGGGCCCAGCTCTGGTTTTCTGGATTGGATTTATGCATAAGGTAATTTTCAAAAAAACCATTCTACCATATAACATTTTTTTTACTTTTTTTTTTTTAAGTGCTGTTGTACACAGTAGGGTCTGAAAGTGCCCTTGGCGCCTCCACCCCCCAGCAGCCTTTGCTGAAAGGTGGCATTAGTTTTCTCTGGGGCACCTGTGGAGATAAGGCCTGACATCAGGCCTCAGAGGTTCCTCTCACAGGCCTTGGCTCAGAAGGCTGGAGCTAGAGACCCAAACCTAGCCTTGTCACCTTCTCCTCGTGTGATTTTGGACCTCTTGGAGCCTGTTTCCTCATATGTCCAAGCAATGACCGCCCTTTTACCACAGGGCTGTCATGAAGATTCAATAGTTCCTTAGCACGGTGCCTAGAACCGCTTCAAGTAACCGGCAGTTCTCACCATGAATGATGCTGTGGCTCTGCTGGTCCAAATCAGCACGGTCATCCTCCTAATGGCATTTCCACATCGTGCATTCCTTTTATGTTTACAAAGCGTTCTTCCAAAAGAAACCTTTTCAGAGTCCCCCTGGTGTTTAATCCATATGTCACCTGGGGGTCTCAAAGCAAGGAGCACACTGCCAGCTTCCCCCCAAAGGCCTCATTTAGATCACTGGCCATGAGAGCCAGTGCCCTGGTCTGGCTCACCCACTGGGATCCACAGGGGCATATGCTAAAGGGACCAATGAGTGGGCCCCACCAGTAGGCCCTGACATCCAGCATTGCTTAAATACCCCAGGGGCCTGAGGAACTGGCTCAAGACCCGCTATTCTGATACAGAAGTTTCCAGGCAAACAATATATGAGACAGACAAAAGCACAGCTGTTCTGTGGGTTAAGAACCCAGTGCCAACCAAATGCCCCTTCTCTCTGAAACTACCCACCCTCGCTTCCACAAAGGGCGTGCCCAGGGGTTCGATTTTAGGCTGTAGGGAGAAGGAAAACCGCTCTTGCTAGACTGATCTCCTTTTACAGTTGAACAAACAGACCCACAAACACCAGGGCTGGCGTGGAAGAGCCATCCCAAAGCAGCCTTTCTGGAAGAAACCTCGTTGGAAAATTTCTTCTAAAGCGTTTTTAAGGAGAAATTTATTTGAATTTTGTTTTCATTTAAAAAAATTTTAAATTAGCATACCATAAAATTAACTTTTTTTGTATGTACAGTTCTGTGTGTTTTAGCACATTTGCCTAACCACCTCCACAGTCAGGACATAGCAATTCCATCGCCCCCAAAATCCCCCTTTGCTGCCCCTTTTTAGTCAAACATTCACCCCACCCCAGCCTCTGGCAAGCTCTGATCTCTTCCTGTAGATTTACCTTTTCCAAAATGTCACATACATAGAATCGTAAAGGATATAACATCTGGAGACTGGCTTCTTCCAGTGTGATGTCTTTTGAGATTCATTCTTTTCACAGTGCTGCTTTTTATATTCACCCGTTGAAGGATATTTGGGTTTCTAGTTTGGGGCAATTTTGAAAGAACTACAAACATTTATGTGTGTAGGGTTTTATGTGAACTTAGCTTGTCATCTAGGATATCTACCTAGGAGTGAGATTTTTGCTCAGTCATATGGTAAAGGTTATATTTAACTTCATAAAAAGCTACCAAACTTCCAGAGTGGCTGTATCTTCTATGTTTCACCATGAGATATTCAGTTTCTCTGTTTCCTCGCTGCTATTTGGTACTGTGGATATTTTTTATTTTAGCCATTCTGATAGGTGTGTGGTTTTAATTAGCATTTCTTTAATGGTGAATGATGTTGAGCGTATTTTTGTGTGCCCAATTGCCCTCCACATACCCTCTGTTAAAAAATGTCTATTCAATTCTTTTGCCCATTTTTAAATTGGATCATTTTCTCACTTTTGAGTGTTGACAATTTGTTTTATGTTCTGGATGCAATGCCTTTGTCAGATATGGATTTGTAAATATTTCCCCCAATTTAGCTTGTCTTCTCATTCTCTTAAAAGTGTCTTTTGTAGAGCCAAAGTTTTTAAATTTGATGAAGTGCTACTTACCAATTTTTTTCTATTATGGATTGTTATTTTGGTGTCAGACGTCAGCCTACCCCCAGATCACAGGGCTTTTCTTTAATGTTTTAAAGTTTGAGAGTTTAAAATTTTCACTTATTTCTATGATTCTGTTTTATAAGTTGTGAGTTTCATACATTTTCATATGGGTCTAATCGTTCAATTTCATTTGTTGAAGACTCTCCTTTCTCCACTGAGCTGCCTTTGCACCTTTGTGTAGGTCTATTTTGGGACTCTTTATTGTTTGATATATGTGTTTTTCTCTTCGCCAGTAGTACACTATCTTGATTTACTGTAACTTTATAGTAAATCTTAAAATAGAGGGAAAAAAGAAATATGTTATTAGCAAAGGGCAATATATTTTATTTTCTCTGTACAATGTATATGAATTATAGATTGGTCTCCTACGAAAGTTTTTCCTCAAGAACTATTAATATTCTTAGGGAGAGTTTTAGGGCTAGTCTTAATTAAATTTGTTCATTAAATGTAGCTCAGACACCATCATAATACTGAAATTGAAGTACTCAGTGGCAGCAAATGAGATATTGTGATTTGAAAATGATCTAGCTGAATGTATTTCGCACATGAAAGAAGTGTTTTAAATTTGCATTTTTACCACAAGTACGTGGAATCTAGGTATTGGAGAAGTTCATCCTAAGGTGATACTAGTTTAACTTTCTCATTTTTTAACTTGCATCCCACGGCTAATTCCATATCAATTACATATGGAGATGAAAAATACTGTTGAGCTGAATCTGAAGGGCTGTCCATGACACGGGTGGGCTGAGGGTGAGGGATGGACTGGCGTGGGTGGGAGGCGCAACAGCAGGGCTCCGGTTCAGAAACTCTGGCTTTGGAAGGAGATGGGGGAGCGAAGCAGTCGGGCACGAGGAGAAAAGGCAGGATGTAGTCATGGGAATGCGTAGAGACAGGTTTTTGCCCAGTCCCACCGCTGGAAAGTGGTTCCCCTGGGGACTGCTACGATGGAGCTTGCAATGAAGCCGGCTTTGCGAGCACTGGTACTGCAGCTTCCTTCCAGGTCCTGGAGAAAGAGAGCACTGTACAAAAGACCAGGGGGAGAGAGACTCAAGTTTGTGGGGAGGATCTCACTGACCTAGCCGGGGATTCTCAGAGTGTGTGTTCTTAGCCTCTGATGGCAAGCTACCAGGACTTTTCCTGTGGTGGATCTCCTGACATGCTCTAAAGCATGTGGGAGGGCAGAGCATCCCTAGGTCCTTGAAGTTCCTAGCTCAGCGGTTCTCAACCTGTGGGTCGCGACCCCTTTGGGGGGTCTAACGACCCTTTCACAGGGGTCGCCTAAGACCATCGGAAAACACATATATAATTACATATTGTTTTTGTGATTAATCACTATGCTTTAATGATGTTCAATTTGTAACAATGAAAATGCATCCTGTACATCAGATATTTACATTATGATTCATAACAGTAGCAAAATTATAGTTATGAAGCAGTAACGAAAATAATTTTATAGTTGGGGGTCACCACAACATGAGGAACTGTATTAAAGGGTTGCGGCATTAGGAAGGTTGAGAACCACTGTCCTAACTACTTGTCAACAAGAAAGAGAGAAAGGTTTCCTACGGACATTCGGTGTAGAGTGCCTGCTTGGATGAGTCTGTGCTAGAGTCGTTTGTGGTTGAGTTACCACATAACCTCTGCTCCACCGCACACCTGCAAAGCCTCTGAGTGTTTGCTCTTGGTGAAGTAGATTGGGGTTGACAAAAAAAGGCAAGAAAACATAGTAGCCTTTTTGCAGCAAACTAACAGAGATCAGATATGAACTGTTGTTGAACCAGAAATTAAGTAGATATGACTCAGCCTCTTAAAGTCAGATCTGTAATAAATGAGCAAGCTTGCCTGATGGAGATGGATGGGGAAGGAGAAACAGAGCCCTCAACTCCAAGCAAAAGACCACGCGGGCCCAGAATTTGGGCATTTGAGTGTGTATCCTGTCCTCTGTCACATTGTCATAAAGGGGATTTCTGGGATTACATATTCCCTGACTCATGGCAGACCCCAGTATGTGGGGGGCAGTGTCAGGACTGCCGAGGACCTTGGGTGCATGGGCACCTCCATGTGTCTGGTGTGTTTGGTATCCAGCTGCGCTCATGAGGAAAAGGATTAGGGGAGCTGGCATCTTTCTTCCCTGGTGACAGATGCAGATCCCAGAAGAGGGGAAGATTGGAACCTGATGCTGACTGCTTCCTTTCCAAGACAGACACTCAGAGCCTAGCTCCAAAATTTGTCAGAAGAAACCTAGGGGTGTGCAGTCGGGAAATTGGTAATGTCACCCAACACAAAAGCCAAAGAAGAAAGGAAGGTGGTATCTGGGCTGCAAGTCAGAAGAGATTCACTTGCCACAAGCAAATATAACACATGATCCCTTGGAGAGAAGACTGTGTAATAGATTTGTCAGGATTCCAGAAAGTTTTCTTGCAGCGAGATGTAATGAGATCAAGGCATTTAGTCATTAACATTCCTGTGTGGTGTTGACTCGCACAGGAAAAACATTAAGGGCTATCATTTGCTCTTCTGGCCACTCAGAGTAATCCTCCCATCATAAACAACTATAAAACCAGATAGAATATACGAGACAACTGTTTTCAGGTGTTATATGATAGGCAGAGTAGGACAGATTCTTGAGCAAAGAGAGACACATGAGATGAACCCCCTTGTTTGCCCTGCCCTTTGGGTTCAGGGCACTTCTCTCATTGTGGAGAACGGAGGAGGAGCCCAAGAGAAGCGGTGAGATTGCTGAACTGAGAGGCGGTGATTGGATCTTGGGGGCTGCTAAAACGTGGTGGGTAGAGCACTAGAAGAGATGGATTTGCTCAGAGGGGACCCAAAAGTCTGTGTGGATGCTGACCCTAGGTCTGTGGCCTGGGCCTGGGCTGTGCATATGCAGGCCAAGACTGTGAGGGGTAGCAGTAAGCAGTTGTTGTGGGGATGAGAGGTGACACAGAAAAACCCGAGTTTATCCAGTGCTAAGAGATACTGGAGTTTCATTGCAGATGTGGGGAGACCTCACTGAACAACTTGGATATTCTTTTGAAATCACAGAAAGGTCACACCTTAGGAATAAGAACCACGCCCTCAAGTAAGGGCCACACCCTGAAAACTAAAACGACAACTCCTTAGAGGAAGACGGCAAAACCCAGGGTCCTTCCAGTGTGTCACACACAGTGCCCAGTGCACAAGAAAAATCTCCCAGACGTGAAGAGGCAGGAAAATGTGACTCAGAGAAGTAGACCTCAATATGACCCAGACGTTAGGTTTTGTAGACAAGGATTTTAAAATAGCTATTATAAATATGTTCAAGGACTTAAAAAAAAAGAGGATGGTTTGAATGAAGGAACATATGGGGATGTCAGCAAAAAGAATAAAAAAAGTAACTATAAAAATGATCTAAATGGAAACTCTAGAAATAGAAAGGACAATATCTGAAATAAAAATTCCAATATGAAGAATGGAAAGAAAAATGATTTTTAAAAATTGAACAGAGCCTTAGTGATGTCTGGGACAATATTACAGGGTAAGGCAAAAGTAGGCTTACAGTTGTTCGGATGGAAAATAACACAATAATTAATAAATAATAATGTAAGAATAAACTGTTTTGTGTACTCACAACTGTAAGCCTACTTTCCCCCCACCATGTAATTTATTTTTCACATAAGTGGAGTCCCTGGGGAAAAGAAAGTAAATGGGACAATACAAAATATATATAGTTGAAGAAATAGGTCTAAAATCTTTCCAGAGTCAGAGAAAAACATCAATTTACATATCTAAGAACATTAGTAAATCCCAAACAGGATAAATGAAAAATGAAATACACTTATATCACCATTTAACTACCAAAAATTAAAGATAAGGAGAATATCATGAAAGTGGCCACAGGCAGTAAGGGAAGAAAATATATATAACAAGGAACAACATTTAAAAGCTAAACTATATCGATAATAAGCATAAGAAAGTTGATGTGGCTTTGTCTTTTCAGATGTAGACAAAAACTATTACCACAGATCAAGGAGGACATTTCATAATGACAAAAGGACAATTAATCATAATAATAAAAGCATAATATGCTAATTAGACTGGACAGTCGAACAACCTTCCAGATGTCCTTCTGGATGACCTTCTGGACAAAGCCAAGGCTGCGAGGGCTGAGGCAAGCTGCCATGGCTGTGAGCTGTGAGGGCTGAGCCCCTTGCACGAATTTCATGCATCAGGCCTCTGGTGAAGATATAATGACCCTAAATGTGAATCCATCTAATAGAATTGCAAAATCTGACAGAACTAAAGGGAGAAATAATAGAATAGACAAGTTGGAGATTTTAACAGCCTTTCTGAGTAATTGATAAAGTAGATTTAAAGCATACATATTTTTAAATTTTTAAAAATTTAATATGTGCCATCACCATTTAACCCCCCTATACCCTCTTCCACCTCCCCCCAACCCCTTTTCCCCACAATCACCACACTGTTGTCTGTGTCCATGAGTTCTTTCATTCTTTTCTTTTTATTCAATCTCTCCACCCTCCACAACACTCTCTCCACCAGAGCTGTCTGCCTGCTCTCTGTGTATTAGCTTGTTTCTATTTTGCTTGTTAGTTCAGTTTGTAAAGCATATAGATTTAAACAACTCTTTTCTCCACTTGGCAGTTATAGAACCCTATTTCCAACAGTTGCAAAACACATATTGTTTTCAAGTACACATGGAATGTTCAACATCATAGATCATATGTTGGGCCATAAAAAAGCATCAACACATTTAAGAGATTGAAATCATAGAGACCATGTTCTCTGACAACAGTGAAACTAAGTTAGGAATCAATAACAATAGAATTTCTAAGAAAGAAACCCAAATATTTAGACATTAAGTAGTACTCTTCTAAATAATCTATAGGTCCATGAAAAAATTGAAAAGAAAATTAGAAAATATTTTTAACTAAGTGTTAATAAAAATATAGCATTAAAATTTGTAGGGTGCAGTTAAAGCAGTATTAGAGGAAAATTTATTGCTTTACATAATTCTATTATAAAAGAAGAAAGTGCAAGATAGAGCAAAGTAGTAAATAGAAGGAGAATTCCATAAAGTAGAACATATATATTAGAGAAAATTACCATATAAAAGTTTCTTTGAAAAAAATTAATAAATTGATTAGCCCCCAACAAGAATAATAAAGAAAAAGAGAAAAAATGAATTATCAATAATAAGAAATAAAATGAAGATATTATGGTAATTTCTATATATGTAAAAAGATTGTTTTGCAAAACTTCATGTCAATTTCATAGCTTCTGTGAAAAGGACAAATAACCAACTTCACAAAACTGACAAAGAGAAGTGAAAAATATTAGTAGCTCTAGATCTACTCAAGAAATAGAATTTGTAATAACTACCTACTTCTGTCTCTCAAAATAAAAGAGCTCCAGGCTCAGATAGTGTTATGAGTGAAGTCCATTGGACATATAAGAAATTAATGCCAATTATAAATAAACTAAAAAAATAGAGGGTGGAGGAATATTTTACAACTCATGTTATAAATCCAGGATAATTCCAACATTAAAACCTAATAAGTAAACAAAGTTACAATGAGTATATTTTGTAAACATAGATTTTAACATCTTCAACAAAACAGAAAATTAAATCTGATAATAGTTGTTCAGCATTTGAAAATCAATGCAAATTATCCACATTAACAAAATAATTTCAATAATTGCAGAAAACATATTTGACAAATTCAAAATATATTCCAGATTAATAAAACAAGCACAACTGCTGGCAAGAAAATGGAAAGAGGGCTTTATAAAGGACATATACAGAAAGTTATAGTTAACTTCATACCTAATGAGAGACTGGACACTTTTCTTCTAAGAAGAAAAAAGCAAGAATGCTTATTTTCACCACTTCTACTTAATATTGTACTATGATGGTCTTTACCAGAGCAGTAAAGCATGAAAAACACACACAAAAGATTGGGAATAATGAAGTAAAACAGTTTTTATTCATAGGTTACATTATTATTTATGTAGAAAACCCTAATAAATGTATAATTATTTATTAGTATGTGAATTTAGCAACATCCCAGGATAAAAGGTTTATATACAAAGAGCAATTATTTTTCTATATATTTGCAATAAAAATAGTAAATTCAATTTTTAAAATTCAATTTGAAAATATTATAAAAAATAATATACTTAGGAAGAACTGTAATAAATGATGTGTAGGACCTTGAAAAACAACAGAACTTTGCAGAGAGGAAAAAAAGATCTAAATTAATAGATACGTTGTTCATAGACTAGTATAGTTAAATAGAGGCCCGGTGCATGAATTCGTGCATGGGTGGGGTCTGGCCACCTGCCCTGATGGGGACCACTAGGGGCCGGGCCAGTGGGGGGAAGGGGCTGCGGGTAGTTGGCCGGCCAGCCTTGTCCCCGATCGAGGTGGAGAGGGCCAATCAGGGGCCAGATCAGCTGAGGGGAGGGGCCACGGGTGGTGGTGGTGGGGCGATTGGGGCCCTGATTGGGCCGGTTGGCCGTTGCAGTGCACGTCATAGTGACCAGTCATTCTGGTTGTTCTGTCATTCCGGTTGCTTGGCTTTTATATATATATATATATATATATATACTTTTAAAATATCCTTCCTTTCCAAATTGATCTACAGTTTTATCAAAGTCCCAATTAAGATTCCAACAGATTCATTTGACAAAATATGCAAGTTGATTTTGTATGGTAATATATAAGATCTGGAATAGCCAAACATCTATCCTATATAATAAAAGGCTAATATGCAAATTGACCCAACAGCGGAATGACCGGTTGCTGTGATGCACACTAACCACCAGGGGGCAGACGCTCAATGCAGGAGCTGCCTCCTGGTGGTCAGTGCGCTCCCACAAGGGGGGCGCTCCCACCTCCGCAGCAGTGCTAAGGATGTCTGACTGCCAACTTAAGCCGACATCTCCCGAGGGCTCCCGGACTGCGAGAGGGTGCAGGCCAGGCTGAGGGACCTTCCTGAGTGCACGATTTTAGTGCACCGGGCCTCTAGTCCTATCTAATAAAAGAGAAACATGGTATGTCTGTTACCCTTCCCATTGGCTAATCAGGGCGATATGCAAATTAACTGCCAGCCAAGATGGCGGCCAGCAGCCAGGCTACTGACATGAACAGGAGGCTTGCTTGCTTCAGTGACGGAGGACTCCAACGTTCTCCACCTGCCGCTGCTGGGCTCTGAGCTGCTAAGAAAAATTGTTACAAATATAGAAGCTAAACAAAACCCCAGAAACCTGTTTTCAGTCAGCTGGGATCTCAGAGCTGGAGTCGCAACAAAGTTTCAAATACAGAAAGTACCCAAAGCCAGAAACCTGCTTTCAGCAGCGAGGTCTCACAGCTAAAGCTGGCTCTCAGCTCCAGTGACAGCCATAAATCCAAGAATAAAAAAAAAAAAAAAGGAAAAAAGGAGCAGTTGGGAGCTTCAGTCACCCACCAGCCTGAAAATGGCCCTCAGCCCCTCACCCAGACTGGCCAGGCACCCCAGTGGGGACCTCCACCCTGAAGGGGGTGTGACCAGATGCAAATAGCCATCATCCCCTCACCCAGGCTGGCCAGGCACCCCAGTGGGGACCCCCACCCTGATCCAGGACACCCTTCAGGGCAAACTAGCCGGCCCCCATCCATGCATCAGGACTCTATCCTATATAGTAAAAGGGTAATATGCCTCCCAGCACCGGGATCAGCGGAGCCGCGAGGCCTCCTGGCCCCTGGAGCAGCGTGACAGGGGGCAGCACCCAAACCCCCTGATCGCCCTGCAGCTCTGTGTGTGACAAGGGGTGGGGCCACAACCTCCCTATCTGCCCTGCTTTGTTCATGACAGGGGAAGGCGCCCCAACCCCCTGATCCGCCCTGCTCTGTGCCTGATAGGGGGGAGCTCCCCAACCCCCTTATCGGCCCTGCTCTGTGTGTGACAGAGTGCGGTCCCTCAACCCCCCCAGTGGGCCCTGCTCTGTGTGTGACAGGGTGGAGTCGCAACCTCCCCATCAACCCTGCCCTGAGTGTGACAGGGGGGAGTGCCCCAACCCCCTGATCGGCCCTGCTCTGTGGGTGACGGGGCGGTGCCCCAACCTCCCCATCGACCATGCCTTGAGTGTGACAGGGGGTGGCACCCCAACCCCCCAATTGGCCCTACCCTGAGTGTGACTGAGGATGACATCACAGCCCCCTGATCGGCCCTGCTCTGTGCATGACAGGGGGCAGCGCCCCAACCCCCTGATCGGCCAGCTCTGTATGTGACAGGGGTGGCACCACAACCCCCTGATCCGCCCTGCTCTGTGCGTGACAGGGGGCGGTGCCGCAACCTCCCCCTCGACCCTGCCTTGAGTGTGACGGGGCAGCGCCCCAACCCCCCAATCGGCCCTACCCTGAGCGTGACTGAGGGTGGCATCGCAACCGCCTGATCCGCCCTGCTCTGTGCATGACAGGGGGCAGTGCCCCAACTTCCCAATCGGCCCTGCTCTGAGCCCGACCAGGGGCTGCGGGGCAGGCACCTAGGGATTGGGCTTGCCCTCTGCCACCCGGGAGTGGGCCTAAGCCAGCAGGTCGTTATCTCCCGAGGGGTCCCAGGCTGTGAGAGGGCACAAGTGGGGCTAAGGGACAACCCCCCCCCCGCCGCCAGTGCACAAATTTTTGTGCACCGGGCCTCTAGTATATATATATATAAAAGCCTAAGTGATCAGCCGGCTGTCCGGTAGCTATGACATGCAATGAACACTAGGGGGCAGACGCTCAATGCACAGGCATGGAAACATGGAACAGACTGATGAATATCAGAGGGAAGAGGGGAATGGGGAGGGCAGGAAGAGATTAACTGAAGAACTTATATGCATACTAGAGTGCATATATTCGTGCACCGGTAGGGTTCCTCGGCCTGGCCTGCAGGGATTGGGCCGAAACCAGCTCTCCAACATCCCCTGAGGGGTCCTGGATTGCGAGTGGGCGCAGGCCAGGCCAAGGGACCCCACTGGTCCCTGTAGTTTTTAGATAAAAACAATTGAGAGACTTGCTCTAACTGATTCATGACTTTGTATAAAGCTATAGTAATCAAGAAAGTGCAGTGTTGGCATAAAGACAAAGAATAAATTGGTGGAACAGAATTTGAGTTCAGAAAGAGATCCTCATAATTGATTTTTGACAAAGGTGTCAGGGCAATTCAATGGTGAAAAGAAAGTCTTCAGTAAATCATTGTGGATAACTGTATATCTGTAAGGGGGAAAAATTGACCACAATCTCACACCATACACAAATATTAATTTGAATTACTTATAGACTGAAATGTAAAAGTGAAAATTTTCAAACTTCTAGAAGAAAACACAGGAAAATATCTTTGCACTCTTGAGGTAGATAAGATTTCTCAGAGGACACAAAAAGGCCCAAACCATTAAAGAAAAAAGAAAAAAAACTGGTAAAATTGAACTTCACAATAATTAAAAAGTTTTGTTCATCAAAAAACACCATTAAGAAAATGAAAAGGTAAAATGCATATTGGGAGAGTATATTTGCTATCTTGTCATCTATAATAATAAAAGCGTAATATGCTAATTAGACTGGACAGCCGAACAACCTTCCAGACGTCATTCCGGATGTCCTTCCGGATGAAGCATCAGTGTGGGGGGGCGGGGGGCCGAGGCAGAGGTGGTTAGGGGCGATCAGGCAGGCAGGCGAGCAGTTAGGGGTGATCAGGCAGGCAAGCAGAGTGGTTAGGGGTGATCAGGCAGGCAAGCAGTTAGGAGCCAGCGGTCCCGGATTGTGAGAGGGATGTCCAGCTGCCTGTGGGATTGGGCCTAAACCAGCAGTGGGACATTCCCCGAGGGGTCCCGGATTGCGAGAGGGTACAGGCCAGGCTGAGGGGTCTCCTCCACCCCCCCCCCCTGTGCAGATTTTCATGCACTGGGCTTCAACTAATAATAAAATTTCAAACAAGCCTATATAAAACAAAAGTGTCTTGAAAAGACACTTCACAAAAAATGATATGTAGGAATGTCTAATAAATTTATGAAAAGTATTCAACATCCTTAATCATTAAGAAAATGAAAATTAAAGTCATAATGTATACTACTTCGCATCCACTAGAATGGATAAAATTAAAGTCTGATAACATCAATCCAAGTTAGGATATGGGGTATCTGGAACTCTCACATGTTGCTGATAAAATACTTTGGGGAAAGTGTTTGGTAGTTTCTTATGAAGTTAAATATACACTTACCCCATAACCCTGTAGTTCCATGACTACATTTACCCAAGGAAAATGACAACATATGTTTACAAAAGGAAGACATGTACCAGAATGTTCATCGCACCTTCATTTATAATAGCCCCCAACTGGGAACAACACAAATGCTCATGGTGAATGGAAAAATAAATTGTGCCAGATAGATTTAATGTAATACTACCCAGCAGTATAAATGAATGATCTGAAACATAAAATACTATGTATGGATGCATTTTAAAAACCTAATGTTGAGTGAAATATACCAGACACAAAAAAGCACAAACATTATTTCATTTATGTGAAGTTAATAAACTAGCAAAATTAATCTATGGCAACAAAAATTAAAATAGTAGTTGCTTAGGGGGGTAAGAGTGATTGGGTGAGGACTGGAGTGATTGAAATGCTGTATATTTTGATTTGTATGTTGGTTACATAGATCTATCTCTATCTCTATCTCTGTCTCTGTCTCTATCTCTATTATCTATCTATCTCAAAACTCATCTAATTATGCCTTAAGATCAATGCATCTCACTGAATATAAATTTTAGTCTAATAGGAAAATGAGTAAGATAATGGACTCCTTCATTTCATTTTTGGGAGCTGCACACAGTCGGAAGCTGGCAGGTTAGGAGCATGGAGAGGTGGGCAGAGAGTGATGGATGGGTAAGGAATAGGTAAGCACAGCAGAGCATTGGAGATGTGTGTGTGTGTGTGTGTGTGTGTGTGTGTGTGTGTGTGTGTGTGGAGGGGGGGGGGGGCGGCGGGGGGCAGATTTCCTAGCCAGCATGAGTATGAAACCTGGGGGAAAGGAAAGAATGTTTAAGAAGGATGTTTAGGGAAATCTGTTTGTTTGGAACAGTGTGAAGGCTCATGTCTTCCCTTCAAGAAAACCTAAAGCACTCCATTCTTCTCCTTGGCTTTCAAAATGATTCCTGTTGCTTTTGAAAGTGTCACCATACGGAAGCTAGGTACAAAAGGACTCAGTTCCTGAGGATTTCAGGTAGCATGCCCAAGAGTGTTTAACTCTCAATACTCTGACAGCATTGGGGGCGGGGCGGGGCGGGGGGGGGGGGGGTTGGGAGGAGAGAAGTACTGAGGAGTGTAGTGTAAATTTGTAAACTTCTGGTTTCCTGAGTGAGAAGGGCCTTTGAAGTAAGTTCTGCAAGGGTTCTTATATCATCAAACAATAAGCACTGGTCCTGAGAGCCTAGTCACTTTAAAGGGAAATCTTACCAGTGTTTTATAAATGAACTGCCACGGCGCCCCCCCCCCCCCCCCCCCCTGCCCCCTTGATTTCTTCACTGGTTGCTTGCACAGCACGCACCACCCTGTGGATTTATCTTCTCTTGCAACTTGTTCACGGCAGTTTGGAATTGCCTCTCTATTTCTTTGTTCCCAAGGGGACGTTTCTTTGTTTTGAAGGAGCCGAGATCTGTGAAACCTTAGCAGGACATTCTGGGCACAGTTGGAATTGACTTTGTTTACTGTTTAGCCCCTAAAGACCCATATTAGTTAGGGATGCAGCTTGGGTGCATGAATCCCTTTGTCACCATCTCCCTCTGCTGGCCTGGAATTTGCAATCTTATTACTCCACCCCCCCACCCCCCCCTCCGTTTTGGTCTGATTTTTTAAAATCTTCTTGGAATATAAAGATAGCAACCCCAAACAAAACACAATGTCAATGTTTACTTATGAGTAAGCTCTGGAAAACTTATTATTATTCCCAGTTCTCATCTTCCTGCTCACGTTCCTGTCTTTACCCATCACAACTCTAGTCCTTCTGTGGCCACACTGTGACACTCTAGCCCTCAGCATCGCACCCAGTATGTCACTGTACAGCAACGAGCCGTGCCTCGAAGAATGCGTTTTCTCCTAAATGCAAAGTACTTGAAATAGTTCCATAAAATATTTCTTACTGTGAACAGATTTGTGCTTACTAGTTTTTCATTTTGGAGGGCAGAGTTTAATGTTAAAATATTGCATGCCATCTGACTGGGGGGAAGGATTAAGGGCAAAGGGGGAAGGGTGGGTAGATAGAAGTTGAATTTTTCTGAACAGTTCTGGGAATGATACCATATTTTAAAATCAATCCAGAATGGAAAATGGAAGTTGCTTCCAGGCATGACAGTCTAGCATGTACAGCTCAATTTCTGTTTCCAGTTCTCCCAGAAAACAGATATTATGAAATCTTTCATGAAACTCCAAATCGCCTCTTAAGATGATGTTTTTGGAGGCATGGAAAGAGCCCACAAGCACCGAGGGCTGGTGGAGGGAGAGGGGAAGTAAGCCTGTTTTCTGTTCTCCTTGGGCGGACTGAGAAGGAGGCAGGAGTGGGCCGTGCAGTCTTGACTAAGAATTTGATCACATTTAAAGGAAAAACTGTCCTTCTAAAGGCTCTGTCAGTTTTGTGCTCCCAGACGCAGAGACCTGCAATGAATGGCCTCTATTAAGTAGAATACCTTAATGAGTTTCTGAATATGCAAATCTAGACTCAGGCTTAATTTTGATTTTGAGTAGGAATGTAGAATTAAACTTCTTCTAGTAAATTAATATGACTTTAGAGGTTGAGGCTGGCAGTCATATGGGAGAAAGGGTCCTACTTGGGAACTTCCTAGAATGAGAATGTCTGAGTGACACTCTCATGGGGATAGACGTATAGGGATTGGCATCGAATAACATTTGAGTTCTAAAAGTCATTCAGGCACTTTGGAAGTTACTCTATATCTTAAGCACATTATTTGAAACATGCTTCATTGCTGAGTCTTGAGTGATGTATTGGCCTGTGGTGGTTGAGAACTCCTGACCTCAGAGTGACAGCAAGGACTGGAGTTGTGATGGTAAAGACAGGACAGTGGGCAGGAAAATGAGAACTGGGAATAATAATAACTAAGTTTTATTGAGTGTTTATCACATGTCAGGCATTGGACACTTTCTGTACATTATTTTATTGAATCTTCACCCTGGGAAGGGGCTATTATTCCCATTTGACACAATTAGTAAATGGTGCACCCAGATTTAAATTCCTATTTAGTGTTTGTATTTTTTATAGAGCATAGAGAATATTTACCATATATAACTCTTTGAATGAAATTAAAAGCAAACCAACAAATAGCCACTTGTCATAGTATAAGGTCTTGTGAGGACATAGATTTTAAGATTATTCAACTTTAAGACAAGGAGAATCTGCCATTTGTTACAACATGAATGAACCTGGGGGACATTGTGGTAAATGAGATATGCCAGACACAGAAAGAAAAATATTACATAATCTCATTTATATGTGGAATTTAAAAAAGACACATAGAAGCAGAGAGTAGAATGGTGGTTATTAAGGACAAGGAGGTTTTGTGTGTGGGGGGGCGGTGCTGGTCAAAGGGCACAAAGTTTCAGTTATTAGGATGAATACCTTCTAGAGATCTAATGTACAGCATGGTGCCATACTATATAATAAAAGCCTAATATGATAAGTGTCCGGTCAGCCGGTCAGCCATTCAACCAATCTACACTAATAAAAGAGAAAAATGGTAATTGGCGTATGGCGATACCTTTTTCATTGGCTAATCAGGGCTATATGCAAATTAACTGCCAACTAAGATTGGCAGTTAACTGCCAACAAGATGGCGGCTAATTTGCATATGTAGGCACAATGCAGGGAGGCGAAAGGGAAAGCAGGAAGAAGCCCCCTGCCACTGACAGTGATCGGAAACCCAGGGGGGAGCTAAGAGCTGGGGGGCAGGGCAAAGGCGGCCCTGGGGCCGCCTTTGCCCTGTCCCCCAGCCATGATCAGAGAATCAGGCGCCTTTGCCACCCTGGCCAGTGATAGCAGGAAGTAGGGGTGGAGCCAGCAATGGGAGCTGGGCACGGTCGAAGCTGGCAGTCCCGGGAGCTAGGGTTCCCTTGCCTGGGCCTAAAGCGAAGCCCACGATCGCGGCACCCCCCGCTGCCACTGCAGGTCCCCGCTGCCTGGGCCTGACGCTTAGGCCAGAGGCGTTAGGCCTGGGCAGGGGTGGAGCCTGCAACCCCGGGGAGCTGGGGGTCCCCTGCCCAGGCCTGACACCTCTGCCGGAGGCCTCAGGCCTGGTCAAGGGGCCGATCCAGTGATTGGTGATCGGAGGGTGATGAGGGTCAACTCCTCTGGCTGAGGCATCAGGCCTGGGTGGGGGGCAGAGCCGGGGATTGGGGGGATATGATGGTCCCCTTGCCCAGGCCTGAAGCCTGGGTCAGAGGCGTCAGGCTTGGGCGGGGGGTGGAGCAAGTGATCAGAGGGAGATGGGGGTCCCCTGCCCAGGCATGATTCCTGGGCCAGAGGCCTCAGGCCTGGGCGGGGGCCAGAGCCAGTGATCGGGGGGAGATGGGGGTCCCCTGTCCAAGCCTGACACCTCTGGCGGAGGCGTCAGGCCTGGGCAAGGGGCCGATCAGGCGATCGGAGGGTGATGGGGGTCAACGCCTGAGGGCTCCCAGTATGTGAGAGGGGGCAGGCTGGGCTGAGGGACATTCTCCACGCCCCCCCACACACACCCAGTGCACGAATTTCATGCACCGGGCCCCTAGTCACAGTATAATATGCTAATGATTTGCTAAGGCCACTCAACCGCTTGCTATGATGTGCACTGACCACCAGGGGCCAGACAGTTGACCAGTTGACCAGTCACTATGATGTATACTGACCACCAGGGACAGACATGCTCCGACGGGTGGGTTAGCTTGCTGCTGGGGTCAGGCCGATTGGGACTGAGCAAGCCGGGCCGGACATGCCCTGGAGCCAGCCCTCCTGCAATCCCTCCTGGCTGGCCAACCTCCCACGTCCCTCCCTCGCCCCAATCGTGCACTGGTGGGGACCCTTGGTCTGGCCTGTACCCTCTGGCAATCTGGGACCCCTTGGGGGATGTCAGAGAGCTGGTTTTGGCCCAATGGCAGAACAACTGTTCACTGTGATGCGCACTGACCACCAGGGAGCAGATGCTTAACACAGGAGCTACCCCCTGGTGGCCAATGCACTCCCACAGGGGGAGCACTGCTCAGCCAGAAGCTGGGCTCATGGCTGGTGAGTGCAGCGGCGGTGGCAGGAGCCTCTCCCGCCTCTGTGGCAGTCGGGACATCCTCTGAGGGCTCCGAGACTGCAAGAGGGCACAGGCCGGTCTGAGGAATCCCCCCCACCCCAAGTGCATGAATTTTGTGCACCGGGCCTCTAGTTAGTTAATAATAATGTATACTAGAAATTTGCTAAGAGAGTGGGTATCAGATGCTCTCTCTCTCTTTCACACACACACACATACAATGGTAACTGACATGGGTATGTTAATTAGCTTGACTGTAGTAATCATTTCACTATTATATACCAAAATATGCTGCACATCTTAAATATATACATTTGTTATTTAAAAAATTAAATTAAATTTAAAAAGAAGATAGAAAGGTAAACACATCAGATGTGACTTCTCACCCTCCCCAAAGCAAAAACCAAAACCAAAGCATATCTACTTCTGTACCTATTCATATGACCTTTTCCAGTCTCAGTCCTTGGTCTACTCATCAACATTTTCTTTTATATCTTCACACTTTCCTCTTACTAGCTGCAGCCCTTCTACATTGTATTTCTCTGCCCAGCCAAGAGATGAGCAGATATTCTGAGATGATGTGCCAGGTTTTCATTACTCATTTTTTTGAGAATGGCGGAGAAGGGAAAATTGCTTCTCAGCGCTTCCCTCACCTCATCGTGAGAGGCTGTTTGTGTAAAATCAGTGTATGGAATTTGTTGGCAAAGGTGAGATATGGGTCCCAGGAGATGCTATTTTTTTAAAAAAAGCTCTTGTAAAAAGTAAATGTTTTGTCTATCCTTGAGAGAGTTAACTTTGGAATGAGTAAAACTTGGACCCTTGGGCTTGAAGAGTAAGAGAAAGAGTACCCATTAATGAGAGGCAGTTGTCTAGAAAAACCAGAGGACACAGTATCATGTAGTTAAAGGTTTATGGCAGTTTTGTGAAAAAGCAAGTTTTATTTTATAAGAAGCTTAAGAAGTATAAGTGAACTATTTTTATTTTATATGATGCATTATTTTGTTTAAATGGCGCTAATATTTTAATTTGGGCCATTTTCAGGAATACAAATGGGCTTCTTCTTGAATGTATAATAGATATCCTAGACCTAGACATCCCTAATTTCAAACATTTGGCTTAATTTATGAAAAAAGTTGAGGACAGAAATAGAGAAAACAACTAGTCATTATGTCCTAGCCCAAATTATGTGTGTGGTGAAATAGGATTGGACAAATATATAAGATACTTTTGCCTAATTAATGTTCACTCAGATAACCATTTATGTCCCTTTGCTATTCCAACTTTTATGTAGAAGAGTACCTGGCACATAATAGGAAGGAAAGAAGGCAGGAAGGGAGGAAGGGACAAATTAATTGAATAGTCCCTGCTGTCTGCTGTGTGGCAAGAGGCCTACCCCTGCAAGAGAAACCTTCCATTGCCCAATACTTCCCATGCCTGTTGGGTTATTCTAATTAGCAAACCCACTTGGCCACCAGTATGAAAAAGCAGTCTCGAATCAGCGTTAATGGTAATAATGATGGCCTTATAATCCCAATTTGCTGACTCCTGAGATCTTTTAATTGGCTCTGAACTCAGGAAGAGAATAGAGTTTTTTGAAACTCCAATGCCAACATGCTGCATTCAGTTTCCATGGTGTCCCTAAGCCAGCTTTATAACCTATTTTGCTCTTAATGCATGTGTTCTTGTCAAAAAAGACAATCAAATGTTTCCCACACTTCTTGCTCCAGGATTTGTTTCATGATGTTCTTTCTGCATGGAATTCCTCCCCCATTCTACTTCAATATGATCAAATCCTACTCATAATTCATTCATTTATTTGAGGCCTTAGCTGATTACGCTCAATATCTTCTCTTAAACTCGGGATCCTCTATAACCACAAAATGACAAATGTTTACCTCACCCCATTTTCTAACCTATAAAATGGTAGTAAGAATTCATCACTTGAATAATTCCTTAAACTTTAAAAATTTTTTTTTCTTTATTGATTAAGATATTACATATGTGTCCTTATCTCCCCATTGCCCTCTCTCCAACTCCCCCACTCATGCTCTCACCCCCTGGTGTCTGTGTCCATTGGTTATGCTTATATGCATACATACAAGTCCTTTGGTTGATCTCTCCCCCTTACTCCCACACTCCCCCACCTTCCCGCTGAGGTTGATGGTCTGATTGATGCTTCTCTGTCTCTGGATCTGTTTTTGTTCATCAGCTTATGTTATTCATTATATTCCATAAATGAGTGAGATCATGTGATATTTATCTTTCTCTGACTGGCTTATTTCACTTAGCATAATGCTCTCCAGTTCCACCCACGCTGTTGCAAATGGTAAGAATTCCTTCTTTTTTACAGCAGCATAGTATTCCACTGTGTAGATGTACCACAGTTTTTTAATCCACTCATCTGCTGATGGGCACTTAGGCTGTTTCCAAATCTTAGCTATGGTAAATTGTGCTGCTATGAACATAGGGTTGCATATATCCTTTCTGATTGGTGCTTAAACTTTTGAAAAAATTAATCTTTATTGTTGACATTATTACAGATGTTCCTCTTTTTTCCTCCCTAGCTCCCCTGTACCCAGTTTCTACCCTGCCCCAGGCCCTCACCACCCTATTGTCTGTGTTCATAGGTAATGCATACATGCATATAAGATCTCTGTCTAATCTCTTCTTGCACCCCCTGACACCCCTTCCCCTCTGAGAATTGTTAGTCTGTTTCATTTCCATGCCCCTGATTCTATTCCATTCACCAGTTTATTCTGTTCATCAGATTTTTTATTCATTTTATTTTTAGATTAAATTATTGATAGATATGTATTTGTTGCCACTTTGTTTTACCTTTTTCTTCTTCCTCTTCTTAAAGAATACCCTTCAGCATTTCATATAATAGTGGTTTGGTGGTGATGAACTCCTTCAGCTTTTTCTTGTCTGTGAAGCTCTTTATCTGATCTTCAATTCTAAATGATAGCTTTGCTGGGTAGAGTAATCTTGGTTGTAGGTTCTTGCTATTCATCACTATGAGTATTTCTTGCCACTCCTTTCTGGCCTGCATGGTTTCTGTTGAGAAATCAGCTGACAGTCATATTGGCACTTCATTTTAGGTAACTAACTGCTTTTCTCTTGCTGCTTTTATGATTCTTTCTTTGTCTTTAGCCCTTGGCATTTTAATTATGATGTGTATTGGTGTGGTCCTCTTTGGGTTCCTCTTGTTTGGGATTCTCTGTACTTTCTGGACTTATAAGTCTGTTTCTTTCACCAGGTAGGGATGAAGTGACAGTTTTCTGTCATTATTTCTTCAAATAGGTTTTTAATATCTTGCTCTCTCTCTTCTTCTGGGACCCCCATAATTCGGATGTTGGTACACTTGAAGTTGTCCCAGAGGCTCCTTATACTATCTTCATATTTTTGGATTCTTTTTTCTTTTTGCTCTTCTGATTGGGTGTTTTTTTCTTCCTCATATTTCAAATCATTGATTTAATTCTCGGGATCCTTTAGTCTACTGTTGAATCCCTGTATATTATTCTTTATTTCAGTTGGTGTATGCTTAATTTCTGACTGGTCCTTTTTCTTTTTCTTTTTTGGCATTCTCACTAAGATCCTTGAAAGTCTCACTAAGTCCCTTGGAGGTTGCTAGAAGATTCTTGAGTAACCTTATAACTGTGGTTTTGAACTCTATATCCAGTAGTTTGCTTCTTTCATTTCTTTCATTTGTGACATGTTTCTTTGCCTCTGCATTTTGGCTGCTTCTCTGTGTTTGTTTCTATGTTTTGGGTAGAGATGCTAAATCTCCTTAAGTTGATAGAGTGGCCTTGTGTAGTAGGTGTTCTATAGGGCCCAGTGGAGTAAACAGAAATGGCTGCCAGTCAGTCCTGCGACCTGGGAGGTCCCAGCATGGGAACAATGATCCCTGTGAGCACCTCGGTCTGGAAGAAAGTGGCCCCTGAGTTCCTGCCCCAAAGCCAGACAGTCCAGTTTCTCCTCGTATGTGTCTGGGTCCCCCAGAGCCTCGCTTGGCACTGAAGCTCAGAGGAAGCAGGAGCTTGTAAGTTCAGTGGTGGTGCCAGCTTGTTAAGAGGAGCAGCTGGGTCTCCAGCAGCCTTTGTGCCATTCAACCCCAATCCACACTGGTTTTTACAGCCCGTAGTTCTTACTGCCCGTAGGAACTTCTTTTCCCAGCTCTGGGTCCCTGGGCTAGAGTTCTGGGGTGGGGCTGGGACCCCTTGCTCCTCCAGGCAGCCTCAGCAGAGGGGATCTCCCTCCTGATTACAAAAGCGGCACACATGGGTGCAGGACCGGCCCTTTCCTCACCTCCGCACCTCCTACCAGTCTCAGTGTGCTTTCTTCTTCTCTAGTTGTAGGACATCCATTTAGCCAGCTTTCTGGTGGTTCTGGATGATGATTGTTTTGTATTTTAGTTGTAATTTTGATGCGCTTGTGGGAGGTGGCGAGTACAGGCATTTGCCTATGCCACCATCTTGGTTCTCTCCTTAATTTTTAAAAATATATTTTATTGATTTTTTTTTACAGAGAGGAAGGGAGAGGGATAGAGAGTTAGAAACATTGACGAGAGAGAAACATCAATCAGCTGCCTCCTGCACACCCCCCCACTGGGGATGTGCCCGCAACCCAGGTACATGCCCCTGACTGGAATCGAACCTGGGTCCCTTCAGTCTGCAGGCCGACGCTCTATCCACTGAGCGAAACCAGTTAGGGCATCCTTAAATTTTTAAGTCAAATGAAAACACATTGCAAATGTTAGCATACTAGTCACACATAAAGAAATGTTTAGTCAATGAGCCTTAGTGTTTTCTGCTTATGTGCATTTTCCTCTCCTCTCTTAGGAACTCATTACCTTAATGCCTCTTTTTCTTTTGATTCTTTTCCCCCCCACTTTTCTTCTTAACTTGCCTGCTTGTCTTCACTATGAATACTTGAGTACTTTCCTAGAAAACCCAACCCTGAATTGCTTTCTATAATAGTCCAATAGCTACTCTACATTGGAAAGAAAACATGCTTGCATTTGGAAATGTTTTAACTCATCATTTAAATTTGGTAAACTTCTGAGTTTACAAACAGAACTTGGTCAATGAGAAGAAAATATTTCTGTTAGAGCAGGGGGCTTTATCAAGTGTTCATGCCAGACTGTGCTGGACCAAACACCGTGCTGGGCAGTGGGACATAACTGTGAAAAACAGAAATGGTCCCTGTGTGGGAGAGAAGACAGAAAACCAGTTCTCCCTCTAGGAATGAATTGTAATTGGTCTAAATGAATAATAATGGTATAAGTACTACTAGCCTTGATGAATAATTGGTTAAGCCTGTGTGGGCGATGCAACTCTGAGGCTTGAGGGAGAAATTGGTGGAAACCTCTAGGGGGAGGTTTCTTGCTGTAAAATATGGATGCAAGGCAAACATGTTCTCCTTCTATCTCTAGATATTATCATTAGCAAGTGATGTATGTGATGTATGGCCATCAACAGCAAACTTGGTCCAAAGTGAGCCCAAGAAAACAAACTGATGCACCAAGCATGTGGTAGGCAGTGGAGAGAATGAGGTGCAAGACCTCAAGCCTCGATGATTGTTGAGTTGCTGAATGAATCAGTCCTGGAATTGCTTCTCCCTCAAACTTCTTGACACGGGTAATAATAAATGCCTTTACTGTTTAAGGTGTTTCAGGTTTCAGTTACTTGCAACTGAAAGCATGCCCAGAGAGAGATTATTACCTTTTCACAAAATTGAGGCACAGGAAAGGTAAGTTACAGCTCAAGCTCACTTAGGTGCAAAGAGAGAAAATCAGATTTCAAAGCCAATCTGGCCTTTGAGAGGAACCTTGTGCTTAGTCACCAGCTGTGGTACCGCTGCACTGATCTCAGCATTTCACTTCTATGTACGTGGAATAGTGCTGACTTGAGTACATCCCGTTTCAAAATGAAATGTGTTGTACTGTATTAGCCTGGATTGGAGGAAGATATTGGTGGCCCTAAGTTCTTTCAGGACTCTAGCTCCTTCATTAATAACCATTATGGAGTAGCAGGAGAGAAATATGAGTGGGTCTTCTACCTTTCTGTTCCTCACAACGCTTTTACCTGTGAGTACAAAAGAAAGTTATGAGTGGATATCTGTATAAGCCATGTTTTTAAGTGCATGATAAATCTTACTTAGATTGATTCTTAAATTCTTGGGTATGGCTATATCTGAGATCAAGAAATTATCCCACACATCATCAAAACAATTTTTTATGAGTCCTATCATCCTGGGACTACAAACAAGGACAGCTTAATCATCTCTACTCACCTTTATGGAGATACCACCAAACTATGGTGTATTTAAATCTGGGAGTCCCCGGGCATGCTGTTGGGAGTGGTGAGGAGGTGCTTTGTACACTTCAGGGTCATGGAGAAGACCACTGTTCAAGTCAGAATTAATGGTGGGATACTGGCTTGGCAGAACATTTCTGGGAATCTGGAAAGTTTAGACTGGCATATGCCATAATGAAAAACATTGCATGCCCCCATGGGATCCCTTTTAGTCATAGCCAGCCTTTAGATGGCATTCATGGCATTGGGATGTGGTAAACATTGTGAATATGCCCCCATGAGATCCAACAGCTAATTAAGTGAGGAGACACTGTTGTTGTTTTTTAAATTTTTTTCCCTTTATTGATTAAGATATTACAAATGTGTCATCCCCCCAATGTCCCCTCATCCCCCCAATCCTGCCCTCACCCTCACCGCCTGTTGTCCATATCCATCGCTTATGCTTATATGCATGCATACAAGTCCTTTGGTTGATCTCTCCCCCTCACCCCCAACCTTCCCTATCTTCCCTCTGAGTTTTGAGCATATGATCAATGCTTCTCTGTCTCTACATCTGTTTTTATTCATCGGTTTATGTTGTTCATTATAATCTACAAATGAGTGAGAGCATGTGATATTTATCTTTCTCTGACTTATTTCACTTAGCATAATGCTCTGTTTGTTTTTTAATTAATCACTTACTATCCTCATCCTGTCTTTGTCTCACCTGTATAAGTATTAAACTGTGAGGTCAATTTGTTTTCCCCCAAACAAAAGCTTTCAAGCCCAAATGTTGACTTGGAACATTGTGTGATGAGTTGAACACCATGTGAGTGGGACTTGAGTCAACCTGCGGAGAATCTAATTCACAAGAAGTAGGCTTTGCTTTTAATTCATTTTAGTTGCATGTTTTGAGTGATCTTTGGCCTCTTCTGGCCCAAAAATACCTCTTAAGTTTGCATTCCCTGGTCATTTATTATTCATACAGCTGTTATAATTTACTAGAGGCCTGGTGCACAAGATCCATGCACTTGGGGGGTCCCTCAGCCTGGCCTGTGCCCTCTCACAGTCCAGGAGCCCTGTGGGATGTCCAACTGCCACGGAGGCAGGAGAGGCTCCTGCCACCACTGCTCTCGCCAGAGGTGAGCCTGGCTCAAGGCTTCTGGCTGAGCAGAGCTCCCCCTGTGGGAGCGCACTAACCACCAGGGGCAGCTCCTACATTGAGCATCTGCCCCCTGGTGGTCAGTGCACATCATAGGGACCAGTAGTTTCGCAGTTCAGTAGATTTGCATATTAGCCTTTTATTGTATAGGATAACTCCATTTCTGTAGGATGTTATGTATTAAGTAAATGTATTTTGTACTCTACTTAATTAAAAGATTAACAAAACTGCTAACAAAATGACATGAAATTCAGAAAGATGAAAATAAAATTCAGGAAAATGGGGCAGATGAAAGTGACATGGTAGAGTAAGAGGGAGCCGGGAAGAATTTAGTCCATGGAATTGGAGTCTGCAAGATCACGCACTTGCATTCAAGCTGGTCCAATTCCCCAGAGGGACAAGATTCCTTAATGTCTGCATTAAGACATTCCTGCTGCTCAGGAGAAGGTTGACTTTTCTGGAACTAAAGCCTGGGGGAATTGTTTTCCAATAGGTCTTTCTAAAAGGGAACACTGACATATAATAGGATTTCCCCTAAAGGGTGTGCTCACATAAATACACAGTTCTGTAAAAGTATTTGGACTGGGGGTAGGGAGGCAAAACAGTGCAGCCCACACTTCCACTAGATCTACACGCACTGTTCTCTTTTCCCTCAGGAAAGCAAAGCTGCTAAATGGAGTCTCAGTTTCCAAACCTTAACATTTGCCTGCTATGATTATGATGACTTTGCAGGTGTGAAAACAGCAGTAAACTATGTTTTTGTAAGTCAGAGTCAGTATTGGAACTTACAGCTTTAAGTTATATTGTGGATGTAACCTCAATTGGCCTACCCACTATTTGTTTTCTCATTAGAATTTTTCAACCCCCTCCCCCCACTTGACTTTAGAGTGTGACTGTTTGTGTTTATATCTGAGAGCACACCATTCCACTGGGAAGATCTCTAGGCATAAATTCAAGGTAGCTCTTTGTTTTACAAAACATGTACTAGAGAAGCACAACTACAAAATAAAAGTCACATGGTTCTAATTTACGGTATTCATTCACAAAGGAGACTGTGACACTTAAAATTAATCCTTTAGCCGAAACCGGTTTGGCTCAGTGGATAGAGTGTCGGCCTGCGGACTGAAAGGTCCCAGGTTCGATTGCGGTCAAGGGCATGTACCTGGATTGCGGGCATATCCCCAGTAGGAGATGTGCAGGAGGCAGCTGATCGATGTTTCTCTCTCATCGATGTTTCTAACTCTCTATCTCTCTCCCTTCCTCTCTGTAAAAAATCAATAAAATATATTTAAAAAAATAAATAAATAAAATAAAATTAATCCTTTAAAAAATTCAACAACCAGCTCCCCTTTCTTGAATCTGTGGACTTTCGAGGTGTCCTTTGTGGGTGGAATAGAGAGAAGGTAGCTCTTAAGATCACATAATATAGAAGAGATAGATAGATAATCAGGCTCAATAGAAAACACTATTTCCAATAACATATTTAAAAAGTCAAGTTTTCCATGACTGCATCCCGAGAGAGAACACCTGTTAGGAGTTCGGGGTATATTCTGCAGATTTTTATTTTCTCTGCAAATAACAACATTTATGTAACTCTACACAATAGTATTCTCTCTTGAGTTAGCAAACTGGTCAAAAGGAAATAAACCTTACCTTTCAGTGGTCCCAAGGGTAACATGTGGCCCATCACCTTCATCTCCTGTCTTTCATGTTGAAGGACTACAGGTGTACAGGTGCTGGCAAGAATAATTGTATCTGATTTTCTTCTGCTGTCGCATACACAGGTGGAGCCACAAAACATTTTTTAAACCTTTTAAAAAAGTTTATTTTTTTATTTTTCAATTACAGTTTACATTCAACAGTATTCTCTATTAGTTTCAGATGTACAGCGTAGTGGTTTTAGACAGTCATGTACTTTATAGGATGGTTCCCCCACTGCTTCAAATACCCATCTGATCCCACACATGGTTATTACAATACTAGAGGTCCGTTGCACGAAGAAATTCATGCAATAGGCCTTCCTTCCCCTGGCTGCCGGCACCGGTTTTCCTCCAGCACCCGGGACCCAGGCCTTCGCTCCAGCCGCAGCGGAGAAGCCAAGCTTGGAGGCTGCTCCGCTCTGGCCACAGAGGAGCAGCCAAGCCTCTTCAGTCTTCAGTCGTCTTCAGTCTTCGCTCGGTGGAGCCTTCAGTCTTTGCTCTGCGCCTGCATATGCAAAGTAACTGCCATCTTTGTTGGGTTAATTTGCATACTTATACTGATTGGCTGGTGAGCATAGTGGAGTGACACCAATTTGCATGTTTCTCTTTTATTAGTATAAATTATTGACTGTATTCCTATGTTGTAATTTATATATCCGTTAATGAAAATAATAAACAATTAAAAAGAGGCCTTGCAACTCATGCAGTTAGAATTTGTGAAATGAAGTCATAATTGTTTTTCAGTTGTATCTGAAAAATACATATTGTATTTTAGGCTAGTGTGTGTGTGTGTGTGTGTGTGTGTGTACATGTATGTGTAGGAATTATTACTTACCATATTAAGGTGAGTTGATTTCTGAATGTTAGTGTTGAGTCAACTAGTTTACTTAAAATTGCTCCCAGAATTTTTGTCTGTTTTCTTGACATAAGATTATTATGAGTATCAACAGCCTAATTCAGATCACTGAAATTAGTTAATAAATCAGTGAAACATGATTTTTAAGTTCAGTGGATCAAAGGCTGACAAGCTAATTTATATACCATAAATATTAGTTAATTATTCTTTAAGATCAGTATCTTACCTTTGAAGGAAGATTTGACCTAACACAGCATCATGGGTGAAGAGCTCTGGAAGAACACTTCATGGGCTGTGGGGGTGGTTGACTCTCTTCCTCCAACTTTAACTTCTTTGTTAGGTACATTGGAGGGTTTTGGATTCTAGTTCTGTTTGAGTGTGTGTTTTTGTGTGTTTAAATATAAGATAAAAAGATCTTCATAAAAGAGTTATTGCATCATGGCTACATAATTCTATCTTATGGATGAATTATAATTCATTTAACAACTTTTATTGTTGGACATTTGGGTTCTTGAATAAATAATTCTACGCTATGTATATATTGCATGCAAATATCTGTCTACAGACACTCCAAGAAATATATTAATTAGATAAAAGAGATGGAATATTTTTAGGTTTGGGAGAATGTTTACCATATGTATATGGTAAAAGCAAAGTTACTTTCCAGATAGGCTTTTAAAAATGATATACTTACATGCATAGTCAATGGACATGAACAATAGGGTGGTGAAGACCTGCGGGGCAGTATGGATAAGGCCTGGGTGGAGAGGGGGAAAATGGGAGACATCTGTAATACTGTTAACAATTAAAAAAAAAGAAAAAATATGAGTACATATTTATTTTTTCCTTGCCATCACTTAATATATTATTTTTACGGTTTCCAATTTAATAGTTCCCAAAACACTGTTAATTAAATGGTTAAATATATTTATTCTTCTATGAATTATTTGTTCATGTCATTTGGTCATTTACCCTTTTTTTTTTATTAGGAAATCAATATTTTTATTTTTAAAGTACTACTTTTATATTAAGGACATTGACTTTTTAATATATTTGTTGCAGATAACATACCTAATTTTCCTTTAAGTATTTTTGTGTATTTAGTGGAGTATTATATTTTTGTCCATCTGTTTTAGTTTTGTAATTCCTTCCCAATGTAAGAATCAGCCAAATATTGCTATATATATTCTTTATGTGTTACATGATTTCATTAGTTATATTTAACATATCTGTGTAGATCTTATTCTGGTGTGAGGTTAATATACAACTTGATTTCCCCACCATGTTCTTTGCCATCTTTCCCTAGCAACTTATGTGGATGAAACCCACACTTCTCAGTGGTTTATGATGTTTCCTTTGTAATATTAAAAAAAATTAGATTTACCAGCATCTGTTTCAGGTCTTGTTTTCATGTTCTATTGATCTGCCTGCCAATTCTATTTTTAGATCAGACTTTTTTAATTGTTTACTTTGTGATACTACACAGGACAAGTTATCCCTTACTCCCACCCATTGGTCCCCTTTCACAAAATTTCCTTTGGTTGTTTTTTGGGAGGAGGGTGGAGCAATAAGTAAGTAGGATTAGTTGTTTCTTAATCCCATTCTTTAGCTAAGGCTATACAAATATGTTATTAGAACAGTAAACTTTTTACTATAATTTGAGGGTATATAATTAGTTTATTCATTTAACAGCTCTATGAGTTTCCCTGAAAAATACATTTTAAAAGGTGGAAATGAAACAAAGTTTTGTTTCCAACCACTGAGTAGTTTCACATGCCTTAATGTAATTTTTTTTCTTTTGCTGGTTTTAGCATTTTGTATTTTGTCTTACGATGGTATAGCTTGGTTAATAGGTTTACGTTTCAGGAATAAAAAGTTATTCCTCAATGAGTATTTGGTGGGTATTATGAAATATATTGTTCTTTTATTGTTGTTCTTGTTCAGTTTTCATTTCTGAATCATAAACTTGACTCTACAATCCAGCAAGACTTGGAAGAAAATAAGGAAAATATGGAGCCCACACAAATGCAGCAAGAGCACAAGCCTTATAGGATATTGCAAGCAGACAAGGATGAAGGTTGCTCTCCTGAGCTACAGAAGGAATGCTCTGATGGTTAAGATAAGGTGCAAGTCAATTTGTTAGAGTTGTCCATGGTGGGCAATGCCCCCTACATGTGTGTGGATTGAAAAGAGAAGTGGTCCAAAGACTGAGCTCTAGGGGGCTATTGTGTTCAGAGGCCAGGAAGAGAACTCAGCCAGTAAAGGAAATTTAGGTATAGGAAGAGAAAGAGAGTTAGAGTATTGTGTCTGATGAATAGGTTTTTCAATAAGAAGGAGATGATTAACTGTGTTAGGAGCTGCTGAATTGTATAAAAAATAAGAACTCAGCCTTGATGATTAGTCTTGGTCAGACATACGTCGTTGGTGAAGTTGCCAAAATTGTGTTCAGAGAGTGGCATATTGCATGTGTAGCCCATTCGTCGTGGTCCCAATGCTGACTCCAACTTTTCACTGGAATATTTTAATCCTGTTTTAACTGTAAGATCAGTGCTTGGCCAAGTGCTTCAAATGTAAAAGTTACTTTGTGATTTCTTTTTCTTTTTTTCTTCCTTTTGTTTGAAGTCCTATGTGTGAGTGTGTTGTGCCAATAACTGTTTCTTCAAACAAACTGTTATATGCTCATGGATATAGCATATAATTTTGGAAATTATAATAAGAAAAAAATTAAAGTGAGCTACTTAATTTGAAATTTAATCTAAAGTGCAGCCACTTTTCTCTAGGACTTTTTTTTTGTTGGCGGGGCGGGGGGGGGCACTGAGGTTTTTCTATAAACATCACTGGATTAAATGATGTGATTGACACTATATCACCCTATGACTTTGGGTTGGCTTTTGGGGTTGGGTGCTGATGTAATTGCTGGGCAAGCGACCTCCAACAGAGCTGCCCAGTTGTTGCAGAGAAGACCTTCCTAAATGGGGACAGGGGTATTCTGATGAGGGAAATGCAAATATAATTATTCCACTGGTGGAACATGCAAACATGCTTTCAAGAGCCAGTGTTCTCAATCTGTCTCCTGTCTCCATGACACATTCATATGGAGGAATCCTTACCCAGATGTAAAAGGAGTATCTTTTATTTAACACTCAAGGAAATTATAAAGATCCTTTAAATTTAGGAAGCTAATGATGGAATCAGGGAGATATTTTGCATTTTTATAACATCTCCATTAAATTTGTGAAAGATCAGGCTAAGGGAGAACATCTCTGAGTCAGTATAATTTTAAAATTAAATCATCAAGGTAGACTGAGATTGAAATAAGGAACGCGGGATGGCACTGAGAGTGCTGGAATGTGGCTCTTTGAGTAGATTCAGGGGTAAAACCTCCGGAGTTCTAGATACCTCTTTTAGCACCAGAAGATTATGATAATAGGTGCTGATCAGAAGCTTCTCTGATTCTTTGATTTAAGCAACTATCTCAGAAGAAAGGACCCACTGAACTTATCTACTAAACAAGATTTCCTCTTGAAGATTTGGCAAAGCCATTTCTATTTTACTTAAATTGCCTACATTTTATGTGTCTATCAATGGCTATTGGGAAATATAGACCTTAATGATGCCAAGTTAATTAAAGGTGGTTAAGACCAAATATTAGTAGGTGGACTATGTTGTTCTGAAATATTAGGTCAGTATTTTGAGGAAGTTGAGTAAAAACAGGGAGGAATACATTCTTATTTTATGATTCTTATTTCAGAAACTCAGAATCTGAACTACTAACATAAATTGACATCAGTACTCTTGTCCCACTTTTGACTCCTTATATTTTGCTTTGCCAAAAGTCCAGATGAGAAAAAAGTGGAAATAAGGAAACTTGTTTTATGTGAGCTAAATTACTTGTTAATATGTGCTATTAAAGGCTGAGAATGAGTTTTAGAATTTGAAAGTTCATTGTACTTATTATCTTCCAATCAAGCCAAAGTTATTGAGAATACCATATGGTTTTAAAAGATATATTTGGTGTCTTTGGGAACTGGAGGCTACTAAATCATTAACAGCTGCCAGAATGGAACAGACCAAATGTACTTGGAATTTAGTCCTTTGTAGTGGGGAAGTTTGTGGGTTTCCTGGTTCAGCCCATCTGATGAGAAGAATAACTCACAAACATGTTAGCTAGTTGTACAGGATGAAATTTTGCCAAAGAATATGATAGATGAGAGTGCAGATAAATTTAAAAGACTGTGTCATTAGTTGAAAAAAATTAAAGACAATTAAAGAGAAAAGTAATATTGCCAATTGTTAAGAGTTTCATCAGGTGCAGGGGTTCTCAACCTAGGAATTATTTATATTTGGGCCAGAGAATTGTTTGTTGTGGGGTCTGTCTTTTGCATTGTAAGATGTTTAGCAATATGTCTAGCTTCAACCACTGGATGCCAGCAACATCCTCTCTCCAGATGTGACAATCAAAAATGTCTCCGACATTGCCAAATGTCCTCATGAGACAAACTTGTCCCTGATTGAGAGCCACTTGGCTAGACTACACAATAGCCCCGAAATCAAGTTGTTAGTATGTAGATGTTTTTAAAATCTCGAGATTGGGTAAGATCAGTTAGATGTAGTGAGAGGAATAAGGAGGCAAAAAGACCAAGGACTGAGCCCCAAGGAACTCAAACTTTCAGAGACCCCATGAAAGTATAGGAGTGGGCAGAGGAGACTGAAAAGGAGAAATCACAAAGGGAGGAGGAGAGTGGGGAGAATTGTCACAGAAGGTAAGAGAAGAGAACGTAAAACTAAAGCCTACACTCAATGAATAGCTGTGGGGGTTACTCGGTTGTGCAAATCATGATAGTAATTCATGACCAACTGAAAAGTGATGCTTGCATTTCTATTTCCTCACTGGTCAACTCCTGTCTCATAGGTAAAAGCGTCTGATGCGGATGCAGGACTCTATGGCTTGGTCGAATATTCTCTTTATGACGGATTCCAAAGCTACGAAGCACCTCGAGCCTTCCAGATTGACCCACATGATGGGCAGATCTGTGTTTCTCAAGATATTGACAGGGAAAGGGACCCAGCCACCTATGATCTCTTGGTGAAAGCAAGAGATGGGGTAAGTCTTTGTGTATGAAATTTTAAACAGACTCAAAAGTGAACCACTATGTATACATTACGGAGTACTAAGGATTGTCAATGGCCAATACTGTTTCATAAATCACTACTTCTTTCCTTTTCCTGGAAAATTTCGAATCAACCACCAGACATTCTGTTATTTCATCCATAAATAATATCTCTAACAGGTAAGGATTTTAAAAAAAACATAACTATAACAAATTAACATTAATTAATTAATATCTCATATGTATTCCATTAAAAATTTGGGGGGTATCCAAAAATGAATTTTAAGATTACTGGGATCAAGATTCAAATAAGCTCACAAATTGATTTCATCACTGTCTTCCTTAAATTTCAATCTATGTTAGCTCCCCACCCCCTTACCTTTTCTCTTAGGATATTTATTTTTTGGAAGAAATCAGGTCATTTGCCCTTTAAATTTTCTACATTCTGAACGTGGCTGATTCCATCCCTGGGATTCATTTTCAATGTTCTTTTATGATATTTCCTATAACTGTCATTTAGAGCCAGAGGTGATGCTGTGAGCTTTTTATTGCATCAGCAGACACACATCATTATTTCATTACGGGTAATGACATGGTGATTTTTGAATTCTCTTACTCTTTTGCATTTATTTTCTGGAATCTTCAACTAAAAATAAAGTACTCTCATTAACTAGTTGATTACCCTGCAATATAATTTATACAGTAAAGGCAAATTATACTTGGTTATTTCTCTTTATCAGCTTTTAGAATATTGAGTTGGTGCATTTGCCATCTCCAAGGAATACTAATGATGTTTTTTCTAGTTTTATGATGAAGTCTTGGATTTTAATATATTTGATCTGTTTCATACATTACCAACCTTATCCTTTCTGATGTCCATATTGACCCATCAGTGAAGGAACCTTCAAATTGGCTCATATGTCTTTTTTTTTAACTTTTAAATTGACATTTTTTAAAAATACAGAAGAGTGCATCAATTATAAGTACATCTTATAGGATTTTTGCAAAATAACAACGTGCATGGAAGCAGATGAAGAAACATTACCAGTGCCCTGGAAGCCCTACTCTTGACTTCTTGCTGTAACTATCCCTTCCATCCTCGTACCCTTTAAGAATAATCATTATTGACTTCTAATACCAAACATTATTTGCCTATTTTTAAACTTTTCACTGAATGGATTCATACAGTATGTGTTTTTGTTGCTTTTGCGCAACATCATTTGTAAAAATCATTCATGCTATTGTGTGCAGCAATAGTTCATCCATCCTCATTGAATTATAGTATTCTTTTCTGTGAATTCACAATAATATTTATCCTATCTAATAAAAGAGAAACATGGTAATTAGCGTACATGCGCTACCCTTCCCATTGGCTAATCAGTGAGATATGCAAATTAACTGCCAGCCAAGATGGCAGCCGGCAGCCAGGCAGCTTGAAGCTAACATGAGGCTTGCTTGCTTCAGTGACGGAGGAAACCAACCTTCCCCGCCTGCCTTGCCGGCCTCTGAGCTTACAGTTTGAAACATTGTTACAAATATAGAAGCTAAACAAAACCCCAGAAACCTGCTTTCAGCCCGCTGGAATCTCAGAGCTGGAGTTGATACAGTGTTTCGATTATAGAACCCAAACAAACCAGATACCTGCTTTCAGCAGCAGAGGCCTCAGATCTGGAGCCAGAGCTAAAGCTGGCCCGGAATAAAAAAGAAAAAGAAAAAAAGGAGCAGTTGGGAGCTTCAGTCACCCCCAAGCCTGAAAACAGCCCTCAGCCCCTCACCCAGACTGGCCAGGCACCCCAGTGGGGACCCCCACCCTGAAGGGGGTGTGACCAGCTGCAAACAGCCATCATCCCCTCACCCAGGCTGTCCAGGCACCCCAGTGGGGACCCCCACCCTGATCCAGGACACCCTTCAGGGCAAACCAGCCTGCCCCCACCTGTGCACCAGGCCTCTATCCTATATAGTAAAAGGCTAATATGCCTCCCAGCACCGGGATCAGCGGAGCTGAGAGG
This sequence comes from Myotis nattereri, assembly GCF_964212035.1. NCBI lineage: Eukaryota > Metazoa > Chordata > Mammalia > Chiroptera > Vespertilionidae > Myotis > Myotis nattereri. Next base: position 52,132,979 of record NC_138080.1, read on the forward strand.
CCTCCCGGCACCGGGATCAGTGTGACAGGGGCAGCGCCCAAACCCCCTGATCGCCCTGCAGCTCTGTGTGTGACAGGGGGCGGGGCCACAACCTCCCTATCCACCCTGCTCTGTTTGTGACAGGGGAAGGCGCCCCAACCCCCTGATCAGCCCTGCTCTGTGCCTGATAGGGGAGAGCTCCCCAACTCCCTGGTCAGCCTGCGGCTCTGTGTGTGACAGGATGCGGCGCCCCAACCCCCTGATTGGCCCTGCTCTGTGTGTGACAGGGTACGGCGCCCCAAACCCCCCCCCCCCCCCATGGGCCCTGCTCTGTGTGTGACGGGGTAGAGCCATAACCTCCCCATAGGCCCTGCCCTGAGTGTGACAGTAGCGGTGCCCCAACCCCCTGATCGGCCCTGCTCTGTGGGTGATAGAGGGCGGCGCCCCAACCCCCTGATCCGCCCTGCTCTGTGCATGACAAGGGGGAGCTCCCCAACCCCCTGATGGGCCCTCCTCTATGCGTGACAGAATACGGAGCCCCAGCCCCCCTGATGGGCCCTGCTCTGTGCGTGACAGGGGGCAGCGCCCCAAGCCCCTGATTGACCCTGCTCTGTACATGACAGGGGGTGGCACCGCAACCTCCCCATCGACCCTGCCTTGAGTGTGACAGGGGGTGGTGCCCCAACCCCCCCATCAGCCCTACCCTGAGCGTGACTGAGGTGGCATCGCAACCTCCCGATCCGCCCTGCTCTGTGCATGACAGGGGGTGGCGCCCCAACTCCCTAATTTGCCCTGCTCTGAGCCCAACCAGGGCCTCACCTGTGGATTGGGCCTGCCCTCTGCCACCTGGGAGCAGGCCTAAGCCAGCAGGTCGTTATCTCCTGAGGGGTCCCAGACTGCAAGAGGGCACAGGCTGGGCTGAGGGACCCCCCTCCCCCCTGAGTGCACAAATTTTTGTGCACTGGGCCTCTAGTCTATTCTATAATTGAACATAACCATTTTTTGTTACAAATAGTGCTTCATGAACTATCTCATACATGTAATTTGGTGAACAAACATAAGAATTTATAGCAAGTTTATATTTAGGCATGGAATTGTTATACCATAAGAAAGCCTAACAACTTTTCAAAATGATTTGTACCATTTATACTCCCACCAGTAAAGTATGAGAATTTCATTTGCTCCACGTTGTCTAAAACATTTGTGTTTTTTAAAATGCTGTGCATTTAGATGTTTGTTTGTGTGTGTGTGTGTGTGGTGTGTGTGTGTGTTTGAAATATTTTTATTGATTTCAGAGAGGAAGGGAGATTGAGAAAGAGAAACATCAATGATGAGAGAATCATTGATCGGCTGCCTCCCGCACACCCCCTACTGGGGACCGAGCCCGCAACCCGGGCATGTGCCCTTGACCAGAATTAAACCTAGGACCCTTAGTCAGCAGGCCAAGGCTCTAGCCACTGAACCAAATCAGCTAGGGCCATTTGTTATTTAATCTCTTTTTGATTATAGCAATGCAGTTACCTATGTAGTGGTATAGCACATTGGGGACTTTGCATTACCTTGAAGAATGATGAATTGAGTACATTTTCAAATGTTACTGGCTATTTGTTTAACTTGTTTTGTGAAGTGTCTATTCAATTCTTTACCCATTTTCTATTGTACTGTTGGCTTCTTTTCTTATTGTTTTTTATTAATTCTTTATATTTTTGGCATTCAAGTTCTTTCTTGGATATATTTGTTGCATATATCTTCTCCCATTCTGTGGCTTGCCTTTCACTCCCTTATTGGTGCCTTTTGAGGAACAGAAGCTTTTAATTCTAATAAAGCTCAGCTTATCTATATGTTCCCTTTACAATTAGTACTCTTTCCCTTTACAACTGTCCTTTAGAGAAATATTTGCTAATCCTAGGCACAGAAGAGTATTCTCTTATGTTTTCTTTCAGAAACATTATTGTTTTACCTTTTACATTTATTTTTTTCAATATAGTGGGAGGAAGGTTTATTTTTTCCAGTATGGGTATTCAGTTGACCCAGCGTCCTTTGCTAAAATGATCATTCTTTCCTCACTGTACTGAAGTATCACTTTTGTCATGAATCATTTGACTGGGTATGTGTGTGTCTATTTCTGGACACCCTATTTTTTACTTACTTGTCTAACTTTGTACTAGCGCCATACTCTTTTAATTTTTTTTATCTTTATAATAGGTCATGATTCATGTATTCTTTTAGCTTTGTTCTTCATTTCCAAGATTGCCTGGGCCATTCCTGACCATGTACACTGGCGTGTACGTTTTAGAAACAGCTTGTCTAATTTCCATGACATTGCAGCAAAGATAGCCTGCTAACACACAGTTTTACACTTTTCTCCTCGCTAAGTCTATTTTGGAGACTTTCTTTGTTACTGACTATTCGCTTATGTAGATAGGTACTGCTAACACCTTTCTGGTCTAATCCTTCTCTTTTGAAATTAGTGAGAGAATCTGCCTACTTAAGAAATAAGTCAATGAGGAAAAATGAGTCTGAATATATTTATTACAAGTAAACATGTATAAACTAACGTGAAAGTTTCAGTAAAATTACTGTGAGCTATTACTATATTCAGTAAAATTACTATGATCTATTTGGTTAGATTTTATCAACCCCTGACTATGTGATTGCAGGAGGCCTTGAGTCTATGTAAGACATCATGTAGTAAACAAAAATAGGAGTAAACAGAGGAGTTCAGGTTAATTCAAGTCTCTGTGATGGTTTAAAACTAAACATATGCACACACAAATATTTACCCAAAGCTTCAGAAATATATTCTCAGTAGATTTTAAGACAATTATAAAAGGCCATCCTAGGATTGAATAGCCAGTTTAATTCTAATGCTATAGTAGTCAAACATCTGTTTCTAATTAGTTGGTTTCAGATGACTTTGTAAAAATGTACCTAGAAATTATCTTAATAGAAATAAGATCATTTGATGCCAGAAAATTTTTTACTGATAAAAAAAAGCAGTGTACTAATTAGGATTATTGGCAGAGGAATAAAAAAAAATCAACCCAGATATTTAATTTAAACCTCCTTTCTTACTTCTTTCTGTTTTTATATTGAACATACTCTGCAGACTTACTCTATGAAAAAGCCTGCCTTTTCTCAGTTTACCAGTCTCTATGGCAACATTCAAGTACAGCTTTAACCACAAAGCTTTCCCAGCTTGAACAAAGGGGATGCATTTTCACCCCAGCCAAAAGGTATTTTCTTTTCTAGATAACTAAGAAAGGGTTTACAGGCTGTGTAGCAGCTTTTGATAGCTTTTAGAAATCAAAGAGGAAACGTTCTTCAGGGTGGTGATTGCTATGGTCTGAATGTTTGCGATGCTCCAAATTCATATGTTGATGGTCTTTAGAAGATGGGGCCTTTGGAAGGTCACCAGGGTGGAGCCCTCATGAATGGCATTAGTGCTCTAATAAGAGACCCCACAGAACTCCTTAGCCTCTTCCCTCATCTAAGGGCACAGCCAGAAGTTGGCAGTGTCTGGGCCATGCTGGCACCTTGACCTTAGACTTCTAGCTTTCAGAACTGTGAGAAATTTCTGTTGTGTATTAATCTCCCAGTTTATGGTATTTTGTTAAAGCAGTCTGAATGAACAATGATGTATATGAATCAGAATATTCTTGTGTAAAAACTCCTTCTTTTGTAGAAAGAAAATCCTCCAACAAAGCACAACATACTCTAGATTATTAGAACAGAGAAATCCTCCCTGCAGGTACTTCATATTCAAGGTGATTCATCATAAGCCCAGCCCTGGCGCAGATGGGAACTGGTCTGCACCCTGCCACATTTAACGTAGGTTTTATTATTATTTAGGCATGAGTAAGGAGATAATTGCTATTTTTAAAACAATTTTTTTATATTCACAGATCCCCAGAGGAGGCACCAAGGGAGGGAGTGTGTGTAGACAAGGGAAACCCCGGGGTCAGGAGGCAGAGGGAGAGAGGAAACACTTCAGGCAGGGGTTTCCAAGGGAAGGAAGGTGAGAGGCAGAACAAGCAGGCTTATGATTGGCCAGTTTGAATAGATTCAGTGGAATCTTGGGCATAGAAGCTGCCTCTAGTTATCTGGTACCTGACTGTGGAGTGATTAGGGTAGGTGCATTGTGTCCTGGAGTGTGAAATCCCCATAAAGGCTGTGGTTGGGGTGTGGGCTCTGGAGTGGTTGGTTTGCATTTGAAAAACATGCTCACCTGATCCTGGTCAGTCCCTCCAGGATCAGAAGGTCCCAGATGTCAAAGTATCAAAACACAGAAAATAGAAAACATGGCCAATACACTCCTCTAGTGCAGAGTTCCCTTGAAGAGGAAGGCAAAGGGCTCACCAGAACTCCCGGTATAGGTAAGACTATGCAGAGGAAGCAGCTGCCTTGTCACTCCAATTTATTGGAGATAACACCCAGTAATACTGAGGGAATTCACTACTCAATTTAACTGTTGGCCCAGGGTAGCATCATAAATCACCAAAGAACGCTTTTGTCATAACATTGGCCACTTTCAGCAACTTCTTTTTTTGTGTCAAGCCCCATGTGGTCCCATACAAGCTTCATTCAATTCTGCTCAGTCCTGGGCAGATAGTCCTCATACTCCTCCTCAGGCACCACCAACGTGCACTCTTCCTCTTCCCCACTTTCCTCTCTGGTGTTATCATATTTCTCATATTCACTTCCACATTTTGCATCTTCTATCTCATCTCCATTCTTTTTCAAGTTTACCTCCTCCAGATGCTCTTGAGTGTTTGGATCCATCTCCACCCCCGTCTTCCACTCTTTTATCATGTCATCGAGGTGAACTGCTTTAATCATACTCCTGCAAACATAACGCAGCTCGTCCTTCATGGCCAGTACAAAACTAGAGTGAGAACTAGGCTCTATTAGAGGGCCACCGGCTTGTCAGAATCACCTTCCTCTTTCCTGGTGTCTGGGGCAGAGGTACATGTTCAACGGTGATCAGAATTGCATTCTCTGTGGCCACCACTTTGACCCCTCCAAGGGCTCCGAGGTGCCAGTTTCCCCACATTCCTGCTTGTCATCACCTTCAGGCTGCACTTCTTTTGACCTCACCTATATTTTCTCTTCTCTGACCTGGGTCCCCTTAGCTGTCCCACAAACCAGCAGTTCTTTGAGGTGTCATAGAATACAGGTCATTAAAGAAGTTGTCCTCCAGACTTTCTTCCTCTTCTTCACCACAGACACCCCTGAGGAACAGTGTCTGATGGTTCCAGGTCATAGCCACTGAAATGCCAGAGGTTGAGTACACTCTATGCCCCATGTTGCAATCTGAGTCCACACCCATTTGCCTTTCCTTCCTTCCTTCGGTCTTGAGTCAGAACATATCTTAATGCAGGGTGAGTTTGTCCACCTTAGTTGACTGTTTCCAGTAGCCTCCATAGATGATTATGCTCCCCTGGGGAGTGGTGGACATTTGGCAGCCCAGTCTGGGTGTCGTCCCAGTCCCTCATGGGGACAGCTTGCTCCACATGAATGTGTCCAGGTTAATGGCATACATGCCATTGTAGAGATGTAATCCCTTCTACACTCATGGAACTACTAAAAATAATTAGCTATGTCTTCCAGGCTACCATCCAATACCCACATTGACCTAAAGAATCCCCTATTGATTTGACTTACTCCTAGGTTTTGGTCATCAAATGCAGGACACTTTAAAGATCCGTGTAATAAAGAGGATCAATTCATCTGCCTCTGTATGAGCAGAGAATGACACATTCAATGTGGACATGGTGTTTCTACAGTCTGTCTTGTTAGCATCTAGTGTCTGGAAATGGGCAATCAGAGCTTCAAGGTCTCCTCCTTCTGCAGTGTTTGGACACCTTCTTCTCCATTTTGGTGGCCTTCGTCTCCTTCTTGCCCATCCCGTGGCTCCAAGGAGGTGCAGGGGGCTCAAGGAGAGAACTTCACATGCAGCTCACCTGAAAACAGGTTCTCCTGAGGGCATGCCTGGCCATGCATTTCATAAAGGAAGGGAGATAGAAACATCAATGATGAGAGAGAATGATTGATCAGCTGCCCCCTACACGCCCCCTACTGAGGATCAAGTCTGAAACCCAGGCATGTGCCCTAACTGGGAATTGAACAGAGACCTCCTGGTTCATAGGTCAATGCTCAACCACTGAGCCACATGGCTGGGCTGGCCATGCATTTGTAAAGACAAATTTTAGAAGAGTCATCCTTATCCCCTCAAATAATAAAGTTTTTAATAACTTCCTAACCTTCACCTTGTTTGGACCTAAAACTGCCTTCAATGTTTGTCTTAGAATGTATGAGAGCAAGCAACATACCAGTGTGTGTGTGTGTGTGTGTTCCAGTGTGCAGTGTTTATTCGGTTGTCTGCATATTTATAAATTTCTGTGATACACCGTGCATTTCTACAAGGTGAAGTCTGCATCTGTCATGATTGTTGTGTGCAATATCTACCAGCAGCATATGTCCCTAATCAGAAAGGTTAGTAGAGATGAAGATAATGTTGACAATCACTGGATAGGCTGTCTTTTAAATACAATCTAGACTGAGTCAGAAGACTAAATGAACTCAGACAAGATATTTTAGGTTCAAGATATTGGATTCTAGGCCATAGTGAATTTATTTAAAACAATGAACTATATTTTGACAAAAGACTTTTAACTTTATAGAATTGCCTTGATAGTTTGTGGTTTTTCCTCTGATCCTTTCTCTTCCTAACGCATGTCTTGAAAGCTCTTTGGAAGAAAATTGCTGAGAACCCATTTGCTGGTGGTTACTAAGATATTTATCTGTCAAAAGAAGAATTTTTTCTTATAAAATACCTAGATGCTCTGGGCTTCTTTTCTATTTATTCTTGTGATGACTGTCAATATTTTAAAAAATTCAATCATTCCTCCTATTTCACTGGTATCACTTTTGAAATAACCTATTTTTTGCTGGTACTGTTGCTGCTATTTATCTCACTCATAGAAGCCATGAGGATGTTATAAAATCATATAATGGAAACAAATAATTGGATTACATTGGAATCAAGAGGGTTTTCACAATAAAGCCCCATAATTTAATTACCCCATGCTTTACCTAATTCCTGTTTCCTCTTCCCATTTATTTTCATTAAGTGAATGTCTCCTTTTTGGTATGTATGTCTATTAACATTCTATTCCTATTTTCTGTGACATCCTGAATTCTGTAGCTGAAATATGTGTCTGAGATAAAGTTATTTCGTCTCTATCTCACTATTCCAGGCTTAGGGCAGGGATGGGGCAAACTAGCAATATAGAAAGTAAATTGATTTAGCCCGTCACCATTACATGCATTCATGATAAAAGTTGGTTATTATTTGTGCTACATGGTTTGTGTGTAAAGCAGATAGATCTCTAAAATAAAAGCAAACTTGCTAAATAAGAAGGCATATTCATTTTTTCCTTTTTACTGCAGCTTTATTGAGGTATGAACCTTTATAATAAAAGGCTAATATGCAAATTGTGCCCTCAACCCGGAGTTCGACCAGGGGGCAGTGCTGGCCGGCTAACCACCTGCGGCCCCTCCCCTGGCCTGTCTGGTCTGATCAGCCCTGATTGGGGCGGGCCAGCCAGACCCTACCCGTGCCTCTAGTTAATAAATAATATTGTATGTATTTAAGGTATTCAGCCTGATGTTTTGATTATACATATGCATTGTGAAATGGTTACCACAATCAAGAAATTAACATATACATCAGCTCACATACTGAGTGGTGAAAATCCTTAAGACCTCAGCAAATTTGCGTTTAATATTATTAACTATAATCACTACACTGTCCCTCAGGCTTCCAGAACTTATTCATTCTGCCTAACTGAAATTTAGGTCACAATTATTTTAATTTTAGCAGATTATGTTATCTCACTTTCCAAAACATATTCAAGTGCTTATTGCTATCTTACATTTCATTGACCCTCACCCCAACCCCAGTTTAAGGAATAAGCCTTTGCCCAGTTGCTCAATTATTTTTTAGCTAAATTGTCTGAACTATGTCTCAAATTGATTGTTTACAATTCTCTAATATACTATCAGAACCAATCCACAATGTCTTCAATATCACTTTACCTCATTCTTATCTCTAAAGTTTAAGCTTGTCATCCATCCATTATCCTCCATATTCTTATCCTCATCCTTCTTTTTTTCATCCTTTAAATTGAATTAATCTTTTACCTACCTTCTGTACCCTCCCAAGCTCTCCTACCATGGCCTCTGGAACTCATAGCCCATCATTTAGCCAACTCCCTATAAACTCAGCCTGGTCTATGACTACTCCTGTATCTTCTTGCCCTGATTAAAACAGTTCTTCCCTCAGGATACCAACCCCTCTCTGACTCTTTTACAGAGAAACTGACATTCTGCTAAATCAGAAGCCGGGAGGGAGGTGTCCAGGTGGATGCCCTCCCTGTTGCCCATTGCAGCATCCAGATCACTTCGACTCCTTTCTCCATCAAAACCCAATTCACGCCTGGCCATTGTGGCTCCCTGGTTATGATTGACTAGAGGCCTGGTGCACAAAAAACGTGCATGAGGGAGGGGTGCCCTCAGCCCATCCTGCACCCTCTCTAATCTGGGACTCCTTGGGGGATGTCCGACTAAACCAGCAGTCGGACATCCCTCTCACAATCCTGGACTGCCGGCTCCTAATCGCTCACCTGCCTGCCTGCCTGCTTGCCCCTAACTGCCCCCCCAACCCGGCCTGATCGCCCCTCACTGCCTCTGTGTGCCGTCCTGATTGCCCCCAACTGCCCCTTCCCTGCCGGCCTGGTCGCCCCCAGCTCCCCCCCTGCTGGCCTAGTTGCCCCTTACTGCCCTTCCTGTTGGCCTAATTGCCCACAACTGCCCCCTCTGCTTGTCTGGTCACCCCAAACTGCACCCCCATCCCCCACTGGCCTGGTTGCCCCTAACTGTCCCCCCCCCCGCCAGCCTGGTTGCCTCTTACTGCCCCCCTGCCAGCTTGGTCACCCCTAACTGCCCCCCCTGTTGGCCTGATTGCTCCCAACTGCTCCCCCCCCCCTGCTGGCCTGGTTGCCCCTCATACCCACCCCCCCCACCACCACCACCAGCCTGGTTGCCCCATGCAGCTTGCTGTTCAGTTGTTTGGTCATACCTCACTAACCCCCCTGCCAGCCTGGTCGCCCCACATAGCCTGCTTGTTCAGTTGTTTGGTCATCCCTCACTAACCCCCCTGCTGGCCTGGTTGTAGGCAGCCATCTTGTGAGGGTGTGAGGGTTAATTTGCATATTATCTCTATTATATAGGACTCCCAGTCAGGACACATACCCAGGTTGAGGGCTTGATCCCCAGTTATGGGAGTGCAGGAAGCAGCTGATCAATGATTCTTCCTCATCATTGATATTTCTATCTCTCTCTCTCCCTCTTCCTACCTCTCTGAAATCAATAAAAATTATATTTTGTAAAAAACAATCCAGATTTGAAATTCCTATTCAGACTATACCATGGACACTGTTGTTGCCATCACATTCTCAACATCCTTGTCACTCTGGACCTTTATACCTTACTCACAGTCTTCCTCTCCACCATTGTTCCCTCTCAGACACTTCAGTGTCCACTGATTGAACAACCCAAGCCAGTCTGCAGTGCCCTCTTATTTCACTCTACCTGGGAAATTTAGGTTTGCTGAAGACAGACAGCCAACCTGCATTTTGAGCATACAGGCTAGATGGAACTCCTGTTGTTTGTATTAATTTGTTGCTGGCATGGCCCTGTAATTCAACTTAGAACAAGGAAAATTACATTTTTCTAAGAATGTATTTCTTTCTTTCTTTATTTTATTTATTGATCTTAGAGAAGAAAGGAGGGGGTAAGAGAGAAGAGAGGAGAGAGAGAAACATTTGTTGTTCCACTTATTTATGCATTTACTGGTTGATTCTTGTATGTGCCCTGACTGGGGATCGAACCCCCAACCTTAGTGTATCAAGATGATGCTATAACAAACTTAGCTAACTGGCTAGGGCTAAAGATGTATTTCTTAACTTAGTTTTAGTGCCCAAAGTCTGAGATATATGGGACCTCAGAGCCTGAGTGTCACTTTCAGATCCATCCTTAATGTCATCCCAAACAATACTCTTTCTGGCCCTCCTGGCCCTCACATGAGCTTCCTGCAGACCTGCGCTGTAGCAGTCCTCCTTTCCTCTCCTGCCAAAACTTCTTTTCCACTGCCTTTCCTCCTCCGTGCTTCTCTGCCATAGAAAAAGAAAAAAAAAATTAAGAGAAAGACAGCAAGAGAAGCCGGAGGCTGAGTGAGTGAGAAAACCCAGGCTGTGACTTCCCAAGGATTTTTGTCAAAGATGAAAGTATCAAAATGTGCCAGATACAAATGGTGCTTTAAAGTAGGAACATATGTTTCACTTCAGAAAAGTGAAAAACCACAGAGGATTATTTTCTTCTATTATAGTCTCTCCCCTTCTCCTTGTTTAGAGATGAAGGGGACACAAAATAAACAGCCTCAGATCCACTTCTCACTATTTTGTGTAGTATATTACTTTCCTAAAATTTGAAAAATTCAGAATTCTGAAACAGATCTGGCCCCAAATATTTAGGATTGCTACCTTCCCTGCTACCATTGCCTTCAGACTTGATTCTAAATAGCCTCCCAAGTGGTTTCCCTCCTCCCTGCCTTGCTGGTCTTCAGTCTGTTCTTAATACTGCAGCCAGAGTCCCAGTGAAAAATCCAAGTCAAATCAAGCAACTTCTCTGTTCAAAACCCTCCAGTGGGTCAGAGCCATGGTTCCTTCAGGGGCTCCCAGAGTTTTCCATGCTCTGTCCCCGCCTCGCTGCTCCCTGAACAGGCCTGGGAGGAACAGGACACTCCTGCCTCAGGGCCTGTGCACTCGCTCTTTCCTGTTTCTGTTAGGCTTTTCCTCCCAATGACTGAGGTCTCACTCCCTCCTACAGGTCAGTCTGTGATTCAAATGGCACCTTCTTAGTGAAGCTTTCGCCGATGATTTTTTTCTAACATTGTGCCCTCCGCCAGTGATCTGCTTGTAATGGCTTCTCATTCCTCAACAGGGTGGACTAAGCGCTCAAGCTTTTGTTCGTGTGGATGTGGAGGACGTGAATGATAATGAACCTGTGTTTAACCCGCCCACCTATGTGCTGAGCATTAGTGGCCAGACCCAGCCGGGAACCGAGATCATCCATGTCCTTGCCACTGACAGGGATGCTGGGGCATACGGAGCCGTGGCTTACGAGCTCATCCCCAGTGACCTGTCCTCCCTGTTTACCATCGACTCTACCACAGGTATGTGATCCTGGAACAGTTTGCCTCTGGAATCAACGTCTTCTGTGAAACAGCCAGAAAATGAACAAGGGTGATTTCTTTTATTAGCAGGGATGTTGCAAGACCTATGTCACCTGCCAGATGGCAGTGAGGTGTGTTGAGAAGAGCAAGGGCTTTGTAGTTCGGTTATACTTGGATCTCAGTCCCAGCTTATGATTTTCACTGGCCCTACTCTCCTTACTTAAAAAAAAGTAGTGCTGATGATCCCTATGTTGCCAAGTTTTTGTGAGGATTAAAGGCAATAATTTAGGAGAAACAACTAGCCAATATGTTTCTTCCTCGTATGCCATCTAAGGGTGACTTGCGTGATTTCAGGGTGCTAATCATATTAGTGCTAAGAGTCTTCTACCGACATCCTTTTCTAACACTACGTCTCGAATTCCCTTAATCTCTTTGCTTAGTTTCCTTGTTTTTTTAAATACCTAAAGCTCCTTTTAGTTTTCTAATACGACAATTGTGCTTCTGCCAAAGAAGTCCAATCAGCAAACTGAGTTTTTTAGAAACAGTCATTATTTAAGTTGGTACCCTTCCCTTCCTATTGGATTCTTATTAACAAAATAATGTTTGAAATAATTATTTCTAGAAAACATAAAATTACAAGTATATTACATTATAATACTTTTGAGATATTAGAGATATTCTGGTCTAAAATTTTTTTCTTTTACCTTTTTTCTTAAAAAATTTTTTTACATTTTTTTATTTTGTAGTAAGGACACTTAAAATGAGATCTGCCCTCTTAACAAATTTTTAGGTGCACAATCCTTTATTGTCAACTGTAGGTACAGTGTTGGACAGCAGATCTCTAGAATTTATTCCAAATTTAATTGAAACTTTGTTCCCACTTTTTAGCAATTTCCCATTTCTCCCTCCCTGTCATCTCCTGGCAACTACAATTCTACTCTTTGATTCTAGGAGTTTGACTATTTCAGATACCTCATATAAGCGGGATAGACATTTGTCCTGTTACTAGCTTATTTCACTTCAGATAACATCCTCCAAGTTCATCCATGATGGCACTTCCTTCTTTTTAAAAGCTAAGTAATATTCCATTGTGTGTACATATCATGTTTTGTTTATTCATCCGCTGATTGACATTTAGGTTGTTTTCACAGCTTGACTATTGTGAACAGGCTTCAGTGGACATGGGAGTGCAGCTAACTCTTTGCTATTATGTTTCTTCTTAAAGCCCCTGATCTGTGTGCATGGGCAGAATGAGTATCTATTGTGATGGTGATGATAATTTCAGATGCCCTGGTAGGCATGCTCTGTACATTGTCCTATTGGATCTTTACAACACTCTTTGCAACAACCATATTCATTAGCAACAAATAATAATTTACACGGGACATCTAATCTGCCAAGTTAGTTTGCCTTCTCACCCAGCCCCAGGTAGAGAGCCACTGCTTCTTGCCAGGAAAGGGTTCTTTATCTGGAGTGTGTGGCTGCTGGGGGATTCACTATTTACAATGACAGTCTTTATAAGGCAGAACTTTCCTTGCTCAAAATAACCCACTGATGTGGCCCCTTTGACATTTAAAAGATCAGAAGAACACACTGTTTTAGGATATTGGTCTGCTTATCTTGGCTTTCTCAAAATTCCTCTAAACTGAGGACCTTAACTGCTTGTCAAAATGCCAGGTCCTCTAGGACAATAGCATTGCCAAATTAGATAGGTCAGCCAGTAATCAGGGCACAGCATCAAGAAGCACTCAGCAGATTGTTTTTAGAAGACATCAACACACTCATCATCTAGTTTCCCCTGGAAGATCTTGAAGAAGGAGCTGTGCAGTATCCCATTTTTAGAAGAGATCTCTGTTGTGCTGGCTTCAGTCAGCCACAGGCTCCCATTCCTGGCACTGGGTACAAGACAAATGCCATTGTTAATCACGGAGAACACTTTATGTGAGTCATTATCTAGGGAGGTATCATGGTTTTGCTTTGTTTTTTTTTAAAAGGAAAACCAATTTTGTAATGGAAGTGGCTTTGGGTTATTGTTGGCCGGTGCCCATATTATTTTCATGTCAGTGCACTTAAGTTGAAGACATTTATCAGTGTAACAGTACTTGGAATTTAGTTGCACTTAATCACAACTCATGAGAAATTCATGAAAGCTGGTAATGCTTTGCTTTAACCTTTAGAAGAGAATTGAAAAGCATCATGACTAACTCTGGGGAAAAGGTTGCCCAGTGTACCGGAAGTCTTCAGTTTGCACAGTTGCGTTCAAGTTCATCTGTTGGTTGACTGCCACCCCACATACATTTTCTAAATTGCACATAATAGATTTCCAGGCCATGCCATTAAAGGTCATCTAACTATTGATGTAATCAAAGAATTGAACAAGAAGCAGTTTGGAATATGGTTTTTTTCTTCTTCTTCATCTGTGCTTTTGTTGTAACCTATAGGAAGCTGCTCCTTCTTGCTTCTCCTTTAAGGCCTATCTCTACAGAAGCTGCCAGTGCAAACACAGTCTCAAGGAATTGCCTTTAGCCATACATTTGTGGAATAAAAAAATCAAGTGACATTTAGAAATAATTGAAAATTTATTTAAATCCTTATTACATTCTCATAAGAAATTGCAAGGGAGTGTCATTGATAATACAGAGCAAAACTTCATTTAAACCCTCTTCCCTCATCACAGCTTGGTAGGGGATTTGTGGCCTACTTCACTTTTCTTCAAAACTAACCCAAACTTTCTCATTTCCTCTCTAGCTTATCTGTGCTAGCTGGCACTTTTCCAGATTTATGTACTAAATAAATATATAGAATGTATATACAGGGTATGGCAAAAGTAGGTTTATAGTTGAAGTATGTGTAACAGAGTTTATTCTTGTATTATTATTTATTAATTACTAGAGGCCTGATGCATGAAATTCGTGTGAGGGTAGGCCTTCACAGCCGGGGCGGCTGCCTCAATCCCTCCCTCGTAGCCAGGGCGACTGCCTTGATCCCATGGCTGCAGCCGGCTTCTTCCGGAAGGTCATCTGGAAGGACGTCCGGACAGCCTTTTAGTCGATTTGCATATTACACTTTTATTATTATAGATTGTATTATTTTCCATATGAATAACTATAACCAATTTTGCCCCCACCTTGTATGTATATATAATTATAGAATTATATAGATTATAGTTTTTATATAGTTGATTATATAATTGTACAGTTTTATAGTTATATACAGTTATATTGCATGAGGACAATATTGCGAATTGATTAGCACATTTCTGCATTGTCACTTCTTCCTGAGTTACTCTAAAATTCTCTCTTTGAGACATTCATTGATTTGCCCACTGGTCCATTCGCCCTTTCATTTTGATGCTTCCTATATCAGACGTGCTATTCTATAAGCTTACATAGTGTGTTATTAGGCTCGTGTTTTCCTGAAGACAAGAGATTTTTCCATTGACCTATTTGTGCCACAACCAAGACTCATGCATTAAAAATAGAGCTCTGTGATTATTGTGTTCATCTGGTAAGAGCGATGTTTTGAAGAAAACTGAAGGGGAGTGGGTGTGGCGATGTCATGGTTGTTTTCTCTTGTGGGTTTATCTTCCTGGTCTGTTTCTGGTTTTCTAAGTGTGTTGTTAATTCAAAGAATATTTTTGTAAAATGTGTTTAGGCACAGGAGAGAGATATTGAATTGAGCCTTCATTTCTCTTATTCTCAGTTAGTCGTGCTTCTTTGATGTGGCCACGAGGTAGACCACAGAGTTTTGAGTTTTAAAAGAAGGAAATACAGAGACACATTTATTAATAGCTCTTTTTCATGTATTTTTAATCCTATTTAATGAACTATATGTAGATTTTTTTCTACATTGTTTGAAGTATCCCTTTAGTAGCATTAAAAAAAAAAGTTCTTTAGCCTTTCTGTTTGTGGTATTTATTTAGTCATTTCCCGCTGAAACAAACATAACTTCTAATTCAGATTATTTTAAGGTGACAGAGATTACAAGCATTTGTTTTTGCTGAGTAGTTGAGCAACAATAAATTATGCTGCCTTGCCCATCATCTGCTCTGTGTTTAGTTATGACATATACAAAATCCAAGTTTAGCACTACAGAACAAATAATTAAAAGGGTAACGGAGTGAATTAAACTGCCAGCCAAGGGCAGCGGTGCCTCCATGTTTAGCTTCCGTGTTGCTCGGATGTATGGATTTTAACACGGACTTTAAGTAATGTAGCACAGACTCTGTTTTTCTTTATTTCAAGGGCAGATTCTTTTCTAATGTTAGTTTTATGCTCAGATTTGATACCATGTAATGATTCTCATAATTCTTCATGATTGCCACTTTTCTACATATAGAACATTCTGATATGTAGTTAATAAATTAATACCACATCTCATTTCATAAAGGATGTGAGCCTGCTCATGCCAAAACATTCTTTCTTTTATTTGCAAGACAGAGTCTAAAATTAATCACAGGCACCTAACCAGTGTATGTCACTTTTATAGGAAACAAAAGCATGTTGGAGAGTTTTCTCATTCATTTTTTCAATATAACATCACTGACTCTTGGAGATGAAAGGGACCTTACAATTTAGCTCCCTCATTGAGTGGAGAAAGAAATTGAGGCAGAAAGGGATTCAGTGTCTTGCCTAAAGTGCATGGTTGATAATATGGCAGACCTGAACTTGAACCGTTTATAAGTTTGTTATAAATTTGGATAATTGTTTTCTCTGTCAATATCAGATAGAAATTTGAATCCATTCTATTCCTGTCAGCCGCTACAACTTAGTTAACCCTGATTCATGTGCAAAATAAATAGCATAATGTCATCTATTTGGTAAATAAGTTTTTATATTCTCACAAACTGAATATAGGAAAATTATCATAAATATCAATAACCAATAAGAAAGTAGTATTGATACCCCATCGTTTTTGTCCTATTTTTTGAGAAAACCACACTTACGGACTTCATGTTTGGTGAAGGTTATGACTTCGTGTTTGTTTGTTTTTTTTTAACTATTCCATAGCTTACAATTTTAGTAATGACCTACAGATTATTTTCTAAGTAGGAATTACCATGTTGGTTAAGAATATCCCATCTTTTGCGGGAGGTTTGATTATGAAAGTAAGTATTGCTTAATTAGTAGAACATGATTTTATATATACTGTTTTTAAATTTAATTAAGAGGACCTTTGTATTTAAGTGTTTTTATTAGTCAATCAATTAAAATAAATTTATTCCAGCAGTTTCCTCTTTTAAATAAAAAGTGACAAACTAAAGATAATAGCCAAACATTATTGCACATTAAAATTAGTATGCATAAACCCACACACCTAGTAATTAAAAGATAAAATAATCAGTGATCTGTATATGAATCTGTGTCTGTTTTAAAGTTAAAGTTGGTTCCCTGAATGGATGACTAATGAAAAAAATGAGAGCCAATTAATCACTGTACTTTGAAGTATTAAAATATAGTGTCATAAACTTAAAGCTGACAAAATATATAGGCAGATAACTATTTCTTTTATTTACTACTTCATTATTATATATATTATGCATATTTATACGTAATATATGTTATAGAGCTTCATTTTCTGGCTCCTCAACTTTAATAGACAGCTCAGTTTAAGAATGTTGGATTCAAGTAAATAAGTTTTCTAGCTTACTCTTTATATTCAAATGTAAGAAAAAGTGAATGTTTTGAAATATTCAGCATATGTAAGGACAAGCTTAATCTTAATACTTCCCTCTTCTAAGTGGTGAGTGTTCAAAGAAACTCACTGGTTCCTTCCTGGTCTCTAGTAGGAATTGTTTTGCTATACAACATTGACTTTAAAGGCCAACTAAAGTAACCATTGGCTCGGAAGAAGCCTAGTAAAATGTATATGTAGGCATTAAATGAACCGTGTTTAAGTATAAAAAAACAGATTTGGCCATTTCTCTCCCCTGCCTAAATCTTTAATGACTTCCTCTGGATCTTTGGCTGAAGACCAAATCCTTGTTATGGTCAAACCAGGCCCTTCAGGATCTGCCTGCTTTACTGTGTGTCCTTATCTCCAACAACTCCTTCCTTTACTCTCTGTGCCCCTTCCTTATACCAACTTCTTCTCCTTCTCCTCTTTCTCCCTCTTCTCCCTCCTCTTCCTCCTTTTTTATGCCATCTTCCTTCTCAAGTACATTACATTATTTTTCTTCTGCTGAGATCAGTTGATTGTTCCCTTTCCTATCCTCTTCCCATCTTTACATCTTCGCCTAGTTAATGACCTAAGTCATCCTTCAGGTCTCACTTTATGAAGGATTGCTGAAGGAGGTACTGGAAAACCAGTACCTTTATATCCAAATTACTAAATTGAGACTGTTTTGTGACTTAAAGTAACAAAAATAATTTTAATTGGTTGATAGTGATTGTGGAAATTGTAGGAGCTTCCTGAATTTTGACTTAGGGGGAGGGGAACAACCATTTGCACAAAAAATATAAATTTCAATAAAAGAGAAAAATAGTCTCTCTGTGATTGCATTCCATGAGCTTTGCTTTGTATCATACTTGTTATCCATATTTATGACAGCCAGAGATGATCATGTCTGAAGTGGAGAAATGGGCTACATAATGATGAAGCTACATTAAGTGGGGTGGCTTATGAAGGAACTTAAAAGCATGACAGAGAAGCTTAAACTTAATTATTACAGGAAATGAGGAATGACATAGGGTTTTGAACACTAGCACATTATGGTGAACATGACATTTAAGGAAAATTACTCTGGCAGCACTGTACTAGGTGAATTATAGGACTAGAAAAGTTGAACAGGAGATATAAATTAATTAACAGAGACTACATATTAATATATTATTATAATCTAGGGATAAAGTTATGAAGTTTATAGTAAGGAGATAGTAATAAAAACAGAGAGGAAGGAACTAATTGAGGATATTTAAAGAGGAAAATAATACAAGAATGGTGACTGGTTTATAATGAAAGATGGTGAGTCACACACAGTTTCTTAATTTTAACTAAGATGATTGATGGTCCAACTGATGTCAAACTGATAAATACCCCAGAAGAATTGCCACCTAGAAAGAGGCATAGAACTATAATTCAGGTGGGAAGACATGGGAGATACTAGGATAAAGTAACTATTGAAGAACATATAAATATTTTGAAGGCGAGAGTATACAGAAGTGGTTTTTAAACTTTAGAGTAAATAAAAATTACTGGTGAAGCCTTTAAAAAATAATCCCTGGATCCTTCCCACATCTAGAAATCAGAATATCTGCATAAGAACCTGAAAATTTTGAGTTTACAAGTATCCATGGTGATTGGATGCAGGTGGTCAGGAAACACCCTTTGAGACCCTCCAGTGAATAGAACAAAGAAATGCTTAGAATAGAGAAATGCTTGGAAGTGTAAGGAGGAGGAAGTTTGAGGAGGAGATAGAAATCCCAGGAATTTTTAGAAAAGCAACAACAAAACAAAACAAAAAACTATCATATAACCAAAGAAAGAGTTCAAAAGCAAGAGGATATCATGTGTCAGATAGATTGTAGAAGTTAAGGAGCATGAGGTTGGTGTTAACATCTAATTGCCTATCTTTCACTTGCATCTGTCTGTATCCTCTTCTTGCAGGTATGTTTCTCATAAATAAATGTTTGGGTTTATCTTGAAATTCATTCCAATAAATTTTGTCTTTTAAGTAGAGCACTTTGTCCATTTATGTTTTCTGAATTCCTTCCCAATCATAGTCTGCTGTTGATATTCGGTCTCATTCATGTTAACATATTTCCTCAGGTGTTCTGTGATTTTTATTAACTGTGGGCTTGCACCTTTATCTGAGAGAATTCTTTGAACCCTGGGGATGAAAGGGGGTTCCTCTGGAAAATGTGCTTCTCTTGCCCAAGTGTCTTCCCAGTCTATACCATGTTAAATTAAATTCTTGGCTTGGCAATTGATGAATTGGTTTCTTGTTCATACAGTATTGACTATCCCATTATTACAGAAGAATTTGGGGTAGATCAGCAATTGTATATATGTTTGTATATTTCTCTATATATTCACACACCACACACATGTGTAAAGATATGTGCATATATACATATATACAAATATATGTGTATATGTGTGTGTGTGTTTAAAATACATTAATGCAGACACCTAGTGTGAAGGCCTTACCTCTAAGAGTGCTATGAAATGCGACATGGAGAAATAAGATAATGAGCATTTTCTTTTCAAAACCTAGTGAAAAACTGAGATTGGAAGGATTTACCTTGCATGGTCAGGCACTGTTTTAAAAGGTTTGGAAAACAGATTTTTAAGTTTTAAATATTATTTTATTGATCTTAGAGAGAAGAAGGGTAGGAGGGAGGGAGAGGGAGAGAGAGAGAAACATCGGTTGGTTGACTACTGCATGCACCCTGACTGGGAATTGAGCCCAGTCAGTATATGGGATGATACTCCAACCAACTGTGCCACTGGGGCAGGACTGGAAAACTTTTCTTTCTTAACAAGGCACTTCCCTATGAGAAATGGGACTCCTGACCCTCCCTCCAATAAATTCTATCTCTGAATGACTACTATATATGCAAGATTCTAAGCTAAGCACTCTTTATAGTAGTTAACATTGGTGTAATGTTTTGACATTGACATGTAACGTTGAAGTGTGTTGTTTTAGGTTCATCTCTGTCATTTTTTACTAATCGACTTTATTGACATTACTTCTGGGTGAGTGACATGGTATTCGGGCCTAACAAATGCAACACCATTTATGTTTTTCTGTTGAATTGACTTAGTTTCAAGATGCCCAGTGTTTAAGCTCTAGGAAAATGTTATTTACTTACTTGTCAGATTTTGGAGCATCATTTTGCAAATATACTTAAGTCTTTGTTTGGAAAGTGGATATATTAGGGTTCTCCAGAGAAATGAAACCAATAGGAGCTCTGTATCTGTATCTATATCTACATTTATATCTATATCTACCTAGAAACACTCTTACACAGACACACAGAATAATGTTTGACCAAATACCTGGGCACTCCATGGCCCAATCAAGTTGGTATAAAATGAACCATCCCAGAAGAATCAACAGATCAGATGTTCGATTGCTCATCAGTATTTATTGCACATTATCTCTGTCTTAATTCTTTCTTTCCCTTCCCCAGGAATTATTTACTTAACATCAACTCTTGGTCATTTGGAATCTACTACACTTCTGTTGATGGTTTGTGCTCGAGATGGTGGCGGGCTCACATCTGTCGTGAATGCCGATGTCACTATACACATTCTTCAGACAACTCTGGCACCTGCTGAGTTTGAAAGGTCTAAGTACACTTTCTCAGTTTATGAAGATGTACCCGAAGACAGTCCTGTCGGAATAGTGAAAGCAAAAGAGTCCTTGAGTAAGTACTTCTTATCCTGCATTGAAATTGATTGTTGGCGCATTTCCTGTGTTTTCTTAGGCTGTACAGTCTTACATTAAATCTTTTCTTCTCTCCATGCAAGAAGAGTGGAGACCATACGATCTGTGTCTTGCTCATTGTTCTTCAACATTATTTCTATCCCACAATTTTTTTCTAATCAGAAAAGCAATAGGTACTTTTAAAAGAAAGTTTTAAACAAAAAAAACTCAATGTAAACAACATACATCTCCATATCCCACTGCCCAATACACACACACATACACACACGCTTCCAACATTTTTTACAAAAATGTATCCTAATATCTTTGTTGTCTTACAGTTATCTTTTTTTCTACTGTATAATTTCTGTGTATTTTTTCTACTGTATATTTTTTTTCCTACTCTTTACTGCACAACTTTACAGGTAACTGTATATCATTTTGTCTCATGATACAAAGTTTGAATGGTTTTATGAAACATTTCTCTGTCGCTATCAATTTGAATGATTTACAGTATTTTGCTAGTCTGCATAGTACTCAAGGAATGTCCTTGTGAGACTTGTAGAAGTTTCTCTGTAGGAGAAATTCCTAGAAAAGAATTATTTGTTCACAGGCCTTGCCCTCCCCTGCTCCTGGCTCCCTCCTTTCCCTTCCTCTGTCCCTTCCCTCAACTTTTGTGGAGGATATTTGCCATTCATAGGTAGATATTATAGAAAAATATCAACATAAACTTAACTTGGCTCCCTCAAATATATTTAAAAGGCATTCAAATAATTTTCTGAATGTCTTCTCCTTTTAACTAATGCAAGAGGAATGATGACCGATAGTGAGCCTGTGCCTTGCTTTGTGTCCATTGGACACTAGCATAATCCACTAAAGCATCTTAAACCATATGTTCACTTTTCAACAGACTTTGGAGAGCTGAGGAAGATGTAAGACGTTGCATAGTATTCTCTGTAGATGTAGTATACATTAATATGTTCAGATTTCAGTGTTTCCACAGGTACATTCTTTTGACATACAGGGATTGCTTTATTTTTTATTCTTTCTTTTTTGTTTCCCTTTTTGATTCAGATTCCTCAGAGCCAATTTTTTACAGGATCTCCTCTGGTGATCTGCATGGAACGTTCTCTATCCACCCGTGGCTGGGCACCATTCGAACCCGGAAGCCTCTGGATCACGAAACACAGCCCATGGTGGTGCTCACGGTCCAGGCGCAGCTTGGCAGCTCCCCCGCCTGCGGCAGCACGGAGGTCAACATAACTGTCATTGATGTCAACGACAACCACCCAGTGTTTCCCAAAGCCTCGGACGAGGTCAAAGTGTCGCAGATCACACTGCCCGGCACAGCCCTGTACCGCGCACGCGCAGAAGACAAGGACAGTGGTTGGAATGGGTTCGTCCGATACTCCATTGCAAGCCAGAATCCAGGCATCTTTTCCATTGACCCGGGGCTGGGCGTGGTGTACCTCAATGCCAGCCTGGGCGCTGCTGTGGCCCAGAAGCACACGCTGACTCTCATGGCCCAGGACCTCGGCCTTCCTCCTCTAGCATCCTTGTTCCTGCTGACAATAGTTATCGAGAAACAAGAATCGAGCCCATCCTTGATTTTTGGAAATTTGGTCTATCAAGTCGAAGTTAGTGAGTCTCTCTCACTGATGACCCAAATACTGCAAGTACAGGCCTACCCGCTTGGCCCACAGCACAAAACCTCCCAGCTTCTTTACTCGCTGGAACCCGGCGCAGACTCTGCCGTGTTCGCTGTTCACCCTTACACAGGTTGGCTTTATCTGCGGCGACAGCTTGACTATGAATCCACCCAAACATATCATTTAAGAGTGTTTGCCTGGATCCCGGAGGACAGATTGTCACAAAATGTGAGCACTTCAGTAATTGTTCATGTCCTGGATGAGAATGACAATTCCCCTACCTTCTTGCATGATGTGTTGTTTTTGAAAGTGGAGGAGAGCCCCCTGCCCCAAGGGGTAATAGGCAAAATTACAGCAATTGACAGAGACTCGGGAAAGAACGGACAGCTGTCATATTTCCTTCTGTCTGATGGAAAATTCTTCAAGATGAATCCTCATACAGGTAGCATTTTGTAGCTTCCCCTTATTCCTTTAAAATTGGAATTGACAAAACCCTAACCTTTTAGTTATCACATTAGTGCAAACATATAATTAAAATTACAGTCTTTAGTGTATACCTTATTGATTACAGTACTGTGATTTTATTTCTAATGATTCATACTTCTCATGCCTCTCACCCACATCCTATATAATAAAAGGGTAATATGCAAATTGACCCTAAAGGCAGAATGATCACAACGACTGCTGGACCAGTCACTATGAGGCACACTGACCACCCCTTGATCCCTTCCCCCCCTGCCGTCAGACACCGATCACCCGATGGCGAATGGGGAACCAGGAGTGGGTGGCGGCAGGGGGCAAGGCCAGCTGCGGGCAGCTGGGGAAGATGGCCCTGATTGCAGGCCAGTCCTAGAGACTGTACCCACGCATGAATTTTGTGCACCGGGCCTCTAGAATTACAAATATACGGCTCTTATTCTAAATTAGAGATACAGTCAGAACTGTGTTGAATAAAGCCTTTTATAAAGTCTAATTTTTTACCAATCTTCTTTTTTCATTTGTATATTCCTAAAAAGTTAAATAACATTTTATAAAATATGAATGTCGTTGATGAAAACTAGAAATCAATCCAAGATTTCAATACCACTCTATTGATATATTTTCCCATTCTGATTTCGATAAGGGAACCATAGGGAAAGAAAGATATTTACAGTGATTTTTTTCAAGTTTTAATTATGAAATTAATTTTTTTCAACTTATACAATTTAAAATTTTAAAGTATGAATCATTAGAAATAAAATTTATATTGTATAAATTTACAGGGACTTTATTTACTCTCTGAAACCATCTACACACAAACTATGTTTATGCTACAACTCTATAGCTTGGGAACTTAGACTTTGGATAGCTCAAGTAACTTGCCCAAGGTCACAGAGCCAGAAAGAGATGAGGGGAGGTCACCACTTGGTACAATTCCTGGCGACACCATGTGTAATGTAGCCCATGTAAATGAGGCCCCGTGCCCTGTAGTGTATGGAATTTGAATTCAGTTCTGATTAACTTTATTCCAAAGATCCCTGTTGTGTGAATTAGGAAAAGATTCCCTTTCCTCTAGCAGGTGGAGCGCTCACCAGGGCACAGCGCTCTCCAAGAAGCCTGCAAGCTCCCGTTCACTCCCAAGCTGGTTCTCCTCTGCAGGGCACATACCTAGGTTGGAGGTTCAATCCCCAGTTGGGGCATATACCAGAGGCAACCGATCAATGACTCTCTCAAAATCAATAAACATTCTCGGGTGAGGATTTAAAAAAACAGTTTTATGTGTGTGTAATTTTTGTTAAAAATCATACTTATTGTAAATACTATAATAAATATAGGTGTCCCTAAAAATGTATACACACACTTTGAATAATTATAAAAGCAGTGTTTATTAAAATACATTTCATTTTCAAAATTGAGCTATCAGCTGTTAAAGTGTGTATACATATTTTGGGACACCTTATATAATTTATATAGTAAGCGCTGCAATTAAGTTCACCATACCCAAATATGAATTTTCTTTTTTGTGTGTCTCATTTCAACTTCTTGTTTTGTTTTACACATCATTTTATTTGGACAAAGAGGGCAAATTAAAAAATCTTAGAAAAAGCAATGTTAGGCAGTAGTTGCTTCACACTTACTTTCTCACAAATAGGTATTTTCCTAAATAGTGAGTTAGTCACTGCCTGGCAGAACTCTGCAGCAGAGGACAGACTACCAGAGAGCACACTTGGTCTCCAATGGCCCTTGACAAGAGGTAGAGGCAGTTTCAACTTGATGCCTGAGTCTCCGCGGCTGAAATGTGAGGGACATTGACTAGCAGTGAGTAGGTTCTAAACAAGAATATGTGAAATAAGGCTTGTAAACATTAAGAGTTATTTGGGAAGTCACTATCCATCCCTACACATATGTTTTGTGAGATAACGATAAATAACTAACTGCATATGTAAAAGAAAAACCGTAGCCTGAGGAATCTATTTGATTCTCATGGAGATAATTCCCATTATTTTAAAGTGATGATAACCACTGCCATGTGTATAATGATTTACAGCCTACACAACAATGTTAACTTTATGATTGCGTGTTTCTGACAGCCCTAAGGAAGTAGGCTCCGAGAGATCCTTCCTTGCCTGAGATGGAGAAACTGGAACCCAGACTCAGAGCTCGTGATGCCTAAGCTGAGCTGCAGTGCTTCTCTCCTTTACTCTGCATGGCAAGGGGGAGAGGGACAGGCTGCCGTTTAAAGTCTTCTGCACTATTACTAAGGTGCCAAGGAGTATTTTATCACTGGTTTCTATGAATTCAATTTTTAGTTCAAATCGAATTCATAGAAATACAAGAAATGGCAACCTTAAAGTGGCATTTTTGGGAAAAACTTCAGAAAATCCTTTCAACAGTAGAATCAACCTCCTCACATACATGGTCTTGGAAGGTGTGCTTTTACTCAGAGCTCTGTAATGTTTGCTTTTCCTTTCCACAGGTTATTTGTGAAGTGGTTCACAATGCCAGCATTCTAGTGCACAGTGTCACCCTCTTTTGTCCTCTGTGCCCCTCAGGCGAACTGATCAGTTGGGTGGCGTTGGATCACGAGCATCAGGGGCACCATCAGGTGACTGTCCTAGTGACCGACCATGGCTCCCCGCCGCGAAACGCCAGCATGGTGGTTTATGTCGCAGTTACTGACATCAATGATAACAGGCCGTATTTCCCACAGTGTCTCCCTGGAAAGGAATTACACATCAAGGTTTGTGGGGTTGAAATAGCCTTGCAATGGACTTGTAGTATTCTTAGTCATTTGAGCACCATCTTGTGGCAAAAAGCATGAATTTATCAAATCAGTCATGGTATGGCAATGCATTCTTTTCTAGAAGACCTAGAAATTGTGCATATGTCCAAAAAAAAAAAAATCTCATCAAAAAATAAATGGTTATATGTACAATTTGAGATCTCATATCCAGTTGTTTTAGGATTAATGTAGTTCTGCCTTTTGTATACAAACAATGATTCCCCATTATCAGCAATGCTCAGGCAAGGATTGTTTTTCTAGTAATTTGCATGCATCTCTTTGTGCAGAGCTCCTTATGAGTGACTGATACACATCTCTAAGATGGTTCATTAGAGATAGGGGAATAATCTGTAGCTCTAAAGTGGAGAGACACATATCCAGAGATTATAAAAGCTGATCTATTGGGGGCACAGGCAAGAACTTCTAATTATAGTTATATTATCTCATCTTTTTTTATTCCTATGTTTTTGTATATTTTACAATGTACATAATAAATTAGCATATTAGTTTACACACACAATTAATTAATAAGTGTATCTTAAAGGTACTCAGATTTTTTAAAGAAATGAATAGGTTGTATGAATAAAAAGTTTGGAAGCAGTAACTCCCAAATAATTAAATTGGACATTCAAATTGTGCTCAGATGTGCATAGGGTATTTAGGAAGCTAATAACTTTAAACTCATCTTCTAAGTCCTTATTTAAAGAAAATTTTACCAAAGCTAAATGTTTTGTCATTATGATTTTAGTCGTGCCATTAGACTATCCCGTGGTTTCCTTGCACAGTAAGACTTTTAAATATGGAGTTCAACTCCACACGTTGATTTCAATAGTCTAGGAAAGTTTCTGTTAATTATCTCTCCTGTGTGAGGTATGTTTCCTGAAATAAAGATTTATGTTTATCTTTAGCATGTTTTCGACCTTAACAACAACCTTTTAAAAAACGTCCTGAGAAGGTGATGATTGAAAAGATGCTAGAATCCTTAAAATACACTTGAAATCCAAGATTGTTTAGTTACTTTGACTTCTTTTTCCACCCTCCTCAGAATTAGTTGAAAGGCTATAGATAACTATAGCCTTTTTGTTTAAATTGAGTAAAATATTTAAATTGTAATGTGGATTCTTTTCATGGGTTTACACCCATATAATTTTTATATGGTAGACACTAAAATTATATGTGGATTTTGAAATAGTTTTTTAAATGCTTAGTAGTAGTGTGTGCTTTCACTTAAAGTTCATTGCTTTTTATTTAAAAAATTTTACTGAGAAATTTGTAAGCCGTTTGTTTTATTGACAGGTTTTGGAAGGTCAGCCAGTAAATATGTTGGTGACAACTGTGTTTGCAAAGGATTTTGATGAAGGAAACAATGCAGAAGTTATATATTCAGTATCTTCAGGTAAATGTCACTACCCATAAAGGATTATGAGTGTTTAGAATTTCCTCTTTCATTTATCAACTATCTACCTCCTTCTGTGGACATAGTTAACACTGAAAATAACACCAAATTACAAACAAAATACACTTGTTATGGTTCCACAGTGATGGCGAACCTATGACACGCGAACTCATTTTTTTTGGTTGACTTTTCTTTGTTAAATTGCATTTAAATATATAAAATAAATCTCAAAAATATAAGTCTTTGTTTTACTATGGTTGCGAATATAAAAAAATTCTATATGTGACACGGCACCAGAGTTAAGTTAGGGTTTTTCAGAATGCTGACACGCCGAGCTCAAAAGGTTCGCCACCACTGGTCTAGAATCACCTTTATATTAAAAAAAATAATAGAAAAGTTTAGTGAAAAGTTATAGTAGTTTTTTTGTGCCCTAAATAGAAACCAACCCACCAATCATCCACCTTACATGAATAATTTTCAATAGTGTGATGTGCAAATCAATTTTTATTGAAAGGAAAGTAGCAATTAGTGGATAACAAGTGGTATTAATATAAAGAAATATGATTTTAATAATAAGATCCATGAATCTCTATGAAGACTAAATATTCTTACGGTTAAAGTAAATCACCCCTAGAAAATGTCCTGTTTCCTCTGTATATTTTTCGTGCTATTTTTTTACGTTCATTTTCTCACAGAGCTTAAGGCAAATACATCTTCCAAATGCTCAATCACAGATGTATTTGGATTAGTTAATTCTGATTTCTGCATTGTCAGTTAACATTAATTTCCTAATTTTTGTGTATGTATAGAAGATCGATCTGATCACTTCAAGATTGATGCCAACAGTGGTGAGATAAGAACAACCACAGTGCTTTTGTATGATTATAGACCTTCCTACAGGATGACTGTAATTGCCAGTGACCAGGGAGTGCCTCCTCTTCAAGGACAGGCAGTTATTAACATTCAGGTAATGTTCTGTCATCGCCATAACATGTAGAAGGGTGTTTTAAGGGCCCGTTTGATTTTTGTACAACTTTATAGAGTGAAGATACATTCAATATATGAATACTGCTTTTAGAGAGCACTGCAGATGTATGTGTGCCTTTTTATTATCACTAGAGAAATTACTAGCCTCAAATAACTTTTTATTTGAACTTTGTACAATTCCTGACAAGATATGTACCTTCATCTTGTACAGGCATTAATGTTGCTTTATTTTAATAAACAAAAAATGTCTTTACTTTTTTCTAATTGTAAAGACTTGGTAAATTTGCAGAAGTAACTTATATGTAAACAAATGGCCAAATAATAAATCACATTGCTTTTTGTAATTTTTAAATTTAGAAAAGTCACTTGGGATCCATATTCTAAGGCTTTACTTTAATCAGAATGTGAAAACAAGTTGTGGGAAGTCTTCTTAGTAGGAAAAAATTACACCACTGAGTCAAAGATAAGATAACTGTGCATGGCTATTTTTCTTTGCTCATGCACATGATAATCTGTAATATTGAGACTGGTATGTATAAAAAATAAGAACATATACCCCAAAGAATTCTTTATTGATTGCAGATATATATTTAGGAGAAAATTCTATGTCAAAATTCCTCAACTCTCTCATTTTAGATAAACAAAGACACATGATACATAAATGTACACAGATGTTGTCATTATGGATATATTGGTCTCTAGGATTTAAAGTAATTTGGAGAACTACATATTCCACATTCTCACTGAAGTGTCACAAGACTATATAGTTCAGCTTATCAAAATATAGCATGGCCTCATATTAGAACCAATATATCATTTCCCAATTAGAACAAATGGGAAGTGGAAATGTACTTTCTCATCTCCTAGATATTATGCAATTTTCAATCATCAGAGGCATACTGGAATCTATAATAATTAGACTGGACATCATTCCAGATGTCATTCCAACATCCTTCCGGATGAAGCCGGGGCCAGAGGGAAGCCCGGGTCCTGGCTGCCTGCTGGTGGCCAGAGCAAAGCCCAGGTCCCGGGTGCCAGAGGAAAGCCGGTGCCAGGGGAAGGAAGGCCTACTCTTGCACGAATTTCTTGCATCGGGCCTCTAGTTATGTAATAAAAAATAATGCCACCAATTACCATATGTATTTCACACAGATAGAAGGGATTAGTTTCCAAAGTAATATCATCACATATACTGGTTCAACTGTTTAAAAAAATACTCCAAATTAATAGCTCCTTTTAATTCTTATTTCAGGTGATACCACTATCTAAAGGGAGAGCTGCCATTTCTCAGAATATTAGACATTTAGTTATACCAGAAAACTTGAAGCCTGCAAAAATAATGAGCTTGATAAAGACACCTGATCACTTTCAACAACACCAGAATGGAAAGCTACATTTTAGTATCGCGGCAGATGATAAGGATGGCCCCTTTGAAATCGACAGTTCAACGGGGGACTTGTTCCTTTCTAAGGAACTTGATTATGAAATGACATCACATTATCTTTTCAGGGTGGTTACTAAAGATCACAGCAAAACTCCTCCCTTGCATAGCATAGTCTTCCTTAGCATTGATGTGGAAGACCAGAATGACCATTCCCCATCTTTCCAAGAAGAGTTCATTGTAATAAGTGTAGAAGAGAATGTCCCTGTAGGAACTCTGGTACACGTCTTCAATGCCAAAGATGGAGATGGCAGTTTTTTGAACAGTAGAATACAATACTTCATTGAATCCCACCACCCTGGAATCAATCCATTTCTCATCCACCCCTCATTTGGCACATTGGTCACTGCATCCCCCCTCGACAGAGAGAGAGTTCCTACTGTTGTCCTGACAGTGACTGCATCCGATCAGGCTGTGAATGTGACAGACCGGCGACTGAGATCGCTGATGGCCAAGGTAGTGATTTTGGATGTAAATGACCACAGCCCCACTTTTATATCTTTCCCCATCGCTCATGTCAAAGAGGATGCCACAGTGGGCTCCTTGGTGCACCACGTAACTGCTCACGATCCAGATGAAGGAAGGAATGGAAGAGTAACATACAGCATTCTGTCAGGAAATGGAAACATGGCCTTTATGCTAGATGAGTCATCAGGTATTTGTCACTGTCAATTAAAGCCTCTGACCATTTGCTTACGTTGATCCTTTTCAGTTTCCTCTGTTAAGATGATGGTTCCAAATGAATGGGCTTTAAAGAAATGTTACTTAATTTTGTGTTTAACTTCTATATGTGATAGGTACAGAGGTTGTATTCAGAGAACCAACTGTAATTGGCCCGTTCGTTGATATTGACTATGATTTATAACTAGCTTACATTTCATGAGATGAATCTACAGTAGCAGCAGACTTCTTTGCTCCCATTATGGGTAGTCACAGAGTTGGAGATGGTGCCAAAAGTACAAAAAGGTAGAATATGACTAACCAACAGCATTATTCAAAGGCTTTAGTATGGAAATTTATCTTTAAGATCGTACATCATACAAACATGCTTTTGTAAATAGTTGGAATTTATTTATCTATTTAGTAGAGGCCCAGTGCACGAAATTTGTGCACGGGTAGGGTCCCTAGGCCTGGCAGGCGATCAGGGGATCAGGGCCAATCAGGTTCCCCACCTCCCCACCTTCCTGCCTCCTCCTTCCCTCACTCTCTCAGTGCCCCTGCTGGTCGCCCACCATGTTCCATGCCACCCCCTGGTGGTCAGCGCACGTGATAGCGAGAGATTGAACTCCCATTCTCCCAGTCTCCCGAGGGGACACTTTGCATATTAGCCTTTTATATATATAGATTTTAAAGAGAGCAACATTGATTTGTTGTTTCACTTATTTATGCATTCATCGGTTGATTTTTGTATGTGCCCTGACTGGGGATCAAACCTGCAACCTTGGCATATTAGGACGATGCTCTGACCAACTGAGTATCTGATCAGGATAGAAATAATGTACTTTTAAATAGTTGCATTGATTTGGGTATAAGACCCTTACTTCTCATGTCAAGTGTACCATTTTTTTTTCCAGAAGCATTTATTCACTGTCAAGTTCTCTGTAGAAATGTCACTAACTGCTACTTTATTTGTCTTGTTCTTATGAAATTGCCAATTAACATCTACTAAAATTTCTGATGTTGTGTGATGTATGAAGTGTCATTCTTATAAAACTGGAAATGAACTTCTCATGGTCTGATTTTCAGGAGATACTGAGGAGATGGATTGCCATCTCAACCTCTAAAAATAGTCATTTCTGCATGAGCCTTAGAAAAAAAAATCTCAGATGTATGCCAGTTGGCCCCACCATTAATAAGACCATAATTTGGAATGGGACTGAATGTGTAGGATTTGGAAGTCATGATTATAGTCTGGCTATATACTGCTGAAAAATTTTTATCAAAATATTTATTGAATACTGTACATATGGTTTCTTTCTGAGGCATGCGTGAACATCACCTAAAAGCCCAACTGACAGAGAGATAGTCCAGACCTGGTTACTGATTACTGTTAGAGCTGGGGTCTCCAAGGACCTGTTTCAGTGATGCTTAAAATGTTTTCCACAATGGCTAAGGAAGGTCTATTTCAGATTTTTAACAAGGATGGATAAAATTAGAACTGTGTCTCATATATAGGCCTCATGAATCTTGAACAATTGCAGTGGCTGTTACAGTTGACACATTTTTCAATGACATAAAATGATAATTGCTGAATGCTTTCATGTGAGATGGGCTATCGTTTCTCTCACGGGGCTCATATTTCTTATAATGATTTTTTTTCAATGGCTTTTGGCTGTAAGTAATTACTGGAAAACTGTTATATAAAAATGAAGCAGTAAACCTCTTTAATTATTTGAAGAAAAGTTCTTATAGGATGAGCATGTTTTTAGAGAAGCAAACAGCAATCCTAAAAGAAAAAGTGTGACAGTTGGACTCATGGGAGCTATATGTGTGCACGGCTTTTTAACATTTTGCTTCCATGAGTTATATGCTCCAATGGCAATCGGATGGAGACACGTTTT
This sequence comes from Myotis nattereri, assembly GCF_964212035.1. Classification (NCBI taxonomy): domain Eukaryota; kingdom Metazoa; phylum Chordata; class Mammalia; order Chiroptera; family Vespertilionidae; genus Myotis; species Myotis nattereri. Next base: position 52,164,920 of record NC_138080.1, read on the forward strand.
ATTCATGAAATTTGTTGTCTGAGTTATAAAGTTTGTACTATTTTTAGTTAATAAAAAAGATAGCAGAGCAAGTATAAGGAGATTATAAGTCTTTAATAAGTTATTTAATAAGGCTAAATATATTAAGCAATGCAGCTGTACTCATTTTTTTTGTTACTTGGTCACTTTAAACATGAATTGTCATTTGACCTGAAGATGTATACTGTTAAAACCTAGTGTCTTAAATAATGAAGGTCAGTCCTAGCTGGTTTGGCTCAGTGGATACAGCATCGGCCTGTGGACTGAAGGGTCCCGGGTTCGATTCCTGTCAAGGGCACAGCCCAGGTTGCGGACTCGATCCCCAGTAGGGGGCATCAGCTGATCAATGATTCTTATCATTGATGTTTCTAACTCTCTCTCCCTCTCCCTTCCTCTCTGAAATCAATAAAAATATATTTTTAAAAAAATGAAGGTTGATGTTGGGTAGAAAAATCATTTTGATATCATCTTCACGGGAAAGAATGGTTTATAATAGATTATTTTTGAATTTTCATTCATCCTTATAGTTTAAATTAGGGTGACTTTTCTGATGAAAAATGCTCTCATTTTATTTTAGATAATATATAAATTTAAAGTCAGTCTAATCAGATTTATTATATAATAAAGAAAGTTTCTGAAGTTTTAGCAAGTTAGATAAGTTAGAGTGAGCTGGACTTTTCAGAATAATATTTATTACATATTATTTTTCTCCACTTTCAAAACAGGCTTACTAACTACAGCATGTTCTTTGGATTATGAAATGAAAACTCAGCACGTTCTGACCCTGCTGGCCCTGGATGATGGCGTCCCAGCACTTTCTTCGTCCCAGACTTTGACAGTTTCTGTTCTTGACGTAAATGATGAGGCACCAGTATTTAAGCAGCACCTGTATGAAGCTTCCGTTAAAGAAAACCAAAATCCAGGGGAGTTCGTCACAAGAGTTGAAGCTATGGACAGAGATTCAGGTAATTTAAAATACGGAAACTAAGTAATTAATGCTAAAAACACAAATAGACGTAATTTCAACTAGTTGTGTCCCAGAAAAATGAGACACTTGTGAATCATCTCAGACTTCTCATAGGAAAACCCATCCATGCGTAAAGATAATGTGTGTTTTTGTATAGCATTTTCTTATATTGATCTTTATCAATTGATCTTTATAATAGAGTGATGCACACCTAATTAACATAGAAGTTATTGATTTGATCTTGATGATAAGCAGAACTATGACTAGGTATCACCTTTTTTTCAGAGTATAATGGATACATTGAATACAGGAAGGCAAATGGTTAGTTCCTCTCTGTATAACATAATGGGAGAGATAGATGCTGTCAGACTGCCTGGGTTTGAACCCTAGAACTGCCATTCGCTTAACTCTGTAACCTTTAACAGGTTACTGATCCTCTCTGTTCCTCTGTTTGCTTATCTGTAAAAATAAGGCCTGATTTACAGTTCTAAGTATGAATGATTATTACATGTAAAGAACAAAGACCAGTGTCTAGCACAATACATAGTTAAGAGATGTTAACTTCTATTATTATTATTATTATTATTATTATTATTATTATTATTATTAATGTCAACCACTGTGTTGAGGAAATGACTTTGAAGTAAACGGTTACTATGGCTAAGAATTTGTAAATTCCTAGAATTTCTTGGAATTACTTTTCTTTTTTGTTGTTGTTAATCCTCACCCGAGGATATCTTTCCATTGATTTTAGGGAGAGTGGAAGAGAGAGAGGGAAAGACAGAGAGAAACATCGATGTGAAAAAAACACATCGATTGGTTGCCTCCCGCACGCATCCTAATCAGGGTCCTGGCCCGGGAGGAGCCTGCAACCAAGGTATGTGCCCTCGACCGGAATCGAAACCAGGACCATTTGGTCCACAGGCCGACTCTATCCATTGGGCTGGAATTACTTTTTGATATCACTGACTTTTTGTCATTTAAATTTCAGTAACTTTAATAATATCCTGTTTTTATTTTAAACAAAATAATTACAAAAATTACAGTGAAGTATTTGCCATTAACAGCATATGCAAAATTTCCCACCTGAATAAATATGAATAGTTTAATAAACCAACCTTTCGCAATTCACATTTTTATATAGCAAGTGGCATTACATAATCAGCATAATATTTTTTTCTTTCCTTATAAGACTAACAATAAGATGTTTCTATGGAGAAATACTGGTAGTTTTAATAGCTTGTTCCTCCTGTTTCAAAGGGGCTAAAAGATATATTTCCTTCAGCTTTTAACCTAAATTATATACCATTCAGATGCTTTGCTCTTTAGGAAAACATCGTCTTTTAGTGAAATGTATTTTACATGAATTTGGGTGTCATGCTACAAAAACTTCCATTTTAAGGGCTACCTAATCTCTCTTTTGACCAGAGTGGGGCAGTGTGATCAAACAATTTTTCTTACTGTGCTCGGAGCCGCAGGGGGAGCATGCTAACAATTGCTTGTTCCAGCCCGTGCTTAGAAAATGGATTTAGCACATTTCCCACAGTATGGCTTTTAGGGTGATAGAAACAAGAGAGAATATACATAAGCTTTGTATTTTACCATAATTCCGCTTCAGTGAAATTCTTTCAGTGTGTGCTCTGGTATAAATGGAGCAACGCAGGGCTTGGGACACCATAAAGCACTTCCCAAAGTACACAGACGTATGCAAACCTGTCACTAATGTGCGATGGAGCCGTCATTAAAGTCTGTAAAATGCTTCCTCCCATTGACTTGACTTTAGCTTCTTAATTTTATTTTTCTGTAATGGATTCTACTGAACAGATCTCTTGTGCTTTAAATGTTTGAAGAGGGAGGAAAGAAGTTCTCTTAAATTTGCATATGTCAACTAAAGATGATGACCATAAATATGCTTTCCAATTTTTATTGTCAAGTTGCCCAGTATTCGTGTGATTTTCTTTTAGAATCAATAGTCTGCAACCTGTTACTTGAACTGGTTGTTCATTATTCTGGATTATGGCTTGCCGGATGGAGAATTCAGATATGAAATTATTGTTTTTCTGGCTCTGCATTTATGGATACTTTAAGTACACATTTAGCATCTTCATGAGTCTCATGTACCTTCACATGTTTTAGAGACATTTTGGTTTATTGGAAATTTCAGTGTTTTTAATGAGGCCAGATCTGTTAAGCAAGTGGTTATGTAAATGCATGTGAATTTGTGTATATGTTTGTGATGTTGAACATATTTTCTCTCAATATTTTTTTTTTGGCTTGTTGTGTTAAAGCAATGAAAAAGGATTATGCAGGAGAATTAAATGACGTAATCAAGATTTTAACATACTGGCATCACATTGGAATTTATGAATGGTTTACTTTATAGTATGTATTTTTAAAAATACTACAGCATGACTTAATACCAGAAAGCTTAACATATGTTTTCTAGCATTCTACAATGTAGTTTTAAAAAATGTCAGCTTAAAGTGTTGGCCTTCAAAACCCATGGGAATTCCAGCACTGAATGTTTATGATGTATGACTCACACTAGTTCTAACAGAAGTTTTTTCTTATATTAAAAGGGAAAAACAACTACCAGGTTTTAACTAAGATATTAAAACTGCTACAGTATTTGGAGCCACCAACAAGAGCTCCATTGTTAGTGAGAAAAGACCTTCCCCCCTTGACCCCTCTCCACTGCTGAGAGGAAAGGGTCCCCCTCCAGGGAAGATGACTCGCTCCTGGCTGATACCTTTACTTAATAGTGGCAAATATCAAATAACTTAACAGTACATTGCCATGCAGAAGAGTTGAAGTCTACAATGAGTTCTTATTGTCTATTCCATAAAAATGTATTCTCTATCCGGGTTTACCTTGAATGAACTCCACATCTGGTTTCCTAGACAACATCTCATGCTAGATGAACAACTCCCAACATCCTACACTCAGAGCGAGGGGCAGTGTGGCGGTGCCAGTATTTTATCTATTTCATGGGGTCTAAGGCACCCTTACTTGTAAATTGTATCTCAATTTAGGAATTCTAAAATGTGAAAAAATGTGTCTTAGAATTAATGAAATAGTAAACAGAAGGAAAAAAAAGAGAGAGAGAGAGAGAGTAAGGAGCACTGATAACCTCACTCACCCAGAGGGAATCACTGGTGAAGTTGATATAGTCATATTTTATTGAATCCATGGTAGTGTGATTGTATACTGGTAATTAGTTACTGTGTGCCTGCTGATTAGGCTGTGAACTTCTCATGGATTGAGGACACAGTTTAGTCACTTTCATCCCAGCACCCTTACATAGTACAAGCTATGACTTGGGAGCTCAGTAAATATGTTTGGCTGTGTGATCTGAGAAACTGGAGCATCTGTGAAATAAGCTGCTTCAAGTTGCCTTCACTCTTCAGAATCCGTTCATTTATTTATCTCTTCATTCAGTCAACCAGGCATGATCCTGTTTTTGCTTCAGAAATGTCTGAGCTGCATGGCATTGCACAATTGAGGGGTTCTATGAAAAATTATCGTCTTAAAAAAGCATTTCTGAAAAGAGCACGCTCCTGGTCAGAATTCTTTATTAATTCCCCACAGTTTTGATGCTAAAGTTCTATTGTTTTTTAGCTTAACAACCAGTCATTTTATGACATGATTTCAGCTTTCCTCTGTCCTCAACTCCTACCATGCTCCCACCCATTACTCTAGGATAGGGTTCTGCCAACTTTTTTTAAAAACATTTTTACTTTATTATTATTTTTATATATTTTTTGTTGATTTCAGAAAGGAAGGGAGAGAGAGCTAGAAACATCAATGGTGAGAGAGAATCATTGATTGGCTGCCTCCTACACACCCCCTACTGGGGATCACGCCTGCAACCCAGGCATGTGCCCTTGACCAGAAATGAACCCGGGATCCTTCAGTCTGCAGGCCAACACTCCATCTACTGAGCCAAACCAGCTAGGGTGGGTTCCGCCAACTTTTCTCTGTGAAGGGGGAGATAGTACAGGTTTTAGGCTTTGCAGGCCATGTGGTTTCTGTTACTCAGTTCTTTCACTGCAGCAAGACAACAGCAATAGATAATACATTAGGAGGTGGGTATAGCTGTATTTCAATAAAACTTTTCAAAAGCAGGGGCAGGCTGGATTTGGTCAGTAGGTTGTAGTTTGCCAACTGCTGGTCTAATACATGTATCTGGTTAACACATCTAAGTTACTTGCTACTTGCTGCTCATCAGTTCTGATTTTGATGACATCATAGTGGTGACTCAATGTGGTATTCTACCGGATGCCAAGATGATCAGGATCTTTGCTAAGTAGGTGATGGATGATAGTGGAAGAGTTTACCCTATAGATGTACTCTGCTGGTTGAAAGCCAATCACTTCTGCGAGTCCTTATAAATCTGACCACTCAACTTGGTCTGATCTTCAGGAAGATTAATTTTAGAGCTCCCGTAGAAGCCTTCTGGTGTTCAACTATGCCTGAGCTGCGTGTACAAAGCCGCAGCTTGTAATTTTCTTTTATTAAAATTTACCTCCCCCTGGCCTCCCCTAACCCCCGGCACATGCCCTCACTCCCCACCCCCAGTGTCTTGCATCCATTGGTTATACTTATATGAATGCATACAAGTCCTTCGGTTGATCTCTTACCTCCCCCCACAACCCTCCCCTGCCTTCCCTCCGTAGTTTGACAGTCTGTTCGATGCTTCTTTGCCTCTCTATCTATTTTTGTTCATCAGTTTATAATGTTCTTTATATTCCACAAATGAATGAGATCATGTGGTATTTATCTTTCACTGGCTGGCTTATTTCACTTAGCATAATGCTCTCCAGGTCCATCCATGCTGTTGCAAATGGTAAGAATTCCTTCTTTTTTACAGCAGCATAGTATTCCACTGTGTAGATGTACTACAATTTTCTAATCCACTCATCTGCTGATGGGCATTTAGGCTGTTTCCAAATCTTAGCTATGGTAAATTGTGCTGCTATGAACATAGGGATGCATATATCCTTTCTGGTTGGTGTTTCTGTTTTCTTGGGATACCATTTCCAAGAAGTGGGATTACTGGGTCAAATGGCAGTTCCATTTTTAAATTTTTGAGGAAACACCATACTGTTTTCCACAGTAGCTGCACTAGTCTGCATTCCCACCAGCAGTGAAAGAGGGTTCCTTTTTCTCTGCATCCCCTCCAGCACTTGTCGTTTGTTGATTTGTTGATGATGGCCATTCTGGCAGGTGTGAGATGATACTTCATTGTTGTTTTGATTTGCATCTCTTGGATGATTAGTGACTTTGAGCATGTTTTCATATATCTCTTGGCTTTCTCTATGTCCTCTTTTGAAAAATGTCTGCTTAGGTTCTTTGCCCATTTTCTGATTGGATTGTTTGTTTTCCTTTTGTTAAGTTGTATGAGTTCCCTGTAAATGTTGGAGATTAAACCCTTATTGGTGATAACATTGGCAAATATGTTCTCCCATGAGGTGGGCTTTCTTGTTGTTTTATTGATGGTTTCTTTTGCTGTGCAGAGCTTTTTATTTTGATGTAGTCCCATTTGTTTATTTTCTCCTTAGTTTCCATTGCCCTAGGAGTTGTATCGGTGTAATTTTCTTTCTGTAAGTTCCTACTACACTCAGTAACCGCCATCTCACATCATAGTCCTTTTTACTATTATATGGCCGAAGCCAGCACCATTTGGTCCTCTAAGGAATTTGAGTCCTTTAATAGTCACTTCATTACAGTGGGACACAGGTGATAATTTAATTGATTTTGATATCACGGCAAGTGATTTTCCATGGGCCAGGAACTGAGCAGTGCATTCAAGGCCAGAGACATAATCAAGCCAGTTTCAGAGTTCCTGTTACCTGGGACCCGCTGCTGGTGCCAAGTATTGCATTAGTCAGGTACAGGCAGGAAAATGAGAGGTTGGAAGGCTGGATGAGCAAAAAAGGGAATCTTGAAGTAACCCAGGCAAAATTCTGGAAAACAAGAAGAGGTTGAGATGATCAGAACCTAGGAAGAAAATGAGAGGAGCCTTGCAGAGACTGCTCCTGGAGTACCCAGGAGACTGAAAGCTGTGGGCGGTTGTTGCAGAGGTGAAGTGGCATTTGTGAAAGAAGCAGTAAGCAAATGGAAGGAAGGAAGTCCTGTCCCTTCTCCTTCTGACTCTCAGTCTCCCTAGGATGTCCCTTTGGGGCCGATACCCTTTCTTCCCTCTTACCAATTAAATGCTATTCATCTGCAGGTCTTGGCTTATTCAAAAGGCAACTTATACTTACTCAGTCATATCTTATCATGTGCAATCATAATTGCCTGCTAACTTATCTGTATCTAGTGCTATACTGTGAGGGCAGACAAATTGTCTTCTTACTATCAGTTATTTCTTAGCACCTGGCAACTACTATCACTCTCTCTACATGTTTATTGAATGATACAATTAATAAACTATCTACCCATGATAAATCTTCCCTGATCCACTTCTTCAATGATTTAATATATTTTACTGCATTGTCTATAACATTGATTTCATTGTCTTCCCCACCAGAGGGTAACTCTGAGGGTCAGGATAATTACTTATTATTCACTGTTACCTTTCCAGTGCCTGGCACTCAGTAGATGTGCATTGCATAAAGGAACACATGAATGAATGCATCCATGCATGCATAAATGAATGAAACAGCCAAATAACTGAACCCCAATGCAAACACATGGTGCCATCTGTTTATGAGTGTAAACTGAATTCCTTTTTCCTCCTTCCCTTCTTCCCACTCTCCTTCTCTACCTTTCTCCCTTTGTTCCTTTCTGTCTTTTTTTTTAAGATCAATGAGCAATATCTGAAGATAAGAACTAAAAATGACCAGTAGAGTTTATAATATAACCAGATAGTCATGGGTGACTGTAGAAAGAGTAGCTAGGTATGGCAGTAGTCTCTTTTCAAGCTAGTTGCAGAGAATGGGTAGTATATTTTTTAGAGACACTTGGCTAAAAAGAAAAGGAAAAAAAAAATCTTGATTCTTATAGCTAGAGAAGAATATAATTTTTTTTTGGGGGGGGGGGGCGGGGAATGAATGAGAAAGTCTAGAACCAACAGGAAAATTCCAAGGAGGAATTTGAAGAATTCTTTTGCCATGGAGACAGAAAGCAGGAAGTGGAGTGGAGTACAGATGCAGAATGTTGAGGGAGCTTTTTACTAATGTCCCACTTTATCCGGGAGTAGGAAGGGGAGAATCTGTGAGAGTGAGCCAGGAGGTGTTTGGGTGGCAGACACGAATGAGAGAGAGTTGACCAAGAGATTTGGAAAGATCATCAGATAACAAGGACATTTCTATGCCCTCAGTCTATGCTGTTGTGAAACTTTCACCAGCTCTGAGTATCTGCTAGATACTCAAGGAGGGCAGAGAGGTGGCTGGAAGGATCCTGGGTTGGAGTTTTGCTGCTCATCTTTGGCAAAAAGCGAAGGACCTGAGGAAATGTGCGATATAGCTAAAGTGAGAATTCGTGGGGCTGGCCTGAATAGGAAAAGAAATGAATTGAGGAGGAAAGTTATCCTAGAGTAGGAGCAATTAAGAGCTCCTAAGGTTGTAGGTCTTGAGGTCTAAGAGCAGATGTGTTTATGTGTCCACAGACATGGGTGGCACACACACATCCTTTACTCGGCGTGTGCCACGTTTTTATATCACAGAACAGGTTCAGACCCAGATCAGATTGCTTAGTAAGGTAATGGTTTTGACTGAATAATCTGTTTTCTTAATTTTCAAGTTTGGTGATGGTCTCTTTGTTCTGGTGGGTTATAAGGGTGTGTGTAGGAAGAAGCAAGGAACTGAGCTCTAAAAGAGCCAAAATAGAATACTTTAAATTTATCTCACACTATTTAAGTTGTGAAGGTGTGAAGTTTGGAGTGAAAATGTATGTATGCAAACTATAGTTATAAATAAAGATCTTATTTACCTTTAGTAATGCACCAGGTGGATTTCAGGTGAATGGGTTAAAGCCATATAAAATAATAGAAATAATAAAACCAGAAAGTTTCTGAAAAGTCAGGAAAATATTGGTTATAGTGGCAAACAAAGCACATTAAAGAACAATGGGAACAATGGAAGAAAGGAAAAATATAAAGAGTTATGTTTAAACCTTTAAAGATACTTATAGGTTTGACAAGTGTTGGAAATTTAAAGTCTTTAATATGTAATATATAATATATATGGGTAATGTATAGTAAAATCATATAGCAAGTGAGTAAATTTATTCAAAAATAAAAAGTCCAAAAATTAAAAGGTGCCTTTCTGAAACCATGTCAGCTCCATGAAGGCAGATGCCATACCTGTTTGACTTACCACTGTCTCCTTGGCCAGTTAGCATCATGTTGTCACCTAATTTTGCTCACTAAATATTTGAGGAGCAAGCAAAATAAATGTAAGATGGTATTGTTCCCATTTTCATAATATCGGAAGTGATAAACAGGAATAACAAACTTTTAACAACCTGGAATTTTTAGAAATTCTTTCTTAGCTAGAGGGGAGATTATGTGATCATTATGAAATCAAAGTAATCACTATGATATTAAATAATTATTAATGTAATGTTATGCCTAATGCTTAGTGCCTAATGATAGAGAGAAATATTTTGTTGACTCTGGCTATAGCATATCAAATATATTAAACCTATTTTATTAAACTTTAAAAAAGTCTTTTAAATGCTTATAGATTATCTCAAATATCTTTCCTCTTTAAGGGACATGGTAAGAAGACATACATATATTTATTCTTTTATAAAACTAGCATTCTATTCCACTCCTTGCAGCACTCAGTCCTATATCACAGTTACTAGATCAGAGTGAAACTTACATTTTAAGACTGGCAATATGGAAATTTGTAATTGAAGTTTTTTCATTAAGGTCAAAGAACGGTATTACATCTTTTATTAAAGTATATATCAGATATTCTAAGTACTGTATCTATGCATAGATTCTTGTCAGTTAAGAAAAGAACATAGAAAAATGATTGAAAGGAACTTGTGTAAAGTGCAACTAAGCTGTGATGTCATGGGATTAACCCGTTCACATTAGTGGTATGAATGATCTTCACAACCAGTGATGGAAATGGCCTGATGTTTTTCTCGGGGGAGAAATGAAACCACAAAAATATGGGAAGAATTCTTTTCATAATATTGAATAATGCAGCACTGCATTTCTCACTCCAGAGAGGAGATGGAATACTAACTAGAAAACAAAACAAAATAAATGCAGAGAAGCAACTCTATGAGCTTGCCTTCTGCGCTGGAGAGTGAAGGGTGGCATAACTGAGTGCAAACTTTGAAATAGGGTCAGTCTGCCAGGGCTAACCGGCATGGATGAACAGATTACTCTGACACATGTTTCTGTGAAAGAGAGGCTAAGGGGCTGCTTTGCTTTAGGAGCAAAGAGCCCTGTTCGCCTGCCTCCTTAGGCTTTTGCTGTCACAACAGCTTGAACTAAAATTAACCTCTAGATACAATCAGCAAGGTAAGCATCCTTGAGAAAACACATGCTTCTACAAGGTCGGGTCTTAAAGACTAAACATAGAGATTCTAATAAAACACCCCAAGGGATCGGACTTGTTTGGAAAAGTCAAGGTAGGGGCTGCTGCCTTCAGCAAGGTCCCCCTTAGAGGCCCCCAACCTTTTGGAGATTCCTCCTTACAGACTTTCCAACCAAATCCCATGCTTCCCTATATCAATCTACCGAAACTGTCCCTGCAAGCCTACAATTATGTCATTAAGTCACAAGGGGTATTAGAAGGAATAATTAGAAATATGTTGTAGAGTTGCATACTCACAAGAAATTTTTATGGGAGGGAAAAGATAGTAAGCATTTACTCTGAGGAAGTCTCATGACTTGAAAATCAAGCATTTCAGGTCACGAGGCTTTTATTTAGCAAGGATAGGCCACAGAGTTGTTTTGGGGTGTGTGTGTGTGTGTGTGTGTGTGTGTGTGTGTGTTTTAACCTTAATTTGAAGGTTGTTTAAGCATTTTGCCCTTTTCATCCATCACCTAACACGTTCATAGGAAAAAGAATGGGAAAACAGAAGAATGGATTCCAAAGGGATAATTGCAAATTTTTTTTTTTCCTTAAGGAATCAATTCCAAGCTTCAGTTTGAAATCATGCCGGGTGCATCGTCTGGGCTGTTTGAGATAAATGCTGACACTGGCGAGGTGGTGACAGCCACCACACTTGACAGAGAAGTTCAGGAAGTCCTCACCCTCCGAGGTAAGGGATCCCTTGACTCTGCTGAACAAACAAACAAAAATGGGCAGGAGAAAGTTCAGTGCTGAAATTTTACATTTCAGTAGGGTGTCTTTAAAGAAAACATAATTGAGCCAGGGCTACCTGTCAGTTTGGTCTGATGCTGTCTAGTTAGCGCAGTGCATTTTAGGTATGAATCCGTGGCCACACTCTGTGCCATTTTTTATTCCTTGTCAGTCCTTGTTCGAGATGGAGGAGTCCCTTCCTTGTCCGGCACCACCACCGTTCTCTGTACCGTGGAAGATGAAAATGACCATGCTCCGAAGATCATTGTCCCCGCCCATGACATTGAGGTTCTGGAAAACCAAGAGCCAGGGGTTGTCTACACGGTTTTGGCCTTCGATATGGATACTGGCAATAATGGAGCTGTCAAGTATCATATAATCGGTAAGTGTTTTTATTATTAAAATTCCCCCCAGGGTACTAACCCAGTTGGCACACACTGCACGGCGATTATTTTGTATTTGGTATCTATTGGAATGCCTACACACCCAGTAAGAACAGATTGGCGCCCTGGGCATTCTCTCCACTCCTTCCTACAGCCATTTGGAACCACTGCCCTCCAAATTCTTTAAAAATCTGCTGCCAAAGCTGGTCGATGTTTCTTTCTCTCTCAATGTTTCTAACTCTCTATCTCTCTCCCTTCCTCTCTATAAAAAAAATCAATAAAAATATATTTTAAAAAAATCTGCTGCCAAGTACTCTTATAAATTTTTCTATAGGGCAATGCATTTTAGTGCCCTAAATTATTTAACATCAGTGGATGTACAGATGGAAAGATAGCTTTTTCCTCCCTACTTTTGTTTCTCTCTTATAATCACTTATTTTTAATATTTTGAGCAATTCAGACTTTTTTCAAGTCTTTCTAGAAGGACCTAGGACACATAAGTGGGCAAACAATTTCAAGATCTGAATATCAGTGTAACACCTCAGATCTACAACATACCCTGTGGATCGCAGTCTTTAGGAACTTCTTCTCTAGCAGATAATTTTGTGATATGGCCCCTTTGGATCGGAGGCATAAGGATTTCTGACAGAATAACTTCCGCATCAGCACAGTCAGCTTGAGAGAGCCATATCTTACTCACCTAAAAAAAGAGTGATTGAAGAGTCAGCTTTTTAGCAGGCATCAGAGAGGACATGGAGTGGTAGGAGTTGAGGAGAGAATAATGCTTCTGATGTAGAGAAGCTATGCTAAGGTTTTGTGAACATAGTTTTAAGACTGGCTTCTGGAAGCGATTACTCTCTATGTGGTAAAAATTCTATAACCAGTCTACATTTTCTTTGTAGCACCCATTGTACTCCAAAATGAAAACAGTTTTATTGTCTTTACCCCTGATTATAAAATGATATGTAATCATTGTAGAATATATATACAATTTATTTTTAAAAAAAAACATAACAAAAGTAATAACACAAAAAGTCTTATGTCATGCAGAGATAACTCATTTGGTATTGTGGCAAACACTTTTCCATGAGTCTAGGGAACACAGACACCAATTTTAAATGTATTGACTAATTTATATGTGCTAGTTTGTTTCTTCATTTTTTAAGCTAACATACTCTGTAAATCTTTCATGTCAATGAGTACACACATTTCTAATGATGTTTCATATACATATGCATAACATTTATTTCACTCATTCCTTTTTGTGGTCACTTAGATATTGAAAAGTCCTACTATTATAAAAGTGCTGTGTTGAACAATATTTATATTATTTCCTCAGGATAAGGTAATATACTGCCATCCACAGAATAATACTCCCTGCAAGTAACTTATGTCAGCAAGCCCAATCCTTTTCTCTTCCCCTCCTGTTGCAGTGGGATAGATATTTTCCTCCTCTGTAAACTTCACTTTTCTAAAATGTCTCAGACTATCTGTGGTTAAGGGCCAAGGTTTATGTTTTTTTAATTTCTATCTTTTGTGACTGATAATTTTATAAAATACAATAATAATAAGTTACTGGGGGGAAAAATCAGACATGCAAAATGCAAACCACAATTTTTAAGAACTATTATTGTAATCCGCAGGCATAAAATTATTCTCTTGAGCTGCTATAAAATTTTCTAAATGCTTACTCTCAATTTCTGTATTTATCTTGGTGAGGACCAATTACAAACACTTTCCAGACTGCCACCTGTCCCCATCTATGGCATCAGGGACATTCCTTGTGTCCATTCACTTCTTTTTCCTGAATTGCCAACTTTTCTCCTTCTATTGGCTTTCCCATCACTTTTTACCAGTCTTTTCCATCTTGAAAAACATTCCCCCTCAGATATATCCCTTTACTCAGGATCTATTTGTCTTAACAATTAAGCTTCTTAAAATCATCTGCACTCTGGTTTCTGTGTCTTTACCTCATTTTCATTCCTTAGTTCATTGCAACATGTTGCACGGAAGTCACTCGGTTGAAACTGTCTTTGCAAAAGACACTAAGGATCTTGCTGCTAAACCCCGTGGATCCTTTTCAGTTCTTAATTTCATTGTACTGCTTTATGCCTTCATGCTTCGGGCCCTGGACACCTGATCTGACCTTGACTTCAGAAAGCCACTTTCTCCCTAATCTTTAGACAAGCCTTCCCAATGTCTCTGTTCTCCTGGTGGTCCTCTGACTTGGAGTTCCCGGGGTCTTTTGTGCTTACCGGGGTATCCTTTTTCTTGTCTCATAGATGCACTCTTATTGTATCATTTCAATAAGAACCAGAGCTTGAATTAACCAACTCTCCACTTTGGATCCACTGATTCCATCACCCCAATAAATGAGCTCTTTCATGGCATCCGTGAGTTTGAATTATTTTCTAGCTATTACCAGATACTCCATTGCCAATGCTTAACTGAAAGTAAAGCATGATTTGCCACACTAAAAGGCTAGAAGTGAAATATGACAGAATTTAAACCAGCAGATATAAAAGCAGCACCTATCTGTATTTTTAAAAAAAACAACTCATCAAATATTGGCAAAATCAAATACTGAGGAAGAGTTCCGGCCATAAGCACATCTTACCTAAAAACCAACCCGAAAGCCAGTCCATGATTATTTTTTAAGCAATTTGCTGTTGGTTATTTTTTGTTTTGTTTTTTTTTGTTTTATTTTTTGTGGGCAAACTCACGGATGCCATGAAAGAGCTCATTTATTGGGGTGATGGAATCAGTGGATCCAAAGTGGAGAGCTGGTTTATTGGGATGAAGGGATCGGTGGCTTCCAGTTTCAAGCTCTGGTTCTCAGTCCCTGTCTTCAGCTGCCACTGGTACCCCAATATCTCCAAATCTTTATCTGCACCCTAGATGTCAGGCCACTAATGGATTTTTTTAAGTCAAGTAATGACTGTCATATAAATATAAAGTTAATGACTGCCAAAGAAATGTATTTAACTCATTAATTAATGAACAAGCTAAAAAGATGTTACATTAGTTCAAGGAAAATTCTAAGAAACACACACACACACACACACACACACACACACACACTCACACACACACACCAAGAACCATGTAAAAAATTTAGAGTGTTAAAGTAGCTAAAAGATGGTGAAGGTGGAAGGTAACTCTAATGTCAAAGCCACATTGGACACCCAGTAATCTTTTTTTTTAACCCCAGGATATCCACTTACCCGTCTTCCTCCCAATTCAAATTATTTCAGTTTTTCCTGGCAGCCTCAAGGACCTAAATCGTTATATATAACAGCATCGGATTATCAGAGTGTCCAAAAACAAACTTAGCAGCACCTCCTTCTCATTCCCCCGTTATGGTCTGGCTTCTCCTACAGTCTCTGCTGGTGGTCATCAGCTGTTTTTGCTCAACTTGCCCTTAAAGAATCTTGTTACACATGTAAGCACTGAAAATGCATGTTCACATTTTTTACATGGGAGAAGGATTATTGGTAGAACAGTAATGTTTCTGAGTTATATAATGCTATATCAATGATTGATCTTTATTTTTATTTTACAACTTAGAAACTTGAATAGGTCCTACAATTTAGTTCATCGCAAAGATCGCTCCCAACTATGAAAAGATACATTCCCCAGGCATGAAAGTTAGTCACTATTTCAGCACCGAACGCCAACATTGGGAATACCCCTGTGCTTGGCAGGAAGTTTTACATTTTGGGGTGGTACACCTTGGTCAGGTTAGGATGGGTGAGAAGTGAGCCTTTCTTTTATAATACGAAAGAAGGGTGATTGCAAAAATAAATGTGGGAAAGGCAAGCCCACGTGATCCTAGGTGATTAGGCAGAACAATTTTAGGAATGAGGATATATAAACTGAGCTGGAAATCACCTTAAAACTACCCGTTCCTAGGTTCTCCGTGGAAAGCTTCATATAAACCTGGGAACACTCAGAACACTCACTGTAAAGAGCACTGGTCTAAACACTCTTGTCTTTCACCTAAGCCCATCATGAAGTCTTCCTTACTCCTTATTTTTTCCTCCTTAATATTTTTGGAATATGTCCACTTCCTCTATACACATATAATTTCAGAACCTCCTCATTGCTCAAGTCAATTACCATAGTTATTGCCAAACCTCCTGTATTCTATTTAAGCTTTGACACTGATGTCCAATACTCATTCTAAAACAGAAATGTGATTCCTAACACTTTCCTGCCTGCAATCCTTCAAGGACTCCCCATGGACCCTAAAGTATAGACCCTTCATCAGTGCACACAGAGCACTTCATGATTAGACCCCTTGCTTACCTCTGAAATCCATGGCCAACCCTCTCCATACCCTTGACATTTAAATACCTAGGGGACCACGTGTTCACTAAAACATTTGCAACTATTAATTTCTCCTACTCCTAAGACTTCACACACGCTCTTCCCTCTTCCTCCTCCTCTCCCCTGTCTTTGAAATTTGCAGCCTGTCTTCCTCCCCTTTAGAAATTAGTTTTAATGTCAGTCTTTCTAATGAGCATATCTTGAACATCCTAGCGCAGGACTGTGTACCCTTCCCCTGTACTCCCTAGTGTCCTGTGTGTATGATTTTCACACCACACTTTCATGTCCAAGTCCTGACCCACATTTCCTCTGAACTATAAACTCTTGGAGACTGGGATCGTGTCCTAATCTCCTCCTAATCCAGCATCCAGCACATACTTGGTACATGACAGATGTTCCTTAAATTGATACTGAGTGAATGAATTGCTTTATTAACCACAAACCCCACAGAAATGTAGTCTTTCTGGCCCTATATTGAGTACAAATTAACCATGTCTTGTGAATAAGTACAAATGCAAGTCCCTTCTCCTCAGCCTCCAGCACTACCTCTGGCTGTTGTGTTCTCTGAGTGCCCATCCACTTCTTCCCCATATGCCTCTGGTGGATTCCAGTAACTTCCCACATTATTGGGAATAGTGTGCCTCATCCAAGAATATGCCCCTCAACCAAAAATTGGCCGACCATTCAAGAATATGTCCAGCAAGTCATTGAACCACATTTTTCCTGACTAATGCTCAGGGTAACTTTCAAATATTGAGAGCTTTTTGTCCTGTGTTCAGCTTTAACTTACATTCCACTTAGTACCAGGGACAGTAGTAAAGGAAATATTTTTTTGAAGGATATAGAGATGAATGAAACATCCTCCTTGTTTATGTTATGGAAGAAATAGACAAGTGTTCCACTAACAGAAGTGTTATGAGTCATGCACAAGGTGCCATGGAAAAGTAGAAGAACTATTGCTGTTGTATAAATGGCATACAATCTGTAGTGATTAATGTTTGTGAAAATTACTGTTATCAATTTGTAAAATTTTTTGCATTTATTTTTTTTAATTATGAGAGAGAGAGAGAGAGAGAGAGAGAGAGAGAGAGAGAGAGAGAGAGATTTGTTGTTCCACTTATTTATACATTATTTGGTTAATTCTTGTATGTGTCCTGATGGGGGATCAAACCCACAACCTCTTAGCATATTGGGACAATGCTCTAACCAACAGAGCTACCTGGCCAGGGCTTGTCAATCTGTTAATCTTTGATTGGAATATAAAAATGGACATTATATCCTGTTTCTTATCCCTGCCAACTGTTGTTTCATTTCAAATAAAACATACATTTTCATCCTCTCAAGAGGAAAAATATATGAATATAAAAGTTGTACACGCACATATACAAAAATCATACAAATCAGTTAAAGCAAGTGTTCTAATTATTGATTGAATTAAGATACATATTGAATTATATAATTTGTTTATCTCCAATAATAGAAGCTTCATGAGGGCAGGGACTTTATCGTTCATGTTCACTGTTATAGCCTCAGTACTTACAAAAGCACTACAATGTAGTAATCAGGAAATAAATATTTATTGAGTGAACGAATCAGTGAATATATATGTGTGTATATTGCTAGCCAAGGGCTGCTACTTTTTTTAACTCGAGTGAACTTTGAATTTGTTTTCTTTAATAGATGGCAATACTGATGAGTACTTTTCTATTAATGAAACGTCAGGAGAACTCTCAACCACTCGTGCTTTGGACCGAGAGCAAGTCAACAATTTTGCCCTTGTCATCCTGTGCTCTGATCTGGGGGACCCCCCGAGAAGCTCTCTAGTGCAGTTGCAAGTTAGAGTCTTGGATGACAATGACCACAGCCCTTCCTTCCCCGTGCTTCAGTACCAGTCCTTCGTGAGAGAAGATGCTGACGTGGGAACAGTGGTTCTTGTGCTGTCCGCTGTGGACAAGGATGAAGGCCTGAATGGGCAAACTGAGTATTTCCTGACAGATGAGGCTGCTGGTGCCTTCACCATCGATCCCGTGGCAGGCATTTTGAGAACTGGCCACGCCCTCGACCGAGAAGCCAGATCTCAATATATATTTCGGGCTGTGGCCAGAGACTGTAGCGTCCAGGGCTCAAGAAGCACCACAGTAATGATAAAAGTGCATGTCACTGATGTTAATGACAATGATCCAGTTTGGGAACAGAACCCCTTAGATATTTTTCTTTCCCCTCAGTCACCTATCAACCAGACGACTGCCATTCTGAGAGCCAGTGATCCAGACTTGGGGCCCAATGGAACTGTCATTTTTAGTTTTGCAGAGACCCAGTCAGTCTTTTCTATTAATAAATATACAGGAGAGATTCACCTTCAGCAGAATCCATCTTCAGAATATTTTCCGATCTGGCTGCAGCTTAAAGTTATGGACCAAGGGGCCCCAGCTAGGACAGCCATTGGTCTCTTGATTGTTCACATGGAAGGAGAGGATGTAAAGATGTCCTTCAGCCACCGTCTGTATAAAGGAATTGTGACTGAAAATTGTGAGGCAGGTAAGTGTCCCTTTGAGGGTTTTTTTAAATTTTATTTTGTACTTATTTTGGCAAAGGGCTTAAAATTAAGGATCACACAATAAAAGTGCTATTGTAGATTTATAAAGTTTTAAACTAACCAGTTCTTTTTAAAAATATTTTTATTGACCTCAGAGAGAGGAAGGGAGAGGGAGAAAGAAATAGAAATATCAATGATAAGAATCACTGATTGGCTGCCTCCTGTATGCCCCACACTGGGGATTGAGCCCACAGCCTGGGCATGTGTCCTGATCGGGAATCAAACTATGACCTCAGAGTTCATGGCAGATGCTCAACCACTGAGCAACACCGGCTGGGCAAGCAAAATACTTGGTATGCTCATTTTCATCCAAAGTATATCAGGGAGATATACTCAAATATGGTAAGACACACATGTGACACTTTTTCTCATAAAGCTAATTGTTTTACAATAATTTTCACACAAATTTATGCCATCATGGAAAATACAAAAAAACCCCTACCAAACAGATTAATTTAAAATAGCTTTCTAAACAAAAGAAAAAAAACTTCTCTGTAGAGAGTTGTGAATTAAATTCAATCTAGGTAATCATATCCAACTGGAGAAGAGAGAAATTAATTTTCTGATCCTTTTATCCACCAGAGGGCAAAGCTAAGGGCCTCACGGGTTTGGGAGAGGAGTGTGGTTGCTAAAAGTCTGATGAATGTTGTATGGTTGCTAATGTCATGTTTTTGTTTGTCATTTTCTTATGATTTAATTTCACTTTACACCTCCTAAGTCACTATTTAAAAGGCAACCTGCCATTTTTCTGAAATTGATTTATTCATTTCATAGTGAAAATATATTTTACACATTATATACTGCTTCATGTATGAAAAGAGAATATTCAGTTTAATATTGAATGTCAAATTAGATTATTAACCTGACTTCCACCCTCTTTTGAATTATGGGTTGCTTATTCAGAAGTCCTGTTATTGATTCTTAACACAATTAAGAGTAAATTGCCAATTATCTTCATTACATGAAATAACAATGGCTTCCTTCCAAAGTAAATCAGAAATTTCCAACCTATATATGTATAATGAGGCTTCCACAAAGGTGTTAAGTGTTAATTCTTAAAAGGTGTTAAGAAAAATTCATAAGTACCAACCTCATAGCAGAGTCTGATGGAAAGTAAAATTAACATGTTCTAAATAATATAGCACAAAATACAGTATCTTAATCAATCTTGAAACTAATCTGATAAAATAGTACAATCAAGCCCAGCCTTTGTCTGGAGCGCAGATATAAACATTTCTCCCTAAACATCTTTGACACATGGTGGTCTTTGTCTTTACTTGAATATTTCAGTGATTGAGAGTTTAGGACAGTGGTTCTTGAACTTGCGTATAAAACCAGTGATCTATGAAACTCCTTCCCTCTGCTGCAGGTTCTGCTTCCCAGCTCTTCCAGGTTCTGCTTAAGGCTGGGGTCCAGACCCTGTTGCAGGGTTGGAGGAAGTAGGGAGTGCTGGAGGAGAGAGACAAATTGTGATTTTTAAATAGCAGGTAAGATCAGGCATCATTGAGTAGGTGACATTAGGGCAAAGACTTAAAGAGAGGAGGTAGGCATTCCTATATCTGGGGGGAAAAGTGTTCCAGAAAAAAAGGAAAAGCTTTGTTTGTTCAAAGAACAGCAAAAAGGACTGCGTGATTGCAGCAGTAAGCAAGGGGGAGAATCATAGGCGATGAGGCCACAGCACGAGGCGTTGGGAGGACTTTGGGTTTTACTTGCGATAATTTTCCCTTTTCCAGTTTGTTCACTCACCCTTCACATAAGAGAGTCTACAACCACTGCTAGAGAACATTCACACCCAGTGTAAATTTGGCAGAGCAATAGGCATTAAGTATGTTATTCCTCAAAAGAATTGTCATGGAAGTCATCATTATTATTACAACTTTTTACATTAGTGAATGAAATTTCTAAAAATACCTAAGGCCCAAAATAGAAATTTTTATGATAATGAAAAAAGGGGGGGGGGGAACCTTATCTGTCATTCCTACTTCATTATGTAAGGCCAGTCTCCTATTTGGAATGGAATTCAATAGAATGAGTAGCATCTAACTGACTTAGCCATTTACAATGATATTGGATTTCATTATCTTACCTCTGACTCTAAGATAGCTCTGGAGGAGACTGAAGGAGAAAGGCCTTAGGCAAGGTCAAGTTTTCTCAGAAGACAAACACCTCACAAGACAGTTTTCATCTTTGTGAATTAACCCCAGTACCACCTCTGGGCCTCAGCTGTATAGGCTCAAGACCCCATTTTATTAAATCAGGGAGTTCTTTCCCCAGGCTGAGAGTCATATATGACAGAGACATATATAAGTCAGAGCTCATGTTCTTTTATTCATATTAAGAACCATGTGAACTAGAGTGGTCATGTCAAGATGACTAGCTCTCTCTAAGAAAAAAGAAGCCAAATTGTAATTAGAGAGTTGCTCGCTAATCCTAACAGTTTGAGCAGGATGTGATTCACATATTGAATGTCATCAGCCGATGTTACTCTTTCCTCACAAAGAACTCACACAGCAGTACTTAGTGGGATTTTGTGATGTCATGACTTTCATAGCTCATCAACTTCCTTTGGACTTACACATTTTTCCCTTTAAGTGTCTTAACACTTAGTCAAGGCTTCTGCCCTGGGAGTGATTCTGTTTCTTTGTTTTCTTTATATGTAACAGGGTTAATGTATTTTTGAAGACTATTTTTTTCCCAGAGAAATTTAGGTTCTTGGCAAAATTGAGAGAAAGCTGCAGAGATTTCCCATACATCCTCTGCCACCACACACACACAGCCTCCGCAGTTACCGACATCCTGCACCTGAGGGGTTACTTTTGCTACAGCCGGTGAACCTACATGGACACATCATAATCATCAGAAGTCCATAGTTTACGTTAGGGTTCACCCTTTGTGTTGTGCATTCTGTGGTTTGGATAAATGTATCATGACATGGATCCATCATTATGGTATCATAGAGTAGTTTCACTGCCCTAAAAATCCTCCATGCTCTGTCTATTCATCCCTCCCCCACTTCTGCCCCAACCCCTGGCAATCACTGATCTTTTTATTCGTCTTCATAGTTTTGCCTTTTTCGGCATGTCATATAGTTGAATTCGTCCAGCATGTAGTCTTTTCAGATTTTCCTTCACTTAGTAATATGCATTTAGGGTTCCTCTATGTCTTTTCATGGCTTGATAGCCCTGAATAATATATCATTGTCTGGGTGTAGCACAGTTTATTTATCCATTCATCTACTGAAGGACAGCTTGGCTACTTCCAAGTTTGGGCAATTATGAATAAAGCTGCTATAAAAATAGCAACTATAAAAATACCCCTGTACAGGTTTTTGTATAGACATAAGTTTTCAACTCCTTTGGGTAAATTCCAAAGAGTGTGATTGCTGGCTTTTATGGTAAGAGTATGTTTAGTATTTTAAAGAAACTGCCAAACTGTCTTCCAAAGTGGCTGTACCATTATGCATTCCTACCACAGTGAAGGACAGTTCTTCTTGTTCCACATCCTTGTCAGAGTTTGATGTTGGCAGCATTCTGGATTTTGGCCATTCCAATAAGTGTGTAGTAATATCGCATTGTTGTTCTAATTTGCATGTCCCTGGTGACATATTGATGTGGGGGGATCTATTCATGTTCTTATTTCCCTTCTGTTTATCTTCTTTGATGAGGTGTCTTTTTAGGCCTTTGCCCGTTTTTTAGTTTGTTTTCATGTTGAATTCTAAGAGTTCTTTGTATATTTTAGATACTAGTCCTTTATCTTTTGTAAATGTTTTCTCCCAATCTGTGGCTTGACTTCTCTCATTCTCTTGACAGTGTCTTTCTCAAAGCAGAAGTTTTAAATTTTAATGAAATCGAGTTTATCAATTATTTCTTTAATGGATTGTGCCTGTAGTATTTATCTAAAAAACGGTCACTGAACCCAAGGTTATCTAGGTTTTCTCATATTTTATCTTGTAGGAGTTTTATAGTTTTTTGTCTTACATTTAGACCTATGATACATTTTGAGTTAATTTTTGTGAAGGGGATAAAGTTGGTGTTTAGATTCATTTTTATATTTGCATGTAAATGCTCAGTTGTTCCAGCACCATTTGTTGAAAGGACTATCTTTGCCTCATTGTACTGTCCTTGCTCCTCTGTCAAAGATCAGTTGACTCTCTATATGGGTCTGTTTCTGGGCTCCCTGTCTGCTCCATTGATCTATTTGTCTATTCTTTTCCTAATACCACACTGTCTTAATGACCATAGCTTTATAGTAAGTCTTAAAGTTGTGTTATCTGTGGGTTCATATTTTTGTCCTTTGTTTTTCTCCAACTTTGTTCTTTTACGGTTAGTATTTTTGAACTACATTTCCACCCTTTTCTCTAGTGTTGTCTGTGCATAAGACCTTCCACCTACTCTGCAAGGGTGTCCACTTATTTTGTATAGCTTTAGGATAATTGCAGCAAAATGCAAAGAAAAAATATTCTGCCTTTGACAAACAGAGGTAGTTCATAAGGAAGCCTGCCACAGGGAAAGAAAGGAAAGCCCGCGTCTTCTAGTTGCTGGTGAGTGTGGGTAGGGCAAGGGCAAAAAGGTATAGGAAACAAGTAGCAGAATCATCCTGGCCCCTCACTTTCCTGAAGCTATAATCCTGAAGGTGGCCATTGAGAGAGACAAGGAAAAGCGGACAGCAGAAGATACTGTGCGACTCTGGGGGGACACTGCTTCCTATGCTAACACAGGACAAGTGGCAGCAGAGTAAAATGAGCAACATGTTTAGGTAAAGAGAAGGCACAAGTGACCTCCCCATCCCCGTTTGGCTCTGGCAAGGCCTAGAAGACATCTATCTCATGGTCCCAGCATTTCTACTTGAGAACTCAGATTAACACAGAGTATAGGCCAGCACACCTGCCAGGGGCCACTGTTGTGAAGGATGAGATGAGCCTATACTCAGGTCTTGGGGGGCTGGATGACCCTCCAGAGGGTCTGCAGTATCAAAACCAGCTGTGGTAGGGCCAGGTCAGCAGTGTGCAGTGCTGAGCCTGAACATGTTGACAAGAGGGAGGGAATCTCAAAGATGAACATGTTCTCAAAATACATTGTTACCCAAAAGTGCTGCTGAAGGGAGAGAGATCAAGAATACCCTAAATAGGGCTTGTAAGATGATCAGGTTTTTTACTCTTGTCCATCAGGGTAGGGTTGATAAGGAATATTAGAGCAATCGTAAACATTTTAAATGCAATTTTTTCTTTGCATATCTTAAATTGTGTGCAAAGCTGTAACTCTGCTTTGTTCATTTTTAACTCTTAAAGGGTACTCTGACCTCTGTTCTTGAGATGCCCCTTATTTTTATATCCTTCCCCATCATACTTCCTATTAACATTGACTGTATACTCAATAGTGTCCACTCAATATTCATTTTTTAACAATATAGGAAACAAGGGGTCTGTCCTCTTAAGGGCCTTGAGCATCTCTTCAACTATTCTATAACAAGACAGTTTTGATGATTAAATGAGTGCTTAAGGCATTTTACCATCATGATTACCAACAGTGTAAGTGGAAGACATGGAGATGAATGTGCAGCCAGAAGGAGCTGGGAGAAGTTCCCCACTGTGGGTGTCAGAGCCAGAAAAATCTTGCTACTATGAGGTGTTCACCAAATGTTTGTTGAAATAATTTCACCATTTAATCATCATACTTTGAAGTAGCAAAGGCCATATGCCCAAATGAGAATAAAACCAGGCACAGAGAAGGTGAGGCAGATACTTAGTTCCAAGCAGGGGGAATGGCTCACACAGAAGTGTGGGGACTTAGGAGCAAGGTGGGTTTACCATTAGAAGCAGCAAACCATCTGCACAGAGGTTCTCATGAGCTTTTTAGTAATGAGCTGGAATGGAGAGTCATTGATGGCCTTTACATAGCAGAAGAGTGACAAAAAAAATTTATATTGTAGAAGATGACTTTGAAGGCCTTGTGAAGGGTGGTGGAAGGGGAGAGAGTTAAGTTAGGAAGGGACTGTGGCAATGCACATGACCAGGGCCTGAATAAAGCCATGGCGCTGGGCGAAGACAAGTGGGATCATATATTATTGTTGTTAAGTCAGTGTCTCTATGGGGGATGAGTACTAGGTCTGTCTATTCTGACATCTTGATAAATGTCACTCCCAACTTTCCTTCTTAAGTGATTGAAATATGTTTAACATTTCAGTGGCTGGACATTTAAAAGATAATAGGTAATTCAAAATCACCCAAATGTTTGAAAAATACATTTCTCTCAAGTTAACCATCAATTTAAAAATATGCTTGCATTGCTTAGAAATATCAAAAATGAAACTCTGGAATTATTCACTCATGGACAATTCATAATAAAATGTTTTCGTAATTATTTTAACTAAGTGTTTCTATGATTATGATTTTTATAGTCATCTAGCATTAATAGAAGAAAAAAGCCAAGAATATTAAATGTATCATACTTTTCGATGCAATGTTAGACATGAAGTGAAAATCATAAAAGCCTGAAAATATAAAAAAATAAATTCTTCTATATGTTTTACTTACCTCACGGAAACTGAAGATACCGTGTTGGTTTTTCTATTTTACCATTTCTATCTTGATGTGAAATGAGAACTAGTTGTGAATTTCCTCTTGGTGCTTGAAGACAGACAGGCTTTTATTTAAAACGTGCCCAGCTGGTATGGCTCAGTGGTTGAGTGTTGACTGATGAACCAGGAGGTCCTTTCTTCTCTGTCGATTTCCAGTCAGGGCACATGCCAGGTTGCAGGCTCGATCCCCGGTGAGGGACATTGAGGAGCCAGTTGATCAGTGATTCTCTCATCATTGCTGTTTCCATTTCTATCTCCCTCTCCCTTTCTCTCACTAAAGTCAATAAAAACATTTTAAAAATTTAACAATAAAACGTGCATAGTTGGTGGCGGGCTAAGGGGATGGGAACGAGGGCATCTGTAATAGTGTCATCAATAAAAATAAAGTTTAGCCCTAGCTGGTTTGGCTCAGTGGATAGAGCGTCCTGTGGACTGAAGGGTCCCAGGTTCGATTCCAGTCAAGGGCATATGCGTGGGTTGCAGGCTCCATCCCCAGTAGGGGGCATGCAGGAGGCAGTCGATCAATGATTCTCTCTCATCATTGATGTTTCTATCTCTCCCTCTCCCTTCCTCTCTGAAATCAATAAAAATATATTTTTTTTAAAGTTTAAAAAAAGAATTTAAAAAATGTGCATAGTAAGCCAAGACCAAGAAGGATTCATGGCTCTTTAGTTATTTCCTTTTTTTTTTTTTCAGGCTCTCTCAGATGTAAATTTTGTCAGAGGTAGAAAGTATATAAATATTTGCAGCTCTTTGCTGACTTAACATCTAGTTTGAGGTATTTTGTTGAAAGAAATACAATTTCATTGATATTATGAACATTTTATTTGCAATAATACCAGGATCAGTTCCCTTTGTGGGAGAAGCCATGTGTGATTCTTATTTACAATTCCGTACTCATCTTTGCTCTGTTACATGTAAGTGATGTCTGTTTTCTGTTGTAATTGGGCATATAATAAGCATCCTAGCTCATGAAGAAAAGGCCGTCAGCAAGATTGTACATCTTGCCTGCATAGCTGTTTTTCTTCTGACTGCCATTCTTAAGAATAGATGACAAGCCACTGGAAATAAAATTTCCTGTGTTTAAAAAACAAATTGTATCAGGAAGCACAGAACTGTGAGTAAGCACTGAAGATAAAACATACTGCCCTACTGTGAAGTTTGACTACCAAAACTGTAAGACATTTTTATATTTATAATACAGTTCTCTGAATTGTATCAAAATAAGCATCAGATTATAATGAAATTTGAAAGAGTTCTCAACGTGTGGTATCCTGATTCTACCATGATTGATTAAAATCCTTTACTTTGTCACTAAATGATTTCATACCTGCTTTGAAAAGACCAACGATTTGGAAATCTGATACATGATTTTTAAACTTTGTCACAATTTATGTTAAGCATAATGTTTTTAAAGAGAATAATGGATCTAGTTTGGTGTTGCTATTCTTTCTCCGTTACAAATTCTGTTTATGCCTTTTTCACTGAATTTTCAGTTTTACAGACAATATCACGTACTGTTTCTTTTAATATTTATAGCACTCGTTGCATTTTTTTATATTAAGTGTTGAAAAGGCTCCTGGGGAAAATATTGTCCATTCTAGCTTTTCTTCCTTCTTTTCTTTTTAATGAAACACTTTAAGTATCTAGAACAGGGGTGGGCAAACTTTTTTACTTGAGGGCCACAATGGGTTCTTAAACTGGACCGGAGGGCCGGAACAAAAGCATGGATGGAGTGTTTGTGTGAACTAATATAAATTCAAAGTAAACATCATTACATAAAAGGGTACGGTCTTTTTTTTGAATAGTTTTATTCATTTCAAACGGGCCGGATCCGGCCCGCGGGCCGTAGTTTGCCCACGCCTGATCTAGAATATACCCATTTGGCTTAGTTTACGGATTATTTTTACCATGACCTCTAGCAGGAGGGTTTCAAGCCTATTGCCTGGGCCTGCAGTGTAAGATTGAATGAAGATGCCCAGCAGAGATCTTGAATAGGTGCTATTTTTTTTTAACTACTGCAATTCCCATTACCAGATGTGGTATTACAGCATTGAGTGATTTAAAAATAATAATTGCTGCTGTTTAGCAGGGTCCCATAGGCAGAGAAGCATTTTCCTAACCTTTCAGGCTAGAACACTTTAATGACCACCTCCCTCCCGTAGTTCCTTTCTCTTTCTTTAATAACTCCATTCCCCCCCATACTTACTAAGCATTTACTGTGTACAAAGACACAGGCTTTTTGACATATATCTTAGTGGGGTTTTTTTAAAATTCTTTATTATTTAAAGTATTAAATATAGCATTACATATGTCTCCTTTTCCCCCCATTGACCTCTCCCCAGACGTCACCATGCCACAGCACATGCCCTCACCCTCCTAGTGTCTGTGTCCATTCGTTATGCTTATATGCATACATACAAATCCTTTGGTTGATCTCTTACCCCTCCCCTGCCTTCCATCTGAAGTTTGACAGTCTGTTTGATGCTTCTCTGTCTCTGGATCTGTTTTTGTTCATCAGTTTATGTTGTTCATTATATTTTACAAACGAGTGAGATCATGTGATATTTATCTTTCTCTGACTGGCTTATTTCACTTAGCATTATGCTCTCCATGTCCATCTATGCTGTTGCGAATGGTAAGAGTTCTTTCTTTTTTACAACAGCGTAGTATTCCATTGTGTAGATGTACCACAGTTTTTTAATCCACTCATCTGCTGATGGGCACTTAGGCTGTTTCTAAATCTTAGCTATTGTAAATCATGCTGCTATGAACATAGGAGTGCATGTTTTTTTCTGATTGGTTTTTCTGATTTCTTGGGATATATTCCTAGAAGTGGGATACTGGGTCAAATGGGAGTTTCATTTTTAATTTTTTGAGGAAACTCCATACTGTTTTCCACAGTGGCTGCACCAGTCTCCATTCCCACCAGCCGTGTATGAGGATTCCTTTTTCTCCACATCCTCACCAGAACTTGTCGTTTGTTGATTTGTTGATGATAGCCATTCTGACAAGTGTGAGATGGTACCTCATTGTCGTTTTGACTTGCATCTCTCGGGTGATTAGTGACTTTGAGCATGCTTTCATGTGTAACTTGGCCTTCTGTATGTCCACTTTTGAAAAGTGTCTATTTAAGTCCTTTGCCCATTTTTTGATTAGACTGTTTATCTTCCTTTTATTAAGATGTAAGTGTTCCCTATAAATTTTGAGGATTAGGCCCTTATCGGATATAACATTGGCAAATATGTTCTCCCATGAAGTGGTCTTTCTTGTTGTTTTGTTGTTTCTTTTGCTGTGCAGAAGCTTTTTATTTTGATGTAGTCCAATTTGTTTATTTTCTCCTTAGTTTACATTGTCCTAGGAGCTGTATCAGAAACGATATGACATGTCTGATATTTTGCTACCTATGAATTCTTCTAAGATATTTATGGTTTCCCGTCTTGCGTTTAAGTCCTTTGTCCACTTTGCGTTTATTTTTGTGTATGGTATAAGTTGGTGATCTAGTTTCAGTTTTTGCATGTATCTGTCCAATTTTCTCAACACCATTTATTGAAGAGAATGTCTTGACTCCATTGTATGCTCTTGCCTCCTTTGTCAAATATTAATTGAGCATAATGGCTTGGGTCAATTTCTGGGTTCTCTGTTCTGTTCCATTGGTTTATATGTCTATCTTCTTGTGTCAGTACCAGGCAGTTTTGAGATCAGTAGCTTTGTCATATAGCTTGATATCTGGTATTGTGATCCCTTCAACCTTGTTCTTCTTTCTCAAGATTGCTGTGGCTATTTGGGGTCTTCTTTTGTTCCATATGAATTTTTGTAGAGTTTGTTCTAGGTCTATGAAATATGCCATTGGTATTTTAATGCATTGAATTTATAGATTGCTTTGGGTAGTGTGGACATTTTAATGATATTGATTCTACCAATCAATGGACACAGTATATTCTTCCATTTGTTTATGTCTTCCTCTATCTCTTTTTTCAGTGAAAGACACAAACTTTTGGTACACAGAACAGCATGCTTGATTCTCAAGTATGCTAAACAAGGAGACAGCCACTTTTTAAAATATATATATTTTATTGATTTTTTTACAGAGAGGAAGGGAGATGGACAGAGAGTTAGAAACAACGATGAGAGGGAAACATCAACCAGCTGCCTCCTGCACACCTCCCACTGGGGATGTGCCCACAACCAAGGTACATGTCCTTGACCGGAATCGAACCTGGGACCTTTGAGTCCATAGGCCGACGCTCTAGCCACTGAGCCAAACCGGTTTGGCGATAGAGATAGCCACTTTTTATTTGCAGGTGCTATTATATGAAATTTTAAAGGCAACACTAATCTAGAGTTATAGAATGCAGATCAGTAATTACCTGGAACCAGAAGTGAGATAAACTGACTATAAAAGAGCATAAGGGAACTTTTTGGAGTGATAGAAATATTATATATCTTGATCATGATGGTAGTTATATAGGTGTATATAGTTATCAAATCTCTTAGAACTGTATACTTGAAATATATGTATGTTATATATAAATTTTAACTTAAAGTTTATTAAATAAAAAATATTTTTAGCCTTGGCCATTGTGGCTCAGTTGGTTGGAACATTGTCCCGTACACCAAAAGGTTGTGGTTTTAAATTACAGTCAGGGCAAATACCCAGGTTGCGAGTTCAGTCCCTGGTTGGGGCATGTACAAGAGGCAACCAATTGATGCTTCTCTCTCACATCCACCTCTCTCTCTCTCTCTCCCTCCCTCAGTCTCTCAAAAACAAACAAACAAAAAAATAATCAAACATATCCTCCAGTGAGGATTAAATATATATGTATGTATGTGTGTGTGTGTGTGTGTGTATTATTTATATGAGGGTGACAGATGGACAAGTAGGAGAGGAAGCAAAGTGGTGAGCAGCAACAAAGCTAACTTGGGGCCCAAATGGATTCTTGGGAATCCTTCCAGTGAAGTCCAAGTTCTTTTTTTTTTTTTTAATATATTTTATTGATATTTTACAGAGAGGAAGGGAGAGGGATAGAGAGTCAGAAACATCGATGAGAGAGAAACATCAATCAGCTGCCTCCTGCACATCCCCTACTGGGGATGTGCCCGCAATCAAGGTACATGCCCTTGACTGGAATTGAACCTGGGACCCTTGAGTCCACAGGCCGACGCCCCATCCACTGAGCCAAACCGATCAGGGCAAAGTCCAAGTTCTAATCACACCAAGTATCATATTGCCATTATCAGTCCTTGATATTTCTTCTTCCATGCTGGTAATCAGTCTGTTTCCAATAACCCGAAATGGCTTCCTTCTTTCCTCTCTAATTCCTACATCTAACTCCATTTCTGTGGAGTTTTTTTTTCCCCCTCTCTAAGTTCTCTCTTGACTACTGCAGTACTTAAGCAATTCTCCAATGAATTGATATTATGCAATTAAGAACTTGGTTGCCCTCTAATTGGGTTGCTTTTACCTAAAACTGTAGTGGAAACTGGTTAAGGGAAGATTTCTAATATTTATACTCCTGTTACCTCCTTTCTCACATTCCACTAAATGTTCAAGGAAGTGCATCAAAATATGTCTTTAATCTCTGTAGTTCTTTCCATCTCTTCTCCCACAATCCTAGGTTATTGTCTCTTGTTTGGACTATTGCAGTATTACCTTAATTGGTCTCTCTGCTCTATTCTTACCCCTCTTTGTTCTTCAGACAGCATTCAGAATGACATATTTTAAAAGTAAATCAGATTATTTTACTTCATTCCTTACAATGCTTCCATTACTTCCCACTGTACTTAGATTAAAATATGATCCCTGCCTATCTAGATGCTATCTTTACCTTCTTCCTTTTCCCCTACTCACTGTGCTTCACCAAACTGAGCCCTTTCCCAGCCCAGGGTTTTTGTAATTGCTATTCTTCTCCTGGAATCCTTTTCTTCCAGTTCTTTTGTGGGGCGCGGTTATGGTGTTTTGGCCAGGTTCAAGCCTCAGACTAATGAGAGGACGAGGTCCTCTCATTGCCATGTGCAAGTCCCAGCTGGAGGGCAGGGCCCTCCCAGCACAATTATAGCCAACAGCTATGGTTGTGAGCTTGAACCTGTGGTCCGAACACGTAGCCCCACGTGCCTTGTGATAGAGTTCGGGTGCATGTAGTTAAGTGAGGTTGAGACTCATGAGAATGCTGTAAACAACATGATCACGCCCCTACTTTGCCTCGTGGCATCTGCGATAAAATAAAGACACGGCTTGTGGGTGCTGGCGTTGTCTCCTCTTCAGGGAGGCAGCGTCCCACTGAGACCCAGCTATTATTCTATTGTCTGTCTTTCCTTAATCCTTTCACCGCGCCCCCCCCCCCCCCCTCCACCTGGGATCACCCTTGGTCGTGCTGGTGTGGCAGATTCTTTCTATGGCTTCTCATGCTTCAAGGGTCAACTACAAGGTCACACCTCTGAGGCCTCTCCAAAAGAGTATCTGTATCCCTCTCAACAGAAGTGTTTCCTATCATATAATCTTGTTTATTTCTTTCCAAGGAACTTAGCACATATGAAATCTACCTTGCTTATGTATTTGTTTACTGGCTTGTTGCCTGTGTCCTCATCAGTTAATAACCACCATACATAGAGATCTTTTCTATTTTGCTTGTCACTAGCTCCCCAGCAGCTAGCATCAGATTGGCTTACTGAAGACACTCAGTAAGTAATCACTGAATGAATGAGCACATGAAAATGTAGTAGGCAAATAATAAGTACCCAGTGTTTGTTTTTGTTTTTCCCTGAAATTTTCTTTTCCTAAAATTCTTTTTTTTAACCTCAATTTTACAGGTAGTTCTGTCGTGACTGTAAAAGCCTTTGCTTCGAAGTCAATTCAAGACAGCATTAAATATTCAATTTTTAGTGGAAATGAAGATGGAGTTTTTTCCCTGTGCTCCAACTCAGGTAGGTCTTCTCTCCCCAATAACAACTTTACTTCCTGCATCATGTAATGTTACGAATAATAAATACTTCTCCAAAGGAAACAAAATTGAAAAGGTAGAAATTGTTATAGGTAAATAATTTAAAAGGTAAACAAAGTTTTTATGGTAGCAGATGAGAATTTGTGGGAAATCAAGAACTATTTACTTGTTCACATGTTCTTGCTAAGAATTCTATTCTTTACATTTCCAAATTAGATGGTTCCTATCCTACTCTGAATTTTTTAGATAAATTAGTCTCTACTCATAATGAACTCATCTGTGTGGGAGAATTTTAGATATAGTAGAAAGATCACTGATATTTGCATTGACTTGAAAATAAGCACATGTCTAGCCTGAGGGAATCATCATCAGATTCTTCCAATTTGCCACTGAATGTCAATGATGCAGCAAGAGAGGACAGCTGGAAAGGTTTCTGTATCGTGGTAAAGAAATTACTTCCAAATACAGCATGTATTAAAGTTAGCTTTAACAAGACCATTATTGTGTTTTAAATGAATACCAATTGATTATTTAAAACATACTGTTTTTTACTAACAACTATGTAGTAGATACGTATCTACAACTTCGTTGTCAACCCTCAAGAAGTATGTTTTTAATAATTTCTATATTACCGTACAACTGCCTTATTTCATCTGTAATACATGCACATGGGAAGCATTGAGAGAGGGTAATTTCTTAAGTAAATGCTTTCTTGTCCAGGGTAGTGGTTTGACTTTTTGATCCAACAGCCTTTAGTCGGGAGCTTTCTGAGGTAGTCTGCTAGGAATCTTCATCTCTTCACCCCATCATTTGGTTAAAGGGTGATACAGGCAAAGAGCCATTGGAAGCACCATAAATGAAGTATTGGCAGACACTTTTCCCCCCACCCTTCCAGTCAACACACAGTCAAGAAAAGCAAGTTTCTGTTCATCCACTTTTAATATATATATAACATTGATAACATTGATCACTCATTTGGAGCCTTTGGGTTTATAGCTTTATTCTGATGTTCCTATTAGACTTTTTTTCACCTTTTTTAGTTCAGGCTTCTTCCCTTGTTTTTCTAGAGTCTGTGCAGCTATCAGAGATTAATCTCAAAGAAGGAAGTTGTGTTAGAAATCCTTTTAACACAAATGGGATTTTAGTGATTGCTTACCTTCCTGGGTTACTGTTTTCACTTATTTATTTATGGTTTCTATTTTACTTTTTATTAAATTTATTGGGGTGACATTGGCTAATAAAATTATATAGGTTTCAGGTATACAATTCTATAAATAAATAATCTGTATATTGTATTGCATGTTCGCTAGCCCAAGTTAAGTCTCTTTCTATCACCATTTATCCCTCCTTTACCCTCTTCTACCACCTCCGTCCCCTCTGGCCACCACCAGACTGTTGTCTGTGTCTATGAGTTTGTGGGTTGTTGTTGTTTTGTCCTCTGAGGATTCCCTACTACTGTATCAACTCAGTAATGCATTTCAGTACACACACACACACACACACAAATTTATCAAGCATTTTAGTTTTTTAATCATGAAGACATTTCAATATATATTTTATCATATTGCTGCCAAGAAACATTTTTTAAAATTATTAAGTATGATATTAAAGTTATCTTTTATGCTACTTTTGTTGAATAATCATTAAACTTATATCTAAATATTATATGAATGTATGTACATTAAATTGCATGCCAGTTAAAAGAGAAAACTGGTATGTATGCTAAATCAACGGCATTTAAGTTGTGGTCACTTGACGGTAAAAATGGGAGAAAACCATTTTATTAGTTATTGGCTACATAAGTTTTGATTAGATGGACCTCTGGTGGGCACTGTGTTTTCTGTCCATCCTTGCCAGAGTTTTCCCTGTGTTCGTAGTCACAAACCAAAGGTTTACTTTTGTATACAAACTTCTTGTCACTTTAGCTTAAAAACATCTACTACTCACTGTCCAAACCAGCAGGAATTTGGGAGTTTGACTAATGTGTATGTCAATAACAGATGGTAGTATTCATTTCATTACTTGGTAGATTGACATAAAACAAAAATGATCAAACTTTCAATGTTTCATGGGCGTAGCTTTAACGGGAGAGAGTTTAAAAGCTTGGGGATAACATAAATATTTATCACACTCTGGTTGTATATACGATATGCTTGTGCACCATTTGTAATGGACTGAAGTCACCTGAGTGTGCTATCAAACACTTAGCATTTGAAGACTCCAAATCTCATTTTTATGTGCATTTTGTAACTTGGACAAAAGCTATATATGTAGATATATCAGAAGGGAAATATTCCTACAGTTTCATTCTCAAGTTGTGTAACTGGCGCTCTAACATATGAGAATGAACATGAAGTTGGTGTTGTGAGGCCCTTCCTCTAAGGAAAACATGGACTCCAGCCCATCCTCTTAGACAGAGCCCAGGAGGACTTTCATCTCACCAGTGACAGAAAACCCTTGCTGTCTCTGAGAAAAATATGCATATATCATCCAAGGCAAAATGTGGATCTGGTAGGTGCGCCAGCCGTGAATTATCTCACAGACTGGTTATTGTCTTTTCCACTTGCATAACTTTCGCAGCATATGCCAATTATTATGCCAAAAATAAAAATCAAGCAAGGAAAGCATTAGAGCTGCAGAACCATTCCAAGTTCAAAATTCCAATTATCAAAGCCCAAACACAAGCCTTTTATTAAAAACCCCACTTTGATCTGCACTATAATTGGCACACTTTCTACTCAGTGACACTGGCAATTTAGTGTTGCATTTCCATTGTGTTTCTCCTTTACCAGTGGTAACAGCACATGATAGCAAGCTGAGTGCCCTGCTCGGTGGAGACAGGGCTCCAGATGAGACCTTTGCACCCACCTCGGACTGGGGTTCCTCTGCCATTTGGGGGTGGGGGCTCCTCCCTTGTTTCATGAAGGTTTCTAAAGACCAGCTTCCTTCATTCCCTGCCCATCAAAATGCACCTTAATGATTCTCCAGCTGCCAATGGTTAAAGCTGTTCTAAATTTTGTCAGGGGTGTTGGTAACATCAGACTGTGGTTTGTAAAAGTAATTTGCCTTTCGATCTGAATTGGTAACTAAATCTGATGATAATAAATGAAAGTGATTTTATGAAATTTTAAATTTGATAATATAGTGAGTTCTTCATATAGAATATAAATATTTTATTTCTCTTAATTACAGAATAGAAGCTATAAAACCCCCTCTAAAATACTCAGTATCAAAGTTAGCATATTTCTTGGGTCAGGATGGTTACCTAGGAAACGGGTTCAGCTAGAGCACTAAGAACTGTGGCTTCCAAAAGCA
Organism: Myotis nattereri; assembly: GCF_964212035.1. Classification (NCBI taxonomy): domain Eukaryota; kingdom Metazoa; phylum Chordata; class Mammalia; order Chiroptera; family Vespertilionidae; genus Myotis; species Myotis nattereri. Next base: position 52,200,319 of record NC_138080.1, read on the forward strand.
GGCTGTTTCACCAGAGATAGAATTTTTCTAACAGTCTGAGGCTACTTAATTTTCTCTTTCTAAATTCAGAGATGTGGGTACAACTCTGGGATCTACACCATCCGACTACAAAGAAACATTCTAAGTATGCACTGTGTGACTTCTCACAGCCACCCTGTGAAGTCATTATTCATATCCCCATTTTACAGAAGGGGAGACTCGGCCCTGGAGAACCTGAGTAACTGACTCCAGGCCACAGAGTCTGTGGTGGTGGAACCAGGCAACTTGCCTAAATTAAGTATCCAGGTCTACGATCTACGCTTGGTTTCAGGTTCCTCGAACTCCAAATCAGTGCTCATTCAGCAAATCCCCATTTGATGGAATCTCTGACAGTGAGAACCAAGTAAATCATCATCATAAAAATAATAATAATAACATTAAATTCAGTAAGCAATTTTGTTGAAGTGGGGGGGGGGGGAGGAAAAGATAGAGTAGAAACCAAAGGAAGAAATTATATCAGGATAGGAATTTCTTAATTTGAGGGAGGAACTTGAACATGGCATAACCACCCAGGGCCACTTTCCTGAGCCTGGTTATGCTTTGCATACAAGGGCTTTCTGTAAGCCAGACCTTGAGCTGGGTACTGGGGATATGATGGTGTAAGAGGCAGGTAGCCCTCCTCACCTTGCAGAACCCTAAATCCTGAGGAGTAACTAGGCTGAAGCAGGTGAACAAAGCACAGCACATGTTTGTGAGAGTCCATTGGGGGCTGACAGTGATGGCCCGGGGATGGGTGGTCTGGAAAGATCTCTGAGGAAGCACAGGCGTGGGGACTGTTTGAGGCAGATGGGAAAGTATACATGGCAACTCTGAAATGAGCATTTGAGGAACGGAATACTTGTGAGTGTTATGACCAGAGCAGAGACAGGTGGAGAAGGACATGATGAGATTTCTGAGGTGGGAGAAGTCCTTTGGAGGTTAAAAATGCTGAAAATGGCTGAAACCGGTTTGGCTCAGTGGATAGAGCGTCGGCCTGTGAACTGAGAGGTCCCGGGTTCGATTCCAGTTGTGGGCATGTACCTGGGTTGCGGGCACATCCCCGGTGGGGGATGTGCAGAAGGCAGCTGATCGATGTTTCTCTCTCATCGATGTTTCTAACTCTCTCTGTCTCTCTCCCTTCCTCTCTGTGAAAAATCAATAAAATATATTAAAATAAAATGCTGAAAATGATCATAATCACTGTGGAAAGCCATTGTAGGGTTTTATACAGGGCAATGACAATGTTGTTTTTTATTATTTAACTAGAGGCCTGGTGCATGAAATTTGTGCACTGGGGGGGGGGTCCTCTCTCAGCCCAGCCTGCGCCCTCTCACAGTCTGGGACTTCTTGGGGGATGTCTGCCTGCAGTCTGGGACCCTCACTCCTTACTGCCCACCTGCAGCAGAGGCAAGAGAGGCTCCCGCCATCGCCGCTACGCTCGCCAGCCGTGAGCCCAGCTTCTGGCTGAGCAGCACTCCCCCTATGGGAACGCAATGACCACCTGGGGGGCAGCTCCTGCGTTGAGCATCTGCCCCCTGGTGGTCAGTGTGCAACATAGCAACCGGTTGATTTGCATATTAGGGTTTTATTATATAGGATTCAGAATGGGAACTGGGTTGATGGGGAGACCAGTTAAGTAATTAATTCAGGGGACAAAATGGGAAATGCCAGTGGATAGAGGAGGGCAGCAGCAGTGGAGATAAAGAAAGGTAGATTCAAGAAATATCTGGTAGAATTCCCAGGCATGGTGATGGACCAATTATGGAGAGAGAAAGAGGATTTAAGAGATAGCTTCAAGAGTTCAGATATTTTACAGTTTCTTTCCCTCCTACATGTTTGAACCTTGAATATCTGCATGCTCTCAACCTTTTTCACAATGACTCCAGTCAGTAGAGGAGGGAGGCCAGCCAACATGGGGCTTTGAAAAGGGACAGGTGAGCATAGGAGTACATAAGGCAAAGATGATTTGGAACTTTTAAAATAATAACTACAATATCAACTTCTTTTATTTTGTTTTCTCCCTGGGAATAAAAATAGGAGAACTCACTGTGAAAGAACCCATGTTTCTTGATTTTGAAGTCAGAAATGAAGTACAACTCATCGTTTTAGCTGAAAGCAGTGGGCATAGAGCCTACAGCAAAATAGTCATCTTGATACAAGATGTGAATGATAATTTCCCACGCTTTGGGCAAAGCATTTACCAAGTATCAGTGCCTGAAGGCCAGTTTCACAATGCTCCTATCATACAGGTAACAGAAAGATGTTTGTGTATGTGTGTGTGGATTACCATGAATCAATGTACATCAAAATAGGCCTAAACGATATCTCTTCATGGAGGCTGATGCAAAACTTTCAGCCTCAGCACTACTTTGATAATTTGTCACCTAAATGATCGGGGGGAATTTTTTTAGCACTAAATCTAGACTTTGTTTCCTCTATTTAAAGATCCTTTAAAACAGAGACTCTCAATGTAATATATAAAATCCACATATGGATTCCTTTTCAGGCAACACTTTAAGCAAATTAGATTTTTTTCAACTATATTTTCCTCTTGCCTAAAATTGTAGCTTTAGACATATGAGACTCTACTGAAAGTTCCCTGGAAATCCTTTGAATGAGAACACGGACTTGCTTCCTAACCCATTATTTACTTTATTGTAAAGTGAAATGTAAGCTTCAGCAGTTTGTTAGTGTTGCTTTAATGGTTGTTTTTTAAATGTATTTGACAGTCTATAATTCTGTCATAATGTATTTCTCTGAAAAACAGACTTAACCCCTGTTGCAGATGAAATCCTTATCTAAGGCAAGAGTTGCTTCCTCACAGGTTTTTGCTGCCGACCTGGACAGCGGCTTGCACGGCCTCATTGAGTATTCCATTCTCGCTGGCAAGCAAGCACAGCTGTTCCAGATTGACGCGCGGAGCGGCGTGATAACAGCAAATGGGATTCTGGATTACGAGTTCACCAGCTCCTACAGGTTGGTCCCAGATTCCAGTCCATTTGAGAAGCTATCTGCTTCCTTTCTGACCACACTGTTGTTGCTTTGAGCTTGACTACCTATTTATTGTACAAGCTTAGTTGTAAAATGTATTTTCCCTCTGATCCAACTTATGATCACTGGGAGAGTCTTGGGAAGCATTTACAGCTTCGGAAAGGTGATTCAATTAGAATTTTAAGGTTCCTTTTCATTTTAAGATTTCTTGAATTTATGATGCTGCTAAGTACGAAATCAGAGACTTTTAAAAAATCAGTATTCGTCAAATGTCTAATGAGCCATTGAGCACTCTGCTAATGTTTGTTCTTACTATTTTTTAGAATGGTGAAGACTGAATGGCATTGCTCTTTTTAATTCTTTATTCTTTTTCTGTATGAAATTATAATCCTGTCATCAGGAACCTTGAACTGTGTTTTAATAGACATGATATTATTGAAAGCACCCATGGAACATTAAATACATTTTTGCCTAGAGTCCAAGATATGCCAGACTTATACAGAATTCTATGAAAGAGAGAATCATAGTGTTACAGGTCTCCTGGGTATTTAAAATGTCAGTGCTACAAAAGTCTAGCCAAACATACAGGGGTATTTATGGCACCTCAGTCTGGAAAAGAAAAAGACTGGGGAACCTAAAATGGCTGTGAATGGGGGCTGCTTTAAGAATGACGGCCACGTCTTCTGTGAAATACAATGAAACTGATTTTAAAAGAGAAAGCCCTGACCTGTGCGGCTTAGTTGCTTGGGCGTCACCCTGTGCATGGAAAGGTTGCTGGTTCCATTCCTGGCAGGGCACATGCCTGGGTTTGGGGCTCAATCCCCAGTAAGGGGCATGCAGGAGCAGCTGATCGATGTTACCCTCTCACATTCTCTCTCTCTCTCTCTACCTCTCCCCCTCTTCCTTGCTCTCTCTAAAAGTCAATTAACTATTCGAGAGAGAGAGAGAGAGAGAGAGAGAGAGAGAGAGAGAGGTACGTTTCTACTGCTAATGAGGATAGAGCTCTAAGTTATGTGTCTGTGTGAATGAAATAACAAGGTGCACTATAGTGCTATTTGAGCAGAAGCGCACACACATGACTGGACCATGTCAGGAAGAAAATATAAAAAACTGTTAACCTTGTTTGTCTCTGGAGAAATGCTCATGTGGGAAGTCTGGGGCTCAAAGAGATGCTTGACTTATTACTTATTTTAGTATGCTTCATATTTTTTGTCATATTTCCTGTATGTTCTTCCAAAAGTCCTTGCACATATAGTGCCTCTGTTAATCCTCCCAGTTATCTCCCGGGAGGTTAAGTTGAGTGTTTTCTTATTCACTGAAAAGTCAACAGACATAGAGTGGGTTGCTTAGGGTCACAGAACCATTTAATGTTCCAACATGGACTCGCAGCCAGGGATTCTGATTCTGTCAGTTTCCACTGTACAAGCTGACTTTCTATTGGGGGCTGGGGGGTACAGGTTTACAAAAGACCTAAGTGTCAATATTCTCCTAGGCTTGGCTACATTCATACTTTACGAGGAGCGTGTAGGATATTCCTGTGGTGGAGCAGTGAGAGCTGATTACTGAGATCTGTTACTGGGAGTATTGCATTAATTAACCTCTGAAAAACTTCCAAACTTTAAAAGTTCATCTTCAGTTCTTTTTGTTTAATATTTCAAAACATTACTAAAAAAGTATTTTAAAAGTTTAAGACTTTACCCTGTATTAACTAGTCAGATTTTTGGTAATATCTTACTGTCATCAATTGTTATGATGCTTACTGCATAAATATATTAACACTGATTGTATAACTATGTTAAACCTACCTCTGCCATGATTATTGCTATAGTAATTTTAAGCATTAAGCCTTTTCTTTCCGTAGATGATGGCAGGTAAATCTTAGCCTCGTTGCTATCTGGGTGATTACAAATTCAGAGACTGTTGAAGGGCAGTTGTGTGCCAGGAACTAAGCATTTTGATTGTAGACTTCCTGTTACTCAATGGAGTCTAATTAGCCAATAAATCTAACTCCTTCCAGTTTTTCCTATGTATGTCATAGTTTCAATGTTCCCAATATTTAAATTGGTCCCAATATTTAAAAGTGCCCCTCCCCAGTTCTCTATAAAGAATTTAACTCAAGGCTGGAAGAACTGAGAGAAGGTGAATTCTACACATACAGCCACAGAGATACACACACATGCACATACACATACACACAGTCTCCAGTAGCACCACGGCAAGGAAATAGTTTACAGCTTCTGCTTATCTAGGTCAGGGCCTCCCCTTCTCCCTTGTAGCTTTTTTTCCTCTTTAGTGCTCTTTCTTGATATTTAAGGAAGTCGGAAATATAGGATGATTTCTCCCTAGTCTACTTATATGGCCAGTGAATGCCTTGGGAAAAGTGTCATTTAGCTTTTAACTTTACTTTTGAAATATTGTTATTTTGTCTGATGAGGAAAATATTCTCAATTCCCATCCTTTGTTTTACAATATAAAACAAGGGGAAAAAAAGATATTGTCAGTTATGATTCTATTCAATATAAATGCATTAAATTAAAATTAAATAATTTTGCCCTCATATTAAGCCTCATATAAGAAAACTCAGTAGAAAAAATGACAAATTATAAAACAGACCGTAAGTTCTGTCTGACTGATATTTCCTTATTTTAAAAACTGTTTACTGAGCTTGAGAAGTAAAGCCAAATGAAACAGTTCTTGTTTCCAAGGAGCTCAAAACATTGAGTGCCCTTATAATCCATGGCAGGAAGCATAGTAACAATCACAATAATTTATGGTGCACCTGCATTACATGTTGAATTCTCATAATAAACTCTAGATTTACAGAATAAGGAAACTGAAATTCACAGGGATAAGGGTTGCCAAGACTATGTAGCCAGTAAATGATAGAATGAGATTCTTATCCACTCGAATAGTCGTAGTAGGGATTCCTATTGTATTATGTGAATGAATCTTAAAAGTACACACCTGCCCTAACCAGTGTGGCTCAGTTGAATGAGCATTGTCCCATGTACCAAAAGGTTGCCAGTAGATTCCTGGTCAGGGCAAATGCCCAGGTTGCGGGTTCCATCCCCAGTAGGAGGCGTGCAGGAGGCAGATGATTCTTTATTTCTCACATCCATGTTTCTCTCTCTCTCTCCCTCTCCTTCCTTTCCTCTCTTTTTTAAAAAAATTAAAAATCCATTTAAAAAGTACATACCTGTATTTTTATAAAACAAAAAACAGAAAAAAATATTTTAGAAACTTAAAATAATAATAAAATAAGTTTCAGCTTGCAGTTGTGAGATAGCACATGTGTAGGAATGAGCATGCAAAAATGCGCTTTGAATCATTTGAAAGCATTTCCACTGCTTGACTTATAACTGACAAGGAGAGACTTATCCCTTTTTAAGTTGATAATTGGATATTCCTGGGAGCCTTGTAACACTTTAGGGCCAATGTTTTTATTATCAAGCTATATAGTTTTAAAAAACCCAGTAGTAGCATAGAGTATATCAATAGACTAAGAAGAAAGCCAGCCACCATTGCCTCACCCATCCCAGCACCAAAGCCCCTCAGAGACTGACATTTTAAATTGGTTTTCTCCATTATTATAAATACCAATATGTCTTAATTTATCATTTTAAGCATTATCTATCAACTTCTTATCATAACAGATGTGTATTTAATATTTTTACTTTCTCCTATCCAATTCTGTCTTTGTATTCATTCACTGGTTTTCATTTACTTAGTAATCAGTGGTTACATTATATAATTCTATAAATGTTCACTTCAGAGCCATGTCATACTCATGTTTCCTTTCTTAACCTCCCCCTGCTCCAAAGTTAATGAATTATCTTTCTTTTTGCTCACTCAGTTCCCTACATCTATGTATTCCTTGACAATGCTCCAGTAGCTCCGTCATGCCCAGCCATCTTTTCTGCCTCAAATGCCTCCCATATCGAATATTCTATCAAGTCCTCTTTGTTGCTTCCACACCTGTTCCTGCTGCTTTCTGCCCTCCTGGTCTAGCATTAACAATCTGCAGTAGCTTTCTAAGCCTTCAGCAAAGCTGGGTATTTCATGGCTTTGCTTTATTGCTCTCCTAAATTAAGCTCATGTTCCAGACCCCAGGTCTTTGTCTTTTTTAGTTTTTTCTTCCAGTAGCTTTGGCCAGGGAAGTAAATTCTGTGAGTTCTTGAGTATCTAAGAGCACCTATATTCTACTCTCACATGTGATTTATACAATGGATAGTATAGAAGTTGATTTTTATTTTTATTTTTTTTTAGAATTTTGAAGGCATTCTCTTATCTTTTAAAGCCCAGTGTTGCTGTTGAGAAGTTTGGTGCCATCCTAATAATGTGTTTTGTACAGGATTTGTTTTTCCTTCTCTGTGGGAGTTCTCAAGTTATTTTCTTTATCTCTAATGTTTAGAAATGTTGTGATTATATACTGTAATTTGGGCCTTTCCTTGTGCTGAGCACTTGGTCTGCTCTTTGGATAAGGAGAAATCTTTCTATTTTTCACTTATTTCATTAATAATTTTTCTTCTTTTTTTCTGTTTTGTGTGCTTGCTTTGCCCTGTTCCTTTGTCCTAGACCTTATTCAATCAATAGTTGGACTTCCGGATCAATTCTTTGTCAATAATATTTTATTTCCTATTTTCTATTTTTTGTTTTGTGTGTTGGTTTATTTTTGTTATTTTTTTTTTCAGGGGGAATACCTTAATTTTAACCTTCTAAACTTTCTTTTTGCTCTAGTTAAACATTTTTGGACATCGTTCATATTTTTATTTCCAAACGTTCATTCTTGACCTTTGAACTTTCCATAGCATCTCATTCTTAATGTATATATGCATGCATTATCTTCTGATGCGTCTTAAAGGACATTAATTAGAATTGTTTTTACATTTTCTTTTGTTCTTTCGGGATCTCTGTTTCCCTTGGGCTCATTTCTTCTCTTTGTCTATTTCGCACTTGCATTTTCATGTTGGAGACTTTCTGTAAGTAACTGATGATCTTTGGTTCTGAGTGAGGCAATAGCAAAGTCACTGAAACCTCTGAGTGGGCTGGAGGGGCTTACTGACCAACACACCTTACTTCCAGATGAAGCAGAGAGGAAGTAGACTCCTTTTCAGGATAACATACAAGTGACAGTACATGGAGAGAGTTCTTTGTTCTTGGAGAGGGGCCACTCTCACTGATAGTCTCTCCTGGTCATGCTCATTAGGGTAGCAGCCCTAAAACATGGAGCCAGTTGGACTGGCTACCACCAGTATTCCACAAAGGCTGCCAAGGAGCTATCATAAGAAACCTGAGGTCTCACACAAGTTGTGTGTAGCATCTCAGTGGATCTGCCTTTATAATTTTTAATTTTGTTAAGCCATTGAGAAACCTTTTAGTTGTCCTTTCATTTTGAAACTGAATCATATATTTTTCTCTATATCAAAGAATCCCAGTTTTTTTTTTTTAACCTGACATCAGAATTACATAGAACCCCTGAAGTTGTAATGTTGTGAAGGGCGGTTATGGCTTTGGTGGAAGAAGGAGACATAACTTTGATGTCTTGGCCGAGACTTTAGTATGACATTGGGGAAGGGCAGGCAGCAGGGCCAGAGAACATTATGAGTTCATTATTTTTAGTAAAACACTTCCATATGTATCTGACTTATGTTCATACTAACAAAACAAACTTTCCACATGGAATTATTCCTAGGCTCCAGAAGTGTGAAACTCAAGTCATTGTATACTGACTAGAGGCCCGGAGCATGGATTCCTGCACATTGGAAAGAAATTAATTAGAAGGTGGTCGGCCGGCCGCACCTGGGGTGGCGCTGGGGCTTAAAGGGTGTCTGGAGTGAGTGGGGTCCCTCTGGCAGGTAGGGTCCCTCGGCCTAGCCTATGGAGATCGGGCCAAAACTGGCAGTCCGGCATCCCTCGAGGGGTCCCGGAATGTGAGAGGGCACTCTGAAAAGTTGCTGTCGCTCAGCAGCTCCTGTGTTGAGCGTCTTTTCCCTGCTCGTCATTGCGTGTCATAGCTACCAGCTGGTTGGCTGGTTGGCAGGTTGCTTAGGCTTTTATATATATAGTTGTTCCAACTTTGATATTGTTAAAGGCAGCCTGTGTGCTTCATGAATGGTAGATAAACAGTAATTGTTTGCTATTAAGTGGAATTTAAACCAAGAAAGAGTTGATGCTTATCTTACATCATTTTTGAATATAAGGTTGAAAAGAAAGAAGACTTATTAGGTAAGCTAACAATGGAAAAGAGAGTAGAAGTGTGTCAACTTCCAAGACTCAGTTTCTCAAAAGGTAGCATCAACAGCTGGCTAAGACTAATACCGCCTCTGAAATAAAGATCATCTTCTGATTGACAACTCACTTTATTACTCAGCTACCCCCGTGCACCTCCCAGTGTTTAGAGGAGAGTGAAAAATGAGCTAATGGTTACACATTAAGGAGTTATATATACACAGCAAGAGAGGGAAGAAGAAAGAGGATCATACCAGTCTATATAGTAGAACACAAGCTATCCAGTCAAGCAAGACCTGGGCTTAAATCCTGGCTCTGTGTTATAGTACACTTATAATCTTGAAAAAATCTTGAGAAACCAGTACTCAACATATATTAAAGAAAACCAGAGAAGGTAGCCAACTGGCCCTCTAAGCAGTTATGGGAAAGGCTGAAAAATAAATCATTAAGAACAAAGGCTAATGATTGTATGGCAGAAGAATGTACAGGGTGCTATGGGACAGAGAGGGACATCCAAATCAAATGAGAGGTCAGTGAAAACTACAGACCAAAGGGTGTAGGGACAGGATTCCAGGCAGAAGACAGATCATAGAAGGGCATTGTACATGCTCAAGGATTGGACTTCCTCTTGGAGACTTGGAGAGACAAGGAAAGGTTTTAAATAGGGAGTCAGGTTTTTAGATAGAACAATTGAGTTGCAATGTGGGGGTTGGATAGAAGCAGATGAGACTTGGAGTGGGGAGATTGGTGAGTAAATAAGCACTCCAGATGAGAAAGGATATAATGAATACACACCATTCCGGTAAAGATGATGAGGCTCCAGAACCAACTTATCCTGGTTTGCCCAGAGCTGTCTGGTTTTAAAAAAATCTGAAAGTCTCATGTCCTAGGAAACCCTTTAGTCCCTGGCAAAGTAGGATGGTTGATCAGCCTTTCTGAAACTCTGAAGGAAGGGGTGAAATGGATGAGATCACTAATTCAAGTGATACGTAGGAGGTAAAATCTATAAGACTTATAATTAGTTGGGTGTTGGAAGGGTGGTGACAGAAAGGGAGAAGTTGAAGACACTAATAAATTTTCTAACTTGGTTGCTGGATAAGCTAGTTGTATCATCATCCAAGAGAGGTTGAATCATGACGTGTGAATTCTTTCAGATCATGTACTTTCACATCTACTTTATAGTCCTATCCAACCATGCATTTTTTTTGTATGTGTACTAATCACAGTGATTTCCTCTTTCAACTCTACAATTTTGATTTTATTTTATTTTATTTTTTTTGCTATTTGGGTCTGAAAAAATATCAATATAAAAAAATCATTTGGTGGCTGTAACTTTTGTTGATACAGTAAAATAAAAATATGTAGCAGGTACTGGTTTTTGTATGTTTTAGGTTGTTCTTAGTAAAAAGGACTGAATTTGACGTCTGTTTCCCAGAAATGGTGCATTGTTTTGATCCACATGCCTCAAGAGCCCTGGTGGTTTGCTGGATTTGCCTCTCTAAACATGTCAAAAATAAATAAATAAATTTCAGACTACTATTCTTATGAAATAAATTTGAAATGATATCATTTAGAAAAAGCCAGGAAGAGGAAGAAATGTAGCTAGTCAGCTCATTTTTAAATTTTCAACTGGAAATTTGATATTTATGTTGTTTTTCTTGATTCTTTTCCAAACCAGCTTGATTGTGCAAGCCACAGATAAAGGGATGCCCAGGCTTTCGGGTACAAGTGTGGTCAAGATACAGGTGACTGATATAAATGACAATGCCCCGGCTTTTCTCCCCCTTGAAGCAGTGGAAATTGCAGAAAGTGAGTGTGGCAATGTGGAATAGTGGTTTTGATTAACTTGTATAATCTCATCTACCATATTTTCAGCCAGGTCCTATGTTAAGTATGAATACTAATTCTAAACAACCATGCAACAGAGTTTTCATCTTTATTTTAAAGAATAGAATACGGATGGTCAAAAGTTTATCAAATGTCAAAGAAGTTAAATGTTGAAGCTGGGATTTACATTCAGATAAGCATGATGTTAGTCCCCATGCTCAGACCGCCATTGCACTTGGGTTCTTTTTGTGTGCACATATTTAAGAATGAAATTTGCTCTGTGAAGAAGCACATTTTGCTGACTAATAATCATCCTAAAACTCCTCTGAGAAGAAGCAATCTCAGACTGATAACTTTGTCAGTCTTTGCCATATATTAATAAGTGAAGGGGATTGGTGTTCATCATACAAAGTCATCATTTTCCTCTCGTGTAAACATCTGCAGAAAAATTTTACACCATTAGTGGTAGAGGCTGCAAAGACAAAATTGTATGTGATATGCTGATTAATCTTAATTGTTTGGACCTCTGGGATATATGATGACTCAATAGATTATTATCCCAAAGTTGCCTGTGATCGAAGACTCTAGTGATAAAATGCAACCCAACTCTTTATAATTGAAGTCCCAAATAGTGTGGTCCCTCACTTTCCTCTCTCTCCTTGTACTATTAATACCAAATTTAGTCCTACAGTGTTCCTAACATTTTATGTCCCCTTTCCAAACAAATTATAGCCATCACCGCTCACAGGTGATACTATTCCAGAAATTTCTATATATAGGGATATCTCCAGATATTCTAAATATCCTAAAATATTCTATCAATAAAAAAATTCTTCAGTTTTGTTTCCTGCCTATTTGATAGATTTTCATGTGCTTTTAACTGAAGGTGCTATTCTAAAGTACAGGCATTAGCATAAAAATGCAGCAGGGTGCCCAATATAAACACAGGGTATCCCAAAAAGTGTATCGACACTCTAACAGCTGATAGCTCAATTTTGAAAATGAAATGTATTTTAATAAGCACTGCCTTTATAATTACTCAAAGTGTGTGTATATATTTTGGGGGGACACCCTGTATATCACAAGAACAAACAACATAAACCAAAACATACTGAACGGGTTAAGATGTGGTTGGTGAACATCAAGAATGTTCATGCTTGAATATGAAAACCAGGAGTCTTATATGCAGTGGAATTATTCTGAATACCTTGGCATCTTCTTTCTACCTGTACTATACATGTAAGCTAAAAAACAAAATCCCTTTCACAGCAGTTTAGGCTAGAGGAAACATACAGTGTGAGGCATTGAGCATGTCATCTCTTTGTGATTATTTTTGTGTGTAAATAATACTAAAGATTTGTTTTCATAACTAGTGCTATGTATACTTTGGCTTTCTATAGTATTGATCTTTTTTCTCTCTTTTTATTTATTTATTTTTTAAAATTTTTTATTGATTAAGTTATTACATATGTGTCCTTATCCCCACATTACCTCCCATTCCCTCCACTCATGCCCTCAACCCCCTGTTGTCTGTGTCCATTGGTTAGGCCTATATGCTTGCATATAAGTCCTTTGGTTGATCTCTCCCCCTTACCCGCCCCTACCTTCCCTCTGAGGTTTGAGAGTCATATTTTAAGAAAAGGAAGCAATGTATTGTCACTCCAAAAGAAATGTTTGCAAGGTAAGTGCCAAAGAACTAAGCATCTATTCCTAACTTTGGTATCCAAACATTTTTATTTCAATCTTGTCTACTTTTCAAAATGTTGTTTTTTATTAATGTTTTTGGTAATAATCTTCTTCCCACCCATACCCCCATGAATATAGGATTTTGATACAGAATCTATATAGTACAAATAAGTGGCTTGGAATGTTTCTTGGTCTTGGGAGTATGTTGTAAGCATACAAGGAAAAATGTAATATAAAAATTGACTCTACCCTACCTCCTCAATTCTCAATTCAGTGGTAAAATTTCACTTTTATTGGGCTTATAAATTCTTCAAAGTTTTTGTTTAGTTTATAATGAGCTTTGTATGAGAAATCATGCCAAGAAAAAGCAAATCGTGTTGGACTTGAAATAAATATAAAAAAGCTTGGATTGAACTATTCAAGAGATATTTCAAAGGATGAATTTTAATGGAGACTGACATTGGTCATGACTATTTCAGATGCTTTGCCTGGTGTAATTGTGACTCGGATATCAGTTCATGATGTGGATTTGAATCCAGCTTTCATCTTCAGTTTCGCCAAACAGAGTAATCCTGGAACAAAGTTTGCTATTGATCAGCACACTGGGGTGGTGGTGCTAGTGAAAACATTGAATTTTGAAGAAGCTACTGAATATGAGCTGCTTATCCAAATTTCTGACTCGGTGCACCACACAGAGGGAGCACTCATTGTCCATGTGTTGGACGTCAATGATAACCCACCAGTGTTTTCTCAAGATTCTTACCAGGTAAATAGCTTGCAGAGACGCTGAAACAGCCCAAGCTGGAAAGAACAGGAAACAATGTAAGCCTACCATTGTGGACAGACTAATTTAGACAGACAGCAGTCCCTGTTTTTAGAGCTTAAGTTGATGCTGAAGGTTTTTTATTTAATATCATGGAGGATAGAAGTATATATGAAATTGCATATATCATTCCACCCAGTTTCTTAAGTATGTATAGTATGTCATCATATGAAACTATGTTATCATTTTTCTAGTTTTTAGGAATCGGGATCCTGTTGTTTATAACAATTGGAACTTTCCAAATGTTTTCAAGGCCACAAATAAGACAATAATGTGACCTATTGTAGCCTAAGGTAGATTATCTGCAGTTAATTTGGAAAACCTTTTTCTTTCCTAGGCATAGTTTTAGAATATTTTGGGGTATTGATTAACATTTTGCAGAAAAAAATTATGAACAAAACTGTAAGGTGGAAATTTTAGTCTTTAGGGCATAGTGTATGTTTATGGAAATGAGAACAATGATAGCATTCAGCTAAGTACTTGGAAATGGGCTTTAGGACTCTTGAATGTAGCACATGGTAGGTTTCTGTGTAAACCCAGGAGAGAAATTAACCTAAGTAATGATCTCCTATAAAGGCTAGTTAAATCAGATAATGTATATAAGTACTAATATATTACTGACTGTACTAACTATCCTCTACCACACAGAAATAATTTAGAAGGAAATTTTTTCATAATGAAAATAGAAACTGAATTAATCTTTTTAAAATCTTTTTTTCTGAATTCTGAGACCACAACATAATCGTCTTAATATGTCAACTCTGTAAATAAACATAGCTAATAAAGTCAGGTTCACTGTGAATTTTCCACAAGCAAAATAAATAAAATGATCTCACATGTTGGCCCCGTGCATGAGAATATCTGCAGTCGTGTAGCACAGCACCCATTTCTCTGGTTTTGCTCCTCAGGTCACCGTTCCAGAATCGGTGCCTGTGGGGTGCTCTGTGCTGGCTGTGGCCGCCACAGACTCGGAGAGCAGCGAGTGCCTTTCTTACAGAATTATTCCCTCTTCCACAGAATTCTCCATTGATCCGAGGAATGGTGAGTTATTTATAGTGGCTTTAGTGTTCAGAGTCTGAGTTACAGGCTGGAAACCTGAAATAATCCTTTCCAAATGCTCCTAAAATAGCTCCCCATCCCCACCCCCTAGTATTATAAACACCACCATCTTATTTCTCTTCATGTCAAATGCTGTGATAGCAAATACCAGTGTTATTTCTCCTCCCCAGCATCTCAGTGGCTGGCAAGCAAAAGGAATTGATTAAATGCTGGCGATGGCTCAGAGGTTCAGAGACCCCCTTATAGTAAACACCCAGTCCGTCAGTCCAACCAAGCACAGTTCAAGTAGTTATCCCAGGCTTCGAAAGAGTACTGAGGACGTTGTGTTACTAGAGTTTGAAAGCTTTCATTGACGCCCAGGTACAGAAAGCTCAGTAATAACACTCAATAAGGACCAAAGGAAACGGGAAAAAATTATTTGAGCATCTCTACTGAGTAAGAACATTGTGGTGTTCTGGTTTATTTGATGCCTTCCAAGGCTGTTTGTGTTTTTATAGAGCAAGACATTTGTGGCTGTGAAATGCATTTAAGCAAGTGATTTCAGATTAGAGCAGTTAAGCATTGTACAGAGAAAGTTTAACAGTGGGTAGACATTATAGCTTAACTTGATAAAGATGAATAAATAGCAATGGAACAACTTACTACACAAAAAGAAAACTAGGACAAATTTATGGCAAAGTTATCTGCAAGCAGCACACATATTAAGTAGAGTGAATGTCACGAATATTATTTCTGACTCTTAAGTGTTACAAAAGTATAAATATAATTTAATTTTCTATTTGGAGTTACTCTTGGTTGTAAATTAAGTAACAGATAAGCAAACGCATTAGTAAATATTTGATACACATTTGCTAACTAAATGGATCACGAAAATTTAATTTCACAGCATTGAAATGCTACATCTTATTTTTCAGGCACGATATTTACAACCAACCCCATAGTACTTCTGGATGAAAAATCAACAGTTCAATTTCTTGTTGAAGCCAGTGATGGTGGAATTCCTGACCTGAGGGCTCTTACCTTAGTGGAGATAGAAATACAAGATATGAACAATCATCCCCCTGTGTTTGCAGTAGAATATTACAACCTTAGCTTGAGTGAAGATGCTCAAATTGGAGGCACGCTTGTCACCTTCTCAACCACTGACCATGACTGGGCCCCTGAAAACACACATGTTGAATATTCCATCATCAGTGGTAATTCGCAGAACAATTTCGACGTAGAAACTGGTTTCCTTCATTCAGAATATCCTTTTAAGCAGGTTGGTTATTTGGTGTTGCTTCACAATCTGGACAGAGAAGCATCTGCCAGTCACAAGCTTATCATTCTGGCATCTGACCACGGCTGCCCTCCACTGACTTCCACCGCCATGGTGTCCATAGAAGTGCTTGATGTCAATGATAATCCACCTACATTCCACAGTCTGACGTATCATGCGCATGTCAAGGAAAGTACCCCTCTGGGGAGTCACATCACCGTGGTGTCAGCCAGTGACCGCGATGTGGGTTTACATGCAGAAATCATCTACCACATCATCTCTGGGAATGAGAAGGGGCATTTTTACTTAGAAGAGAGAACTGGAGTCCTTTATTTGACTAAGCCTTTGGATTATGAAGAAACGATAAAATTCACTTTAACCATCCAAGCTTCAGATGAAGAAAAGAAACATTTTTCTTTTGCAGTTGTGTTTGTCAGTATCCTAGATGATAATGATCATGAACCTCTGTTTCTGTTTCCAAGATTGAACTGTGTTGTTCCTGAAAATCTGCCTGTGTTCTCCACCGTATGTTCTGTAAATGCTTTGGATTTTGACGCAGGTCCTTATGGAGAATTGACCTATTCTATTTTATCCCCCTGTCCTGCCACTCATGGAGCACCTCCTGACCATGATCCCTTCCTCATTGACCCTCTGACAGGGGATATTCATGCTAAGCAAGTCCTTGACTATGAAAATGACAATAGATACTGCCTCACGATTCAGGCAAAAGACAAAGGTGACTCCACAGCCTCCTTAATGGTTTGGGTCGAGATTGAGGGGATAGATGAGTTTGAACCCATTTTCACTCAAGATCAATATTTTTTCAACCTCCCAGAAAACTATAACATCAGACAATTGATTGGCAGAGTGGAAGCATCAGATGCAGACGCTGGTACCGATGGTGTTATTCTTTACTCCCTTGAAACTCCATCTCCTTTCTTTTCAGTAAATAAAACGAATGGAAATATTTATTTGACTAGAGCCCTTCCCCTCATAAGAAGTCAAGTCAGCAAAGAAGACATGATTGAAATGAAAATAATCGCTCATAGCCCTAAACAGGACTCTAAGGTTGCATCTTGTACTGTTTTCGTGAACGTGTCTTTTGCCTCGGAAGGAAAACGCTCGGCGGTGTCAGCCAGCCGCTTCTCAATCAGCCTCGCCGTCTCCTTTTTAGTGTTTCTGTTACTCATCATCCTTCTGACTATCCTGATTGTAAGACATAAACAAAAAGATGCAGGCAACAGTTACGAAGACAAGAAAGTGTCATCATCCTTAGATATCAGTTTGAGACTGACCAGGGATGCCAGCATGCTCAAACCCTTCCAGACGACAGATGACTGCAATGAGGAGGCGGTGCCTGCGGCCTCCACGCCGGAATGGCTGAGTTTAATAAGCATCGTGGGAAAGGATGTGGGACATCCGTACCGGCACTCACACTCCAGTGGCCGCTGCTCTGTGGAAGCAGAAACGGCAGAAGATAAGGAGATCCAGAGGATCAATGAGCACCCTTACAGGAAGGACTCTGGCTCAGCTCTGAGTGACCGCGAGTCCAGGGTGCCGGACTCCGGAATCCCAAGGGACTCAGACCAGCTCTCCTGCTTGTCTGGGGAAACCGACGTGGTGGTCTCTGTGGTCACAGCAGAAACCAGCCATGCACTCGAGGAAGGAGATGGAAGAGGAGGCTGTGGCACAGCCTACATTCAAAATGATACGCTGCCCCAGACACTAAGGAAGAGAGAGGTCCAAGCGGACATCCCGGCCGAGGTCAGGAAAGAGCCAGTCTTTATTTCAGGTGATGCGGAAGCAAGATGCGCAACACAGAGAACCTCTGGTCATGATGGGAGAGGCAGCTATCACTGGAATTATCTCCTCAGTTGGGAACCCAAGTTCCAACCTCTTGCCTCGGTATTTAATGATATTGCAAAACTGAAGGACGAACATTCACATGAACCTGGGACTCCCAAGGAGAAGAAGTCTTTTGTTTTCCCACCCCCTTTGATCACAGCAGTAGCCCAACCCGGGATTAAAGCAGTTCCACCGAGAATGCCAATGCCGGCCATGACCTCAGGGCAGGGCCTTCACAAATACCCACACTCCCCACTTCTCTACCATCTCAGTTCCCTGCCTGAAGCCATGACTCCCAGTTTTTCTCCATCTCTTTCCCTGTTGACAGCCCAGACCCCTGCCATGACTCCACTGTTGTCGCATGGAGATTTCTTAGGAGCACATCTAAGCGATACGTGCCATGAACTTAAAGCAGAGGACGAAGTTCAGATATAAACCAATTGTGATGCCAATTGTACTGCTCACCATCGGGCAAGAATGGTTGAACAGAACATTCTTAAGCAAGCTTCTCCAGGCCAGGTTCATTTTATCCATGCGGGAGTGATATCATTTTGTCAGGGTTTTTAGAACCTCCCCCATTTAAGTTTCTCAAATTTCTTCTTCCAGCCTTAAAGAGAAGTTACCTCCTCCTTTAACCTTTAATGTTTTGCTCTCAGGACTCCTTTGTATATATTAAGTAGTATATATTCTGTCATACCTGGTTTTCTGTATGGTTAGATTTCCAGAGGACACAGTGAACTTGACTGACTACCAACGCGTTTATATAAAAACAAATGGAAATAAAGTTCAGGTATAGTCACTCAGTCACATTGCTGCTGATTACCTAGTAATTTGGAAGGATAAACTTAAGTTTTAAAGTGAAGCCATTTTCTGTGTACCTGACATGTTTAGAGTTGTGTTTCTCCACTTTCACTATCAGCCACACAGGTGGAGTTAGCCATAAATTGAATTTTAATGTGGTGTCTTTTGGAAATTTAATTAAGTATGAAATTTGTCATAACTCTGTGCCAAATAAGAAAATTATTCTTTTTTAAATGAACCAGGAATGTTTGTTCTTGACGGAGGGCCAGGGTTGATAAAAGCAATAAGCGTGTGTTTGGCTGCCCCTGAGACACATTTCCTTGACCTTTACAAATAGAATGATGATTTTTTTTTTTAGCATCTGTCTTGTAACATTGTAGGGATACAGACATTAACATTTGAAGATTCATTCATAGATATTTTAAACTTTTATTTTATTCTAGATATAGTAACTTTTGGTAAGTTATGTTATTAGCAAATAATAATTTTATGGAGTAATTTAGCAATATATTTTTCAATGAAGTTTTTTACATAAATATTTCTACTATAAAAGTTAAGGATAGATATCAGAAGTCTTTCTTCTATTAGTTCATGTTTAGCTTTAACTGACATTAGATGGAGCAGTTGGACAACACAGTTAAAATAATTCTGGTTTGTACAGCTGTTTCAGAAATATAGTGGTGTGTGGGGGCTCACATATAAGCTATCCCTCCTCTCTGGTGAGCCTGAGGATCCATCCAAAGTTCTTCTCTGTTCCAGGAAAGCAGAGCACTTCCTGATGTGAGGGTCCGGAAGTCATCCATGGTAGGCGACCTGGGCAATCTTTGGAATGAGTTTAGATTCTCATGGGCATCTGGTGTGGTTTTTTTGGTGGTTAGTGTGAATGTCTGCTATAGAAATACTTCCTCTTTTATTTTTCAATAGACCTCATCTGTAAAATGTGAGATAACTCATTTCTCTTTACTGGAAAACATTGCAAGATGCTGTGTTTGATATCCAATTCTGTAGGTAAATAAATCTAAGGCTTTCTATGCTGATTCGATCAATTATATATCTCTGCTGACTCTTACATTGAGAACAAGTATGTAAAACCACATTAGAAATTGTATGAAACATGAAGGTTTTTGTCAAGCCTAGAATCCTAGAGAATGTCATTTAGGCATGAGATATTTAAATATTAAAGGACAATTCCTTCCTTCCTTCCTTCCTTCCTTCCTTCCTTCCTTCCTTCCTTCCTTCCTTCCTTCCTTCCCAGGAAAGAAGTCTTCATGATTTTTCTAAAAAAATTAATTCTTCCAGTGTTCCAATATTTATTCTCTCTTTGACCTCCTTCAAAAGATTACTTTGAGCCTAACAAAGAAATTTATACTGACTTTTTAAAAACTATGCATGGAAGTTGTGTTTTGCAACAGAATTATTTCTAAGAATGAAGAACATACTGTTGTTTTTAATTAAACAGGTTCTTTACTTATGCTTAAAAAGAGATATTTGTCTAACTCTTCAAGTTATTTGCCTGTGACTTATTGCTCCTTCTGGACAAGATTCTGCATTTTTTAGACATTTAATAAAAACAGAAGACACAAAGTATTTAGAGCCATTCCTTACCAATATCTAGTGGATTTTTAATTCATGACTTTATTAATACTGTAACCAACACCACACCACCACCAAACAAATGCTGCAAGTGGGGTTAAGAGCAAAAATGTAAACATGCTGGTTAAGTGTTCGCAATAAATCATATGTAAGCCCTTTTCAACTAGAGTGCTTTTTGTTTATTTAAACAATATAATTTGTATAGTTTTCCTTCAAGTTTAATATTAACTTGCCTCATATGTTCTGTGTTACTTTGCTGATCTACACACTGGCTTTAGCACTCTGGAGGGGGTACAGAACTTGTTAGTGGAAAATCATATTAAGCCCCAAATTCATAAGCTATAAAATAAAAGACAGTTGTCTGTTGTGGAATTTTGGCTGCCTGAAATTCTGGACTTTCTTGTTGGCAACCTTAAAAATGCTGGTGTAAATCAATACCAAATGGATATCAAAATTCCATGTCCCAGTAGTAATCATTGAATTGGCTTCCAAAACAGATTCCTGGGCAAAAAAAAAAGGGGGGGGAAGGGGGAGAGGGGAGAGGGGAGAGGGGGGAATGCTGTATCTTTAAGGATTGGATAACTTAAATGTTCTCTGAAAATATTAAAATGTGCTATAAACTACTGGCTGCCTACATGTATACATACTTAGTCTAGAATAAATGTCCAGTTGAGACAGGAGTTGAATTTCTCAGCATGTTTACCAGCAGTTTCAGTGACCCCTTTGCTGTGTTTTCTAGAATTTATCATGATGCAAGTTAATTACTAATTTTAAACTTATTTACATCCAAACATATCTTTTGTTACATTTGTTTTGTTTTGCCACTTTACACATTTTTAAACTTTAAAAGAAAAAAGCAAGACATAACTAAAAGGATCTAAAACAATCACTCACTTCAAAACAATGAAGTATATGGAGTGAATATGGTTAGTGGATTTGCACAGGATTATTACGGATAAGCTCCTTGGGTTTACGCTCATGCTTTAGTTGAGCCTGAAAGTATAGAGCCATCTCTTTGGCTGTAGCTGAGGAGAGATAATATGGAAAATCATTCTGTTCACAGGGAACACCTCCATCAGTGAAGTTGTAGAGACCTTGCTTATGACCAAAACCAGCATTCCCGTGTGAGTCACTGAATGAAGGTAGCTTTCCCCTATTATAGAGATGGAGGTAGAGAAGCAGGGAAGAGAAAATAGAAGATTAAATCTGAAAAGAAATAGTTTAGGGCATTGGTAGAGAGCAAGAAGAGAAAAAATAATTTTTAAATGTAAAAATTTTGCTGAGTCATTTCCCTATTATAGGTCCATCCTGTCAAGGAATCTTTTTCTTTTTAGGAATATTTTCCCCTCCTCCTTCCTTCCTGTTTCTTTCAAGTCTCTATCTCCATTGCTCCATTGTCTGAAAATTTAGGTTTATCAAGTTGTGGGCCTAAAGCTAGGCAACATGCACTAAAGTAACTTGACTGTGAAACGTAAATTTCTTTTTGGCGAATTACAGGATAGAAAATTTGGAATGATTACCCTGCCTTACTTCCCACTCTACATAACTTGGGCATTGAGAGTACCACAATATTAAGTAGGTGAATTTACACAGATACCAAGAAATCAAAGTTCAGAAGGCAGTTGGGACAGAATATGGAATTTTAGTACCTGGTCCTTTTTTTCTGGTAGCTCATCTTTTTTCTTTTCTTTTTTAAAATATGTTTTTAAAAATTGATTTTAGAGAGAGAAAGGAAGGAAGAGGCAGAGAGAAAGAGTAAAACATCAATGTGAGAGCATAACATCAATCTTGGCTGCCTCCTCCATGACCCCTGCTGGGGATCGAGCCTGCAACTTGGGCATATGTCCTGACCAGGAATCAAACCAGTGACCTTTCCAGTCATGGGATAACTCTCAACCAACTGAACCAGTCGGCCAGGCTGGTGGCTCCTTTTTAAAAATGAATGCTTGCTTGATAGTCACGATTTTATATTAAAATATTACATTTTATATAACCATAGTATTTAACACACAAACATAGTTGATAGTTGTCAAATATTGTCAATTTTATTTGAATTCTGGTGTCATAAATTATTTTGATTCCATATAGTTCAAAGAAATTTATCCATTAGAAACAAAATTGCCCAGCCAGTGTAGCTTAGTAGTTGAGCATCAACCCATGAACCAAGAGATCATGGTTCAATTCCTGTCAGGGCACATGCCTGGGTTGCAGGCTTAATCCAAAGTAGAGAGCAAGCAGGAGACAGTCAGTCAATGATTCTCTTTCATCATTGATGTTTCTATCTCTCTCCCTCTCTTCTCTCTTCCTCTCTCTGAAATCAATAAAAACATCTTTTTTAAAAAAATTATGGCAATCTTACAAAAATCCAGCAAAAAGTGGCTGGAGTATCAAACTATACCTTTCTCTTATAAACTCGGCACTTGGTTATTTGATGACAATTTAGCACTTCCTACTGTTTGGGTCTACATAATTTTCTTCATTTCACTCAATATATTTGCTAAACCAAAACTGTGAAGTGAGTAACAGAGAGCCAGAAAGCATGCCAAATAAATAGCAGATGCACAAGTGCATCTCTTGAATGAGAAAGCATCATTTTGGTTACAAAACTAAATACATGGATTTCGTTGTTAGATAGTAAACCCTCAGGGCAAAATCCTGGTCTCAACTTGCATTATGAAATACAGATGTTTCTTAGAATGAATGAGCACATATGTGAATGGGCACAGAGGGTGCTATAAAGTGAGAGTGTGATACACAGGCCTTGAACCCATTAAGTGTGAATTCTAACATAGTTCTGTGATTTTAGCCAATCACAGGGCAGAGGGAAAGTGCAAAGATCTTATCAAAATACTTTAGACTATCTTAGACAAAATCAAATGACTAGAAATTCTTTCTGTAATCTGGTTTGTCTTCTCTTTATCCTTTCTTTATACATACATTCCTTATGAGTTTTAGACACAA
Organism: Myotis nattereri; assembly: GCF_964212035.1. Classification (NCBI taxonomy): domain Eukaryota; kingdom Metazoa; phylum Chordata; class Mammalia; order Chiroptera; family Vespertilionidae; genus Myotis; species Myotis nattereri. The sequence goes on from NC_138080.1 coordinate 52,223,409, forward strand.
TAGAAACAAGTTATGGGTGACATTCAAAAGTACATTGTTTGAGAAAGCTGACCAAGCACACTGGTTTCATTTAATTTCAGATTCTGTAATAAATTTTGACTGCCCCATAGCAGAATGAACTTCTATCAATAAAGGAAGAGTATGTAGTTTAGCAGATATGTCTAGAATATTTACATCAAAATGCATTAAAATTTTTTAAAAATAATGAGGAATTTATGAAGGATATTATATATGATCACATACTAGTATGTGTTAAAATGATATTCTAAATAAGTTCAGGCTATTTAATAAACGCATACTGGGAGGTTGGGGAAGGAGGTAAATATGAAGTTATTTCTCATTATAAACAAAAATGTATTCTACTTGGATTAATGAGTAAAAGTTAAAGCAAAATCATAAGAACTGGAAGCACAGGATAAAGGTATAAAACACCTTTTTAAAATACAAAAGCAAAGGTAGAGGGATAAAGTTGAACTTGTGACAATAATAAGTACTATAACAAGTTATAAGAAATTATAATTAGGAAATGCTTCATACAGCTAATCAACAAATATTTACTTAGTGCCTATTGTGGACAAGGCATGGATCTGGCTCTGGGAATATAAGTGAATAGAGTATATAAATCCAGTGTATTTACAGTGCTTATATTTTATGGTGGGAGATAATAATAAGAATATGCTCTCAAATAATGGTAAGTGTTGTGATAGGAAGAAAACTAAAGTATATTAAAAAAAAAAAGAAATTGATAAGGGGTGGGGCAATATAGCAGCCCTACTTGGATAGAATGTTTAGGGGATGTCTCTGATAGGATGCTATTTGAACTGAACAAAGGGAGTGAGCTGTGCAGAGATTTGAGGGGGAAGCATTTAAGGTATGTGTGTGAGCATGTTCAGGAGCCACATGGAGTGTTTGGGAAACTGTAAAGCCAGTGTGGCCTAGAACTAGTGTGAGAGGAAGAATAGTAGAAAATAAGATCATCAAGGTAACTAGGGTTCAGATTATGGAGGGCATGTAGGCTATGGTGAAACACTTAGCTTTTGTTCCAAGTGTTATGTGATGCCTTTGGTAGTTTTTGCTTGGAGATACGATATTATCTAATTTATATTCTTAAAGAGTAACTGGGTACTTTGAGGAAAACGGATGAAGGGGGAAGGTTAGGGTAGTGAGAGTAGACCAGTTGATTGACTATTGCAGTAATTTCTGATGGCGATGATTGTAGCTCAGCAGGAGTGTTATAGGTAGAGGTGAACAGTCAAGATATTTACTGGAGGTAGTGTGGCTTGTTCTTGATAATGAACTGGATGTGAGGTATGGAGAAAGCTATGCATAGGTCTATGGCTTAAGAGAATTTGGGGCTTTAGAGAGAAATTTTGGATTTAATGAGATTACAGAAAGTACGTGTATTTCTGGAAGCTCTTGGAACTTGACCATACCAGGATAATCTGATTTTATTTTAATCTTTCTACACTCATCTGAAAACTGCATGCTCTCTAACCCTCCCCCAGTTTTCAGTTATTTCAGGCCTGCCTGCTAGGTGTCCTCTCCACGGATAGACCTTTCCTTGAGTAGGTGAGGCCTTGTTAGTCGTTCCTTATTCTCTGGCTGAAAGAAAATTGGAAATTCCTTTTTTTTCTTCCCTCTGCTACTGCCAATAGTTGGAGCTTTTGTTTGCCTGCTCTTATTCTAGAATGTGTAGGGATAACTTTTTGTTAAAGATGTTGTCCATGAGATTTTACTTTCACTGTTCTAGATGCTCAGAATGTTTTGTAAGGTGATTTGGGAATATTCAACAATACACTGATGATGCTCACTTTCTCCAACTAGAACCTAATCACTTTCTCTGCTTGGCTCTTGGGATACCACACTACTCTGTTTCCCTATCCTACCTGAAGAGTTGCTTTTCTGAGAATTATTTGCTGGGTATTCTTTCTCTTTTTGACCTCTTGGTCAGTTTTCCAGGGGTCAGTCCTGGGATCTTTTCTCTATTTACACTTACTCCTCAATGATCTCCCCCAATTCCATAGATAGTTATTAAAATATATTTTTATGCTGTACTTTACATCAACATAACTATTTTTATAACTGGCAATTTGTCCTTAATTACTTTCACCTTTTTCACTCATTCCTGCAAGCCCCCTACTATGTAGCTACTATAGATTTGTTCTCTGTATCTGAGTTTGTTTCTGTTTTGTTTGTTCATTTGTGTTTTTTTAGTAAAATCATATATATATCAAGATATATTTTAAAAATCTATTGAGATTAAGAAAAAAATATATCCTTTGGGCTTCCTGATTTAAAGAAAAAGCCATACTTTTCAACACCGGTATTTTAAACCAGGAGACTATAGAGTAGTATATTTAAGATACTCAAAGATAATGTAAGCCAAATTTTAAATCTAGCTAAGCTTACCTTTTAGTATATATATATTATAAGTGAAGCTACAAACATGCATGACCTCAAGGAATATGCCTAAAGAATCACTAGGGAATGAATTCAGACAACTGAGAAATACTGGGGAAGGCTCACCATATGGACAGTGAATATACTTAACTGTAGAGCTGATGGTAGATGTTAAGGTGATAGAATAGTATTACTTAATATATGCCCTAACAATGTAAATAAATTTCAACTATAAAAGTGGGTGAATAAAAGAAGAGTATTGGAAATAAAATGTTTGCTGCTTGCCTTATATATACTAACTGGGAGTAGAAAAGTATTAAAATTAGAAGAAATTAGAAAGAAAAGAAATAAAAGACAGAAATTAACAAGTTAGAAAATAAACCAAGAAATATCCACAGAGCTTATGAATAAATAAATCTGGTTCTTTAAAAATCAATTAAATTAAATCAGTTAAATGTGAGAAAATGCAAAATAAGAAAATAGCAAAGGGGAAACAATGATAGCTATCAAAAGAGAGGAAGTTTAATCAAGAAACTTTTCTAACAACGCTATACAAATATATTTGAAAATCTAAAAAAAAAAATAGACAACTTTCTGGAGAAATATGATTTACTAAAATTGATCCCAGTAAATATAGATTCTAAATAAAATGAATTTTAAAAATTAAATAAAAATGTAAAGACTCTCCCACAGACAGTTCTATAGTGAAATTTTACCAAACGTTTATATATTACATTATACAAATACTATTTGAACTACTTCAAAGCATGGAAAAGTAAGAAAAATAATGAGTTGAATATAAAATTAATATCAAAACCTAAAAAATATTGTACAAAACAAAAACTACAACCTATTTCCACTTATAAATAGGTATATAAAATTCTTAAATAAAATATCAGCAAAAATAGTTAATAACGCATTAAATAATAATACATCATAACGTGGGAGATTTCAGAAATACAAAGATAACTAAGTATTAAGAGATACATTAATATAATTCATACTAATAGAGCTATGGAAAACAAATATGAACATTTTCTTGAATGGGAAAAGGTCACTGAACAACATAAACCATCCATTTATGTAAAAAAGCACTGTTTTCATTAGTGAATACTTCCTTAAGAATAATAAAATGACAGCTCACTGAAAAGCCAGTTTCCTCATCAATGAGGCTATTCTAGACCAGTGGTTCTCAACCTTCCTAATACCTCAACCCTTTAATTCAGTTCCTCATGTTGTGGTGACCCCCAATTTCATTGTTACAAATTGAACATAATTAAAGCATAAGATTAATCAGAAAAACAATATGTAATTATATATATGTTTTCTGATGGTTTTAGGCGACTCCTATGAAAGGGTCGTTTGACCTCCAAAGGGGTCGCGACCCAAAGGTTGAGAACCGCTGTTCTAGACCTTTTGTTATAAGAACCAGGAATAAGAAAATGTCTAATATCCCCACCAAAATCTAATACAATTAAACAAGAAAGCAATTAGAAACAAGAATTTGAAAATACCAGGTAAAACTATTTCTATTTGTAGACTATATTTAACATATTCCTGGAAAACCCAAAATAATTGATGGAAAAATATTGTAAACAATGAAAGAATTCAGTAAGGTTGCAAGATATAACATCAAATCAATACCCTTCACATATGTGAACAATAACCAGTTAGAGGATAAATGGAGAAGACTCTATTATATGCAACAGAAATAAAACAAAGTAAAATCCTGAAAAGAAAAAAAGTCTAACATCCATATGGAGAAGGCACAGAGGAAACTGAAATAGATTTTTTAAATAGGCAGTACTACACTCAATGCTAGAATGATGTACATTGTTCCGAAGTAAATTTACAAATTTGACCTGATCCCAATACAAATATCTCATTTGTTTTCTGGAGTTAAATAACTTTATTATACAGTTTATTTAGAAGAATAAACAAGAAAGAAGAGCTAGAAGACACTGAAACACATGAGGTGTGTGTGTGTGTGTTGGTGTGTGTTCAAGTATTCACATGTGCACTGATCCTACCAGATATAAAAATATATCATGAAGTTGTCTATAATTAGAATAAGGTGGTTTTGGCATGTGACAAGAGACTAATGGAATGGAATAGAAAATCCAGAGCTGAGTCCAAGTGCTTACAAAGGCATCCTGTAAAGATGGATCAGCTTGTCGTATACCAACTCTCCTGCTGAGAATAAGTAAAAACCTGATTAAGAATAAGGACAGAAAGAAACAGTTTTGTGTATGTTTGTTGAAAGACATCAGAGGACTACCAAGACTTGAGAAACCATGACCCTTGAGAGAGCAGAAACACAGAAGTATACCTGATACACTGTGCCTGAACCCCCTTGAGGCTATGCAGAAAATGTCCACTGCAAGGTTGAGAAGCTAAAAAGAGATACTGGAAGTAGTATGTAAATTATATCTCAATAATTGTTAAAATACAATAATTGAAATAAAGAACTCAAAATGTTTAATATCAGATTAGACACAGATGAAGAGAGAATCAGTAAATTAGAAGGTAAATTTTAAAAATATAAGAACTATAACAGAGAGATGTCTAGAAAATACTGAGTAGAGAGTAAGAGATGTGTGGAACTTGATTTAAAAGATCCAATATGTGTTATGAATCCAAAAAGGAGAATGGAGAGGATAGACCAGAGGAATATTTAAAAAGATGGTGGCTGAGAATCTTACAAAACTGACATTAAATCGCAATCACAATTCAAAATGTGCTACAAACCCCAAACATAATTTTTAAAACACACACAAACACATCACAATAAAGCTGCTATAAAACAAAAGGAAAATATTTAAGATATTCAAAGAGAAATGACACATTATCTTCAAACTGATGAACATGAAAATACAATAAAGGCAGCACATCAAATAAGTGAAGAAAGAAATAATTTTTAATAAGTGGGGCTAGGATAAGTGGACAGCCATATGGGAAGAAGATTATGTTGAAAATACTAGACACCAGGATAAGCCATACAACTAAATACAATTAAATACTATAAGAAAATATGACTACATACTTTTATAAACTAGAAATGGAAAATGTTTCTATAAGAGTCAAAATCCAGAAGCAATAAGGAAAACGAAAAGTTTGACTAAAAAACATTTTGCATAGCAAAAAGTCTCTAAGCTAATCACAGTGTTCAGGAAGATGGTTCTCTGCTCCATGCTCAACTTTGTGGTAAGACAAGTAGACCTTGTGATTGGTAAGCACCTGATAGAGTAAGGCCAGTTCCTGAAATGAACAGATGTCTGTCACCATAACAACATGAATCAAGTGCTGCTGTTCACATTGCATGCTTACTTGTAAAACCAATTTGTAAATATACCACATTGGCTAAACCATGAGTTTACCAGTTTAAGTGCTATTTCACAGATTAGCGTGCACTTGTATACTAAGTAGAAGGTTAAAATCCTATAACCTTAGTAAGTGAATCTTTATTTGGTCTTTAAACTTGAATTTTTATATTTCATTTTTATGTACCTTATTTTCTTTCCTGTCATTTTTAATCTCTCGTTCATTGTTCTCTTCTGCTAATGTAAAGCAAATAATTTGCTGAATGCTTAAAGTAGTTTTCCACAATAAAATCAAACTGATTGGACTTTAATTATTTTATAAAGTTTTATTTTAACTATTTTAATTTATTTAAAAGTATAATTTCTATTTCTTATCTAAAAACTCTGGGAAAGCCTATACAACATGCTAATTACTGAAAGCATATATGCTTAAGTGTGTGATATGGACAAATTGAAACTAATGAAAATAAAAGACTTCAGATTATTGTCAAATTATATGTCATATAAAAGGGAAATATATTAACCTTTGTGAACTAAAATAAATAACAGCTAAATTTTATTGAGTGTTTATTATGTGCCAAATATTATACTAAATGTTTTATGTGTACTTTATTTTGTTTAATCTTCAAAATGACCCTTTAGAGTAGATATGGTCCCTTTTTACCAATAAGGAAACCATGGCTTAAAGAACTAATTAATTGGTGAAGCCTAGAATCCAACTCAGTGGTGTTACTCAAAGCTCTTAACCCCTTCCTTACATTTGCCTCGCACTTGAAATTTCCTTAAGAATATCTGTTGTCTTTTTTTTAATCATAAACTTCTATTGGCTCCATTTAAAAAATCCTTTAATATATGCGGATCATGTTCAACAAATGGCAAATAAGCCATGTGGCAACTGGATGAATGGTTTCCTTGTGTAGAGATCTGTAATCACAGGCAATTCATATTTTAGAAATTATTCTACAGACATATAGCAAGTATAATTTTTTTCTGATTCTCACCTGTTGTTTGTAATATTTTGTTCCTTTTAAAACTCTGAAACAAATCAGGCAAAATATTAAACCTTCGTGAAACTGCATTGCTGGGAATACTTTTAAATTAAAAAATATGTAGTACTGAGGACAAATACCAGTATCACATAAGAAGACTTTAAAGACCTGGCTTCCTCTAAGTTCCCATTGCTACTTCTAACTTAGCTGATTCGTCCCCTGAAGGAGAGCAGTGCGCTCCCCATGCAAACCGTGGCGATGAGTCTGTGTGCTCAAGTGCTGCGGAAGATGTTTCAGGCAGGACGCTTTCCTCAGCATCTTCTGCCAATGATTTTTCTTTGCTTTCTTTCGCATTGCAAAGAACGCCAGTAGGGTGAACGCAATCATGTAACTGCACAACTTGACTAGGGGGGAACCACAGAACCTGAGAACTGCCAAGGTTTTTGAAATACACATTTTAATTCTGAGCAAAAGAGCCCCTTGTTTCTGTGATGAATGTGATGTGGCATTTTCTGATTGGCAGGTGACCCATAGAAAGGACCCCGGGAATGATCGTGTCACAGTCCAACTTTGTCATTAAGTGGAGTTTTGTTTGTGACCTTAATTGCATTTGTTGGAAGCCGAGTCCTTGATTTCCCAATCATGTCTGCGTTTTTACTTGCCCATTGTAAAAGTGAATAAGAGGAGGTATGTCTCCAAAGCAATAAAATCTTGGGAGATTTGTTTGGTACGGATAGCAGTAGAATGTTTATTCCATTATGTAGCCGCCATAGTTTTCTTAGGAAAAAACGCGAGTCTTTGTGTCGTCTGGGGATTTTAGCTATAACCAAGAATTTGTCCTTTCAGCTAAATGCTGCTAATCTGATACTTCTTCCTAAACTGAATAGCTTCAATTAATAAATGGGCTGGTTTAAATGTCTACCTCCTTGACCTCGCTTTCTGTATACACAGATGTTTTATCCCAGCACAATCTCACATCTTCCCTCCGGAATAATACGTGAGAGTTGAAAAATATGAAAATGCATGTGGCAGTGCTCTGTATGCTAAAAACTGTCTTCCGAGGGTAACAAGACAACCCTGGATGCAGGGAAGAGTCCCATTTATTGTAGCTCCGTGGCCCTTTCCTTTAAAGGAAAAGAGATGCTTAGTGGCTCCTGGCTCTTCATGCATGAGGTTTCCTTCAAGGAGGGGTGGATGGAAAGAAAGGACACGGCACTCGCCATGACCAAGCAAGCCCCAGTTTGCTCATGAGCCCACAATCAGTATCTGGCAAGCAGCAGGTTCCCAGTGTACCCATGGTGATTCCGGAGGCATGGCCATGCACTAAGGAGCATATTGGCATGGGCAGTTCAGCACGCCTGTCTGCGAGCAGAGACAACGGGGCTCCCCTGCAGACCAAGGCCTGCAGCACCCCTGGGCTTGGAGAGTTAACGCTGATCATGTCTAACGCTGGAATGTCTCTGTGGACATGTCTGCCTGAAATTAGATATTAACTATTCACAATAGCAGTGTTCTTGGTGAACCCATGGGGCTGACAGGGATTTGTAATACCATTGTGGCTTTGGGAGAAGGCAGACAATAGTCCCAGTGTGGACTGAGGGAGGGCCCTACACATGAAAATGAAAAGGTGTTAGCTCCCCTCCTTTTCCTTTTTGCTTTTCAAACTTATTTCTGTAACGCTGAAACAGAGAGTGCACCAAAGGATGTAAAGGATATACAAAAGCTTGAGCCAAAAATCTTTATACGCACTCTGTGTCACCTTCACAAGAAGCTCTGCTGACTGATTTCTTCCCCACCCCACCTCACCACCACCTCCATGAGACCTCTTTCCTAAGAATTAGCAGATTAGCATAAAAAAAGAAGGAATTCTTACCATTTGCAAGAGCATGGATGGAACTGGAGAGCATTATGCTAAGCGAAATAAACCAGTCAGAGAAAGATAAATATCACATGATCTCACTCATTTGTGGAACATAATGAACAACATAAACTGATGAACAAAAACAGATCCAGAGACAGAGAAGCATCAATCAGACCATCAAACCTCAGAGGGAAGGTAGGGGAGGGTGGGGGTAAGGGGGAGAGATCAACCAAAGGACTTGTATGCCTGCATATAAGCCTAACCAATGGACACAGACAACAGGGGGGTAAAGGCATGAGTGGGGGGTGGGGGGGGACAATGTGGCGATAAGGACACACATGTAATACCTTAATTAATAAAGAAAAAAATAAAAAGAATTAGCAGAACTGAAAGGAAGAAACACAAATGATAAACAGCAGAACATTTTGCACCCTAGAACACTAGTGCGCCTGGAGGAAAGCTGGTGATACCTGCTTAAGCTTTAAGTCGCCTGGGGTAGAGGAAGAAAGCAGGAGTCCAAGAGGAAACCATGTCCACCTCTAAACCCTGGAAAGTGTCCCGTTATCCATTTGACAAGCCAATTTAATCATGTAAGTTCATTTATTTTACTAACTCCTTGAGAGTACCGCTTCTCTGAAATGATGTCATTTTTCCTTAATTGAGACAGAAATAAATGCATCCGGACTCAGAAATTTGGTCCTCCTGGTGTGCTAGTACCTAACAGAACACAGGAAAGGCTCCCTCTGAGTCAATTTAAAATTTTTAAATAATTTTGTTCACATTTTTTTTTTGTTTCTGCTCTCCCAGCTTTTTTCATCTCAAAAACACTAACATACTTCAATGCAGGGTATAGGGGGATGAGAAGAGATAAACCAAAGAACTTATATACTTACTAGAGGTCCAGTGCACAAAATTTGTGCACAGGAGGGGGGGGGGCAGTCGCTGGCTCCTAACTGCTCCCCTGCCTGCCTGCCTGTGGGTTGCGACCCCTTTGGCAGTCTAACGACCCTTTCACAGGGCTCGCCTAAGACCATCCTGCATATCAGATAGTTACATTACGATTCATAACAGTAGCAACATTACAGTTATGAAGTAATTTTATGGTTGGGTCACAACATGAGGAACTGTATTTAAAGGGCCAGAAGGTTACCATTGCCCTAACCACTTGCCTGCCTGCCTGATCACCCCTAACCACTCTGCCTGCCTGCTTGCTGCCCCTAACCACTCTGCCTGCCTGCCTGATGCCCCTAACTGCTCGCCTGCCTGCCTGATAGCCCCTAACCAACTCTACCTTGGCCCCCACCACCACAGCTTCATCCAGAAGGACATCCAGAAAGTCATTCAGCTGTCTGGTCTAATGAGCATATTATGCTTTTATTATTATAGATGTGTGTAGCCCATGGCCATGGGCAGTAGGGTAAAGGGGGAGAAATGGGAGATATCTGTAATACTACCACCAATAAAAAGTATATTTAAAAAAACAAAACCTTCCTTTTACTGGGGGAAAAAAAAGCAAAGAATGCTATGGGAGTAAATAAATAAAGTTGTCATAGAAACAGCTAGAAATTCTAGAGAAGGAACCTGATTTGTAACGCCATGTTTTGTTATGGAATTTCAAAATACATGTTTTCCTACAATTTCCCTATTTCATAAAATTACTTCTTCTATTTGGTGGACCTTCAAAAGAAGGAGTCTATACATCTCCCCACCGCCCAGTCCCTTCACTCCAGCCAGGGAGATTCAGATGGGGATGAGATTTAGGAGTTGACTATCCTTGTCCCTTCCTCTAACCTCGTGGCCTTAGGCAAGTCACTCAACTTCTAAACCTGGTTCCTCAACTTACAATTAGGGGTTGGGAAGTGGTTATCTCCAAGATATCTTCCAATGCTAGCATTCTATAAACTTACTATTTTTAGATGTCTTAATTAGCTGCTCCAAATCAGCTAATACAGGAATCATTTATATTTGCCTTTGAAATGTGTTTTTGTTCTTGTAACAGAATCTGTTTGAAATGTTGCCCAGCCTATCCAATTACAAGGCCACTTTTCTGGCTCTTTCTCTCCAAATACTCCCCAGCCTCAAAAAAAAAAAAAAAAAAAAAAAAAAAGGCACATAATACCCAGGAGAGTAGCAGAGTTTGAGGAGGAGATAATGAACTGTTAGGGTTCAATGACTTTTGTTAGAATTTATCACACAGAAGGATATAAAATGATAAGAAATTTTAATATCAACAATTCATTTTTTATAACTGATTACTTTTATCTACTCTGTTTAAATTTTTCAGTACAATATCTTAGTATAAGGTAGACACAATTGAAACAAAAAAGATGCATTGGAAGCTCTCACACTCCCTGAGACAACATTAGAGAAGTTGACTGACCTGCTTAAGTTCCAGGCACATTAAGGAAAGCCTACAGCAGTGGTTCTCAACCTTCCTAATGCTGCGATCCTTTAATACAGTTCCCCATGTTGTGGTGATCCCCAACCATAAAGTTATTTTCGTTGCTACTTCATAACTGTAATTTTGCTACTGTTATGAATCGTAATGTAAATATCTGATATGCAGGATATATTTTCATTGTTACAAATTGAACATCATTAAAGCATAGTGATTAATCACAAAAACAATATGTAATTATATATGTGTTTTCCGATGGTCTTAGGCGACCCCCGTGAAAGGGTCGTTCAACCCCCAAAGGGGTCGCGACCAAACAGGTTGAGAACCGCTGACCTACAGCAATGATTTCCTTGTTCTCAGCCTTGGGGCCAGGGACACAGATGCTCTGTGATTTGTACCCATTTTCGTAATTGGCCTCTTGTCTGGCTTCCCCGGGGTCATATCTCATCTTGTACCCAGCTCCAATGACAACATCAAGGCCTTTTTCTTGGGTGCTCTCCTGAATTCCAGCTGGCTGTTGGGTCTGTCCCTGCCCACCACACGTTTCTAGCCTCCTGAAGAGTGATGTCATTTCCTGGCAGTTTGGGTAACTAACTGCCTTGGCCTTGCCTCTCAAACTCTTCAGCTACTGTAATCCTCCCTCCGAGGCCCTCGTCCACATCTGTCTGGTCCTTTTGTTAGACTTTATCTATACTTCGCTGTTAAAAGAGCAAAACTAACAATCTGTCTCGCCCCGCAAATCCTGCGGGTGTCTGGCACTGCTCTAGGACTGGGGGTACAACAACAAATAAGGGATTGGTCCTGTCTGGAATTGCTAACAGTCCAGGGCCAGGACTCCTGTCTGTGGCCTCGGGTCATCAGAGGCTCCTGATGACCCTCAGGTCCACAGATACTCTGGGCATTTACAACTGTGGGGTCAGTTCTGGGGCTTGAAGGGTTTTATTTGCTCGCTTGTTTTTTGCCTGTCTGATTAGCATCTTTCTTGAAAACATAGCACACACACTGACCTAACATGGTTCCGTGATCATAATTGAGATTGGAGCTTTTTCTGACTTCTTTGGAGAAGATGTAACTGGTAACTGAGAGCATTGTCATTTTCATTTCTTTTTCATCTGTCACCGTTTAAAGGGAGTACTTGTAACAGTAGACTCGTGTTACACAATTAACATGTTGTAAGTCATTTAATATGCTGTCCCCAGATGCGAGATGCAAAATAGGATGTTTGCCCACAAGTGCTCTGCCAAAGCTTAGCAAACAAGTGGGTAGGAGGGAGCGGCAGGGTTTGCCAGTTCTCTGGATGTGTTTTAGTTCATCTGTATCTCGTTTTTTAAAATATTATCCCAGGAAGAGATTGAGAAATAAGTTATAAAATTACCACTTTACACACGAAGAAGGTGAGGATAGCTGAGTCAGAGTGGCTCCCAGAAAGGCCACTGTGATGCTGAGCCCAGGGCCTGGCACTCTGGCGTGGGTGGGAGAAGTGCCTATGGGTGTGTGATATTGTGGTATATAATAAGAATTATATATTTGGTTTTTGTCCAAGTTCCTGGCACAGAGCTCTGAAAATTCTTGCAATGTCCTATGTGATGAGAGCAATAGAGATGTCTTTTGTTTTGTTAACGAGGGGACTTCTGGACCACACCTAAGGATGGGAGCCAAGCATGTGATTAGAGGGTTGGAACTTTCAGTCTCAACCCTGATTTCCAGGGAGGAAGACGGGGCTGGAGGTCGAATCGGTTGTCTATTGGCTCATGGCTTTAATCAATCATGCCTATGTAATTAGGCCTTCTTACAGCCCCCAAAGGACAGGGTTTGTAGAGCTTCTGGGGTGGTGTACCACAGAGGTGCTAAGAAAGTGGCCCCCTGGCAAGGGCATGGAAGCCCTGGGCCCCTGCCCACATACCCTGCCCCACTCGAATTGCTTCCGTCAAGCTGTTCCTGGGATGATTCTTCTAGAATAAACCAGTAATATAGTAAGTAAAACATTTCTCTGAGCTGCTCAAGCAAATTCACTAAACCCAAGGAGGGATTCATGGAACCTCCAATCTATAGCCTGTCAGTCAGAAGTCCTGGTGACCACCCAGACCTGGGATTGGCATCTGAAGTCGGGGCAGGGTGGGGCAGCGTCCTGTAGACTGAACCCTTAACCTGTGGGATCTAATGCTATCTCTGGGTAGATGGTGTCAGAATTCAGTTGAATTGTCAGACAATCCAGCTGATGTCTGGAGCATTGCTGAGTGGTGTAAAAAACCCCACACACAGGGGAATTGGGTGTCAGAATCTCAGGGTGTTTTACAGTTCCTCTTTCCATCCCTGGGCTTGGTGGTCTGGGCGGTCCTTTATTTTCTGGTCTAATAAAGCTCTCATTCATTTTTATTTACTTTTTTGTTACATTCTGCCCACTTCTGTGTACAGCTCCTAGGGCACCCGGATTGGTAGGCCTTCCCCACTCAATGAGAAAGTGGCCAAACTCCAAGGAGAGCTCCCGCGATGCTCTGAACACTGTCCCTGGCAGTATTTTCAGGGAGCAGAGGTGAGGTAGAGTCCATGGAACTTGGACTCTGTGAGCAGATACACCCAGGAAAGCACATCTCCATCAAGGCCAGACAGAATTCTCACCTTCAGGGAGCGGATGGACAGCGCCCTGGGCCTGCCATTGACACCACCCTTTGAGCTTACTGGGCACTCCCCTTGTGCACACTGGTAGCTATTGCCCCTCTGTCCCTGGTGGCGACAGGGGTGGTGTAAGTGTAGAGAATAAGCATAAAAACAGGTCTGATCCTGATCACAGGGCACAGCTTCCAGAAAGAAAAATAACTTGGACTATTTGTGAAAACTAACAAAGCAAAAGGATTAATTGATCTAATTATGGTCCAAAAAAGATCAGAGAATCTCAAAGGGGATTCTTTGCTCATTGCTCACTTGAGTCAGGGAATAAATGATAAATATGTCATAATCTGACAGGGTCCCACCCACATCTGATGAAGGTGGGTGTCCTTGCTCACAATGCTTATACTTTTAAATTGGAGATGCATACATTTTTCTGATAACATAAATCATTTTCTTCACGTATTTTTGCCTTTTGTTATCATAAGGGTGGAAGTAGGGCACAGGATTCAGGACAATTAAAAGGAGTGGGAGAGCAGGAAGACCATCCATAGTCTACACTGGCATCCTTGAGCTCCTACCTAGACCCATTGCTAATAGAAGTCACCCTATATTTCCTTTGCCTGCCTCCCACCCCCCACCCCGCCCCCAGGGCTGGGACAGGGACACATCCCATGTGGAAGCCAGCTGGAAGGGTCCCTGCCACCCCGTGTAGGAAAATAAACCGCAAATCAACTACAGGAGATTTGCACTCAATGAAAGAGATTCTTAAAATAGTTCCCAGTTCCATTAGGGAACCAAGTGCATCAAAACCGAATGATTTCATTTGGGCTGATCTCTGAAGTGTGTGGGTATGCGGGGGGGTGGGGGGGTGGAGGGGGGGACAGAGGTAGGAAAGGGGGGGCATGTGATTTGCCACATTCTGGGGGATTGGCCAAAGCATTTTTATCAACCATACACATGTCCACGACTCTTTTTAAAGAGAATATAAACTTGTCCAGCCAGTGTGGCTCACTGGTTGAGCATCAACCTGTGAACCAGAAGGTTGCAGTTTGATTCCTGGTCATGGCACATGCCTGGGTGGCGGGCTTGGTCCCCAAGGGAAGGCATACAGGAGGCAGCTGATCAATGATTCTCTCTCATCATTGATGTTTCTATCTCTCCCTTCCTCTCCCTTCCTCTCTGAAATCAATAAAAATGTTAAAAAAATAAAATAAAAAGAGTATAAATATTTTAAACAGCATAACAAGGACAACTTCAAAGCTGACTAGCGACTTCATCCTTTTAACCCCGTGGGCCCTTTAGGATGCAACCTCCAAACATTACTAACTAAGGAGTTGCTTAACAATGGGCAGGTCTCCCGAGGAGCAAGTGTTGCTTGTTTCAGTGAGGCGCAGGAGTTCGGGATCTGGCTAGTTGTGTGTGAGCCTGGGTCTGTTTTTTTTCTTACCTCCCTTCTAAGTATCACTGCTGGGTGCACAGCCCACTATGTCTGGGAAGTACTTTAAGGGATCATATACTATGAGCATCTTCACGCTCACACCAACTTTTCCAAGTAATGGAGATTGTAAAGGCACCTCAGTGGAGAGGCCACATAAACTCAAATTTCAAGGCAGATGGCCACAGAGAGAATTAGCTTTGCAAAGACAGAAGGTGCGAGACAGTCACGGCACTGCAAGACTGTGTAGACCGATGCCCGCAAAGCCTTCAGGCCGGGTCAGCATCGCAGAGAAGGGCTGGGATTCTCTGCAGCTCTTCCTAGGAATGGAGACTAACAAAAAGGTCAAGGCTCTTCTGGTGTTGAAATAGGTACTTAATTGAAAGACTATCTGGTAAGAAAGCCTAAAGGAACTGGAACCAACCTACCACTGGGTGAGAGTACTGCTAAGGATAATGTTTCTTAGTTAGTTGCTGCCTGGTGAGTTGTGTGGGCTTTGCATTTATTTCCTTATAATAGTAGCTTAATAAGAGTGGAGAAGAAGCCCTGGCCAATTTGGCTCAGAGCATTGGCCTGTGGACCAAAGGGTCTCAGGTTCGATTCCGGTCAAGGGCATGTACCTTTGTTGCAGGCTCCTCCCTGACCTGGGCCCTGGTTGGGGCACCTGCAGGAGGCAACCAATTGATGTGTTTCTCTCACATCCATGTTTCTCTCTGTCTTTCCCTCTCTCTTCCACTCTCTCTGAAAATCAATGGAAAAATATCCTCAGGTGAAGATTTAAAAAAAAAGAGTGGAGAAGAACTAAATGGCAAAGGATCCTACAACAGTAGTGGATTTTAAAGGGCTCTCTCTCTCTCTCTCTCTCTCTCTCTCTCTCTCTCTCTCTCTCTCTCCTCTATGCCATTCTTTGAAAAAACAAAACAAACATAGTGGTAATGGTTGGACAACAATGTGAATGTATTGAATGTCACTGAATTGAATTGTACTCTTAAAAACGGTTAAAGTGGTAAATGTTATGTTATGGATATTTGCCACACAATAAAAAATTTCAAAAGCATGCAGGTATGTAAAAATGAGACCATCTTGGGCAAAGCATAAATTGTTTAAGACCAAAGGGGGAGAATCAGAGGGCTCTGTCCAGTTCAGTTTGGAAGCTGGACAGGAAGCAAGAAGAGCTCATCATCCTGGAACCACAGTGATTGTACTTTACAGTGGAGATGGATACTCATTTCTATTAATACCAGAGGCCTGGTGCACGAATTTGTGCATGGGTAGGGTCCCTCAGGGTGGCCTGTGGGGATCGGGCCAAAACCCAGCAGTCTAACGCTATAAGCCACTCCTGCCTGCCACTCCCGCTCATCCCAGCCCCTCTGCGCCTGCCACGGGATCCCACCAGTCAATTCCAATTGAGAGAGGCTCTTGCAGCTCCAGCAGCGTTCGCTCACCAGCTATGAGCTCTGTGTCTGGCACCTGTCCAGAGGAGGGAGGGGGGGCGGGGTTTCGGCGGGACATGATTGGTCCTCCGGGCAGGCGGTGGGACGCCCATGCTGGCCCAGGATCTGGATCCGTCCTGCTGACATTTGTGTGGGTTGTCGGGAGCCACCTGGCAGCTGCTTTTATATCATTTCTTCCTTGTGGAATGTTTAGGGAGGGGAAGTGGCCATGGTGCCAAGGCCGACTTCCAGGAGGCTGGTGCAACGCTGTTGGGATTGTGCCAGTGGTGCCAGTCCATCGGTGCCTGGCCCATTCTCTGGAAATTGGACCTGCAGGACTACTGAGGGAATGAGTGGCTGCCACCAGGCTGGTAGGCCGCCAGGTGGGTCAATCAACTGAGTGACGCTCCCGCTGTGGGAGCACACTGACCACCAGGGGGCAGCTCCTGTGTTGAGCATCTGCCCTTTGATTGTCAGTGCACATCATAGCAACTGGTCGGCTGGTCATTTGGTCTCTTCGGCTTTTATATATATAGATAAGTCACTTTCCTCCTCTTTCTTTGGCTTTTGTTCTGATGGAGATGGTAGGTAGAAATAGGGCCTCGGTCTCAGGGCCATCACTGGGGAAGATAGAGGTGTCCAAAATGATGTTTTGAAAAGAGCTCATCTGCTCTTCACTAAATTTTAAAATAAAAGTAGATCTGAAGCTATTTTCTCTATATAGCAGAAGTCACTTGAGTAACCTTTATACTTGATTTTCTATGACTTTGTTCTATTTAAAGGTGCTTGCTGTCTAGGAGATTAGGCTGGGTGAGGACCCAGGAAGCTTGGTTCTGGCAGCAGGAATACCAGGAGACTAGACCCAGAAACAGCAAGTGAGCCCAGACAGACACATAAGATGAGAGAAATGGGTCCAGAAAGTAGGCCATGAACATCAGGAAGTAGAACACAGCTGGTGCAGAAAAGTCAAAATGGAATGGGACTCCACAACCAAGGCCTGTTGCCCAGGAAAGAGTCAAGGCCATCAATCTAACTTACTGAGAAGGCAATTCTCAAGGCCTGGGAAACCTGTGAAGGAGACTGAGAGTTAAGGAAGGTTTAAACAAAGGAAATATATGTACCAGTTAAGAGTAACAAGGACTCCCTCCATATATGGAGCAACAACTGTGTGCCAGGCAGAGTACTGAGCAAGATGCATAGATTATATTTAATCCACAAAGCACATATGAGAAGCTATCATTGCTCAAACCCAGATTATGGGAAGATACAATTTGAGTGGTAAGACCTCTCATAGTTTTATTTGAAGGAGAAGCAACCTTATCCTCTCTTTCTCAGTGATTTTCAATGGTGGCAGGGGCCAGACCACTTGAGCATTTTGCCTGAGACAATCCTTTGTTGTACTGGATTGTTCCACAATTGCAGGATATTTGGCATCTTTGGTCTCTATATGTTACATGCTGTGTATTCCCATCTCTATGACAACAAAAAATAACCTCATGCATATCCAGTTTACCCCACCCCATCAGAGGAGCATGGTACCCTCTCCCTCACATGTTTAAATGAAAGCTCAGCTAATTCTACTCTGCCTACTTATTTCAGAAAAAAAAAAAAATAGAAACGTGAAAGCAGCCACAGTTAGAGAGGAAAATAAATAAGTAATATTTATTGTGTGTGTGTTCTGTTTCAGGTAGTGTTCTAAATGCATCACACATATTGAATATTTTACTTCTTTTAATCCTATGAAGCAGAAACTGTAACTTTTCATTTTACAGATGATGAAACTGAGGCAGACTGGCTAAGTGGCATTACCCAAGGTCATACTGCTAGTAAGTAGCTAAGCCAGGAATGAACCCATGCAAGTCCAATTCTAGAGCCCAAGTGGCCCCTTGATCACTTCACTACGCTTCCTTTTCTGATGCTGGGTCACACCAGGGGCCCTCCAGCTCACAGTGTTGTTTTTATTATTTGTGATAGAGGTGGCTTGTTCATTGTGTTGTTTTGTTTAACTAATACCACCCCAAAAGTTGATATCCTCTCTGAAATCAGCCTTCACGGTATATCCCAGGTTCCCCTAATAGCTATTTTTCCCGCTGTTAACAAATAACTACCAAATTATATTTAATAATATAATCTGCTAACTTAAGAACAGTCATAGGACTCACCTGACCGTGTCATCTCTTTCTCAGAGGTCACAGTTTTGCTCTGCTTGTTCTCTTCAATCCAGTAGGACTGTGAACTTTCTGGCCAAGTTTCAGACACCTCATCTGGCATGGAGTGGGGTCTGCTTTCAGGGAAAACTTTGAGAAAAAATGAGAAACTCATCCTTTAGCATTTCTTTCTCCCAAGTATAAACTGCTACTGAGGTTCTGCCCGTTTTTGTTTGCTCTCCAGTGTCTTTAGGTAGTTGTTATATTTTCTCCAGAGTTCATGGTTGCTATTTGAAGGATATTTGGTCCAATAGAGCTATTCATCCATGACCAGAAATTAGAATCCCATTTCACTGGCATGGATTCTTTTAATGTACAAATACAATGCCTCGTGTTTGTCCAACATCAACAAATTTTCTGTTCATGTTCACAGAGAAATCAGATCTTTCAGGAGTCTATTTCATCTCAACTACACAAAATGACAGTATCATCTCCAAATATGAATATTGTGCTGTGTAGCTTCTCCTCCAAATAATTTATTAATTCCTGATGTACGTACAGAACTGTCTTAGGACCATTGCTATTCAGAGTTCATTTACCTACATTCTTTGTTTCCTATCTCTAAACTCTTTCCAAGATAAAATAGCCTCTTCACTACACCATGACCAGATTTTTTAAATAACTTATGTGGAACTCTGTCAAAGGCCTTTTAAAATTCACCATAGACTATAGCAACTAATTGTTTATGCTCATGCCTTTTTAGCTCTTTAAGGAAATCAGTAATTTATTAATAACATATTTTAAAATGTTCCTTTGGAGAACCCACATTGTCCCAAGGGTTACTTTAAGGATTGATAGACCAATCCTTTACTAATTATAACCTCGTATCAGCTTGTCTGGAATAGAACTGTAGTGTAATGATGTAAGGTCCTTGGATTCTCCCTGGATTTCTTCTTCTTCCTTTTATTTTTTTTTAAACTGAGATTACATTCGAAATCTTCTAGTCTTCTGGCATGAGAGTCATAACAAGTCAAACTTTACATTTTGGGCACACATTCCTGGTTTCATATCTCAGTTGCTCCAAGAGTGCCATCTGATTTTGGTGATGTAAACTAAATTTATTTTGCTAATAATAACAACTATTTATTGTGCATGTCTTAGGTGCCAGACAATGTTCTAAGAAGTGTATGATCTCATTTTGTCCACTAATAACCCTATAAATTGCCTTTAGTCCCATTTACAGATATAAATCTGTTGGAGCACATCATAGGTATTGACCAGCAGTTGATCTATTGCTTCTAATTTTTTTTTCTACTTGGAAGAAATTTCAGAACTGTACATCTTCTTTCTCAGTAAATCCTCAAAACACAAGGTTGCTTGGCCTGTTGTTTAAACTGGTTCTACAAGGAGAATATCAGTTTTCTCTGGAGAGGAGGGATTTTGAAAAAGTAGGAGAAATGGCAATGATAGGAGGTTGTCACTCAAAAAAAGTTTCTATGCTGAATTTGCCAGCAGGGACAGACAGCATGTTGTGGATAATAAATCACATGTTATTACTCTCAGAGCCTCACTCTTTTACTAGTATTAATGTTTGAACAAAACAGGCATGTTTTATGCCTTTTTCATGTGTTTTTGGCTCCATTTATCTGCCCCATATGTTCTGTCTCCTCCCTAGTTTGGGTTATAGGTTTTCTTATCTGTCATTCAGCTTCAGGCATTCCCTTGGGCCTCATTCTGCCCTTGAGATAGCTTTTCGTTATTGTAAACCTTGCTTTTTGTTGGAAGAGTCTTCTCCTCTGTCATTGTCCTTTTAAAAACACTATTTTATTTTTCCATTTTTCTCTTTTCATCTGCCTAGCCAGTTGTGATTCATTTTCATTCTCTGTGTTTTCAATTACAAGCTTCCTCCCATGGTGCTTTTCCTCTGGTCCCTTTAGCATTGTCCTTTATCTCTTCACAACTTATTTTTTATTTCTACAATGAACTGGCTTATTGAATTGGCCCAGTATTTATGATCTCTCCTGGGGTCCTTTTCCTTTCTTCTTTCCTGAAACTCCTCTTCAGCACTTGGTTTCGTAATGCACCGCGTCGAAACAGAAGAACCGCGTGACCCTTCCCTTGCTTCCATTCCCTGCTTTTCAAAACACCTTGGCATGGCCCACTCTGTTTGTAGACTAGACTCCTGCTTTCAGCTTGGAGAGAAATGTGACAAGTGTAGTTGGAAGTTCTAGTCCGAAGTTGCCTGCATTAGCCCCATATAGAGTACCTGGATAAAAGCCCATCTGAATGGAAGGATGGGAGTACCAGCTGATGAAAGCACAGTGTCTATGTGTTGAGAGGGGGCAGAAGGTAGCTCTCTCAATCAATGACATGAGAGATGAGCTGGGGTTGTTTTTGTTTGGGGTTTCCTGAAGTTGTAAACCATTGAAAACAAAAGCCATATTGAAAAATATGGTTTAAAAATGTTTTTTGGAGTCTTAGAAACTTCCTTCGGAGATAGTGTTGGGTGCTGTTCCACATTTGTTTGGTTCTTATTTCCAAAGTGTTTTCATATCATCTCAGTTACTACTCTGAGGGGAAAGGACTGCAGGGCAATGATACCCACTTTACAGGTGAGCTCACTTCTCTGACATAATAGAACTACATAACAAATGGGGATTTAATCTATGTCTGTTGAGCTATGTGCTTTCTCAACTTCTATTTCCCTGCCACTCTCCGCACCCTACCTAGCATGTCCCCCAAGGATGATTTGAACTAACTGAGGAAGAAGAAAGTAGTCATCATTTTCATTTGCTCAAGAAGATGACCAATATATACTCTGTATAACTCAACCTCACCTAATAATTACTCTAGTCCGAAGTTAGTTACTATCCCTAAGGTGTTCATTAAAAAGTTGGGGTGGGGGGAGGGGGTGTAAGACACATGACTTAAGGGAGGAAATGATAGCAGAGTTTTGGCCTGGTTCAGTAGGGAGGAAGTCTAAGAGTGCCACATGGATCGGAGGCTAAGGAACAGAAGGCAGATATTTGTTTTATTTTGCCGCCTTTATCGTGTTTACCTCAGTGGCCTTCTTGCAGGCCCATGGCAGCCGTGACCCTCCTCAACCTCTGGAATACCCAAGAGTCCAAACCAGGTCTTCCAGTGCTTCCGTGTTGAGCAAACAGCAACTGGATACTCCCGGTGGGGCTTTTTTCCTTATCACAGGCATCCCAGAAGTCTTTCAGCGTGCACTCCAGACATCCTGTCTTTTGTCAGCTGCCTGTTGACTTTCTACCAAGCCTCGGAGGACTCAAACTCTGTGTTTTCAGGAAAATAGTTCCAGTCCATTTTTTTCCTACCACGATCAAGCTTGTGCTCAGTGTCACCGATTTCACTGCCGACGTTTAGCTTCCTGCGCTCCCGTGGGCTAGAAACCCTGCTGAGGAGGAATAAGGCAGCTCCCGCTTGCCCCAGTCAGTGGTCGGCAAACTGCGGCTCGCGAGCCACATACGTCTATTTGGCCCCTTGAGTGTGGCCACGAAGTTTCAATCGCACCTGCACGTGGTATTTTGTGGAAGAGCCACACTCAAGGGAACACAGTTTGCCAACCACTGCCCCAGGTGAAGCAGAGCATGCCTTTACTTAGCTTCTCATACATCTCTCTCCATGCGTTAGGCTTCCTCGCTAATAACGCTGTGTGCAGACATCTGCTTTATCTGCTTTTGGTGGGGGTGCGGGGAGGCCATGAGGAGAGAGGGTAGGAACAGAGGCACAACTGAGCAGAAGACACTCTCTGGCCACCTAACTGTGCTACAATTTCATAGCCCTATTGCACTGACTGATAGGAAAAGCCAGCTGGATGGCACCGACTATGGTCTGTGCTCACAGTCCTTGGTCCAATCTAAGTTGATGAAAACTTCTCTTGGAAGTATTCTGTTTTAAAGTTAACCCGAATCACAAATCTGGTGGGAAATAGGTCTTATCCTGTTTCCCTGCCATCAGTGCCTTTTCAGAATTTATCCTGGAATACAAACATGCCAGATACGTTTAGTCTGTCTAAGGAGAAGCACTGTATATAGGTAATGGATAATAGAAATTTATCTGAAGAAATCTGTTTTCCACCACCCTCTGTAGCCCAGTACGTGGCTAAGGGAATTGATTTTTCCATAGCCAATGACTCTTGCCGATACTTTTCCAAAGAGCCGCAGAAACCAAGAAAAACATATCGTAAATGCTATTAAAAATAAACTAGTTTTTGAGACAATGAAAACATTTTAGTCCTTTAAATTAAAGCAGAATGGCAATGGTCTGCTTTTAATTCACGTTGTCCATGAAATTGAAGCAATGTATTCATCTTGATTTTTCATGCTCATTGTCCCTATTTTAAAATGGTCAACTTCAACTGCCTATTGTTTGCCCAAGTTGTTTAACTTTGAGTCTATTTTTGACCAAAAGTTAAACAAGTGCATTCAAGTGCCATCATTTAACATGTGGCCAGCCGTACCCTTTAGGGAAGCTCTTTGTCCTCACTGAGTATCCAGAGACTCCGAAGGTGGTGGTCTCCTTGAGAGTGAAACAGTGCCGTGCTCAGGGCCTGGGTAAGGAGGAGAGAATGTTTGTGTTTGTTGGTCCCAAAACAACTCAAATAGAAAAAATCCTAACCAAACAGAAGCCAGCATATGCCGTCATTTAAAGTATGGTGTGCATACACATTCCATGATTTTCAGAATCAGCTTGACAATTAAAAAGGAAGAAGATGACTGATTAACAAAGAATCCAAGTGGTTTTGCAACCTGATACGAATCATTTCTAAACTCATTCTGAGACCTCCCAAATTTGAGATGTGTGAAAAGGCATGTGAAAGCATCTTCATTTTGGAGATAAAACCTTAGTCATATTTGTTTACATAAAACTCTTCAAATTAAACTGATGGTTTATGTGAACATGTCAGCTTTTGCAACTGGCACAAAACGAAAAAATGTTCTTGCCCTAGCCAGTGTTCGCAGTGGTTACAGCATTGGCCCACACACTGAAGGGTCGAGGGTTCAATTCCCAGTTAAGGGATGCACCTGGGTTGCAGGTTCGATCCCCAGGCCCAGTTGGGGTGAGTGTGGGAAGCAACCAATCGAAATGTCTCTCTCACATTGATGTTTGTCTTTCTCTCTCTTTAATTTAAATTTAAATTCCCCCTCACTCTCTCCTCCCTCCCTCCCTTCCACTCTCTCTAAAAATCAATGGAAAAGATATCCTCAGGTGAGCATTAACAAAACAAAAAAAGTGTTCAAACAACCTCAAAATGGGTGACTATACAAGAAACCCTATATCTCAGGGATATACAGATATGTTGTATATAAGTGCTCTTTGCATTGTACACGTCAGTACTATTATTCATTTCTAATTACTTATAAATAAGTACAGGGTATCTCAGTGATATGGCTGGGTTGGTTTCAGACTACCATAATAAAGTGAGTATCCCAGTAAAGTGAATCACATAAAATTTGGGGTTTCCTAGTGAAAGTAAAATTATTTAAATGAGGCATGCGGCCCGCCAGCCACGAGTTTGACATGCCTATTGAATGTACAATAGCATTAGGTTTTAGAAATGTACATACCTTAATTAAAAAATACTTATGGCTAAAGATGCTAACCTTAATCTGACCCTGCTGGAAAGATTGCACCAATAGACTTGCTCAACACAGGGTTGCTCAATTTGTAAAAAATGCAATATGTTTAAAACACAATATCGTGAAGCACAATAAAACAAGGTATGCCTGTAATTATGAACAGCATTTACATGCATTTTTCTTTTATAGGAAAAGATCATCAAACCACAAGACTAGATTATAAAGAATTTAATTTACAGAATATTTGTTAAAGATATCAACATTTTTTTTACAAGATACATATAGAGAGTAGTATTGAATACTTACAAATGGACTGAAGTGGAGAAATTATGGCTCTCAATATGTTTACATGGAAAATCCCAAGGACCTTTATAGGAAAGGGAATTGCTAGACCTGGAAGTGGAAGAAAAACTACTAGTAAAAGAAGCTTTCATCTTTCAGCTCTTATTTTGAAGAATAAAAAGCTGCTTTGAAAATCAAATATTTTCTAAAGAGCCCAAAACATTTTCAATAAGGAAATAATTTGCAATTTTCTATTAAGTAGGAATCATAGGAGTGGTGCTTAAATTATGTAAAATTCTGGATTAGTGGAGTACCAATTAAAGAGGAATTATAGTAAAACAGAAACAGATTGTGCAAGCTTAGTTCTAAAGGTGCTTGGAAAACTCGGTCACAACGCAGGAGTTTGGAATCCGCTGTGATTACTCTGTGGGCAGTGGCTGTCGCCTGAGTCTGGAAGGAGCCAAGTGGCTGAGTTGCCATATTGAAATGGCTTCACAATCTTACCCCAGAATTTAGTTTGAGAGGAAGATGAATTGGAACTTCAGTGTGAAAATGAGCAGCTGAGCTTTTGTCATGGGAGAAAGAGAAGATTTATAACTGGACACATATGAGAGTCATTTACTTTGTTATTAATGCTTTTGAACCTAAGTGCATCTAACATTATAGATATCACACAGAGAAAGAAGAGGCCATGCTTTGGTCTAGAATGAGCCTCAGAGAAAGAATCCAAGGATTTCTCTGGTGGACCTGAACATTCTGAGCCATTTTTTCCACGCTCCTTAGTTACTGCCACTTTGGTCTTCTTTATCCTTCTGTTTAGGGCTACTTATATTCACTCAGTTACATAAGCTCTTAGTGTGGATTTAGGAGGAAAATAACACATCTGATTCCAATTGGAGTTCTGACCTAGCTGAAAAATAGAACAGGACTCCTGTAGGTACAGGTCCTAGAACACACTTGACACTGCATTTAGAGTAACACACCTGAATTCTCTTTACCATTTATGATCATTAGATAGTTTGGGAGACATAATTGGTCTTGTGTTTTCTTTGGGGGGAGATGGTTGCCTGCAAAAAGCTTATGATCTGTGGGTAAATGTTTAATTTGGAAGAATATTATCAAGCCAAATTTTGGCTTCACCTAAACTATATTGAACAAATAGATAGCTTTAACATTATTAAGCCAGACTTTCTTATCTGTACCTATAGGAGTCCTATTCTGAGGGCCCTAAGATATCATCTGTTCCATACCTTGCACCTACCTTTTGGTAATTTCCTGGCAATCTTGCAGTCCTTGGCATATAGAAACATCCCCCTGAGCTCTGCCTTTATCTTCACCTGGTGCTATCTCTGTCATCACAGTCCCCCCTCTCTTCTTACATGCATTCTTATGTAAATTACATGCTATGTGAAATTGCAACAGACTCAATCTGCAAAGATCTGAGAATCTAGCTGTCTTCTATTAAATCGAACATTGAAGAGATTTACAAAAAGGTGAAACAATGTTACTCTTCTCACTAAATTTATCTTTGTTTTGAAAAATATAGTTAACTTTCATAAACATATAGTATGTTACCATGAAGTGGGCTTGTTACCATTATTTTAAAATGAATTAATACATATTTAAAATATTTTCTCATTTAATTTCTAATATGGTCATTGCTGACATAACTTATGTAAACAAAAGCCCTTTGAGAGTCTTCAATTTCTAAGAGGGTGGCAGGATCCTTAGAGCAAAAGTTGGAGGCTCACTAGGCTAATAGAACCATTTTATAGATGACTAAGTCAAGACCACACACTGGAAGCAAATTGCCCGAAGTCACTACTGGGTAGAGCTTAGACTCAAAGGATTCCCCACTCCAGCTGTTTCCATCACACCACTGTGATCCTCTCTCCTTTGCCCTGAGTCTAAGCCTTTCTCCATTTCTCCATTCTGTCTGCCTGTCTGTTGCCATTGTCCCGAAAGGCACATCATTTTTTAACACATTTTGTACCCCTCAGGAGTTTTCTCGTGTTTCGCATGCCATCTGTTAAGGACCGCTCACGAGTGTTCTCGTTTTTCACGCCCATGGAAAAAGGAGCGAACCTAGATACTTATGTAAATTTTGTTTGGTCCCTCTTCATTTAGGAAAATGTTTTAGGCAGTGCCATTCGTTAAAAAAGTAGTAGGAACTTTAATTGTTTAATTGTTTGTTTTTGTAAATAAAAATGTTATAATTATTGAAAAACAACACCTAAAGTGCATTATGATGATTTAAATAACGTGCAGTTTTCCCCAAAATGTGCCGTCCCTGGCATATGTCCTAGAGATTTCTATGCGGTACTCAAAGTGTTAAAACACACATATATTAGACTTCTGTTACAAGCAGAGGTAACAACCTGTCACAAAACACATGGACCTGCCCCTCCCTCAACACAGATGACCTCTCCACCTGGTTTGGAACTGCTACGAACATAACTCATTCCCCTCCGGAAGCCAACTTGTGGAAGCACACTTCAAATCTCTGTGAGGATCCAGGCTGGTCCTCACGGCGTTTGTCCTCTGCAACTCTGTTTCTAAATAATTCCTCTTCTTTCATTCACTGGCTGCTGATCATTCGTTTGCACATATTTATAATTTCTCTAAATGAACTCTAGAAAGCTTAGCCCGTGTCAAGGTTGTTTAGAGAACAGAAGGAATGGGTTTTCATGCGACAGGTGGCAGCCCTGCCTAGCCACAGTCTGCTGGGGTTAATGATGGGAGACCCCAAAATGAAATGTTAACTCCCCTCGCCCCCCCCCCCCCGCAACAAAAATCAACAAAAAAAACCTCACATAAGTTAAATGAATTCACTTCAAATTCTTTTAATTTCATACTAGGGGTAACAAATGTTGAAAAACAAACAAACAAACAAAAGGTTGATAATAATTCTGACAAGAGAGGAAAAGTAGCTCCTCCCCCCCTTCAAATAAATGATTTTTTTCTCTGTGCATTTGCCTCCAAAATGAGTCTATGCTTTATTCACAAAGAATTATACATAACTGGAGATTCCAGTGTATTATTTGGAGTGGGAAAGCTGGCAGCTGATAAAGCCCCACGTTTTTGCAATTATCTTCCTTTCGCATCCCTCCCTCTTGTGTTCCCAGCGCAGAGCAGAGCTGAAAGGTGGGGCAGGGTGTCCGGGGAAAGAACTTAGCAACTTCCAGGGTGAAAATGTGCTGACTTTAAAAGGTAGTAAAGAGCATCAGTGATAGGGTTTTGTGGACTCACTTCTTCTCACAAAAATGCAGCTGTTTACTGCTGATTTTATGCTATTTAGGCCTATAAAAATATTTTATTCAGACCATAAATAGTTTTGCTCCAATTTGCTTTGGGGCTAATTCATGTGATGTCTGTGCCCTCAGGAGGCAATTTGGAAATAAAGGTGAAATGATATAACCTCCTGGGCAAAACAGTATAGCATAGTACAAGTGGGTTTTCTTCTCTCTCTCTCTTTCTCTCTCAGCATTTAAATCGACGAGAAAACAGATGGGGTTTAAAAATAGGAAATGCTTCCTCGGTTTTCTTTGCTAAACTTGAATAGAATTGGTTAAGAAAAGAATTTATTAACAAATGGAAAGAACATAGAACACGTGTTGTTTCCTAATTAAAGACTAAAAAATTAATAAACACCAAATGTAGAGCTCTAGATACATCCGTGCACTGGCGGGAACACACACAGGCATTCTGGTGTGTGGAGGCACAGGAGAGGGTCCCTGTGTTAATGGACCCATTTACAGCAGATAATGGCATGGCCCTCCTGTGTGTAGATGCCTACATTCAAAATCCAAGCCAGGTCCTCAGGCTCGTAAAGCAGGGATAGGGAATTCAATGGCCTTGTTTTCAAAGGGACGTTGGCCTTCTCCAGGGTGCTTTCAGGGATGAGCTTAACAGAGTCTGTTACCTAGTCTCTGGGTCTTGGTCTTACGGGAGAGGCCAAATGGAGGGAGTTATTTCCTGAAATGGCTGAGAGCAATGGGACAGAGGGGAATCATAGACAAGGAGGAGAGCCAGACGCCAGTCCTGGGGATGAGAGTGAAGAATTATGTAGAGCAAGACCAGAGCGGAGTTTTTGGACACCTTTGACAATCCAATGTGGAGTCACTGTTGGGCCATAACAGTTACACCAAGTGCTACATCAAGACTGGAAATGCCTCAGAAGGGGCCCTGAACACCCAAAACCAGAAGTCTGGACACTTGGATAGGGACTCAATCTGGACATTGATGTGCGTGGGACTGCCGTCCACTGCGGGCTATAAGAATTCAGAGCTCCGACCACCCAATGGTGGCTATACTGGGTCAGGCTCTGAGCCCAACAGGACTTCCACTCCATCAGATGCGCACCCGCCACTGCAGCCACCTGGCTTGAGACCCACGCCTGCCTCTGCAGATGCTGCCAGTGGCCCGGACTTCAGGGCAGATGCTTGCTCTGCTCCATTTTATCAAATAAGCTCCCCCTCTCTGTGTGTAATCTGCATGTGACTCTATTGGCTTACTGGGGAGGCCTCCCCCGATAACCCTGGCATCGTGGAAAGATGCAAACGTGTGTGAATGACTCCTTTCAGGGATGCTCTCTTGCTCTTAACAGGAATCAAGTTTGAGAAATTTGTAATGTTGCCCGTAGAAATCAGGCTCTTCCAGGGAATCATAAAAAAAAGCATTCTAAGGACCCACATACAAGAGGTTGTGGGGTGGTAAGATTTATTAGGGAAGGCTGCCCCTGAATTTCCTATGTCCCATCGCCCTCTGACCCGCCGAGGAAAATGTCCAAATGTATCTTCAGCAGGGCCAAAGCAAAGGCCAGCATCAAGTGTCAAATGGTCAAAGTTCTGAGTCTTAGAGTCCTCAATGGGTGGTAGTCCCACTCATATGGGTGTCTAGGTGGAGTCCTTATCCAAGTGCCCAGGCTTGGGGTTTTAGGTCTTCCGGACCCATCCCAAGGGCATTCCCATTACACCTCATTACCTCAGTTCTGGGTATCATGCCACTTGACATAACTGTCATGATTGACGTCAACTCCATACGGATTGCCCAAGAGTGTCCAAGAAGTCTGCTCTATATACCAGCCCAGCCAGGAAACGGATTGACGTGTACCTGGCAAACCTAGAGCTTTTGTGATTTTTGAGCAGCATGAAGATGTTGGCCTAACTGTCAGGACCTCTAATGGTAGCCAGCACTTGTGTCACACATCAGGGATTCCAAAGCGCTTTTCACAGTTACCATGTCATTCAATTTTTACTTAGTTTCTGAGGGCTCCAGGTCCACACCTGATAGATGATGGTAATCAGAGGAACCAAATAAATGGTCCAAGGTCACACAGTTAGAAAGTGTCCAGAATGTGTGATACACAAGCATGAAATTTTAGGACTTGGAACTTGATAAAGAAAATTGCCTCTGAGAGTCCTTTGTTTATCCATTTGAAAAGGATATAGTCAAATACATTTAAAGTCCATGAGACCCAAGAGCTTCAGGAACAACTTGGTATTTCTATTGCACTTTAACTCTTTATAGAAACTCATTCCCATTTATTCATTTTATTGGCAAAGGACTTGACATTTCTTCAAATTCAATGTTCAAATCTTTTAAATAAGCTGATGTACAGAGAAAGGCACTCCCATCACCCATCACAGCATCAACATGTCACTCCAGTGTTTTCCAAAATGCAAATCAAGGTGGAGTTTGAGAGAAGGCAGGTTACCAGGCCCTGCTGCAGCCATCCAGGTGGTCCGGAGCAGGGGTCCAGCTGACTCGGGCGAATAGCCCAACACCCTCATGTAAACAGATGCTGTCCTTGTCCACAGCCCCTGGATATCCATAGCAAATCAGTTTTCTTGACATGGTTAGGCTGTTTCTTTCATGAAGTGGGAAGTAGAAATATAAAATTCATCCCACAACCTTTGTGATAGGAGACTGCCATGGTGCAGGATATCAGATATACCATTTGAAACTTTTTTCCTCCCTAGGAGGCCATTTTCCTTTAGGGAAAACATTAAGTTTTCATGTTATCTTAAAATAGTTTATGGATAGGGAAAAAAATCCTTTGGAGTTTAGGGAATTTAGGAAGGTGGTGGTGGTGGGCTGGTTGATGAAAAGCAAAGAGGAGAGGCACAGAAACGGGGAGAGAAAGACCAAGGGCAGACATGTCAGCAGGGTCCACAACCTATCTGCACAGCCACCTGGCAGATATGAATGCTTGTGTCCCACCTCCAGAGATTCTGATGTAATCAGTTTTTAAGCATCAGCATTCTTAAAAACTTTCCAGATGATTCTAACGTGCAGCCAAAGTTGAAAACCACTGTTTTACAGTTTTGCCCCTGCTGGCTGTATTTAGCAAAAAAGAGGCGAGGATTGTATGCAAGTGAAAAGTGTAGCTGTAAAATAGAATATGCAGTGAGCCCAAATGGGACTAGAAAACTTTATTTTCCATGTTGCTACACTCCTGGGGGACATAGCGGGCCTTGATTGGATCAAAATGTAAGGCTTTTAAAGGAGCAGCATTTTGTCTTGCACTTTGGTCTCCGATGGCATGAATGCATAGTCAATGGATTTAGATAATAGTGAAATGATTGCAAGCCCTCTGGTGTTTAGTGTGCATGTAAAAGTTTATGGTTTATTGAAATGGGAACTAGCAGGGGTCTCCTACCCCACAAATGTAGTCGTTAACAGTGTGTGGGCCGTCCGCTTAGAGCATAGAGGGCAGTTGTCTTTTCTCTGTGGGTTGCGGGAGGGATTTGAGGTTGTGAGTTTTCATAATTGCCACATACGTAAAATCCCAGCCATAATGTTGCATTTCCATGAACTTAGTGGATTCCAGTTGTGCGTTCTGGCATGACTTCCAGCAATAGTCCCCACACTGGTCTAGTCTTGCTCTTTGACACTCACCTATAAAATGTGTTGTAATGACCTAAAATAATGGAAAGAAATGAAAAATGAAGGTAGCCACAAAGGCATATTGCAATGAGGTAAGACTTGGAATGGCTTTGGCATGTGCAGTGTTCTATAAAGTCAAGTTCAAGACTCGGCCTTTCTTTCACTTTTAGAAGATTTGTGCACATAAAACAGTAATATTTCTATGACAAAAGACTGGTACTTGTGCATCTATAGCAAAAGCAGTCTTAAAAGAAAGATTCAGGGGCCTGCTTGCTTACAGTTTCCCTTGTCCATTCTGTAGCCAGCGGCAGGCAGTCACCAACATCTCCAGGCTGTGTCTTCACAAGCTCAGGGAGTTGCATTAGGATGTCTAAGATAGCTGTCAGGGTTTAACACGATAAAACACTTAATTTTCGCCTGCTTCACCATAAAATGCCCAGCCCTCACCCCCTACCACACCAGAATTGAGGGCCTCTTGCAGGGATGTCTTTTTCAAGTCCAAGAAAGATCTCTCAGACTTGTAGGTCCAGTAAACATTCCTTTTCACTTTCTAAGTGAACACTGTATAGAGCAGTAGTTGAGAGCTCAGCTGAGTCCAGTAAAGCTGGGCTTGACTCCTAGCTCTGCTATTTACTGGCTGTGTGATTACGTAAACACCTTATCCTCCCAGGGAGTCAGTGTGCTAATTTACAAAGTGGGATAATGATACCTAGCTACGCCCTGGGATTATTGTCAAGACCAAGTGAAGTCATGAATATGAAGTGCCTAGTACAGTGCATGGTCCAGAGTAGCTTCTCCATGATCATTCATATTCCTATGGACTCACCTTGGATTTGGCATTGATGTAGGAGACAAGGAAAATTAAAGCCGACTTTCAATGATTTGCTTAGTAGCTGTATCTCCTTTGCCTTTATATCATTGTCTTTTCATTGCCAGGATGCTCTTTTGGGTTTATTTATTGCTTTTTACCCCAAATTTTTATCATCAAGTGACACTGGGTCACTTTCTGCATTTTACCATTCACCTAACCTTCATTTCTTAGTTTATCTTCACCAAGAGAAGCACTAAGGAGAGAGGAAGGGAGAGAGAGAGGGAGAGAGAAAGAGAGATTTTGCTAAAGAGAAGACTGGGCTAGAATGAAGCTGAGAAGCTGATGCAGGAATGGTGGGAGGCAGGGCAGCTGCTTCCTACCACCTGCCACTTAACATGTGGTCCATAAATATTTATGGAAATGAATGAATGAATTAGCTCTGATCTATTTTCTTCTTACAAACATTTCAGTGAATTAACAATGACAAATTCCACCCTGAATAACTCAATTCCTGGGAAAGTCATTAGAATTTATCCTGGAAACATTGGCTTCATGAGTGTCTGAAATATGTGGTTTACCCATGCATAATACCATCATCAGTATGTTGGCTGCAAACTTCGTTATGAATAGAGTGGACAGTTATGGATATTTTTTGGCCTCCCAGCATGTGGGCCTCTTTCCCACGTTTGGGAAATCTTCCACTATATTGGTCTCAATTGGAAGTGGAGTCCATCTCTCAGACGCCCTGAATACCCACATTCTTCCAGACCCTTAGCAATTGGCAGAGACCTAAGCTCATCTCCACAGATGATCACCATGGGCCCCAGTGTCTTGAGTGTGACACAAAGGGAAGAGACAGAGGACAACACCTGCCAGAGGCAGAGGAAGTGTCAGCCTTTGATTTCCAGTCTCCAGAGGGATATATATCAGGGTCAAGAGTCTACTGATGAAGCCAGGCGTCCATCACCAGTTGCTGTGACAGCACCATGTTACCCGCCTGTGTTCTGCCTAAATTCTCACCTGTTCCTATTAGCCTCCTTAGAAATGGTCTCTGCCCATTTTCTAAACCTGCTTTTACAGACCTTTGGTTGAATTGGCAATTTAAAATGTATTGTCCCAATAAACTCCTTTTCTACTTAAGTTACCCAATCAGTTTGTGTTGTTTTCAGCCAAGAATGCTGACAGTCACAGTGAGGGTAGATGGAGTTTTTGAAAGATGAATAAGGACATTGATTGCATTTTTTAAAGCAATCAGTCTTTTTCTTTTTTAAATTTATTTTTATTGATTTCAGAGAGGAAGGGAGAGGGAGAGAGAGA
The DNA here is from genome assembly GCF_964212035.1 of Myotis nattereri. Classification (NCBI taxonomy): domain Eukaryota; kingdom Metazoa; phylum Chordata; class Mammalia; order Chiroptera; family Vespertilionidae; genus Myotis; species Myotis nattereri. The sequence goes on from NC_138080.1 coordinate 52,256,903, forward strand.
TAGAAGCATCAGTGATGAGAGAGACACATCGATTGGTTGCCTCCTACACTGCGCCCCAACCAGGGCCAGGGATAGAACCTGCAACCGAGGTACATGCCCTTGACTAGAATCAAACCCAGAACCCTTCAGTCTGTAGGCCAACACTCTATCCACTGAGCAAAACAGGCCAGGGCAGCAATCAATCTTTTAAAATCAATTATTATTACACTCTTGTTTAATTAAAATTAGTCAGGGTCCTCTCCTAGCATGGAGTCTCAGTAAATATTATTGTTGAATAAATGAATGAAAAAAATGTAATCATTAAAATTAAAAATGTAATAGATGAACTTGACATCAGCTTGAAAATACAAAATATGGGTGAACTGGAAGAAAGCTGAGTAGAAAATGTTCCGGATACAGCAGCTGCAAAGGAATATAAGTGTGTGGTTTATGTCCCCATGAAACTTACAATCTAGCTAAGAAGAGTAGACTGACATCCAAGAAACAATTTGCGAACAACAGACGATATAATTGTATATAACTAAGGGGTAAGTGGGGGAAAGTGATGGAAGAACATACGCATTGTATATGCTTGACATTCCTCCTTGGGCACTTGTCTGTCAGCTTATCCCCCCTTTGCCAAGCATGACGATGTGGGAGGAAATGATCCAGAACAGAACATGCATGTTCTCATTGTATTTGTTTCAATGATGTCAGCTGAAGCATTCATTCTCTGGGTCTGTATATTGACAGAGCCATAATACCAGGTTTTTCTGTTAGCTTAGGTTCAGAAATAGCTATTGAGAAGATAAGCTAATTAGAGAAGACAAGAAACTTGAACTGTTTGATAACATCCCTGGTCCCAGTCAACCTCTGTGGATGCCACTTCCTCATACAGAGGGCTCCTCTGTTCCTATAGGTATCAGCAAAGCACACTCAAGACAAGATCATTTAAGGAGGAGCTAGTAGAGGGACAATTTTCAAATGGCATAAGGAAATCACGAAGAATAGAAAAATACCTTGGGGCTGTTACATGTTCTAAGGCCAACAAGACAAGAGGACAGAGTAACCACCAAAAACTTGAAGGAGACACTCAGAGAGACATGGCCACCTAAGAGGAACGGTGACCTTGAATCAAGGGAGTCAGCCTTCCCTAGAAAACCCTGCCGAAAGGACACCTGGAAAATGAACACCCCCAGCTTCACTCTCCTCCCTAACTTCTTGAGTAAATCTAATCAGAAGCCAGAGGGCAAGAAAGGCTGATAGTACTGGTATAGTCCATGTAGATTAGCATCCAGAGACAGAGAGCAGGGTGGGGAATTGTGGGGAATGAATCTGGAGGGGAAAGGAACATTATCCAGCACACTACAGAATAGTGGTTTTCCAAGTGGTATATCCTTACCTATTTTGGAGGACACATAAAGATTTTTTTAGGGTGGCAAATTCTAGATCCTGAAGTTGCATTTGTATTTTTCCCTAATATTGATCTACCCGAGAATGTGCCTTTGGTTGAGGCAGTTTCATTTCTACCTCCCCTTTTATAAATGCCCTATTAACCTTTTTTTGTTAAAAAAAAAAAAAAAAGGCATATCTTACCCATCTAGAAAAAAAGGTATACCTTTTTTCCATATTGGTGTATTATAATGAAGTCTAAAAACCTTTGAAGAGACTAACGAAGGTACAAATTTAAAACATTAATGTCTGTGAACTTTTTCACCAAGATTTATAATGTATTTAATTTCTTGTGATCAATTATTAAATTTGCAACAGTTACTCAACCAGAAGCAATTTCTATTTTTTAACATTTAGAGCAGTGGTTGCCAACAGTGGCTGCACATTATAATTAGTTGGAGAGATTTAAAAAATATCTTAATGCCAAAGCTGTACCCAAAACCAATTAAATAAGAATCTCTGGGGGTAGGACCTATATATGAACAATTTTTAAAGCTCCCTAGGTAATTCAAAATTCAGGTAAAAGCGAGAACTATGGAATTAGAGACTGAGAGAACTAGAAACCACTGGTCATAGGAAATTAAACTTATTTTAAAAATTACATGCCCGTTTTGTTTAAGAAAAATTTTACATGGTGATTAATGAACATTTAAGTCTAAAATTACATTAGAAAGTTGGATGAAAATATGCAAATAAACCAGTTCAAGAAACTATACAAAATCCCCAACATTATATTACTTAAAAAAAAAAAACACCACAAGGATAATTGTATTTATCAAATCTTCATCATGTTGGGCTAAGATTGAGTCACTTTTAGCATACCATGCTTCTAATGAGGCAAGTAGAAAAGCTAGAAAAAATATGAATGAAAATTCTCTCGAGGATCATCAAAAAACTACGAAGATAACCCCTGCTTAGTGGCCCAAGATCTCAGAGAGAAAAATAGAAAGGTGAGCTGACATTCTTTTAAACAAATTTCAAATTGAGGCATTTGCTGATTCTAGCCTTGGACAGGAGACTGAAACCCAGGTAAAGCATCACAGTGAAGAGGCGCCAAAGGCAGAAGAGCGTTAGACAGTTCCATGGGCTTGGAAGACAAAGATTATAGTTGAGAATGCCCGGGCATCTAGGACTTGAGGGGCCAAGAGCTTAGACAGAGGAAATACAAAGAAATAAGCCCAGTACTTAGTGTTAGCCCTTCAGGGCAGCGGTTCTCAACCTGTGGGTCGCGACACCTTTGGGGGTTGAACAACCCTTTCACAGGGATCGCCTAAAACCATCGGAAAACACACATGTAATTACATATTGTTTTTGTGATTAATCACTATGCTTTAATTATATTCAATTTGTAACAATGAAAATACATCCTGCATACCAGATATTTACATTATGATTCATAACAGAAGCAAAATTACAGTTATGAAGTAGCAACAAAAATAATTTTATGGTTGGGGGTCACCACAACATGAACTGTATTAAAGGGTCGCGTCATTAGGAAGGTTGAGAACCACTGCTTCAGGGGAATTTGCCAAATATTAATCTGCCCAGGGCAAAATGCTATGTAACTAAGCAAAAAGCTGAAATCCGGAGTGCTGTTTTCAGTACTCGCAGAGGACTGAAGAGACAAAGAAGTTTGGACCAAATTTCCCAAGAAGACCATTAATAAACATTCCAGAAATCTACACTCTAGACCAAAAGTACAAACCAATCTCTTAACATGATTTTTTAAATCAATGAAATATTAACAAATTAAATGCAAGTACTAGTATATATCCCCCCAACACACACATATATGACAATGTATTTACCTGTTAACATAATAAGGAGGAAATTAAATAATCTCAATAAATGCAGAAAAATATTTACTATCATTTAATACTGATCCATGATTTTTAAAAACAAAACAACTTGTAGCAAGCCAGAATAGAAGGGATAATTATAATTTTTTTCTTTGATAAAGAGTATTTACCAAAAATCATATTTAATTATTACATATTACCTTTTCTTTTCAATTGCTTTTGAGGTCTTATCCATTTCAATAAGGCGAGGAAAATAGTTTTAATAAATGGTAAGAAAGAACACTGCTGTTAGAAGATGACAAGATTACAGGCACAGAACCTCCCACAATTTGAAAATTAATGAAATTAATAAGTACAGCGTTTTACAAGGTTACTAAAAAACATTATTGAAAAAATTTGAACAAGATCTACATAAATTTGGTACTCCCCCTTGAATACCAAATTTTGTTGTCCATCTTTCTGAAAGAATAGTATGGTCTTAGAAACATCACTTCCACTCTATTCGTTATGTAACCTCATACTATCTGGATCCTGCCCATAATTCCCTCGAAACTCCATGAGAAAGTTGTCTAATGATCTCCTAATGGGCAAGTCCAATAACCTATTTCAGTCCTCATTTTATTTGACACACCTGCACATTTTTTTCTCTAGATATTGCCACTACCAGGTTCTTCTCAAGACTATCCTTTCTTTGATACCATGGAACTTTACTGACCCAGTTCTCTTTCTCATCAACTCTGTGTCCTCTTTGCTTCCTCTTGTCATCCAGTCTTCTAAAAGGTTGGGAGGGGGGCAGCCTTCAGCCCCCTTGTTGAGAATACATTTCATTGCAACCCACACTCTCTGCTTAGTATCTCATCCATTCTCATGATGCTGGTTTTACTTACACATATAAACTCCAAATATACAGGCCGTGGCAAAAATTGGTTTAGAGTTGTTCATATGGAAAACAATACAATAATGATAAATAATAATAAAAGAATAAACTCTGTGGCATGTACTCACAACTGTAAATATACGTTTGCCCCCATCCTGTGTGTTGCTAATGGGACCTATGGTCTCCATGGGAACCCTTGGGTAATACCTGTTGGTTCCTAAATCATTTATTTACTCTCTCAACAAGATGGGTTTTGCATGTTTACATGTTTAGCATTAAGCTGAAATGTTTTCGATTTTAAGTTTCCTAAGGTCAGAGGGCATGCACATATAAGTTCCCACTCTTCAGTCATGATGATATTGGTGATCTGAAAGCCTTATCTTTCTTCCCTCTTTGAGTCACACAATAACATCTCCAGTGGTCATTTTTCTTGATTATCTCAGTTTTTCACCAACGACTTGGTCTCTGGATATAATGCAACATATGTGAAACCAGTCAGAATCAGTGCTTCTCGAGCAGTGTGTGAATCAGCAGCCACAAGTTTGCATTTTGGAAATAGTTTTGGCAGCTGGGAAAATGACCCTGAGCTAGCTGAGACTGTTATCTCTGAGTGGAAAGAAGGAGTCATATGAGGGTGAGGTGGGGCAGAATGAAATCAGTGGAGAAAAGGTAGCAATTAGGCTAACTCAACAGCAACATGGGAAAGGTTAGAAACAAATATTCCACTGAAACTGAATGTGATTTGGAGCCAGAAAATTCCAGGGGAACCACATAAGCCAAACCTCTCATTTCACAGATAAAGGGCCTGGAGAGGTGGTTATTTAGTCAGTTACACGAGTAAGTCAAGGACAGAACCATACCAGGACTCCACAGTTCCAGTTCCAAGTCCATGCTGCCTCAGCATGCTTTCAGGACACAATCTGATGGTCTCTCTGTTGGGACTTTTTGACTCTTAGGATTCTTTAAAAGCACTATCAACCAACAATTTAGCAATACTTTCACAGAAAATCACAGATGGCAATGAAATCTCTTGCATATAGTTTTTTTCCTTCAACCAGAGCCTTAACATCATCCTAGATGAGATGATACATGTGTTGACTCACCCGTCTTCCCAGCCTTGTGGCTCCTTGACCTTATCTTCCATTGCTACACATTGGTCCACTCCCAGAACCACAATCTAGATACTGCCACTACCAGGAACTTTGTGTCAGTAAATTTTTGCTCTCTGATTTCTATCTCCCACGCTTCCACATCTCACACGACTTATGTCTGTTCTGCGAAATTTCCAGTCACACCATGCCTCCCTTACACTCCCAAACTTGACTTGGCTTTAATTTTCTCACCCACTTTGGACACCATTATCAGTAATGTCAACTACATTCTTGAAAGCATCTTTAAGTTCTCACCCCCATGATCTTCAGAGTAAGTATTGGGTCCAACAATTCGTAACTAAGCACATCACATCCATTGTCTGTTCCTGACCTGCTAAGTTCAGTTGAAGAAAATCACAAAATTGTAACAATTAACCACTAGTGCATATTTGTCATTTCCACCTTCATTTGGGCCCTCAGTACAGCTCATCAATCTTTTCACTCTTGGCCTTTCTTATCTTCCATATATTAGTGATGTTAGAGTTCTCAAATTAGCTCTTTTACTAGACTTGCATGACTCTCAGAAGACCTTCTCTTCTAGGACACCAAAAAAAGGAACCGTGGACACCAACTCATTCAACTTCACATCCAAATGAATACAGTCACCTACCTTACCTTCTTTAACCTTCTCTCAAAACATACAGAGCTATTTAGATATAAATGCCTAGGCTTTCTCCATTCCATCCACATCTTCTTTCCCTACTTATTGCATGGAGACATTAAAAATAACTATTTCACAGGGAGAAGCTGTTTTCCTCTTTCTTTTCACTTTCTAATTTAATATATTGGCCTAGTCTTCTCTAAGTTTTACACACACAGTTTTACACACACACACACACACACACACTTAGAAGTCTATGTATGTAAGCCAGTAAAATTAATGTCTTTATTTAGTCATGGATCATCATTATTGAGCTCAGGAAGAAATATATGTAGTGCATCTTAGGTTTGTGCATTGTGTTCCTATACAATCTCCTAGGGGCAATTTAGAACATCCCACCAGTAATGAAATGCTGATCCTTAGCAGTTAACAGCACATAGTTGTTAACCTACTGACATCATCTGAAGTGGGAGTTTTCAAAAATCCCAACCTTTTTATTTCCAAAACTTCTAAATCAACAAGTCAGCTTCTGGGTCACTCTAGAAGGCACTTGTGATACCTCTGAGCTCCAGATATGTTTCCCAGAATTTGTTTTAAGGAAGCAGCAACTGCACGCATGAAATTCCCCTCACGAACACCATTTCCACGGAGAGAAATTACTCAGCCATCTGCATGAAGAAAAAAAGGACAGTTTGATGGTCCAGGATCCTGGCGAGAACATTCTCTATACTCCGCATTGGAAGGTCTGAAATCCTCTAAATAAATCTCAGGATTTGTGCCTCCTTATCAAATAGAGCTCAGTGTTCATTTGAAAGCATTGCAATGTTCGGTCTTTCCTAAATTTGGGGGAACAAACAGATTTTCTAAGGTTTCCATAGGCAGTTGATCTTGAAATTGAATCAACTTAATGCAGAAATTGGATCAACTTAATCCACAAGAGACGGGTGGAATGGAGAATAGGGCATCTGTCATTATATTTTACTAGAGGCCCCAGTGCATTTGTGCACTGGAGCGGTGGGGGGGAGGGGGGGGCGGGGGGAGGGGGAGGCAGCTGGCTCCCTCAGCCTGGCCTGTGCCCTCTTGCAGTCCAGGACCCCTTGGGGGATGTCTGCCTGCCGGCTTAGGCTCGATCCCTTTGGGGATCCGGCCTAAGCCGGCAGGCAGACATCCCTTTCACAGTACGGGGCTCTCACAGTCAAAGGCCCTTCACTACTTACCACCTGCCTGTAGTGGAGGTAGGAGAGGCTCCCCGCCACTCAGCAGTGAGAGGCACCCCTCCTGTGGGAGCACACTGACCCCTGGTGGTCAGTGCATGTCATAGTGACCAGTCATTCTGCCCAGTTGATTTGCATATTACCCTCTTCTTATATAGGATTATGACTTGTTCGTGACCTACTTCTTAGACTTGGCACATGACATGGTGTCCACAGATGTACTTCTTCCCTGAATTTGTTTGGAGCTAATGGATGATGGTCCCTGAGCCAGGCTGGGCTGTACCCATGAGTGGTGCCTTTTTGCAAAACTATTTTGTCCTGTGTCATAAATAACTTTGCATAATAACTCATTATTTTTATTTCCTGACTCTAAATAAAGATGCATGTCATCTAATAGTTAATGAAGTAATGCACATGTGCTCTTAGTATGGTGAGCAATCAATGCACAGGGCTCGCCTTCTCTCTTGTTCCCACACCAAAAAAAGAAAAAGAAAAAGGAAAGAAAGGAAGGAAGGAAGGAAAGAAGGAAGGAAGGAAGGAAGGAAGGAAGGAAGGAAGGAAGGAAGAAAGGAAGGAAGGAAGGATAGGGAAAGTTATCTCAAGGAAATGTTAATAGGAAACTCTAACAGTTTCTGGTAGAATTTAAGGATGTGTGTGTGTGTGTGTGTGTGTGTGTGTGTGTGTGTGTGTTTTACCTTTTAAAACAGTCACAAGATGAAAACTCTTGGGAAAATTTAGGAGGATTTATGAATATTTAGTACTGAGGGTATTTGAAAGATTCCAAGAAAGAATAGGCTTCTCCTTTGGTTTGTCCTGTGGTTCCCGCTGATGCTGCTGTGGCCCTGAGCACCCCTGTGTACCAGATCCCCAAACAATAAGCACAGCAAATTAAATGTGGCTCCAGTGGTTTTGGACCAGATCCAGTAAGTTATCTTTATTAATGCATCCAGGGAAAAGGTTTCATTTTCATTACATTGTTTCCCTAAAGATAAAGGCAGTAAGAGCACAGAACAAAGACACACCAAAGAAATTTCCGGCTCTTGGCAGCCAGGTTAATTTCCATGTGCTTGGTACAGTGAGGACTTGGCACTGTCCAGCTCCCCCACTCAGGGTTCCAAAAGCATCACCCTCACCCCTTTCTCATGCTGTGTCTCTTTGCTTCCTCTGACATTTTCTTGGCGTGAGCTGAAATTTTGACACATAAATCCCACTTGTCAAATGATATTGTAAAACAAGCATCCAAGTGTCAGCACATGGCCCTACAGTCTGGGGACCAGAGAGGAGAATGAGGAACACCTAGATGGAGGCTTTCATCTGCCTCCAGCCATCTGCAAGTAATTTGAAACCAGTTTCCAATGCAGCGAGGTTATTTGGCCCGGCAACACACACGGCAAAGAGAGAGGGCCAGAATCATCAGAACCTGTTAACTCTGCAATGAGTAGATACAACTGTGTATTTTTAAAACCTGCCTCATCAATCCATTAGCATTCAGTCAGATGGTCTGCAATCTCTTTGTAGTTATAAATCCCACCAAACCGCTCTGGCCCGTTCAGACAACACATTCGCCAAACACAACCAGCCTTTTGACCTCACATCTCCGGACTTGAAAATTGCTCAGACCCTGATAGGACTGAGAACCTGAAATCTACACTTCTTATGTGATAAAGATTGATAGAGATGTTTCCAAATTTGACAAGAATCCTCAATATTTATTGTTGACGCTTGAGCAACATGGGTTTGAACTGCACAGGTTCACTTAAATGCAGATTTTCTTTTTCAATAGATACCTGTACTGTTTTCAACCCCTACGGTTGGGAGTCCATGGGTGCAGGGGGCTGACTGTATGCACTGATCTATGATGTTTTATATAGGGGATCTGAGCATCCCTGGATTTGGTATCCACAGAGTGGGTGGGTGGGGTGTCCTGGAACCAATTCCCTGCGGGGCAACTAAGTTTTGGGGGAGTCAAAAGTTATATGCAGATTTTCGACTGCATTGGGGACAACATCTTGTGTTGTTCAAGGGTCAGCCATACCATTAACAAGTGGTGATGCTGAAAGGATGCTATTACACAATAATAAAAAGCAAGTTTTGGTCATTCATGCTGGAGGAAATATTGTTATCGCTTTTCTCAATAAAAATGATATTGCAAAAGCACTGCCATAGAAGAGATGATCAAAGAGTATGCAGACAAAAAATATAGGAATGAAGTATTTTAGGGTGTGTCATGAAGTTAATTAATTAAAATATATATCATTTTTTAGTTTTTAGTGTGGCAATTATTGTGTTTTCAAATTTCATAGCTTCTACATTGCCCCTTAATATAGAATAATATTCAATTCCATATCAGATCTTTTCACAATTGTTATTCTTTTTCTCAAAGAGAGACCCCAAAATTATACAAGCTGTGGGCCCTGAAAACCTGAATTTGCCTGTGGAGCCAAGGAACAAACTAGACACACCTCCAAATACAGGCGGGCTGAGCAAGCCCTTGGAAAACCCTGTACTAGTTTATCTTCAAACATCCCTGTCCCTTCTGACCCTGGCCTCTAAGCCTGGCCTCCGCTTCTTGCCTGCTCTCCTCTCACAGTCATTCAGGTGAGGCCCAGGAACCAACACCATCACCTGTAGCTGCCCCCCTCCTCCCTGCCTCTGCTCCCGTCAGCACTCACCTGTGCAAACTCAACCTCCAGGACCTTGCTTCAAGTCAAGACTGAAAGGCCCTTTCATAGCTTGCTCTGTGATGAAAAATGGCCTGACTAACCAATAGACATACAAATGACCCATACAATCTTGAGTTTCCCAAAGCTGAATGCGTATATCTAAAAGTAGGGAGACCAGCGCTTGGAGACGCTGGGGCCAGGCCCTCTGTGCATCTCTCAGCACTGAGGAAGCTTTTCCAGCTTGCTGGCGGCTGAGTGGGCCGCAGTCCAGGAGACCTCCACATGCTGCCGCTGGTATGGACAACTATCTAAAGACAACAGCTCCCTGCTTAGTTTCTGCTGTTCAGACCTTTGCACAAACTCTTTGGGAGATGATCGGATTATGTGGTCATCCCAGAGGACAACCCCATGGGCTTCTGTTTACAAAATTGTGTAGACTTCCCCCTCCACTCTGAGGCATAGAAGGAAAAGGACCTCCACAGCCATCTCCTCCTCGCAGAACGCACCCCTTCGCAGTCCCACCCCCAGTTTGGCAGTATTCTCACCACTCAGCGTTAGTAATGCCATGGGGCCTGTCGGTCACCTTTTCAACACCATTCTCATCCACCCCGAGGTCCGTCCCCTTCAGTGGTCCCCAACCCTGGCTGACTGACAAAGTCTTGTGAGAGCATGTGAACAGCACAGCTCCCAGCCTCGCTATGGACAGACACACTGAGTTGGGACTTCTGGAAGGTGGGACTGGGAATATCTGACATGTTCTCGGGGAATGTCAGTGTTTATTTATTCAATTTTCTCAGATATATTTTCTACTCTAGTTGCTGGCTAGTCGCCCTTGTGCTATGTTGCCAGTCTATTTTCATAAAGCTTCCATTTATCTTCCGTCCTGAAAGAGAGCTGATTCCTCACCTTTTAGGACTAGAATGTTCATTCAGCAAGTCCCGACATTGTTCATCTTGACTGTTAACAGCCTGGAGACTCACATCTATTCTGGGTCCATGGCCATTGTACACACAACAACCAAATTGATCATTGCAAATACAAATCTAAATGTACTACTTAGAGCCAGTCCTGGGCCATGCATGATCCAGCCTTTTCCTGGGCCTCAGTCACTTTTGTCACCAGCTTGCATTTCGGTCACACTGTGCTCCTCCAGCCTGGTCTCCTGAGTTCTCTGAATGTCCCATGTTATTTCCACTGCCCCCATGACCTCTACAAATGCTGGCTGCATATTGCCCAATCAGGAAACTGAGCGTATTCTTAAAGCCAGTAAGCCTAGGCAGCAAAAAATTGAGCAGAAAACCTTTAGGTCATATAAATGAATCTTGACCAACAACTTCTACCATATACAGATATTAACTCAAAGTGGATCATACACAGAGATGTAAAATCTACAAGTGTAAAATCTATAACTATAAAATTTCAAGAAAATCTTTGTCACTTTAGGCTAGATAAAGACTCTTTGAAAACAAAAATCACAAATTATCAAAAATTAATGAATAGGACTTCATTAAAATGTAAAACTTCTGTTCTTTAAAAACTTTGTTTAAAACATAAAACATAAAACATACACTAGGAGAAAATGCTTGCAAAACACATAGGATAAGTATCTAGAATATATAAATAACTCTCAAAAATCAATAGTAAGAAAGCAAACAATCTAATTTTTTAAAAAAATATATTTTATTGATTTTTTACAGAGAGGAAGGTAAAGGGATAGAGAGTTAGAAACATTGATGAGAGAGAAACATCGATCAGCTGCCTCCTGCACACCTCTTACTGGGGATGTGCCCACAACCAAGGCACATGCCCTTGACTGGAATCGAGCCTGGGACCTTTTGGTCTGCAGGCCGATGCTATATCCACTGAGCCAAACCAGTCAGGGCAACAATCTAATTTTTAAATATTGGACAAAATATTTGAACAGAATATATACCGATGGCAAATGAAAACATGAAAAGATGCTTTTCATTCATCTTTAGAGAAATGGAAGTTAAAACTACAATGATGTACTACTATATAATTATCATAATGGCAAAAAAAGGAGAGAAAAGTTGGAAGGGTGGGAGGAAGGAAGGAAGGAAGGAAGGAAGGAAGGAAGGAAGGAAAAAAGGAAGGGAGAAAACTGACAATAATAAGTGTTGATGAGGATGTGGAGTAACTAGAATGAGAACTCTCATACATTGCTGGTAAGAATACAAATTGATACACTTTGGAAAAGAGTTTGGCAATCTCTTATAAAGTTAAAAATATACTTTAAATAAAATATCCAGAGTTCCACTCCTAGCTATTTACCTAAGAGAAATGAAAATTTATGTTCCTACAAATGTTTATAGTGGTTGTTTTAAAAATCATGCTAAATGTTCAAATATTGAATATATTTTTTTAAGTTTGTGATACATCAGTACAAGGGAATGCTACCCATCAATAAAAAGAAACAATCTGCTGATTTGTACAATATGAATGAAGCTGCACTATACCACCCCACTAAGTGAAAGAAGCCAGACTCAATGACTCCACAATGTATGATTCTGTTTATATGATATTCTGGAAAAGGCTAAGCCTTCCAGAGGTTCTGTGCATATGAAGAGAAGACAGATTAGTGGCTACCAGGAGCTGGATGTTAGGGGAGTGGACTGAATAGAAAGCAGAACGAGGACATTTAATGGGGTGATGGGAATGCTCTATAGCTTATCCAAGTGTGGCTATGTGACTGTATATACTGTAAAAACCACACAGAACTCCAGCAGGGTACGTTCTACTGTGTGTAAAATATAAAGTCTACTTTAAAAATGGTAAACATAACCAAACAGAGAAATTAACTTTTGATTACTATCGCTTCAATTATATATTCTCTGTGGAATATATTCTAAGGACAAAAAGAACTGAAATGAAATTTGGAACTTAGTATGTTTAGTATTTACAATAAAATTGGTGTTATATATATTAAACTATTTTATGTATAGAATAGGATAAAGCAAATAAGTAAATAGATTAATGGTATTAGAAACTAATATTTGAAGAAACTAATATTGAATAAGATAAAAGAGGTATTAATACAAAATTAAAGAAAGTCTAAAATTCTTATACTTTTTTTTTACTTAGAATTGATATGAACTCATAATTAAAAACTTTTTTGTAATATATTTTTAATGATTTCAGAGAGGAAGGGAGAGATAGAAACATCAAGGATGAGAGACAATCATTGATCAGCTGCCTCCTGCACAACCCCTACTGAGAATTGAGCCCACGATCTGAGCATATTCCCCCTTGACTGGAATCAAAACTGGGACCCTTCAGGCCACAGACCAATGATCTTTCCACTGAGCCAAACCAGCCAGGGCTGAACTAATAATTTATGTACATTCTAGCACTGTCTACCCAAATTAGCTAGAAATAATGACACTCTAAGAGGAATGAGCAGAGTTAATATTCAGCTATTGATTTCTGAACATATTCCACACGTAAAATACCATGATCTGTTACAGTAACAATTAATTCTGGGTCTAGGGCAAGGAAAACACAAGGGACAGTGTAGTGAAAAGCAACAACAAATTCCTCTACTACTAACAGGACCATATCAAAGAAACATGAGAGCCTTCTTGAAGCAGCTGATCCTAGCCAAATTTGGAACATTTGAGTATCAAAAAGAGCAATGATGGCAGTGAGTTACAATACATTGGATTTTTAAAAAGATTTTACAGTGATAATGGAGAAGGAGCAAGATAGATAAATAAGAAAATCTCTTCTTTGTAGAAGACTACCAGCTAATAAATGAGGAAGGAATAATAGTATTAGAAAAATTACCAATTTGCAAGCTCCAAGTAATAATTGTGATGGGCAACCATCATTGGTGGGTCATGAAAATATAAGATGAAATGTTGTTAGGGGGCAGATTAATCACATAGTCAAGTTACCCCCACCTCCCTCACACAGATTATTTACTAATCCCAAAGGGGGAAATCTACCTCACTATGCGGAGACCACCACGAGTCACCACACCACTTTAGCCAAGTGGCCAAACAGGATCACCAGTCTGACATCATGAACTTTCTGGTACAAAGCATTCAGAAATGTAAAACACCAATGCCAAGTTCTTGCCAAAGAGCCCGAATCTAACAATGAATAACCTATCAGGCAAATCAGGCAAATCCATAACTAGAAGATTTAATTAGAAGACTACCCTGGATCCTTCAGAAAAGTCATTCTCATGAGAACCAAAAACAAACAAACAAATAGAAATGTGGGAAACCTGTTCTAGATAAAAGAGACTGAAAAGGCAACCAAATGCAATGTATCAACCATGATGGACTCCTGCATCCATCCATCAATCAATATAACAAAAGACATTCAGAAAACAATTGGGGAAATTTTAATACGGACTTGCTATTAAATGATATGATGGACTTATTATTAATCTGGGGGTGCATGAAATGGTGCTGTGATTATGTTCTCATGGTTAGGAGATGTACAATAAGGTCCATAGAGGTGAAGTGTCATAATGTTTGCAACTTACTTGCAAAATAGTTCAGTAAGAATGAATGAATGAATGAATGAATATAACTGATAAGTATAGATGTAGAATATATGGATTTTTTATTATACTAGTCTTTATCATTTGTGTAATTTGGGAATATTCAAAATAAAATGGTTGAAAGATTAAAAAAAAAATAACTGCCTTGATCAATAAAGCAAACGCCCAAGAGATGTATTTACTCACATTGGACACTGCATTCTGTATTGTGGTTGGGAGAAAGAAGTTAGTTTCGGAGGTTGCTGACCTGCGGTGGGCGTTGGTGCTGCTGGGAAAACCCGAAGCACTGCTTTCCATGCCTGGGGTTCCATTGCCCAAGGCCAGATTGCAAACTTTGCATTTTCCCCAATTGAGTATCTGGAAGAAGCAGGCAATACTAAACAGCAGAAGTCTGTGCTTCCCAGCAGTTTGAGCAAAGGCATTGGACCAAAACGTTATTAGTTTTAATTCCAGCTAAGCCACTGGCAAAATGATGGCTCCCCTCAAATTCCTTGGGAATAGATGGAAAACACAGGCTTCCTCAGAAACCTGCTACAATATTTCGGCGGATCGCTTTGGGAAGTCACTTTCCTCCATTATTTAGTCTAACAAACAACCATTTATCACCACTCATTTTTACCTAATCATGAGCATCACATCTAATCAAATTTAGGAATAAGAGAAGACAAAGATTTGACATAAAACCGCATGGCTTTTTTTATTTTGACAAGCTTTTGTGAAACTACCGGTTTTGATTTTTCTCCTTTGCTTGATGTTTTACAGAGCATTAGATGTTCTACAAAGAATATTGTGGGGAGAGGGGGCCATGTCTAGACAGAGAAACGAAAACAGCAAGTTTTCCAATGAAACAAATGAAGAAAGTTGTCCAAGCTTTGCATATACTAAGGGCCCATCCCAATCAAAGGACTCAATCCACTCCACTCCAATTGTAAGAGTATGCTTTGAATATTCAATTTTAATAAAATTCAAGCAAGGCTTACGGTTGCTCAATCTTTTTAAGCAGGTGCCAAAAATCTAGGCAAATGTATGGAAGCGGATTCCTCCTCTGTGAACCGCCACAAGAACTTTGATGTTTATGCCGAGTAGAAGGAATCTAGGTTGATTGCCCTCTCTTCCAAAAGACCCTCCCTTTCTTGGTAAAGTGCGTTCTTCCTGATTTATCCAGCTTGGAAGGACACCATGAACTTGGCGTTCCAAACCTACTTATTAAAAACCTTTGCCCCTTTTATTCTTTGATCAGTCTTGAGAATCGGGAACTCTCATACAACAAAGTAATTAACTTTTGCATTTTTTTTTTCATTTTAAAAAATCTCATTTTAAGATAACCCAAATGTACCGTGTACTGGCATCTTCCATTTACTACTAATCCTTTTTAAAAATACTTTAAACAGTAAAGACACATTTTTTAAAATTTTACCATCAGTCCTTTCAAAAAGCAACACAATTAAAACTAATTCCTCTGATACTGGATTTCATGAGTTAAAAAATGAGTTTGCCTTGTACTTCCCAATCCACCTGAGGTTCCTCCAGAGAAACTCCTGCACAATGTGCTGCCTGTTGTTCTTAAGACTTAACGGTGCAATTTAAAAATATAACTAAGCAGCTATTCCAATGAAAATTCATGTAAATACCTCAGTACACAAGATTTTTTAACGAGTTACCACATATAGCACCTCATTCCTGGTAGCGTTCGGTGCGAACGTCCTGTCTTAATCCAACCACTCACATTTTCTTCAGACCTTGAGCTGTCTTAGTTTATTTCTGAATCTCAGCTGACACGGCCCTAAAAGGGTGAAAGAATTAATCACGCTGACGTCATGTAAGATAAGGCAAGTGCAGATTCTGAAATGCTTGTTTGGCATGTGGCATTGGAATTTAAAACATCCTATATAAAAAATTCTTACACAGCAATTGGGAGGCTCGTCATGGACTCAGGCACTAGAAAACCATGTTTGTTTTTTGATAACTCTGCAAGGTAAATGTCTTTATTCCCTCATTAAGAATTATACAGGGCAGTTACACAGCACCCATTGCCCTCTGTTGTAAAGAAAATGCTAGGTGCGTTGTTTGTTTTGTGCATAGGTACAGCCAACCAAACATGCTAAACTACTTAGCACAGTTTATTGACACTGGCAACGAACAACAAGTTAGAAAAGCAAATGACGCAGATGGTATGTTGGGGAGTTTTCAAGGTTTCTTTCTCCTCGGCCCCCCTTTCTTTTAGAACAGCTTTCTTCGTTGAAAACATGTTGAGAATTTGGAAAGCAACAAGCAATCAGTGTTTTTTCCCCCCTCCTAAAGCTATAATTTGATAATATGCCAATCTCGTACAGTGGACTTTTCAAATTTAACCAGTTTTGCTCATTCAAAATGGGAAGGTCTGTACAATCATAAATACCTACAGGTATTTGTTACGTCTTCAAGCCTGAACTAGTACACAGAAATCAAGTGAGACCTTTGCAACGAGCAACTTTCCAATGGCCAGATTTCAAGGCAAAAAATAACACTAATCTCATTCACGTATATAGTTTTAGTTTTGACCAAATACTAGTTAATTTTTTGTTCTACATGAAAAATAAAATTAGTCTCAGTCTACAAGGACCCATATGAATAAATTTTTAAAGACAATATATACATTTGAGAATATGTATAGTAGCATAGCATAGTACTTCATGATGTGTTTATTTCATCATTTATCATTACTGCATCCTCAGGTCTCATCAGTTAACGCTTTTGCACAGAAGTGATGTGACACAGTGGAGGAGAACATGACCAAACTGGATTTTGTCCTGTCATTTACTATTTCTGTGAACTTGAAGAAAATTTATTAGCCTTCCTCTGCCTTAGGATCTTCATCTGCAAAATGTGAATAATAATACCTTCTCTTAGGTAGACTATATGAGGATTTGAATGAGAAATATTTGCAAAATCATTGGAACAACTCCTAGCACATAATAAACAATTACTGACAGCTATTCCTTTTAAACTCTAGAAGCCTCCTTTTTAGAATAGTATTCAATTCAGTCCACAAATACATCATTCAAAAGGCATTTATTTGAAAAACTTTGATATTTTTCTGACTTCATGTAATGCTTGCCTAACCCGTTAAGAGTTCTGTATTCCCTTGGATAAGAAAGATTGCATTTATTTGCACGCCAAAATGCAGAACATTTGGTATTTCATTATTCCTCAATATAATCTTGGGAGGCAGAAAGCATGATTATTCCTATTTCACAGATGAAAGAACTGAGGCGAAGAGCCCGAAGGCTACAGAAGCGGTTAAGTGGTAAAGGCAGCATTCGAATCTGTGAAATCTGACCTTAAATAAGAATCATCAACTTAATATCTGCAAAGCCCTCTATTGAGTTATTTACAGTATGTGAGAAAAGGACCCATGTGTTTGGACTCACATTAGGAAGAGAGAAGAAGGTGAGCTCAGTGAAGTTTGGAGTTTGTGTTTTAGCACCTGCAGGACAAGAGAAGAACGCTGAGTCTCCTGGCTGAGAGTGGGCAGCGATCACGTCTGTACGAACCCACAGGCATTTGAATCACATTCCAAATCTGCTGTTGATCTCGCCTTCTGATCCTGGAGTGTGAAAACAAAATCCAGACTGGTGGAGCCAATATACTGCACTCTGACTTAGAGATAGATTGTAACAGGGAGAGAACAGAGGGATTAAATGTCTATTCCTACCTCAACAAACCAAGCTGCCAGGAGATTTTAGGCCAAGTATCAGCAACAGCGCTGGCTTACATCGCTGTGTGGACTTTGGACTGGAGGGAGTATGAACAGGGCTCATACTTGGTGTTTATTAGCTCACTTAATCCTCACAAGAATCCTGCATGATGGTACCATGATCAACCCTCTTTGTGGAGGGAAAGCTGAGGCAGTACAGCTCCCGGTGCCTGCCTCGAGCTCTATTGGTGATAAGTGGGCAGGATTAACGCCAGGCGAGGCGACAGCCAGCCAGCCTGTCCCTCAGCCCCACAGACATGGGAAGGAAAACACCCAGTTCTGGCCCTTTGGACCTAATGACATCATGACACAGGCTCACCCACACTCACACTCCTTCACACTTCACTTTCCCCTCAAGGTGTGGGGTACTTTTACAAAAGGAAAGTGAATGATTGCTGGGGACTGTGGAGAGGGAATTGAGGAGCTTGTGTTTAATGGGAAGGGAATTTCAGTTTGAGAAGATGAAAAAGGCCTGGACGTGAATAACCATTACCCATTGGTGATGGCTGCACCACAAGGTGAATGTGCTTAATGCCACTGAACTGAACACTTCGACATGATTAAAATTATAAAACTGTATGTTATCCATGAATTTGACTCCTACAAAAACAAAACAAACAAACAAACAAACAAAAAACAGGAGCCAAAGGAAAACACTTGTGTAAGGGACATTTGACCCAAGTGTCCGTTGTGCCAAGGCTGAGAAACCTTGGGTTCCAGGAGGTGTGACAGAGAGGTGACAGTGTTCTGTAGAAAGTGTATTGATTTGACTGGTTTTATTTTTAGAATTTGAGCGAATGCTGTTTGCCTTTACCCTGGAGAAAAAACAGGACAGAGGTTTATTAAGCTCCTGGGAAACTCAGCAGAGAGCTTGTTTAAACAGCAGCCTGAATTCCTAGGCTTGGAATACAGTTTTCATTGAATAATGATGGTCATTGTTCAAAGTGGCTTCTGGGCTAAGGTGGTCTTGTCATCTCTCAGGGTTTTATTTTTGGAGGAAAAGTGATATATTTCCAATATTATCTCTGCTAGATCATTCAAAATTACAGCACAATCTTCAAGTGAGAACAGATTTTCAGATTTAGAAGATCATTTTTGCCCACTAATCAGCAAGGTAGGAAAAAAAAAGCCACAAACCTTGGAACTAGCTAAAAGCCCAAATTGTGGTACCCAGGCCTTTTGTCCATTAAGATTGTATCTCTCAATGAATCAAAACCTTACCCTTGAAGGTCAAGGTTTTCGTACAAACCAAGATAAATAAAACTATTACTTTTTTTTTCAGAATGTCTGGTAGAAATATAATTTCGCATACCTGTTGGTTTTTTAAAAATCTGCTCTTAAAAATGGAAAATAAAATTTAATACCATGTTATTACTTACAGTTGTCATTGGCAAAGCTTCTAGCTGCCTGCTGAATTTCAAGCACTACCCAGAGTTGTTTTACTTTCAATAGGATTTTTTAATGAAGATCTTGAAGTAGAATTGCATGCAGTCCTATGAAGGATACATTTTATTCATTTCACTTCCAGTTTGATTTTTTAACTGTTAATTTTATAATTTTCCAGAAAGAAAAAGCTGTGCATTGTGTGGCATGGCATTATGCTATGAGCTTTACACTGTATGTATTTGCATGGCCTTGTGCCTTGCCTAGGACTTTTATCTAAATCCTTCATCCCTACAAGCCCATGGGACCTTATCTTTGGAACCAAAGTGCTGGAAAATATTTTATAATATTTAAACTTTTATTTTGCAAAGCTGTTGATAGAGACAATAATAGAGATATGTGAGAAAAAGTTAAAGTTTGTGTCTTTTCTTTCTTTTCTTTTCTTTTTTGAAAAGCCTAAACTCTTTCTAGAAGTCCCAGGGAGCCTTCCCTTCATTCATCCATTCAACAAATACATACTGAGCACTTTTCATGTACCAGACACTGTTAAAAAAATGGAAACACAAAGGTGAGCAAAAACAGATTGTCCCACTTTTGTGAAACTGACTTTTTAGTAAGGCAGTTAGACCTCATACCACTAATTAAATGATAATTCATGAAACTGTTAATTATTTCATTATCATTGCAAATGCTTCACAGAGAGCCAGGGGGTGTTATGAAAGTTTAACTGGGTAATCTGGTCTTATCTGGGGATCAGGGAAGATTTCTTGAAAAAGGGATATTTGAGCTCAGTACCACTGATAGATCCATCCAAGTGTCCCTGGCCCTTTAAGGGAGCCCACACCTCCTATTCGAGAACATGCTCAGGTTGCACTGAACCTTGAGGCCCTTGTCCTAAGACCTCAAGCCTGGTTCTTGGGCTTCTGTGGGCCTCTTCCCTGGGTCCATCAGCCCAAGCAAGACTGCCAGACTTCAGTGAGGGCCGGAGGGGCTGTTTGCAGAGTGTAAGCATGCATGGACTTTGATGTGCACACTGGGATGTTCACAAGTCCCTTCATGATGTGAGAAGAGACCAAGGATGGGGAAAGAAAAGAGATGAGGCTTTAGCCACTAACCAGGAACCAGGAATCGCTGTGCTTACACCACAACATTCCCACGTGGAACACCAATGAGTTCAAGAAGTCTAAGTCCTGCTATAGCATGTGAACTTCTATTTGAACTATTGTCTTGAACTCTAAAAATGTTAGGGGTGCTCCCATTTGATTTGGTCTTAGCAAGTGGAGCTAGAACAAACTGATCAAGCCTTTTATAGCCAGAGACAGACGGTCAGCTCCCTTGACATAACATCTAGGCCTCAGTTATATTTCAGCTCCAGGAGATGCCAGGGTGACATCAGGACCAGCTGCATTGATTAATGAATGCCAGGGCTGACCAGCAGACCCTGAACAACAGATGAATGGATTACTCTGATATAACACTTGCTGTAAAAAAGAGGGCTAAGGGACTGCCTGGCTAAAGGAACCAGGCAGCCTCAATTGCCTGCCTTGTTAGGCTTTTATTGAAGCAGCAGTTTGAGATAAAGTTTATCTTTGTAGATACAATCAGTAGGGTAAGTAATCTTGGGAGGACACATGTATTTATAATGTCTTTTAAGCAAGGACTCTACAAAGATTAAGCATAAGGATTCCAGTAAACACCCAGGGGTCTGCTCGTGCACAGACTTGTTTGGAAAGGTCAAGGAATAATTAGGGGCACCTCCTTCAGCACTCCCCTAAGTCAGAAATTTGATAAACAGGGCAGGCAGCCTTCCTCACACTTCCCTTTCCTCAGAATGTCCTCCTTATAAACTTTCCAAAGAAGTCTCATGCTTCCCCACAAATGACACCTGCCCTGGCACTGACCAATCAATGGAGACTACAACCTCAACAAGGACCCTCTTGGAAAGCTGATGAATATTCTATTGAAATCCTCCCCTGAAACCTCCCCTAAAATCTCCACCCTTAACAACTTGTAGGATGTAGAACCCTGTGATCTCTCCACCCCCAGGAGCATACCCATGACTTCCCATCCTTCCCTCTTTTCTTTCCCCACAGGCATGCACCTCCTAAACCAGCCATGGGCAAATTACGGCCCGCGGGCCGGATCCTGCCGTTTGAAATGAATAAAACTAAAAAAAAAAAAAAAAAAAAAAAGACCGTACCCTTTTATGTAATGATGTTTACTTTGAATTTATATTAGTTCACACAAACACTCCATCCATGCTTTTGTTCCAGCCCTCCCGTCCAGTTTAAGAACCCATTGTGGCCCTCGAGTCAAAAAGTTTGCCCACCCCTGTCCTAAACTCTAGGGAATCCCACTAGGCTTCCAACCAAGATAGCAATGGGCAGTGGTAGTTCAACCCTGGGCAAACCCCCTGAGTCTGTCCCCACATCCCTTTTTCTGACTTCTTGATGAGCCAAAGAAGACCAGCCTATGCTCATTTCCCCAGTCCTTCCTTGTTTCATTGTTCCCCACTTCAATAAATATCCTCTAAAATTCATTTGGACTTGTATTATGGAATTTTTCCTGCACAAAGTCAAGAACACCCATACCATCAGCTGGCCCTAGGCAGACGTGTTCAGGGCTAGCTTTTCGATAACAGCAGTACTCAGAGTTGATCCCCAGCCCAGGCAGAATGATGACTTCACGTTCAACTCCTTCATGTTCAACTCTGGAAAGCTGTAGACTGGGCTAGCAAGAAGGTGTTAGGAGGTAAAGAGAGATCTCCCTGCTCTAAAATACCCACACTGCCTCTGGGCAATTTACCATCATAACGCCATTCCTTGGGGGTCTGAATTCTTATAACAGTCCCCTATTAAAATGCAAATGCCTCTGGGAGGTGTTAAACCCTTGTCAGCAAACACCTTGCTTATTAGCTAACACCTGAGCTGACAGCCATCTTAAAGCAAGTGCCTGTTGGGAAATCAGTTTCCAGAGAGGTGGGGAAATGCTGCCGCAAAGTTGGAGGACAGCTGGGACCTTGGGTTGACTAAGTTCAGAATTGAAACCGAAGGTCCTATGACTTGGATTAAATTTAGCGTTACATCCTAGCTCTAGAAGTTCTCTCTCTCTCTCTCTCTCTCTCTCTCTCTCTCTCTCTCTCTCTCTCCCCCCTCCCAACCCTTCAGAGACCTAACCTTTACCCACTAATCAATACATATCCTTCCCCCCCTTCCCCCTCCCCTCCCTTCCCACCCAGGCAACCGAAGACAGTAGCCTGAACCTAACTAATGGTCACAAGATCTGGACCAGCTGGCAGGTGAAGATAACATCTTTACCTACTTTTTGTTTCAGTTCCTGAGGCCTAAAATAGAAAGACCTCCCGGCTACTTTCCCATGATACCAGACAGTGGGACCCCGGAACAGACCTAAGACCTGCCTCCAGACCTGAAGAAACGCTGTATCACCTTTATACAGCATGACCCCAAATTTCTAATCTACAGTGTCCTGTGATTTTAGCCTCATCATCTGTAACCCACACACCATCGCCATCAGGGCTTTTGAGCATTAGCTTCCTGTTTTCCCAGATGATGCCACTCATCAATAAAACAACCAGTCCTCTCCTTGGCTCTACTAGCGCTGGGTGGACAAACTCTTTCTGTTCCCTAATGGAGTATCACAAGATTTCCAGGGCCGGACCTGGCTATAGCAGTGGGCTGGGACTCTATTGTATCTCGGGGGCTTGGTGGTCAAGGTGAAGGTCCAAGTGGGGCACATGTGGGTAGGAGTGTTCTTGGGCCTCAGTACTCGCACCCTTGCAGGTGGTTTCACTTCCTCGTCAAGTCCCATCATAATTACCTAGTTAATATTAAAAAGCAAAGAAAGCAACGGGAAGTCAGATATTACAAGCTTCCTGGGTGTTAAATAAAAACATTCAAACTTGTAAAGAATTTTTGTGAATTTATTTGAGCCAAACTGTCAACAATTGCCAGGAAGCAGGCTCTCAACTTATTGGGATAATGCTCCCAAGAACGGCAGTTCTTCACCTTGTTTTATTCGTTACAATCAAAAGAGGAGACATAAATGGATTACGTGAGATCCACTGGTGATAGATTAGGGAGGTGGGAAAAAGCAGAGGTGTGGGGGAGGGGAACCTCTGGGATTGGATAAAAAATAAAATGATAGACACATACTTCTTTTACTTAGGTAGGTGCAGGATAGTTAAGTCAACAATTAACATGATAACAATAACAATGAAGGAATTTATGGTCTCTGTCCTGGCACCGGGGTGCATTTGGTTTTGCCCTGAGGGGTCCTGAAAAAGGGAAGTTACAAGCACGTTATCTTAGATGCAAAAAGACAATGGGCTCAGTTAAGATAAAGATTGTCGTTTTTCAGGGAAGATACTGGCCTAGGGCATGACTACCCACCACAAACTGCTTTTAGTTAAAGTTTTAATTTCAGACCATCCTTTGTGGTTACTTTGTGGTCACTGCCATGCAGGCCTTCCCTGAACCTGTCAGGCTAGCATGTGGCCTTTCCTTCGTCCCCACGAGGAAGCTTCACCAGGAAGCGACAGCTTCACACAGCATTGTGCCTCCAAAGCAGCGGTTCTCAGCCTGTGGGTCGCAACCCCTTTGGGGGTCAAACGACCCTTTCACAGGGGTCGCCTAAGACCATCGGAAAACACATATATAATTACATATTGTTTTTGTGATGAATCACTATGCTTTAATTATGTTCAATTTGTAACAATGAAAACACATCCTGCATATCAGATATTTACATGACGATTCATAACAGTAGCAAAATTACTGTTATGAAGTAGCAACGAAAATAATTTTATCATTGGGGATCACCACAACATGAGGAACTGTATTAAAGGGTCGCAGCATTAGGAAGGTTGAGAACCATTGCTCCAAAGGGATTAGCACCCCTCCTGGTAGTGGATTATTGGGGGGAAGAGGAGAGATAGGCACATGTGCAGTAGAAGTTGGGGTGGCCCAGGGGAAGTGCTGGCCTGTCAGTCTAGCCTGGGGAGCAATGGGTTGGCTAGGGGATGGACCCTATCAGGAGCGTAAAAATCTTGGAAAGTTAATTGGTTAATTGAAGAAACTCCTGGTTAAAATCCCCAAAGAGTGCCCTCGCTCTTATTCTCTCTTGCCCAGGCATTCTCCAGCTCTCTCTCCATAGCCATGTGGCCTTAGCAGCCATGTGGACTCCACATGCAGGATGCTGGACTGGACTGGGCTTTAATATGGAGCAGAAACTATGAGAAGTGGCCTTTATTCTGGCCCAGCTAAGGACACTGTTGGGCTTTTTCTGTGGCAGGACAGAGAGAAATGGGACATTGGAAACCGGGGGGGTTATTTGCACCCCAAAAATATAACTCATCCTCCCATGCAAGTCTGAAGATATTATTTTTCTTAAGACATCGCAAGAAATCCACTCCCACCAATAACACCACTGTGCATAGGACTAGGAATAGAAAACTTAATAATAAAGGGATTTTGTTGTTTGGTTGGGTTTTGTTTTGTTTGTGTGGTTGGTTTTGTATTTGTTTTTTTTTGGGGGGGGGTTTGGTGGGTAAGATTAACTGTGATTTTTTTTTTAATGTCAAAAGCATAAATATTCACTGTTTGGGACCCCAACTATGCACCTCAGCATTTTAGCATTTAAATTAACAATACAGGAGCTGTTTACTCTTTTGTCTTCCAGTAATTAATCTATGTATATTTAACTCTCCTTATGTCTCTTCAAAGGTCAAAAAATTAATTTCCCAAGTATTTAAAAAAGTACTCTCTAAAAGCCTTCTTGTTAATCTGTCCCTTTCTGGAAATGGCAGGACTAGAGAAATATGCTAAATTTTCCCACATTTGTCACCACAGGAGAGCTCAAAGGCACTCTGCATTGAGTAAGAATGCCTGAACAGTTTTCAAATATTTGGGGTTCAAAAAACCCAAAATGTATTTTGCCAAAGCATTTGCTTTCCTCTTCATTCTTTTAAAACCCATGTTTATTTCAAGGAGCATTTATTCCATGTGTTTTTAATGCATCTACCACTCAGTTCATTAAAATGCTACCTTAAAACAGTTCTTCGGTGTTGAGAGGACCAGCAAGCCTTTCTGCTTTGACTGGTAGGTGTGTGGTGCTGGCCCCATCCTGAAGTCTGGAATGACCCAGCCCCTTCCTGGAGGCCATGGAGTCCGGAAGGTGCAGGGCTTGGCACAGAGCTCTAGCACTCTAGGCCTGGCATCAGGGTGCCTGGGATGTGCATATGGGCCACTTGGTAGTCAGCAAGGTCTTTGACATTTTAGTGCTCTGGTCAGAAGTTAAGTCTTGGAGAATTGCATTCCTGCTTTTGTGAATCTTGGTAATGCTGAAGAGTTTAAGGGCCAGGCTGCAGCCCACGTGACCTTTTTAAGTATCAATACTGAGACAGGAGAGGTGGATCAGGAGCTGAGAATGTCCCCATTTCTCCATTTCTGGTGAATTGAAATCGCTTAGTAAGTAGCAAAACTGCACCATCTTTCCATTTTGTTCCGGGTGCATGGCCCCATGCTGAATGCAGTTGTGTTTCTGAAAGGAGCAGGATGCCAACACACTCTTACGAAGGGTATGTGGTGGCCTGATTTACACACTGGTAGACTAGCTCAGGCTGGACTGTTTCAAAAATTAAATGTTTTCCATTTACATAATCTTACCACATGCCAAGCACTGGACTAACTTCTCTATGTATGTTATCCCATTTGTTAAAAAAATAAATAAACAGACACCTCATTTAAAGTGAAGTAAGGAGGCCAAAAGGGGGAGCTCTCACACCCCACATTGATCATGAAGCACAGCAGGGGGTGGTCCTTCCCAACTTCCTCTCCCCCTCTTTAATAAAGGCTTTCTCTCCTTTGTCCGGGGACTTGCAGGTGGCCTGCTAGTTGCATGTTTTGGATTGCAATTCCTTGTTGCAAAAAAACCATTTTGCTAGAGAAATATCTGGCTGACTTTTGTTTACAAACAACACATTTAATCCTCACCATTCCTCACAGGTAGATATTAGTAACCCACTTTGCAGATGAGCAAAATGAGGTGTGGAAAAAAGCAACTGCCTCAGGTCGTACAGTGGAGCAGTGCCAGTGGGCAGGTGAATTTGCTTTGACACTCAGACCTGCTTGGTTGTTGTTTCATAGGAGAATCCAGACTGGAAGCCAGTATCTCCATTATGGGGAAGACCCAAGTTTTAAGGGCAGACTTTTGTCTATTTAGAGCCTTTAATATCTTTTGGACATCTTCCTTTTAGACTGGCTGGCTACAGAATTATCCAAACTTTTCCTGAATTTGTGAAACCTGCTCTCCCAAATCCCAGGTTATATCCGATGCCCAACAAACTCATTTTTTAACAGACTTATTCAATGATAACATGATCACACTTTTCTATATTTCCTGTTATTTCCAGGCATCACCTTAATCGATGTTCAGAAAGACCAAGTAGCAATTCTTTTATTGCTTCCTCTGTGTGCTGAGGGAAAAATCAAATTAAACAAATTCTTCAAATTACCTTGAAGAAAATGAGCCAATTAGCAGATGACCAGAGAGGAGAAGTCCTCTTTCTCGATCAGGAGGTGCTCCACTGATGGTTTGTAACATATAGAGGGAAAGCGTGACCCATGTCTAGAAGGTGGAAGGTTACTCAAAGTTACTTTCTCAGAAATGTTTCTCCAGCCACTTCCTTTTATTGCCTCCTAAGTTCTCTCCAAAATTCTTCCAGGTAAAAATCTCACAAAAGCACCTGTCCTTTTATTTAACAAGATCATCTCGAGATTCCCATGTATCTTAAAATCTGAGAAGAAATGCTCTGGAGCAGTGGTTTCCAAGCTTCAGTGAGAATCCTCTTGTGGGCAGTTGGAAACAGGCTGTGAGCCCCTTCCCAGCGTTTCTCACTCAGTAGGTCTGGGGTGGGACTTGAGAATTTGCTTTAAAAAGTTCCCAGTAGTCCTGACTGGTTTGGCTCAGTGGATAGAGCATCGGCCTGCGGACTGAAAGGTCCCAGGTTCGATTCTAGTCAAGGGCATGTACCATGGTTGTGGGCACATTCCCAGTGGAGGGAGTGCAGGAGGCAGCTGATTGATGTTTCTCTCTCATCGATGTTTCTAACTCTCTATCCCTCTCCCTTACTCTCCGTAGAAAATCAATAAAATATATTAAAAAAAAAAAGTTCCCAGTAATGTTGATTCTGCTGATCTGGGGGCTGTATTCTTAAAACACCTTCCTAGCAGTGTCCCATCCCACCAAATGACTGGGAATGTTAAGAAGTCTTTGGAATCAGAAATGATTTGATCTGCAACTTATTATAAACTAGAGGCCTGGTGCATGAAATTAGGGCACTGGGGGCATCCCTCAGCCTGGCCTGCATCCTCTCGCAATCTGGGATCCCTTGCTCTTTACTGCCCACCTGCTTGCTCCTTACTGCTCAGTTCACTGCTCCTTAGCGCTTGCCAGCTGTAAGCCTGGCTTCTGGCTGAGCAGTGCTCCCCCTGTGGGAGCGCACTGACCACTAGGGGGCAGCTCCTGCTTGAGCATCTGTCCCCTGGTGGTCAGTGTGCATCATAGCGACTGGTCCTTCTGGTTGTTCCACTGTAACAGTTGCTTAGGCTTTTATTATATAGATAGCTCATAGTAGGATTGGAACCGCCTTTGTTTTTCCGCTTTGCCACCTTCTCCTATTACCTATTGGGAGTTTGTCAGTCTGGTTTCCCTCTAACATGTCCCACCTCCCATCCTCCCTACCTGCCCTCCCCAACCCCCATGCGGGAACACAGTTGGGTCTGCTGGGCTCTGTCTGACCTGGCACTGTTGGGTGAGACTACTCCCCAGTCTCCCTTGGGCTGCCTCCCAAGGAGCAAGATCCAGGACTCTCCAGGGCTGCCCTTCTGTCCCCAGCTCCCCCGTGTGTTTGTCACATCCCTCCATGCATGGCCATTGCCCAGTTCTCCTAAGGAAGAGGTCAATCAGTTCAGGCTGGGCAGCTGTGCACCTCTAAACTCCCTGCACCTGTCTCCCCATCTTCCTCCTTAGCACAGGCAGTTGCACAGTTTCCAAGGGGTTTGAATCTTTCCCACGGACAGGTTCTAACACAATCTTGGCAATTTACAGGTTTGCCAGGAAGGCCCAGAGCTAGGGCTGGACATAACTGGAAATACTGAGCGCCCTGGCTCCAGTCTCTGGGACAGAGCAGGCTGGGCGGAGGGTTGGGGTGGGGGGGTAGGGGGGTCAGTGTGGTCTGCTCTCTCCTGGCCAGCAGTCTCGGAATGTGCTCCTGTTTCCCCGAGGAAGCATCTAACACCCTCAAGGCCTTTGGAAAAGTGGTCTTGTCATGTGCAGGTTTTCAAGCCAGTTTTTCAAGCCGCAGCTTAAATCCATCAAAAATGTTTAGCTAAAAAAAGTTCAAAGTGGGGTTTATTGGAGTCTGACTTGAACCTGCATCAGTGATGGACTAAGGCAGTGGTCCGCAAACTCATTAGTCAACAGAGCCAAATATCAACAGTACAACGATTAAAATTTCTTTTGAGAGCCAAATTTTTTAAACTTAAACTATATAGTAGGTACATTGTTATTAACTTAATTAGGGTACTCCTGAGGCTTAGGAAGAGCCACACTCAAGGGGCCAAAGAGCCGCATGTGGCTCGCGAGCCGCAGTTTGCCGACCACAGGACTAAGGCAAAGAGACGAGAGGCCACTTCCAAGTCTACTTTTTAGAGCAATTTCTACTTCCCAGGCAAGAAAGACTGTTTTTTTATGGGAAAGCACTAGCCCCTCGCCCTTCCTCCCCAAAGAGTTTCATGTAAAACGCTCTCATTTGCCTGGATGAGAAAAACATCTTTAATACTGTTGTATAAATGTGATTTCCTCACTGGCAAATATAACATTTTTGTGGATTTGCAAAAAATAAAACTCCTTTTTCTTTTGGCTGAAAATTGCTGTGAAAAGGAAAGGCGGTTTGGGGTTTTGTGATTTCTTTCTCGAACAGGACATGGATTTTTTTTTTTTTTTCGGTGGTGAGAAACTACTTCTGTGATACACATAGTCAATTTTCACCTGCAGCTAAATCGGTTTAACACTAAATTTCCCATTTGGGTGAGGAAAGCCATAGTTTACCTTTTCCAGGGAAAATGTTATCCTGGACCAAATTCACCAGCGCCTATGACACCACTGGTAACAGAGGAACTTTTGCCACAAACAAGGAGCCACCAGGCCATTAACTGGCAGAAAAAAATGTTTCTTTCCAGCAATTTTGTCTCTGTTAAGACTTTACCATGTTCATTTTTTAAGTCTCTCTCTCTCTCTCTCTCTCTCTCTCTCTCTCTCTCTCTCACACACACACACACACACACACACACACACGTATATCATCTCTTTAAACAAAACACTTTGAAGATTTTGCATACATCAAAAGTTTGTTAGCCTCCAAGGAATAGCAATTGCATCCCAGCATATTATTGTAAATATTTTTTCTCAAAGCTTATTGCAAATGCTTTCACCCCCTTTTGCCATTCAAAGCCCCAGAGAATTCAGAGGTGCCTACACTCGGGGAGGGGGAAATTCCCTGCCCTACTCTCATTGGTTCTTTTGGCTGGTAATAACTAAATTGACACAGGACAGATTAATAGGAGGGGAGAAAAACAATTTAATTTGTACGTACAGAGATCTCACAGAAATGGAACCTAAAGAAGCGGCCAAAACAGGCGGCTTTTATACTTTTTAGACAAAGAAGTGTGGTAGGCAGTTAGACATGAGCAGAGCTGGGCCAGGTACAGAAGGTCGCCAGGTGCCTGGCAAAGGACAATTGTAGGGTGAGACCTCACTCCCACGCTCATCGCTGGTCATATTGCAGGCTGCGACCCCCTGACCTTTCCTCTCTAGAGATAACATCTAGGCCTCCGTTGTATTTCAGCGCCAGGCCCAGGAAAGCATCAGAACCAGACCAGCAACCCCCTTGGCTGACCCCAGGATCAGCTGCATTGGATAATGAGCCCCTGCCCTGGCGCTGACCAATCAGTGGAGACCACAACCCTGGAAGGACACACCTGGAAAACTGCTGGATAGTCCATTGAGATCTTCCCCCCAGGACAGCCCCTAAAATCTCCACCCTAAAACCCTGAGGTCCGAGGACCCAGCTCACTCTCCTTCCTCAGAGTACCCGTAGCCTTTCCCTCCCCCACCCCCATTCCTATTCCCCGAGGCGAGGCCCGTGGTTGGCAAACTGCGGCTCTCACACACGGCTCTTTGGCCCCTTGAGTGTGGCTCTTCCTAAGCCTTAGGAGTACGCTAATTAAGTTAATAACAATGTACCTACCTATATAGTTTAAGTTTAAAAAATTTGGCTCTCAAAAGAAATTTCAATCGTTGTACTGTTGATATTTGGCTCTGTTGACTAATGAGTTTGCCGACCACTGCCCCAGGCTATCACAGTTACATTTACATGGTTTTATATTATGTGTAGGTACTCATCAAATAAACTGGTGTTATTTTAAATATTAATTTAATACATATTTGATTAAAGTTATGTCAAAAAAAGAAAAATAGAGGGAGAATCTTCCAGACAACAGTGTATAAGATGTGTTCATTTTACCCAATCTCTTATGAGTGTTCAGTGTTATAAAAAAAAAATCTTGCTAGTTAGATATTTGAACACTGGTGTCTTATTATTTCAATTTGTATTCTTTAATTTTGAACTTAAAAAGTTTACATTTGTCAGCTATAGTATGTCCTTTTCTGTATGACACCTGTGCTCCTGAGAAAATGTGGCCTTGATTTGGGCCCTATGTTATACGGGGTAGTCGAGTTTATTTGCACACCCCCGGCACCTCTCTGAAAAGATGGAGACACTAGATGCCTTGGGGAATGAGTGGCAGCTACTTCACATCCCCCTCTGTGAGCTGACTGGGCTATTTGCTTTGGTTTGCTAAAGAAAGATCATTTTGAAATTCTTACCTGGGAATTCTGGGTTTTTCATCCTTTTAAAAATCCATATTTCATTTCCTTCTTAGTTTTGCCCTCTGGTAAAAATAAATAGCTATGAGTTACTACCAGCACCAAGATAAAAAAAAAAAAAAAGCTGTATCAATTCACACAGGGAATCAGAAAATTCAGCCTTCTAAATTAATTGCAATTTACAGTACTTCACCAAGCGCTATGACCCCCAAAACTGATCCATTTTGTCTGGCACCATTCAGCTCAGCACAGTCAACCTGTGACCATTTTGCTCCTGGTCTTTCTGAAATGGTCATGTAAGACTGTTCTGAGACATGAACTCTTCTGGTGTCTTACCCCAATGTAATTCCTTAGCATTTTGTGGCATATTTTACTAGAAAAAAAAAAATGACAGAGACCAGTTAAGAGGGTTTTAGAAACAATTAAGGTCTTGTTTTGTAATAAAAGAATATTCCCAGACTCTAGGGACACTTTCCTACGTATTTCCCAATCCAAATGAAAGGTTGATATTCTAGAAGAAAATTTCTTTCACCTTGAGAAGAATGTTTTAAATCTTGAGCTTAAGTTTTATTTTATTGTTTTGCAAGTTTAAATTTTCAGGTAAATAAAATGAAGGGAGAGTTTTCAGAACCCTGAGAAATGCCCCACACATGAAAATGGTCACTTTTTTTTATTGGAAAGATTTATTACATGGATTTTCCACCTTTATTTCGACCAGACCTTCCACTTATAAACTTCAAACTCCATTAGTTTGTTGTTGTTGTTGTGTATTGGGGATGTCTTTTCTCCTGCCACAAACATTATATGTGACTCAATTCTAAGCACCCCCCTTATAAAAGGCACTTAATTAAATGAACAAACAAACCACCAGGATACAGAATTACGGGGGACTTCTCTAAGAAGCACAGGGACCCAGTATTATAAACAACATGGAAATAGATCATAGAATCCTGCCAAGCATCCCAAATCTAATTTATGTGGTCAATAATGTAATTCTTTCCATCTCTGCAAGAAACGTATCCACTACACTCTTGTGACTATAGAGTTTGAGTACAATTTCCCCTCTAGCCACACCCCCATTAAAATGTAACACATGTCTACAGCAAGCATTAAATCAAAAGACAAAGTACAGGAAATTGTTTTCATGTGTTGCCTGTACTTTAAAAAGATGGAAAAGAGGAACCTTTGCAATTAACTCGATCTTAATACTTTACGGCTCAGTATGAAAAATCGTGCCTATTCCTGACCTGCTCTCTACTCTTTTTAAAAAAATCTTTATTGTTGCAAGTATTACATATGTCCCCGTTTTCTGCCATCGATCCCCTCCAGCCCCCTCTGCCCATCCCCCCAGATCCTCACCATCCCACTGTCTGTGTCCATGGCTTATGCATAATATGCATATAAGATCTTTGACTGATTACCTCTCCTCCCCCCGCCCTGCCCTCCCCCAGAGATTCCCCATCTGTTCCATGCTTCCATGTCTCTGGATCCACTCCATCCACCAGTTTATTTTGTTAAGTAGATTCCATATCTTTTTGAGATAGGAAGCAATCTCACTTCATTCCTGCTCTCAGGCCAACCATGAGATTTGCACTGACTAGATGGCACATAGACTTTCTTACGTGAAAATGAAAGTGAAGACTATTTATGCCTGCATTCTTCCCATGAATGCAATTAAAACCAGATATAAAATCTAAAGTGCTACTCTAAGTTTCAGCTACCTGTACCAATTTCTCAAGAAAAGTAGGAAGCTGCTAGAAGAGGAACTCTATTCTACAAGTGCTAAGTGTGCTCCAAGAAGAAGGAAGGAAAGGAGCAATTGCTTGTAAAATCAACATGATGCGTTTCCACTTCCCACAATCAAGACCCAGTGCGATAGAAAAGGGTTGGGAGGTTGAAAGGTGAGGGCCGCTCCTCAGCATGACCCAGCCACGAGAGACCCAGCCTGTCACCAGTCAATCAGGGTCAAGTTCTTTGATCTCCTGGGATGGGGACCATCTGAGACATTTAGGGACATCTCTGACAGGTCAACATCCAGCTTACTTAAATGGAAGCTCAAAGGCATCAAGTCTGAACTAGCTTTTTGTAAAGAGATGCACAGGCATTGCTAGATTGGGAGGTTTTCATGTTCATGTGTGAGAAAAGCAAAACTACCTAATGAGACAGTCTAGGAATTGAAAAGTGATTGATTTTCTGTTCCTTCCATGCACGTAATGCAATTGCATACACCTCTCATGAGATAAATATATATGAATAATTTAAATGACACAGAAGCTCCTTTACTCACAAACTAGCTAGTTTCTGGAAAGTATTCTCAAATGCAGTTGTTTATAAGTCCAAAGTGATTTTATAAAAGCAACTATTATCCCCATTTGTTGGCAGTGGGCAGAGTCACGGTTCTTAGCTCTGGCTCACACCTTTTTTTTATGAGCATAAAAATGTGTAAGTTGCAAGTTTATAAGACGTAAGCATCAATACTATAAATAAATGTATAACCCATGTGCTAGTTTCCTAGGGCTGCTGTTACAAATTACCACAAACTGGGTGGCTTAAAACAACATGCATTTATTCTCTCCCAGTCCTGGAGGCGAGAAGTCTGAAATTCAGGTGTTGGCCGGGTTGGTTCTCTCAGGAGCTTCTGAGGAGAATCTGGTCTATGCCTCTCACCTGGCTTCTGGCGGTGGCCGGCAACCCTAGGTGCTCTTTGGCTTGTAAGTGCATCGCACCAGCCTCTGCCTCCGTCTTCTCATGGTGTCCTCCCTGTGTGTCTGTGTCACTCTGTGTCCAATTAGCCTTTGCTTGTAAGTACATGATTTATTGGATTAGGGCCCACCCTAATCTAGTATGCTCTCATCTTAACCTGATTGCATCTGCAAAGGCCCTTTTTCCAAGTAACTTCACATTCTCAGGTTCAAGGGGTTAGTTAGGACTTCAACGTATCTTTCTTGGGAACACAAGTCAACCCAGAACACCCACCATCTACAGAACAGGGTGTTTTCTAAACTATTAAAACTACCTGTGTGTATGTCAGGGGTGGGGAATGTCTGACCTGAGGGCAGGATAAGGCCTGAGGAATCACTTGGTCTGGCCCTGCCAAGGCATCAGGGGTGAGTTAATTAAATGTGTGAGCAAATAGAGCAGCTAATTTTTAAGTTGACAATTTTGTATGGCCCGCAAATGATGTTATAAATATCCAAATGGACCTTGGCAGAAAAAAGTTTCCTCACCCCTAGTGTAAGTGAATGAACAAATTCTAAAAACATGATTTATATTTTCCAATCCACTGGGAACTTTAAAGTACATGTCCACTTAATTTGAGAAACATGCATATTCTACTATTGATACAAAATCAAAGATTTCTATACATGTACTGGTATATCATTTAAGGAGATACCTATGTATACACACACACACACACACACACACACACACACACACACACAATCTTTTTATCCCACACATGCTCCTGCATGAGAATGTAATGAAGCTTTACTGTGGTGCTCCTCTTGCTATGCACATATGCACGTGTACAAGCCAAGCATATCTAAAAATGCTCAACCATGTTTTAAGACATTCCATAAATCAATATCTGGCATTGGAGAAGGATGTTCTTCCATTAATTAGCTGCAGAGTGCACGTTCATTAAAAGGTGGAGGAGTGGGTCATCCAATGACACATTTCAACCAGCACACTCTTCCCTCTCCCCTTTTTCTTTCTTGAATGGATGTCATGGCCAGTTATTCACCCAAACAATTTCTTCTTCATCTTGTTCACACACCTAGCTTCAGAGGTGTGACCACAGACCTGGCTTCCAGTCAATGGAATGTACTTCATTCCAGGTTTGGCCCATGAAAACCTCCTACC
Organism: Myotis nattereri; assembly: GCF_964212035.1. Classification (NCBI taxonomy): domain Eukaryota; kingdom Metazoa; phylum Chordata; class Mammalia; order Chiroptera; family Vespertilionidae; genus Myotis; species Myotis nattereri. Next base: position 52,292,117 of record NC_138080.1, read on the forward strand.
TATCGCCCTTCCTGCCTCTGGCTTGAGTCAGGTGAGCAGAGCATCCTTGGAAGCCCTATGTTGAAGGTGGAAAAGCCACAAGAGATAATAAGCCTGGGTTTCTAAATCACTGCTTGGTGATCATGACCATCCGTTTTGAGCTTTATCACTTTCAAACCTTTATTTATCTTGGGGTTGTTTTTTTTACAAGGCCTAACACTCCCTTCAATTAAATATATTTCCTACAAGTGAGGACTTGAGCTCACGTAACTCAGGCTAGAGCAGCGGTTCTCAACCTGTGGGTCGCGACCCCTTTGGGGGTCGAATGACCCTTTCACAGGCGTCACCTAAGACCATTGGAAAACACATATATAATTACATATTGTTTTTGTGATTAATCACTATGCTTTAATTATGTTCAATTTGTAACAATGAAAATGCATCCTGCGTATCAGATATTTACATTACAATTCATAACAGTAGCAAAATTACAGTTATGAAGTAGCAACGAAAATAATTTTATGGTTGGGGGTCACCACAACATGAGGAACTGTATTAAAGGGTCGCAGCATTAGGAAGGTTGAGAACCACTGGGCTAGAGGAAGGTGAGAGTGACTAAAGCAGAATGTCATTATTGCTTGATTGCAATGCTCTCCCCACCCCAGTGGTACCACAAAGCCTGTGAAGCCGACTCTCCCTTAAATGACGTCCAATGACCCAAACTGCTGAATTCTGGACATATGATCAGGGCTGTGGGTACTTCTCTCTTATTTCAAGTCTTAGCCTAGTGTCCTTAGCTAAATGGCAAACTTGTTGAAGACTTTTGCTTTGTCTCTTACAGCTTCTAGTTCAGGGTCCAGAGCTATCGAAATGATCAATATATGTTTATTGATCTGTGGGAGAACTGATTCTTAATAAAGGCGAGGAAAAATTTTACCAGTGAAGTAAGTTTTTGTGTACTTAATGACTATTAAAACTAGTTTCAAAGCGAATAATAAATAAAAAATGTAAAACATATATATAAACTTTAAGAGTCATGAATATTATTAAAATAAATTTAAGTGAGTGTTGCTTTTTTTATTCAAGGGGATGAAAAAAAGTTTTATTGGGTTTTTCTCCTAGCATTTTGAGAGGCAAATTTATTTTTAGAAACAGGACATTTTTAGAAACAAATTTATTTTGCACTGAGACTTTCAATGTGTTTGCTGTCACACCTCTTCTAATTTATTAAATCACAGTTAAAATTCAAGGAGGAAACCACACACTATTTCTAAGGTGTGATCACAGTAAATAGGCTCACAAGACTAAATTCAGGCCATCTGTAAATTACTTCCCATTCCTATATAAATCGTTTCACAATCAGGTACAATGCTAATGAAAACATAATTCCAAGCCCGGCTAGCGTGGCTCAGTGGTTGAGTGTCAACCTATGAACCAAAAAGTCATGGTCTGATTCCAGGTCAGGTCATATGCCCAGGTTGTGGGCTCAGTCCCCAGTAGGGGGCATGCAGGAGCCGGCCAATAAATTATTCTCTCTCATCATTGATGTTTCTATCTCTCTCTCCATCTCCCTTCCTCTCTGAAATCAATAAAAATGTTAAAAATATATATAATTGAAGGCCAAGTCAGATTAGCTTCAGTTTAAATGGCCCACCTGCAGGCCCATAAGCAGCATGTAATACTAGGAGATGAATGGAAAGACAGAAAAGTAATACAAGGTAAGAATTTGTCCCTGTAGTAGCTGCTGTCTTTTTCTGCTCAGATTTTCTCCATTTTTCTGGTGGCATAACCTACCCCCTTGGCCTGGGAAGAAGTCAGAAGACCTGGACTAGACCAATGACGCTATCCTGTCCTTAGACATAGTGGAAGCCAGAGTGACAGTGACGGTCAGGTGACCTAAACTGAGATCTCTCCTGAAACTGCTCCATCTGAGGGTGATGAAGCATGACTTCTTAATGGTGGTGGATCTGTTAGGCTGAGTTGAGGGCTGCCTTTGCCTATCAAAAGGAGAAAGGCCATCTAGAAGTAAGATAGGATGAGGTCAGCACAAAATGAGATGGCAGCCAGCAATGGAAAAAGGCATAGTCTTGATAGCATTAATGGAGAGTCTTGACTTGATAGCTCTCAGAGATGATACTGATCTATTTATTTGCATTGTTTTCAAATTGTTCTCCAACAAGATCTTTAAAGATGTACTTTTGCACTACAGATGCATGATAGATGTTCTGGAAGATTAAGGATAATAATTCTTTGTATCATGGAAAGGTCATAATATCTGTGGATAATCCATGCCAAATTCTGAATTTTCTGCATCATGGCATTCCATTTCATAAGCCATCCTATTTAACAAGCTAGAAAATGGTTTGCAAAGTAGATTCAGTGGAATTGTCCCCACTCCTAGGGACATTTTTATTGTTTTAGTAAACGAATGTTTGGTCTTTCTTTAGAAAAAAAGGAAGTCTTCTTTCTAGCATCCTGTAAAGATTGGAATTCTGGGAAACAATACAATAGTAATTACAAATGGCATCTTTCAGGATTCATAAAGCATTTGGGAGCCAAGAGAAAGGATATGCACTGAATTTAGAATTAGAAGACTTCAGGGACACATTTGGTTTTAAGTGAAAGAAACTCCAGTGATCTCAAAAAAGTTTAATAAACTCCAGTTTAGTTGCAACTAATATTGATCATATCAATGGTTAAGTCATACTCACAGAGGAATTTACTATTGGAATCAATTATGGGAATGCACCACTTCTTGTCTGCTAATAAATTTAAATATGTTTTATCCCAGTGTCTTCACAGTCTTTGTGTCACCGGAACACCTGATATATTGCAGGGGAGGAGATGATTGTTATCTAAATATTTATTTTCCAAATCCCTATAACTAAGAGTTTGAGAAGAACCAATAGTCAACATCATACCCATCTCCACCAAAACATCCCACCCAGGTTCACACTGGTGCCTATTTTCCTTCCTCTGGTCCTAATGTCAATTGCAACGTAAAATTGCAAAATTTGCAAATGATGTAGTATTGTACAAAGATGAGAATTCTTTTTAAAGAACTGCTGGAATCACATGGAAAGCTATTAACAATGAGAATCTTGCAGAATTAAATGCATTAGCAATGGAAGAAGACAATAAATATAGGGGTGCAAAATAAAATGCCTTGGATATAAAAACAAAATTATATTGATCCTTGGAAAAACTAATGGAACTCTTAAATATTTTTGGAAAATAACTCTCTTTATAATACTCCCCTCCTGCTATAATGTCTGCTTCTTCTAATCATGCCTAGCTGAGTGCCTGCTCATAGTATTGATGGAACAAGTGAATAGATGAGTGAATGAATCTAACAGGTATTTAACACTTACCTTGTCAAAGGCCCTAGAATTTCCACTTAAGAATGATGACCTGCATCCTGAAGGTCTCAGTGGTCTATTTCTAGAGATGTAGACCCAAACCAGATAATTATTTCCTAAAACCTTAAAATTTACCAATTCCTAAACTATTTTGCATTTGCCTTCCTTATGAAAATATAATCATTAGATATATTTTAAATATAAATATTAATCAACTCACATAAAAAAAAGGTTCCCAAAATATTCAAAGAAATTGATCACTTACAAAACTATCTCTTATCACTAACAAGGGACAATTTTTAGATGGGAAACCAACAAGCACATCTTCCAAGAATTATGGTACATGCTTGAGAATGGTATAGTATGGATTCTAAGATAAACTGCTGCCAAAAAAGTCTTGGGATAGTCCAGTAAGTGGCTAGAAGCTGGCTGGACTAGAAATGAGGTTGGTACCAGAAGGGTTTGCATACTCAGTGCTCAGTTGCCAACATGCTTCTTTGATTCACTTAATGAAATAACCCCAAAAGGCCCTCTTTGGCTGGGCTGGAACTATATGGCTCAGACTAAACATATTAAATTCATTACAGCAAATTGGTCTTCGGCCCCTGGTGGCTGCAGGGCTACAGAGAGGACAGACAGCCCTGCTGCTGTCAGGATGTTGGAAATCTGCCACTGAAGATACAAATGGAGGTAGGGATGGATTTTCCAGAGATTCAAAAATGGGAGTCATTATCCAATGAAAACAGATGCATTTAATGGTGTAGAGGATGATATAATGAGGCTGGGGAGACCCACAAAGGGCTTTTGTGAGCTGGAACAAGTCCCCTGGCGTTCCATGCAGGACCATACAGCTCTGCATTTGGAGCTCTGCATTTGGAAGACTTTGAATCCCCCCTGTGGGCCAGTATTCACAAGAATACTTTACATCACCTCTCCGCCCTAAAGAGTGAACAATGAAAGGTGACATGCAATTCAATTTATTGATCACCTACTATGTACCAGGTGTCTTGCTAGGCACAGGACCAGGGACATGTCTTAAAGTGATCCAAGACCTTGCCAGGCTTCCAAAAAGAGTGAAGGGAGGAGTGCTGAAGTATTTGGATATGCCTGGTTCCGTTGGCTCCTACACCAGTTGTCCGTTCAATGCAGATGTTTCTTTGGAGGAAGATGGGGAGGCAGTGAACAGAGAAGCCAAGTCACAGGCCCAAGAACAGTTGGAAAATGCAAAGTATATTCACAGAGTTATGCAACCATCTCTACAATCAATTTTAGAACATTTTCTTTTTTTTTTTCCTTTTTTTTTATTGCTTAAAGTATTACAAAGGGTATTACATATGTGTCCATTTTATCCCCCGCCCTAGACAGTCCCCCAGCCTCCCCTATCCCCCAGTGTCTTATGTCCATTGGTTATGCTTATATGCATGCATACAAGTCCTTTAGTTGATCTCTTACCCCCCTACCTCCTGCCCCCCAACCCTCCCCGGCCTTCCCGCTGCAGTTTGACAATCTGTTTGAGGCAGCTCTGCCTCTGTATCTATTATTGTTCAAAAGTTTATAATGGTCTCTATTATCCATGAATGAGTGAGATCATGTGGTATGTTTCCTTCATTGACTGGCTTATTTCACTTAGCATAATGCTCTCCAGTTCCATCCATGACGTTGCAAATGGTAAGAGTTCCTTCCTTTTTAGAGCAGCATAGTATTCCATCATGTAGATGTACCACAGTTTTCTAATCCATTCATCTACTGATGGACACTTAGGCTGTTTCCAGATCTTAGCTATGGTGAATTGTGCTGCTATGAACATAGGGGTGCATATATCTTTTCTGATTGGTGTTTCTGGTTTCTTGGGATATATTCCTAGAAGTGGGATCACAGGGTCAAATGGGAGTTCCATTTTCAGTTTTTTAAGGAAACTCCATACTGTCTTCCACAGTGGCTGCACCAGTCTGCATTCCCACCAGCAGTGCACAAGTGTTCCTTTTTCTCCACATCCTCTCCAGCACTTGTCGTTTGTTGATTTGTTGATGATAGCCAGTCTGACAGGTGTGAGATGGTACCTCATTGTTGTTTTGATTTGCATCTCTCAGATGATTAGTGACTTTGAGCATGTTTTCATATGTCCCCAAAAGAAATCCCTGTTGGAGAGGTGATGTCACCAAGATGGCAACATAGGTTGTTCCTGGCTACAGTCTCCCTCACAAGAAGGCCAACTAACAACTATCCATAGACAATGCACTACAGTGAAAATCCCAGAACCTGGGAATGAGGTGGAAGCACCCCCTGGACCACAGAGACCAAGAAGGACCACATTAGAAGGGTAAGAAGAGTGACTTCACTTTTGTCCCTCTCCTGGCTGGTACAGCACTACACCGAGAGTGCCCCTGGGAGCCTACAGTTTGTCCAGTGGGAACAAGAGAACCCAAGGTGAACATTCAGCTTCTCCAGCATTGCACCCACCGCGCCCCTCCCCCAGGAGTCTCTAGGGCAGTGATGGCAAACCTTTCGAGCTCGGCGTGTCAGCATTTTGAAAAACCTTAACTTAACTCTGGTGCCATGTCACATATAGAAATTTTTTGATATTTGCAACCATAGTAAAACAAAGACTTCTATTTTTGATATTTATATGCCATTTAACAAAGAAAAATCAACCAAAAAAATGAGTTCACGTGTCACCTCTGACACACGTGTCATAGGTTCGCCATCACTGCTCTAGGGTCTCACCTGTCAAGGATCACTGGGGGAATCTGCAGGGCTTGGCTGCTGGGAATCAAATAGAGATCCTTTTCCAGAGGAGAATGAGGGTAACAGCACTCAGATCTGGCAGCTCATGTCCCTGCTTCCAGTGGTGCTGAAACACAGATGCCAGCCTGTGGCTGCCCATCTGTGGAGCCTGGTCAGTGGCCCCTTTTATCCAGAGTTTAGTTGGCAGTTTTGTCTGATTTGGGTCTCCAGTCAATGGGCAATATTGCCCATAGAGCAGTGGTTCTCAACCTTGGCCGCACATTAGAATCACCTGGGAATCTTTTTAAAATGCTGATTTCTGGGCCTCATCCTCCAGAAATTCTGTTTCTTTGTTATGGGTTGGGGCCACAACATTAGTAACAAAGAAACAGAATTTCTGGAGGATGAGGCCCAGAAATCAGGATTTTAAAAAGATTCCCAGGTGATTCTAATGTGCAGCCAAGGTTGAGAACCACTGTCATAGAGCCAAGTAGAGTTTAGGTTAAGTATAGAAGAATGGTTGAATATCAGGAAACCTACTGAGTTTTTATAATGCATTAACAGATTAAAAGAAAAAAGTTTGTGATGCAAAAAAATATTGATACATTTCAACATTTGCCCATTCCTGATAGAAAGTCTCAGTGAGCGGGGCAGAGTTGGAAACTTCTTTAACCCGGAAAAGGATCTCTATCAAAAACTTGCATCAGACAGCATGGTCTTTTGTAAAACTGTAAATCCAATCCCATTAAATCAGCAACAAGATGCCTTTAATCATGGCTTGATATTCAGTCCTGTGCTAAGGGTACTATCTGATACAACTAGCCAAGAAAACGGAAGAAAACTGATAGTAGGACCACTCAAAACTCAATCCTCCTATTCTAAGTTCTCCTGTCTTCATCCAATGTCATCCGACATGTACCCTTATTTCTTCTGAGAAAACAGGTCCCCATTCCATTCTGCTTTGAATCAGATACCCTCTCTTCTAATTGTCACATAGAGAAAAGTGGTTAACTGTCACTCCATGAGCAGGGGAAGAAGAGATATCAGAGGGGTTTCCATTCTGATTTGTAAGTTTGATTTTTCTATAAGAGGCAACAAATTCCAGATATCGGTCACATGTGAATATTAGCTTCCCCACCCCCCCCCCCCAAAATCCTCATTAAATCACAAAGGAGATTTTCTCCAATTATATAACTTTGTCTTTATTGTCATTTGTCCTTTTCTGGAGTCTGGCTGATAAGAGAAATCCTTGGCAAAGAAGATCTCCATGATAATCACTTTAACCCAATTCCTACGATTTTTTCCTCACTGGCAGACAGAGGCTATCATCCTAAAACATGATTATCTCAGCATATCCTTGAAAATTATAGCTGCTCTTTAAGCCAGCAATCTTTCTTTTAGGAATTTAATCCTAGTAAATTATCAGATGTTGTACAAGGATATCTACCCCAGCATTATTTATAATAGTTAAAAACTGTCAAATAATGTAAATGTTTACAATATGGAATTGATTAAGTAAATTAGAGGCCATTCATCTCATGAGCCACTTGTAGCCAATAAAAAAAAAATTATGTTGTGGAAAAATATTTGTTGACATGAGAAAAATTTATTTGATATCTTGCTAAGTGAAAAAGCAGGCTATAAATCCTTGTTTGATAAATGTTACTATTATTTTGAAAATAATTACATATCCCTGGGAAAAATACTGAAAGGATCTACAATATAAATCTCAATTTGCTTATCTCAGAATTGTGCAATTACAGGTACTTCTGATTTGTTTGTTGTTTTTCTTTGTGTTTTTTTTTTATGTTTTCCAAGTGAAAAAGAAAAAAAGTTGTTGCCCCTGACGGCTGTACCTGGGAGCTGGATTGGCTTTCATAGCTGGACCCTCATGTATTCCTGAGGAACATAATTTCACATCTTCATCTGTGACTGTGATGAAGCAAGACAAACACAAGCCACTCTGTAAACATGTCTGTGCACAGACAAAAACAAAAACACCATGTAGATCACAAATAGCCAAACGTGAGTGACTTCCGCATAATCGCCAATTAAAGCATTAGCCCACTCTGTTCTTCCACCTCTTCTATGAACACTATTAAGATACCCAAAGAATTTCTCTTCTTTCACTTCCTGACACACCAGTCCAAAGCAAAACCACACATTCTTTTTTTTTTTTTTAAATATATTTTATTGATTTTTTACAGAGAGGAAGGGAGAGAGATAGAGAGTTAGAAACATCGATGAGAGAGAAACATCGATCAGCTGCCTCCTGCACATCTACTGGGGATGTGCCCGCAACCCAGGTACATGCCCTTGACCGGAATCAAACCTGGGACCTTTCAGTCCGCAGGCCGACGCTCTATCCACTGAGCCAAACCGGTTTCGGCAACCACACATTCTTGAAGCCTACTCCAAATCAACTAACACCAGCTTAATTCTACTGCAAGCCCCATCGCATCCTCTGACTGCCATGGTTCCCAGTGGCCTTCCATGCTATAGTCAGATCAATAAGTCTAACTTGGATTTACTACAGGTCTGTTCTTAGCCAAAGATACTCATTGACATTGTTGTATGCATGGAGCATATATACTCTTGTGATTAAAAAAAAAAAAACACATTTAAAAATTAAAATTAACTTATCTCAAGTGGCCTTGGACCTCCAGGAAAGGAGGTTCTTGCATTTGTAACTAGCCAGCCCTCCAGCTGACCACAGGAACTTAGCTTCTCGGGTATCATTGACCCGGGCACAGGGGAAGCAGTTTCTCCACAGCAGCACTGTTGGTAATTGACACAGATAATTCTGTATGGGAGGGGGTTATCCTGTGTCTTGCAGGGTGCTCCTCAGCATTCCTGGCCTCTACCCACAACCAAAAATGTCTCCATACAATTTCCTTTGGGAGACGGGAGGAGGAGCAAAATTGTTGGTGGTTGAGAACCACTGATGTAAAGAGATGGGGTTGGAAAGAGAAAAAATCCTGTGGGGATTATTCGGAGGGCTGGGGTTGGTTCTCTGCATCTGTGGGCATGAATTCTTCATCCTTGAGAATGGAGATCATCATTCTTGCCCTATCTATCTCCTGAGGGTAGTGTAAATAAATGAGAGAAAAGATAAACAAGCTTGAAAGCAGCTCACCAGATAACTATTTAGTCAATAAAAATCTACAAAATATATATATGGACTACCATGAACTTCCAACTGGTGGTTACTGAACTGTAAGTCTGATTATATGAGAACTGACAAAGTGACATTATTATGGATCACTTAAAATAATACAACATAGCAACAACAATAATGATTCCCTCAGAAATAGTCATATAATTAAGGTAAATTTATTTAATTTCAATTTGCCTAATGCAGTTTTATAGGGAAAACCAACTATGCTTTCCCTACAAAAATTATTTGCCCTCAAAGCAATCTTTCATGGAGTTTTCCATAATTTGGCATCAATTATAATGTAAAATTGCAAACTGCAGTGATGTAGTTTTAACTCATTCTCCACTGATGGACTGAATCAGAAGGAGGGGAGAGCCCTGGCCAGGTAACCTGGTTGGTTAGAGCATTGTCCCTGGGTTCAATCCCTGGTCAGGGCACATACAAGAATCAATCAACTAATGCATAAATAAATGGGACAAGAAATTTAACTCTCTCTCTCTCTTTCTCTTTCTCTCTTTCTCTGTCTCTCTCTCTCAAATGGATTAATTTTTTTAAAAAAAAAGGAGGGAAGAAAATAAAGTTACAATTTTTTAAAAATATATTTTATTGATTTTTTTACAGAGAGGAAGGGAGAGGGATAGAGTTAGAAACATCGATTAGCTGCCTCCTGCACACCCTACTGGGGATGTGCCCGCAAACAAGGTACATGCCCTTGACTGGAATCGAACCTGGGACCCTTGAGTCCGCAGGCCGATGCTCTATCCACTGAGCCAAACTGGTCAGGGCAAATAAAGGTAAATTTAACGTAGTATATTAATTTGTACTTACATGCTGGGGACAATCATTTCTGGAGCTGTTAAATGAATAAGGATAGTAGGGCAATGATCAAAAATAAAGAAGTGTGGAATCACAAAAATAATTTAAATAGCTTTTAAGTAAGAGCAGCATAGGAGAACCAAGATGGCGGCATAGGTTAACGCAGGAGTTTGCTGCCTCCAACAACCACTTCAAAAGTGAAACTAAAAGACGGAACGGACATCACCCAGAACCACAGGAACGCTGGCTGAGTGGAAGTCCTACAACTAGGAGGAAAGAGAAATGCATACCGACACTCAGAGGAGGCGCAGTGCTGAAGTCAAATACTGAGTTGCGGAGTGCATGCAGAGTGGGCTGGCGGCGGAGGGCGCGGTTGGCGTTTTCAATCGGGAGGGAGTCACAGACTCTGAGCTCCAGATCCGGGCGAGTTTTTAGGGACCCAGACTCAAACGGGAGAAGCGGGACTGCCTGGCTTCGGTCAGAGCGAGTGCAGCTTTCTCTCCGAGGTTTGCAGCGGTTGGTAGGACTCAGAGAGGCAGAGCCCCTGGGGACAGGACTGAGAGCAGCCATAACTGCTCTCTCCGGCCCACCCTGTTGATCCCGTGTGACCCACCCACCCTGCCCAAGCCCTGCACAGAGGCATTTGCCCGATAGCCTCAGGCAAACGCCAGATTAGCACCTCCCTAGAGGACAGAAGTTCTCTCACTGCAGACACAGCTGACTGTCACAGCCACTTGGCCTGGAGGTCAAATCCCCCCTAGTATTAGCTACAACAATTAAGGCTTAACTACAAGACTGCGCACAAAGACCACTAGGGTGTGCACCAAGAAAGCATAACAAAATGCGGAGACAAAGAAACAGGACAAAATTGTCAATGGAAGATATAGAGTTCAGAACCACACTTTTAAGGTCTCTCAAGAACTGTCTAGAAGCCGCCGATAAACTTAATGAGATCCTCGAGAAATCTAATGAGACCCTCGATGTTGTGACAAAGGACCAACTAGAAATTAAGCATACACCGACTGAAATAAAGAATACTATACAGACTCCCAAGAGCAGACCAGAGGAGCGCAAGAATCAAGTCAAAGATTTGAAATGCGAAGAAGCAAAAAACACCCAACCGGAAAAGCAAAATGAAAAAAAGAATCTGAAAATATGAAGATAGTGTAAGGAGCCTCTGGGACAGCTTCAAGCGTACCAACATCAGAATTATAGGGGTGCCAGAAGAAGAGAGAGAGCAAGATATTGAAAACCTATTTGAAGAAATAATGACAGAAAACTTCCCCCACCTGGTGAAAGAAATAGACTTACAGGTCCAAGAAGCGCAGAGAACCCCAAACAAAAGGAATCCAAAGAGGACCACACCAAGACACATCATAATTAAAATGCCAAGAGCAAAAGACAAAGAGAGAATCTTAAAAGCAGCAAGAGAAAGAAACTCAGTTACCTACAAGGGGCTACCCATACGACTGTCAGCTGATTTCTCAACAGAAACTTTGCAGGCCAGAAGGGAGTGGCAAGAAATATTCAAAGTGATGAATACCAAGAACCTACTACCAAGATTACTTTATCCAGCAAAGCTATCATTCAGAATTGAAGGTCAGATAAAGAGCTTCACAGATAAGGAAAAGCTAAAGGAGTTCATCACCACCAAACCAGGATTATATGAAATGTTGAAAGGTATCCTTTAAGAAGAGAAGAGGAAGAAAAAGGTAAAGATACAAATTATGAACAACAAATATGCATCTATCAACAAGTGAATCTAAGAATCAAGTGAATAAATAATCTGATGAACAGAATGAACTGTTGATTATAATAGAATCAGGGACATAGAAAGGGAATGGACTGACTATTCTTGGGGGGGGGGGGAAGGGGTGTGGGAGATGCGGGAAGAGACTGGACAAAAATCGTGCACCTATGGATGAGGACAGTGGGTGGGGAGTGAGGGCGGAGGGTGGGGCGGGAACTGGGAGGAGGGGAGTTATCGGGGGGAAAAAGAGGAACAAATGTAATAATCTGAACAATAAAGATTTAATTAAAAAAATAAAAAATAAAAATATAAAGAGAGAACTAAAAACATAAAAAAAAAAGATTGTCAAATAAAATAATGACAACTGCCAACACAATAGCTGTCTGGTAAAAAAAACAAACAAACAAACAAACAAACAAAAAAACAGCATAAAACCAAAATCAATAGATGCAAAGATGACTCAATGCTATGGCACAGTTTACTAGATAAGCTCCCTGTAACATTTTTAAAAGGTATTCTAAATAATGAGGCCAGCCTTGACCAAGTCCTAATGAAATCGTGGATTCCTCATAATGTTTTCTTTCTAAACACGATGGTTTTTATTTTCCTTTTCTGTTTTCTGAGAAATAGAAATCAGCTGTTTTCATTTGTAAAGATTTTATTGAAAAAATGTGTTGTGAGCGACCTTTTACTAGTAAACCAGCTCTTAAACAACCAAACGGAATACTGTCCGAAGAAGGGAATAATTTGCCAACCATCAGAGGTTTCTTATCTCACTTTTGAACATGTAAAAAGGGAACTGATCTGGAGTTATACTGGTAAATAGGGCTTCACAAAACCGAAATGCCAAAATTAAAACATTTCTCTGACCTGGTTATTTAAGGTAGTAATTACCATGGAAAAATAAGTTCAAAAACGGAGTCCAAGAGTCAAGAGTCTTTAAGCTGTACTAGTATAAGGGATGCCAGCAGTCACCTGGTCCCAACAGATAATTGTTTGTGCTTCAGTGGTTCTTATTTGCATTCTAGTTACAGAGAAAATCAAGTTTAGGTGAACAGATAGACAGCTCAGTGAGCACATGGCTCAGGACTGAAGGCATCACAGCCCCGCCTTTCCCAGCTGCCCTCCCTCCTGTCACCTGCTTCAGTCACCCCTGGCTCCACACCCCACAGAAATTGCTCCCCAGCACAGGAACCTGGTATCAATTTCCCTTCGTTTACATTCCCTCTGGAACTTTCACGCTTTCCCACGTATCAGGATCTAGCAGAGATTACAAAATAAAATGAAATAAAAAGAAAAGGATCTGCAGTTATTTCGAGATACAGAATGGTTTGTAGAGAATGGTTTGATATTTGCATCTAAAACTCCACTATAGTCTTCCTAGTTTCACCATCTTTCTTTAGCATTCCTTTTAAAGAAAACTCTCCTGTTTGCAAATGAGTATTTGGGGGTCAATGTTGTAGGCAAGAGGTCATGCCTCCCTTCTTTTATCCAGTCGCCCATGACACTTTGGACTCCAAGGTACCTTCATTTGGGATTGTTTTCAGAGTTGATGCTCTTCCCTGCTTGCTTCTATTCCGAATAAAAGATAACAAAAAGGTAAGGAAATGTACTGTTATAGTTCCATCCTCCTGCTCATCTTTCATGTAGGCACCCCTAGCTCATGTGCATTTCCTGTTGCTCTGTGTCCTTACACTGAGGGATTAGGATAAACCTAAAGGATGGATTCCTCATCATGAGGATAATTAAATAATAGAAAGAGGGAAACGATGTATTTTCTGTCTCTGGAAGTTGTTAAAAATAGCAGATTCTTAGGCATCTGGAAAGGTTTACATGCATCTATCTGGCTACCTGGGATGCCACTTCCCGCCTTGGAGAGACCTTAGCACTTACTTTAGGTGAAGTAAGGGCGTCCCACGTTTTTGATATTTATGAGGAAGGTGGTTGAGACCTCTCAGCAACTTGCAATTTTACTGATTCACAGTGGCATGGACTTCACGCAGCTTGATTATCAATCTATCTATATATCAGAATCCCCTGAAGGGCTCTTTTAAAAATACCCAGGCTTGCGACCCAGGTCTGATTTAATCACTCTGGAGTGAGCATGTGGTGTCTGTATTTTTTGGGAGCTTTCTAGGTGATTCTCGTTTATTCAAGATTGAGTGCCGCTGAATTAGACTCTGGCTCCATCTCTGATCCACTGAATCAGAAATTCTGGCAGTAGGGGAGTGGAGGGGTCCTTGGTGATCTGTTTGCCAAGTAATCCCAGAGCTTGGATGTCAGCAAAGACTTTGCAGATTCAATATTTATTAGTTTCTCCCCATAACTCTGCTTCATGGCAGCAGACCATGAAGATGCTTTGTCCTTTATACAGATGATGAATCTGTGGCTTGGGAGATGTTAAAATGATTCACCCAAGTTCATCTGGCCAGAAGTGACAGCTTGGGCCAGGACTTCTGCCTCAAAACCCTTTACCATACTATTGCTTAATACACAGAATGTCAACCACAGAGGTGTATGGTAGCTCAAGTTCTGGGCTAAGCTCTTAATAAGTACTTCACTCTTCCATTATATTTCCAACTCTTCTTTGTTGATGGATGGCAGAGATTTCCCTAAAATTGTGCTCCCCATTAACATTCTTAGTCTCCTTCCAAACTTTATTTTTATCCTTCGCACTATCTAGCACACCATGTATTTTTTTATTGTTTTATTGCTTAAAGTATTACAAAGGGTATTACATATGTGTCCCTTTTTTTCCCCTGCCCTTGACAATCCCCTGGCTTCCCCTACCCCCCAGTGTCTTATGTCCATTCACACCATGTATTGTAACCATTGTTTATTTGGCTTCTGTTTCTGGAGATGCCCTTATGACCACGGTGGCTGCCACACAAGGCTGTAGCGTGGGCTTCTCCCTCTAAGACAGAGGCCCCCAGAAGCTCCACTGGGAAGCGCCCACTCAGTGCTGCACAATCTCCAACTCCAGCCACAGGTTCTCTACCTGCACTCGCTGTGCTCCTATTGCATGCACAATGTGTGAGACTTCGGGTAGGAAGACAGCGCAGTCCCGACCTTTACCTTAATTATGGTCGGTCTCCAGCACTAGATATGTTTATGTGTTGTCCACTCCTTTATTCCCAACACCTGGAAAAGGTCTTCAGGAAATGATTTTCAAATGAATAAATAAACGAGACACTGGAGACTCCTTCGCCTCTAGGTAGCAGGCTATATCTAATTTTTCTAGTTCTTCAGCGTGCCAGTCCCACAATGTTCCCTAAACTACCCAATGGCCAATTTTCTAGCCCCATATTGCCTTTATAATTATTTGTTAAGCATGTTTCTCTTCCACTGTGGAGCTACCTTTTCAGTTTTATGACCGCCATAGAAACAACGTGGAACAGCTTTTCATTGCTTACTTCCACGAAAAAGCACCAAAGCAGGGAAAATACAAAAATGTAAGCCTTCCTCAGGACATACTCATGCCATCGTTTTTGGTTTTTTCCTGTCCTTTGTTGGGCTCTGGAGACCAGCTTCTTCCAGAAGGAGGCCCAGGACAGGAGCTTCCTACACCGCAGCTTTCAAACAGCAGGAGGAGAGGAGATGTGCCTTTGGCTTAGGAAAAATGTGCGGTTCTGTTTTATGAAAAGACAGAGCTGATGTCAGTTGGGAGAGTGGTTTATTTTCTCTAGAGGTTATATTGAAATGTCTTCTGGCATTTCATTTAGTGATAATGAAAATGGGAAAAACAAATGTGCACTAGTCTATTTTATTTGAGATGGGATCAAAGATTGCTCCAACGTGCTGGACACACCATGGGCTCCAGCAGACATGATGGATGGTTAAATAGGAATCCGATGCAAATACCCAATCAGTATGTATGATCTGAGTTCCAGGAAGAGAATTTCCAATCCCTTTCATTCTACTGCGTACCATTATTTGTGGAGGTTGCCAAACTAAGAAAAAATAAAGTACAAGTCTCCACCCTGACCTTTGAACACACCCTTACATAACTGGTTTTCTTCCACCAGCAGTAACGCATCCTCAGAGGACCCACATTCCTAAAGATAGTGCTTGACATTGATTGATTGCTTTCCAATATATTTTCCGAACTACCTCGTTGAATGTCCTTACCGCTAATCTGGCTCAAAATCTAGCCGGTCCTACTGAGTCATCCCACATGGCTATTCCCACCTGCGTCCTACACTCTGCTCAGCTGGTATTATTTCAGTTAGACTTTCTAGTTCACTTTTGCGGGTCGATGTGATCCTCTGTAAATGCTCCTGCTACCTGTTCTATGAGCTCTGGATAGTGCCTCCACTATTTCTGAGGGTAGAAACTCTATATCTTTCTCTCCTTAAACCTCTAATGGTCTGCAGACAATAGGAACACAATGAGTGCAGTGAGAGGGCCACAGCAGCCCAGCTTGATGGGATTGGGATTGTGCAACACTGAGTGGGCTTCTTCCTGGAAAGGGTCCTGGGGCCTCTAACTTAAAAGGAGAAGCCAAGCTGCTTCCCCAGATGGGTGTGGTCCCCACAGGAGCTAGTGAAGGCATTTTGATGCAGTAAGAGGAGGCAGGTGGCACAGTAAGTGAGAAAGAGCTGTCTGTCCCAGGCAGCTCAGGCCCCTGTCCTTCCTGGCGGTTTCACCTTTACCCTGATAGTCGGAGAGCATAATTTGGATAATTGAGTTGGGTCCCTATTGCTGTGTTATACCACCGTGCCACCATCCTTCTACCTTTCCATTTATCTTCCCTTTCTTCCTTTCTCCTTTCCTGGCTCTTCTCTCTTCACCCACTCCGACCCTTCTTCCTTCCCTGCCTTCACCATTCGTGGAGAGTTTTCCACAGGCTTTGCGTTCAGTACTCCACAGTGTCAAAGATGAGCAAGACTTGATCTCTGCCTTCTAGAAACTTACAACCCCTATAGGTAGATACAGTCTGAGTACAGGCAGGAGCTAGAGGACACACTCAGACAGATGGGGAGTTTAATGAAGAAATACTTTACAAAGATGAGGGCAATGTTAGGGGAACTGTAAGGAATGGTGAGGCACGGAATTAGCAATAAAGGGAAGCCATTACCACCTCTAAGACCAAAGGAACAGAAGGGTCTGGAACCCAGAAAAAACTGAGTCATGGGAGAGGGGCTTCCCAGAAGCACCTTACCTGACTCCTTACCTCTCTATCTCATGGATAATTTTCCAGAGGGCTACATAGAAAGGAGAAATTCAGACTTGAGCATCTCCTTTGTGGAAATGCTGGGGTCTGGGATGATGAATCCTGCTTGGGTTCTTCACAGTGGTGATCACTAATTACTGTTGTAATTAACCTAGTTATTAATAATAGGAAAGGAGCAAAAGGAAGGCCAACTAGTATAGGCTTGCCATTTGTGCAGTTTTGCCGGGAAGCTACAGTTTAACACTCCCCAGGAAGCCACCAGTCCGTTCCCAGAAGATCCCTGGGGGAAGGGACTAAACCGGGTGGGGGGGGGGGTGGTGAGGGAGGAGGTGTTTGGGGAGGGGGTGTTTGGGGGGCGGGGGCGGGGAGAATAGATGTATACCCAGTACAGTGTAAGTGAAACAGGGAAGGTATTTTCTGTCAGTCACACCTGGGAACAGGTCATTGGCCAGAATAGGCATGGCCATTGCAAACATGGGAAGATTTGAGATATTTAATGCCTTAAACAAAGAAGTTAGCTCTCTTATTTCTCTTGGGACTCGTGTTGCAGGGGGTGCACTTTCTTGGCCCCCCTGCAGTCACCCACATGGCCCACAGCCATGTGGACCCTACACAATGGACTAGTGGACTACAACCAGCCTGATGCTAAACCAGACCCAATTCCAACATGGAGCGGAAAGTCTGGACACTGGCTTTGCTTTTACTAGTAGCTCTACTGAATCCCCAGCTGCACTTCTTCCAGGGACATGGGACTTTGGAAACCCAGGGATGCACATATAAGTCACTCATCCTCCTTGCGAGTCTCAGAAAATTCTTTTTCTCGAGATATCGTAAGGACCCCATCCCCAGCACCCAGTGGGGAAAGGGATACCCCACTTCCACCGATAACAATCACCACCAGAATTCATTGATAAACTCTGTTACCACCTGTGGGATTCCCAGGGATATTCAGGAGAGGAACTCTCTAAAATATCTTACTTATGACAGGCCAGTAGGAGAGTTGTTATTAACATAAATGAGGCGATGCCTATACTTATCAGATATAAAGTCTGAAAAACTTGGAGAACTTAAAATTTATAATGTTATTTAAAATCGCAGCTTCTGGTGTTCATTCATACAAACCTATAATTCAAATCACATCTATAAGTCAGGCTATAATGTAACTCTTGGAACCCTAAATGACTGATGTTTTCTGGTATTTTAAATAACAGGAGGAAATGACTGAGTTCCCTCTCCCGACATTATTCTGTCTTCTTGCTTGACATCTTTATTTCAAGTTGTCTATCCTGGATTTCCAGATTCATAGGACTGAACTTTAATGACCCTTGTCAAATAATGTGTACAAAACAATGCATTTCTAAATATTTTTACAAGTATATTTAAACCCATATTCTCATTTTAGATTTAAAAAGCTAGGCCCTCACATTTACCTCTATTAGTGAAGAGAGAGGAGCAGATATTATCATGATGGGCAAGAAATGGGAGGCCATATAGAAACTAGAATATTGAAAAATCCAAAAAACAAGGGTGCAAGGAAGCAGGCAGTAACTTAAAAATGGAAGAGAAATTAATAGCAACAAATCAAAACAGATGAGGCCTACATCAATGCTTTTTGCATTCAAGGCACACATTACTCCTGTCTCCCAAGAAACTCATCTGTACAATGGTTCATGTCAATTACTTTGGGCTATGACCAGCATGGGAACAATAAAGGGCACACAAATCAAAGTTACACTTTTCTAAACATACTCTCTTGTAAATTTTATGTTTAATTATATTGCATTTTAACAAAGGCAGAATTTCATCAAAATGTGTAATTCTGTGGTAAGGACACAACATAAACACTCTTTGGCTGGCTTTGAAGGAACTGTTCCCTGGGCCTGTTTGCCGAGCTCCGGCCTGGAACAGCGTGGGGTTGAGATGAAACCACGCTGGGGTTGGGTTGGCAGGTGATCAGCCAGAAGTGTACAGAAGATTTCAAATAACTGCCTGTAAATTACTGTATAAGCTTCTGCAGTTTTGACTTCCATGGACTCTTAATATTTTAAACACGTTTAAAGTGAGCATGTTCTTAGTTTTTACACAGAGACTCAAACTGGATCCATGTTTTTTTGTGCTTTTGCTGTCCCGCTATCACAATGCGAAGCTACAGGCCATGTTCTCAGTTCCATCGTCCCCACTGAACAGCAGTGCCTGTGACGCTTCTTCTGGGGCCAAAAAGACAGGAAACATGTCCAGAGTTTTGATCCAGATCCTCCTAGCTAAATTTGGATGGCAGGCATTCTATCTTAAGTGTTTGAATTTAAAGCTTCCTGAATTTCCTGAGCATCAGCTAGGCCTACACTCAAAAACAGAAATGGATTTTTTGAATTTCTAAAATATTGCTTCTAACATATTGATTATTTTAATTCTCCCTTGGCTTTGCCTGAAGTATTTGAGGTTACTGTGGAAAGCAGTCGTACACTTGAAAATGATGCTGATAAATTATGTAAAAAAAATTTGTAAAATATAATGAAGATTAGGTAGAGCTCAAATTACCCACAGCAAAGGGCAAATAAACCAGTATCTGGGCTAGGTAGAGTCAGGCAAGACATTTATAAATTGGAAAAAGAACTGCAGGACCGAACTGATGACAAACTGAATATGAGCAGAAATTCACCATTGCCCGAAAACAAACAAAAACAAATAAAACTAAATACAAAGCCTAGCCAAAACAGAATTCAACATAATCTGTTTCCCCAAATGAATGTGCCATTCAGTATAATCTTGAATGTTTTAGATTGAACTGTCTAGGGTTAAAGTAATTCTATGATATTTTCTCCCCATCAACATTGTCTTTGGTAGAACATGTTGAGCAAAATGAATAAACTCAGAGCTAGAGGAAACCTTGAGGATGATCCACGTCAGCAGTTTTTTCCCCTTTTTTTCTGATGATATTCATAAGGGGAATGTGTGATAAACCCACATTTTCTATAAATTGTGGATTTGGCACGATTTCCAGCTAGCTAACTATGATTCTATCACTCCTTAGATGAGCCCACACCAGGGTGTCAAATATTTCAGCTGAGAACCAGCAAACCATTGCCTTATTTTGCAGAGCAGGACACTGAAGCCCGAGGTTAAGGGAGCCTCCCAAGGACTCCAAGTATTTAATGGCAGACAGTATCTCCTAACTCCCAATGCTTTGCTCATCCTATTTGTCTCTCTGAATGGGTGATCTGGAATCATGATCATGATAATAATTACAGTTTACAGTTTAATAGCATTCTAAACACAGTATCTTCTTCAAGACCCTGTGAGGTAAGCACTGCAGGCATCCCTTGGAGATGCGGTGGGCTCTGTTCCAGACCACCATAATAAAGCGGGTATCGCAATAAAGCGGGTCTTAATCTTTTCACTGGTGGAGGGTCTTGCCTTCACTTTGTATAAAATGCCAACACTTGTGAAGTGCAATGAAGACAAGCGCAATATAAAGAAGTATGTCTGTATTGCCACGCACACTTCAGAAGATGTCGAACAGAAGGTCCTCAAGACGAACAAGCATGCCCAAGAGCCCAGGGTTGGGACATGGCAGCCCAGAGCCCAGGTGCAGCTGTAGCCCTGGGTGTGGGGAATTGGATCTTGGCTCATTTACTGATCTTGTCCCACACACTTGTGTGTGGCAAACACCTCCTTGCAGAGCTGCTCTCTCAGTGTTTGGGGTACTTTGGGTCAGAATGCCTATGGAATTGGTTCTTAAGACACAGGTTTCTCCCACTCCACTCATCCCCCCACCCCTCCCTATCTGTGAATATTTGGTTTCTTCTTCCTTCAAAGGGCTATGTGGTGGATGAGCTACAGCCTTTTGTCACCACCACTTCCAACCCATGGCTTCAAACTTCTGGGCTTCCTGCCCTTTCTCCTACTCCTCTTTCTCTTATTTCCTCTAGCTCCTCAGGGTCCTGCTTCTTGCTTATGTGATCCTGGGCAAGTGATTTCACCTCTCTGTGCTTCAGTTTTCCCATCTGTAAAATGGGGATGATAATTACAGAATCAACTTCCTAAAATAGTTATGAGGTTTGAATGAATTAATACTTCAAAACACGTGCTTAGTGCATATTAAACACTCAATAAATGCTAGCTAATGCTCCACTTTGCATATTAAGAATACCCATAGAGAGACAGTTCCCTTCTGGCTGGTTTGAGTCAACCAAAAATCCCTTGTGGAGAATGATATTTTATAATGCAGGCTATGAGGCTGCTTTTTGTTTTGTTTTTGTTTGTTTGTTTTCTCTGCGAAATTCCTTCTTCATTTTGTTGGTTTAACTGGGGCCTTGTGTATGGCAAATACCTCCTTGGAGAGCTGCCCTGTTTGAGTTGCTAGGAGCCATTTCTAAATGAAGTTTTCCTGAAATAATAGGGAAATAAATTTATTCCCACAATGGTGTATTACTTGGGCTCTAATTAAAGAAGCTCACTGATTTCCTGCTACTCTCACAAACTGGTTTAGAAGTTGCAGTTCTAAGAACCACCACCCACACATTCATCTAGCAAATTTGATAAGTTAGAAAATCCTGGCTGCACCTTCAACCCATAGCACCTACGAGACTCTGTGTGTGTGTATGTGTGTGTGTGTGTGTGTGTGTGTGTGTGTGTGTGATTTGCTTTAAAAAGTCTGCTTAAAAATAAATTCATTCCACCAATGAACTTGTATGCATATATGCATAACCCAGGAACAAAGATAATTATAACTCTGAGATAACAAGATATCTTGGGATGTTCCAAAACCAAGGCAGGCAATCACTGGTTCATATCATCTATTGAGAAAGAGAATAAATTTGTATCAAGATAAATAAGGAGTCAACGGTAGGGTTTTGGACCCGATTAATCTCCCTCAATATTGAGTTTAATCAGCTGTAGGCACATTGGAAAAAGCCTAAATATACAGTCTTCATATTTTATCAATTTATCTGGTTAGTTATCTGTATCACAGCAAAAGAAACTCGGGGACTGTGGTCCTGCCACTCAAAGCCCTTGAAGAAAATCAATCTTTAGGGAAAAGGTCAAAGAAGATTTGAATCTTTTGCTGGTATAATCCTATTAAAGGGTAGTCCCATGTCACACTCCAAGGGCACAGTAGAGTCAATGTTTCGGGTCATTTAAACTCTGCAGCTGAGTCACCACACACTTAGTCCTGGGGAAAGGTGAAGCAAGCACTTACTAATGTAGCCCAAGATGGATGTGGCCCGCAGCCAAGCTTTTGTGTCGGTAGTAGGTGGTTTTTGAGATGGCCTCAGGTTTTACCATTGTACGTGATTCTCCCCTCACACGTTCCTCTGAGGAAACCCCACCTCCAAGCTCTCAGATTGGGCAATTTTGCTGTGTTTTTAAACAGCTTACAAAAGAAAGTCATGCTTGTCAGTGTCTAAGCTCTTTGCCACAGGGAAAGGCTTTGTGAATTGAAGGCCTTGCCTGCAGAATTTTCAAAATGATGGCAAATTTAGCCCAATTGGGCAAAAGTGAATTGGGTTTCACAAACTTAAGAATGTTTATTTAAATCTTTAAAACATATGTTGCCACAGCTGTGTTTAGCATAAAATTATGATGAAAATAATCCTAATGAAAATGACGGCATATTTATATAATGCCTTCCATCCAACAAGCGCCAAACCCCCTACACAACTGATCTCATCAGGCCTGCCTAAACCCCTTTGGGCTACAACATAAATATTAGTTCCGATTTGCAGATGAAGAAATTGGGACCTGGGCAAGATTATTTATAGCTAAATAGATGAAGTTATAACCAGCCTGACTCTCCTGTCTGTGGAGTAGTTGCTATTTAATTAGACTCTGAAAGGGGGGGAAGAGAAAGGCACCCCTTCCTCCAAGTTGCCCACACGGGTTGCCTTGTCCCAGCGACCAGGAAAGGGGGGGGGCGTGAAGAGCACAATACCGGAGGTTTGCATGCAGCATTTTTTCTAGGAATTTACTGTGCGATCTATGAGTAGATAGTATCTTTTCAAAGCACACCAGTGAGGATGACTGTTGAGAAGATGGAGGAAAGTTTTACATCTTGGGTTGCCTTGTTGGGAAATACAAGACATAGGAAGGAAGGGGCTAATTTGGAGCCCCAAGTAGCAAGGGCCAAGAGTCCGCACTGCACCCTACCCCGTGCTTCTCACTGTCACGACGTAGCCTTTTGTCCTTTTGAAATGTTGGGAATGTTAAGAACATCTTATGAAATGCCCATGATAGGCTCAAAGGCTTCATTTCAGCCCAGGGATGTTGTCCTTTCTTAAATCTAGATTCTCTTTAAGTGATGAAGTTAACCCAAACATTTAAGTTCATTGCCAGCTAATGGTTAATTCTGCACATCCCTCCTCTTTCCAATCTTAATACATGTTTAAGGCAGTGGTGAGATCAACCAACTTAGGAACCTGCACAGCACCTGAACACGAGAGGCTTTACCAAGGTGCTCATTTTAACTCTACTAGTAGCTTCAGCAACGCTGAATTAGAGCTTTAAAGTAGAAAAGAAAGCTTCGCTTCATCTCTGCCATCAGTATTGATATCAGGCAGGTGCTTTCCAAATTCGATTAAAAAAAAGCCTTCCTTCTATTTAGAAAACAATTCCATGAAGCCATTTTTGCCAAAACATGAGTTTAAGTCTGCCCAGGAAAAGACATTCTCTAGAAATAGAGGAGAAAAACAAACTTTTTTGAATGTCTCATAGGCTTGATCTGAATAGGAATTCTCAGAGTAGGGCTCTATTTACTATGTTTAATTTTGGTTAAACTGCATTTACCTATTCACAGAGTAAGGTTTTTATTTCCACATTCCTTTTTGCAGGTAGAGTGATGGGAATGGGCTGGAGACACTCCAGGACAAGGTGTTTCCTACAAATGGACCCAGGCTATTCCCCTGCCTGGGTTCTTAGTTTAGGAGGTAATGGGACCTGGGGAAAGTCACTCAGCCTTTCCAAATCCAAGTTTTCTCATATGTAAAATGGAGATCAAAATGTACTTTAGCCCAGCTGGCATGGCTCAGTGATTGAGTGTCAACCTGTGAACCAAGAGGTCGCTCAATTCCTGGTCAGGGCACATGCCCCGGTTGCAGGCTCAGTCCCCAGTTGGGGACATGAAGAAGGCAGCCGGTCAATGCTTCCCTCTCATCATTGATGCTTCTATCTCTCCCTCTCCCTTCCTCTCTGAAATCAATAAAAACATTTTTTTAAAAAGGAAAAAGAAAGAAAAATGCCCTCTTCCAAAGTCTTGGAGCAATGAGGCTTTTCTTGTTTGTGCATTCCCCCAGGCTGTCAACATCCAGAACCAAGAGAGCAGCACACTAACTATTAGCATCACGGAAACGTAAAGGTCTTGAGTCCTGGCAAGACTTTCACCAGATACGATCAAAACCCCGCCTGGGACATGGGAATGCACAGCTGTAGGGATTGACCAGGTCTCAGCCGCCTGTGGGCAGCAAGACTAGGAAGGGAGTGCAGAGTAGGATCCAAAGAAAAGGAACCAGGTAGTCCCAGGTCCCTGCAACACGAGGCAGACATCAGCCCGTGTTGGCGCAGGTGATGGTGGCCTTGCTTCACTCCTTGTTAGAGTTTTAAAGGATGTTTGGGAAAGAGCAGTTCAGATCCCATCACATACATGGTTTCAGCATCAACCTTTGGTGAAAGCAAATTCAAAGGTATATTTCTTCACTTTGTTTCCTGTCATACCCACACAGTTCTAGATATCCGGAATCTTATTACAGCCTCCAAATCTACTGGCAGCAACATTGGAACACCACAGGTTTGCTCACACCCCCAGCACCAGGCTTCAATGGGCTGTGTGAAACCACTGTCTCCAGGCATTTGGAGCAATGACTGACAGGTCTGACAGCGATGTAATTCTAGAAGCCAAAAGCAGAGGCTCTACAAAAAAGCTCACATTTTCCACTCAAGGCCAACTGTTTTCCAAGCTATGAAATTTGGATTTTGCCACTTGAAAGATTTTTTTCCATACCTCACTCCAGAGAGGGTCCTTTATTTTATAATCCTCACCAGAGAACATGCTTTTTGTCTCTTAAAATTGATTTGAGAGAGAGGAAGAGAGAGAGAGAGAGAGAGAGAGAGAGAGAGAGAGAGAGAGAGAGAGAGAAACATCAATCAGTTGCTTCCCACCAGCGCCCCAACAGGAGATCACATCCACAACCTAAGTATGTGCCCTGACCGATGCTCCAACCAACTGAGCCTCATGGGTCCAGGGCCCTGGGAGAGTCCTTTAAAATAGCTCACTCCATCTTCACAGCCATTTTAGATACATATGGAGCACTGGGAGCAATAAAATTCCCTGGGCTTTATGAGACTTGGTGACAACTTGATTTGATAGGTCCTTATTTTTTCTAAACTACCCACATATGATAGTTTTTCTCCTGTAGTTTAGTGACACCTCTCAGATAATAGTGCAATTTAAACAGTAATGTATCTTACCCCTTTTTAGTTTGTGGGGCCATTTCATGGTTTGACTTGGTTTTGCTTTAGGTTGGGGTTGGTTAGGAGAGATGGAATACAGCAGAAGTCTTCTACTCGGCTCAAGAATTTGCAGTTATAAAAGCTTATGTCTCAGTCTCCTTACTGTGAGGTTAAGGACCTAAGCAATGTCACCCAGCTAGTTGGTGGCCAAGCCAAGGATGGGACTAAGCATCCCAGCATTGCTCTCATTAAGCCATGTCACAAGTGCCTGGAAGCAAAGTCAGCTCCATGTGGCCTCTACTGAAAGAGACAGAGTTGTAGCAGATTGCTAAAATGTCCCTCCCTAGAATGGGTATGTGATTCCCAGGGCTTACGTGGAGCCTGGAAAAGAAGCAAGAAGCATGGACCTTATCCCCTTGCCATCCCTCCAGGAGGCAGCTGATGAGGCCTAGTCCTCCTCTGTCTGTCTGGCAAGCTGCTTCAGGCAACTTCTGAGATGTTCCTCCCCGAGTCTGTTCATGGATCAAAGAGGGTCCCAGTCACCCTCCGCATTCTCTAAAGGCATTTTGTGTCCATCTCTCCGGGCATCCTATTGCTCCAAAGCCCTGCCCACAGACACTGCACCCCGTGCATGCCCTTCTCAGTCCTAGGAAGACACTCCTCCCCCGCCTCCAGGACAGCCACCCGCTTCAGCTCAAAGCACTGGCCTCCATCTCCTATCAAGTCAGAGACAATCTCATTTCATCTCCATCAAGGGGCCAAAAACACAAAAGCTGTTCATTTGTTTCCTGTTTGTCCTATACAGCAAGGCCAGCGATGTTGGTCTGGTTGTAAAAGGAAAGGCACACTGATTTTTTATTTCTTATAAATCACTCTCCTCAAAGGTCTTGCTTGCTCTGGGGGTATTTCCAAGGAGAAGACCCACAGATTTCTCTCCACTCAGTCTGCAGAATCTCCTCTCTCTGCTGGCATCCCCAGAAGCCTTTGCAGCTTCCCCTTCCCCCAGCCACCTTTCCTCCCGACCCCAGGTATTACATCTATGGTGAGTGTCTACAGCCCCGGGCTTCAGTGAGCTCTGCTCAGTACTATAGCGATCCCTCAGATCCTCAGATAGAAACACATATCATCCTGGTCAGTTCCAGGATATGGGTGCAGAAGGGAAAACATCAGAATGATAAATCCAGGTTAATATGTATTTAAGTTAACCAGTCATACCTGGCTAATGCTCATGGGGAGAGCAGATTCTTAGGCATTAAAGTAAAAATATGGGAAAGCATTACTTAAGAGGTTTAATGGCTTTATGGTAAATAATATTTTACAGTTATATTCAAGGCAATAAATAACACTTCAGAAAGTGGGCATTTTTTTCTACTTGCATTAAAAAATCAGGCCAACTTCCTTTGCACAGTTGCTGCTTAATGAAATAGAAGACTATGCTGGGTCGGCTCCCTCTCCTCCTCCACTAGCTTCCTACGGCTTCTGTAACAAATTACCACAAACTTGGTGGCTTAAAACAACACACTTTTATTGTTTTATAGTTCTGGAGGCTAGAATTCATAAAATCAAGGTGTCAGCAGGGCCGCATTCCTTCTGGGGGCTCCAAGGGAGAATCTGATTCCTCGCCTTTCCAGTTTCTGGAAGCCGCCTGCATTCCTTGGCTCTTGCACCCTTCCTGACATCATTCCTTTTGCCATCTGGGCTTCCGTGTCCACATCTCCTTCCCTGACGCTGACTCTCCTGCCTCCCTCTGTCACTTAAGAAAACCCTTGTGGTCCACTTGGGTAATGAAGGGTAATCTCTCCATCTTAAGGTCTTCAATTTAAAAGTCCTTTTTGCCATGTAAGGTGACATACAATTTCTGGGGATTAGGATGTGAACATCTTTGAGAGTCATTATGCAGTCTACCAAAGTCCCTTAGCCATCTTGACCTCTTGACCTTGAACTCACTCCTCTCCTGCCACCCAGCCTCTGGCCCTTCTAGTATCATGCCAGACACCAGAGCTGTCACTGTGGCTATTTCCTCTGCCAGGCAGCCCTTACCCTAGTGAGTTTCCAGACCCACTGCTTCAGCTCATCCAGGCCTTCCCTCAAAGACCCACTTCTCAACAAACCCTCTTCTGACCACTGTATTTATAGGTTCAGCTTCTCTCCTCTCCAGACATGTGCTGTCCCTTTCTGTAATTTATTTTTCTCCACGGTAACTATAACCATCTACCGTACAATACACATTTTTCTCATTTACATTTTTCATTGTTTCCTTCACTCCTCTCAAATGTAGGCTCCTTGAGGGTAAGGATTTCTTTCTTTCTTTTCTGTGGAATCTTCTGGACTTAGAAAAGTGTCTGCACATAATAGGCCTTCAATACATGTTGGTTAAATGAAACTGGCTGGGTCATTTATTATAGAACCTCCCAAGTCAGTATTTTTAAGTTTTACATCGTGGGCTGGTTAGACTCCTGCTGAAACACTTTTCTTAACTACTGCAGAGTGGTCAACACCAGCCTGCCCATGGGAGAATGAGGACTGGGTTCTCACCATCCAGAACACTTACACACACTTCGTCCTCCATTGTGCCAGACACCCTCCATTTTCCCTCCCCGGGGGCCTCCAGTCTTTGGTTTTGTAAGCGAAGGGCAGTCTCCTGGCTGAGTAGAGTGGGAGAAGGGATTCAGGGGTCAAAAGAGTTTTAATAGACTCCCAGGGGTTCCAGGTGCGGTCAATTCCTAAGGCTCTGGCGGACTCTGCAGCAGAAGTTTTGTGGACTCCCGGGTAGCCCTGTTATCTATCACCATTCACGTTTCTTTAAATCCTTTCCCACTCATTCAATTGCTCTCCAGCCTCCTAAGTTTTATTGTGGTGTCTCCTCTCCGTTCCTCCCTTCCTTGGGTGTTGATGCTTTTAACAAATCTTTTTACTGTTATTTTATTGGGGTTTAAGAGAGGGTAAAAGCAGATTCATGTCTGTTCTATTGTTTTTACTAGAAATGGCCATATTTTCCTAGAATTTTGAGGTTTCTGTGTGTTCTGTGTGTGTGTTTCTTGAGTTCTTAACTTGGATTTTTGAAGAAACTGAGATCCAAATTATATCCAAGTTGGGACTGGGCACATTTCTGTTTATGACTGACACCTCCCAATTGAATACAGTAGTGTCTCTTTATCTGAGGTTTCACTTTCTGTGGTTTTAGTTACCATGGTCAAAAAATATTAAATGGAAAATTCCAGAAATAAACAATTCATATTGCGTGCAGCTCTGATTAGTGTGATGAAATCTCTCATTGTCCCATTCCATCCTACCCGAGATATGAATCATCCCTTTATCTAGTGTCTCCACGCTGCTGTAGACACTCCCCGCCCTTAGACACTTAGTACTGTCTCGGTTATCAGATTGACTGTTGCAATATCGCCATGCTTATGTTCAAGTAACCCTCATTTTACTTAATAATAGCCCCAAAGCACAAGAGTAGCGATGCTGGCAATTCAGATATACCCAAGAGAAGCCGTAAAGTGCTTCCTGTGAGTGAAAAGGTAAGTACGTATAGGAAAAATGTAGTAAATATAGGGTTTGTTACTATCCACAGTTTCAGGCATCCGCTAGGGCAGTGATGGCGAACCTATGACACGCGTGTCAGAGGTGACACGTGAACTCATTTTTTTGGTTGATTTTTCTTTGTTAAATGGCATTTAAATATATAAAATAAATATCAAAAATATAAGTCTTTGTTTCACTACGGTTGCAAATATCAAAAAATTTCTATATGTGACATGGCACTAGAGTTAAGTTAGGGTTTTTCAAAATGCTGACACGCCGAGCTCAAAAGGTTCGCCATCACTGCGCTAGGGTCTTGGAATGTATTCCCCTTAGATGGGGGGGGGGGGGGCCTAATGCATTGCTTTAGGTTACATGGGACATTTTTTAATTTCTCTAACTTAATCCTGTGAGGTAGGCAAGGATCTGAGATTCTGAAGAATTAAGTACCATGTGCCCAAGAGCAACACAGCACTTGTGAGACCAGTTCTCAAACATAGCTTCTGGCTTCTGACTAGACCATGTGGTCTCTTTCTCTTTTTGCCTTTCTTTTCACAAAGAAAACAAATGAGGAAAACGTGTTTCTTTTCACAAATGTGACACAGTACAGAAAGCTTGCTGAAAAAATAGACACATTCCTGAAACGTGAATCCTGGAAACCTCCCCACCCGGGTCCTGCTCTGGGAAAATGTTTGCTAGCCCATCGAATGGCCACGTCTGGGGTTTTGATGGTCTAGAATTGTTGTCAGTGCCGCTTACACCACACCGGGGCCTGGTGGTGATTCGGCTTAGGCTGGAAGTCTGCATCTGTGGTTCTTTCTCAGTCTCAGAGCCTTCTGAAATCTCACAGAAAGCATCTCCCTCTGGTCCCCAGGACGTTCTCACATCTTTGCTCCCTTAAGATCTGCACATCTGTTTCTCATGACTGTGAACTATGAGGAGCTGTCAGGGCCTTTCAATCACTCTAACGGCCTATAAAAGCTTGCTGTATTTTCAGTTTTACTAAATATTTCTATAATTCAAAAATTATGGAAATGGATAATGTTTCTGTTCTTTGGGAGTATATTTAACAGCTCCATGCATACCAGATGCAAATGAATATATAGAAATAAATGGTGCATTTTATAGACTACACTTCATTTTAACTGCCTTCCCCTTCAGACACCTCAGGCCCTGCTCCTGCCAGAATGTCAAAGATGCTGGAGCACTTTATAGGGGATCATTAGCTTCTTCATTCCACCCAGGGAAGAGGTGAGGTCGCATCCAGGCAATCTGTCCATCAAAATGCCACTCCTCCTGCCTAAGCCCTGCTTCTCCACTTAAGACTTGACTTGCTAAAGGTGATGCTGACACTAGGAATTGTGTGAAATGGGTTACATTACTGACAATCTCTAACTCCAGTGTCCACAGTTGTCACATGGAGATATCCATCCAGCAGGGCTTACTCAGGATTAAATGTGATCAGTGAGGTTCCTGGTGAATGGGTCAGAAGCTGGGAGAGACCATTGTCACACCTTGACTGCCCAACCTCCGCATCAGGAACTGATGAGTCTGAGCTTTTCCTAACCTCTGGCAACCTCCATGCAGACAGAGGGTCTCAAAATGGGCCAGTTGGGTTATTGCAGGTGCAGCAGGGTCCAGCCTGGCCAGAGGGTGGGGCCCAGGGTTCACCAGCAGTGGCTGCGGCACCTGACAGGCCATTGCTCTGTGCGTCCCCTTGCTTCCGCTGCCATTTCTGAGCCCTTTTCTCTGGCCTTACTCCCATGCTGTGAACTACTCAATAGCCCTCTGATAAGCTCCTGCTGGGCATAAGGTAGTTTAAAATGCTCTTGTTTATAATTAAGAACACTGACTTTTAAAATGCAATATTGTTTTCTGCCCTCCTAGAGTGGAGACCTCTACCTTGTGCATCGCAGGGAAATTGCAAGGGCATTATGAAGATCGTAGCAGGGATTCGCTAGAAAGCTGGTTGGTAGAAACCAACCATTGGTCACATGTACTGGGTTTACCTTCTCACAGACTCCCTTCTGTCTTTCCCCTCATATTCCCAAGTTTCCAGCAATAAAGACAAGAACCAAGCTGGGAATAGAGTCCTGAACAGTTAGGAGTGTTAACAGTTCAGGGCTGCCTGGGGCAAACAGTGACTGGGATTTTCTGTAAGGACCCCTGGATTAATACTCAGGAGACTGTCAGAGGGAAAATGATAGTTTCTATGGCCATATGCTCCTGACAAATCTACACAGCAGAGCTCTCGCCTGTCAATCCTGTAGCATCAACAATCACTCTGGCTCCCCAGACAGGTAAGGAGAACTCATTTTATGAATTCACTCGGCCAATGCTTAGAACCATGATTCACATGAGATGTCATACACTTTGGTTCTGCAAAACCAAAGCTTAATTCCAGCTCTCCCACTTATTAGCAATGGGACTTTGGGCAAGTTACTAAAGATCTCAGTATCCTAGTTTCCTCATCCATGAAATGGGTATAATAATAGCACCTACTTCATAAAGTGGTTGTGGGGATTAAATGAGTCAAAACATCTCAAATGCTTAGAACCGGGCCCAGCACGGCACAGGCTTTCCATATATGATGGTCATTGTTATCAAAGCTTGCTGGCTGCCAAATAAATGGTGCTCATAGCCTAAGGACACTGAGTGACTGAAGGTACCCCACAAGATGACCATAAAGTGATTTCATTACAAGAATCACTAACTGCTGTAAAATGGCCGCCACTGTACAAATAATTTTTTTACAAAGAGAATAGTGGTTAAGAGCAACAGCCATGGCATCCGACAAACTTGGGCCCAAATCCTAACCTGTCACTTCATAGCCGAGTGACCTTGGGCAACTTCTCTCAGCCTCAGTTTACACATCTCTGCTATAAGGTTAATAGTACCTGCTTCCTGAGACTATTTTTTTTAATTAAATCTTTATTGTTCAGATTATTACATTTGTTCTTCTTTTTTTCCCCCCCATAACTCCCCTCCTCCCAGTTCCCCCCCCCCACCCTCTGCCCTCACTCCCCACCCACTGTCCTCATCCATAGGTACACGATTTTTGTCCAGTCTCTTCCCACATCTCCCACACCCCTTTCCCCCCCAAGAATAGTCAGTCCATTCCCTTTCTATGTCCCTGATTCTATTATAATCAACAGTTCATTCTGTTCATCAGATTATTTATTCACTTGATTCTTAGATTCATTTGTTGATAGATGCATATTTGTTGTTCATAATTTGTATCTTTACCTTTGTCTTCCTCTTCCTCTTCTTAAAGGATACCTTTCAGCATTTCATATAATCCTGGTTTGGTGGTGATGAACTCCTTTAGCTTTTCCTTATCTGTGAAGCTCTTTATCTGACCTTCAATTCTGAATGATAGCTTTGCTGGATAAAGTAATCTTGGTTGTAGGTTCTTGGTATTCATCACTTTGAATATTTCTTGCCACTCCCTTCTGGCCTGCAAAGTTTCTGTTGAGAAATCAGCTGACAGTCGTATGGGTATTCCCTTGTAGGTAACTGAGTTTCTTTCTCTTGCTGCTTTTAGGATTCTCTCTTTGTTTTTTGCTCTTGGCATTTTAATTATGATGTGTCTTGGTGTGGTCCTCTTTGGATTCCTTTTGTTTGGGGTTCTCCGCGCTTCTTGGACCTGTAAGTCCATTTCTTTCACCAGGTGGGGGAAGTTTTCTGTCATTATTTCTTCAAATAGGTTTTCAATATCTTGCTCTCTCTCATCTTCTGGCACCCCTATAATTCTGATGTTGGTACGCTTGAAGCTGTCCCAGAGGCTCCTTATACTATCCTCGCATTTTTGGATTCTTTTTTCATTTTGCTTTTCCGGTTGGGTGTTTTTTGCTTCCTCGCATTTCAAATCATTGACTTGATTCTTGCGCTCCTCTGGTCTGCTGTCGGGAGTCTGTAAATTATTCTTTATTTCAGTCAGTGTATGCTTAATTTCTAGTTGGTTCCCCAATATAAGATCGAGGGTCTCATTAGTTTTCTTGTAGATCTCATTAAGTTTATCTGCGGCTTCTAAACAGTTCTTGAGAGACCTTAAAAGTGTGGTTCTGAACTCTATATCTTCCATTGACAATTTTGTCCTGTTTCTTTGTCTCCGCATTTTGTTATGCTTTCTTGGTGCACCCCCTAGTGGTCTTTGTTCGAAGTCTTATAATTAAATCTTGATTGTTGTAGCTAATTCCAGGGAGGGTTTGACCTCCAGGCCAACTGGCTATGAGAATCAGCTGTGTCAGCAGTGAGAGAACTTCTGTCCTCTAGGGAGGTGCTAATCTAGCCTTTGCCTGAGGCTATCCGGCAAATGCCTCTGTGCAGGGCTTGGGCGGGGCCGGTCGCAGAGGATCAACAGGGTGGGCCGGAGAGAGCAGTAATGGCGGCTCTCCGTCCTGTCCCCAGGGGCTCTGCCTCTCTGAGTCCCAGCACCCGCTGCAAAGCTCGGAGAGAAAGCTGCACTCGCTCTGACCGAAGCCAGGCAGTCCTGCTTCTCCCGTTTGAGTCTGGGTCCCTAAAGACTCGCCTGTATCTGGAGCTCAGAGTCTGCCACTCCCTCCCGATTGAAAACGCCAACCGCGCCCTCCGCCGCCAGCCCGCTCCGCACCTCAGAATTTGACTTCAGCACTGCGCCTCCTCTGAGTGTCCGTATGCGTTTCTCTTTCCTCCTAGTTGTAGGACTTCCACTCAGCCAGCGTTCCTGTGGTTCTGGGTGATGTCCCTTCCGTTTTTTGGTTTCACTTTTGAAGTAGTTGTTCAAGGCAGCAAACTCCTGCGTTAACCTATGCCGCCATCTTGGTTCTCTCTTCCTGAGACTATTTTGAGCATCAAGTTGGATACTAAACTGCATAGCTCAGTGCCTGACTCAGGGAAACACTCACTAGATAATTATTATCACTTTCACAACAGCTCTGTGAGGCAGTAGGCTTTTGATCCTCATTTTCTAGATGAGGAACCTGAAGCTCAGAAGAGAATCTCTAACCCCTCCAGGACCTCAGGATCCATAGAAGGCACAAGAGAGATCTCAAACCCCACATTTTCCACCTAAACACACCCAGCCCACCAAAAATTCTCCCTGCTCAGCATGATATGGTGATTTCCATTTTGGGTGGGTGGACTGTCAGGGTCTGTCCAATTTTCTCAACTAGAAAAAGATGTTTCAGTGATCCTCAAAATCATCCTAGCATTGTTTCTATTGCCCTCTGTGCCCTTTTAATACTTATAGTCAGGTGATCCCAGTTCCCAGGGCAGGTTAGTGGGGGTGGGCTAATCCATGGTCAGGTCAGAGAAAGGACAGCCTTCATCCAAAACTGCATTTTGTCAAATTCAGGAGATTTTTCTCTCTTGCCTATGAGCCCTTTGGCTTTTGATACCTCTGATTGAGTACATTCTTGTCACCCTCACCTCACATCCTTTTTTAAGGTAAACAGGATAGTTTCAGGCCTGGAAATGTGTCAGGTCTCAGACTGAAGAGCCACAGTTTCCGAGCCTTAAATTAAAACCAGGGAGAAAATGTTCTCTTCTGTGTCAGAAAGAGGTCCGTCACTCTCAGACTTGTTTTCCGGCACTTTGCTCCTGCTCTTTCTCTGAATAGACTTGACACACGAATTACTTGGATGTGTCATGTGCTGTCATCTCAAGCCAACAAGCTGATGGTTTAATGCAAATGACATGGCAGCCCAGGAATGTTATACTGGAACTCACCTCACACTAAAGTTGTGGCAACAAGTCATCCCACCTGGGGATTTTAAGTAAGAGTTTGGCATCACCCTCATCTCTTGGTCCTTGATTTCTTAGAAAAGGAACTAGCCCTAGAAAATAGGGGGATAGGCAACAGGATATATTCCCATCTCCTAAAGACAGGGTTCTTTCTACCCAAAGAAGTGCAGTCTTCTCCATGGAAACAAATCTCTTTGTGTCTCTCTGTCTCCTCTCCCTCCTCGCTCCCTCTTTCAACCCACAAAAATGATCAAAGGAGCTTGAAACATCCAACAACTCAAAAACAATGTCAGGAGTCAATTTATTATTCTGCTTTTAGGATTACTTGTTTGCCAAGTGAAAGTGTCCAATATTGAGTAATTGAGTTATTACAGCGCAGCTGGTTGGCAGAAAGCCTCTTGCCTGGGACAGAGGGTCTAGTCAGCCGTGGGCAAACTACAGCCTGCGGGCAGGATCCGACCATTTGAAATGAATAAAACTAAAAAGAAAAAAAGACCGTACCCTTTTATGTAATGATGTTTACTTTGAATTTATATTATTTCACATGAACACTCCATCCATGCTTTTGTTCTGGCCCTCCGGTCCAGTTTAAGAACCCATTGTGACCCTCGAGTCAAAAAGTTTGCCCACCCCTGGCTCTAGTTCCTGATATGGTGAGGCTTTGAGCAGGTCACTTGACTCTCCGGGCCTCAATTTTTCACCTGGGAGGATAGGGGGTGGGTGGTGATGAAGGGTTGGGTAATTTAGTACTTAATGATGTGCACACTTTATGGACCTCCGATTGGGAAATTTTGGCTGTCCCTTGAGAATAAAAGCTAATAAGCAAATGTTCTAGTTTTCCCTTGGAGATAGGATAATTAATAATTAGTACAGTATATATAAACTATTTTAGAACTATGGATCTGCTTACATGATAACTAAAGAGGTGAGAAATAAGAATCCAATGAAACTTAGAGGCTGGAAGAGCTTTTGGGGATCCTCTGTCCGTCCCCTCCTTCTATAAAGATGGAGCCAGAAGTTCAGAAGTGCCAAGAGTCAGAAACCCACTGCCCCCTGCTCACAGACCCTCTTCCCATACTCAGGAGGCCCGTGGTGTCTCCTATCCACCCAGTTTGGAAATACTCAGCTTGTGAACTCTTGTTCCATTCACTTTTTGCCAAATAGTTTCTTAGGACCAGAATGATGAATGGATTCCCATCATTGCCTTTGAGTTGTTAGACGGGACCTACTCTCTTATGCATTTTTGTGGGTACAGAGGGAAAAACAAAAAGAGAGATCAGTTGGATGTTTCTTTGGGGAAAATAGGCCTGATAATGAGCTGTCTTCTCATGGAAAAACAGGTCTAGGAAAATGTATGTGTTCACTCTATGTGAAGTATCCTGCCTTTCCTTA
Source organism: Myotis nattereri (assembly GCF_964212035.1). Taxonomy (NCBI): domain Eukaryota; kingdom Metazoa; phylum Chordata; class Mammalia; order Chiroptera; family Vespertilionidae; genus Myotis; species Myotis nattereri. The sequence continues at coordinate 52,328,158 of NC_138080.1, forward strand.
CAACCTTGTCATTTATATGTGACCATGTCATTTATATATCACATTTTTTCCCTTGAAAGTCAGAAAAAAATACACATTTATGTCTCATGGAGCCTTATTTAATCATTATTTCTCCCATTACAAGTAAAATTAATATGCTCAGACATAACTATGCTAATCTTTCCAACTGCTGACCTAACCTGATTCTGTCTTCTGCTCTGAGTGTATCGACTTCAAGTCAGGGACAGCTAGCATATGTCAACATTAACTGGCCTCAATTACATTTTTATACATGAGTAAATTGTTTAACTGGTGGCCGTGTTGCTCAGTAGGAGTGCTTATATTTAAAAAGGAGTTAAAATCAACAAATATGTGTATGAACAAAATGGTAATAAAAGCATAAGTTATTGTTTGCTGAGTTTGACATATATAGCAGCCCTGACTGTTGCCTAAAGTCATCAGTTAAATACATCAACTGCTGCACATTGACAAGCAGTAAAGAAAGGAAAGTTCTATTGTATTTGACATAAGAAGAAAACCAAATTCACAGCTGAGAATTCGAGGAAGGCAGAAAAAGTCGGTGTGCAAACTCTTCCTGCAGCCAACTGTTCTTGTTTCTATGGGGTTGGATGTGTGCCAAAGAGTCAGCTAAATCGTGGGCAACCTATTTTTAATCATTTAAACCTTTAGACAACACAATTATAAAAGATAATATTTTGGAGGAGAAAGATTTAATTCTTTCTTCATTGTTTTAGCAGAAGGTCATTAGATAGTTTTAAACTCTACCCTTTTGGTACACTCTTTTAATAGAGGACTGAATTTATCTAAGTACCTTGCTTTAAAAAATGTGGTTACATGTATTTTTGAAAACCAAGCCAAGAAATACAAGACCCATAAAATCCTGAAGCATATTAAATGACGGTTCCTTTTTCCTTAATCCACCACCACAAATATCAATTAAGTGTAATTATATTAAATAGGTTCCCCTGAGAGCAAATAAAGATTTGCCAGAACACAAATTGCTACCCAGGTGAACATTATATAATTTTCTTGAGTACACAGACAAATACAGATGGTACACTCCAGAATGTAATGTAACAAATGGGTGTTTACCGTAACATATACATTTATTTTTTGCTTAGCTACCAAATGGCAGAGGGCCAAGAAATACAAATAAAATATAGGAGTTTTTCTTTCTCTTTTCTTGGATGAGAGGATAAATGTTGCATTTTATATTAATAACTGCTAATTAAAAGGCTATTAATCTGGGACAATAATAAATAAATGGACACCACTAGAAGCAAATGCCAAATGAACTTGCAAGGTTTAGCAAAAAAAAAAAAGAAAACAAAAAAAAAAACTTACTTAAACAACTATTTTTCTTATTAAAAACAAATGTTTTATTAAGCTTACTATGAGAGGAAGAAATGAGTCCATAAATTGGAGAGTAAAACAGGTAGGATAAAATGTGTTTTAACTATTTTAGGAGCTAACTGTTGCACTCATATGGAAGAGGAAGAACAGAAAGCTTTGTGGGACAAAGGGCAAAGGTAACAAATAACTTTCCCAATTATGAAAATGAGCTGCCAAAAAGATGTTTGAATTCAAAGATCTCAAGCAAGCTTCTTTTTTTTTCCTGCAGAAAAAAAATGCCATACTGATGTTCTTTTTCATTATACAATACGTAAGGTATGAATTTCTTCTGTCATATGTTTTTAGGGATGGAAATTTAATTCATTCTCGATGTCGTATGGAAAACTTTGAAAAATAATCAATTTAAGATTGAATGTGCTGATATGTCAAGTATTTTTAGTCTCTGACCTTTTTAACATGATAAAAATAACTATCTCAAAACAGAATCTTGGAAGCTTAGTCATTTTCCTTTTCCCATTGATCACTCTCTTCAGATTGGCACCTCAGCTCCACCACACCCTCAACACTGACTTCCGTAGTGAGAATATTCAGATTCAGATCTAGGAAGTGCTATAGGGGCACCAGAAGTTGCAGCTTTGGGGTTTATTTGACCTTCAGCTAGAAAATATCAGAAGTGGCTACTAAGCACCCTTCTCATATCAGTGATTCTAGGATTTCCTATAAAAATGTCAAGTAATATGACCTCAAGGTAGGACTTACGCTGGTGAGATAGATGCTGCTCTGTAAGGAGTTGTCTGGTCTGTCCCTCTCCTGGCTGAGGGTGAGTTCCACATGACACTTGACTTGAGAGACCCTCCTACCTCACAGAGATGCCCCTCAAACTGCTTAGAGAGACTCCTAGTAGTTGGGGTGGCCTGGCTCTTGTTGAGCTAATGCTTGGAGAGTACCAGGACCCAGAGACTTGTGATCAGTCACCCTGACTAGGGGTCAGGTGGTTACTAAATCCCAAGCTTCCATTCTGTCTTGTGAATCTTAGCCTCTCAGCAGTGGCTGGTGAGTTTTGGCTGTCCTCTTCTCCCTGTTCTGCACCTGGGGTGGAATGAGGAGGGAGCTTCCATTCTAGGACAGGGAAGGGGAAGGAGGTTATAGAGTGGTCTTGCATCCCTTTCTTCCTTTCCACCCTCCTAACCCACCCAACTCACTCTGCCTTCTTTCCTTCCTTCCTTTTCTAGAGAAACTTAGAAAGATGAGTTCATCACATTCCTTAGTTCATGGCACATTATCTACTCTGGTAACAAGGAAGGCTGCTCTCTCAGACTGATTGGTTGGTTAGTTAGTTGGTTAGTTGGTTAGCTAACCATTCCCTTCTCTTTTTTCCGTACCACATGAGGAAACCATTCTAATGGGTGATACAAATCTTGTTGGTTGTGCTTATAAAATTCATAAGGTAAGTCTCAATACATGCCTTTTGATTTAAGTGAGTGGTATAATGTTGTAGATCTCATAATGTTCTTTATAAATGATCACTCAGCCTTTCATGTTTAATACTTTACCACTTGCTTCTACCGGCTGCATAACACTTCATGATGTACATCCACCACGTGTCTCCTGGTTGGTGACTGCCTCCACCTTTCTCCAACCACAAATAACACTGCAATGAACATCCTTGTATGTGGACACATGAGAATTTGGTTGGGGCCACATACTCAGGAGTGGAATGCCTTCCTTTAACTGAGTACTGCCAGGTTGCTCTCCAGAAGGGCTGTGCCAATCTTTACTCCCACCTGTGGTGACTAATGTTCCTCTGTACCTATCTCCCCAAAACATCTGGTTCTTGGGTGCAATTTTTAAGAATAATGATTCATAATTTGAAAGAAACCTTCTCTACATTCTCTTGTCCATTGCTTTCAAAATTCTTCCCCAATTCAAAAAAGAATGCTGTCCTACATTTGAGTATACAAGGTGGGCCAAAAGTGGGTTTACAGTTGCTTATATGGACAATAATACAATAATTAGTAAATACTAATACAAGAATAAACTGTGTTTTGTGTACTCATAACTATAAACCTATTTTTTCCCTGTCTTGCATATTACATATTTTCTTTTTAGAAAGAATGTGACAATATTATTATCAAATTACAAAGGAATGGAAAGAATATTGCATTATCTTGTTCTACATAATCCTCAATTTTCTATACTAGGAAAAAATAGGTGATATGCAAGGCTCAAAAGAAATGCATTAGAATTAACTGGTCAATTTCAAAGACCTAGCTGGGAGTTGACTTCACCTAGTGACCCTCTCACCCATTAGATCTTATTTTAGTTACATCCTGAAAGCTCTCCCTAACCCTCAAAGCTAGAGAGGTACACTTCCTGTGTATCAGAACTGCCTGTTTCTCACCCTAAGTTCCATTCGGCAAGCTCCTGTCTTGTTCATGGCTGAACCCCAACTGCTAAAAGAGCTCAATGATCCATACCAGGCATTGGACAGATATGGTTTCTAATTACAATTACAATGTGGATTTCTTTCCCCCCCCCCATACCACCAAGCAATTCCTGTACACCAGCTGGGTGTCCTACAATTCAACTCAATTCTAAAACTATCTAGTCAGGTCTCACAGGTGAAGGGCTCAGTCCTACAAGACTGCTCCCCAACTTCAGATGTCAATCACAAGTCCAAGTGATTCTGATGACCCCCTCCTCCTTGGAGTTGATTAATTTGCTGGAGTGGCTCACAACTCTAAGAAAAACAGTTACTGACTAGATTACTGACTTATAGTGAAAGGAATAGCTAGATGGAAGAATGTGGCACTCTCCCCACATCTCCATGTGTTAACCACCCTAGAAGCTCCCAGAACCCTGTCCTTTTTTGGGGTTTTATGGAGGCTTCATTACATAGACCTGAGTGATGAAATCATTGGCCTCTGGTGATTGATTCTACCTTCAGGCCCTCTTCCCTCCCAGGCGGTCAGGGTGGGACCATCCCCGCCCTTAGGTTACCTACGGGCTTTCCCAAAGTCACCTCCTTAGATAGCAAAGAACACCCTTATGGCTTTCATCAGTTAGGAAATTCCAATGGTTTTAGGAGTTCTGTGCCTGGAACTACTAGACAAAGACCAAACATTCATTCTTTCGTATAAACCACAATATCATAGAAAACATTGTCAAATAAGTGAATGCATAATAAGTAAGTTGATTTTAGGTTGCCAATGCCTAACAGTGCCTGACACAGACCTTGACCTAAATAAATGGATAAATGTGTAAACAAACATCCACTGCCCCTCTTGTTCCACCTTTCCTTCTCTCCTCTGGGCTCCCCCATCAGATATTCCTCCTTGAATTTTGCCAGATTCCAGGTGAGAGGTCAGGGCAGCTACCAGCAAAGCTTTAATTCACTTTACTGCCCGTTGCCCCTTTTCTCACTCTGGGATCATAAGGTGTTGGGGGAACTAGAAACAACCATGTCATGAAAGAGTTGTGGGCCTCAGGGAAGGAGTGAGAAGGAATAACCAAGAGGTAACATTCCAACTTGGTGTTCGTGAGCACACACACAGCTTTCCTGCCCTCCCCTGCCTGAGTCCCCCTGCCCCTCTCCCCTTTCAGGTTTTATCCTTCATGACAGTCTAATGAAGGGCTGGTTTGGGGGGTGGAGGTCCCCTGATTACACACAGATCTATACGTGCACATACCAAAGAGAAAATACATATAATTATATTAAGACCATTTGTTTTCATATCTATACAGTTTATAGTGATCTAAAGTTGACAGTTTCTAGGCATAGCTCTCCCCTAAATAAGCTCTCCATATTTTTCCTGGATGTGAAAGGCTGTTTTCACAGCCAGAAAAGAGCACTTGAGAAATTCTTGGGGACTGAGTGGAGCATCAGGCCATCTTCCTTGGTTTACAAGCAGTGAACAACTCATCTTAAACTGTGTTTCTATCGCCTTGCAGTCAGCAAGAGAACCTTTAGAATCAAAGCCATCCCACCCCCACTATTTGGACCAGAGAACTCAGACATTTGATAGCACAAGCCCATGCCAGTTGCATTCCAAATATGATAACGCATTTGCTTGTGCTATAGCGTCTGCTCAGTGTTTTGACTGAAAGTCTCTCACCTCTCTGTGTCAACCTTGGCGTTCATGCAGAGATTTGCAAAGGGACATTGACAGCACAAATTACAGGGCTCTCACCATTCGCTTAGAGATTACTTGGATTGGGGGGATGAGAGGACATTGGGGGGATAAGGACACATTTGTAATATCTTAATCAATAAAGGGAAAAAATAGAGATTACTTTAACAGAGAGTGTTTGAGCTAAATGTATGTATCTTGACATGGTTAATCACTCATAGCTTTTAGCATAGGGTCTTACTTACATACTAAGATATTGCGATCAGTTAACTTGTCCATATAAATTTAAAATCAAATTAGTCCTATTGCTAATGGTGTTTCTCCTTCTTAAGTTGAGGGCAGTTGTCCAGTTGTCTTGCCCTACCTCTGACACAATGCAGGTAAGGGTCCCACCTCCCCTGGCGAGGGATCATCTTCTCAAGCCCTTGGAGTTGCTTAGAAGAAAAGGGCAAGTTAAGGGCAAAATATATAGCCTCCATCTCCAATAAAATGAGTTACCCAAACCAGCCAACAGCATTTTATTGAAAAAGAACAAAATTGTTGAACAAGCAGATTTTTTTTTAGAAGACCACTATCCTTAGAAAAGAATAAGTTTTTTTGTTGTTGTTTCTGTGCTGTGGAATTTCTCTGAGTGACCTGAGGGTAATTCTACCATAAGTGAGTCATATGAAATCCCTCAGTAACATCACTGCACAAGAGTGTTCAGCTTCCCAGGCACTGCCTTCTAGACACTTAAACTTCAGGAGAACAAAAGGATGGCTTGGTTTGGGCCAACTGACTGGGGAACATTGGGTTGGTCTGTCCCTCAGCTCTAGATGACAACAGGTGCCTTATAGAAATGCATCCTTTAAGCCACAACATAAATGCCATCCTAAATTATTTCTAAAATAAAGCAGAGAACACATGCATACTACATGCTAGATGGCATACACAGGAGTAGAGGGAAGATCTAACTGTCCCAGTGTCTGACTCAATGTCTAACATTTATTCAGCAGTCATCACTGTTCTAAGCACTTTACATATATGAACCCATTTAATATTATTACTGTCCCCATTTCACTGATGCAGAAACTAAGGCACAGAGAAATTAAATAGCTTATGTGAAGGTACACAGCTCAACCAAGGCAATTTGGATCCAGAGCTTTTTTTTTTTTTTTTTTCCGAAGATGCTATATTGCTGACCTATCGACAGCCTGGGCTCCAAGAGGGCCTACAGGAGAAGCATGAAGCATAGCCCCTCCCTACTAGGACCTCATAGTCTAGGGAAGAAAGAGTTGTGATGGAGCTTCTGGCCACGAAGAGTGTTGGGTGCACATCGAGATGGCTGGACCCTCCCCCCCTGCATAAAGGCAAGAGAGACTCTGAGAGGGGCCACTGCTTTCGCTCACAAGCCAAGGGCTGACCACCTGCCCTTCTCTCAGGCCAGGCAGGTGGCTCTGGAGGTTTGGAGGGGCAGGCTGGTTGAGCTGTTGGAACTTCCAGCAGCTGCCCAACTCTTATACTTGATACAGGTTCACAACCAAGCAAGACTGGTCCTGAGTGGCTGCTTTTCAGAATTGGTTCCATTCTGGGAGTGTCCGGGGGGGGTTTCAGAGATACAATTAATTCAGGAGATATTCTGGCCTCCATAGGAATGAGCCTTCTGACAACACGTGTCTGTGGAAGCCAGCAACCAGTGTGAATCCAGGATGGACTCCAGATATGGAGAATGCCTCTGTAGTTGTTACTTTGGCATCATCCTGTGATTCTAATAAGTAATTGACTGATTCAGAAGATTCACTTTACAGAGACCACCCTGTCTGCTTTCTCAAAGTTTCTCCAAAGCACCAGCACAATCCACCGAGAGCAAGACCTACGTACTACTGCCTGCCTCCTTCTCCCTTCCAGCGTCTCTCTTAGAAGCCAATCTGAATCGGTTTCAAGAATTTCAAAGTAAATATTTTTAATCTACCAGAGTCCATTTACAAATATGAAGCTATTATATAGTTTTTTCTCACTAAAAATGTGCCTGAGACAGCATGTGATAACCAGGGCTTATCATTAAACGATGAACATTGGTGTATTTACTCCACAAAGATACGGTGAATTGCTCTATAGAGCAAAGATTCCTTACTGGGTTTAAAAATATGATTTAAACTCCAACCCTACCCCCAACCTCCATCATACACACTCCATCTTGTTTCACTTTAAATGAAATTGTGTGTTTTCCCCCTAGGAACACATTTATTGTGTGTTTATGTTTATCTGGGACCTTATCAGCAGAATTCTCCCCAATGACTAAAAATACATAGGACTAATCTGAAGTTGAATACAAATGGTTCTATAAGCATCCAGGTTCCCGTCACCCCCTTGTCCTTGGCACTCTGTGAAAAACTGAGTCCACGGATCCCTTGGGTTCCCAATGAGCACACGAGCTTGCTGCTGACAAGAAGAAACTGCTGTTCAAATTACAGATGGGAGCTGGAATGAGCATCCTGAGTCATAGCTCTAACCCACAGAGGAACAGAGGCTCCAAGATGTTGCCTCAGAACTGACAGTCACCTTAAGGTAAACACTTAGACTGTAGCATGCAGTTTTATGAGCCCCATATGTGGTTTCCCCTCTGCCTCACAGGTGCACGTGCATAATTTTTCTTTGCTGAGGAAACTGTAATATCCTACTCTTAGCACTGCAGAATCCCTGCTCCCAGAGAGCATATTAAATGACTTCCCAGTTTCCAAGGCTTAGTTAAGAGCTCTATAAAAACGACTACATATTTTACACAAGTCCTTGCTAAGCATGTTGACCGATTCTCCCCCTAAAGATACTTCTAGCCAGGAACCCATTCAATGTTGTCCGAAAGGGGTTAGAAAGGACTGCTCCTTTTTTCCCCTGCAACATTTTATCTATGCCAGTCAAATACCAGGTCATCCTTAGCCAGCTGATCTCTTCTTCTTTCTTAAGCTTGCAAAGCAGGTGAGAAACGACGTCACCAAAGTTTCTCTCTGCTCATATTTGGGGCCAAAAAGTAGTGTACGAGCTAGTGAGAAGCGTTCGGAGAAACAGACTAAGTGTGCATTATTTTCCTCCTACCAAAGCGAGTCCCTTTCTCTCTTCTGGGCACTTCCCAATTTTAAAAGTTGCCTGAGATTTTGAAGAAACACAAAAGAAGGAGTGGTTTATTAAATCCAATCTATGAGCCTTAGAGATCCAATTTTTTCTTTTTATTCATTCATTATGGATTTATTAAAAATATATAGTTGTCAGGGCTGGTGGTTGAATCAATCACCAACGGCCAAATGATTTAATCAATCATGCCTGTGTGATGAAGCCTCCATAAGCACCCGAATAGACGAGGTTCCCGGAGCTTCTTGACTGGTGAGCGCATGGAGATTGGGGTGGAGTGGTGCCTGGAGAGGAAATGGAAGCTCTGAGCCCTTTTCACACATCTAGCCTTATGCATCTCTTCCATCTGGCTGTCCCTGAATATCCTATTATCATAAACCAGTAAACTAAGTAAGTAAAAAAGATATATGGTTGTTTAGTGGTTGCAAATAAAAGAATGGGTGGTTTATTAAAGCCAATCTATGAGCCTCAGAAAACTAATTTTTCTTATTATTCACTCTGGATCTATCAAAAATATATAACTGTTGAGTAGTTGCATTGGGCACTGTGATAGCACTGGGTGGATATTGATGAAGAAGCTACGCATGGTTGTTACCCTCAGGGAGCCTGTTGCCTGCTAAATGAGACATATTTTAAACAAGTAGAGATATAAAACACAATACTCATGAGTGGGCGCATGATGTGTCAATTGTACCTCAATCAGACTGTTACAAAAACATAGACACAGCACAGAGGGGTCTTACCACCGGGTCAGGGACACTTGTTTCTACCCTGTATTCCCACTGAGTGAGCATGCCCACTAGAAATTGTCTGCGTGTTCTCACTTGATACCTGGTACACACTAGGTGCTTCTTAAAATATCTGTGACCCAGGCAGAGTATGGAAAGCCAGGATTGAAACTTGCCTGATTGAAGATTATGGAGAATAGAAGGAAACACAAAACATTTAGCTGCCACCTCCTGCCACAGATCCTCTGGCCACATCTTAACTTGGCTGATTGGATTGGCTGTTCTTGAGGCCACTCCTCTCCCCCTCTTTTGGGGGGTAACTTTAATCTCCCCAACTGCTTCATTTTCCACTTCGGTGAGTCACCAGGCAGAGGATGGAGAATGTAAGTCATTATTTTCATCATCTTTGCAGATAATTTGATACTGTACATAGTCCTTTAGAATGTTTCTTCTGTATTTATATCTTGGCAAGGGCACACTACATTGTTTGCAATTCCTCTATTCTCACTGCCAGCTTTTTCTGGAAAAATCAAAGAAAATAAGATGCAGGATACATCAAGCCACAACCACTTGGCTCCCTGATGTTGCAAGGTTTTTCTCACTCCCCTGCCCCCTTCACCCCTTCATTGGTTTCAGTTCAGTGCTCTCTCTCTCTCTCTCTCTCTCTCTCTCTCTCTCTCTCTTTCTCTCTCTCTCCTGATGCTTTTGAGGATACCCTTTGCAGACCTCCTGGGGCCCCCAGTTTTACTCAGGGGCTGCTTGAGAGCATGCTAACCCCCTTCCTCTTTCATGCCCCCAAATTCAACATTCCAGAAGACTCTTCTTCCAGGTGAGACTGGCTTATTCTCTGACAGGTTTCTACTTGCATTGAGATGAGGGACAGAGAAAAATTAGGTGTGCTCCATGAATACAATGAAAGAAAGCCCCTAATCTAAACCAGCCCAGAATTTCAACGTTATGGACATGTCCAACACTCCACACATTGTTAGAGCTAGCTCCTCTAATAACAGCAGAGACTTCTTGGACTTCCAAACGAGAAATTGAGTTACCATTTGCTGCCCTGTGCAGCGTTTAGAAAAGTTTTCCTTGCAGGGCCAAGCCAATCCTTATGGGCATGAGAGTGTTCCTTTGGTGAACAGAGACGAAAATTGAGAGTTATTTACCAACATGCATCACTAACCACAGTAAAATGTACGCCTTGGCCCTTGAGTCAGAGTACAACTGTTTTCTTGACATTTGGGATTGAATGTTTTCAACATATTAAACAAGACTCTGCAGTAAAATATTGACACTGTACTTCTTAGCGTTGTGTCAAGCATGTGTCTGAAAGATTTCCTCTGAAGAAATAGTCTGACCCAGATTTAGTTGTGGGTGGCATTGGAAATGTGTTCCCTGATGTGTCTACTGACGATCAGCTGCTGTGGGACATCCCCCAGTTATAAGAAGAGACTAATCTGTGTGACTAGAGACTTTGGACCATCCCCTAGGCGGAATGTCAAGCCCCACATTGAAGAGCCTATTTGTTTCAATTATTACAAAAAGGATTGCATCAACAATTCAGAGATCCAGTCATGAGTTTGGTAATGAACTTGGAGACGTGCTACTCATACCATGTACACATGGCCAAAGGATGTATGGTTTCATTCTAGATTTAAGAGAACCCAGCATTTATAATATTAGCATACTCCCATGGGGGAGCCCCATCAGGGGATCCAGCACCCAAGTGGATTGTCTTTTTTCTATCGATTTTGGAATTTGACAGAATAATCAATTAGACGATGAGATCAGTTGCATCATGCATTTCTTTGTCTCCTTTTTCCAGACTGAACCCCAGAAACATGGTGCTGCAGTGTGCAGTCACTGAAGGCTGCATATGTTATTGCCTAAAAGTCTGCGTTATGTTTCTGAAAACCAGATAGCTAACTAATGGTGATCATTGGGCCAGAGAAAGTTTGGTTGTTGTTTCCTGTCTCCGGTCAGTGAAATCTTTGCCCTCACTTCACCTGCAACTCAGAGCCAGCAAAGAAAGGGCTGAACTGCGCGTGCCAACGTGTCACTGGAGCGCGCAGCAGGGACAGCCACTGCCCTCAGCGATGTGGAATCTATTTCCTCTCACAATAGCTTGGGTCACATTTCTTATGCATTAAAATATGAGGTTGTGTTGTGGGTTGAACTGTGTTCCTCAAAAAGATGTTGAAGTGTTAACCCCTGTGTTCTGTGAATGTGACTTCATTAGGAAATAGGGTCTTTGTATGTGTAATTTTATTAAAATGAGGGCATACTGGATCAGGGTGGGTCCTAAGAAAAGGACTGGTGTTCTTTTCATCAGTTTATTTGGGTGGCATTGGTTAATAACGTTATATATGTTTCAAGTGTGTAACTCTATGCTACATCATCTGAATATTGTATTGTGTGCTCACCACCCAAGGTCTAGTGTCCCTCCAACAGCATAAATTGAGCCCTTTAACCCGCTCCATTCTCTCCCCACCCCCTCCTCTCTGGTAACCACACTTATGTTATGGCTGATGTTCTTAGATGGAGGAGGAAATGCAGACACACAGGGGACAAAGCCATGTGAAGACCAAAGCAGACATTGTGGAGTGAAGCATCTACAAACCAAAGAGCACCAGAATTGCCAGCAAACAACCGAAGTGAGAAGAAGCAAGGAAAGCCCTAGCAGGTTTGGCTCAGTGGATGGAGCTTTGGCCTGCAGACTGAGGGGTCTTGGGTTCAATTCCAGTCAAGGGCACATGCCCCAGCTGCAGACTCAGTTCCCAGTAGGGGGTGTGCAGGAGGTAGCCTCTCATCATTGATGTTTCTATCTCTCCCTCTCCCTTCCTCTCTGAAATCATAAAAAGGAGCAAAGAAGGGCCCTAGAGCCTTCACAGAGTATGCTGACCCATGATTTTAGAGTTCTAGCCTCCAGAACTGTGAGATAATCAATTTCTGTAGTGGTAGGAAACGAATACAGGTTTATTTTGATTCTTTTACCATTTCAGTTTCCAAATCTCCAAATTTTCTATTTTTAACTTCTATAGTGTTTATCCATCAAGATTTGAACATTACATTTTTATTTAAAAATGTCTTTCTGGAAAGTGGCTGGTTTCATTGATGACTTTGCAGTGGAATGTTTGCATATCAAGGGAAAAGAAAGGAAATGCTTGTGTGTTTAAATGCATTGCTCTTGCCAAAATAAGAATAATTGTCTACCCATAATATGACAGTTAAGTAAGGGCTAATTTTGCAGCAGAAAACCTGCAGAGAATGAACTTTCAATCAGCACTGCTCCCCTGGGTAAGTGGCTAAAATTCCAATATGCAGGAGAAATCTCTGGTGCCCACCAACAGGCTTCTCCATGAATTGCTTGTATTGGGGGGCCCTGCACACTGACATAGTTAAGTACTGATGGATTGACAGGAAGCCCCAAATTTGAATCCTCATAAAAACAATCTTACCTCATAGTGTGGCAGTGGGAATTAAACAAGATGACATAGTTCCTGCTATACACTGAAGGCCCAATGAAGAGAAACCAGTAACTAAAAAGATACCCAAGTGTTGTTTTTTTTTTTAAATTGGAAATCACTCTGAATCCATTATGAGAGGAAGCAAACTCTAAAAAGACATGTTAAGTATATCCAGGAAGTAAAATTTACTAGATATTTTCCCAGAACACTTAAAAAAACTCAAGACCCCAAATTGTCTCATTTCTGTACCCTGAATACAAATCTGCCCCCACCCACACACACCAAATGACGACAGTTGATGTTCACCCTGGCTTGCACTGATCCATCCAATGTTAGCTCCTGACGTGCTGACGATAAACTGGATGGCAAAGCTTGTGTCTGCTAAACAATAACCAATTAATCGTATAGCAAGGCCTAAGACCAAGTCAATATTACATCTCAGCTATACACATTTTCTTTGATCACCAGATTAACCCCTAAATTAGTTGATACCTAAGTTAATTGATACCTATAGATAGTAAATATCAAGTGAGATAATGTAATTTTGTGGAAAACAGTAGTTTGAATTAAGGCACAAAAGCTAGCATGGGTATGACTGCTCTTAGAGATAACAGCTGCAAGAATCGGTGGGTCATGTGTCCACATGTGACTTTGCCTGATGAGTGCCTATTCGTCCTTGCCAAGACAGCAACCCCTCAGGTCCGCTCGCTGCAGAGCCTGTGTAGCTGCTGTTGTTGCTGTTACAACCTCCTGTCCTGATTGCTGAGCCTCCCCTGGGTGGGCAAGTTAGACAGAATCTTTCTCAGGGGCCCACAGACCACCAGGGGCTGGCCCCTCCCACCTCTCTGCCACCAGTGGGGAACGCCCTGCCTGGAGTGGTGAGAGTCCTTTCCCTCTCCTGAGCTGGGTCCTCCTCCTTCAAACTGCTGGGACTGAGGTGGCAAGAGGGGCCAGGGATGCTCACTTTTGTTTTGCTTATGCAGGTGAGTGTGTGGTCTCGGTGTAACAACCACAATTGGGAAAAGACTCCCTGCCCTGGCTGTAATTGCCAAGCAGAGTTAAAAGAGTAGCCGGTATGGTCAGGTAGAAAGCAAGTATAGAATAGTAGTTTCCCAAGTGTTTGTTCAAATCAAGTTTAATCAAGTTTATTCTTATGTGTATTTCTTGTAATTTTGTATTTTAAAATGACTTAAAACTTAGGTTATTAAAAGAGTACAAGATACACTCAATATGCCTTTTACCCTAAGTCATCAATTGTTTATTTTATTTCATTTGCTTTATCATTCTCCCTCCATAGGTAGAGATATATACGTGTACGGATATATTTGTTTATATGTATATCTGTGTATATATGTGTTCATGTGCACATGTGGATATGTATTTATATATATATATATATATATACATACATTATTTTTAAGCCATTTGAAAGTAACTTGAAGACATCATATGCCTTTACCCCTTAATGTTTAGTGTGTATATCTTAGGAACATTCTCTTACAAAAACCACAGTGCTATTTTCAAATAATAATAAGTCGTTTTGATGCAATTCTATAATCTAATCCACAGACGATTTTCAAAATTCCCCCCAATAACCTTTATATAGAGCTGATGATTTTCCATCCAGGGTTCACTCCAGGAACACACCTGCATTTAGTGGTCATGTCCCGCCCCCCTTAGCCGGCACATTCCCCAGTCTCTGTGTGAGTTCACCTGTCCACTTTCAAAATTACAGGCCAGAGCATTTCTCCATTTGGATTTGACTGACATTTTCTTACAATTAGACTGGATCCTGAATTTTTTATAGAAATGTCCAAGTGATGCTGTGCCCTTCACCGCATACTGTTAGCTTGTCCCATTGCTGGTGACATTGACTTTGGTCACTTGGGTAAGGTGGTGTCCATGAGATTTCTCCACTGTAAAATAACTGTCTTTCCACATGTAATTAATAAATAATTTGTGTGGAAACACTTTAAGATCATAAAAACATCCTGTTTCTCCTCCAATTTTCACTCACTGGTTTTAGCATCCAGTGTTGATTTCTAAGTCCATCATTCCTTCTGTATGTATTACTTGCCATTCTATTTTATTATTTTTGATTATGTTTTATGTAGTGATTCTTAGCATGTATTTTTCCTCATTTATCTTTTTTACTTGTGCCAATGTAAACTCATAGGTTTTTATTTTATTCAATGTGTTATAATCCATGAATATCATTTATTGTTGTTCCACTTATTTATTTATGCATTCATTGGTTGTTCCTGTATGTGCCCTGACTGGGGATCAAACTCCTCAACCTTGGTGTATGGGGTTGATGCTCCAACTAGCTGAGCTACCTGGCCAGGGCTTCATTTCTTATGTTAAAATTGACCAGTAGGAATCCTTTGAAACTGGCTCCTCTGTCCTTTACATATGTCTCCATTCATCTTAGAGCACTTCCTTACTTTCTAGCAAACTAAGAGACTTATGGGCAGTTTTAACAAAATAATCACATGTTTGCATCAGCAATGGCCATACAAAAAAATACCATTAGTGTCAGTCTCCCTTTGCAAGACCCTTGCCCTGGAAGGCTGGTGCATGGAAGGGGAGGGGTTATACCAGGCAGGCAGGCTGCCTCTGGCACCTCGTGTCCAACAAGGCTATAGATAAGCATTTAGTGGCAGAAACCTCTGCATGGGTTTAGGAATTGGGGGCCACTGAGTAGAAGGAAAATGTGCTCGCTCTATTTTTTACTCAAGCATCTATGACGTTATTTGTCATGGTCTTTCTCTGCTCTAATATGCAATATAGATGCAGCAGAGGAAAAACTAAGATTCACAAATCATCAAGGATCTTAGATACACAGTGCCCATACCTCAGCCATCAGTATGCACAAACTGTACTTATATCCGACATCTCTGCACCAGGGGATGAGACCAAATAGGCAGCAACCCAGGGTGTGGGTCAGTTTCAGAGCGTTCTGCACATGTGGCCTCAGACACTTCTCAGCTGGCCCATGAGTGCAACGGGCTAGAGAAGACATGAACCCTGAAGGGAACATGGAGGGAAGTTTGTGTTTCACGCTTCCATTCCCTAATGCAAAGGGTTAAGGTGGTTACATTATTCTCCACTTATAAAAAAGAATGCTAAAAGATTTACCCTAAGCACTAATCTCTCCGCAGACCTTAAAGGAAGATTAATGGTCTGAGTGAGGGATCTAATTCTATTGCAAATTTTGCCTTAAGATCACCTTTTTCTAGCAGATTGCATGATTACAGAGAATTCAACATAACACGGATGCATTACACCTTCTCTGGTTTGGAGCCCACCACACAATTGGAACTTCAGCTCCGGAAAGCTGAGCCCTCCATCGTGTGTATTAAAAGGAAAAAGGAGCAGTGAGTTAGTCACAGATTTGGCTAGAAAATCAAATTCTGTGAAACTGTAAACAAATTGCCTGGGGGACTTTTCATAGATGGCCTTAAAACTGTGTTTGCCAGATCCGGACCTTACCCCCTGAAAGTGGGAAAACACAATATCCCAAATCTACACACATGATGACAGACCTGAAAGAGAAATAAATTATACCCATAATAGCCTTGATTTAATCTTTGGGGCATGGTTAGACTGAGCACATGAAATAAGGCCAAAACATGTCCTCACATACCACATAACAAAGTAAGCCCTTTTATTTTTGCAATAGACATTAATTTTATGGTTTGGTTAGGCACCAGCACCCTCACCTCTCCACTTAGAGAAGAATTTCCCCTCGACTCAAATCCAGAGAAGGAGGGTGGAGGGTGTGGGGAGAAGCAAGAGGCACAAGAACCAAGTGGTCCAAATGCACCACCCTTTACCTTCTGTTATTTGGAAAAGTGGTGACTTTAAAAGCGATTTAGAAATAAATGTGTTAGCATGTGGAAAGTTAGCCTCCACAGAATGCATAAGGGGTCTCTTGGCACGCAAAAGGTGTCTGATAAAGTGTGTTCCAGACCAAAGCTCCAAATTAAGTATTTGAGAATGTCATCCAAAAGAAAGAGAGAGAGAAGAAAGAACCCAAATAGTTGGCAAAAACACAGCTGAATCGTGAAACTGTACACCAGGCTGCCAAGTCTCAGAGAATACTCTTAGGTACAATTTACTAAACCAACTAAATAAGAGGCAGCCATAAATTACAGATGAGTGCAGATGTTGGTGGACTCAAGAGTCACCTCTAAGCCTATTAAAACTTTAAACACCCTGGTGCTTGATAGCCTGAAAGGTTGAAAATAGGACTGAGGTAAACTGCTTAAAGAAGAGAGACAGAGACAGAGAGAGAGAGACAGAGACAGCTACAGAGAGAGACACACACACAGAGGTCTACTGCTGGGCACCCAGTCCACCCCATTGGTCCTGCCTGGTACATGAAACATTTTTTTAAATGCCTTCAGACACAATCCCACGGTGCCAATGGAAAGTGAAACTGCTCCAAGAACAAGGGTGCCAACAGAGCTGTTGAAGTCCCAGAGCATTCACTGATATTTAGAAACAAATACATCAAGAACTTCCTGTAAACACAATCCCATTGAGACAATTCAGGAGGGGAAGTGAGCGTGATGTTAGGTTAGGAAGCCGGCTCCTACACTTCCACCCCCAAGGAGGTGAGTGTCCATGGCGGTGTGAGAGGAGACCCTGTCTCCACAGTCTGGGTCTCCTCAGACTCGGCTCTACTTCCTGCAGGGGTTCTCCTTGCCTCCGAATAATACAAGGATGAGGTGGCCCCTGACTGTGCTGTGCTTCACATTACACAGAAAGCTAGCACATACATTTAAACTTTGAAAGAGTCACCTCTTCCAAAACGTTAACTAGCTTTTATGCTGAAACAGGTGATTAGGGAACCCCAAATGCAATTCCTCAATGGCTAACATGTTGTCCAGTGATGAAATTATGGGGTCTTCCCCAGTTGTCTTATGATGATCATCAGATGGGAAGGAAGATGGTCAAGGAGCAGACCATCTGAATCATGACCTGCCTTTACCCGTGAGCACCATTCATCAGCAGCAGTCTTCCTAAACGCCTTCCTCTCAGAAGGCTGGGCTGAGGCACCAAATGGCATATTCACCAGACGGCCAGGTTCTGTCTTCTCAGAACTGACAGCTGAAAGCGTAAGTGCTCTGGTCAAAAAAGGTACATGAGACCAACTGATGAACAAGAATTCTGAGCACAGCATAAGTGATATGTATTTAATTTCATGGCAGAGTACAGACTCGAAAGTCAAGCAGAATCCCAGGTGTATCACTTCCTGGTGCCAACGACCTAGGGCAAGTTACCTAACTTCTCTGTGCCCCCGGTGTCACATCTGTAAAATGTGATAATCATAAAAATGCCCACCAGTATTAGTCAGGGTTCCACAGAGGAATAGCACTAATAGGATGTGTATGTATCCAATGTCTGTTTACAGAAAGAGATTTGAATACCATTATCATCATCATCATCATCATGACTAGGTCAGGAGTAATGAGTGGCACGGGCACCATGTGGATATGTTCCCAGTAGAGACCCATTCTTTTCCCAAGCTGCTGGGGAAGGGTCTCATGAAGAAGTGGGACTTTTCTTGAAAGAGTGGCTGGGACACTATGAGGCTGGGTGTGGCTTGGGGGAAACCTGAGCAGGACCCTAGGGGATTGTACAGGAATAAGAGGAAAGGGTGAGCCTCTGGAACAGAAGGTGACAACCACAGGCCTCCTTTTCAGAGCCTCTAGAAGCCTCTCTAAGAGCTCAGGGTGGGTTGAATGAACTGAGTGCCTGGGGTGTAAGATAACTTTGGCAGAAACATTGAAAGGAAGGGCTCAGCAGGAGGTGGGGCCTTCCAAGAAGAGATTGCAAAACTCCAAATAATAATCAAAGAATGACCATTTGGCCCACTGCCCCTAAGGACTATGGAAATGAGGAGGAGGAAGGTGTATAAACAGAGCTGAAAGTATGTTAGCGTTTCTTGCTTGGGATGTTGAAAACTGCCTGCAGGTAGATCCCTGTGAGAGGGAAGCTTGACCCTGGAGGGGGAGTAGCATAAAAAATAAGTGGCATTTTCATTCCATCTTTTCCCTTGCGCTGCAGCTTATCTCTCACTTTAAATAAACCTAGTCTTTTAAAGGTATACCATTAATAAAATAAGACACTAAGTTATTCAGCTCAGTCAAAAGGCTCAAACATAACACTGCCTGTTAGACAGTGACAAATTATGTTATTGCTGCCTAACTCCAGTAGACATTCATAATCCAAAAGAAAAATAGAGAAAGAAAGTTAAGTTATGGGATCAGGGTACCAGTAAATCCTCACACGTGGGGAGCTGAGCGGGGACGTTCAGACCAGGAACTAAGAATGGACTGCAAAACCACCTGTCATTCAAGCCCAAGACGGTTTCCTCCATGGATGTCATTTCAACCCATTTCTGCTGTTATTTTATTCAAATGAAGACTTTTCCCCCTTGTGAAAACGACATAGCTTTATAAGTTTTAATGAAAAAATCAAATTCCTCTTACATAAATTTATTTTATAGTTAACTTTGTTTGAATGCATCTTTCTACTCATCTTATTCCCTACACATTGTAACCCTGATTTCAAGCCCACCAAGATGCCTAAAGAAAAGGATGGCAGCCCTAACTGGTTTGGCTCAGTGGATAGAGCGTTGGCCTGCGGACTTAAAGGTCCCAGGTTCAATTCTGGTCAAGGGCATGTACCTTGGTTGCAGGCACATCCCCAGTGGGGGGTGTGCAGGAGCCAGCTTATTGATGTTTCTCTCTCATCGATATTTCTAACTCTCTATTCCTCTCCCTTCCTCTCTGTAGAAAATCAATAAAATATATATTTTTTAAAAAAAGAAAAGAAAAGGATGGCAAATGAAAGAACTGACAACTTGGTGTCCCAGATGGCAATGCTCAAACACAATAGTGGTTCGTCTCATCTGACCTGTGTTGATCTTGCATGACAACTCCTTAAACGTCCTTGAAAATTCTCATGTGCCCAGGCTAGAAGCCTAATTTGGATTGGTGTGGGAGATGACCAGATACCAACTGCACTCAAATTTTTGTAGTAGGTAACGATGAAGGAAGAGGGAGAGGGAGAGAGAGAGAGTAACGTCAATGTGAGAGGGAAACATCAATTGGTTGCCTCCTGCATGCACCCTGACTGTGGACTAAGCCCACGACCATGAACTGAGCCCATGACCTGGGCACATGCCCTGACCAAGAATTGAACCAGTGACGTCTCGGTTAAGGAGACAATGCTCAACCACTGAGCAACACCGGCCACTTAGAGACTGAGAACACTGTTTGGGGAGAGGTGCTGATAGCACACTTAGCTGACCACACAGACACTTCCAACCCTGGCTCAGTGCCCTCGAAGGGACTCCTCAAATCGAGGCCTTGTCTGGCTCAACAACGAAAAAAACCAAATGGTTACCTTTCAGCCTCACAGGGCCGAGGGGGCACCGCAAGCTCAGTTCCTTCCTTTCAAAAGCAGAACAGAATTCTGACGGTGATCTGGAAGGGTGGGTGAGGGTAAGTAAGAAAACGTGGATTAAAAATCAATGGAGCCCTAGTTCCCTTGTCTCCACATTTATAAACCAGCAGCACAGGGATTCCCGACAGACTTTCTCCCGCCATAACTCTTTTTTTAACTCCAGAAGTTAGGAGATCTGAGCCAAGTTTTCTTTCTCCTTTCCCTGGAGAAAACGGAAAAAAAGGCCTGTGTCCTGCATTTTAAAACATCTGGTGGGGCCATCAGGAGAAAAAAACACGAAGGCTATAATTTAACTTACCTTTTGGGATAGTTTTTATTACATTTACTTTCTTGGATACACAAAAAAGTTTGGCATTTTCCCCATTAGTTAATGGGTTCGGAATTTTATTAATCAATGTCTAAATGTTCATAAAATAATGCCACCTTTTAAAACCAGGGGCAAGGACCATTTCCAAATGCTTCCAGTCAGAAGGAATAATATTAAAAATGCAGGTTGCAAATGTGTTAAAACCAGTCTTTGGGGAGTGGGGCATAAGCTCTCAATTATCCCAACCACCTCCAGAGCCAGAGATCAAGGCCAGAAACGCACCCCGGGCAAGGAATGCACCCAACTACGCCTGTGGGGCTCTCACGTAGCCACGCTGAACAGCTAACGTCCCTCCACCCAGCCCACATGAAACCCCTTTAGTCCAGCCTTTACTTCTGTCCCAAGGGAGTCAGAGTGGTGGGGGCACTAATCACTCATCCCAAGAGTGTGTGGATGCTCAGGCCCAGTGTGCCTCTCCCTGGAGGTTACGTGCTCCCCTCTACGTGCTGAGAAAGTTGAAAGCTTACCTCACATCCCCCCTTTTTTTCAGAGTACTTATTCCCTCTTTTATTTAGTATGACTATTTGTTTATGTCAGCTTCCCCCACTTGTTGGTAAAATTAATGAGAGCAGGGTCCATGAATGTTTTGCTCACATTCAAAATCAAGCACTCAGCACAGAGCCTCATATAAAGTAGGTGTTTAATAGTTAACAAATGGCTGGCTGGGGTAGCTCAGTGGAGGTCACGGTCCGATTCCCAGTCAGAGCATATGCTTGGTTGCAAGCTTGATTCCCCATGTAGGGCGTGCAGGAGGCAGCCGATCAATGATTCTCTCTCATCATTGATGTTTCTCTCTCTCTCTCTCTCTCTCTCTCTCTCTCTCTTTCTTTTTCTCTCTCCCTTTGTCTCTGAAGTCAATAAAAAAATATATATTTTTAAAGTTAACAAATTGTACATTTGAATTCCCAAACAAATGTGACAGCTTCCTATACCACTCCTCCCCCCCGCCCCCCCATACCTTTGCTCATGGCGTTCTGTCCCCTGGAAAAGCCACACCTCTTGTTTCTCCACCTTGTACCCTCTCTACCACCATAGGTCAGAATTGAAATCCTGACCATCCTTCACAAACACTCACCCCACATGTCGCCTCTCCAGTGTGTGTTTCTGAACTCCCCAGCTGTTTGTCCTCAGTTCCTGCTCTCAATCAACATTTTAATTCTATTTGTTTTATTCTTACAGCACTTACTATATGCTACCTTATGGTGATTTAAGGTCCCTTCTGAATTGCAAACTCAGAGTACAGGTATCATTCCTCTTTCAAACTCACAGAGTGTCTTCTCCTCAGACAAGATTAAATGCATACTGATGGCAAGAAAGATGCACGAAGAGAAAGAAAATCAATTAGTTGTTATACTGACTAAGACTCAATAAATTAATTTATACATAGATATAAATGACTGCCCAAAGGATTATGTACCTAAAGATATATAATGTGGATAACCCATTAAATGAAAGAATGACGGTAATGATGGAACTTCACATAAGTCATTTTGGGGTTTCCTGGCATCCCCTCACATTTTAGGAGCTCTTCTCCTTTGGATAAAATCATCCTTGAGGACAGGATGTTTCAGGCTTCCCAAGAGGTATTTGTCTCCCAGGAGGCCAGGTGCAAGCTTATAATACCGTTCAACTCAAAATAAAACATGCTAACTGACACATTCTCTCTTTTCCATCCACTAAAATGTGTGGCTGAGGGAAAGTGATGGACCTGTCGGAAGCTTGTTTTCCTGATCTGTCAGGTGGGACTGATAGTCCCGTTTCGCCAGGCGCTTAGGAGAACAAGTGGTCTCCTGCAGGCGAGTGGGAGCACCAGCGTGGCCTTTGGCAGGACTGTTTCCACAGGGCCCTCCACCACGGCAGGTGTGCTGTGAGGCTCTGCGTGGCTTTGGCCGGAGAATGGGACCTGCCACGCTCCCCGCTTGGATGCTGCAGGGAGCTCTTCTAACCTCCTCCCCGGGCCTGCGGGGCGCTGTAACAGGAGGCAGTGAGAGGCAAGCTCCCTGACTCTTAGGAATTCCTCCACCTCCGGGCTCATGGAGACCAAAGGAGCTTTTCCCAGGGAGGAGAGAAGCATTCCACCCTATTGACATAAAAGTCCCATGGGATGGTGCAGGGAAGTCATCGTGCAGCAAAGAGAC
Organism: Myotis nattereri; assembly: GCF_964212035.1. Lineage (NCBI taxonomy): Eukaryota > Metazoa > Chordata > Mammalia > Chiroptera > Vespertilionidae > Myotis > Myotis nattereri. Next base: position 52,350,922 of record NC_138080.1, read on the forward strand.
TGAAGAGATTGCGTGGTGGAGGCTTCGGGAGAATGCAAGGTCACAGGGTCAAGCACGCAGAGTGAGAAGAGAGTGCTTCTGCCAGCTCCTTCCCATGAAAGAACACACCAAGCACCAAGAGCAAACACACACACACACACACACACACACACACACACGTTCAAAATCCCCCAAATGCCAAGGTTTCCCTTGGGAAAAAATCATAGTTCCTGGCAGAAAACTGTGAAGGGAATTGTGAGGGGCCGGCCCGTCTGGCCCTGCTTTGCTCAGACGCCCCATACATGAAAGATATTGCTCGCTCTTAAGGTCAGAGCCCTAGGCCGGCCTTCTGCTCCCTGGCTCTCCTGGGGAGAGCTCAGTCTCACTGCCAACTGGCAGGGAATCCAAACGAATTGGCAGGATCCCACCTTGCGGTAAGTGAATGCATGTGCACCTCTCAAACTCCCAGCGGACACCTGTTCACCCGGTCCACCCCCTCCCCCCTTTCAGGAAGGCTGGGGTGGCCGCCACCAGCGCTGGAAGGTCGCCCCCAGGGAGCAAGAAGTGGCCTGTGCTCCCGAGACCCCCGAATATATAAAGCCTTTCTGCTCAAGCAGTCGGGCGCTGGCTCTTCCTCACGCTTCGGACTCTCGCTACACATTTCTGTGGCATGTGCTATGTCCCAAGTTGAGAGAAGTTGGTGGAGCTGAAAAATCCCCCCAAAGTTAGCCGCTGAGCATATGCATCCGAATGTGCCCCAGGGAACACAGCGCAGAATTAAATCTCAGTTCTTTAAATCTCAGTGGAAAACTAGGTCTGACCACTGTCATGCTGAGTCCAGAAAAGATCAGCTAAGGGATGGGGGAGATTGGGAGACGTGTAACTGCAGGGCAGCGGGGGACAGGGGCCACCAGGCACTGCTTCCATGGGAGTCCTTGGACCATCTGGACTAACGAGACCTGAAGGAAGGATGGGAGAAAGGGAGAGCTGGGGCCCTGGACAATTTACACCCGGTCTCCTTCCCCTTGGAGGGCCCTCCCTCTGCTCTGGTCTTTGTCATGGTCACACTCTCCACTTTGTCTTTGTCACATTCTCTCCCCCAACCCATGTTAGTTCAACTCTTCAAGATAGTGGATTTTCTGTTTGATGATTAGTGCTTTGAGAAATGTTGGAGGGGGGGGTCAGTGTCACTGTTGCACAAGCCCGTGTGGTTAGACGGGTGGGGTGATGCAGTAAGTGCCAAGTGTTTCAGGACAGAGAAGAAAGTTTGGAAATCCTGCTGTAGCGAGTGGAAAATAATGGCAACCAGAAGGCCACTGGGGAGGGCTCAGTGGCCAGCGGTGGTCCAAGGCCACCTGCGAGAAGTGGCGCCCATCCATCCGCTGGGCTGTGTGACTTCTCTCCAGCGGCTGTCGGCAGCTTGGGTAGAAGCATGGACGGAACAGGTGTGATGGAGGCCAGACCGGAGTGTCTGAGGGACAGGGAGACAGAGAGGAGAGGGTTGTGGAGGAGAGGGGTTGACCTCATGGCCAACCAGCAACTCTGCGGGAGAGGGAAATAAAGGCAGGAGGCGGCTGAAGGGTAGAGAGAAAATCCAGGGCGCAGGAAACTGGACATTCTGTGGTGCCCTTACAGAGGCCACTGTCTTTATGAGGCCTTCCCTGAGCAGAGCTGCTGAAGGGACCTGCTGAGCTCCTGGGACTGGGATCCCAATCTGCTCTAGCGTGGTCTTCGGCACCCTCAGGAGACCTCTGTTATACACCTGACGTAGCTCCTTCTCCACAACCTGCACTCTCTCTGCTTCACTTGATCTCACACGGGGCTGTGGGAGAGGCAGAGAGGAGACTAGGAGAGACACCTATGGAAGGCAGGGGCAGGGAAAGATGGATTTAAAAAAAAATCCTTGATGGATAGGGGTATAGGAAGTCTGTCACCCTCACCGTGCTGCCCATCAGCCGCAGCTCAGACCACCAGGTAGGAACAACAGGGGGCCAGCGAGGCCACAGATGAGTCAACCTTGACTTCCCACACTTCTCAGCCCATCCCTCCCTCTGGGAAAAAAGAAAGAGAAAGCTCTTTAGCTCCTCAACCCCACCTTCTACACCTGCTGCAAGGGCAGGAAGGCTTCATGCTGAGCTTCGCAGCGACCACCTGAGACCCTGAGCACCCACAAGCCCTCCCAGTGCCAGGTCAAATTAGGCTGTAGGCTGTTTGAGCCCTGCCTAACGTTCTTTCAGGAGAAAAACAAAAACAAGCAAGTGCTTTTTGTTTTATTTTTTCTGTTGATGTTTGAAAACTGACACATAACACATCTGTAGACATTCTCACTAAAACTAAAATTCCATTTGAATGCAACATCCCACAGCCTGAATGTGCTGTGCTCAGCCTAGTCCTGCTGACACGTCTGCTTGGCCGGCCCCGGTGTCCTTGGCACAATGTGTCTACCCTATGGGACAGCTGACGAAGGTGTAGGGAGCTATGCATCTTTATATTTGCTTTTAGAACAAAATTGGGAAGGTGTTTTGGAAGGCAATTTGATGATACCATTCAAAGTCTCCACCCGGAATAACCATCAGGTTTACCTCTAGAAATTTATCCCAGAGAAATACTCACTGATTTATGAATAAAAATGGTGCTACAAGTGTTCTTTTCAAAAGCAGAAAAATGTTGAAAAGTAGAGACTTGGTGGAATGAGTTATAGCACAAAGCAATATTTCTACACCATTAACAATTATTTATGATTACATATTTATTGCAAGAAGAGGCTCACGGTACAAGAGTTAGATAAAATGAGCCTGTTTGGGTGAAATGGTATAGGAAAGAAGAGGAAATAGGGAAGGAGAGACAAAAGGACAGGAAAGTCTAGGGATGTCATGAACCAGCAAGATTCGGTCTTCACTCCCATCTCTGCTGCTCACGCTTAAATCTCATGATTTTGATGATTCCTATCATGGGAAATTGTGACACCACAAATTAAATCCTCATTTTGAAAATAATAAAAGTCTAAGGAATGCACCTTAAAATTCTTCTCTGTGTGATAATTTTTTCTTCATGCTTGTATTTTATAAATGTTCCTTATGAGTCATATTATTTTTTTTAATTGGAGGGAAAATCATGCTACTTACAGACACACACACACACACACACACACACACACATATATATACACACACACTACTAGCTAAGCTGAAACTCTCAGATGAGATTCCCGTTGGCCAGCCTCCTGCCCAGGGCCCTGGGGAGCAGGCCCACCCAGCGAAGCCGGGTGACACCAAGCGAAGGCAGGAAAAAGGCATGTGGAAGGCAGGACGGTAGAATGCCCTGCTACCCAACGTCCCCTACTACTAGCAAGGACATGTCAATCAAACCAAATCTCCTCCTACACAATATTTTTGTTTTCAGAGCCCAAAATACTGGATCTACAGCAAAAGCAGAAAGCGCTGAAGGGCTAGGCTTATTTCTAAGTAGGTTATTTCAATCCATGGCTTTACATTCTTAGTCAAAATAGTATAAATGTTTGCTTCCTGTTAAGGCGCAGAAAGCATGTGCCATCCACATGGTGGCTGGGTTACTAAGTGTCATGAGCATGGAGCTGGCACAGTCAGAAGGGCTGTGGTCCCAGCGGCTGGCCCATGACACTAGCATCTCCATTCATCCTGTAGGCCGCAGTGACCTCTTCTGCAATAAGTCATGTGTATCAAGTAATAGCCTGCATAGTGGTCAGTACTTTTCCCACCCTGTCTGTGGAGTCCCGTGGTTTAGTGCAGGTGCAGGGCGCAAGAGGACTAAAGTGGGGGCCAAGGAAGAAGCCAAATGGGCAGCACCCTGGACCTCCCCCCGCAACCCCTCTCCGCTATAGCTAGAGCAGCTCCATTCAATCTCTTTTATATATTAAAGTTCAAGCTAAGATTTTATCTGGAAAAAACTTCTACAATAACAAGTTTGAAAACCACCAGCCTAGTAAGTCTGATGTTCATTGTCATAAAATATCACCCCTCAGCACAGTGGACTTAGTATTTTCCAGTGAAGGCAGGCAGTGACCACCTGGATCCTTTTTCCAATTTTCAGTATGATTTATTTATTCACACAGAGGAAGGCTGCTGTCTGTGGGTACAGCCTCAGAAACAAGATTCAAACATGCACCAGACAAGGATGTGTTATTAACTCGTCCTCCCACAAAGGGAGCGGGAAATCCAGAAAACTGGCATCTCTACAAGGCACCTGGTTCCAATTAGTCCTGGCCCTGGGTGAGAGGCTCTATGCAAGAGTGCTCGAAAGTGAAGTGGTGCTATTTTGGGCTCTGCTTGGGTTTTATGGGGTATTTTCTTTCCATATGAGGAAATGGTTCATTGCTCTCTTCTCCATGGTACCTGCTATTTTGCAATGGCGATGTCTATGTTTGTGTGTATATGCCCTTCGGTAGTGGATCTCTGCAGTTTACACGTACATTGAATGAAGGGGAATGTACGCCAAACGTTATTTCTCAACATGAAAGCACCACAGCAGAACTTTCAAAGCATTCTTATTCTTTGATTAAGCAAGATTAAAAATCTTAAGCAACATTGAAATGCTCTCCTTTTCTGGACACACGGGGGAAGAGGAGAAGGAAGCAGGAAGAGAGGAGGAGGGGGAAGAAAGAAGAGGAGAAGATAAAGAAATTAAATTTTACTTATTTCAGAGCAAACTTTTTAATCTCAAGTATACTCGATTTCATTTCGGAAGGGCTGGGGAATTCTCAGCTTGTTGTTTTCATCAACTTGAAAAGCCAAACCCATTGATGGGAAGGGCTGCCATGGGGACCTGGGCTTGACTGCATTTTGCTGTTATCTCTTGGGCAATGTTGAAGGGACCCTGAGGAGCATGAAGTCATGGTGACAGAATTCAGAGTCACCTAGCCAAAAAATAAAACCACTCACCTACCTAGTTACCACTCTCTCTCCCTCTCCCATCTCTCTCTCTCTCTGTGTCTTTCTCTCTCTCTCTCTCTCTTCTCTCTCTCTCTCTCTCTCTCTCTCTCTCTCTCTCTCTCTCTCTCTCTCTCTCTCTCCCCTCCCCCCCCCACACACATAAACATGGGATGAAGATTGTTATCATCTCATGGTTTCATGATTGGCCCCCCTCTTCTTCCCACCCCCATGTACATCCTGCCCAGGCACTGGTGAAGGTCTGGGCAACCTCTCAAGACCCACTCCTGGACAGACTGGCCTTCCCAAACATGGTACACTGAACTAGAAAGTGAGGTCACCGAGGACTTTTCTATCTGGCCCTGCATTAGAAAGTGAGGGCACTGGGGACATTTCTGTAGCTTAAGGAGGATTTTCACTGGATTTAAATTACATTGACTCTTGCTGGTATTTTGTTGTTCACAAAAGGCTGAACTTGTCTTATTGTGAATCATCTCCACAGTTTTATGGAAGGGCTTTGAGGGTTGACAAATTTGTTCAGCTAGGGTGGGTTTTATAACACAGTGCAGAGGGAAAAGATGACTTCAGGGAAGGCTTGAGTTTGTGTTTTAGCAAATGCACCAGGAAAAGAAGGTCTGAATTTCACAGCACACCTGCCCTGGTGTGTGCTGGCAGTGGTCATAAAGCTAACATGCTCACATGACACCATTCACAGAAACATCTCTGAGCCCTTCACCCAACAAACTCATTTAATCCTCACAGCTCCCCAACTGTGGTAAGTCTTGTCTGTCATTGTCCTCATTTTATGCAAGATGACTCTTCCTGACAGTTACCTTCACCTGTGTCAATATCATGCCCCTCTCAGGCCTGTGCACAGGACTCCAAACTTACCAAGAGATTGAATGATTTCAGGAAATCAGATCCTAGTAACTACTAAACTAGCTTGGCTGACATGATTCTAAGACAAAGGAAAAGTCTTTCTGTTCAGGCTGGCAAATCCATGCCATATATTAGCAGCACACCTATTGTCTTATTGCACTGACTATAATCTCCATTATGATGTTAAATAGGAGTAATGAGAGCAGATATCTTTGCTTTGACAATCTTAGTGGAAAATGTTCAGTCTTTTGTCATTAAGTATGATGTTAACTAGAGATTTTTCATAGGTTTCCTTTAGTAGTTTGGGGAAGTTTCTTTCTAATTCCAGTTTTGTTAAGTGTTTTTATCATGAATAAATATTGAATTTTGTTAAATGTTTTTCCTGCAGCTATCAAGATAATCATATGGTTTGTCTTTTCTATGTTATTGAATTATTGATTTTCAAACATTAAACCAACCTTGCATTCCTAAGATAAACCCCATTTGGTCATCATGCATTATCATTTTTATATATGACTGCATTTAATTTACTATTTTAAAAAGGATTTTCATTTTATGTTTGTGAGAGTTATTGGCCTGTAGTTTCCTTTTCTTATAATGTCTTTCTCTGGTGTTTGGTATCAGAGTAATGCTGGTTTCACATAACAAACCAGGAGATTCAGTTCCAACTGGATTTCAGTATGATCAGAGATCTGAAAAGGAATTATAAGATCTGATCCTGATCTGTTTGCTTTTCTTCCAGCTCTCTCTTATTCACAGTTTAAAGTTGAAAGAATTGTCATATCTGTTTGTTAGAATTCTGTAGAAGAGAAATGAAGGTTGATTTTCAAATGACCATTAAGAGTCAAGAAAATAAAATATCATTTCCTTCTGAGTAACAAGAAGAATATGACATTTATACAGTGGTAGTTATTAATTCCTTTATTGATCAAAGTGGTTTTTTATTAGGGTCTTTGGTACCATAACTAAGGATAATGGGAGAAGCAATCCTTGGATTCAATGACTACCAGTCTCCAAAAGAGAGATTGAAATGCAATGCCAATATGCCCAGTAAATTTTAACTTGGTCTGGATATTTAGTGAGAGCATGCTGAGGAAGTCTATTTGAAGACTCTCATTTCTATAGATCAGTTCTGTCAATGGGATAGTCTATGGTAATGGAAATGCTTTATATCTGTGATGTCCAATAAAGTAGTCACTATCCATAAGAGATTGTTGAGCATTTAGAAATGTGACTAGTGTGACAAGAAATTCAATTTTAATTAATTTTTAAAGCTTAAATTTAAATAACCACATGTGGCTAGTGACTAGCAAATTAGTGCAACTATAGAGTGCCAACTTTGTCTTTTGAAAATTTTTAGAAACAAAAGTTCTAAGAAAAGGGTGACTAACACTTGGGAGCAGGTTATGGGGCTGGAGATATAAGGCTCATTGGACAGCTGGCAGGTGAACTTTCCATCAGGTTACAGGCTAATAGAATCTCTTTAATGAATTCTACTGTGGTTTACTTTGGTATTATTACCATCATATTGACAAAAACATAAAGTTGACAATGGATGGCAACATTGTTCTTTTTATTTTGAAAATAGATATGCTTATGATGCTTTGTATTTTTATATACATATGATGCCTCTCTGTGGGAGGCATCAAATTGAGTATTCAGCATGACTTCTCTGAGGTTTGATTCCCACACACTGAATAAATGTTTTGGCTCTGGGGGTGGTAGCATGAATGCCCGAGCCTTATATCACCAATAAAAGATTCAAAAAAGAATCAAACTTCATTTTTGCTTTTTTGTTTCTTGCCTTTCCTTCTCTGTTTATTTTTTCTTTCCTTCTTTTGTATTTCTTCCTTAATAACTAAGATGGACAAGGGGAATGATTAAAAATAAATGGCATGCTTTGGAGTAGCATTGAGCTTGACTCCATTTTTATGCATTTCTCTCAAAGGACCTTTTATGTTAAATCACTTACTTGCTATCAGAGATATTCACAGTGAACACAACTTAGAGATTCATCAAAATGACAAAACTGAGAGTCTCCAGGGCAGGAAAAGGTCACCAGACTCTGTACAAGCGCTTGATCTGTTTGAGTTCTTAACAAATGCTCCCAGGATGGTGGTGCCTTTGTTCTCCTCTATTCTGGTGGAAATGATTTAGTGAATGCTCTGCACCTTTCTCTTCCTTCAAAGCCACCCTTGACCCTTCACCCCCACCCTTTCACATTAGATCTTTTTGCTTCGTTGGCCTTTCCGGATGAGGAAGAGTCTCACCAAATCAAGAAGGCACCTTTTCAGAAGAGGTCAATTAGTCCTGGGAAGTAATGAGGACTAAGCTGCCCTCTCCACTTTGACCATTGATTTAAATGCCATTCACAGGCTCCAGGGTGCTAGTGAGGCAGTGCTCTGGAAACTGATGAGGGACATCAGCCTCCATTCCCATAACCCATGCCCAGTCACCCCAGAGAATCGGCCACCAGCCATAGCTCCCTCCCACCCAGCTACATGGTAACCAAAACAAGCCCCTTCTTTGTACACTTTCTGTAGCGTGTAATTGCCAACTGGTGAAAAAGAAGAATGGAAAGGAAATGTATTGAGAGAGCTTTGACAGAATTATGGTAACAAGGGTTCTGATGCCCCAGCTTTATATGCCAAGGGCCAAACTTTATGGCATGGTCCATGCCTGGAGTCTGGATGCTGCCAGGGACTGCTCCATACAGAACCTGGCACCTTCAATAATGTCATATACACCACATGGGCCAGCTGTGCTCCCCAAAACCATAGACTCTCCAGAGCCAGAAGAACTCGGTCATTTCCCCTTTCTCAATATGAGGATTCCCTCTTCAAGTGCCTGACAAGAGGCCACCCAGGGGTAGACTCCACTACTTCAGAATAGATCCAAATAGAACCCAATATTTCATGAGCTATTATACTTGCCTTGATTTTATTATTTCTTCTCCAAGCTAAATTTCCCTGGTTCTTTCCATTGTGCCTCATATGACATGATTTTGAGGTCCTTCTTTGTCCTGGTCAATCTTACAGTTAAGGTTAGTAAAGATATTCAAATATATATACTAGAGGCCTGTTGCACGAAGAGATTCACGCAATAGGCCTTCCCTTCCCTTGGCTGCTGGCACCGGTTTTCCTCTGGCACCCGGGACCCAGGCCTTCGCTCTGGCTGGGCACCACCCAGAGGGCCCCCGCCCCAGCCGTCAGGCTTCACTGCTCCGCTGATCCTGGGGCCATGAGGCCTCGCAGCTCCGCTGATCCCGGGGCCATGAGGCTTCGAGGCTCCACTGATCTTGGGGCTGTGAGGCCCCGCTGCTCGGCGGCTTCGGGGCCATTTGGCTTTGCTCCACCGCTTGGAGCCTATGTATGCAAATTAACCGCCATCTTTGTTGGTGGTTAATTTGCATATCACCCTGATTAGCCTATGGGAAGCGTAGCGAAGGTACGGTCACTCACCCTTTTTGTCTTTTATTAGATAGGATATATATACCAAAAAAAGGAACAGTGTTTTAAAGGCTCATTAAGCTGACTTTCCAAACAACTCATACTCAAATGATGTAGCTCAAGTCAATATCCAGAGAGCTTTTTTATTTTAAGCTATCCTGATTATAACGCAATTCAGTTGGTTGAGAGCTACTAGAAAGTTCCCATCACAAATCCACTGAGGCTGAACATGAACATGGTATTCTTACTGAAGAGCCTGGCTCTCATGAAATGAAGAGTACTTTGTACTTTCAACAACTGTTTATAAACTAGAGCCCCAGGTGGTCCAGTCTCTGAAGTTATAGCATTCAGGTAAATACAGTCCAACAACTGTAAGTAGTTAAAAGCAATTCTAATCTTTTCTTGAATATGTTTTTTTAATTTTTAAAAAAATATGTTTGTTTTTGTTTGTTTTTTATTTGTTGTTTTTTTTTGTTTTGTTTTTTGGGTTTTTTTGTTTGTTTTTTAGAGAGAGAGAGAGGGAATCAAATTCTCAATCCGGCATGTGCCCTGACCAGAATCGAACCTGTGACCTCCTGGTGCACTGGATGACACTCAACCAACTGAGCCACACCAGCTGGGCTTTTCTTGAATATCTTAAAGGAATATCTTAAAGGATGTCAAAAATAACCAACTTATAACCTCTAGTGATGTTTCTTAAAAGTCCCCTTTTCAAATTATTTTCCTTCTCAGTATCAGTCATATTTCCAACTTCCCCAAATCTTTTTTCTATATACCTCATTCTCAACTTCCAATCCCAAAATCTTCCTGTAAAAATAAGTTTGCACAAAACCTGTTCCCTACCCAGAGGTTTACTGAGAACACACAAGAACCCATTCTGCACTCCCACACATGCAGTCCCACAGTGCGAGCTAGTTAACACCCTATGGGCAAAACTTGACTGATGGAGAATAGGAGCTGCTTGACAAATATTTCCTTGTTTCTTCCCCTGTGTATTTCAAAAGCATTTCACATTATCCTAGAGAGGTAATTTGTAAGATACTTAATACCCTTTAATAAATTCCTTTGTTTTGATGGAAATGTCAAAGTTAATTGTGTTGTTTACTACAAAGAACCATGTCCAATAAACATTCTAGTAGTAGTTATTTGAGTTCCAGCTTCCCTGGGTCTTTGACAACACCGATTGTTATCAATTAAAATAAGCAAACAAAATGAAACAAAAACAATTCCTTAGGATCCAGACTTATAGGACAAGAAAAGCAAATAGATTTCCACAGAGTGTCCATAGTTGAGCTCTTGACTTTGCTACAGATTGAGTTCAAGATTTATATAATTCAGGGGTCATAGAAATTTAGCTGAAAGATTATTTCCATCCTTTTCTTACTCTGATCACTGTATTGTGACCCCAGGTTTCATGTGATGCTTGGTGGAAAACATATATTTTGCAAAGCATGACTTTCCAGTTGGTAAACTAGACGAGGGATTTTTCTGGCTTACTGGAGGATATCATGGATTCCTTCTCAACTGAGGATCTGCTTCTCAAAGCATTTATCTAAATTGCCTTGCCTCATAACAACTTCTCAAACTTGTCTACTAAAGTACCCCTAATAACAGAGTGAATACTTTCCCTTCAAGATAACGGTGGCAGAGTAGTGTCACAACTTGGATTTAAAATGTCCTTGAAATTTTGTTTGTATCAAGAAATGAATTCAAATTTTACATTCTGCTCTCTAAAATGTTGATGTCTACTTTGACATAAAAATAATAAATAGACTTACTTACTAAGGATACTTCCAGTTAAACAAAACAGATAGAACACTGCATTTATCTCTGCTCTATCCTAAGATGGTACTACAAATAATTGTATTTACTTATTTTAAAATATATTTTTATTGATTTCAGAGAGAAAGAGAGAGATAGAATCATCAGTGATGAGAGAGAATCATTGATCAGCTACCTCCTGCATGTTCCATACTAGGGATTAAGCCCACCACCTGGGCATGCACTCTGACCAGAATTGAACTGTGACTTCCTGGTTCATAGGTCGATGCTCAGCCACTGAGCCACACCAGCCGGGCTAAAAAAATTTTAAATTATATAATCCTACAAAGACAAAGAGATCATGACAGAGAATAATGCTGAAAAAGAGATGCAGCCAAGAAAAGACAGAAAACAAATGGATTAAAACTGCCTGACTTAGCAAAGTAGAGAAAGTGAGGACCTAAAATGACTGAGGAGGCAAAAACCAAGCAAACAAACAAAATCCCAGAATATCTGGGCTGCAAAATTCCAGGGATGGCCAAGAGTTGATGGGCCAGTATTTCTAAAAACAGAGTTGAGGACTGGGACTGAAATCAGAGGAAATCAGCTGCAAGTCTATTTAGGGAGCACATTGATGCCCCTCTCCCTATATGACCAGATGACCATAGCCCCCAAGCCCCAGTCTAGAAGCACACAGAAGGTTTACTTTACTTACCTACCAGACCTAGCAGTGTAGGGGAGGGAAGCCCCTACCAAAAAAGGATTCAGTGAGTCTACCTATAAAAATGTGACCACCCGGGTCTCTTCCTTCAGTCAGCTCCCCAAAAGCTGGCAGCCAGAGAGACTGCCCTAAAGAAAAGAACTTAGGAAATTGACATCTGTGTTGCCAGAGGGAAGGGAGTGACAAAATGGTGAAAAAGGTAAAGGGGAATAGGAAATACAAACTTCCATCTGTAAAATAAATAAGTCACAGGGCTGTAATGTATAGCCCAGGAAATATAGTCAATAATCTATATATATATAAGGCTAATATGCTAAGTGTCCCTCTGACCGTCCAACTGGTCTCTATGACATGCACTGCCCACCAGGGGGCAGATGCTCAAAGCAGGAGCTGCCATGATGCACATTTACAAAGAAACGGCACCACGGACCTGGAGCTGACAAAGCAACACTCAGCTCCCCCCAAGTGGGACACAGGCCCCGCCACCACCCCGGAGTGACAGCCTACCAAATCACAGCCAACGCTGCTGAGACCCCAAGGCGCAAAATGTGGCCCACAGCCCAGTCCAGCCCAGAAATGGTGGCTGTGGGCACCAGGTAATGTCAGATAGCAATGCCCAGCCTCCTCTCCCTAGCAACTAGCCTCCTTGGAGTTTCTTCAGCCCAGGAACACGACTTGCTTTATAGCCAGGTGCAAACATTTTACACTTTAACCAAATGTCTGTGAAGCGTTTTCCAGTGCTTCATCTCATTTGATCCTCACAGAAGTCCTGAAGTAGGTAGATAGGAGACTCAATAGAATCCTATTTCTTTTCATTAGCCAGAAAACAGAGATTAAGAAAGTTTAGAAACTTGACCCAACTGAAAAGAAGAAATGGTAGACCTTGAAAATGACTTCAGGTTTTCTCACTGTGCAGAATATAGTCAAACACTGCTGCAGTTAAATATTTTACCCTTTGTTCTCCCTGCATGATCTACAATAATAATCTGCTTCATGTTGATATTTACTGCTTTGTTGCTGACAATTACCTCAAAGAGAAGTTGAGGTGCTTCATTGGGCTGGAAATAGTTTAGCTAAATCAGAAAGCAGGTCTAACTGAGCAAGTTTATTTTATATATAGCTAAGTTGACTCACGCATGCATGATACATATAAAGCTCTCACTGGCACCAATCACACATGTGTGTGTTTCCATCTGTCATTGTTGATCATGAATTTGGTTGACACTTCTATTATAGAGAAACAGAGAATAGCAATATTAAAATATTTCTTCTAATTAATTTCCTTTCAATGTGCATGAATCCATGCACCAGGTCACTAGTATCATAATAACTTCGTATTGTGACAGATAGTTACTAGACTTACCTTGGTGATCATGTTGCAAGGTATATAAATATAGAATCACTGTGTTGTACACCTGAAACTAATATAATATTGTATGTCAATGATAATTTATTTTTAAAAAAGAAAGAAACTGACATCTGTATAACACAAGTGAAAACCCAGCCCAGGCCCCTGCAGCAGTTGGGTAGCAAGGGCAGGGCTGGGAGTGTCTGCCTAGGGCAGTGATGGCGAACCTATGACACGCGTGTCAGAGGTGACATGCGAACTCATTTTTTTGGTTGATTTTTCTTTGTTAAATGGCATTTAAATATATAAAATAAATATCAAAAATATAAGTCTTTGTTTTACTATGATTGCAAATATCAAAAAATTTCTATACGTGACACGACACCAGAGTTAAGTTAGGGTTTTTCAAAATGCTGACATGCTGAGCTCAAAAGGTTTGCCATCACTGGCCTAGGGTGTGAGCAATAAGGGATCAATTGCAGAGAATTTAAAACCAATCATTAAATCGAGGAAAAGTTTGATTGTTTGTTTAGTATTTATTTTATGCATAACTGTGCAATTCTAAACAACCTCAGTGATAAAATATTCCTTCTTCCCCCGAAAGTATTTTCTACATCTAAGTTCCAAACAATTACTGTGGCTGGGGTGGAATAGCAATGATGTGTGCATAAACTTCTAATTAGCACATTTTATTTACTACCTGGAAGTTAATTCGGAAAACTCCCCAATTTTTCGTTGATCCTTGTTAACACAAAGTCAACTATGTGTGTTCATTTCTAAAGTAAGCTTAAAGGTTCAAATTCAAGTTAGTTTCAGCTCAGTGTGTCTCCAATCCCCGTGGTACTGTATGTTCCTGTGCTTACACAGTAGATTCAAAAGTAAACAATTACACCACAATAATTGCAAAGACAGAAAACTTGAATGACTGAATTTTGTCATTCTACATAACCACTCAGAGGTTTTATTGATGCTTAAAATTTAAAGCAATAACACAGAGAACTATGAAGAATAATAGTTTGTCAATTGCAAAATTTAGTGTACTAGTAGAGGTGAAGAAATTTGTATAAAATTAATACTTTAAAATTGAAATGTATTCTCCTTGAAGATTGAAATTTATTATTTGTGTTAATTGTTTTCAACTAAAGAACTAATCAAAAAATAATTATTATAAGTGATTTTTATCTTTGCTGAAAATAATTTTTGTTATCTCTCTCTAATTGATCTGATCCAGGTAATAAATATGCTGGGTACACCTCTAGTTTGAACCCTACTTCACTCCTATTTCACAGTCAGCCAGTGATCATCAGAGACAAGAAATGCAGGGACCAAAATGAACAAACCAAAAAGATGAAGCAGAGACCAGGCTGGGCCAGAAGGAAAGTTAAACCTCAATCTAAAATCCTTAGAGATAAAAGAAAATATGGCCTCCTGGAACAGGAATAACAAAAACAGGATATTATTTTAAAAATAAAAGAAAGAGCCCTGACCGGTTTGGCTCAGTGGATAGAGTGTCGGCCTGTGGACTCAAGGGTCCCGGGTTCAGTTCTGGCCAAGGGCATGTACCTTGGTTGTGGGCACATCCCCAGTGGGGAGTGTGCAGGAGGCAGCTGATCAATGTTTCTCTCTCATCAATGTTTTTAACTCTCTATTCCTCTTTCTTCCTCTATGTAAAAAAATCAACAAAATATATATTTCTTTAAAAAAATGAAAGAAAGACATGTTCAGAGAATACAAAAGAACTCTTTGAAATTAAAAAGATGAAGGCAAAATTAAAAAGTCAATGGGAAAAGGATCTAAAGTAGAGAAAATTTTAAAAGAAGTAGAATTAAAAAAATATAACAAACTGAAAAATAGGAGAGAAAAGATTTTTAGAACTAGGGGATCAATTCTCGTCTGATCTCTGACTAATAGGAGTTTCAGAAAAAACACCAAGTAAACAGATGAAAGAAAAAAAAAAAGCAGATAATATAGGAAAAGTTTCCAGGACTAAAGGCCGGGAGTTTCCAAACTGAATGGCCCACCAAGTGCTCAGGACAATAAATGAAAAACAAACCACACCAAGGCAAACCACTGTGAAATTTCTGAATATTGGGAACAAAAAAAACCACACACACACAAAAAACAAAAAAGCTAAGAAATCCCAGACAAAAAGCACAGGGCCAGCAATCAACATGGCCTTGGATTTTCCAAAAGCACCCTGAAATCTAGAAGAGGCTGGAGCAATATTGTCAATGATCCAATTTAAAAAACACAGGGTCTCCCCCCAAAAATATACACACTTTAATAGCTGATAGTTCAATTTTGAAAATGAAACATATTTTAATAAACACACCCTTTGTAATTATTCAAAGTGTCTGTATACATTTTTGGAACACCCTATATTTTCAATCTAGAATTTTATAAGTAGCCAACTAGAAATCAATGTAAGTGTGCAATAAAAATTTCTGACATTCAAGGTCTCAAAAATTTACACCTTATATGAGAAAACTACAGGAGGATGTGTTCCAAAAATACAATAGGGAAACAAAGATAAAGGAATGCAAGACATCCAGAAAATGAGGAATACAGTCTCAGGAAGAGATGTGAAAAGAATTCCACGAATGACAATAATGGGAATACCCAGGTCAGAAGCTATGTAACAGGCGTTGAGAGTCCTCAAGTTCAGATTGGAGCAGAAAGTGAAATCCACCAGAAACAATGAATCCAAGAAAAATCAATAAATAAAACCAACCTCTGAAGTCCTGTTCTCCTGGAGAATGTGGAAACTAATGAGTGTAGGAACATAACACTAAAGTGGAGTTAAAAAGGAAAGAAAGAAAGAAAGAAAAGACAATTTCAATTCCAGGAAAAACAAAAGGCTGTACAAGAACGGAAATGTAATCACAGTGAGCTGTGAGCAATATTTACGTTGTCCTAAAAATGCAAACACTGAGACTTGAAATAATTATGATTTAACTGCACTGACTGGGAGGATGGGGCTGGAGAGAAGTCTGCATGTAAGAGAGTTCAATTTCCATCCTTCATAAGAAAAGCCAATCATTATCATGAGAAGTAGCACTATTGTTATATTATTTAGAAAAATAGAGCTAAATGAAAAGGAATACATTAAAAGAAATGCAAGCAGTTGCCTCTGGGGAGTATGGCTTGGGATGGGAAGGCAAGGGAAATGCTTTGTTTTGTCTTGTGCTACTATTTTATTTTTTTCAATTATGGACACATATTACTTTTGGAACACATTCTGAAAAGAGCAAAGCAGGAAACCAGAATTTTATTGGAAACCCCAGGTTCAATGGCTTGAACTTAACATAAAATTAAAATAGAAACTAGAAGGGACACTTCAAATTCCAACAAAACACCTCCCTAACCTCTGTATGTCACCTCAGGTCTCTGGGTCACAGGGAAGGCTTTGAAATGAAGGAAATTATCACTTACTGAGCACCGACTGCGTGTTAGCATTCGTGCAGAAGATTTTCAGAGATCACTGTGTCTGATCTTCCCCACAGCCCTGAGGAATAGGGGAAGTTACTTTCCAGGTCAGAGACTAAGTTCCTAAAGGATGAAGAACTTGGTGGTGGGTACTTGTTTGTATTTCTGAGACTGAGCCCCACGCAGACTGTGGACAAATGTAATCACTGACTCTCATCACAATTCAGTGAGACATATGAAGCCATTTTACAGACAAGAAAATGGAGCTCAGCTAGGTCATGTGGCTTAACCAAGTCATACAAATAGTAAATGGCAGAGTTGCATGTGGGCCCAGCCTCCCATCTAACTCCCCACTCTGAAACCTTTGGAGGACAGAGACTGTGTCTTATCCCTGTTAACAGGATGCCTGGCACACAGGAAACGCTCAACCCAAATCCACTGATTGAAGCAGGCAGGGCCCTGAAGAGGTCTCACCTGGTTTATCAGCCCAGGAGAATTCCCAGCAGAACCCGGCCCCCAAATGCCTTCTCCCTCTACCTGCCATGCATGTGACCGAGGCAATGATCCTCTGAACACAGACCCCTCAGGTCAGGGCCCTCCATGAGAATAAGAGGGGACCATTCAGCTTTTCCCGAGGAGTAGTTTACAGCTCGAGGACCCAGGCTTTAATACTGAAATGCCACACACTTTACATTACAGGACAATAACAACTGCACTCTTGAAAAACAGCAAAATTAAAACCTTAGTGAAAAAACAAAAAGAAGAAATTGTGGAAACAATTTCAGAGCCCACAGAACTTTTGAAAATGTCACTAACAAACTGTGAAATCGGGGAGATAAAAATCAGAGGCCCTGAGAGGGGACAGCAGTGCCCCAGTCCAGCCCCCTGGCCCTGAGTCCTGGCGAGCCCAGTGTCCATCCTGCAGGCCCAGGAAGCAGGGGGAGCGAATGCCTCCTGCTCCGGCAGTCTGAGGGCGGTGGCACTTGGCAGACAAGGAAGGAGTGAGCTCAGCAGCACGTGAGGCTGGGCCTGCTGGAGACTGAGGGTAACATGAAAGCCGGCGCCCTGGGAGAAAGCCTGGGAAGCAGCGGCAGCTCCTCAAAGCATCTTGGAGAAGTGGGTTCATTTGCGGGGATTCTCTGTGCTGTTTCCACACATCCGTACTGGAGTCAGAAATACAGAGCCTATCCTAGGGGCTTCCACGGCGAGACATTTAAATAGTGTGATCAGGGAAGAGTTCTCTGGGATGGCATTGGACAGAAATCTGCAGGAAGAGAGAAAGCAAGGCTCTCCCCAAATGACACCAAGTTCAAGTCCCGGGAGGAAAGTACATTAGGCTCATTCAAGGCACAGCAAGAAGGATTCATGGCTGGGAGCTACTGGGCTAACAAGGGCCAGGGGTTTTTAGAAAGTATTGGAGAACCCTGGCCAGTGTGATCAGTGGTTAGAACATCGACCTGCGCACTGAAGGGTCACCGGTTCGATTCCCAGTCAAGGGCACATACCTCAGTTGCAGGTTTACTAATTGATGTTATTTCTCTCACATGGATGTTTCTCTCTCTCTCTTCCCCCCTCTCTCCTTCCATCCCTTCTACTGTCTCTGAAAAGTAATGGAAAAAAATATCCTCAGGAGAGGGTTAACTAAAAAAAAAAAAAAGTATTGGAGGGTTTTAAGTAGGAAGGGACAGAGACTCTGACTGCTGTGTGGGGAATTGTCTGTAGGGGGCGCAAGAGTGAAAGCAGAAAGACCAGTTCAAAGGCTATGGCAGCCATTTGGTTAGGAGATGCTTATAGCTTGAGTAAGGATGGTAGTAATCCAATTGGTAAGAAGTAGTTAAAATCTGGATATACAGTGTATTAACAGTAGAATCACCAGGATTGTCTACTGTACAGGATTCACAGTGTGAGATAGGGAAGTAAAGTTTTTGGCATAAATAACTTTTAAAAAGTGATAATGCCCCTTACCAAGTTAAAAAACAATGGAAGAGAAATAGTTGGGAAGGGAAATAAAAAAGATACATACCAAGGAAATGATAATGATCATAGCTAATACTCTCGTAAGTGTTTGCTTGCTCTGGGCTGAGCACTGTTGTAACTGGTTTACGTTTATATTCATTCATTTATTATCACAGTAACTCTTTGAGATAAGTTACTATTATTGCATTTTGGAATGTGGTTTACTTTTAGATATATATGTGTACCTTACATAACAAAGGAAATATGTGTATAATAATTCCAGTGAGAAAAAATGATATATTTCTAAAATTTAGTACTTGACAAGTCCCTGGTGATTGCTCAGTCTAGGTTGGTGTGAGCTTGTTTCATAGTCTTTTAGTTCAGCAGATCTTCAACTTTTTTCCTGCCAGGTCAGATAAGGTCATTCACAAAACCTAGTCTCATGGAAGCTCCCAGGGTAACACACAGTTCCCTGCACCCTAATTGGAATTCATGCTTTTTTTCCCTTGATTTTTCAAAACACTGGAATGCTATGAGAAGAAAATAAATGTTAATGGGATAACCTTGAATCCTATTTACTTTTTTTTCACATGAAATTTTGCAAATGGATTACTTTAAACTATGACGCTTCATACATCCTCATATATTATTTTTGAGACGTCCCAAATGGATGGAGGCTCGCCAGTGGGTCTCCACCAAAGCTGAGAGCCTCTGGTTTAGCTGGTTATGTGAATCAGATTGCTGGGGGTCATTGATTTTTTTTTATTTCAACATTTCATAAATGAGAGGTCTCATTTAGTTTTGACTTTTCTCTCCAATCACTTATATTTAACCCCAAATTTGGTTGTTTTGTCCTATAATTTCTGTCTATGTGAATGTACTCAATGAAGTATAGAGATTAGGGATGATTGCAGCTCCTTACAATGGATGAATAGGGGAACAATTGGGGCAGGGGCCCCTGCTGGTTGCCATAGTGACACTCTCTTGACTGTGCAACTCTACCTGTCATGGGAATAACTGATTTGCATGGAATTCTGACTGCACTCTGTTGCTATCTGATACTTTCAGGGTGCATAACTAGAAGTTGAGCCATCATCTCCAATTTAAAATGAGAAGTCAGATTGAGACCTCAGCTCATTCTGCTCCTCCATTAATGCTTAGTAAGCTCCCTGATGCTGGAAGTATACCAAAGGCAGTCACATTCAGTTAATGTAACTCTAAAATAAATATCTATTTTTATTTTCTTTTGAGAATGTAAAGAGGAATCCCATCAGAGCAAGAGTCTTATTCAGTTGAATTGGATATACCTCAGATCCAGTTGAGTCTCCTGAAGAATAAACCTTGGAAATGCAAAGGAATTCGAGATTCCCTAGTCCAGCCTTGTCACTCAATCGATGAAGAAATGGATGGATGCTCAGAGGAAGTGAGTGACCTGCCCAGGACCACACAGAAAGGAGGACCAGAACCCAGCTGACCTTGCCCTGAGCAGTGCTCTTCCCAGAGTCCTTCCCACTGCCGCTGGTCTTAGTTGGCCCCCCATGGTTCCAGGGACTGTCGCCCACAACTGCACCATGTGCCTCAGGTCTCCTACAGCAGCGGAGCTGGGCCATCCAGGAAAGAGGAAACCCACCCAGGCAGCAGAACCAAGGTCATGGTGCCTCGTGGCTGGGAGCCATGGGAGCATGTGGCCCTACGCTGAATTCCAGCCTAGACCTGGTGAAAGGAAATTTGCAAGGACTAAAGACAGAAGAGAGAGAGCAAAGGATGGAAAGAAATCAAAGCGTGCTCATAGATGGGTAGAAAATTAAGGAAACATGAAGAAAACCGAGATCAGAAGCATTTAAAAAGCAAGACTTTAACTTTAAAAAACCAGTTTCAATAACAACTAACGTCAGGGAACTACTATCCTTATGAAGGTTTGCTCAATTTCTGAACAAGATGAAATTCAGGCCACAGTTGTTTTTTTGACTTACACCTTCTCTGGCACCTCAGCTGTGTTTCCTTTAGCAGACCGGCCAGGAACAAGATCCCAGCCTGCATTGCAGTCAAGAGCCAAAAAGCTTATGATAGGAATAGATTGAAAAATTAAAAGCTGGCAGTCTGATCAGCTTGGCGGTAATCATGAGCAACATGTTATTAGCTTTGAGAATCCATTTAGGTGTGGAAATGCAACCTAGAGCTGCTTCCAACCGTATAAACAGCATTTCCTGCTTATAACTATTTGTCACAAGCTAGTAACCAACCATTGGCTGTTATGCACACTGCAGGGTACCAGCAACAGTCTGGCTATACCTAACGAAATGCTTTACCCTCGTTCTGATGACAAGCCTGACAATTCCCAGCTGGTCACTGCACAGACTTCTCACGGTGGTGACAAGTCAGACTGCCATGTCAGTTATGTGTCTGGCTTTGGAGCGTCAACCAATAGCAGCAGACCTGCCCTGGGGTTGCACTGCTGAACTGTCCCTGCTGGCTCAAATTCCTGGTTAGCAGTCCCTTGCATATACTGATTCCATCTGCAGATAAAGCTAGTATGTCACATGCAGATCAGTTCACAGAGAAAAGCTGCCCCTCTGCTTTAGTTAATCACAACTGGCAATATTTGGGGCACTGAATATGGTCGGGAGCCTCATGCTGACACTGCTGGTGTCTGTGCCACCTTGGACAGGTCCTTCCCTTCTGAACCTCTGGTCCTTCATCTCTAGAATCAAGCAGGAAGTGAAGAGGATCTCCAGTCTTCTCAGGCTCTAGTGTTCTGCAATTTGGCTCTGAAAAAAAAGTGCCTATCTACACACAGGGGTCAGAACAGGAAAGATGTGTCTTGTAATTAAAAACAATTGACCTTGAGGATTACAAGAGACTTTGTGGGCCAGGGCAACCCCTTGTGATAAGGCAATTCTTTGCAGAACTATTAACATCTAAATGTGTATTTATGTGCTATCTTTCCCCTGGCGAGTACCAACACTTTTACACATACACAACCAAGAGCTTGTGTTCCTTCCCCAAGCCCACCCAGATGATTTAATTCCAGGACATAAAACACAGTCAACAGCATCCCCAATGGGATTTAATTGCTTAGATACAGGTTGCATTAATATAACCTTATTCTCAATATTGGCTCACTAGGGTCCAGCTCTTTTACTGATTTGGAATCCTGACACCTCATGATTTCTGAAGCTCTGCTTTCTGCAGAATCAGCTGCTTTTGTTATCCTCATGCAATAAGCCTGCTCTTGTTAATGGACCAGGTGGCCTGTAACACTTCTCAGCCCTAACTTCCTAAATATTCCCCCGAAAATGTTGCTAAGAGAAAAGGTAATTGAATGGATGGCCAAAGCATAGTGATAGTCAAGAAGAACAGCAAGCTTTGCAGACAATGATCATGCTCAGAAAACAAGCAACTCTTGGTATGGGCTTGGGGTGGAAAACATCTATACACATTAATACAGAGCTGTGAGTTCAGGTCATCTCTAATATCCATCTGCCTTTTTCCATAGTAACAGAAACTACAGTTGTAAGCTGGACACACCAAAACCTGTCTTGCAGTTAGGAGTAGTCATGTGGCTAAGTTCTAGCCAATGAGTGTTAAGATAAAACTGTTATGTCTTGTGAAAAGACAGTAGAGGATGGCCTTGGACTATTTTTATTTATTTATTCCACCTTCATTTCTGTTAGCTGGAATGGAGACACAATGGCTGGAGCTAGAGCAACCATATCAGATCATGAAGTAACTTGGGATAGAAAGATACATGATGGCGGAATAAAACCAAATCTGCCTGGGTCCCCCAGGATCTTCCCCGTCTACTTCCAGACTTCTACTGGAGAGAAATAGATTCCCATCTTTTAAGCTGCTGATATTTTGGACCACTATTTCTTATAGGCTAACTGAATTTAACTGAGTCTAGAAATAAAGCAATGTTTAAGCATGCCAGGATATAGGAACCTAGACAAACAGAGCTAATAAAGGGTTAGGGGATGGTCATTGGTTAGAGTGTGGAGAAATAACATTGTTGTGTGCTTTCATGAAGAGGACCTCCCTGGAGCAAGGAACCATACTGGGCTTTTCCCCCGTGTTCTTTTCTAAAATAAATTGATTGGGGTGACAATAGTTAATAAGATCATATAGGTTTCAGCCCTAGCCAGGTTGACTCAGTGGATAGAGCATCAGCTTAGGGACCAAAGGGTACCGGGTTCAATTCCAGTCAAGGGCATGTACCTTGGTTGCAGGCTCCTTCTCGGCCTGGGCCATGGTCGGGGTGTGTGCAGGAGGCAACCAGTCAGTGTGTTTCTCTCACATTGATGTTTCTCTCTGTCTTTCCCTCTCTCTTCCACTTTCTCCCTAAAAAAAAAAATCATATAGGTTTCAAGTGTACATTTCTATGACACATGATCTATATATTGCATTGTATGCCCACCACCCAAAGTCATATCTTCTTCCATCACCATATATTTGGCCCATGTTATCATATTTAATCTCCCAGCATCAACCCTCTGAATTTTCTATAGTTATGCTCATTTTACAAGAAAGGGACTAGAGAGGCAGGCAGGTAAATCTTTTCCCTAGTAAGGGAGAAAGGAACAGTTTGTGCCCATGTGGACTGGTCTCCAAAGCCTCTGTTGTCTCCACTATTCAAACCCCGTCTCCTGCTTTGCTGGGCGGGACTGGACCATGTGTGAACCCAGCTCATGAAAACACAACACAAAAGTTATCGTCGAGTTTGCCAATCCATTCTAAACCTAGTTCATTTGTACAATGGAATATTATTCAGCCATAAAAAGGAGAAAGTCTGAATGTTTGCAACAACATGGATGGATCTTGAGGGCATTATACGAAGTTAAATAAGTCCGACAGAGGTAGACAAAACCTGTGTGCTCTCACTTCCATGTGAAATCCACAACAGCTAAACCCACAGAAACAGAGTAGAATGATGGTGTCAATGGCTGAGACGCAGGGGAAACAGAGGGATGTTGATCAGAGGGTACAAACTTCCAGCTATAAAATGAATGAGTTCTGGATATATGATGTACAGCATGGTGACTACACTTAACAATGTTCTTACGACAGACACACAAAGGGTAACCATGCGAGGTGATGGATGAGTTAACAAACCTTATTGTGGTAATTATTTCATAATATACATACATCAAATCACCACATTGTATACCTTAAACTTACATAAAGTTATATGTCAATTATATCTCAATAAAGCTGGGGGGGGGGAGCCTAGCTCAATTTTTAAAGTTAACTTACACCCACCTTTCAGGGTCATGGGAGTACCATCAATCACACTACTACTCTACCAAGGGTTTTCTCATTGTGAGTCAGTCCCCATCTCCTCTGGCTTGGCGGGGGGGGGACAGCAGTTTTGTTTTATAAAATATCCTAACTGGTAAAATAAGCTCGGAGATGAAACATTTCTTCCCCGACTACAGAACGCATTAGCAACAAGGTCAGACTCAGAGTCTTCCGCTCAGTGTTCTTCCCTAAGATTCGTCTCCCCTCCGAAAGTCTCTGGCTCTGCAGAAATCCTACCAGAGTTCAACGCCAGAGCTCGGTCAACCACTATTATGGAGCTGACAGATTCTTGGCTCTTCCCTATTCTCTCTCTCTCTCTCTCTCTCTCTCTCTCTCTCTCTCTCTCTCAGTGGATAAGTAGGTCTAGTTAGGTTTATTACAGGAACAAAAGTTCTTCTGGAAAGCTAATTCTTTTGAATGGTTGAAATGAAAAATAATACCCCCTCCCCACCCTTCCAAGTCCACTCTGATTGAAGCAGATGAAAACGCTAGCGTTTCTAAACCCAGGGCTTTATTGGGGATGTAGAATATAAAGTGCCTTTTCTAGCCATTGTGACAGGAAAGGAATGCACAGGTTTCTCAAGAGAAGATTGCAGGGCCCATGCTGATCTAATTTATGTATCTTCCCGCCAGGAATAAAACCTCATGTCTGTGGCACTTATTCAATGATTATTTGATATTGTATGTATTCGGTGCATATACAGAACTATTTTTAAATTGGTTTTTAAACTACCAATAAAGAGAAAAAATACTCTTTTCCTCTAACTTCTAGACAGCCATGTGGAAGAGCACTCCTTACATGAAGAAGATAGATGGTTAGAGGGCGACATGTGAAAATGTGACAATTACTTAGGCCCATGGACGGATTAGAATGTGAGTGGGTGAGAGACCCGTGGTATTGTGTGCATCTGGCTCTGGTTTTTTGTTAGCAAGTATCATGTGGAATAACTTTCTTAGCAAGGCAGTCCCCTCTTATTGCTGCCCTTTCTTTATCTTAAGTGGGAGAGGAACAAGGAAAAGTTGGGTCCTGGCTAGAGTGTGTGCACACACAGGCCCATGTGCACAGAGAGAGAGAGAGAGAGAGAGAGAGAGAGAGAGAGAGAGAATGAGGGAGAGACACCAGCCATGGAGGTACTGGTCAAAGAAAGGACGCCCTGGGTGCAAGAAATCTGTCTTGTTAGCATGTAACAGTGGCTTAAAGGTCTTTCTGTTGAGCTTCCTTTTATTCTCAAATGTTAATCCATTTAGAGAACACATTGTTCATAAGACTTTAAAACTGCAAGGAAACAGAGTATTTAAAAGATTTTTAAAGGCTCCACCAGTTCTAAAGATGTTTTATTTCTCTTGATGTCTCATAATTGTGTTACTTTCCTGGGGCTTCTGTGACAATCATCTCAAACTCAGTGGCTTAAAACAACAGATATTATTATCTCAGAGTTCTGGAGGCCCAAATCTGAAATGAGTGTCAGCAGGGCTGGTTCCCCTCTGGAGTCTCGGAGAGAGAATCGTTTGAATGCCTCTCTCCTGGGCTCCAGTGGCTGCCTACAATTCCTGGTATTTCTTGGCTTGTAAATACCAAGCCACTCCAGTCCCTGCCCCTTTCACGTGGCCTTTCTCTCTGTGCATCTGTGTGTCTTCTTTCCACCTCTTTTAAGGATGCCTGTTATTGAACTTAGGTCCCACCTTGACCCTGGATGATCTCATCTGGAGACCCTGACCTTAATCACAACAGCCAAGACCTTATCCCAAATAAGGTCACATTCACAGGTTCTGGGTGCACATGGTGTTTTGTTTTGTTTGTTTGTTTGAGGGGGAAGGGGGGGTCCTATTCAACTCACTGCAGGAGTAATGAATGGTGTCCCTCTCCTGGCAAGTCCTGAGGTTCCTAATCTTCGTGTCATCTCCAAACTCTCTCCACTTTCTACTTCCCTTCTGTAACACACACAAAACACAGAGTTTGCAACTTGATTACTCCTCCACCATTACAGTGTTGGAAAAACTGAAGCAAAGTAGAGTCACCTATAAAAATAAGAATTTCACAGACTCTCATACTTAAACTATTTTAAATCTTATTTAAATGTGCACAACACAGCACTAGGTGTAAAGTTCTTATGCAATCATAAAACAAACAAAAATCTATAAATTAAGTGCAACAAAAGTACACCACCAATAAAATCCAAATGTAATCATCCCAAATGGTTTTTAGTGTGTGTCTATTACGTGCCGGGTATCGTCAGAGGTGCTGGAGACACATTGATAGAGCAAACTGCCTCAAACACCTGCCCTGGTGGATCACATGACAGTATATTAGCAACCAAGGGGGGAGGAGCCATATAATATTTATATGCCAAAACCAAACGTGACTCACAATATAACTATATGGT
Source organism: Myotis nattereri (assembly GCF_964212035.1). Classification (NCBI taxonomy): domain Eukaryota; kingdom Metazoa; phylum Chordata; class Mammalia; order Chiroptera; family Vespertilionidae; genus Myotis; species Myotis nattereri. The sequence continues at coordinate 52,377,024 of NC_138080.1, forward strand.
GCTAACTGCTACTATCATTGGAGTCAGGCATATCTCTGTTACTGTTTGCCATAGAATGACCCATGTCTGCCCCTCTTTTACTATTTCAGCAAGGGCATTGCTTCCATATGTGGAACTAGAACATCATTTGACACAACTGCATCATTTCCATATTGAACCCACCTTTGTCTTTTCTCATTAGCTCTCAACAGCTGAACGGGACACGGCCCTGCCACACCATTCCATTTCTTTCCTACCGAATCAACACGTCAATATAGTAAGCAACTAAAGAAACTGAACTCTTGCTCTATGAAAGCTCCTGCAAATGGGTCGTTTTGTTTTTAAAACTGATTAAAATAATTTGGCACACTCAGTCTGGGCCTTTTTTTTTTTTTAACATGTCCTGACATATGGCTTGATTAGGTTTTCCTATATTTCTGGAGCCTTAACTCCAAAAGTACCACAGCATGGGAAAATACTTGCTCCACCCCAATATCTCATGGATGTCTCTTGTTTTTTCTAATATTTAAATGAAGACATGAGATACATAAAACTTATTTCTCAAATTTCAATTTAATACTTTAAATTTAACACTTTGGTTTAGATGTCACCTGCCAAACCATAAAGAACCCAGAACAACCACAATTCTGTCGTACTAGCCAGGGGGGTAGGGGGAGAGAGAGAAACGCTATGACTCCACTGCTCCACTGTGACCATTTTCGGAAATTTACACATCCTTTTTGCCCCATTTTGCTTGAGCCTCTGAACTCCGAGGTCACTCACTAGAGCAGCCGCAAGGATTTTTATAACATTCAATATCTGAGTATTTCATCAGGGGTACTGACCTCTTTTCCCTTAGATTGTCAAATAAAAAAATGACAACAGCCAACACAATAATAGTTGTCTGGCGTAAAACAATCAAAATTATACCTACTTTTTTTGTCAGATTGGCAAAAAATATGATTTTTTTTTGGTGTGCCACAGGACTTTAGTAATTAGTTTATGTGTGCCACAAGAGGAAAAGGGTTGAAAATTGCTGCATTAGAGCAAACCCACGAGAGCTAATCAGTCTTTATTGCCATAAAGGTATTTTTAACCATAATGTTAAAATCATTTAGGACAATTTTGCTCTGTGGGCACCCCAGTGTTTAGACTCCTGGATAAACAACCATCCACTGAGAAACAGTGGGTGGGAAATGCTTATTGTGATTTTGACGTGAGAAGTGGCCAACCTAATAGCACCCAGGCATACTTACCAGCATATGTAAAAGTTAAATGCTATCATTTTGGTAATTAGGTGGTGCCAACACTCAACCGCAGATACAAAGAAAATACAGCACCTAAATCACATGGTGGGGTGGTTATAATGCGGCCATCCAGATGATCAGAAAGAACAGGCATCATTTTCAGATTCATAGGGAGAACTTGCTGAGCCTGCGAAGGTGTCTGTAGACTGGTTGGGAAACACACATCTACAACATGTTTCAGATTTTCTTTGTCCATACTCAGTGCCCCTGTCATGCCTATTTTAGATCTCTTATCTCGCTCATGGCTACATCTTCCCTCTTTGCCTCTGTTGTCATCCATTCTAACCCACCCCCTAAACCAGTGATGGTGAACCTATGACACGCGTGTCAGAGGTGACACGCGAACTCATTTTTATGGTTGATTTTTCTTTGTTAAATGGCATTTAAATATATAAAATAAATATTAAAAATATAAGTCTTTGTTTTACTATGGTTGCAAATATCAAAAAACTTCTATATGTGACACGGCACCAGAGTTAAGTTAGGGTTTTTCAAAATGCTGACACGCTGAGCTCAAAAGGTTCGCCATCACTGCCCTAAACAGTAACCTGACTGAATACCCTCATTTCAACCTACATTTTTGGGACCTACTGTGTGCCAGATGCTATGCCAAATCCTAGGAACACCAAAGTGAAAGATACATGATTTCTGCATGCAAGGAACTCACAAATTTCTGTTCTCTATGGAGTCCCCTCTTCCAATGACCATGATTTCCTTCCCAAAGCATTCTTCAAAATTTGTACTTTCCTCATTTCTTCCTAGGCCCATCTCTCCAGGTTTCACTCTTAAAATTCATATTTTTATGTACACATTTGCATATGTTTTTCTCAGAGTTTGTTCTGTCTCTTTTCTTCAGACTCTTAGCTTCTTACGAGTTAAGACTCTGGGGTCTGAGGTTCATTCTGTGAATGCATAGTTTCTTGCACTTATCACTGTTTCCGAGGCGGCATACATTTTCTCCTCTGTTCTTAGAGTGACCTCTTTGATACCCAATTCAATCCGAAAATTAATTCAAGACTATTTTGAAGAGAAATGATCTTTACTCCTGGGGCCTATGGCATTTGAGATAAGCCGAGGTGGGACTGGGACCAGAGTCTGAAATTTTAGAAGCCGGCTAGTCTAGAGAGCCAGGCAGGGCCATCTCTGTACCCCAAACCCCAGACTGAGTCCCCCTCCCCATCCCCTCTCCCCCACTCTCTCGGAGTCTGAATCTAAGACTCTGTGCGCAGTGGTTTATACGCTCACTTTTACATTTAGTCAAACTTCCTTTGCGGCTCCAACCTGAGTCACATCTTCCATTAGCTCTGCTTGGCTCCATCTGTTCTGTTTACATTTTATCGTCTAATAGGAAAGACAGGCCAAGTTTTACCTCACGACTTCCCAGGGCAATTCGAAGACTTTGTAACACGCATACTGTTCAGAAGACAACAAAGTCAAGGCCATCTGAATTACCTAATAAAGCAACACATAAAATAACCCATGAGCTTCAAGCAAGGGAATATAGAATGAGAGAGAGAGAGAGAGAGAGAGAGAGAGAGAGAGAGAGAGAGAGAACAAATGAGATGTGGAGGCATTCGTTTTATTTCATTACACTCCTGAAATTATTCTAGCTGTGGAACAGAAGTGCGCGCACACACACACACACACACACACACACACACACAGTGACAGCAGCAAACACTCTACCCCCCCCCCCGCCATCCCCCATAATAGCTCACTTAATCCCCACGCATCCCTATGATTACTGCTCGCATTTGGTATTCTCAGAGAAATCTGACAAGTGAAGTGGTGGGCTGCACTCTGACTGCAGTTTCTCAGCTTCACTTTACGGAACGCTTGCTTGGAGAAGAGAAATCCCCTCTACCACCACTGTGACAGCGCTACTTGAGAGCTTCAGTAGTTTTTCTTTCTTTAAGTCACATTTTTAAAAAATTGTTAACCTTACACTCTATCTATTTATTTATTTTGGCCTCGGTGGACTAGACCACAGCTAAAGCTTTATGGACCTAATAAAATTCCCAACTTTCTCAGACACGGGCCGTGATGCTTGTGCGCTGGGCAGAAAACGAAGGTGCATTTATGAGGAGAATGGACATGCTCAGAGAGAGACGAGTCGAGCCCAGGCATAAGGGATTCGGCTGCAGGTACACAATGTCGCAGGCAACATACGGCTTAAGTGTGCCCCCACTTTCCATGTGCCCTCTCCTCTGTCTTCTGTCCCCACAAGTGACACGGTGCCCAGAGCTGTTCCTCAATCACCAGGACCTCCCACCATGACACGGCCAAGGGCTTGTCCTGCCCACAGTAAGCTGTGTCTAGAACTTTCCCTCCTATCCTCACACTCATGCCTTCAGATGTATCTGCCCCATGTTTCCTTCCCTCACAGCTCCGCAGCCTTGTAGGTGAGCTGGTTAATCAAGTCACTAACCCTGTTAGCTCTGGTGTGTAGGGAAGGCCTTTCAGCAGGAGCTGTCTGGATCCAACCTCTCATTCCGAAGCAATGGTTCTGTTGTTGAGGAAGTGGGTAGAGCTCATGGCATTTTTGAAATTATGCCACACCAGTCTGTTACTCACTCCTGTGAACTGAATGCTTGTGTCCCCTAAAACTCCATGTGGAAAGGGATGGTGGTTGGAGGCGGGGCCTTTGGGAGGTAATTAGGGTTGTAATTAAATATGTGCAATTAATCAGACAATTTCACTTTGTGCTTTACATGCGTTCTAATTTTTCAGTACACTGTTATCTCAGGTACAGGTGTGTTGATCCTCACCACACCTCTACTTTGCTTGGTAACAGAACTCTCTATCAATTGGTTTTCTCTTCATTATACCAAAACACAAGTTCTCTTACCAAAAGGATCAGATGGTATTGGTTACGTAAGAGACTATAATATCAGCTTAAAAACACAAGACTTCCTTTTGGTGATTAATGTGGAAAAGAAATAAAAAATGGTTCTCTGTCCCCTGTGAGGGACTAATGATTTTAGTTATTTAGGTAAGAATTACTGTTCTTGCTCTGGCCTGGTGGCTCAGTTGGTTAGAACATCATCCTGTACACCAAAAGGTTGTGGGTTCAATTCCAATCAGGGCACATACCTAGGCTGCAGGCTTGATCCCTGGTCTGGATGTGTAGGGGAGGCAACTGGTGGATGTTTCTCTTTCACATCAATGTTTCTCTCTCTTCATCTCTCTCTAACATCAATAAAAACATATCCTTGGATGAGGATTTTTAAAAAAAGAATACTGTTCCTAAAAGAGAGTCTAAATTCTTCAGTGTTCAGCACATATGGCCTTTCCATGTTTTAGGACCTGGAAACTCAGTGGGGACATAATGCAAGATTAATTATGCCTAGAGCAAATAAACGCTGCTGTCAATCTTCAGATAAGATTAGGGTTTTGGATTTATTTTATTTCTTTGTTCCAAAAAATTTCATCTATGCACTTTCTATCATGCATGATGGTTGTAAAAACTGCTTTTAGCATTAACATCTTGCCATACTTCCTGTCCTTATATGTTCTCCCTTGCTCCTTATGACTGCAAAAGTTTTCAATTTAGATTATCTTTTCAGCAGATGTTATATTTTTTAGAATGTTTGCTTCCTCTTCATTAAGAAGGGTGTGGAATACATTTTATTTTTTTGAAAGAAAATAGTCTAAATAAAGATGTTTGGAAATACTGAATTATTGCTTCTGAATTGTGTGTGTGTGTATGTGTGTGTGCACACGTGTGCGTGAGCACATGCATGCACGCACGCACACACCCATGTGGTTTCTGGGAATAGGAGAGCTATAGGGAAGAAAGCTTATGTTTCACAAGCACTAAGAAGAATAAGACCATCTTCCACTCATTCGTAAGAAAGATAATAGAGGTGAGTATTTAAAACCACAATAAAAACTTTTGCTGTAGAGCATTTTCAAACTCAAGACCATATATATGCAAAGCAGAATGTTTATATTTTCTGAGGCACTCCTTGGCTGCCAAGTATAAACATTAGCTCTCATGCTAATGAACAACTCCCTGGGGATTTAAAATATGTAAAAGTCCACATTTAGCTGTATTAACACAAGCCTGGCTACAACTGGCTGGTAGCTCTGGGTTGAAACTGTGGCTGCGTCCAAATTTGTCTTCTTTCTGAGTAGAGACCTTTCACCTAAATTATCAGTGCCCTCCAGCCCCCTCTCTTTTCCAAAAAGAGAAATATTCCAGTTATAACACCTTTTTAGAGGAAAGTCTATGTAATTTGGATTTAAACATCCTTAAAATATGCATGACCTCAGTTTCTATTAGTGAAATCTTAGACACCAGTTAGCAAGAGTGGAGGGAGTTTGAAGAGGCAGGACATGGGCACTTCCCCTCAGCTCCTGAGATCACCTGGGTTGCTTGTTCATTTCCCAGCAAGGTTGACCTTGTTAACTGTAACACCAACAGCGAAAAGCACTAAAAGACAACAGAATCTTCATGGCACTTGGAGGCTGTGAAAGCCCAAGTCTCTGAAATTGGCACATGGAGTTTTTCTGGACTTCTCACCTCTCTTGATCAGGAAAACCATTTTTCATGCATCATGTGGTATTTTATCCTGATCGCCTTGCTTTTGACTAGAAGATATAGGGTCTCCAACACTCATTAAGTTCTGAAGTTATACTCATCTTAGTACCCCCAGAGTTTAGCACAGAGACAAATGTTGACACCCAATCAATACTGTGTGAATGAATGAATGAATGAATGAATGAATGTATTTAAGATTAAGCTGCGATTGCAGTTCCAGGAGACAATAGAAGCAGGATTGATGGACTAGTACAAATACCTGAAAGAACATTGCCAAGACTGATATCATTTGATAGCCCATGATCAAACTGGAGCTGTGGGATGATTATCAACCTCAATCAATAAATATTCCTTGGAAATGGCATTATGAGATTGAATTTCCTTAGCAAACGGTCCATGCAGCTTCAGAGCGAGGAGTGTCCAGTCCTTTGGAATAAGACAGAAACTGGTAATCAGGAGATGCTTGCTGAGAATTCTGTTCTGCCCAGGAAGGCTCCAATTAATCACCCACTCAGCTCATCCAGCACTCCAGTGGGAATCCCAGCACCTCAGATCACATTTTTGGGATCCATAAATTATACTAAACCTTTTAGATTACAACCTCAGCCTAATATCAGCCTACCTGCTAAACAGATGAGATAAACCTCCTTTTCCAGCAAATACTTCTTCCTTGGTTTGGTTAGTAACAAACAAAAACTTTGATTCCACAGTGAGATTTAATCTTAAAATACACCTCCCACCTCCCACAACAGTAACAACAAAATAAATTTCTGATATCAGATTCTTTCCTGAGATCCCATAGATTGAGCAAAAAGGAGAAGACCTAAAAAGTGGGAGTCGAGGAGAAAAAGAAGTGTTAAAAGGAGGCTAAAACAGATGAAGAGGCAAGAGATCTCACAAAATAGGGGGACCTGCTTAATCCTGAGTTAAACAGGGGAGTCACATACTTAGGACAATTGGGTGTCTGAGCATTCTTCCTTCCCTGAAGTAGCACAAGCCACAGCCAGGGGATTAGACAAGATCCACCCACTGAAGACCTAACAAGTGCTTTATCCTCCACATCGCCATCAAGACACCAGTCCTAATGCTGCCCATACCTCTCTCTTGTTCTCTGCTTCAGCCGTACAATGAGAAGCTGGAAGAGCCCAAACTGTGAGTGGTCTCAAAGAAACGAAAATACTCTCCATAAGATCCCAAGGGCCTCAATTCCTCTCTTGTTGGCTCCACTTCCAGTCAGGCCCAGTTTGAGAGACCAGCACTCCAAGGAGTAGAAGAAAGAACCACTGCCCAGGGCTAAGCACCATCCCCAGAGACGCGTGATCCCACCTGCACGTTTCAATGTCAATGAGATGGTCATACTCCATGGGTTTCCCTGTCCCTATATGTTTTCATTTACCAACAAGCAAAGCAATAAATAAAAGATCAATGACTCTTCTCAAAGTATAGAAGAAAACGTATTTTTCAAAAGAGTTTTGATGGTTGGCTTGATTTGAGAGAAACTGTTTCTGATTAGTTTATCATGAAATTCTTAACTTTAAATTGAGCACTAACGGATTGGGGGTAGAAGACAGATTGATTTATTTATATGTTATTCTACTAAATTAAAAGTTAAAAATTTTACCAAAACCAGGTTCAAAAACTTATATGAGACATTTTCCCCTTAAGATACATGCCCTTGTGTAGGGGAGTGCACCTTGCTAATTCTGTGGGTGAATGTTATATGTGAGTATTATTAGAGTTATTTAAATATTGTTTTCAAATATATTAAAGTATCATTACCCTGCCTTTAACCAAGCACACATTAACAGAGCTGTAATGATGAAATATGACTTATTACATTTTAAAAGAAGAGAAACGCTATAAGGAATAAAAGCTAATAGAGAAATAATAATTACATATTTTATAATTATGGAATTATCCTATCTAATAAAGATGGAATATGCAAATTGACCATCACTTCACAACAAAGATGGTGGCGCCCATAGCCAATAAGGAGGGAATATGCAAATTGACGTGACAAAGATAGCAGCAGCTGGGCCAGGGACACTTGCTATGAGGGGGAGGGGGTGAAGGGTGGAGGAGCTACAGGAGGGTGGCAGGGCCGGAGCAAAGGCGGAAGGTGGCAGCCAGAGTGAAGGCCCGGGTCTCAGGTGCCGGCAGCCAGGGGAAGGAAGGCCTATTCTTGCACGAATCTTCGTGCATCGGGCCTCTAGTATATAAATAAAATACTGAGAAAACAAAATCTTTGACTTCTATAGAAATATTGTCATCTTTCAATATTGTTTTTACCTTTCTGTTCTAACTAACAAGGCCAGAACCCCCTAGTTTATTTCCCTTTGATGTTTCTGTGAGCTCTGTGAAACAATGCATAAATTTTCCCTTTCTCTTAGTCAATATTTAGTATAAATACAGCACTATCTGAAATCCTTCCCATAAAAAGAATATATCACAATTTAAATAATGGGGTGGGGTGGGTGGAGAGAACTCATAAATAGATGCTATATGAGCAGATGTCTCTATAAGATGAAAATCAGATTTTTGTCTGTAATTTCTCCGGTAGTTAAAAAAAAATCACTTGCACTCTCACAGAAGAGACAGATCTCTGACTTACATAGCATATTTTTCAAAACTGATCCTATTAGTTGAATGATATTTCATGTTTTTGTTGATGACCATAAATATTTTCTCTGGGAAACTAGGATATTCAACAGGCACGTTGGGAAGGCCCTCATATCTCTACATAAAACCTTTTTTCCTTGTTGCTACATTTACATGTCTATTCATTCCTCTAGCATGTATTGTTTTCTATGTGAAATTAAAAGTGTACTTTCCTCAAGTATTTCTTGGATTCCTACCAAGTCACACACAGAGAATACAGGGAAAAAATGGGGGGCAGGGAGGAGAGGGAATAGAACAGTCTCAGGCACATGTTAGGTAATATCAAGTAGTAGAACACACATGTAATCAAAGTTCCACAAGGAGAAGGGACAAGAAAAAATTGGAGAATCCAATTTTAATAGTGTTAAGCAAATATTTTATATATTTGATAAAAAAAAAATTTGCAGCTGCCCTATGAACACATCAGGGTCAGATTCAGAAGTCAGAAGTCAGAGTCAGACTCAGAAGCCAAATATAAATAGGTGGGAAAATATAGGTTTATAGTTGTAACACAAATAAATAATACAATAATTAATAATAATACAAAAATAAACACTGTGTTTCACATACAAGTGTAAACCTATTTTTGCCCACTCCCATAAAGAGTAAATATGGGAAGCAGCAAGAAAAAAATGACAAATTTTATACATAGAAACAATTCAGTTGGCTGAATTCTTATCAGAAACTATGGGAGATGTAATCAGAGAAAGGCATCTTTGAGGAGGTGGCATTTAAGTTGAGATCTAAAGATGAGAATGAGTTAGCTCTACAAAGAATAAGAGAAGGAAGCTCTGGGCAGAGGAGCCGGCACATACATACACAAAAAAAGCCCCAAAGAAGAAAAAGCCTCGCTTATTTGACAAGTTAATAAGGGGCCTCTGGGACGGACACATACTTGTTGGTGGAGAAGTGGGATAAGTTTGGACAGGTAAGGAGATATCTGGTCATCCAGGACCTTATAGGCCAAACAAAAGATTATGAGATGATGCTCTACGAAAACATCTAGGCTGAACTGAGTGGCAGGAGTACACAAAACACAAATGAACAGAGGGATGCTTAGACAATGTCTGTGTAATTTTAGATTCTCCAGGAAGCAGACACCATGATGGAATCCAAAGTGCAAGGGATTTGTTGCAAGGAACTGGCTGTGAATATAAAGGAGAGAGGAATCAGGAGTAGTCAGGGAAATCCATCAGACATGATGCAGGTCTGGCACCTGTAAAGGAGAGGGAGATGAAGATGGATCAGGAAGGAAGAGCCTGAGATGGCCGTGCAGCTCTGAGAAAATCTCAGCCAGCAGGAAACCCCAGCACCCAGGTGGCCTAGTAGAGGCGCTCAATGCGAGGCCAAGTACCTGGCTCCAGTGCACCCCCTGAGCTTGGTCATTGGCTGGGAGCAGCCTGTGGGGGGGTGGGGGGGGCAGGGCTTCAGCATGAACACTGGCGGGCCCTGACCTTGCAGCAATCAGAGGCTGTCAGCTAACTTCTCTCTTGCAGTAAAGGGACATCTGAGCAGGGAACCTCCATGGCTCTTACTATGGTACATTTGGTAAATATAAATAATTTATTTACCATGGCACATTTGGTAATTCTAAATAATTTATTTCAACGGGTTATAAAACTAGTTTTAACCAAAATATCAACTAGTAATAACATGGGAAGACGGGAAGCAGGAGTTGGGGTTAAAGCATTTTATGATTCTACCTTCCTTCAGAAGAGTAAGGAGACATTGACTAATGTTAGATGACAGAAAGCATGCATATTAAAATTTCAGGGATAACTATTGAAAAGAAAACAAAGCTTTTTAAGTCAGTAAAGGAACCTGAGGCATAGAGGAACCTTGATCACTCTGCTAGAAGGCAGAGAAAGAGAAAAAGAATCAAAGGGAAAGCAAGGTGACTAAAAAGCAATGCACAGCTCAGAGAAGTTAGTTGGAGGGAACAGAGTGAACACAGGAATGGCCACTTCCTGCCTGTGATAGTAAAAAGGCAAGATGATCATCTAACATTGGTGACATATCCATGGGGGTTTAAATATTCTGTAAAGATAATCAATAGAACAATTACCAATAGTATAATAACAAAAAATTTGGAAGGAAGTATAATTAAGTAAATCCTTTTCTTTCATCATGAAGAATTAAGAGATGTTATCTAAAGTTTAAAAAAATCAATTAATAGAAGTATAAATTTACCACTTAGAGCAGCGGTTCTCAACCTGTGGGTCGGGACCCCTTTGGGAGTCGAACGACCCTTTCACAGGGATCGTCTAAGACCATCGGAAAACACATATATAATTACATATTGTTTTTGTGATGAATCACTATGCTTTAATTATGTTCAATTTGTAACAATGAAAATACATCCTGCATATCAGATATTTACATTACGATTCATAACAGTAGCAAAATTACAGTTATGAAGTAGCAACGAAAATAATTTTATGGTTGGGGGTCACCACAACATGAGGAACTGTATTAGAGGGTCGTGACATTAGGAAGGTTGAGAACCACTGACTTAGAGTATTAGGGGATAAAGCAAAAGAGTTAAAAAAAAATACAAATGGTTAAAAGTAATTGAGTCTAAGGTAGTACTGAGGATGTGGGAGTGAAGGCAAACTTTCACATGTATTTTTTGTACATCTATGTTTTAAAATTTTCAGCCAAGTGAACATATTACCTTATTAAAACAAATAAGCAACTGAGAATGGTTAAGATCACCTAGAAACTGTAGATTAGGGGGCTGAATTTTGCCCTTTTGAGTCTGGGCAGAAGCAAAAGCATCAGCAATGGATGATAAGAAACATGACCAGAAGAGACAAAAAGAAGCAGGAGAGGGTGACATCATAGTGGCTGAGGGACAAGGATGTTTCAAAGGAAGAGAGCATCTTCAACAGCCGTGTTGAATCATGCTGAAGGGGGCTAATGTTGAAACCCAACAGTGACTTTAGGTTTTAGTAGCATTGGGGTTAATGGTCACCTTGACAGAAGCAATTTCAGTGGAGTGAAGTATTGGAAGAGTGATTGGGGCATTAGGAAGAAGAAATAAAGTGAGTAAATAGGGCAGGAAAAGATATCTTGGCAACAGAATAAAAAAAAAATTGGAAACCAGAGGTTATTAGGGGCAGAGAAAGAAGAGAATTCATAGCGTGCTCCATGCCAAGTGATCAAAGAATGAGAAATACCTTTAGCACAGACAGAAAATCCAGGAGGGGCGGGTGTGGGGTGCAGAAGGAAATACACTTAGGTCCTACCTTGTTCAACCACGTTGTCTAGTGTCTGTTCACAAATCTATTTGGTGAAGAGCTCTTAAACTCATAGGATGCATAGGCACAAGTTCACAGGCAGGCTAAGAGAGATGGACGCTACAGGAAGTTGGCTTGATTTCTATTGTATTTGCCTTGACAAAATATTTGTTAAAAGGTGCTGGGTTCCCAGCCTTCTTGCTGGGAGGAACATCCACATTCACAGCGTGTGGTTCCTTTAGCCCAGAGACCCAAGGAATTTTCAGAAGGAAGATTTAGAAATCTGCTTTGAATTACAGCACAGCTAAGCAATATTTTTCTTAGCCAGTGGGGTTTTTTTTTTTGTTTTTTTTTTTCTCTTCATTGTGCTCCGGAACACATTGGAAGAGAAGGACATTGGAATATTGGAAGGGTATGTGGTCTCTCAAGTTCCCAACTCCAAGTTGAATAACTTGAATATGTTTTGGTTAAGTCATCTTCAATAACTTGTATCCATTTTGATTGTGATTTTCATTTTCTTTAAAGCCATTTCCCAAATTTCAAACTCCTCATAATAGCATGATCCGCAGAACAACAAATTTTAAGTTTGTTATTGTCAGTGAGCCTTCATGTTCCATGTTCCAACATCCCAAATTGGAACCACAGATTAAAAAGCATATGCCATGGAACACAGAGACCGTGGGAAGGTTACCATGACCTCTCTCTCCAATTAGTGTGGAAGATATTTACTCAGAAGCCCAGGTGAGGTCCAGGCCCTCTTTAAATAAATAAATGGATGGAAAGGTTTTTAAAAAAATGAATGAACATAGAAAACCATCCATCAGATAGAAGTGACCAATGGTGTGAATGAAGCCAGTGACCCAATTGAAAATGTATGCGACAGAGATCCCACACGGTCTGTCTAGGCTGTGTGCTAGAATGGGCTCCTTGAGAGCAGAGACCTCTTCTGTCTATTTATCTCTGTGTCTCCAACGTCTAAAACACTGACTAGAAACAGTTGGGGCTCAATAAGCTAAAAGGTAAAAATGAAAATGTGACTGTCACTTGATACTTTAGGAGGGAAATGTTATGGAATAAACAAATAAAAAATTAGCCCTAACTCACAAAATCCTATTTTCCCATTTATCCAGAAGGCTCAGGAGAGGTTTGAATAAAAATCAGAACATTTTATACTTGTTTGTTTTTTTTTAAATTGCGAGAGCAAGTTCTGCGAATAGAAACCAGCAATTTAGCTCTTTAGCTCTTTGCAGTCACTAGTTTATTATATTCAGTCCACCCCACACTTCACTGGAGAAGCCCCCTTTACTATTGCACCCAAGACTCCGCCAATCAGAAGGCTTATTAGAACCCGGAACAAATAGCACAGGGCCACTGAGACCCGCTTTTGGCAATTTCTATGAAAAGTCATCCTGGGCAATGATGAGCTCCAAGTTCTTTGTAGTCCTCGCCTGCCATTCTGTTTTCAATGTTCACCTTGTGACAAACACACCAAGGTGACCACACTCCTCCAGCGGAGGAGGCATAACATTAATGCCATTGGCAACAGGGATTTGCATTAACCTTAAGACTTGGACTTGAAAATGTTCGAATCAAGGAAATAAGAAAGTGCATGTATCTGTTGGATTCCACATGTGAACGCATGCCTTTTCCATACAGCTATGAAGATGTGCTGCCACAGTGTGCTTAAAATCGGGCACTGTTATCATTGCCCAAAGATATTTCTCCTCATATGATAATGACTTGGGGATGTGTGAGGAACTGCCTATGACCTGCAAGTCAAACACACAAAATCTTGACTGCCATCCAACCCCACCCCAGCTATGGCATTTCCCAGGAAGTTCTCTGGCTACTCCACCGGACAATAGCTTCAGATTTGCATATGGAAATTCATCACGGTTGCAATTAAATTTTATCATCCCATTGTTTCTTCCTGTGTAATATAAATAATGGACATAAAAACATGGGGATATGCAGAGACAAATAGTGCCAGATGGGCCACCAAAACCTGTCCTTACTAACTTCAAGAAATACAAATCGGCCCACATTTCATCAATCTAACCTCATAGATTCAGCCAGTGGTTATATCTCTGGATTTCTTCACATTGTTTTTTAGGGCAGTTTTTTTCCATTGTATAAGCATTTGCAATTATATTTTATAAAGATTTGATTAAATTTCCTTTTCATTGGACTGATTTGTATTTTATCCTCTGAATCTAAGATATCTTGCTTTGTGAACTTGAACTTACTACTTTTCAAGGGATGCAAAAAGAAAAATAACTTTAGTTGAGTATCTGCTATTTTCAGACACTTTATAAATATTGTATTTATACATTTAAGAAGCTTACCTGGTAGATATTGTTATTACTATTATATGGATGAAGGGAATGAAAGTAATAGAAGTTAAGTAACTTGCTCAAAAGTGGTGATACAAAAATATGAATAGAGATCTACATTACACCAAAACCAATGGTATTTCATCACACTGCCTCATCACAGATCTGGCTACATGGGGATTAATGGAAACACAACAAGCCTGCAAAGTGATCATCATTAAATATCATGATTATAGCAGGATTCCACATAATATTTAAAACAGGAATAATCAGGGTCCTTCCTTATATTTTCCTCCAAATGTGCACAAATACAACTTCCTCAATGCCTTCAGGATTAAATGAGAGTGTGAATTAGAAAACTATATACTTATAGACGCCATTGTATAATTTCACTGGAATTGGCGTCAAAAGAGCTGAGTAAAACCCAGCATCTCCATTTTATATCTGTGTGAATTTGCACAAATTACTTATTATTAAGAGTTTTCTTATTTGTAAACAGGTGTTTGGTGGAGAAAGATACACTCTTCTGAGCCTCCCTGCAGTTAGGTCCAGGTCATGTGACTAACTTGAGCCAATGAAATGTGAGAGCACATGACTTGGGTCACTCTGGGGGAGGGCAGGTAGAAGCCAGTGTGCCTCCTCCAATTCTTCCTTTCTCAGCTGAAGCAACCTTAGAGGCCACATGATCCTGCCATCTGCCACAGCGTGGGTAGACCTTCAGGGTGTTATGCTAAGTAAAATAAGTCAGATGGGGAAGACATATACCTCACTTATATGAGAACTAAAGAAAAGAAAATACAAACCAAACAAACAAAATAACTAAACTCATAGAGAACAGAGAAGTAGTTGTCAACAATGGGGAGAGGGGTGTGTTGGGTGAAGGGGGGGTCAAAGGTACAACTTCCAGTTATAAATAAAACCTGGGGATAAAAAATTAAAAGATGTGTATCAAATACCCCCTTGAAACTTCTGTTAAAGGCTGCTTTGTTTCATTCGGAAGAGGTGAGAGGATTCCTGACTTAGGCAATAGGCCCATCAATCAGAAATGAAATTCGCTTCTTTCACACATTTCAGGTATCAATTTACATAAATGGACAAGTGAGGGGGGGGGGGGGGAAACACACTTACGAAGCTATGATGTTAACACACACAAACACCAGAACACAAACTGCATCCTTGATTTCAATGACTAAGCTTTAATATTACCAAGAGCCATCCTAAGTTACAATGGAAAGCAGCAGAACCCGCGAAAACCGAAAAGGAAGCCGTGGGGCTAGGAGCAGAGAGGAATGGGAGGAGGAGCAGGGAAAAGAAGAGAAAGGGAGGGCGAGGGGAAAGCACAGCTGGGCTTCTGCAGTCCCCATGTCTTCTGCAGACCTCATGCAACAGACCACAGCCTCGCTGAGTAACGAGAGAGCTAATAGGACGGTAAGAGAGAGGTTATCTGAGAAACCATGTTTTCTTTTAAGAAGAGTATTTGATTTATGAGTAAAAACATTCTCCACTTCCCGCATATTTCACAATTAAAAAAAGACTTTTATAAGTCTGCCAGCAATCTAACTGAAGAAGTTCCAGAGCATCGAGGGTTTGTTGTTGTTGTTGTTTTCTGAATTATTGTGTATAATTTTTTTTTAAGAAAATTAAGACAAATCATTAAAATTAAAAGGATTTTTCAAATGTTGGCAGAAGAAGCATTTCATGGTCACTACAAAGAAAACTGTTGAGAAATGCTGGACAAAGTGCGAGCTGCGGCCGTTAAGAATGGATTTTCAGACTGGTTTGGTTTTGTTCTAACTCGCAAGCCAGCGCGGCCCCATCTCTTCCTGCTGTCAGACGTGCAGGGCTGCTCAGAGATGCTGTCCCGCGGGGTCACGCTCTGCAGGGACAGAGAGAGCGCTGCAGAGGTGAAAGGTCCGGTTCTCCAGGCGATCAGTGAGCAGCGAAGGGAGAAGAAAGGCCCAGGCAGGAAATGCTCATTCAGGCAGCGCCAAAAAGGGCTTATGTCTGAATCCATCACCTCTGCTGCTAGCCCGGTGCTAATCACTCTTATTCACAAGCAGCTAGTTCCTCCAGCAGCTCCAAGTATTACCTCCAGACAAGTTGGAATAGAAAATTCAGAGACGGGAACAGATAGTGGCTTAACCTGGATTTTAAAAATCACGGCCCTCTTTGAACTGGGTAAGTGCCCTATTAGCTGCGTGGAGACCTTCCCTGATGGGTTCCTCTTGAGCTGCCTAAGTCTTAAGAAAGTCATCTCATGTTTTCTCTAACTCCCCCAGATCCCCTGCTGTAGCCAAACCTTGAATCTGAAAGGAGCATCATAAGCAGCACCCTGAGACCTTGTCCTTGTTAGTAGGTCTGATTTTTTAGTATGTTTGAAAACCAGCCATGCTGGCCTCCAGCTCCAGTGCTGTCCTGCCCTTTGTACCACCAAGTCTAGATTCTAGATGGTGCAGGGTGACCTGTGATACGGTGGGTCCACTGGTCTCTAACCGTCTGCTACCTTATTTCAGCCACAAAGCAGGTATGACAAATAGGTTTCCTCTTGTGAGACAATTCTAATAAGTTTTTTAAGCCTAAAATCCTGTGTTGAGGAGGATTCTGAGGATCTATCTGTATTCAGGAAAAATAATTAAAGATAGGAGAACATCTATCATTTGAAAACATGGGGCTGCAATTTTGTGAAGAGGCATCTTATCTAAATGGAGAAGCAGTGAACCCGCTGGAGGTAAAGGGAAGGCCGGGAGGATGTAGCTGGTGGACCTGTAACTTGGTAGTTTCTTCTGGAAGGCAATTGGATAATACACAGGGAGAGCCTTACCAATGTTCCTGTTCTCTGGCTCACTATTTTTACTTCTGGGAACTTATTCTAAAGAAATCAGTTTGAATGCACTCAAAGATTAGTCTGCAAATATGCACACAGGTTATAATAGCTGAAACTTAGAATCTCTCTAAATGTCCAAAAAGTGAGTATTGTCTAAATTATGGAACTTACATTCAAAAAAATACTATGCAGTCTTTGAAAATTACATTGTAGAGAACTATTTAAAGCTATGAAAAAATGTTCACAATATACTGTCATATGAAAAAAATCCAAAACAGTATACATAGTGTGATCCAAATTTACTTTTGAAAATAGAATATAACGACATAAATGTATATATAGTCTAAAATGCTAACTCTGAATATCCTAAATGCTCCACAATGGTTATGTGTCACTTTTGTAATAATATATTTTAAATTCTTTTTTTGTTGTTGTTTTTAAAGATAATAATGGACAACCTAAAGAAATCCTGCAGTGACATTCCACTTCATTGCCTCCAAAATGTAACTTAGGTGAAAATGTAAATTAGGCCAGGAAGGGAAAAATAAATGGGAAAAGGGGGAATTTATTCAGCATATGAGGGAGAAAAAATATTAAAGTCTCCCAGAGGCATAGCCAGCGTCCCACCGGCTGTCTCAGCACATGTGAGCGGTTAAATGGACCAAGACCAGCTTGATCCCACAGCAGCAGCAGTAGCCTTTTTTTCCCCTGGTGCTTAACCGTCTGAAATAACCACCAAAACACACTTAGAATTACGGCTTTATCAAGACCTCCGCTAAGTGATTTAATAAAAAATAAGTTGGCCATAACGTCAAGGGATGCTGAGCACATATTGCTCAGACGTAGGCAAGCAACCTCCCAAATGGGAACGGCAATGTCTTCTTTGAGAAGAATGTGCCCTGCCTTCTTTAAGCAAGCACACGGACAACTTACGAATTCAGCGGGCGTGTGGTGTGGCTCACTCCACAAGCCCAGGATGGGGAATTCATGTCTGTTTTGAGCACCACTGAGCCCCCCACTGCTTGGTTGCATGCCTGTCTCTACCTCAGCCCCAGCTTTTCTCTCCGGAAAGCAGAGTGAATTATCTTCAGCTTATTTGGCCCCCAAAGAATGAGTGTTGTTGAGATCATGTCTGGAAAGATGCTATTTGGAAGTCTAGAAATGTTTTGTGAATCAGAAAGTTCTCGTTTCCTCCTGCTGTAGTTTGTACAATAAGTCCAATCAAGGAAACTCTGGTTCTAGTTTACAATTATCTTACTTTCCAGTACAATCTAACACTTAAATAATCTATGTAAGCATTTTTGTCCGCACTGATTAAAAAGTTGTATTGAGTCTATTCATAAAGGAAGCTCGAGCCAGCTTAATCTTCACTTTGCCATAGGGAGAAAAAAGCAGCCACCTTGATTTGGGATTGGATTCCCACTAGATTGTTTCCAAATGAATGACTAGTATAAGCATTTGACCCCGTGGTTAAAGAAAACAATCATGAAAAAAATTAAAATAAAATATCCAGATATCCAAAATGAAGAGAGGTAAATTTAAAAAAAAAGGAGGCTTCTGTTCCCCACAATCCAAATTAGCAGGAGAAAAATGGAATTTCCAGACTTAAAGAAACACCAGGACCATAACCTTTGGAATGGAGAACTTGAAGATCACAAGAATGAGGTTAGCTTCGCTGGCTACCAATTTATTCTCCACAAAATAAAATGTCTTGAATGACCTATCCATAACAGACTTTTTAAAGCTGACATTTTATGTGAAAAGAATTTTCTAGAGAAGAAGAAAGAATTGTAGTCCCAAACCCTGAGACTTGCTATCACCCGTCCTGAGAAGGAAGAACCTTCAATTACCAACAAGTGCTTATCTCTCCTTCCAGTGACCTTGAACCCATTGCTAAGCGACTCTACATTGAGGCTCCCTCAGCCCTGCCCATATATTTATTTCCAAGGTCTTTACTATGTGGAGGTGCTTCTGGTCATAAGTTTGTTGGATACACTGAATAGTATAGTTTATGTTTGATACCAGACTATTCGGGATAAATAACTTAAATGCTGCAATAGGGAACAGCCCTTAAAATTCAGGATCAGAGGTGCTACCTAGAATCTAAGCTAAACGTATGCCCTTTACTTTACCTCTGATGGGACCCTTAGACTCATCAGATATTTAAGTTTCTTTTCCCTAATAACTACTATGGAATTTTTATGCTTGAGCCCACATGCACGCTTATTCTCATTTTATGCTTCAGCTGCCTTGGTTACCTTGTAATCATTCTTTTGTTTTGTTTTAAAACAGCATCGATCATTCAAAAATACTTGACACTTGCTTTTCCCAAAAATGTTTCCCCTAACCTTCCCTCAAAAATATGAAATTCGCCCTGACCGGTTTGGCTCAGTGGATAGAGCGTTGGCCTGTGGACTGAAGGGTCCCGGGTTCGATTCCGGTCAAGGGCATGTACCTTGGCTGCGGGTACACCCCCAGTAGGAGGTGTGCAGGAGGCAGCTGGTCGATGTTCCTCTCTCATTGATGCTTCTATCTCTCTATCCCTTTCCCTTCCTCTCTGTAAAAAATCAATAAAATATATATACTTTAAAAAAAATGAAATTCAAGTATAATTGAATAATAGAATAAAAATAATAGAATGCATGTACACCAGACCAAAAAACACAACCCATGTGTGTATACTAGCAAGTGGGTGGATGAGTGGATGTGAAAGAGAAAGAGACCTACAATACAGGGGAAATATACTTCACTTGAGATCCAAGCAGAGGGCTGGCTCTGAGGAGCTCAACAGAAAGCTTAGACAACAGTTTGTTATACATTTCTGCATAGTGGAATTCTATTGTTGTTGTAGAAACATGGCTAAGTCCGTGTTATTTGGTCTGCATGCAAAATAACAAGCAGGGCCGCTACTCAGAGGAACTTCAAAAAGACATTCAGTTCTTTTTTGGAGAGATTAATGTCATAAAAACAATATTCTAGCCTGCTGATGCTGCCGCTTGCTCTGTCTGATTAAGAAACTGCCATGCCCTCAGGAGAAACCCAGCCCTACCTAAAAGTGAATAAATCAGAAGGCATGGGTGTTTGTTTTTTTGGTAGCCTGACCCTTGACCCCCTTTTCCTTCTCCCAGCCAGGGGCCTTTTAAAATTTCTCTCCAGTTTTGTTCTGGGTCACTGCTTCCATTTCTCCCGACTCCGGAGTGGCTGAGCCTGTCGCCAAATCCAACAGCTCCAGGAAAAAGCCCGAAGCTTCTCTGGACTCATGGGCTTCACCACAGCTCTCTTTGTGAAGCAATGCCATCTCCCAAAACCTTCTCTCCTAGAGTTATTTTATAACCTATTGTTTTATTTGGAAACAATAAAAATTCTTCCAAAAATCCCAAGAAACAGGTCAGAGGAGGTGGCAAGTAAATAGTCCAACCATAGAAGAAAACACAAAATTTTCAAAATTGGAACAAATCCCTCTACACACACACCCCACAAACACACACACACATGGACAAATCATTGTAGATTTATCTGTGTTTTATCTGATCTACAAACTTGATCTTTATTTTCACTATTTTATAACTGAAATTTAGTATTTCCTTTCAATATTAGAGTTCCTTCCAAATTTGGCATTTCCTTTCCATATTAGAGTATTTTTGGTTACCCCCCCGCCCCCAAATACACAGATATTTGCATATTTCTCAAAATTTACCATTTTCTTGTCGCTACTTAAAAGTCATGGTAATTATTAGACCCATTGCTAAATACTGCCTTCTGATGCCTTAACAAGGAAGCAAAACTGTTAAGGTAGCCCATGTTTATTTTTCTTGGTACTTTGGTAATTTTCTGTCAATACAATTGGTTTCTTTTTAAATGTATACGTTTTACAGAATGCATTTTAAAATGTCATTCTGGAAAAGGGTGCAGAGGCTTTATCAGACTGTCCAAAGGGCCCATTGTCCTTTTAAAACAAACAAGCCTGGCACCCTGGCAGTCTAAGGTTTTCGACCAGAGTTTGTTGGTGGTTTAAAATGATGCCTCTCTGGTTAACAGTGCCCATTATTTTTACTTAATCTTTTTATTTAAGTGGTCATCAGTATTGTCCAATGAATGTTGCATTTTCTACTCAAACCTACAACTTCCAGCTTTTTCAGTGAACTACAGAAACAAAAGCAGAACTGTGTTTCCTGAGTTTGGTGGGAGGGAGTTTTCTTAAAGCAAATGCGTCAATATTCACCTGAGGAGCATTGCCCCAACCCGGGCTGTCCCCTTGAACAACGCATTCTTTCCATGTGCCTCTCCTTTAGAAGGTAAAACTCAGTGTCCTCGTGGTTGACATGAACTCTCCTGCTTCAGAATCCTTTAAGAGGCTTTCACCCAGACAGCATCACACAGAGAAGGCCAGACCCGCCCTCTCACAGCGAGCAGACCGTATCTTTACTTACTGGGACAGGCTTCGCAATGATCGCCTCACCTGGTCTGGGCTGCTCTGCTCCCTGCACCTTCTGGGTTGTATTCATGGTCACCACCTTCCTTTCACAGGCCTCTAAATGTGGTAGGCATGGATTTCCTTTCACAAGACTTAGATTCAGAATTTCTCCAAATCAAATTAAATCTGCTCTGCCCTCTCACCCAATGAAGCCAGTGGCAAACTCCAGTGGGTATTGAGAATTCCTCCCCACCCCCAAGGCATCCGACTCAAAGCTGGGGCTCTCTCTCCTCCTTTCTCCTAGTGGAAGCCGCTTGGCTCCAGGAAACACAGAGGTGCCCTCTCAGAGGAGCTGACCCCCCCGAGAGCCTCAGCACACTCTCCAGGCTGGAGATCACAGTCCACCTGTCACACCCGCCCAGTCCCCACAGAGGGCCCCTGCACCACACAGAGCCGCCCTCCGGCCCAACCCTATCCTTCCTCACCTCAGGGAGTCTGACCTCCATCAGGTTTGCCTGCGACAGCTTCCACCTCTCCAAATGCTCTCCTCCACCCTCTCTCACTGAGGATCCATCAGTCCTGTCAACGAACCCAGGCTTTCAGAAGCCAACAACAGGACAGGAAGTCCTTGCGGACACCTGGCAATTTCTCCTTTGACTTATAACCCCAAAGGCCCGAAGCGAATGGAACATAAATGGCTGATTAAATTATGGAGAATAAAAGTGAAACCCTATAACAATAGAAATAAAACACAAATTAATATTCTTGGAATGAGCTGATTCGCCATCAGTTAAGTGCGCGCGCGCACACACACACACACACACACACACACACACACACACACTTAGCTTTTACCACTCTCAGAGTAGAGACCAAATGCGAGCCAGTGAGCAGGCAAAAGTCATCATCATTTTCAGTGAAGCATCCTGGAGATTCTATATAACCAACGACACGTCAGGATATCACATCCAATAACCAATCTGCTTCAATGATAAAAGCAACAACACCCCTCAGCTTGCCTCATAAGCCATTCTGGCCGGGCCATGTTGGATTTCTAAACTGTATCCCTACTCAGAGAGGAAAACCGTTCCAACTCTTATGGTCATTACTCACTCTTAAAAGATTAATTTAGCAAAAATGAATACCCACCACAGTAATGAATGTAATTCACTGGGAGAGTGGTTTGAGAAAGCCAGCCACACTGGAAACATTACTTCTTAAATTAATGGCAGAACTGAAGATTATTTTCAGATTTGGTCAGCATTTTTGAGACGTAATGATTAGCCAGGGTGGGAAAAATCCAGATTAGTATTAAGTGTTTGCATGTTATGAGGCAGAATAAGCGAAACCCAAGGCTGGGACTTATTATTCAGCCTCTCACCACCCGCTTTACTAGCCAAAAGGGACACATGGGGTCAGACTGTGCTGTAAAACTTGGAGAATTAATAGAGCCGGTACATTAAGTCCCTAGTTACATGGATTCATCACAAATAAGAGCTAATAATAATAATAGCTAACATTCATTAAGTGCTTACTCCTCAAGCCACTGGGAAAAGCACTTTACATGTATTATTCCATTTACGCCACAAAACTACAGAAGGAGGGGGGTATCGTTATTCTCACTTTTAAAATGAGGAAGGGTATTTAGGAACAGGGAAGATGAATAATTTGCCAATGGTCACACAGCTGATTCAACCAATCAGTCACTCAGTCAATAAGCAATGAACAGATAAAGTTCCTGGCTTCTTGAAATGTATAATAATTCCAGTGAAGGAAAATGTATACTAAGAAAACAAACTTATCTCATTACTGATAATCATAAGAGCTAAGGGCAGAAACATAGTAAAAACAATAGGGTGATGTGGGAGACAGATGGGGAGGGGGTTGCTTCTTTGTATAATCAGAGAAGGCCTTTCTGGAAACGAGAAGATTGAGCAGAGACTTGAAGGAAGGACATGTAGATGAAATGCATCCACATCTGCAAAGCACTTAGAATAGAGTTGACCATTCTGAATGCAATCTCTCCTGGTGGGAAAGCATTCCAGAGAGAGATGAACAGGGGCAAAGACCCCAAGGTAGGAGAGTGCTCAGCATCTCTTTAAGAAAATCAGCATGGCTGGAGCTGAATGCATGAGAATCAAGTAAGGGAAGTGATGTGCTCAGAGAAGTAATGAATTCAGGGAGTGGGAGAGCAGATTCTAGAGCCTCAAAGGCTACAGTTAGGACTTCAGCTTTTATTCTGAGTGAGATAAGGAGCCATTGGAGAGATCGAAGACAAGCAGTTATGATTTGACTTATATTTTTAAAGGATCACTCTATTTGCTCCATTGAGATTAAAATGAAGGAAGTGGGGAGTGACTAAGACAAGGACAGAAGCAGGAAAATTTAGGCGGCATTGCAATAATCCTGGTGAGAGAAGACGAAAGATTGGACCAGAGTGGTGGCGGGGGAGGTGGTGAGATGTAGTCACATTCTGGATATAGTTGAAAGGTAAATTCAACAGGATTTGCTGATAGATTAGATGAGCAGCATGAGAGAAAGGGAGAATTCAAGGATGTCTTTTACATGGGCAACTGGAAAGACGGAGTAGCTATCTATGAGATGCAGAAGGCAATGGGAGAGCGGGATTTTGGGTTTTAGGGGGTGGAGGATGGCAATCAGGAGTTCAGACTGGGTCTTACTAAGTTCAAGGTGGCTACTAAGACCTCCAAGTAGAGGGATTAAGTGGCCAGGTGGATACACAGTTGAGAGGGGAAGGTGGTTTCTCCCTTTTTATAATGTCCCTGATGTATAAGGGAGAGGTCCAGGCTGGAGAGATGAATTGAGCTGTTGCTACCTATGGATGGTGTTTAAGAGCCATGAGACTAAATTAATTCACACAGAGAGTAAGTATGGCGAGAAGGGCAGAAAGTTTGAAGAGTTAAGCCTTGGGACACTCCAGTGTTTAGAGATCAGAAAATGAGGTGAAGAGAGACTGAGAGGGGAGGGAGTGGAGAGCCAATACAGAACGATCAAGGCTTTCCTGTAAAGAAACAGAGGAACGAGGAAGCAGCTGAAGGGAGATGAGGAATCAAGAAAGGGTGGGATTGCCCAAGGTGATAGAAATTATAGCTTGTTTGTAGGCATGCAATAGTCTGCTAGGGCTGCCATAACAACGTACCACAGACGGGGAGGCTTCAGCAACAATAAATTATTGTCTCACAGTTCTGGAGGCCAGAAGTCTGAAATCAAAGTGGCAGAGTTGCTTCTTTCTCAGGATGTCAAGAAAGGATCTGTTCTAGGATTGTTTCCTTACCTGGTACATGGTCATCTTCATATTCACATGGCCTTCTCCCTATGGGTGTCTGTCTCCAATTTCCCCTTGTTCTAACGACACCTGTCATATTGGATTAGGACCCATATGAGTGACCTTATTTTAACTTGATTACATCTTTAATGGTCCAATTAAGGTCACATTCTGAGGTACTGAAGTGAGGACTTCAACATATTTCATTTAATGTGTGTGGTATCCTCTCCTCCCTCTATTTGCTTTCATTCCCAAACCAAGGGTATTTTTAAAAAGCAGAACATTCTAATAACTGAAAAATAAATAAATCACCTTTTAAAAAGTTATAGGGCAGCATGGTTACTATGAAAACAAGAATAGTGAAGACCTGTGAAGATGGTACTAACATGAACATTTTGGATTATGACAAGAAGGCAAATACATCTGTTCCTTTTCGGTTCAAATACGTGGGAAAGGGCAAATATACTCCAATCATCAGCCAAACCTGGACAATGTGCAGCTTAATAAGTTAGATAAAGATGTTTGATGTTTCTCTTCCATAGTAAACTAAAGTGGTCATAAAATGCAAAATACTTTAACCCGAATGTGCTACAGTTTTACAGGCTTAAGACAAGAATGAGAATGGAATCTTTTCCTTCTTGTTGCTGTTTGTTTTTTTGTGTCTTTTTTTTTATTTCTTAAAGTATTACAAAGGGTATTACATATGTGTCCTTTTTTTCCCCCTACCCTTGACAATCCCCTGGCCTCCCCTACCCCCCAGTGTCTTAGGTCCATTGGTTATGCTTATATGCATGCATGACTGACTAAAAGGCGTGAGAGTGCGTGTGGACTCTAATATTTTTATGGGGGATGAGGGAAGGGATAAGGGTTCAGCCATTTTATTTTGCTTTTTTTAGGTAATTCTTATGTCATGTGTTTGTTTTTTGCAGTTGCATAGTATGCATAATTTCAGTGTTTGTAAAAAGGGATTCTGATCTTACAGGAAGATATATTGAATTCAGGGGAAGGCAGAGGGCTTACCTAGCACTTACTTTCCCTGATCTGTAAAATTGTACTTTGAAAAATATTGGAAAGATTGGCTTAGCAAATGCCAGCCTTTAGTCGCAGGCCATCACAAATCATACCAACTGTTAAAACATATTATAACAAGTTTCTCAACCTCAGAAACATAGACACTTAGAACAGAAAAATGTTATTATGTGGAAAGGGAGAAGGGTTGCCCTGTGCATATTAAGATTAGTGGCATCCGTGGCTTCTATCCATTAGATGTGAGTAGCCCCTCCCCGCCCCCCCCTCCCCACCACATCATGACAACCAAAAATGCCTCCAGACATTGCCAAGTGTCCCCCGGGGAAAAACTTGCTTTTGGTGGACAACCACTAAAATATAGAAATAAACTCACAATCACTTGGGGAAAAAATTATCACTTTTTTTCCCCAAAGAGATTTTATAAACTGTGAACATCTAAATTTCTCAATATTTGCCTAAATTTCTCAATATTTGCCATATTGAAGAAAGGCTTTCAATGTTTAGTCACCATGTAGAAGCAACAGTCCTGGCAGATGTCCCACTCTGGGACATTCACACAGGAGATTCACACAGATCAGTCCATAGCAAAACCTAGACATGGCGTTAAGGTTTGAAACATCCTCCCTTAACATCAAATGATTATGATAAACCTAAACTCTACACACTTAAAACTTTAACTGTGGGACAAGAATTTGGGGGCAAGAGTTATTAAATTTCCTTAAGTCTATAGAATAATTGCTGAATAAATAACCTTGCACAATTCTTTCGAAAGGACAGCACAGGTGATCATTCCGCATTATTAGCTCTTAAGATGATGCCCTACAATGTCTGGAGACATTGGGATTTGCAGAGATTATGGATAACAGACACTTGTTTCCATAATATCACTTTGGCCATAATTTTGTCCCAAATCACCAGTGGTTGCCTTTCTTTACAATGAAGTGACTTGATGATATTTTAAATGTTTATTACTTAGATTTCTTCTTGGAAACAAGCCAGCCAAGTGGAGAAAAATTTGTGCCGATAAGAATGAAAATGCATCCCAAGCTAAGAAAGCTTATTGTGCCCTTCAACATGGCATTGTCCATGTCATTTCCCTGTATAAGGATTTCATATGCTTTAAAATAGAGTCCTAGTCTGAAGGAGACTTATTGATGAGCCCTGAAGGTAAAGAAGCCAGAATCAGCAAAGATGCTTTATTAAGTGTTATGGATGCAGAGACTTAAGATTTTTCCATAGTTTAGGGAAATTCCCTATGGTTACAACAAGACCTTACTCTTTCTAGCATTTTATACTTTTTTCCCCACCTGGATTTCAAAACATCCTGATAATTTTTTAAAATAAAGTACTACATATTTTTATTGGGATATTTCAGTGTACAAGGTTTTGGGTTCTCATGGTTTGGGTTGGGATTTTCTTTTTATGAGGTGTTAGGGCAGAAAAGAGGGTGTGTTCTGTTTTTATTTTGGTTGCCACGCACTCTTCTAACCCTTCCCCTGGTGCTGACTCCTCTGAAAAGAGGATAATCTTGTTTCCTGCATCTGAAGAGAAATTCTTAACAGGCCACGCATCTTTCTCAGGGTTAGATGATTATTTAAGCCGTCCTTCTTCTTCCCACTGACAATAAACCCAAATGATCAAAATGCTGTGTTCCACGGGGTCTTTTCAAATACCCTTGAAGCAGGCACACCGTTTCAGTTCTGTCTGAAATTGTCTGTTTCTGATCCACCTTCCTGGTCAGCATTGCGTTTCTAGAAAGCACACCAAAGAAAGCTTTTCACTGGGCACAACCGTAAAAAAATAAATTTAACCTGAATCGTATCTAAGAAACATGAAAATCTTCCTCCCAAGACCCATGGGTTAAAGAAATGAACAAGGACAAAATACAGTGAAAAGTACGTTTCAAGGCCATTTGTTTCCAGATCCACAATGGGAATCTACTTTCTTTTCTGACTCTGAAGCTGAAGAAAAAGACCAATTTAATTGTATAATTCCCAACTCTACCCTTGTAGTTGGATCTGAACCAGTGTGACAAATAAGAAGTCTCAAAGGAGAACAGAACAGTAGTTTTCTTTATTCTTGGAACACCTGTTAAGAGGTTATAGGGGGTTTTATATACAGCAAGTACAACTCCAGTCTTCTCTCTCTCAGAGTTAAAAAAAAAAAAAAGCCTCATTAAAACATATCCTTTGCCAAAGTTTCATTGCTCAAAAGAGTCAATGTAACTTTCAACCCTTAGGCACTCTGCAAATTGTGCTTTCAACCTTTCCAAGAGCTTTCTTGTAAATTCTGAGCTTAAATATATTTCCCATCGTTTTCTAGGCTAAAGTGGTTTCTGAATTAATAGGTATTTAACTACAATAGTGGTTAAATGAGTTCTTTCTTAATGAGCCAGCATATTATATGCATAGTTTGCTATCATATATATATATATAGTCATCTTATAAGTGTAACTGAGAGGTTAGCATAACAAAATGTTCAGGAGATTCAACAGGTAACTAAAACATTTTTAAAAGAATAAAGATGTTGCATATTTGTAATGGGAAACTTCCAATCAATATGGTAGACTGAGTTGGCACAGAGGAACCTCCATTCCACTAACACATAAAAAATAATAATAATAGCAAACGAAAATTAAGCTGGGAGTGAAAACAAGAAGAAGAAAGGCCCATAGATCAGGGGGAAAAAAGGGAGAACTTAAAACCAGAGTGATGAGCTGAAGGCAAATGACCCACACCATCTCAGTCTCAGAGATAAGCACAAGAGGCTGAGGTCTCGGTTTAACATACACAGGGAGGAAAAAGGTAAGAACTCAGGCCCAAGAAAAATGGGGGGATTGAACTGTGCTTTCTGAATAAAGCTGGCCATATGGGAGATAGGAAATAAAATATATCTTCCTACTAAGCCTGGGCTAGCTTCAAGAACCATACCTTCTTCCTGAGACAGTAGGAGAAGAATTATTTGTAAGTTAACAAAGCCTTAATCTCAGCCCCTGATCGGGTGTGGGTTCTATATTCTTCTGTTAAGTGACACAAAAATGCAAGAGTGACCCATAACATAGAGGGTGGTCTGAACCATTGGAATCTGTGGGTCCTGACTGATAACCCACCCAAACCACTCTACATCCCTACAATGGCCCAGGGTGCAGGGGGCTCCCAAAGGACCTTGGCTGCAGAGGAGCTAATAACAAAACATGACAAATCATGGGAGGAACAAACCACCAACAATGGAGAATTGGCACCTCGAGAATTAAAGATAATAGATCCATTTGAAAAGTATTTAAAACAAACGATGACTATGTTCAAAAAGACAAAGAGAAGAAGAGAAACCACAGGCTGTACCGCTGTTTTCAGATTTCAGCATCATTTTATCCATCAAAGGACAGAGGAGGGCAGAGCCCAGCTTTGAGGAAAGTGTATGACGTGCTGCTTGAGAACAGCTCATTTGTCTGGTCTGAATAAACGGTCTGTTTTCAGAGAGCAAGATACCCACTTCAGGAAATGCTGTTAGTTCGTACAAATGACACCAGGAATTACGTAGTTCTACAGTCTTTTTCCTTGAGAGCCTGCACTGACAAGAGTAAAAAGACAATGCAATCTTTTTTGACTTTTTGGCAAACTTTAGTCTGGAAGTTTTATTTGCCATGTACCAGCTTTAATCCTCTTCCAAAGGTGAGATGAGGAGCCCGGGGGAGAGTTTTGATTCTCTACTCTTCCTTTCTAGTAAAATTACTCATCTGTTGTAATTTTTTCCAGCACTGATAACTCTATAAAAAAATTTTCAAATCATGATGACCAAGTAGTTTCCTCTTTCCCTTGTTTCTGGTAATCTTCAAAGCAGAAAGAAATTCCCTAAGTAGAACCAGGATTGCTCTTCTTAAACAAGCTATCCCATAAACCTGAGTTTCAGTCTTACCCCTAACTAGATGCTTGCTCTTGGGCGAGTTATCATAGTTTATTCATCTGTGACACAGGAGAAAATAGCATTTTCCCTAAAGAAAATTCTTGGAAAGTTAAATGATGCAATAATTTCAGCAAATGCTGGTTTTCCCCCTGCCTGCCAGCTTTCCATCAATAATCTTGTATTACATTGGCTTGGTTCATCTATGAATCATAAACTACCTCTCATCTAAAGAACAGTAAAAATATATATATATATGATAAAGCAGTTGAGTTTGCACAATCTCTTTGGACTACCTCAATCCTCAGTCATTTTATTATCCTGCCTATTATTAAAATCTGGGTAATTTGTAGTTTGGCCATTGTTTAACCAGCTATGCAAGAGAAAGTGGATCTCCAGAAAAATCCTTAGGGACCACTATTATTAACTACTTCTGGAATAAAAATTGAATATTTTCACAGGGTGGTTGAGTTTCATGTCTTATGCATAAAATATAAGTATATAACTGAGGACTGAATTGCACTGACTACCTAAGCAAGTATCCACCCAACAAGTTGGTCTTTCCCTATCATTATGAATCTAATCACTTTCTTAAATACAGAGGAGAACCTAACTCAGAATACAGAACCAAATATGAAACCTAGGTGGGAGTGATTAATATAAAATCAATATTCAGTATAATAGGCAATGTTAATTGAGAATAGTACATTAAATAACTATTATGGTTTTATGTTTAAAGACAAATTTTCACTTAGAAAAAAAAACCTTGAGAGAAGTAAAAGTTTAATAATCACTATGAACCTGCATTTAGAAATAATTAGGTGTCAAGAACCATGCATATTCAATTGAACCTCGAAAAACTTGATAAATAACAATGCTTCAGATTTTAACCTTAAAAGCTTCAGAAAATCACTGAGGAATTAACAACCAAATCAGAACAAGAAAACAATGGCATTATCATTATAAGAAATTATCTTATAAACATTTCCATATTATTCCCATGGGAGATATGTTGTATCAGATTCTATATCTACCATGTCATATGTCACATCACACCCACGGTCCAAAATAATAAATAACACATCTACAGAAGTTATTCAAGATATCAACTTAATTTCTATTACTATTCTTGCTTAAATAGTCATGCTACCGTGATAGACTCTCAAATCTTTCTTTGAAACATTACTGAGAAAATAACCAAGAAATAATTTCGAGTTGTTCTATGACACTAAAAAATGATCAAAAGACTTAATTGAATATGGAATGGTCCCAGAAAAACTAGGCCTAAAAATTCTGGTCAAAACTCTGAGGAGGCAGTGGGAAACCAAAATAAAAAGAAGAAGAAAAAGCCCATTGAAACTATTCACAAAACGTCTCCATCAATAGTTCTGAAATGATCAGGCTTTACCATCTGGAATCAATTGCCCTGTGGTGGAGAAACAGATGTTCTATCAAGGTTGCTTTGTGATCAAGTGGGCCAAGAAGAGGGGCAGGGCCAACTCCTGAAACACGCAGAGCCCTGTAAGCAGAGATGAGAAAAGGGAAGGAAGATAAAGAAAGCAAATTGTCCTTGGCCAAAAATGAAATGAAATGAACAAGGCTAGAGGTTATATTTTGGCCCACGTATAAGCCATCAATCCTGTGGCAGACCAAGAATCACCACCACACTTAGTCCTTAGGTTTCTGATACATAAGAGAAAGATAAGCATATTATTACTCTGTGTAATCCTACTCTAATATATGTCCCATGGGGGCAGTGGCTTTCATCTCTGTTGTGCCTTGCATGAAGTAGATCCTCAGCTATTTATTGCATGGATGGGTGGGTGGGTGAATAGGTGGATGGATGGATGGATGGATGGATGGATGGATGGATGGATGGTGGACGATGTTGCTTCCCACTGAATTGCACTCCTGATTTGGCTGCTTCGCCCATCCTTTGAGTTGACACCAGCCACATCCAAAGCCCCTCAGATTCCAGAATCTTGATTTGCACAGAGGCTGTGTAACATGGAAAACATAACTTTATGAGCATGTAAAATATGGATGTGGAATTTATTCCTGATCCACACTGAGGTCCAATTTACCCCTAAAATTTGAGTGGTAAGGATTTTTATCAAATTTTAAAAAAATTTGAGTCTAATCTTTATAGGCAAATAATATTAAACTAAACTATGGAGCTTGTCTTTATTTCCTGTTCTTCCTTTTTAAATAAAGAAACCAATTCAAATGTTTGTAAAGAAAAGCAAAAGACCAATTCTGTATCTGTTAAAATAATTATTTGCTTTTTCTTTGGTAATGTGGTGAATTGCCATTCATTGGTTTTCAAGAATTAAATCAACCTTTCATTGTTGGCATAACTCCTACTTTGTTATTGCATAATATATTTTTGCATGTTATTGGACTTAAATGCTGAAGGATTCGTGAGAGATACCAATCTACAATTGTCTTTGCTTTTTAAAATACTTTGACAGGTTTTAGTAGCTGGGTTCTGTTGGCTTCAGAAAGCTGGTTGGGAAGTATTCTCATCCCCTCTATTTTCTTAAAAAGTCTGTGTAAGATACTTGCTAAAATTCACTAGTGAAATCATCTGGACATGGAGTTTTCTTGGAGGCAAAGACCAGTTTTGATAACACATTTTACTCGGTCCCAATTACCTGAGAGAATGTACAATAAAAACTTTTTCTTGCTATCTCATTTAAAACTTTTGAGCTACTGTTGAATAATAACTGATGAATTCCCAAGATCAAAAAGTACTATGATGTTCAGAGAAAAAAATGTTCAGTTTCTTATTTGGGATGAAAGATGATCTGATTATGCAAGAGAATTAAAAGCTCAGGTAGGTCATCCATATCCAAATCCAGTAAGACAAAGTTGGGGACCAGCACTCCAATGCTTTCCAGAGCACACTCAGTGTAATTTGTCTTCTCTGTCCCCGGCACTCATGTTTACTGCCCATGTCCCCAGTGTCTAACAAAAATAAAGTGTCATTAAACCTACCTAGGCATTGAAATTGGTTCAATGAAGTAAAAACTGCCCAGAACAGGCAGATTTGGATTATTAAAGATATCTGCAATTTTTGTTTTTAATCCAACCAAATCCAAGTGATATTTTCAGGACTCTATTTCACTCATGCACATAGCCAATGTATACAGTTGATTCTCAACAAATAATACATTTATACATTTTTTATACTGAAAGAACTATGAAAAATGTCTTAGATTGAATGTATAAAAAACATTCAAATGTGTTCCTGTCAAAAACCAAAAAAAAAAAAAAAATCATGACATGACCACAAAGGAATTGTAATGAATGAACTAAACCATATTCATTTCCTCTGTTGGCTGCATATTTATTCCAGTGAATTTACATTATCAGTTTATGTAAGGGACCCTTCTCTTAGAATTACCTTCAGAAGCTGCAGCCCAGTCCCCTGATTTGGATTAATGTTAAAGGTGAAAGTCATTATGGGCTGTGCTGGATATTCTCCATCGGCCCCTCCAGAGCCACTCTCTGTGCCTCTCCACTCAGCTCTGTCCTGGGAGACTGATCTGTATGGGCTGTGTTAAGGCTCTCCAGCTCTCCGGCTTTCTCTCAAGTTTGTCCAAAGGGAAGCACTATCAGAAAGTTGAAGGCAAAGAGGAAAATGAGCTTAAAGACGAGCTTCCTTCCCTCCCCTCACCTACATGTCACTTTGCATCCAATAACAGCTTCCTCCTTTTATCCCTTTCAGGCCCAAAGAACTTAAGTCTCCCTCTATCCCTTGCTGGTTTCCCATTATCCTTTCTACATCTTTTGTAAATACAGTTGACCCCTGAACAATGCAGGAGTTAGGGGTGCCAACCCCTATGCAGTCAAAAATCGGTAGATAATTTTTAACTCCCCAAAAGCTTAAGTTATCTCTCAGTATCTACTGGGACCCCCTACCCCCATGGATACCCAAATCCACAGATGCTCAAGTTCCCTATATAAAATGAGCTAGATCAATGCCTACATCCAGCCCTCTGCATCCACAGACTTCCAACTGAGGATCAAAACAATACAAGCATTTATTGGAAAAAATCCTTGTATTAGTGGGCCTGCACAGTTCAAACCCATGTTGTTCAAGGGTCAACTATAAACTCTTTATTAAAGACTTCTTAATTACACACACACACACACACACACACACACAGTGAATTAGCAATACAGTGTGGAACAAAAGTAGATTTATAGTTGTGCATATGGAAAATAATACAATGATACAAGAATAATCTGTACTTCGAGTACTCATAGTTGTAAACCTCCTTTTGCCCCACCTTGTATATTTCTTGTTCAAACCCTGACTGGTAAAGGATTCAACTCTGCTGAACAAGGTGAATGATCAAGCTGGGTAGCATCTTTTAGTACAAAAGATAGACTATGTAATCATAAGAGTAATTTTTTGGCATTGCCCATTGATTGGCTCTGAATTATGTTCCAAAATAAAAATTCCAAAATTGTTTATATCAGGGACAGAATATTTCAAGCATCTAGTCTGCAAAGGTGACTACTTTGACGGAACCACTATTCAGTTAGCTTTTGCAGGCGTGTTATTTTTAACCATTTCATGACATCACATCTTATGGTATCTGTTCATCACTTCCCATAAAAAAAATGGGTACCTTGGAATTTCTGAATGAATAATCAAATTTTGGGGCTATCCAGACCAGATAGTATAAACAGGAAATAGCTTATTACAAAAAAGAGAGAGGAAGAGAGGGAGAGAGATCGAAAAAGAGATATTTAAGGATAGATTGGAAATTGTGGGGTACTGAGAAGGAAATAAGATTGTTTCCAAAAAACATATTTTACTAAGTAGACATATGTACGATTATTTTCATGTTGTGAGGGGTAAGTTGTGTATGTTAAATATGCATATGCTTGAAAAATCATTTATTTTATTAAACTCTTCAAGAATGTTTTCTTTTTCAGATTATTAATATTTGAGACAAAAACTTGAAACCTGACCTGGTGGCTAGTTCTCTACTTAAAGCCAGTTAATTTCATAAAGCTGGTGTTAAGCTATTCTCTTTCTTTTCTCTGTACATAATGTACTATATTGAGCTGTATTGTGGCTTAAAAATACATGACAAACATTTTGAAAATTCCTAATGTTTTTAATTTAGATTTGCACAATCATAGAAATGAGAGATGGAAAAACTAGGATTCTTCTTCTTTCGTCCGAGCTTGGGTCTCTTTTTCTGATTAATGAAGCTGAGGGAAGGGGAGGTGTAAAAAAAAAAAAAAAAGCCCTCTGTGCAATTGCCCCCATTATTTCAGGATTTCTGGACTAGGGTTACCTTTTTAATGGTGCACATTACCCTAGTGATTTACCCTGGAGTCCTAATAAATAATGTCTCTTTCTCTTTACATACATTTTAAATTTAGTGGTTGACAGAGACTGTGCCTCTATCAACTGCAGTATATTTGAACAAAAGATGTTGTCATTGTAATTAACTATAATATCAAGATTGGCATAGAAAAGGCAGCAATGTGGAACTCTCCAGTCCCCTGTGTTTGGGGCCATAGAGACAGCCAAATTCCTCCTATCTTTTAGTCATATTTAATTCACATGATGCGATATTGGCACATATAGAACCCTACGGAGGTTATTTTGTTAACAGTGATCTATATATTTAACTTCTTTAATCTACCCAATAGCATAATGCTTCCAATTTTATTTCTTTTCACCCAAGAGGCAAAATGGTCTTTTACATCCTACATTACTTTGGAGATTCTCCTAGTTTTGTTTTCCTCTCTCAAGAAGAGTGAAAATATTAGACTCATGTGGCTGAGAGAAACTTTCTAAATCATCTAGTTGCTAACTTCATGTCATGTAGGAAGAAACTAAACCCAAAGCTGATTCATTGTCACGCTGCTCAAGTTTTCTCCTGACATTCACCAACAAGATATAATATACTGTGCTTTTAAGAATATCATTTTAAAAGGAATATGATCTGCTTTCCATGAATTCAAGTCAAATATATATGTATATTCTTCTAAAAATGTTTTATTTATTTCAAATCAGGTATTTCAACACCACACTCATTGATGAGGTTGTCCATTCCAATGTAAATAAACTGAGAGCAGATGAAGACTAATGTGGCCTTTATCACATGCCATGTTACCTAGCTATATTGTCATACATTTTCTTATTCTTACAACCAGTTTTCAATCTATTTGTTCTTTCCTTCTCCCAATATGCCTAGTCCCATGATTTCCATGACTGATGGAAGATATTGGCAACCCAGAATCCACAGCTCTTTATTCCAATGCACATGAAAATAATGCTTTGGGGAAAAAATAGTATTTATTTTGCTTTAAAAATACACAGAAAAATTAGTTTATTCTTCTTAGCAGAAAGAACCCAACACATATCTGAGGCAAACACATGATTTGAACATTGGCAGGGGAAGAGCAATAGTGACTCCCAGCCACCCTATTTGATTGGTCAGAATTGTGTGGAGTGTTTAGCCTAAGACTATCACTTACTATTGATCAATACAATAAAGCAGGTGAAATGCTTTCACTTCAGTGTAAATTGTAAACTCAAAGAGTTTACTCTCTTTGACTAGAAAAGCTACAAAAGGTGGATTCTGATGGAATAGACTTATTATTAATTATAAATGGCTCCTATATTTTATATTACTCATTTGATGCTTACTTTTCTGCTTCTCTGTTTAAATAGTGCTCTCCAGCATAACAACCTAGATTTCTCTAAAATATTAATTAGTTAAACCTAAAAATGTTTCTCTCCCTATTATTTGTCTGACATTCCTTGGAAAGAATTTTTAACCAATAGGAAAAAATTAAAGTTTATACTGCAGAACATTTTCCTAAGTCCATTTGGCCAGGTCAGTGGGTTTGGAATTTGGCAGTGCCTCTAAATTTTATTTAATTCCACTTCAGTTTGAAGTTTTGCTAAGTGAATAGAACTAAGGAAATTAGAAAGTGACTGACTCTAGGGCATCTAAAATACTGAGGAAAAGACATCAGGGAGGAAGAGTGAGTTGAAGACAAAGGAACCATTCAATGAATTAAATGGAATTTTACTGATAAAATATATAGAATAGAGAGACTTGAAAATAATCATTTTATTATTCATAATTATAAATAACTCTTATTCCCTATAGAACATAGTCAATATTTAGAGATAGACTCTATAAAGAGATAACTTAGTAATGAAAATATAAATTGGAATTAAAAGAGTGACATGAGACATTTGAAGGATTTATAGATATTATTCAATGTTCTGACCACAAGGGGTACAGCTTTTTGGTTATCTGAAAGATGAGGCCAATTCCTCTCTCAAAGGACATCTTCACTTCCAAGGTTGGCTTTTCAAGGGAGTCATGAATCCCATAATTTTTCATTAACGGAGAATGTGTAAGATCGATGTGGCACATTGGAGAAAGGTGATCAACCATATGGGAGAGTCAAGGGCCACACAAACATGGATTAATCATGGCTCCAACATATAGAATATGATGGTTAGAAAAGACTGGCTTCAGGAGACTGGTCAATTTTAATCTGAAGTTCCATTTAGATATCTTTGAAACAAGTACCTGCTACAAAGCAAGGCTGTTCCGAAGAATGATCCTCCAAATAAGCGGGAGAGACCTACAATGTCAGACCTCACAGCAGTGGGAGACAAACTTGCAGGTTCTCTTCATTTCTCCTCATCTCAAGCAAAGGGAGTATGAGTCAGACAGAAATGTGAAGTATAAATGCCTTTCCAAGGAAAAATCTCCGCATGCATATTTACACCCAATAGGGCTGTGTGTGCAAAGTAAGAACTTGCCGTTGTGAGACAACAAGCTTCAGCATCTCACCGTAACATGTCCAAAACCAGATCCATTATTCTAAAAGTCCAATACATAGTGATGTAGAAGCCTAGAATGAGCCATCAGCCACATCAGTCCTAAATAAAACTCCTGATTTACTCAAAATGGTTTATACCATTTTGTACATAAAGTTCAGGGTAGAGTATTCCTTTTTGAGTTTTTATTTAGGTTTCTGAGGCCAGGAGAAAAAAAAAGATTTTCTCTTTGAACCACCTGAGCATTGATTACAGTCACTTGAACTGAAGATGGAAAGTATATCATGGGGACCAGGCCTCCAATGCTCTGTGACCTTGAATAAGCATTTGTCCTCTCTGAATTCTTGTACCTCACCTATGAAAAGAGGCAATGACACCACGTGCCCTGTCAGATCACTGTCAGCTCTGACAGTCCATGATGACACAGTGAGTCCCAAAGCAAAAGACAGTGTGTGATCAGTTGTGACTTTAGAACTACAGAGGCTTATGAAGAAGGATTTATTGCATTTCCTTTATTTCCCAGAGCAACATGAGGACAGATTCATTAGATTTTTGATTTAAGGACTCTGCAACTCTTGCCTACTTTTAACTTCAATGGTGGAAAGAAACCCAAAGGGAAACTATAAAACTGACAGAATAAAATACCCTCAGCCATTTCGAACTTAATGGCATTAAAAATAGAAAGAAATAGCACAAAGAGAAGAGTGTCTAATTGTAATTTTTAAAGCAAATAGCTTGACTGATCTAGGCTGCACCCAGACAATGAGCATGCCAGGCTATCTCAAGGACCCTACCCTGTCTTTTAGGTCTCTCTGTAGGAGCCAGCATATCTTACCAACAATTGCATGCTCCATTAAGCACTTGGCAAGGGCTGGATGGACATGTGTGACCCAGACGTTTGCATGGAAGGTTAGGCCTCCCAGATGGAGTCCTCATCTTCAGAATGTGTGCAGGATTAAGATGTAATCCATTGTTTCAAAGAATACAGTGGTACACAAAATAAATGTTCAAGTTTATTTTTCCTGTAAAAAATTCTTTAACTGTAAAGGATGCATTAATAAACAGAAACTTTTAGTTAGTATCTCTCTTTGATCTAAATTTTCAGAGGGTAACCTTAGGTAGCAATGGAAAGAAATTGAAAAGATTAAACACACACACACACACACACACACACACAAATCACCTTTCCTTATCTTTTTCCTTTGCCAATGAGAAAATTGCCATAGCTATATGCAGACCCATACCTAATATCTGTGGGGGTTCAGCCACTTTCTCTTCCTCCATCTCCATCCTACATTTGGAGGGGTTCATGTATGCATGGGTACACACCAGCACACAGTGACAGAATCAACACTCAAAAAGACCAATAAAAGAAGTCCTTCCAGGCTCTGTAATGGGCTCGGGGCCCTGGGGTAGGAAGTTCTGAAATTCTGGGTACTTGGTATGTGATCTGGAGGTATAGTGTGGGCTCTATACTTGGTTGAACATCACCCCTTAGTTCCTCAGGCTCTACCCCATGGGGGTGGGACATGGCTGGACTGGCATATGTGCACCTCTATCAAGATGTAATTTTATTCTTTCTCCACATATGATAATACATATGTCTTTTTGTGGTTTTCCAAAAGACCCTTTCAACTCTAAATGTCTCAGCACATTAAAAGTTGTCCCTCTGAGAGAATTTAAAGCATAATAGTATATTACAGTGCATGCAACACACCTGTAAATGTATGAGAGCACCCTGGACTGGGCTTGTGGGTGTGAGAGTAGAGAGTCTCTTCTATACAAAAGCAGCTCAAGGTCTAAAGTAAGTAAAATTAATGTCTGACTGAGAAAGAACTGCACATTCCTACTCACATTTATGAAATACAGAAATGCATAGTCGCCATTCTATCACCATTTAATAAATCCACCTAAAAGTAGCATGAAAGCTCTATGATTATTGGAACCATGCCTGTCTCTGGTACCTGGCCTCGTGCCTGCCATTTAGTGAATAATCAATAAATGTTTGTTGAATAAATTAATTAGTTCACTCCTTTAATCTGTAGAACTTCAGCACTTCTGCTCTAAATACTTGCTTTCATTTCAAAACCCACATAGTAAAGTAGACCTGTATTCCCTGTCCTATGTCTCTAAGGCTGGAGTAGTTTTTAATCGTAGGAAATACATGTTGCCACATGGTGTGTTATTTTTTGCTCAGCTAGCCTTCATGGCAGGGACTTACAAACTGCTCTCCAAAAAGTTGTGTGAGCTTTAGGTGACAGACTGAGCCTGGCAGCAGCTGCTGCAAGGAGACAATCTTTAGGCAAAATGACAGCTGAGGGGGAGGAGACCCAGTCATCACCACCCCTTCAGAGCATCTTCATGACACATCAAAGTGTCCCACACTTTGGTTGGCAAGCAACCAAGATATCCAGCCTTTCAAGTTAGTTTACTTTGCTCTTGTCATCTGTTCTTCCCTAAACATCATGGTGTTCAGAAGTCTACAATCAAACCAAGCAACTGCTGAGACAGAGGCAACACCACTATCGAGACTGTCAGGAGCTGAGGGACGGAGGGAGGGAGGATCGTTTTGGTTGCTTTTACCAAAATAAGGGGTACTTAAAGCATTTAGATATTTTTTAATTGATGCTTGTCATCCCATAACTAGCGAAATAAAAAACACTTTTGAAATCACAATCGTAGTTAAAAGACTTGCAATCGTGTCATCGTTGTGTTCTGTTGGATGAAAAGAAATCAGGGACAGCCCTAGCCTGTTTGGCTCAGTGGGTAGAGTGTCGGTCTGCAGACCAAAGGGTCCCAGGTTTGATTCTGGTTAAGGGCATGAACCTTGGTTGCAGGCTTCTCCCTGGCCTGAGCCCTGGTTGGAGCGCATGCAGGAGGCAACCAACTGATGTGTTTCTCTCACATTGATGTTTCTCTCTGTCTTTCCCTCTCTCTTCCACTCTCCCTAAAAATCAATGAAAAATATTCTCGGGTGAGGATTAACAACAAACAAAAGTACATTCGGTGCACTCAGGGCGGGGTTGATCAAGATGTACTGGTGCAGCCAACTTGATCAGGACTAGGAAATAGCTACCTCTCTGGATGCCCCCCGTTGCACTGGTTCTCCTCTGGGGCCCCTCAGTCCTCCCCACCTTCCAACTGCTAAAGGGTTATGGTGTGTCAGTGCCCCTGAGATAGGTCATTCAAGGAGTGAACTACTTAATTTATCTTCCTGCTCTCCCTGTGCTTAGGATGTGGGGCTGTCACACATATTCATTGCTATAATACAATCCTAATTTTTTAAACTTATGTATACTCATACGTGTGTGTGTGAGAGAGAGAGAAAAAGAGAGAAAGGGTGGGGGCAATATACCAAAATGCTTAGTAGTAATTACATTGAGAATTTGAATTAGGAGTGATTTCTGTTTCCTTTCTTATTATTTTAGGATTTTCAGTTTTCTATACTAAGCATAGCACATATTGCCTCTATGGCTGGAGAAAAGAAGAGCAGAAATGTTATATGTTGAGAGGGACTCATAAAGGAAAATTCAATTATTCTACTATTCACTCATACCTCATTCAGTTCTGATAGCAGTTTACTAAATCTGATATGCACTACATTCAGTAAATGTGTTTTGGGTGACTACTATGAGTTTAGCAAATGAGATACTAAGTAATATAAAGCATGACCTCTGTCAAGGAGTTTGCAGTCTAGTTGGATGGTAACACACACACACACACACACACACACACACACACACACACACACATCCCTTCCTACCTTTGCTCAAATAGCCTCATCCCAGAGGCCTACCCTGACCGTCCTGTTTAATACTGCAGCCACCCTCCACCCATTCTTACCCAGCTCTAAGCTTTCCTTTTCCAGGGCACTTGGCATCTCTTAAAGAGCCTGGAACAGCAGTACCAGGTGCTCACATGCCATTGAAGCTGCAGGCTGGCAGAGGAGAACAAGGAACAGGGTCTAGTAGACAGTTCCAAGAAAGTGCCATGGAGAAGGGACTAAGGGATGAGGAGGAAAGGGAACACTGGTCTGGGAAGAACTGAGTTACCTAATCCTCATGCACCTCTGCTTGGGGTGGGGAGGGGTGTATGATTTGCTTAAACTGAAGGGCACTCCAGGTATCAGAGCAAGTACCTCGCTTGTCATCACAGTTTGAGGTACAGGGAAAGTTCATTCCTTAATCCCCGTGGTCACAAACTAAGGTTTTCTAACCAGAAAGGGACTTGAGTGAAGGGTCCACGTGTGTTACCTCTGTGACCCTGGGCAAGCTATTCGACACCTCAAAGCCTCAGTTTCCCCATTTATAAAGTGAGGAGACTAGCAGAGCCCACTGTAAGGAACGGAATGAGAGCATGAACATCGAGCCTTTTACCCAGTGTCTGGAAGGGAGTACGCGCTTGGCTTGAACAGTGGTGGCTGAGGAGAGGGCACAGACCTGCAGGCCAAGTCAGCGCCCTCCCTCCCTGTCTCAGCACAGCCTCTTCCCAGGGCCTCTGTGTGCAGAGCCGTAACTGCACAGCGAGCAGAGACATTCCCAACATCTGCTGCTGCGTAAGACATGCCTCTTCACTGACCCCCTCCGCCCCCTCCCCTGAGAGCTGCCTTTGTTTGCCAGTCCCTGTAATCTCGCTGTGCATGTCTGACAGATGCGAGCAGAGCAAGCGATGAAACTTGAGTGGCCTCATGCGCTCAGTGAGGGAAGATGTCCTAGGGATCCTGGGGATGTGGAGACATTTAACTGCAAACAGCTCTGCTTTCCTCCTCCCCCCGTATCTGCAGAAAAGCCCTGGAACTGCTCAACTTGTAGAAAGAATACCCAAAGTGACAGTCCCCCCCCTACAGCCATCAGGAGCAGTCATTTTTCTCAGAAAGGGGAAAATAAGCCTGCTTAATCACGCCAGCGTGCGAGGGGTGTGTCTGGGGTTGAGAAAGTTTCAAGTCCTCTTGTGAAACAGTTTTAAGAAGGTCCCCTGGAAGAAAGTAGCCTTTTAAAAAAAAAACATATTTTTATTGATTTCAGAGAGGAAGGCAGATGGAGAGAGAGAGAGAGAGAGAGAGAAACATCAATGATAAGAGAGAATCAGTGATCAGCTGCCTCTTGCAAGCCCCACACTGGGGATCGAGCCACAACCTGGGCCTATGGCCCAACAGGGAATTGAACCGTGACCTCCTGGTTCATAGGTCAACACTCAACTACTAAGCCGTGCTGGCTGGGCAGAAGGTAGCCTTTTTAAAAAATCAGTGTGACCCTCACATTCAGGCCTCAGTGTTTTCCTAAGCAAGGCACCACTCTTCTTGGTAGTCTTCAGAAAGATGAGAAAACCATATGCTCTACAGATTTCTTGAATTCCGTTTCCCCTGTGTGTGAAAACAACGGTGAACTGTCTCCTTTGTCCCAAAGGAGAACAGTTGTTGGGGTGTCAGGCCACATGTGTTAGCATCTTCCTGCTCTCCCTGTGCGTAGGATGTGGGACTGTCAGCTGGTGAAACATTTCTATTCCAAAGCATCATAGTTAATTATTAGAAATTCCATTTTACTCATTTTACTTTCACTCTTGTCCAGCCCCTAGGTCAGGGGTCCTCAAACTATGGCCCGCGGGCCACATGCAAATACAAATATTGTATTTGTTCCCATTTTGTTTTTTTACTTCAAAATAAGATATGTGCAGTGTGCATAGGAATTTGTTCATAGTTTTTTTTTAAACTATAGTCCGGCCCTCCAATGATCTGAGGGACAGTGAACTGGCCCCCTGTTTAAAAAGTTTGAGGACCCCTGCCCTAGGTGATACATCACTTAGTCCCCCTCCTCCCTGTTAGCATATCTACTTTGCCTATTTTTACTCCCATCCAAGCAAAAACTCAATTAATATGAATTTAAAACTAGAAGAAACCATTCTAATTTTCTGGCCCCAGAACTGAATGCATTTTGTAACTCAATTTTCAACCAAGGCTCTCTTTTTTCTTAAGCTCTCTTGAATCCATCTAAAGCAGAACCAAATCTAGTTTTCTAATGATTAATCTGGAACTAAAGTAGAATACAAAAATATTCTGTGAATCAAATGAGCCAAAATCCAAGCCTTTGTGCCATTTGAGTAAAAGAGTTGTGAAACATCCTGGTGTCACATGCTTGTTTTTTGGAGGCTGGGAGTGGGGAGTGTGGAGGCCTGAAAACAACGGAAGATACCAAAGTCAAAAGAGGAAAAAATGGTCTAAGATGGAATTGAAGCCACTGGCCAAAACCAACTTAGTGGTCTGAGATCAATGAGACCACAGGTCCACAGGAGTTAATATGTCCCAGTTAGGTAACGTCAAGATGTATGTAAGAGGCCAACACAGGCAAGAGTAAGGATCAGCAAAAGTCATAGGCTGGGCAGGCAGCAAAGCCCGGGGAGACAATGCTCAGGCCAGTTGAGGCAGGGTCCAAAAATCTGGGTCAGGAACCGGGGAATTAAGGAAATAGAGGAAGAACGCATAAGGTGCAAGAAAGCGTGTAAAAAGATAATAGTGGAAAGTTCTCTGGTTACTGAAAAGATGAGAACTGACCATCCTAGTCAAGCTGGCTTCAGCTGAGATGGCCAGGGGGTGGCTGCGACAGTTTCCTGGAGGTGCCTGACCCACAAGCCCGGCTTCACGAGTCCACGTCCTACGCAGAGCACATGCTCTGGATGCATGCTTTCTGA
Source organism: Myotis nattereri (assembly GCF_964212035.1). Taxonomy (NCBI): domain Eukaryota; kingdom Metazoa; phylum Chordata; class Mammalia; order Chiroptera; family Vespertilionidae; genus Myotis; species Myotis nattereri. The sequence goes on from NC_138080.1 coordinate 52,421,057, forward strand.
GGGAATGAGTAAGTTCCTGCAAATCTGAGGTACGAGTTTGCTATTTTTGTCTTATATGTACAATGCGTAGCCCACTCAGACAAGAATAAGTCTTGTAACGATAATAGTTTCTCCCTCTGTAGACAGTGAACTATTGAATCTAATAACCAGGTAAATACCACCTGGTATGTCTCTTTAACATTATCTAGGGGGGGTTCTTTCATTCTAAACCTAATACAAGTGACCAAAAGATGTTTCACAAACAATATGCAAGCCACTCTATTTTTTTATCTAGCCATTAAATTAACTTCTATTTTTTTATTTTTTGAATATTTTAATTGAATTTACTGGGGCAGCATTGGTTAATAAAATGATATAGGTTTCAGGTGTACAGTTCTATAAAACATCATCTGTATATTACATTGTGTGTTCACACACCCATGTCAAGTCTCCAAGCTGCTCTTCATGCTTCTGTATTCCCAAGCATAAAGCATGTGCAGAGGGTTCTGATACCAACATCTGGCTCATCCTCGCTGAGAGGTAACCAAAAAGCAACCGAGGTGTCACTGGTATCCTTTCCTGGATGTGCCAAGCATTCTTGTCCCCAAAGCCTGAATTGTCCTATATGATTATTCCTCTGGAGGCAACTTTCAGATCCAATCTCTCACCAGCCCAGAAATGAGTCAGGGCTCTCCCATCATCAGTTAACAAAATCCCTAAGGCAGTGGTCTGCAAACTCATTAGTCAACAGAGCTAAATATCAACAGTACAACGATTGAAATTTCTTTTGAGAGCCAAATTTTTTAAACTTAAACTATATAGGTAGGTACATTGTTATTAACTTAATTAGGGTACTCCTAAGGCTTAGGAAGAGTCACACTCAAGGGGCCAGAGAACCACATGTGGCTCAAGAGCCGCAGTTTGCCGACCACTGCCCTAAGGCACACCTTAGAGCAATGGTTCTCAACCTTGGCTGCACATTAGAATCACCTGGGAATCTTTTTAAAATCCTGATTTCTGGGCCTCATCCTCCAGAAATTCTGTTTCTTTGTTATGGGGTGGGGCCACAACATTAGTAACAAAGAAACAGAATTTCCAGAGGATAAGGCCCAAATCAGGATTTTAAAAAGATTCCCAGGTGATTCTAATGTGCAGCCAAGGTTGAGAACCACTGCCTGAGAGTCTTGGGCTCCACTATCCCCCTGCGCATTCCGTCCCACCAGCCAAGTGGCGCCCATGTTTTTACCAGTGTCTCCCACTTGCCCACCTCTGTCCTTTGCTCATGCACCTCCTCAATTTGAGATGTTCTTTTCCCATTTCTGTTTCCTGAATTTAAATTCCACCCATCCCAGATTTCAGGCTCCTCCCTATACTTTTGCTACTGCCGAGCAGCTCAATCTGTGGGATTTGAAGTGCTTACTCCAGAAAACTTTCTGCACACCTACCTTTGGGCCAGATCACATACTCAACCCAATCCCACTGAGTTTGAGAGAAATTTGTCGATTATATAGCACACTCAGGGAGAAGCAGTGAACGTATGAGCAAACTGCCAAAATCAGAAAGAAAGAGAGGATACACTTTACAATGAACCAGAAATAATGACTTAGGGACATGTTTCCATGACACATAACCCTCTGCATAACACCTTAAAAAACATTCTATCAGACTGAGGAAGGATGTGATGAAGGGAGTGTTTCAAGAGTGATGAAACTATTCTGTAATCTGATTGTGGTGGTGGTGGTAACACAAATGTATAAATGTGTCAAACTTCATGGAACTGAACACCAAAAGAAAGAAAAGGTCAGCTTAACTGTACTGGTATGATCAAGTTTTTTTTAAAAAAAAAAATTTAAGTGTTCTACCAGAGAAGTAAACTATGCATTAACAATCAGTCATTATTTTTCTGAAAATAGCTGTCAACCAGGTCAAGTTAATGACTTACCTTTTACATTCGTCCAGCTCCGAGATGATAAACAGTGTTAGTTTTGTGTTCAGGAGTGAGGGAAGGGGGTTGAGGAAAGAAAATGTTTTATGCCAAACAATACTGTACAGTTTGAAAACTTTGGCCTTGGTATATGTAGCACCAGACTTAATTTGCAATTTCCTTTCTCACATACCTTAAAACAAGACCTTAATACAAATATAACATACAGATTTTATATATAGCTTTTCTTCACCTGACCTAGACCTTTATATTTATTTTCATTCATTATTTCTTATCTAATTAGTTGAGTTATTTCAACTAAACTTGGCTTCAGGTGATGCAGGCAATTTGTTTCAGAGCCATAAAACTATGCGTGTTTATACTGTTACTAGAGTTTTCCAAAGTATGCACTAACTTCATCATTTGTGACGTACATTATCGGGTTAATCATTCATTCCTCTATTATTAGCGATTTGATGACTACAGTAAAATCTAGATATGTGGGTCGTAAATTATCTAATATGGCATCTTTTCCATTGTTTCTTCAGGTTAACCTAATTTCCAACCTCATCGAATTCTGTAACAATCCTAATTGAAATCCAGGAGGGGTAGTTAAAATGCAGGCTCAAGTGAGAAAGGATTTAAATGAGTTCTTAATGGAATACAGAGACCTGCCAAACGCTGCCTAACGCCTAGCCTGGTTATAAAGACTTTCAGCAGCGAAAGGTGCAGCCTAGATTCTCCGCAGATCTTACTGAGGGCGATGGTTACCAGGCCAAGCTTTGGGTTTGGAGTTTTATTTGTTTCCCATAGAGAATGCAAAGACAAACAAAACATAGAAATTCTCCCCTTATGAAAGTTCTAAAAAGCGCTTTCACTCAGCCAAGTTATATCCACTAGAATAGATGTTTTATGGTGCCTCTATTTTGCATAACAGCATTTGGGCTATATAACTACCAATAAAAAATGAATAAAATATGGGGTTTGGAAAATTCTTAGAAAAGCGTTCATGCTGAGGTAACTTCCATGCTGAATCAATGGATTCTCTGCCCACGAAATCATGGGGTTTTAAAAAGGTAAAATTCCAAGTCTCAAAAAAAAGAAATAAAGGTTTCTGTGAAGGACAGCCCTTACCTACATTCTTTGCCTCATTTAAATGGCTATAATGGAGGGCAATTTGACAAGGGAAAACTTAACGGCTAAGATAAAACTAAAAATCAATATACAAAAAGGGAGAAGCAGTTTTTTTCTAATCACATACATCTAAACTTCCACAGCTTTAAAAATACCCATGTCCCCCAATTTTGGCTCAATACCCTCTTTATCTGGGAAGGATTTTAATGGTAAGGTACAAGAACCTTCTCCCCCATGAAAAACGATGAAATCGTTCCCACATTCTTCTACCAAATGCTCACTGAAAAATTTCTAGATTGAAAACCGGAGGAAATGTCTGCACAGAATGGAATATAGCTCTGGAAACCTTAACCCAGCTTCACAGTCTCACATGTAAATAATCACCACAAACAAACAGGAGAGAACTTTCTTCAGTCAAGAAACTGCGGGAGTGTAAAGCATAATAATAAACCACGGCTGTAAAACAAAGGTCATACTCTGAGCTTTTTATTCTAATGTTGCTACACCAGAGAGTTAGGCCACTGCTCGGTAAGAGTCTATGGGACTCGGTCATCGTCAGTTCAGTAAACCATCCATGAAACATCGCCCTACGTCCAGGGCCGAGAAGGAACCAGGATGGGTGTGATAGAAACCAGGCAATGGGACTAAGAGAAGCTGTCTCATTCTGCTTCCGCTTTCTAGCCATCTGCATGCAACTGTTACTCCGGGATACCAAAACGATTTCTCCTGGCAAACTCTCATCTTTTCTTAACCTGAAAACAACGATCTCATTATTACTGACTCATCATAATGAGAGGAAAGCCCACTTCACACTTTGTAACAGTGGCGATGGATTTGTGCCATGTTGTCCATATTTTCCTGGGCTCATTTGTGGCCAGCTGGTGGAAAAGGGGCATAAGCCAGCGGTTCTCAACCTGTGGGTCGTGACCCCTTTGGCGGTCGAACGACCCTTTCACAGGGGTCGCCTAAGACCATCCTGCATATCAGATATTTACATTACGATTCATAACAGTAGCAACATTACAGTTATGAAGTAGCAATGAAAATAACTTTATGGTTGGGTCACAACATGAGGAACTGTATTTAAAGGGCCAGAAGGTTGAGAACCACTGATAAGCTATGACTAAAGAATAGGCAAGACAATTGGCCTGTATGGAGATCAAACCCAGAGTCCCATTATTACGCACTCTTTTTTTTTTTAATCTTCACCAGAGGATATTTTTCCATTGATTTTTAGAGAGAGCAGAATAGAGAGGAGAGACAGAGAAAGAGAAACATCAATATGAGAGAGACACATTGATTGGTTGCCTCCTGCCACGCGCCCTGACCAGGGCCAGGGATCAAGCCTGCAACCTAGGTATGTGCCCTTGACCACACACTCTTAACTAACCCCTCTGAGAGGCCTCAGAATGCTGAATATAAGACAACAGTAACAAAAATAGGTTGTCAAAAGAAACAAGGAATTGGGGAGAGGAACATAAATGAACAGGAACTCAATGTGAATAATAATAAAGTATACCTTTGGAGAATAACATGGATATTAAATAAATAGGTCACAGAATATCAATAGAACATGTAAGAGTTATGTAAATGGTATAGTATTTGTTTTTAAAATAAGGCACGAATTAAAGTAATCTTATAGAAATTTCAAGTAAAACACACACAAACTCCCAAAATAACTTTGCCTCACCTAACAGCAGAAAAACTTTTTAAATTAGTCAACTAATAAGGAATCAAAAACTTAACCTTTCAAACTGAACTATTAGAGATTGTTATGTGTATGTTTTAAAGTTTGTATTTCAAATAAATGAGTCTTTCATCAATAATTTTCTTTAGAAATTGCCACAGTTCTCACTTTATTATCTTAGCATACTGGTAATACTTTGAAAGGGAATTTAGGGATTATTTACTTGAACCACTTCTTTAAAAAAATGTTTTAAACTATTTTTGCCTTTGATTTCTAGAGAGAGTGGAAGGAGGGAGGGAGAGGAGGGGGGAGAGAAAGAGAGAGAGAGAGAGAGAGAGAGAGAGAGAGAGAGAGAGAGAGAGAAATCGATGAGAGAGAAACACATCAATTGGTTTGCCTCCCACACTCACCCCACTGGGGCTGGGAATCAAACCTGCGACCTTTCAGTGTCTAACCACTGAGCACAATGGCCAGGGCTGAACGTCTTCATTTTATAAAATGAAAAGACCTACATGGCTATGCACTTCGATGAGGAGAACCAGGAACTGAACACAGCATCTGACTTTTAAGCTAATGCTCCATTCCAAGCTGATGTGCTGATTTATAGCTTAACTATCTAACAAAAGAGAGTGAAAACGTGAGAAAAGGTGTCCATCATTTTGACTTGACGACCATGAGAATGTCACTCTATTTTCTCACAGTTTTTGTGTCTAAGGTCCCTATAGACCCATCTGTGGCCACAGAGCTCGAAGTAGAGAAAATGTGGCCATTGGTTTGAGAAATACGAGCAGCCTCAAAACAGACACTGGAAGTGTTTACTTCATAAATCACGTCTTGTTGCGTTAGAAACTGAATAATAGCTGGGGATCCTTCAACCCAGCCACCCCCGTCAGTGTTTCTGAGAGCAGTGTATGGTCAGGGGAAGGCAGGGCAAAGGTGCTCTTTCTCTGCCCAGAGGTCTTTGCCCCAAAGGCCATGTTAGTGCTGCTATTTATGTCAAGGCCAGAGAGAGGTCAAGTGCATCTGATTCCCAGCCCAGGTTGAAGTCTCCTCTTCATTCTATCACTCTGATTTATTAGTGAGAATAAATGTGCCAAGGCAAATGAAAAGAAAACAAGAGTTTCCTTATAAGGCCTACAACTTGTCTGACCTGCAACCACACGGCCTCTGTAGGGAAAGACACGCTTCCTAGGAAGAAAAAAGCTGAAATGAGACCACTGGAAGTTAAGACCTCGAACTCATTCTCTAATGACACCGAGACTCCATAGCCTTGTACTGTGGCCCAATAAACATCCCTGACCTTGATCCATTCTTATCAGAACTCCTTCCCTTGGCTGGGTGCAGGGGAAGGAAACGCAAGCACAGAACCTTGCGCTCCTACTAAATTCAAACCCGAATAACTCTGTGCAGTATAGACACACCCTGACTGAGGCCAGACTTAAATAGAAGCCCACATGGCGGACACCCAGCATCATCTCTCCCCTGTGGTTGACTGATAGGAATGATTCCTCCTCCACCTTCAAATAACCCTTTGTCTATGCTCAGGCATAGATGATGAAGAATGTCCACACTCTCTCCAAACGCATAATAAAATCCTATACCTCATCGAAAAACCTTACACTTTGCTTGAGTTTCCTGAGCCTGAGGCATCCACTTGGAAATGAGAAAAAAAAAAAAAGTATAGTCTGAACCATTAGGGGAAAGAAATATAGTCTAATCCACTAAGAAAAACAATAAAAAAATGTCTTATTCCTTCCCTTGGATTCCAGTCCCTTACTTTCAAGTTTCTTTTGTTAGCTTTAGTGCATCTTGGACTACCTCTCTCTAAATAGGGTTCAAGCTACCTTGATACCATGACAGACGAAGCAGTGAGGAGTAGCCCACATGGTCATGCCACCAAAAGCATGCCACCAGCCCATAAGGGCATGCAGCCAGATTCTGCCCTCCCCTCTTACCTAAGCCCCTTCTTACTTTTTGAAAGTTTTGGCCATTCATGCTCAGATCCATTTGGTAGAAATATTCTGAGTTAAAAACTGGACAGCATCTTGTTAGGTCAGATGACTCTTTGCTGAGCAGGAAGGAAAACTAACATGTAAATAGCCTCGTGTTGCCAATTTTCTGTACGGAAAGTGATCTCTCCACGGAAAAGTTCCAACACTGTGGGAAAAGCCATACGGTCAAGGCTCTGAGTGGATGGTTGGTCTCTGGGTCACCACCAGGAGAAAGGACAACTTCACTGAAACATGTTGTTACAAGTTTGCCTCTTGACACACAAGATCAAGATACTTTTAACTACTTGGGTTTCATGTCAATGATAGATAGTTACTGGATTGAGTGTAGGGTCATATCCTATGATATAACTGGGACATTACTTGGGAGAGTTGAATCCAGTCTATTGACATAAGGTAGATGCATTGGCTGTTGTCAACCCAACTAGTAGTCTTAGAGGAGTCACAGTTCAACCATCTTTTTCAGTTCTTGAGATATATGTACATCAAAATCACTAAGATTCCATTCTTCCTCAGAGCTCTCTTCACCCCATTGGTAGACTATTTTACCTCTCTTCAACCTTGAGGAAAATTTCTCCCTGGCCCTTTTCTAAGAGATGGGGCTGAGAATAGGACCCCAATTTCCTGGCTCTGGTGGTTTTATCCACAGTTTGTCTTGGTCTGAGAATTACATATACACTGTTGGTGTGCCTCTTTGGCTCCAGCTATGTTATTAAACTATTATTACCTAACAATACTCCCATTAATCACCGTGACAGATGGAAACCAGCCCTGGTTATGTTCTCTGAACTCAACGTCAAACAGTCCCAAAGCTAATGGAGATGACGCCAGCCATGAATTAGCTCTAAAAGCTTCTGTTTATCCCCACACCCCCTTTCCTATTACTCCTCACTGCAATGCCTTTTTCTTGTCATAAGACTCCATGCTTCTTTATGGAGCAACTCCTTATGGGATTCTGGGAAATGGTTTTCTGTTGACAGACACCATATAATGAAGATAAACGATGGACAAGCCCACAGTCTTAAAACTGTTATTCCCCGAGCAGCACACTTGCAACTACATGGAGCATTTCTATAGGCTTCATCAGTGGAAAGCTGCAAACCTGGAAAAAATTCTCCATTCAACTTCCTTTCACAGACTGGGGAAAAGAAGTGATACTAAACAGAAAATGTAAATCACCTGTGAGGTAATACGCCCCAAATGATGCCTTGAAAGTGTTGAGGGTACATAAACAGTTTCTTCACAAAAGAGCTTTGTTCTGCCTTAACTATGAATGGGGGTGTTGGTTCTCCTTGCTTTCCCCGAATAAATTACAGCTCGGAGTAAGAGTCCCACATAATAGTGAATGTCTTCCTCTAAAAAGATGCATTTTTAAAACTCAGCCATACAATAGTGCTCTTTTAATTGAAAACCCTTTGATATCTTACCTCTTAAGAAACTATTCGATATATAACTCCACATGACAAACAGGTTGCGAACAGCAGGAAAACATACCAAAGGGGCCAGCCCTCAAAAGCACAGGGCAGCTAATAAAACGCTCTCTGCTGCTCCCACTGAAGGATACTAAAGACTACATCCCAGAAGATGATTTTTCATGGGCCTGATGGATGAGATCGTTCTACTCCACTGATCCCACTGAGAAGTAAAAAGGGAAAGTATCATTAAGGAGAACACTCCAACAGCTGCTACTGCTCTTGCTGTTGACATGACTACTCATATCTTGCCCTTGATTCAATCACTAAATACCAAAGGCAGAATAGAGCTACCTTGTTCAATGTCATAGCCACAAGCCACATGTGATTAAATTTTAAATGTAAACTAAATGTAACTTAAAATTCAGCTTCTCGGTGATGGTGACCACATTTCAAATGTTTAATAGGCACATGTGACCTAGGGGCGACCATATTGGATAGTACAAATTATAGAACGTTTTCATCACTACAGAAAGTTCTATAGGATAGCACTGGCATCGAGTGTTCATTCATTTATCCATTCAGTGAATATGTACTGAGTTCAGTCATAACCAAAACAAAGTTTGTGCCCTGAAGGAAATAGCATTCTTTATGGGGGTAGAAGGGGAACAGATAACAAAACACATAAGTGATCAACATCATTTTACCTAGCATTAACTGCTGTGAAGAAAATGGAACAAGATGATAGGATAGATGATGAATTGACTGAGGGTGGGGTGGGAATGGCAGCTAATTTTCATCAGGCGACCACTGAAGCCTGAGGGGGAGACAGCTAAGCAGAGCCTCAAATAATGAGCAAGAGGCAGCCATGGGGATCTGGGGACAGAGCATTTCAGTCAGGGGCCAGAGAAAGTGCTCGGGCCCTCATGTGGGAACTGCCGGGAGTGCCCCAGGGACAGGGAGAAGGCACGCTGGCTGGAGACATGGGTGTGGGAGGGGATGTCAGGTCTCTCAGCCCAGGTCACATCCAGTAGGACCTCATCCTTGTGAAGGACAGTTTGGATTTTATTCTTTAAGAAACCTAACCTAACACTCCCTTAACGGTCTCAGTTTGGGGGAAAAACACACTTTGAGAAATAACTCATTCTGTTGTTCCCTCACCAAAAGCAATTGCCATCAAGAGCATGGCCCAGATCTGCAGAGAGCTGTTGCTAGGAATAACCAAACTTGATGTTCATTCACCACTGGGTCTGAAAGTCACGCAGAATGTTATGAACATCTCAGACTTCCTCCCACCCTTCTTAGGAACTGCTAAGTATTGTTCAAGGAGGGATGGGCAATTATAAAAATTAATTAATTAAAAATAAACAAATAAAAATAGTCACCGGATCAGAGACAGAGAATGGCTAACAAGTAAATCTCACACCCGTAGCTCAGTGTTTGAGATTGCAACAATTTGCAAGGCCACCTAGATAAGTAGCAGAATCGCCCTGCCCATTTAGAAAACATGATCACTTGTTTGAATTGGCAACAGACTAAAAATAGACTCAAATATTCTCGGGATGGAAAGAAACTTGTCAAATACCACTTTTACAGGGGAGGGAACTGCAGCCCAGAGAAAGTAAAGTTACTTTTCAGTGCCTAGTGGCAAATGATTTTCTACTGTTCTCTAGAAGAATTAGTTGTTTTTAAAACAAGGAAAACGGGTTCTGTTTTGGAACTGAGCAAGGGCATCAGAGATAAAAGTGATTGTCCCAAAGCCTCCTGAAAGGCCACACTGTCTGCCTCTCCTTGTTTCTGGGTCTGTTCGTGATGTCACGCTCTGTGGACACAGGCACCGGGCAAGGTGCTCGGAGTAAACAGGAAAATGCCAAAGGGTGGGAGCTCCCTTGATTTCACATGAAGTCTCAAGGCCCAGAAGATTCATGACGGACAATGGGAGGGGATGCACAGGCAGAGGTGAGCCCTGGAAAAATCTCCTGAAGAATTACAACAGGCCCTGTGTACAACTAATCTTGGCTTCCACCAAGATGGGCGCGGGGAGAGACATGCAAAAATGAGTTTCTGCCTTATTTCTCCTTTCTCCTTCTCTCATAACTCAGTGTCTCACATGGTCAGACCTCAGTGATTTCTTCATTTTTCTTTTCAATGGAGGAACAAATTAGTTTAATTAGTGCTCAATGTTGAGCACATTTATTATACTGTTTTTTTTCAAACGTTTTCTATATAACTCTCAAGTTTGAAATTAGACTCCTAAAGTAAATAAGAAATACTTTTTCTACTTACGAAACCTTACTCTAATTAGGTGGTTCATTTTTATGCCTAGATGCAGTTGGAAAGTCCTCTGCCCCCACCCCTGTAAGAATAAAATCTGCCAAAAAGTACAAGTTTTGATTTTTTGGAAAATCTTTAATGTCAAATTTTCTGTTTGTTACCTGGCTAATACTTGTGGAAAATGAACTGAAAGGGATCATGGCCAGTGTCCAAAGGAAATAGACCTAAAGGCCCAGAGTCCCGACCCTTCCACACACCGAGTGGCCAGGCCTGGCCATGACGTAAGATTCCATGTCTCTGGGTATCCAGTCTCCCTTGCTAAACGGAAGATAAAACTGACCATTGGCTGGTTGCTAGAGTGGAGTTAACGCTCAAAACACGAATCAAGATCTTCAGAAAAGTTGTCAAATAAACACACCAATATGAATGAACTCTTTTTTCACACTTCTTTTAGGAATACAGTCAGTTTCTTCTAGACATCTTTCGAGGACTTAAAACATAATCTAAGTGAAAAATCATACTAGATTAGGGGTGAAAATATAGTGTTGTTACCAAACATCTCTAGGAAACGAAGTAGGGCTTAGGGTACCAGATTGGATTCTAATCAGGGCTGAGTCTTGCAACAGAAGATAAGTGCCTGCTAGGTAAGAATAGGCCTAAAATTGAGTCAACACCTCAAATCTTCGTTGCCAAAGACATCAGACTCCCAAAAAGAAATCCAAGTAGATGGTGATACAGATAATACACAGAAAAATGGAATATCCCAACTGGACAATCATTGGATAATCATTGAATATCCCAACTGAATATCCCAACTGAGAACAACATCGTGAAGATTCTTCCAATGATGGGATGAATATAAACTGTCCTGCTATAGGCTGTGGCCAGTGTGGCTCCGTTGGTTTAGTGCTATCCTATATACCGAGAGGTCGCCAGTTCAATTTCCGGCACATACCTGGGTTACAGGCTCGATCCCCAGTTGAGGTGTGCAGGAGGCAGCCAATTGATGTGACCCTCCTACATCGATCTGTCTCTCCCTCCCTCTTTCTTCCTCTCTCAAGTCAATAATAAAAACATATTTTTAAACTGTCCTGGTATATACCAATTTTACTCACAATTATTTGTGTGTCTTTTTTTAAAAAAGGATGACCATAGAATGCATTTCACAGTAAGTACAACAAAATTTCCCCCTTCTTTGTAAGTACCATCTAATGCTAATAACCCCAAATTAAGATGGATTAGCCCATCCACATAATGGGCAGCCAGAATAATAATAATAATAATAATAATAATAATAATAATAATACATCTTCCAGCACCAAACATATCACTATAATCATTCTGGTTACAAGCTCTAAAACCCTGATTCCTGAACAAAGAAATAAAATCCCTTCCACTCTCAAGTTCAATATTTTCTGTGTAGGATGTGGTTTTATTCATTGTCAATCCCAACTCTTGCTGGAACACACTTTTCCAATTTGTCCAGAGAGTTGTCAGCAGGTTGCCCATGTTGCCCTTTCCTTCCTGGGCTGCTGTTGCTTGTGGTATTTTGCAATAACTCACAAATAACTAGCTTTACCACTATCTCTGCCCTAAAAAGTAAACTGCATTTTTCTTTTGTTGTGGAAAAAGTTAAAGTTTTTCAAAATTACAGAGTCACCAGATCAAAGAGGACAGATCATGTCTACAAGCCCAGCAAAGCCACTCCTCGCTGAGTCAGAGTCATGAATGAACAGCTTTTGCTAGTCCCCTTCTCAAGGATGCAGCAGAACACAATTTCAGTCCATTGGCTTAAGTCTCTCGTGGTGTGTGTGTTTGTGTGTGTGTGTGTGTAGAGAGAGAGAGAGAGAATATTCACCCAAATGCATAACCCTTACAAATACAAGATAATAACACTTAAGATTCTTGATTTCTACTTAGAAGATGTGTTTCCTGATGGAGAAGACACAGAGAGGTTCCAGAGACAGAAAAAGAGAAAGTCAGACATCAGATGATAGATTCTCCCACTTTTTATAATCCCTTCACAGTCAGCTACCTTTTCATTTATGCTCGGAAGGCTCTAGCATCAAGGAGCAATGAAGAGGGGTAGAATGCATATCTGGTTGATGCTTGAACCAGTCAAGACTAGAATTGCTCAAAAACAGACAGGAGTTTCCCACAATGAAAGGGGGGGTGGGATTATAGTCTATAATATCCCAGAAACCAATGAGAAAGCAAATCTTAAGGAACAAATGTATTCAATCACTTATTCAACAAATACTGATTACTACCTCCTCATGCCCGGGGCTATTCTGTGTGCTGGGGACACAGTCAAAAACAAGACAAACAAGAGTCTTGCTCCTACAGAGCTTGGTTTCTAAAGAATAGTTAGCTATGCCCAATGCCCATTCCTTCTGAAGATGCTACATGGGATGAGGATAAGCAAATAGCTACTGGGTTGGGAGTCTTCAAAGGTCAGTCTGCAACAACCTTTAAAGAGCAATTTAGTGGTGAGGTGGCAATAAAAGCCACACAAAGTCTGGAAAACACTGATTGGATGCACATATCAATTAGTAAAAAGGAATTAGAAAACAAGTGTTTGCTGCTAAAGAAGAAAGCACAGAATAAACTCTTAAGTTAAATACATTCATTCATTTAACATCTATCCATTAAATGGAAAGATGGACCATTATCTTGCAAGTTATATTGGTCAAGGGTTGGTTCAAAAAAGGAAAACAATAACAGGATCCATTTGTACTCATGAGGGTTTAAACAAAAATTTGTCATAGAGAAACAATACCACTATGAATGATATGGAATTCGGGACTTATGATACTGAACTTGTACAGCTGTGAAACTGTCAAGAATCCAATGGAAGGCTATTGCCTCTGTGTGTCTGGTGCAAGGCTGAAATTGCTGCAGGTCTGAGAATTAGCGCGCAAAGAAAGGATGTATGTGAAGTTGGGGAACCCATGAAGATAAACTGGAACCTGTATCGGTTTCTCACAGCTTCCAACCTCAGTGATGATGGGGGCGTGCAGAAGGAGTTGGTGATCTTCACCGTGAAGGCATGCACACATTACAATTCTAAGAAACAGGAGAAAATCTGACAGGAGCTCGGGGAATGAGAGTGCAGAGGCTGCCCTGTGTCAACAAGGTGAGCCTGCAGATCATCCTCCACATGCAGGAGCAGCACGTGCCTTGTGGTTCCCACCAACCTCAGAGTGTGAGGCCTGCTGCTTCACTTCCCCTTTCCAAATCTCATGCATATTTCTTTTGTAGTAAACCCTAACCTCATCCTCACCCCAAACCACAGAGGAAATGAATTCTGGAAACTTAGGTCTAGTCTAGCCTCATTGACAAATGACAAAGCCACCGCGGTCCTCTCCTTGTCTACATATCTCTTTTAATTATATTTAACTTCGAAATACAAATTATTTCAAAGCCATGCCTCTACCTAACATCAGGAAACTCTTGTCCAAACTTAAACACCAACCCTCTCTCCCAAAAAAGATATAAAGTCGCTTTATCCATCTTTTAGTGATCTTTGTTCTTCTTCTAGTTGAGTCATACTTCCCCTTTGATATTCTGTAACATAACTACTGAGATGTAAGTGTAAATAGTAGGGAAATGGAAGAGGGGCAAAGAATTTATTGATATATCTTAAGGAAGAAATAATCATACATAATATTATAATCCTTTTTATTATAACTACTAATGTGGTCTTAGCTGATAACCATAACTTACTTCTACTATCCAGTCCATATCCCTTTTCTCCTTTGCAGGTCATAGTTCTTTGCCTGGTAGAGTGATCCAAAGCTTCATTCCCAAAGTGTGGTTATGGTTAGGATAGTGGTTACCCTGGGCGAGGGATATGATGAAGGAGGCATGAAGGGGCTTCTGGGTGTTGATAATATTCTACATCTCCATTCAGGTGCTAGTTACAGGAGTGAGTTCAGCTAGTAAAAATTCATCAAACTGTTTATGATATGTGATTACCTTGTGCCTGTGTGTGTATATATATATGTACATACATATATACATATATGTGTATATAAATTCAATAAAGAGTTAAAATATAAAGTGATAAGGACTGGGACTTAAGTAAAATGCAATGATTTAAGGGTTAAAAATTTGGATACAAATAGGATACTTTTGCTGGCATCATGGTCATAAAAGATGACTAACTCAAATATTGTGGCATAAAAGATTTATAATGCATAAGTTCTCTTGTTTTCATTGGTGAATAAATCAAACATTAACTTTCCTTTCCCCTCAATTAATTTGAACATAGGCCATGTGATTTCAAAAAATTATCTTCAAAAGTGTATTTTGAAGTAGGACTAGTAACTTAAAGTTGTGTTTGAATATGTAAATGAATCTTCTTTATTTCAGGATACATGTATTCCTTAGATGCTAATCTACTCCAGCTCTTCCTTATCTGCACATGAAATATGCAGCATGGTCCTTTGGGATATCCTGGGAAATCTGTTTCTTATGAGAAACTTGGAACATAGCATTTACTAAAACAATATTCAAAGAAAAATGGCATATTATCAAAAAGAATCATTATTACCTTAATTTGTTATATATGGTGATTGAGCTTTATTCTCAAATGTATAGAGCATGGCAAAGACAGAGCCAATAAGAAACCAAGAGGATAAGGAAATATCAAAAAATGTAAGATCAAGACTCAATGTTATCTCCCTGGAATAACTTTATTTTCAATAAGTCCCTCCTCACCTACCTACACACACACACACACACACACACCAGCAATGAATCTGGCACCAAATAAACAGAAGCCAATAGAAACTAAATTCAGGACCTATGGTGCAGGGCAGAATAACAGGGTGCCCTGGAACTTGATTCTGCAGTTCTTACACAAAGTAACATAACTCCATCCATGCCAGGGAAGTCTTACTCCAGGTCGTGCCCATGGATAGATGGGGAAGTGGTTGCCTCCTACACCACCTTCAGAACAGAGCCTTCCTGCCTCCCAGGATACCATGCACATGCCTTTACAACCACTCCACTGTATTTCCATGGCTTAATATCAGAATTTTTCTTCCTACACTGTGAACCCTTGAAAGGAAAAGTATTTAATATAATGCTTGGCATGTAGTAAGTACTACTTGAAGTTAATTTAAAATACTTTTACTAAAATTGTTAGAAAGTCTCTAACAATTAAATGCCAAGAGACCTGACTCTAAGACTAAAAGAAAATAGTCTTAAAGTGTGGAATCATGCCCTGGCTTGTGTGCTCAGTGGTTAGAGTGCCAGCCCTCAGACCAAAAGGTTACAGGTTCGATTCCCAATCAAGGGCATGTACCTCAGTTGCAGGCTCGATCCCCAGCCTAGTGGGGGCGTGTGTGGGAGGCAATCAATCAATGTATCTCTCTCACCTCTCTCTCTCTCTCTCTCTCTCTCTCTCTCTCTCTCTCTCTCTCTCCCAGTGGGGGCGTGTGTGGGAGGCAATCAATCAATGTATCTCTCTCACCTCTCTCTCTCTCTCTCTCTCTCTCTCTCTCTCTCTCTCTCTCTCTCTCTCTTTCTCTCTCTCTTCACCTCTCCACATCTACCTCTCTCCCCTCCACTCTTTCTAAAAAAAAAAAAAAAAAAAAAAACATGAAAAACATGTCCTCGAGTGAGAATAATAAAAATAAAAAGTGTTGAGTCATCATAAAGTACCTATATTGTGGCTAGAATAAAAATTTTAGTATAAAAACAGGGGAAGAGGATAGCCATAGACCTTTAAAGTGTAAAACAAGGCTCATTTTATTCGCTCAAAAAGACACCCATTAATGGTGTGGATAAAAAAGGGGGCAGGGGTTCTACGGAAGGTAGCCTGCCAGGGTGATCTGATGATAAATTCCTGACTGGGCCGGTCATGGTGGCTAGTCATACCCCAAGCCTATAACTTCTTTAGTGAAAGGTTTGAAGCCAACCGTATCTATTGTCCTTGTGCATCTAGGTTAGCATACATTTGACTTACCAGAAGGGTTATTAACCCTCAAGAGACCACATAATCTTGTTAACTATTTTGTAATCCACCCCCACTTTGCTTTCTCCAATCTTCCTTATGCCCGTCCCCTCTTTAATTTCAAGTGCATAAAAGAAGCTGCAAAACGTATTCTTGGGAGCTTTTGAGATCTTCCTCTGGGGCATACATTGGTTCAAATAAATGCTTATAAAAATTCTCTACAGGCCTGGACGTTTCTTATGTTACCAAGAGTCCTTAGAACTGAGACCTCAGTACTCTGGAGAGAGATGCTTAGATCTGTCTTATACACTGCACTGTGCCCAGTGCCTCAAACAGTTCCTAGGCTCATGGTAGCTCCCGAGAAATAGCTAATGTATAAATACACAAATGAAGTAATTGTTCCAGAGCGCTGGTGACCATTTCTACAGTGCTCTCTGTTCTCTAAAACTCACCAGAGAGCTTCATTGTCCAACACATCTCAGTCACCTGGAGCACTAGTTAAAATGCTAATCCTGAGCCCCACTTCTATAGCTTTAGTGTATTAGTCAGGGCTCCCCAGAGAAACAGACCAATGGGATGGAAGGATGGATAGATTGATAGATAGATAGATAGATAGATAGATAGATAGATAGATAGATAGACCGACCTAAGGAATTGGCTCACAAAATTATGCTGGCTGCAAGTCCAAAATCCATATGGCAAGCTCAGCAGGCTGAAAATTCAGTTAAGCACTGAATCTGCAGAGCAGATCAACAGGCTGGAAACACAGGCAGGGTTTCTGTGCTGCAGTCCTGAGGCTGAATTACTTCTCTTTCAGAAATCTGTCTTTGGTCCTAAAGCCCTCAACTGATTGGGTGAGGCCAACATTATGGAGGATAATCTGCTTTACTCAAAGTTTATTGATTTAAAAGTTCATCACACCTGCAAATGCCTTCGTAGCAACATCTAGACTGGTGTTTGACCAACTAGGCACCATAGCCTTGTTAAGTGGACACATAAGGTTACTCATCACACCCCCATGGAAACTCTCCTAGAAAGTTTGTCTCTAATGCAGAAGGTCTGGTTGTGATGGCATATTATTAAAAAGAATCATTATCACTTTAATTTGTTATATGCACCTCGGGCGAAGCAACCGCAACCAAAAGAGAATAGATAACTTGGGTCAGAGACCTCTCCTACTTGGGTCAGCACATCTTCTGTTTTCGCACAACTAATGCCACATCTGCAGTCCAGTGGTCCAAAAGCATACATCAGTGTTAGCCATTTATAAACCAAGAGACTTGATTAATTTCAGTAAATGTAAACACAATATGTGTCAGACATGATATCTACAAATAGTAAAGCCTTGAAGTGTTCTAGAACAATGGCTCTCAGAGGATGGCCCCTGTACCAGCAGCATCAGCTTCACCCGGGAACTTATTAGCAATATAAATTCTTGCCCTTCTCCCCCAAACCTACTCATCAGGAACTGGGGTTAGGACCCAACAGCCAGTGTCTTAATAAGGCCTCAAAGGTGCCCCCTGGTGCACACCAAAGTTTGCGATCCACTGTTCTGGTGCATTTCATAGCTTAACTCGTCGAACTTCTGAATTGGAGCATCTTTACTTACCTCCTTCCTCATGCAAGGTTTACATGTATCTTCTCCCGTTTTCATGTATCATCAGTCATCATCCTGCCACAAGCAAGTGATGAATAGTCAAAGCCAAGGAGAGCATAACTTATAAGAGTTCTGTTTGTCTTGGCACACGCAGATATCTTGCCTGTTTGTATCTATAATTTTTTTCAGACTTGTCCTGTAGTCTCAAGGCCCAATTTAAGGGGAAAAAAGTTACTGTTTTCCATTTTATTTTTAGTAATAAGCTAAGTAAGTCTTTCCTGGTTCCTGGAGCAATCCAACTTTTCAGAAGACTTTAAAATGAACAAAGAAAATTCAGTTAATGGGCATGGACATAGGGAATCAGCTTACTAAAATTAAAGGCCCAGAGAGATCACAGCATATAACCAGATGCAGGAGGACAAAATGCAGTATTGTGCTTCTTTTCTCCAATTATCTATGTTATTTTCCGTATTAACATTTTTCTCCATAGTTACACAGGGAGAAGATAGATTTGATGCAGAAAAAAGCCAGAATAAACTTCACCCATACAAGAGGTCTTCCAAATCAGAGGTTGCCAACTGGTACCCAGGGGCCAGATTACTGCCTGACTGGCTCTGAGACTAGTCCATCACTTCTTAAATTAACAACAGCTTTTAAAAGTGATGACCCATTTGACAACAAAGAAATTAAAACAGAAACTATGGTAGCGGAGGCTGTCATTTTATATTTAAAATATTTGAAAGCTGTTAATGATCTTTCTACTAGGGACACAAATATTTAAAGTATCTGAATAATTTCATCATGAACAATAACATTTTCTGAGCATCTCTATGTAAAGCACTATGGTTTATTTTTTTAGTTTTACTTTATTGTTTAAAGTATTACATATAGTATTACACATGTCTCCTTTTTCCTCGATTCACTGCCACCCCCACGCCGCCACCAGCTCCCAGGCACTATGCCTTTTCTTTGAAACCTACCTTAGTAATAAAGAAAACTCAGCCTAATCCTTAACACAAGAAAATCATAATAGTCAAAGATACGGAGCTTGATCTGCAACATCTCCTAGCTCCTAAATGTCAGTGCTTAAAACAATTATGTCAGTCACTAGGAGATCTGTGTTCAGACTGCCCAAGTGGGGAAAGGCCTGGCACTCAATGCCCGTGCTGAGCTCAGTAGGCTGCCTTGGAAAGGCGAGGGCATATTGTCATGACCACTTTGCCAACGGAGCATGCACCCGGGCTGGCCTAAGCCTCAGCTCTACCAAAATAGGCATCCAGTCCCAAGAATGGAACTGCGTGCCTGGTGTTTTCCAAAGCCACTCCCCTCCCTCACAACATTTAAGGGCAGAGAGTTGAAAGATGAACGGATTTGAGAGTCCAGGGAGGATTCAAGCATCTAGACTCTGGCAGCTCCCTCTACCCTGTTTTCCTATAGCCCACATGGCACTTAATCAGTGATGAGTGCGAGAAAATCACTTCACATCATTGAGACCTCTCACCCGCGTTGTTTTCTCAGAGCAACATATACATTATCTCTGTAGTGTACATTTGCATTGGGATTTTCTGGATGCAATTATCCTTTGCAACTAATAAAATAAGATGTAATTATAGATGTACTGTTAGCGGTGCCACTTCACATTAGCTTGCTATGTTTGTGGCAGTCTGGAACTCCAGATCTGAGTGCTGGTTATTACCCTCACTCACAAGTTACTGCTGCGGACAGTGCTGCTCATGGTGACAGCTGTCTGGGGCAGCAGTCACACTCCTTTGGGGATCTCTCTGCCTCCTTGGGCTCTGTCTGGTAGCTCGAAGCTGCACTTTTGACCCTCCCACGAACAGCTTACAATGCATAATTCAACCCTAGCACAGCCCTCATTTGCCCTTCTGAACCCGCAGTCCAGTGGCCTGACTTTAAATGTCAGTTTAGGACCTACTAATTTAAATGAGCTTTACATAACAGAGGCCTTAGTCAAAAATCTCAGAAAGGTCTGGCCAGTGTGGCTCAGTTGGTTGAGCGTTATCCCATGCACCAAGAGGTCACCGGTTCTGGTCAGAACACGTGCCCAATGTTCTGGCTCAATCCCCAGTAGGGGTATGCAGGAGGCAGCCAATCAATGTTTCCATCTCTCTCCCCCTCTTCCTTCCTCTCTCTAAAAATCAATAAAAACATATTAATAAAAAAATTTTCATAAAGAACCAACTTGTACTTGGACATGACAAAGAGCGCTACAGAACTTCGCTGCATATTATTAAAAAACAAAACAGAAAATGCATACAACAGATGCTATATGAAGTCAGGAGGGGGCTAGGCCCTTCCTTCTGAGATCCCTCCTACAGGAACTCTGGAGGGACATGAAGACTTACTATGAGGTACATGGACTCATGGAGATTTTTAAGGGAATTCACTTCTAGAAACTCAACTTCCTAAACTGGGTCTTACTGAAAACTGTGCCTGAAGATGTGTATGTACACTTACTGTATAAAAAAATATTTTTAGAAGAACACATTGATGAAGAGTTCAAATAACAAACGAAAGACCTGTTGCTGTGGGTTTCTCTTGACTCTAACATCTTAGAGGCAGCACAAGGTATCATTAGCACTCAGGATATGTATGTCTGTTGAGGAGGTATATTCAGATCCTGCCCCATGAAATCCTCTAGCCTATGAGGACAATTATCACTTTAGGACAAGCCATGCAATTGGATCTCGTGACTGCCCATCAAATTAATAAGGTGAACCTAAGAGCTCAGTGCAGATGGGTAAGGGGAAAGTCAGAAAATCTGCCTCAGAACAAGGTGCCCTGGGTGGCTAATGCCCAGAAATGGTTGAGTCTTTGCGGAGAAACCAGCCAGAGAATGGAGAGGCCTCACAGAGGACCAGGTGGGGGACTGCTCAGCCTAAAGAATCCTGAGGACAGACCCGGCAGTTAGCACAGTGCGTAGCAAGAACTGTGTGGAAGAATCACTCTAGCAAAGAAGCCCAATCTAACAAGCCCCGTTGGGAAATATTTTCCAGAGCTTTCCCCTCATAGCCGTGGTGAGGCTCTCTCGAATTAGGCAGGGCTTCCCAGGCCTGACCCCAACAACACTGACAGGCACTGCGCTTCTTGGTCTTGTTAAACATCCTTGAAAAAACTCAAGTCATTCTTCAATGAAAGGAAACCAAAATGTACAATCCTGCTAATGTTTATTACCCTCAGGCAATGATTTATTATTAAATGGTATTCTGAGTCTGAAATGTCCCAGATTGGCTCCTTGAGTATTGTCCCTAAGCTAAGAGACTGGATGGATCCTGAGCAGCTGGCATTTATCAGGCTTCTTTTAAAACCATAAATCTGACCACAACTAAATGCCGTCTAACAAGCATATAAAGAAGAAATTCCTGACTGTAAGGTTGTCCATCACTAAACAGCTATCTTCCCACGTGGTACTGGCAGCAAATAGCCAGAGGCCTCCTGGTGAATTTGCTGCCACTGGGAAGCTAGGGCACATTCATTGTATTTAGGGGATAGAAAGACCAAGTATTGCCCTGGCCAGTGTGGCTCAGCGATTAGAACATCAGCTCCCACACTGAAGAGTCATTAGTTCAATTCCCAGTCAAAGGCATGTACCTGGGTTGCAGGTTCTATCCCCACCCACCCCCACCCTATCGGGGTGCTTATGGGAGGCAACCAATCAATGTGCCTCTCTCACATCGATGTTTCCCTCTTTCTCTCTCTCTCCCCCTTCCCCCTTCCCTTCTACTCTCTCTAAAAATCAATGGGAAAAAAATATCCTCTGGTGAATATTAACAAAATAAACAAACAACAACAAAAAAAGACCAAATATTGAGGACAAAGACAAAATACTACTACTCAAACTCAGAGACCTTAAATCACGTATCGTAGCCTTTCTCCATACATTTGAGTTCAGCACCAACAGTTTTCATAGGCCACTCATTATAATGTTAACAATGTTCCCCACTCCCCGAGTGGTTGGATATGGAGGAATATTTGCTTGCTTCCTTTTTTTTAACCTTTTGCTTATCAGGTTTTAAAAAATATCTATAATGAGCATGTATCATGTTTGCAAACAGAAAAATTAAAAAGGAATAAGCTCTTTAATAAAAATAGGGCATATAAAGAAAAATTGTATTCAAAAATTAAAAGTGAGAAAGATAATCTGCTTTTTTATTTCTCATTTGAAAGAAGAGCGTATGTGATAACCGCTGAAACCTATGGCATTCCTTTTTATAAATTAAAGAAAACCCAGGGATGCTAATTGCAGCAACACAAAATCACCATGAACATTCCTAGGTCAAGTCACAGAAACAGCTGACAGCCATTTCTCTCATGTAGCAGATTTTAACTAAAACTGCGTTGATTACTAGTAAGTTTTAAGATATAGCAGTAATTTTTTAAAAAATAAAGAAAATTCAAGTCAGAATATGACCTTAACAATCTAGTATTCAAGTCCAAGTACTTATCTTTGAAAATGTTTTATTACTGTCAACCATGAAGATGATAATAAACAATGCCACAGCAAAGCAATTGGGCCTCATGGAATTGCCACTGATTTCCCACAGAAAATGCCAAACAAGAAGGTGAAATGTTTGTGGAGGTACACTCACTCTTCTCTCCTCCCCACTGCCCTGTGCTGCTGCTTGTTCCCTAACCAGCCTCCCTTGATAACCTCAAAACTCTGGTGTTGGGACTGTGACCACCTTCCATCCTTAACCAATTGAATGGTCTCTCAACCTCCCTGCCTCAAGAGACCCTGGGCAGTTCTTGAAGACATGGCTTCCTCAGCCTCCCTCGCTCAGAGAGAGCCTGACATTCTCCCACAGCCTTCAAAGTCAAGGTGGAGAGATGGGGCGAGTCATCTTTCTTATTTGCCAGTACTCCTTCCAGATGTTTCCTCCTCCAATTTTCTGGGAAAAAACCCACTGCTCTTCAACATTGTCATCTTTATCTGCCATATTTCCCCATCACTCCCTCATTAACTGAGCACTTTAGCGCCTGGCTCACTGTCTGCACCCAGCCTTCATATACCCCCACACCATAGGAATCCCAGAAATCCATCTAACCTTTCAGTTCCTTGATCTGCCTGCTCCATGGGGTTTCCGAGGTAAGGAGAAATTTTACTAAACAAGTTACCAAGTCTGAGCATCTTGATGCAGGCAGGCATATGAATGTAGAATCTTTATTGGTGGTCACACCACCTCTGAAATATTCTATTCAAACTTCCTTCTCTTTCACCACAAACTCCTGCCCTAGTTCTCTCACGAAGTTATTTCCCACACACCTACCGATCAGCTCCATCTGACTGTCACTTTATACATCCAGCTTCAGTTCCATCATCTAACCACTCTCTTGCCAGTATCATCAGCACATATGCCCATCTAGCCTTCCATCATGTATCCTGGAAAAGCCTAGCTCTGTGTACATCCAACTTTCCACCTTCTCCATGCCACTCCTGTGCTGCTTAGCCCTGCTATGTACCAAACTGGTACTTTACTATTATAATAATAACAATAACTGTCATAGAAAATATTTATTGCTTACCGCCTACCTACCAGACACTATGCTAAGTGCTTTGCGTGTGTTATATTATGTAATTCTCCCAGCAACTCCATGAACAACCCAGGGTACTAATATTACGGCTACTGCATGAAGACAGTGAGCATCCAAGACATTACATACCTGCCCAAGGTCTCATACACAGTGTCAGAGCAGGGACTCATGGCAACTTGAATCCAGGGGTGTCTTATTTCAGGGCCTGCATTCCTCACCACCACAGGTGGATTCTCCATTTTCCATCTGCATTGCCCTACACTGCCCTTTTGTGCTGTTTCTGTCATAACAGGGTATTTCAAATCTTCCGCTCTCTCCTCAGACTTCCCTCTTCTAACCCTGATCTCCCACTCAAAGCTGAGCTCCTGAGCTCCTGCTTTATAGGAAAAATAAGAGCCATCAAAAAGAGAGCAGCTGCCTCTGCTTCCCAACACCAGGCCTATGAAATTAGCACCACATCTGTTCGTCCTTTTCTCATCCTCTCCTCCTCTTTTCCAAGACAGGTTTCTCCACTTTGGCCTGAATCCCATTCCACCCATTCCCTCAACTCTGTTTTCAACTTGTCACTCCCTTTAACAGGTAAGTGGCTCTTTCTCACCTCCAGGCCTCTGCTGCACAACTTTTTCCCATTGGAACAATGTTATTCCTCTCCACTGACTGGGATCCATATTCTGCCACTTCCTCCAAGAAGGCTCTCATCCATTCCGCAGTGAGAGTGTCCACCCATTCTCTAAGCTCACTCCCACTGTGCTCTAAGCTTCCCTCTCTCATCGTGTCTACTCCTTGGCTTACTTCTCGGGCTGCTGCTGGACAGCATGCTTCATGAGAGCAGGGACAGTGTTCACGGTATTCTTTTCATCCCTGGCACAGTACCTGGCACACAGAAATACGTAGTGAATTAATTAAGGAATGGGTTAAGAGAGCCAAGGAGAGGCAATGTAATAGAGAACTTTGAACTTGGCAGAGCACATAGATTTAAAATAAGAAAAAGGGAGTCACTGGAGGTTTTGAGCAAAAGGATGAAATAATAAAATCTGAGGATTTTATTGTTTTGTTTTAGAAGACTCATCTTGTCATGTTTTGGGAATAAAATGAAGTGCAGAAACCAGAGTTCTGAAGCCAATTAAAGTAATAATACAAGCATAAAGTAACAAATGCCTCCGAGAGGCTTATAGTAGTGGAAAGGAAATTATATTTGGGGGAGACACGTTTGCTACGGGGGCAGTGCACCAACCACAAGGAATGTTCCACAAACAAGCTAAATTGGCATTTAAGAGCCAGGCTCCTGGCGTCGAGTTGGGCAGAGGAGGAAGATCCTGGGCTCACCTCCGCTCATTGACATCAAAACTACAACGACATCTAAAACAGCCGTCTCTGAGAATGACCTGAAGACCAGCAGACCAGGTTTCTACAACTACAGGTAGAAAGAGCCACACTGAGATGGGTAGGAGGGGTGGAGACCAGGTCTAGTCAGGACCCGCCCTATCCCACTCCCCTGCGGTGACTCACAGTGGGAGGGATATCACATCTGTGGAAGTCGCCCCAGAAGAGCAAGGGGTTGAGCCAGGAAGAGGAGCCCCCAGATCATCCGGCTGGAAAACCAGCAGGGCTGACATCTCAGAGCCAAACGGCTGGAAGAAACCAGGGTTGCGCGCTTCCTGACTCCCAGCACAGAGGCAGCGGCTTGAGAAGCACCAAAGTCATACGTGAAGGTGAAACATTGCCTGATTTTAGGGTGTGTGCTGGAGGAACAAGGGTCTGTGGGGACTTGCTCCTGAGTCAGAGATGCTGGCGGGTGCCATTTCCATCACCCCACCGCCACCCAGCACCGCTTTCTTTTCTTTCCTGTCACCTAGCTGGTCTGTGGCGAGCAGGCACCATTTCTGACACTCTCCATTATCCTTGCTAGCACTGTTCACCCCACCCTGGCATTTCCCTAAGAGCTCATCCCCTCCAAAGCGGCTCCTGCCCTGCCCTATCCAGTGGGTGGCCTCGGTGGGCACCAGCACCCAGCACTGTGTCTGCAACAGCCTGGCTGAGCATGGCAGCCACACCACAGGCCTGCCCTGCACAGCAGGGAGCCCGCAACAGCTGTGGCCAGGCCTCATGGACTTTTCATGCTGGTCACTTTGTAAAGTATATGAATATCGAATCACCATGTTGTACACCTGAAATTAATAAAATATCACATGTCAACTATACTTTAATTTAAAAAGAGCTTTAATTAAAAAAAAAAAAAAACACAGCAAAACTTCTGATAAACCAGTTATGTGGGCTGAGTACAACGGACAAGTCAAGATGACTCCATCTACTTCAGGACTCCATAGTCCACATGTAAGTGGCTATAGAGTATAAGATGACATGTATACTGTAAGGTGTTTTTGGTTACCTGCCTAAAGTTATTTAACCTGCTTTATTTACTTAATACATCCTTTGAACTGAGCATGATGCCTTGAATACAGCAGGAGCCAATTAGACAAATGGATGACTTTACATTGCTCTTTTATTACCTCAGATCATTTATTGGAAGGTAGGACATATTTAACCATACATACATATAGTTTTCAATATATAGTTGTGTGTCTATAGTAGATTTGTGTGTACAGGTATACATATGTGATTATACACACATTCCTGGTTTCTCTAATGCCTTTTTTCAATTCACAAAAGACATAATAACCACTTAAAATAAAATCTTTTTCTTGAATTTCTCCAATCAAATGTTAACCTCCTATTACTAACAACCCTTGCTACAAATTATTTTCTCTCTGACTTACCAATGTATGCATTTTTTCTTTCTACAAATATTATTATCTGAGTTGATCCCATCAAAGAAATGCAAATGAACAATAAGCACATGAAAAGATTCTCAATATTATTGGTCCTCAGGGAAATGCAAATCAAAACCACGATTAGATGCCACTCCACATCCTAGAATGGCTTCAATCACAAAAACAGATAATAGGAAGTGTTGGTGAGGATGTAAAAAAATTGAAACCCTCATACACTACTGGTGGAAATGTAAAATGGTGCACTCATTTTGGAAAACAATATGTCAGTTCCTAAAAAAAGTTAAACATAGAGTTATTATTTTACCCAGCAATTCCATCCCAAAGTATATACCCAAGACATATAAAATCATACATCACAAAGAAACCTGAACACAAATGTTCATAGCAGTTATATATAATAGCCAAATGGTGGAAATAACTCAACTGCCCATCAACTGATGAGTGGATAAACAAAATGTGGTATAGCATACAATGAGATGTTATCACAAGAGAGAATGATACATGCTATAACATGGATGAATGTTGTAAACAGTATGCTAAGTGGGAAAAAAGTCACAAAAGACCATATATAATTCCTCATATAAAATGTCCAGAATGGGCACATCTATTAAAACAGAAAGTATATTAGCAGTTGAGGAAGGGAGCATCAAGGAATAGTGATGGCTGAAGGGTATGGGGGTCTTTATGGAGTAATGGAAATGTTCTAAAATTGATTATGGTAATGATTCCACAATTCTGTGAATATACCAAAAACACTGAATTGTACACTTTAAATGAGTGGATTGTATGGTACGTGACTTATCTATACTAATAAAAGGGTAATATGCTAATTGGACCAGACATCTTCTGATATCCTTCTGGACGTCCTTTTGGACAAAGCCACAGTGGCAGGGACTGAGGCAGAGGCGGTTAGGGGCAATCAGGCCAGCAGGGGAGAGAGTTAGGGCCGAATCAGGCCAGCAGGCAGAGAGATTAGGGCTGATCAGGCAGGCAGGTAGGTGAGTGGTTAGGAGCCAGTGGTCCCAGATTGTGAGAGGAATGTCCAACTGCTGGTTTAAGCCTGATCAGTCAGACAGCCCCCATGGGATCCCAGATTGGAGAGGGTGCAGGCTGGGCTGAGAGATCTCCTCCACCCCCATGCATGAATTTTGTGCACCAGGCCTCTAGTATCTCAATAAAGGTGTTACAAAAACATTATCATTGAAGTGGCTTTTTTATATTAAGAAAAATAACAAAAAATTGGAGGTAATACTATTTTCAGGAGTAGAGGGTTGGACACATTCATACCAATTGACTGCTTTTCAGGAAACAAACCAGGACTATCATACATACTGCATTAATCAAAGGCACTGTGAATACTACCAATAATATTTCCTCTTTGCCTCCACTTAGGATAAACCCTGTGTTAAATTTTGAATTAAATGGGAACATCCTTATCTACCATTTTACTGAATTTTGGTTCACCTGTTCTGTTCAAAGGGAACAGAGGTTGTCAAAGACAGAAGGGAAAGGATGATCTAATTTTTAAAGTATTAAGGTAAAGAGACTTTCCTTGAGAGGAAAGTTAAGCTAAAAGATAACTCAAATTCATCCTTCTCTGAGATCCCATCCAAACTCTATTTTCTCATTTGTGGGATGTGAGGGGCGTATTTATCTAGGTACCCCTAAGGTCCCTCCTAATTCGAAAATTTTATAACTAGCCACAGAATTCAACCATAGAATATGCATAAGAACTGTGGCCAAACTCATCTGGATTAATGAGCCGACTTTGGGATTTCCCAAGTGTTCAGATGATAGCTACATCTGTGTTAGTAGTCAGAGAACTTTATCTAAGAGCTCATCCTCTGCACTGATTCCTTTAAAATAGATAAAGATGGGGAAAAAACTCAATTCCATTTGATTGCCAGTCCTACTTTCTGTAATACAAACAAGTCATCAAGTTATGTGGTTAATTCTGAATTGTTTCAGCCACTACATAAACAGAAACAATCACACAGTGATTCTCTCTGAAATCATCTGGTCCCTTCAGGCCTACAAATTAGAGTTGGCCAATTCCTTCCAAATATTAAGTTGTTTTTTTATGGAGTGGGGGACTCAGCAAGAAATTTTTCAGGCCAAAGTGATACATTCCTCTTCTCCCTTGATAAATTTAGACAAGTTGAAGTATTCAAAATAGGAGAAGGACTTTGGGACAAGGAAGGAATGAAAATTGGCTCCCTAGCTCTGGAACTGGGAAGCAAAATTCCAAGGGCTGGAAACCCAAAGATGTGGTGGTCCATTGGGGAAGCATAGTGCTGTAGTGGAGGACGCTAGAGAAGAAACAATAACAAAAACTAATGAGTTTCTCAGGAATTGGAAATGCTGAGCAGTGAGTAGAAGTTCATAAAATTAAATTGGAATATATAGAAAATATATTTTATCTCTCTATTTAAAAGATCATTTTTTGAAAAATCCAAGCTATCTGGGCAAAATACTAAGAAATGCTCATATAATTATACCCTAACATTAGAGGTTCACTCAGTTATTTTTTTTTTCCCAAATTAACTCTCCTCAGCCTTCACCCCATAAGTAATGAACCAAACCAGTTGTATAAGATGAAATGGGTTGGAACCACTCAAACTGGCTCAGATAGTTTTCCCTCTTCCTAGATTTTGCTTGGCTTTTAGGAAAGAGACATAAAAATTAGACTTCCTTCTCCAATCCATAAGTTTAATTTTTACTTCAATGTAAACAGGTCTTGACATCAACTTTGGGTGCACTTCAGCTGTGCTCCAGCTCGACTTGTAAAGTCATTCTGTGCGGGACAGCAGAGGGTCCAGTTTCATGCTTCATAAATCAATTTCAGGTTGCATGAAATGTGCATATGCAAGGAAAAATAAGGAAGACTGAAAATCGCACTATACAAAT
The DNA here is from genome assembly GCF_964212035.1 of Myotis nattereri. NCBI lineage: Eukaryota > Metazoa > Chordata > Mammalia > Chiroptera > Vespertilionidae > Myotis > Myotis nattereri. Next base: position 52,450,287 of record NC_138080.1, read on the forward strand.
TATACGGATTTGGGAAAGGACGTAGAAGGAGGACAAGAAAAATCTATTTGCCAGTTGTTTTAACAAAATGTCAGACTTTTTTCAAGATTTCAAAAATGGCCTTTGAGATGATTTGCTTGGACTGAGGGCAAACTCTTGTTTCCAATTTTTAAGAGACTACTGTGATAGTCCAAGCAATCTGCAATCTACATACAAGGCAATCAATTAAAGAGAAGCCCACCAAAGACTTATTTCTGACAAAAATATGGGGACTCCACAGCCTGAGTTTCCAGAATGGTCACCTTGTTTTACCAATACATTTCTTCTGCTTGACTTAAGACTCTATGTAGTGAGAAGAATTGATAGCAAAGACACTGCAAAGAAATTCAATGAATTTACAGAAGAAAATTGTTAATTGGTCCAAAGAAAAGTGCAAAACTCAGACCCAAAATGAAACTCCTTATTTCTACCTACAAAATGACCAATAAAATGTGTGCCCTGAAATACACCAAGAGGAAGTATCCTAAAATCATGAGAGGAAACAAAGAAATCTCTGCTACCTGTGGTGCTTTAAGAAAACAGGTACCTAGCCTAGCCAATTTGGCTTAGTGGATAGAGCATCCAGCCTGTGGACTGAAGGGTACCCCGTTTAATTCCACATGCCTGGGTTTCGGGCTCCATCCCCAGTAGGGGGCATGCAGGTGGCAGCTGGTCAGTGATTTTCTCTCATCATTGATATTTCTATCTCTCTCTCCCTCTCCCTTCCTCTCTGACATCAATAAAAAGAATATGTTTTTTAAAAAGAAAACGGGAACTTTTATGAGGTCCTACTAAGTGTAAGCTATCTGACATATATTATATATAAGGTTTTCTTTGGTTTACTATCCTCCCTGTGACATTGAGATATGTCACTCCCTGTTGCACAAGTGAGGACACCAAAGCTCAGAGAGGCCAACACTTTGTCCAAGGTCAACCCAGCTGGTAAACCAAGCCAGAATTGGAACACCTGGGTTTCGGGCTCCGTCCCCAGTAGGGGGCTTGCAGGTCTGGCTCCAGAGTCCATGCTATTAAATCATGCGCCATGAGAAATCCTGTGCTTTTACAAACTAGAAAAAAATAATCAGCTCAGCAGTCTTCTTTCCTTTCTATTTTTTTCTGTGAGGGACCAACTCACCCTGAGTACAGAAAAATTCCAAGTACAAATGTATGTAAAGCAACAGTCACACATTGTCACAGGATAGCTAGTATATGGAAAGAAGCAGATATGCCCAAGATAATGCTACTTTTCCATTTGACTTAATATAATCAATGGTGTTCATGAAAGGGAAAGGCTCCTTATGCTTCAGTTCTTTCAAAAAATGCAGCTCCATTAACAATCATATTTAACTATACTTTTTAAAGCTCTTTCCCCCCTGGAAAGCTTTACTTGTTTATTCTTGATAACAGTCCATGAGGTAGAATAGGTATTCATCCAAGGTCTTTGAAGTGTAATATCATTTTATTAATTATTAGTATATCATGGGCAAGTCATTAGACCAATATTAATTAACACTTAATTGGCATATGATCTGTTTGGATACAAATGGATTATATGAAATACTTGAAACATGTTATTTTACATACAAAAGACTCAATTCACCATTTCCACTGTGGGACAGCCACAGAGCCCATTGGCATTCCTCTCTAAAAAAATAATTCTCTTTTATTTGTGTTTCATTCTTAAATTCATTTAAAGCTTTTTTTCTTGAAATCCTCCCTGAGTATAAGAAACAGTGCTAGACATCATGAAGGCTACAAAAACAAACAAACAAACAAAAAACAAAGATCAACAGTTTAACGAAGAAATGACTGTAGTACTACTAAAATCATCTACAAAAATGTCACATGGGTGAACATAAATCCTTGGCTGCATATAGGAGTCACTTGGTGAGGTTTGAAAAAGACCTGATCACAGCCACAGAAATTTTGATTTAATTGTTCTGGGAAGTAGCCTGGGCGTTGGTGCTTTTAAGAGCTCCCCAGATGATTCAATGTGTTCTGAGGTTGAGGTGCACAGCTGCCAGAGCACCAGGAAGAGAGCACAGAGGTGCGAGAATGACTCAGTGTCAGGTCAGTAGCTGTTGGTGTTGTAGGGGAAGCCTCCCTTCCTCCCTCCCTTCCTTCCTTCTTCCCTTCCTTCCTTCCTTCTTTCCTTCCTTCCTTCTTCCTTCCTTCCTTCCTTCCTTCCTTCTTCCTTCCTTCCTTCCTTCCTTTCCTTCCTTCCTTCCTTCCTTCCTTCCTTCCTTCCTTCCTTCCTTCCTTCCTTCCTTCCTTCCTTCCTTCCTTCCTTCCTTCCTTCCTTCCTTCCTTCCTTCCTTCTCTTAAAGTAGATGTGGCATATATTTTGAACCATGATGAATGGGGATGAGAGGTGAAGCGCTGGAGATGGAGAGCAGAGAAAAGGCGTCGGAGGAGGAGAAAATGCTGTAAACCATGGCAAGGATATGAAAAGGAACAAGGGACATTTCAGGATTTAAATTTGAATGGAGCAGTCTTGTGGGAAATCTGGAGGGTGAATGGGCTGAACTTGTGGGCAGGGCCCAGAGGCAGAGGGACCCAAGGCAGTTAAGCTTAGCGCTGACTTCTGCACAATAAGAAACCACTGATCATTTCTGAGCAAAGAACGTAATGTGAAAAAAGTAACTGGTAGCTCTGCAACTGGAGACTCAGGAAGTTTCATTAGAAAAGGTGTGCATGGATAGTACAAACAGGAAGGCCAGTTCAGCCACTTAGGAAATGATGGAGATGAGGGAGGCAAAGGTCACAGGCGGAGAGCCAGGGCCATGGCAGTGGGAGGGCAAAGGACAGATTCCAGACTCACCACGATAGAGGAAGTGACAGGATTGAATTGGATGATGGAGACAAGGAGAAAAAGGGATCAAAGATGGCAGTAAGATTTAGCACTTGGTGACATGATTTTAAAAAATGGGAAGTCAGGAGGAAGAAGCGGGTTTTAGAGGGCAGATGACGAATTCCATGTCACTTACATTTGCCTCATCTGCTCTCATGTCATCAATTTGGAAACATCCAGTGACAAGTCTGAAGTTAGGCATCGGAGCACAGTAGATAATGAAGGCAGAAGTAGAGATTTGGGTGTCATTGTCATAACCATGGGTCATTAGAGAAGGTGGCAGGTGAATTCTCTGAGAGACATGAAGAGAACTGGAAGGGGCTTGTGCAGGAGACAGACAGCAGGCAAACGGAGAAAGGAACGAGGGCAGGCTGGGTCACAAGGCTCATTGAGAAAAGGAGATTGTAAACATGGGATAATCTATAATGTCAAATGTTTCTGGAAAAAAATCAAAATGAAGCCAAAAAGAAACCCTGGGTATGGCCAACTACAGATCATTGGTGACCAAGTTACTAGAGTAAATGCAGCATCCATGGCATGTAGGGTAAGAGAGTTGAAGGTGGGAGGCAAGGAAGTGGAGACAGGAAGTAGAGTCCACTGATCCAAAGAGTTTACAGCTGGAGCTAAGAGGGAAACAGGCAGCTGGCACACAAGGACTCGAAAACCAGTAAAGGAGCACTGTGAATGCACAGGTGTGCGGGGGCCAGAGTGAATGGGGAGACTTTGGATGATGCCAGAGAGCATGTGGTGCTGGAGAGGGTGAGGGAGTTCATTAAGAAGATAGGTCAACATTCAGTCATGGGGAGGATGGTAGACTGTCCCAGGAAAGAAAGCTAGATCACCTTCTTCTTGGAAACAAAGGGTAAGGAGAAGGGGGTTCATGAAAGGACAGCTCAGCAGAGGTAGGAAAGGAAGAGAATGAGGGAGCCTGAAGGCCTGCTGACCGAGGTTGTTTTAGTGAAGCAAATACAAGGGCACCTTCCAAAGGTGGGGGAAGGAAGGCGGCAGAGAGGAAAGGAAGAAATATTTCCACTAGGTGGGGGCATGTCTGGAGTTCAAGCTATGCCATCTGACTATTATGGCCTTGTCATTGACTAGATAGACCACCTGAAATAATCAACGAACCCAGACAGCACTGCCTCAAAATAAAGTCTCTGTAAATGCCAGCACCCGGAAATAATCTGAGCTTACAAGCTCCTCTCTCTGGCGTGATTCTCCCTTGAGGTCTTAAACCAGTAAGTGTTTCCCACCTTCCATTTAGCATGTCGGGATTTCTTCCAAAGGCTGCAAACCTCAACCTCCCCCAGTGTAACCCACTCCTCCCAGGTCAGCTTCACTGCTATTATCTTCACTTGCAAGTCTCCTGTGGCCCAAAGCAGGCAAGACTCTCCACTCAACATGCGTCCTTGAACAAGTCACATATCGCCCGCCTTCTCAACTGGAAAATGAAGGGCGATGAGAATGGGGCACTGCCTGCAGCACAAAGGGCTGGTGCAAATCAAATGACATATGGCTGAGCAATTTGCAGCTATGAAGCTATAGAAAAGCTGAGTGATCATCTCTGCCTGGCTGGGCACAGTGCAGTGAAACCAACACAAAGGCCACATTCAGGCCTTCCCAGGTGCCAAAGACCCGCAGAGCGCTGGCCAAATGAAGCAGAAGCAGAAGACAAAAGAAAATCCCTCAACAAAACAAGGCAAGGGGAAAGAGGATACATAGAGGGAAGGGACGGGGAGGTTAGAGGGTCACAGAGTATTCCGCCGCTGAAATTCCTCTGGACAAAGAAATCATTTCATGTTTCTCTTTGGGGAACAATATATGGCGCATAGATGGAAGACTGCACAGGGCCCCGGGGCGTCTAGGAAATCTATCTGATGGAAAGCGAGGGCTCTCTGCTCTACACACTTCTTTCCAGCAAACCCGGCTGCTGGAGCATTTCCCGTCTTCTCCAGGGACTTACCCTTGTGCAGTACTTTCCTCCGGAAAAGAGGCAATGCTCATAGCATTTAGGGTGATGTCTTTCCCTTTTTCTGCTCAGCCACAGACCTGCTTCATATTAACTTCTTCATGAATTTTAGAGACTTTTAAAGAATTTCAGAGCATTTCGGTCTTAGATAATAGTCAGAGCACAACTTTTCACAAGCCTACTAAATGCAAAAAGACACTAAACTCATCAGTTCTTATCAATATTCTACAGGGCTAGCTAATGAGTATCAGTAGCATTCTCAAGAAATTTCCTCCTTGGGGGTGGGTCACACTTGAATTTGTTGTGTATCCCAGGGGTTCCCAAGGCCCAGCTCAGTCTGCAGGCCCCAGAAGAGCCCTTTGACACGATGTGCGCTTCCGTTGGCTGGGTGAGTGGTCCTCACCCGCCAGGCAGGAATTTCCTCTAGGCTCCTGCAGGCTCCTAGGTTTCTGAGCGGTGCCCGACGGCAGGTCAGGAAATGGTCGGAAGCACATGCAGAGCCGAGCCGTTGTGTTTGACCAGCCGGGCCCTGGGCTCCGAGTGCTTTCTCCGTCACGTAGTCCTGGGTCATTAGGCTCCAGTGCTATTGCTGTCTTCTTACGGAGCCACCCGCTCCTGCGCCGACCTGCTCTGACCGTGACTTCCCCCAGGCTTCAGCCTTCTCCCGGAACTACCAGGTCCAGGCCTTCCTCACAACCTCTGCCTCATGGCTGCCACTGCTGGCGCTCTGCAGCTGACTGGGAAAGAGCTCTAACGGTCCTCCTGGGTCGGAAGAGTGTAGGACACTTACAGCTTCGGGGTCCGGGCTCCTGTGCCATGATTCTGTCACTTCTGATCCCCTGGAGCCCTCTCTCACAGAACATGCAGCTTTGGGAGGGAGGGCTATTATGGTCCTTGGTTCCCTTTGCTCTGCTGACATAAGGTCTCAGGCTTGGTCTGATCCACCCTTTCAAACCCCTTGTTCATTCCTAGGATCCTGCTTCCAATCTTCCCTGGGCCTGGCGTCCAAACGGGAACTGTGACAGAGCCAGTTAGTCAGATAGGTGGTATGATATGTCAGGGTAGGTCTGAACATCAGTTATGAAGGAGATTTCAACTCTTTATTAAGGAGCTTCGGGCATCAGGCGTGAAGCTCATCTTCTTAGGAAAGCCCCATAAAAATGACTCAAGCCTGGTTTCACACCTCAATGTCCGCTTGTCCTCTAGGAAACTATGCTCTTACCACTATTTCCAGTGAAAGTACAGGCCCTGCTGCTACCATCCCTCCCCCTTAGCCAGGCAGCTTCCTAGAAAGCTCTCGCAGGATGCACTCCAGTGCACCAAGGTGGGCCCGGGAATTTCTGTGGCCCCGCAATCAGCCAGACAGGAAGTGAAATGACAGACTCTCCTACTTTTAAGGGGATTCCTTCTATGAGCAGGTCTCTTGAAACGCTACCACCCAACTCCTCCTCCGAAATCTATACACATATGCACATGCACACACATACATACACACACACACAGACTCTACCTCCTGGGCTGACATACTCTTTATCTTATCCTTTTTTTAAAATGTTTTTATTGATTTTTTTGAGAGAGAGGAATAGAGAGAGAGAGAGAGAGAGGAACATCATCGATCAGCTGCCTCCTGCACACCCCTATTGGGGATCAAGCCCGAAACCTGGGCATGTGCCCTGACCAGAAATTGAACCCACGACCTCTTGGTTCCTGGGTCAACGCTCAACTGCTGAGCCACACTGGCCAGGCTTTTTATCTTATCTTTAACTCCTTATTCTTTACCTTACTGGCTCTCTTCATCTTCCAAGGTCTAACAGATGAAGTGGGGGGACAGCTTAATAGTGTCATGCCTGGCTCTGCCAGTCTCTTAATAAGTCCAGCAGGAATGCATCTAGCTCCCCCTTTGAAAAGGGGGAGGTATTTGCTGTGGGGCAGCAGCTGAAAGTCAAACAATAGAATATCATCTCTTTCTGTGTGTGGTTAGGTTATGGAGAACAAATTACTGATAGGAGTAACAGTTGTTGAAAAGCAAGAGTTCCTAACAGTTTTTAATATAAATTAACCACTATTATATCTGCTTCATGATGAAATACTTTCCAGAGTATACCCACAATTTAGTGTAGAAAAAAAAAGTATTGTGAAGATTGGCCAGAGCGTCAAAAGAATAAGGGAGAACTCCAACATGGCAGCATTTAATATTGATTATTTCACTTGTTTGAGGTCTAGTGACTCACTTTTGTTTGCCGAGTCTGTTCTGGGCAGTAATTTATCTGATTGCTCTAGGAGATGTAAAGCAATTGGAAAACAGGGAGGTAGTTGAAAAAAATTACTCTTTGTTCTTCCATATTAAAGTTTAAAAAAAAAAAGATTTACCCTGCATAGAGTCTACTTATTAAATTAAATTATTAAATTTTAATGGAATCCTCAACACCAGAGTTTATCCCTCAAGTAAAAAAAAAATCCAAATAAGTTAATATGCTTCCAACCCAAAGTTCGTGTGCTATTTCGCATCAACCAGAAATGGTCACACCAGACACAGCTGGCCTGACATTTAATCCCTGCTGTCATATTTTTGGCTCTCTCTGTATCATTGGCCAATATATTATACAAACTTCTACTCTAAACCTAGACCCAGTAAATCAACTGTACCTTTTGTTTGGGATTTTTTTTGGCAGAGTTGGCAAGTTCGGACACATGAAGAATTAGGAGCTGAGGCATCCCTGACAATCCCACTGTTGATCTGTCTCTGCAGTTTCTGCCTCTAAAATACAGTGTTTCCACAGATGTTGCTGAAATACTGCTGGCCAGAGGAGCAACCCAGGCAGCTTGTCCTACCTGCCATGGTTCTCATGTACACACCTGCATCCCGCCCCAGAAACCACTGGTTCTCTCCAGCCTTGGATGTTCGCCAACACTGCCCCAGGCAACGACCTCCACATACAACCTGTCCTTTACATTCTCCCCTTTCCTGCTGTCCCCAATCCATTGTCCTGAGTAAATCACACCCCAACTAAAGAGGGAAAAATCTGTCTTTGACTCTTCCACCTCTTCATTTTTTCTTCTTCTGGTTGCCAGATCCCAAGGACGTTAAGTTCGTTCCCTCCTCCTGTCAAAGTGCATTCTCAGGAAGGAACTAGGCCGGGCCCAGTTAAAACCGAAGTGTAAAAGACTGACAAGGTTCGGTTTTTCCTTACTGATTTGAAGGATCACTAAGTCCCTGGTTTGGCTTTAGCTGAAACTCTGACTGTGGGAGACATCCGCCAGCCTCTCTCTGCAGTAAACCCCATTGTCATTCCTTTACAATATCTTCCCAATCTCACGTCTGGCCCAACACAGGCCCCCATCCCATTTTACTTCGGAATGTCTAATAAGACTCACCTTTTATTCACAACAGATTATCTACTCCCCCAGACACACACATACCCATGTCTCTCCACCCTAAGACTTTACCTTACCTTCTCTCCGTAAACTCTCCCCTCACTCCTCCAGCTTTAAGCAAAATTGTTAAACAAATTTTCTAGGGAATCTCTTGTCCATAATCTTTTACAAGAGGAACTGTAAATTCCCTAAAGTGAGTTTTCATTCCTCCATTACCCCCTCCTCTCCCCCCCCCCCCCCCGCCAAAAAAAAAACAAAGGAGAGAAGATAAAGTACCCATCCATTCTTGGTAAATTGAAAACCAGTCAGTGTGTTTTTACACCAGCCCCAAGAATATGATAAAATTAGTTGGCCAAAGTGTACTAGGTTGAATATGTGAAGAGCTTACTTTTAAAGTAGATCATTTCCAGTAGGAAAATAAAAGGGTTACATAGAAAAACAATATTTTTAAAAGGTAGTGTAATTGGTTACAAAAACAGGAAAATCTTCTCCCTCTCACTTAAAGCTTCAAAGAAATGAATATTTTTCACCCCCAAAATTAGGGGAAAAAATACCCAAATGTTTCGGGAGAGCAAATTGAAAGGTACTTTTGGAAAGTAATTTGGCAAAATATATACAAATAGCCTTAAAAAGTTCACACTCTTTGACCAGTAATTCCATTTCTAAGGAAATATTCTAAATGCAGAAAAATATAAAATTTTTAAAGTTTATAGTAGCAATGCTTATGAGAGCAAAACACTGAAATTATCTAAAGATCCAATAACAAGGGAATGTGTTACTGAAATATGATATAGCCATTTAATACAATAGTTAAGCAGGATAAAAAGTTTACATATACCTATATTATGCATAGAAAAGATGAAAGCAAATATGCCAAAATGTTAGCACTCTTTTCTCTGAGAGATGAAGCTAATGATGACTATTTCTTTGTATTTGATATTTTCAGATTGTTCATGATGAATATGTATTACATTTATAATTTAAGTATACCTTAAAAGAAATCATTTATAAGCTACATTTACATGCAGCTTAATAAGTCTGGAAATCCAAAAATGTTTGGAGGAGTTCACATACCCAGTTCATCCTTGGCTGCTGCTGCTTCTTTTTTTTTAATATTAACCCATACTTTTTAAAAAATATATTTTTATTGATTTCAGAAAGGAATGGAGAGAGAGAGAAGAGAAACATCAATGTGAGATCACATCAATTGGCTGCCTCCTACACTCCCCGCAACCTGGGCATGTGCCCTGACCAGGAATCGAACCGTGACCTCCTGGTTTGTAGGTCAATGCTCAACCAATGAGCCACACCAGTTAGGCCTTAGCTGCTTCTTGATGATACCCTTCTGATTCCCCCTGGGAGAAAAAAATCAATTAAAGGATAAGAAGTAGCCGTAGCTGGTTTGGCTCAGTGGATAGAGCATCGGCCTGCAGACTGAGGGGGTCCCAGGTTCAATTCCGGTCGGGGGCATGTGCCTGGGTTGCGGGCACATCCCCAGGGGGTGTGCAGGAGGCAGCTAATCGATGTTTCTCTCTCATTGATGTTTCTAACTCTCTGTCTCTCTCCCTTCCTCTCTGTAAGAAATCAATAAAATATATTAAAAAAAAAAGGATAAGAAGTAATTCTAGTTCAAAGTGATAAAGCAAACGTACACACACACACACACACACCTGCCTTTCCTGCTGATAAATGTCTTTAAAACTGTTCTGGACCATCCATATCCAGTTCTCCTTGCCTTTGTGGGTCCACAGTTAAGCTTAATTCCTCAACTTCTCTTGATGAGTCCACTCAATTACTGTTGACAGATGTGCTCTATCACACTTTAAGGCCTCTCTGTCAAACCTCTCTTCTTCTCTCTGTATATATCTCTCATCTCTATGTCTATCTGTTCATCTATCTCTCCCCTGCCTGCATGGCTGAAAGTGAAGGACTCAGCTTGGAGGAGAACCAATCAGAGGAGATACCCAAACAAGAACATCAGATTGGAATCTGTATGAGGCAGAAATACACCTTTATTGTATTAAGCCACTGAGATGTCAGGGTTTGTTTGTTACTAAAGCATCATCTAATCTACTCTAACACATCAGGACCTAATGAAAGTAAAGGAATCCACATAGAAATAAATGCATAAACAGATTTTGAAAGTAAGAGGACTAGGGGAGGCAATTTGATGGAAGAAATAGAACAGAGATAGTGATAGCCACAAATATGGGCAGGATAAGACTGCAGTGGAAGGGGAAAGGATCTGCCCTTAAGAAACCTAAAGTTGATGTCAAGGAGAATGGAGGACAGAGAAATGGAGCTGAAAGCAAGGAATCGGATGGATATCTGTCCATGGAAAATGTTAGCCTGCTCACACAGCAATAGATCAGCCAGTGTTTACCTTCAAGGAAGAAAAAAATCAACTCTGAACAGCAGAAAATGAGAAAAATAAGGCACTAGGGGGCATGATTCATAGGGTGCCCTAAAATAGAGAAAACAGAGAGTAGGAAATTATTAGAGAAGTAATAATCGAATATTCCCTGACCAGAAGAAAGTGAGTCTTCGGATTATAGGGTCCATGGAGTGTGCTGCACAGAAAGTGTGCATGGACCTACCTAGACATGGCATCATGAAATGTCAATGCAGCACAGAGCAAAAGAAGATCAACTCAAAGGCAATGGAATTTTCAAGGTGGCCACCGAAAGAATTGGCAACTGAAAGCGGCTGTTGTTGGAAGGGATAGGTTCAGGGTCTTGCCTTTCATGATAACTCCTTCTACTTTGTGTTTCCTGTTTTCATGTTTTACCTTGATGCCTTTTTTATGTAAGTATAGTTGGTATATAATATTAGTTTCAGGTGTATAACATAGTGATTCAACAGTTATATACCTTACAATGTAATGACCACACCAAGTCTAGCAATCACCTGTCACTGTACACACTTATCACAGTATTATTGACTATATTCCCCTTCACCTTTTTTCACCAATTCTCACAGCTATATGTATTTGTATTTTTATTTGGAAACCAAAAAAGCTCTGTCTACCATATCTCTAATCAAGCCCATACCCATGAATTATGAAAAAGGGATAAAAGAAATCACCCTATCTTTACATAACTATTATTTTGTCAGTTAACTTCAGAATAGGCACTTTCCCAAATATCCATAATTGTACGAGGCCTTTGGTTCTCTCCCTAACGCACTGCGGTCATTGGTAGGAACAAGGACAAAATGCATATTTGTGTGGTCTGGCTACAACTGCACTCAGAGTCCAAATGAAAGTGAATTAAATCAGTCATCATTTAAACATCATCTTATTTTCCCTCCACTAACAACTATTAATTGAGAGTTCCATTTAATGTATTCATACTCTGCCATTTTTCAGAGGAAAAGAGATTGGAAGTAAGTTACATAACAATATCATGCCTGGCCAGTGGCTCAGTGGTTGAGCGTTGACCCATGAACCAAGAGGTCATGGTTCGATTCGCAGTCAGGACACCATGCCCGGGTTGCTGGCTCGAGCTCCAGTAGGGGGCGTGCAGGAGGCAGCCGATCAATGATTCTCTCTCATTATTGATGTTTTTGTATCTCTCCTTCTCCCTTCCTCTGTCTGAAATCAATGAAAACATAGTTTAAAAAGAAAAATATTATAAAATTAACCAAAATAGTGATTTAAAAGAAGGAAACACCATGCTAGAAAGAGGAAAGCTAACAGGCCAACCACACTAGATGTGGCAACAGGAATTGAGCATAAACCCGGCATCGTGTTTCCTGACACTGAGGTAAAGAGCGGTTCAGCAGGTGGCAAAATTCTCATTTCATAGAAGAAAACAGACCAGTTTATTAGAAAAAAAGAAAAAAAAAAAGTTTGTTCTTGAACCAACTTTGAGAGAAATATTCTGGCTGGAGCCTTGAGAGCATTAAGAAACATGAGGGCAATATTCTTCCAGCAACTTCTTAGCAAACACAGAACCAAAAATGGTCCCTTCGACAATGTTATTTATCATCCACCTCCCCACCTCCAACACCCCCCTCACAAAATCCACCCCTTTTTAAACTACACGAGGTGAGTGATTCCCAGACTTGCCTGTTCCTAGCAATCAGTGGGTCTGCTGGTGAGAAAGTCCAGTTCCTGGGCCCCCGCACTGAGACTCTGCCTTGGTAAGTCTGCAGGAATCTCCATGGTTCTCACACTCCCCAGGTGAGCAGGCAAGTCTGGGAAACAAGGTGATAGGTGATAGTCTACAGCTGCAAATGAGCTAGTTCCTCTTGCGCATGATGCCCCAGCACTTCAACCTCCCTCCTCCCTCCGATGACAGCCTGCTCTGACATGCATTTGCAGGAAAGCATCTGAGAAAGATAAGGAATGTAACATTTGTTCCTTGATGGTAATAACTCAAAACTCCTCCCTCCCTTCCTCCACAACACTCATTTCATCAGTATGACCATGAGAATTCACGAGAGGCTCCACGTGAGATACATCATGCACACGATTTGATACAAACACATCTGCACCGATGTGCACATCTTTTTATCATTATACAGATGATATGTCGGCCGCTGCAGAATGTTTTGAAAGTCTTAAGATTGCATCTATTATTTCTGAAACGAGGGGAGAAAAAAATCTCCCTGGGAAAAGAGAGCTGCATACACCGGGGCGTGCATCAGCTTTGCTAGACTCCCATGCTGAATTAATTGCGCTTCCAAAACATTCTTGCCTGAACCACATTTCAAGAAGGCTCTCAGCTGCAGAGAACGAAAACTCCCTTCCATACACATCAAAATCAGGAAATCAGAAGAGGCACCAGATTTCCCCCCACAGTGTCTTGTTTCTCTCCTGGCATTCACGAGAAACCTGGTTCAAGATGTTGCAGTGCAGGGAAATTGGAGATGAAATGGTCACAAAAGTAGAGAGATGTTTAGCCTAAGGACAGTTATATGTGTTCCAGAACCAAGGAATAAAGGTCAAACCTAAGTCAAGGGAACAGCTCAGCTTTCTCTAAAACAGAGACAGCCTAAAACATCAGAGTGGGAGAGGACAGAAACCTGAGAGACAGTCTGATAGCATTCTCTTGTCTTGGCCAAATAGTCACTTGGATGGTCAAATGTCATGGTGAATCAAACTGTGTGAAGCTTAAAGGGGAACTATGATCTAACAATAAATGCAAATATCCTTAGTCATGGATTAGGAGTTGGAGGAGGGGGCAGTCAAAAATGCACTCCCCAGGCACCCTGGAGTTTAAGGAGACACTGGAAGTCACAGGTTCAAAAAAGGCCAACTGGAGAGGGCAGAGCTGCTCCGTGCGTTCCAAACCAGCCTCACCCGTCAAACCCTGGCCATCTGAAAGGCTTAAAGATTAGTTATCATTTCAATCCTATGAAAGAAGATCTATGTTTCTCTCTCAGACACAAAAGTCTCTGGAGGATGGTGCTTGCCAACACTCTGAAAAAAATAATCTCTCAAAATTCTTGCAACCCACTGTGTTATGATTTCATCTCATGAAATACAACACCTTTACATTAAACCTCATAAAACTAAACCCCACTGGGTCTTTTCCAGACTCAGAGAATAAGTAGCTCTGTTGGTGATGCTTAGGAAAGTAAAAGGGCCTCTTCTCATTGGGCTCGTTCCCACCACTGGGTCCATTTTGCAGGGAATAAATTTGCTTTACTTCTACCAAATATTTACATGTGATTCATCTCACACATAATAGATTTTGCAAATGCTCTGTGATTAAAATAATGCCTTCCAACATCACAACATTAATTCCCCTTAAAAAGAAAGATAGTTTAAATTGAAATGTGACTAATTCATTCTGGTCTTTCAGTCTATGAACATTGTCTCTGGTTCTCCTGGATTCGCCTATGGGTGGTCATAAGTATGAATATCAGTGTCAGAAAAGGCAAAATAAAAGGCTCTCTGGCTAAAGGAAAATTATTTTGAGTTTCCACTAGATTCTTGACTCAAAAACAAGAAACAATTGACTTGCTAAAGAGACTGACAATATCTCCATGTAACATACACACACATTCACACAAAGTGAGTTTTCATATGCTCTCATCAATAGCTATGTTTTCCCAATACTGTAATTTTTAGCAACAAAGTCATTTCTTGATGAAGTTCTCACCAAGCAATCAATCAATGATCAGTAACTCAAAGATTGATAACTCATGCATTCACATTATTATTATTAGAATCACTTCTCTTCACTCACATTTATCTCTAGTCTTTCTATTTGTCTCAATGGTAGGTCAAACATTATGAAGAATTTTTATCAGCTCCATCAAGAATATTCCACTGGAATTCCACATGGCTCCTCGCATGCCTTTTGATACCATCCTTTTTCTATCAGATGTAAAATTATAGGGTATAGGCTATTTTTTGGTATCGCCGTAAATAATTTTCCATATACCCCAGCAAATATAGCCTCTACTTGAAATAGAGGCTACTTTTTTTGCCAGGAAACTTTTCACTAGTTGGACACTCATATGTTAGAATGGAGTTTTCCTTTTGATTTAAAAAAGAAAAAACTTGTTGAATGTCTTCACTGATCTGGCCTGGTGACACATATCATATTAGTTGGTTGTAATAATTGTCCAACCCATGAAGAATCAATTCTCATTTATAATGCTTCTTCTAAAGGAGATTAGTCCAAATTTGATATCCCTTTTCACCTTTTCTATGTACATATGTTTTAAGGATTCAACTCATCAGCATTCTTGAGTAAAAAGTTTGGGGTGATTCCTCAGTGACATTTAGCTATGGCCTGGGAATCCCAGTGTTCTGCAAAAGAGTTTCAGCTGGTTTCCTATAGCATTCAAGTTCATAATACATTTATGTCTACTTAACTTCACAAATAAATTGATAATTTACCCACAATAGGCTCTCAGACATAGTAAAGGTTAATGTCCCCTACTTGCTAGTGATATAAAAAGATGGGATTAGGGGTCTATATTAGTCCTTGTCCCATCCAATGATTCCATAACCACATAGCTTAAGAATCACTGGCCTAGGCTTCCTTTATCTCATTCAGGTTGCCAATGATTTACATTGTAAATTAACATATAAAATTAAAGTATTTTATTCTTTAAAACACTAAAATTCTTCTCCCATTTGTAATATTCATCTGCTGGACCTATAAAATTCCCTGCATTTCCTGGCCTGTGTTGCTCAGTGGTTGAGCATCAACCTTTCAACCAGGAGGTCATGGTTCAATTCCCCATCAAGGCATATGCCTGGATTGCAGGCTCCATCCTCACTGTGGGGCGTGCAGGAAGCAACCAATGAATAATTCTCTCTCACCATTGATGCTTCTCTCTCTCCCTCTCCCTTCCTCTATGGAATCAATAAAAATATATTTTAAAATTAAAAATAAAAATAAAACTCTCTGCATTGACTCTCCCTGGCTGTCGCCTGGAATTCAAATGAAAGACAATGTGTTACTAGAGGGCTGATAATGGGGCTATCAGCAGCTATTATAGATTCCAGTGACCTTTTCTCATACAGATGTAAAAATGCTTGTTCTCTGAACCAATAAATACAGACTAATCCCATAGTTACTTCTTCACTTAATATTCATTAAAAATTTACTCATTTCCCCAAATCTAGGGTAGAGACAAAAAATAACCCAGGGCTCAAATACTATAATACAATGATCATGGACTATGAGACCTGAGAATATTACTTGGAGCTTCTTCAGTTTTCTCATCTATGTGATAGAATCAGTACCGTTTTCTTGAGTTTTTGTGATTATTAAATGAGAGTAATACCTATGAAAACACTTTTAAAACCAACATTAGTTGTTGTTGTTCTTAACAAACCCAGATTGAACTTCCCAAGGCCACTCTTTCCCAAAATCATGTATTCCTTCTACAGATATATTCTGAGCACCTATTAAGTTCCAAGCACTGCATGATTCATTGACCACAACCAGCTATAGCTTCTGCCCTCATGGACTTATTGTGGTCTGCCCAGTGAAGGAGAAAAACATTAATTTAAATAATCACACTTAAGAAAATATGAAAAATTGTAATGGTAATAAGTGCTTTGAAGGAGCTGTGCATAGTGCTATGAGAATGTGTCATAGAGGATTCTGACCTGCGGGGGCAATAATGGCTCATTTATTGAACAATATTAATTGGGCCTTAATTGTCACACACTGTGAAGGTGCTGGGGATGCCAAGACCAGAGCATGATGCCAAAGCTCAATCAGCTCACCATGCAGCGTCCCACGTAGGAATAAGCAAGCACAGTGCCATCAGGAAAGGACAGTGAGGCACGAAGGAAGAGGTAACTACAGAGAAAGGAGGAAGAAGGATATGAGAAAAGACTTTGTAAGGGAGGTGAGCCAAGTCTTAAAGGATAACTAGAAGCTTGTCAGGTGTTCCGCCTGAGAAAGGACAATTCAGGAAAAGGCAGGAATGTGAAAAAAGACACAGTCGTGGCCATGAAAGTTAATCTCTACCGTCCCCTCTCCCCCTTACCTCTGAGATTCCTCAGTCTCTTCCATGCTTCCATGTCTCTGGATCTATTTTGTTCATCAGTTTATTTTATATATTAGATTCCACATATAAGTGAGATCATGTGATATTTGTCTTTCTCTGACGGACTTATTTCGCTTAGCATAATACACTCCATGTCCCTCCATGCTGTTTCAAAGATCATCTTACAATTGTCAGAATGGCTACCATCAACAAATCAACAAACACCAAGTGCTGGCAAGAATGTAGAGAAAAAGGAACCCTAGTACACTGCTGCTGGGAATGCAGACTGGTACAGCCACTATGGAAAACAGTTTGGAGTTTCCTCAAAAAATTAAAAATGGAACTGTCATTTGGGGCACATCAGATCCCACTTCTAGGAATATATCTTAAGAATCCTGAAACCAGAAAGAATATATGCACCCCTATGTTCATAGCACGCTATTTACAATAGCTAATATCTGAAAATAGCCCATGAATACGAGTGGATAAAAAAGCTGTGGTACATATACACAATGGAATGCCACGCAGCTGTAAAAAATGAAGACTTTCTAATTGTCACAACCTAGGAGGAAGAGAGAAGTACTACTGATATCTAGTGAGTAGAGGCCATAGGTGCTGCTGATCATCCTACAAAGCACAGACAGCCCCTACAACACAGACTTATTTGGTTCAAAATGTCAATAATGCTGAGGTTGAGAAATCTTGCATTAGAGGAAATACAGTAGAAACATCTCCCCAGTCATATATGTATGTCAGAAAAACAGAGACACTTTTACTTCCATATGAGAAATGGTCCCTGGAATCAGATCCCTTTCCTCTCTAAGGTGTTGCTCATGTCTCCCCATAGGACACATACAACAGGTAAGGTGATACATGGATCTGGGGTTCAAGGGAAAGGTCTGCAATGAAAATAAGGTTTAGGGCACATCAACGAGGTGATCACTGAAGTCCTAGAAGAGACCATCTAGGAAGATAGTGTGAAAGACACTACTGAAGATATAAAAATGCCCAACACAGAACCCTGGGAAACACCACCATTTCAGAGCCTGGTAAAAGAAGAGGCATCAACAAGGGAAAACATGAAGAGATAATCGAAGAGTAGGAGGGAACCAGAGGAAAAGAGCACCATGAAAGTCAAGGAACATAGTCTTTCAAAATTAAGTGATAATTACTCAAGTGAGTTGAAAATGTATGTCTGCACAAAAACCTGCACACAAATGTCTGCAGCAGCTTTATTCCTAGTTGCCAACACATGGAAGCAGCCACAATGTCCTTCAATAGGTGAATGGATAAACAAACCATAGTACATTCATACAATGAAATATTACTCAGTGATAAAAATAAATGAACTAGAAAGTAAAAAAATAATAAGTGTAGAAGCTAAGGCTACAACGACAATCGCATTGCAATACATAATGTATCAAATCAACATGCTGAACACCTTATCTTACACAATGTTATAAGTAAAATATCTTTGAATGTTTTTTTAAGGCAAAAAAAATTTGTGGACAAATCCTCTAAGAAGCTAGGTTGTGAAAGAATGAAAGGATAGTGAGGGATACACAATAGAGATTTTTTTTTCTTGGTATAGAAGGGACTTGAGTATTTCTGTAAACTGCAGAGAATCTGGGCAGATAAGGAGAGATCAAAAATTACAGCAAAGAGAGGTGATTACTAAAGAAGAAGGCCAATAAAGAAGCCACAGCAGAGAATTGATTCAAGCCTTGGAGGGGGTCGGGGAGAAGAATATTTTTCTTCAGTGTTTTAATGTAGGAATTTTGAAAGACAAAGGTAGTAAACAATTACCAAACAGAGGAGAGAGTAGCAAGACCAGCTTTGTCTCCCTCACCATCCAGCCTGGTCCTTAGTCTCAAGTTCCTCTAGATCAGCATGAGGAGCACTCAGCAAGCTGACATAGGCCAGCTCTGTAATATAGATTTGTGGATTCCAGGAATCAGGAATCCCAGGACCTGCTCTCGTTCCCCTAGCTGACATCTACTGCATCTCCACACACTATCAGCATCATGTCCAAGTGATTTGGCTAAGTGGTGTGGTCCTCTTGGGGCCACAGGTACATCACATATAAAAGAATAGAAGCAATATTTTCCCAGCCTAGAGCTGCTGCTAAATCAACTGAATTTGAGATTCTTTCCTCTGTGCAGCCAGTGGTACCAGAGATGGACCGCCTCTTTTAGTAAGAAGAGAGCCTTCTGGTCTGGGAGATTTTCCTTCCAACATCATGGAGAAGAAAAACAAGTCAACCAAGCAGTATTCTCCATGGAAATTCCCAATATCTATCCTCCCCAAAGTCAAAGCAACCTCAAAAGATAAACTTGTGCTCTGAGGTCAATATGCACTTCAACATGAGCCAATTCTAATGTTAACCAACACTGGGATTCATTGAATTTTTTAAAGCCTTTCTGTTTATATCAAGGAAAGCTGCACTGAGGTCATCATAGACATAGATGGACTAAGCCAGGGGTGGGCAAACGTTTTGACTCGAGGGCCACAGTGGGTTCTTAAACTGGACCGGAGGGCCGGAACAAAAGCATGGATAGAGTGTTTGTGTGAACTAATATAAATTCAAAGTAAACATCATTACATAAAAGGGTACGGTCTTTTTTTTTTAAGTTTTATTCATTTCAAACGGGCCGGATCCGGCCCGCAGGCCGTAGTTTGCCCACGGCTGGACTAAGCAAATCCCTGATACAAACAGTTTAAATGATTTTATATGGAATAAAAATTGTTATCACAAACTTCTGACCTTGTATGTATGGCATTTTTTAATCAAGAAGGTTAACACTGGGGGGGAAAAAACCAAATAGGCTGAAGCCACATCATCTTATAGTGTGTTTCTAAGAGCTAGAGATCAAAGCCTAAAGACACAGGGCATCCTATACCCACAGCTAAGTGATTTGGGTCTAAGAAGTTTAGCAGTGGATCCAATGGAAACCTGAGTTAGAGGGTTTCCCAAAGGAAGACATTTCAGTACCATGCTAATGAGTGGGCAAGCTTCCCCTAACCTTAACCCTGCACCCTGACACTTTTAATTGCTTCTTTTATTGCTTCAACCCATGTCTGGTTAGAGTGGAAATGCCAGGGATAGACCATGGGGCAGCCTGAGTCATGAACTGCACATTCAAGGCCAAGATCAGGATCTTTGCAAAACCCTTGATAAACAAACAGCCTCATGGGAACACTGATGAAAACCAAGGAGAGCTAACAATACTAAATGTCTTTCAACTCATCCTCCTGGAAGCTCTTCAGGCCAAGGATGACCTAGGATTTGGGGTCCTTCCATGGCCATGCCTTTATCCTATTTCCCCACTCCATCTACCACCCTGTCTTCAGCCCTGGGCCAAAACCAAAACATACTCTGGGGGGAAGGCAAGTGGCGTGACCTATCCTTACAATGGAATTCATTCATCTGGGACAGGGAACTGGAAACTGAATTTGAACCTAGGACTGGTCAGTCATGCAAGAAGTCAGATTATATATTTCTATACTCTAGGTTAAATTATGGCCAAGAAATAAAACTACATACCATCAAAAAGACCAAACATTTGTGAGCCTCTGAAATGTACAAACCAGAAATTAGTCATGATGGAGAATACCAGGAGTTTATAGTCTAACTCTGCCCCTTGGCTATGAGTGTGCTTTTCTCTGCCTTCTTGTCTCTTGTGTACTGCCTGCCTCCACAGGATGGTGACACAAAATGGCAGCAGGCTGTTCATATCCTTCAAAGACACACCAATAGAGTAGAGACTATCTTGTGGCTATAACAGGTGGATTGGAATGTCTCTTGTATCAAATGTCTTATATCTCCAAATGAACTTTCTATGGATTGTTCTGTAGTAGACAATATACTATCGGACATCTCATCCTGCAAAATAACCCCGATCTGACTTTAGGTGCACATGACATGTCCTCTTAGGACCAAATGTTTGATGCCTGAAGCTGTCCATGTAGTATCTAAGAAGCCACAATGAATTTAAGATGCTTGTAGAAGATCATCTGATGAAAACTCAGGGCCAAATGTTAGTACGTGGGGCAGTTACCATAAACTGCACTGTAATCAATCTCTGGTCTTATCTTATTGCTTGCTCCTAGTATAAATTAAATTCCAGATACTCAAGGAACATGTGCCATTTTCTCCTTTCCCTTCTTCTGTTCAATCTTCCCTCACTTCACTAACATACACACATTGCTGTAAATGTTTTCAGTGATAACCAATATTGAACAAATGGATGAATGAATGGGCAAATGAATGAATGAGGTATCAAAGCTGTATCGTGTAGGCATGTGTTTGGCTGTAAATGAATTTTAAAAATGAAGCCTTTCACTATAAGGATTCACACAGATATGGGTTTATTTGATCTCTGGCCACATGAAGTCTATGGGGAAAAATATCAGGCCAACAAGAGTAGCTCAGAATGCCACAAGTCTCTGTCCTTAGAATCACATGATGGCTGCTGCACTTCCAGGTCCTACGTCCAATTTCCAGGAAGGTCAGAGAGCTAAAGGTCTTATCCCCAGGCAGCTTTGTCTTTTGCATGGGAAGGGATGTAGTACACTTCATCATTGGTCAGAGCTGAGTCCTATGGCTACCCCAGGCTGAAGGTATCTAAGAAAAGTGAGTGTTCAGCATTCTGGCCTCTTTAAAAGGGCAAGGGAAAAGTCACATGGGAATGAGGCTAAGTGAGTAAAGTTCTGTTGATATCTACAGACAGTTCTTTTCCTAAGAAAAAATGGTTTTCACATACTTTGCTCCTCACTGATATCATTTTGTTCAATTTATTAAGTCCAGAGTCTTGGGTGGTGTTATTAAGGGTCTTCTTCATTTTATTCTAGTATTTCCAGAATCCAGTGGAGAGCCTTATAATCCAGCTCTTCTGTTATCAGTGGAAGCGGGGTATCCATTGGTGGGAGTGGGGGATCCCCTTCTCCATTGGGTGCTTGCGGGCAACTCCCACAGGAGGATGAGTGATAGTTACTTGTATGGAATTAGATCTCTGAATTTCCAAAGTCCCAGTTTCCTTAACCCAGTCCTGGAAGACCAGCAGCTGGGGATTCAGCAAAGCCAGTGTCCAAAGTGTCTGTTCCATGGTGGAGCTGGGTCTGGTGTAGCATCAGGCTAGTTACAGTCCATCAGTCCATTGTGTGGGGCCCACATGGTTGTGGGACAGGTGGGTGAGTACAAGAGCATGAGACTCCCGCAGGCCAGGAGTCAGGCGAGAACGAGAGGGAGAGCTTCTTTGTTTAGGAGCTTTAAATATCTAAACTGTTGCACCCTTGCAGTGGCCATGCCTATCCTAGTCAATGGCCTGTCCCCAGGTGTGACTGACAGACAAGTACCTTCCCTATATGACCCAGATTTTATTGGGCATGCCTATAATATTTGCCTTCCCTTTGCTCCTTCCCCCTTAATTAATAACCAGGTTATTTATGATGGTATCATGTTCAACCATTTGAAATTGAACAGCTCATATTTCTATCCCAAATTTCTGTTCAATCAAATTCATTCCAATACCAACTTTCCCATATTGATTCATTTTGTTAATATTCTTTGTACTCTGCTTTGTTTATAAGTGAGAGAGTTGGAATTCAAACTCAATCAGATCTGTGCCCACCATCTTATACTGCTATGGAATACCTCTGGCCACAGCAACAGATGCACACACTTTGCCATTAAGAGGGTTTCCATAGTGTTTGCTCATTGAAGTCTATATCAATTTGCTTGGCATGTGATAGATGCATAGAAAGAAACTAGAAAAGCAATCATTTATGAACTTGGAGAGTTGGCTATCTTTGGGGGGGGGGAGGAAATATTATAACCCAGAGTCAGACCATACATAAAAATCAATTCTAGGCCAATTAAATGCTTAAATATGAAAAGCAAAACATCTAGAAAAAACATTATGATGCTCTCTTTATGAAATATGTTAAGAAAGGATTTCTTAAATAAGTCATAGAAAACACAAACCATAACAAAAAGATTCACAATTTTTCCTAAATAAAAATTACTTGTGAATGAAATGAGCCTATCATAAAAGTTTAAAAAACAAGACCCAGAGGAAGTGAAAATATTTGCAATTCATTTCATTGACTTTTGATAAACATGACATTTAGAATATGCAATGATGGTCTATAAGTGAATAAAGGAGTAGAAAATAGGGGGAAACCTGCAATTCACAAGAAATCTGAATGGCCCATAAAAATGCCCCAAAAATGCTATTGAATTAGTAAAAATGTATATCTGTTAATACTGAGTGTAAGAATGTGGGATGATAAGAGTCCTCAACATTGCTAGTGGGAATTTCATTTGGCGCAGACATTTTGATAGCAATTTGAACTATTCTAGTGCATATCCCATGACTCAGCAATCTTATTCCCCACTATGTACCCTGGGAAATCTCTCCAATGTGCACAAAGAAAACATGCAAAGGTGTTCACAGTAGCTCTGCTTGTGACAACAAAAATTTGGAAACGATCTAATTGCCCAGCAGTAGGAGAATGAGTAAAGAAACTATATACTCATCCAATCAAATACTATAAGAACATTCAAATGTCTGCAATAGAGCTCATGTGCCAGGATGCCTAAATCTCTGAACCATGATGGAGTGAAAAGGTACCACCTTTAATGATGCAGTGTGTCCTGCCTTCCATCCCACCCTCCCTCGGTTTAAATTCCATCCCTCGTCCAAGTGCTTGCTCAAGTGCTAATCCTTCCAAAAACTTTTCCTGCTGCTTCCAACCTTGATGTTTCCCTGGGGCCTTGGCTTTCTCTCTCAGGACACTCACTCCTACAGCAGAACAGCCTGCAGGCCCCAGCATCAGCGCCTCTTTTCACCTTGGATCATTTCATGGGGGGGAGGATCTCATTTTAACATGCATTTATTGATTACTCCTGAGGTTAAAAATTTTCATATGCTAATTCCTTATTTGTATTACTTCTATCTTTTTCATTTACAGCATCCTTGGCAGACTTTTGAACATGGTCTAGGCACATGTTAAAAACAGAAAATCAATATTATTTTATTTTTTAAAATATATTTTATTGATTTTTTTACAGAGCGGAAGGGAGAGGGATAGAGAGTTAGAAACATCAATGAGAGAGAGAAACATCAACCAGCTGCCTCCTGCACACCTCCTACTGAGAATGTGCCTGCAACCAAGGTACATGCCCTTGACCGGAATTGAACCTGGGACCTTTCAGTCCGCAGGCCGACGCTCTATCCACTGAGCCAAACCAGTCAGGGCAGAAAATCAATTTTAAACTATATTGAATTAAGAGCTAGAAATTCAAAATGAATCAACCAAAACAATCAGACCTAAAAAATTTACTCTAACATAAATTATGTACTAAAATACAAAAGCATATCACTAATATTACAAATTGCTTGCCGAGGCCCTTTCTTAGTTAGGTAAATAGACACATACCTCTATTGCTTACATGATACTGGATATAGGGGACATCCATCCCTAAGGATTACATAGCTTCTGATAGTTTGAAGAATAAGCTGTGTTTGATGCAGACAGAAAGAATACAGAAGCCAAGAACATATGTGCCAGCAGCCAGTGTTCCCTACACAGACTCTAGACCAGGGGTGGGCAAACTTTTTGACTCGAGGGCCACAATGGGTTCTTAAACTGGACCAGAGGGCCAGAACAAAAGCATGGATGGAGTGTTTGTGTGAACTAATATAAATTCAAAGTAAACATCATTACATAAAAGGGTACGGTCTTCTTTTTTTTTTTTTTTTTTTTTTTTAGTTTTATTCATTTCAAACAGGCCGGATCCGGCCCGCGGGCCGTAGTTTGCCCACAGCTGCTCTAGACGGTTACCCCTCCCAATAAACCTTGAATTCTGAAAATATATGACCCTATTCCCTAAGTTTAACGCATATGTCCTTGGAAAGGTTTCTATTAACCTTGTGACTTCTGGGGTTTACAGCTAATAAGCAGAATCATAATTGAAATGATTACATGAATACAGAGTCACCTTTCCCCCAGAAAATGCAAGCTATTTTTCCCCCAGCAAGTCACATGGCATTTAGAGGTCCCTGGGTTTTCCATTATTTCTTTGCAGGATTCTAGCGCTCCCAAGGATCCTTTCCAGGCAACTTGGTCTTTGCTAACAGCTTCCAGTAACTTATTCTACCATTCACATTCAGAGGTTGAAATCAGGAGTTGAATGTTCAATATAAAAAAGATCTGTAGTGAAAAGAAAAGCTATAGAAGGGTAATTAATTACAAAGATTAAAACCAGTGACCCTCACTGCAATACTTTCTTCTCTTTTCATTCCCGAGAAATGTATCACTCTGTCTGGACTTTGAAATGTAACATCAGCCAATCCAGATTGTAAAGGGCTTGGCTCCCATAACACTGATGGATAGAATCTCTTCCTTTGGGGGTAGTCAGGACATCAGGGTAGCGCTCCTCAGGAGATTAACGCCAGAATGCTACTTGCTCACGATTTAACCTGTACTGAACCCAACTGAGTCGGCATCAGGTTTGATCATTGTCAAGGGACACAAGAACAACCAGAAAGGACAAGTTTGTCATATTTCCATTACTTTATCTCCTTATGAGTATGTACTACAAGAAGGTAACAACAGCATTTAGTTAAAAAGCAAAACCAAGCAAAATAATGACAGTCCATTACCCCAAAATATTATGCTTCCTCTTAATATACTATCAGCCGGTAAGCTATATTTTCATAAATATAAATGTATATAGTAGTAGAATTTGATCTATATGTTATAAGGTATTCAAGAGATGTTTCTGCTTTTTGTTCATTTGGTTTTTGTTTTGTTTTTGTTGTCAGTGTCATGTAAAATAAATAAGACTTTGCACTAACTCTGTAACTATCATGAGTAAATTCATTTCACAAAGTTAAAAAAAAAATCAGCCCAAACCAGACTTTGGTTTATATTGAAAAGCTCCCTAGGGGACTGGGTTTTACATTTGAGCCTGATTTAGCTAAAAGATTTATAAGGGCACATGTAGAAATACAGGTCCCTGTTGGGTGATGAACCAGGGCTGAGACATAATTATGATTCTCTCCACTCTCCATTCCATTGGAAACAGCTCCCAGGAGCCCAGAAGTGAGTTGGTCGTCAAAGAACATAAATGTTCTATGGACTGTGACCACCTGGGTCACCTTCCCAGTCTCCAACGCCAATCTAACGGACACTAGAAGATTATTTTCAGATATGAAATGAACGGGAATATTTGCTTCCCTTGGAGAGTGGTGTCCCTGATATAGACCTTGAAGCCAAGTTTGCTTGGATCTGTGTGTGCGTTATGCTCCAGGCTGTTGCTCAGTTCAGCCTGACAGAAGTGCAGTGGCAGCGCTCACGAGCCTAAGTGAAAAATGAGGTCGCCAAATACCACGTGTAACACGGTCCAGGAATGGAACATTGAAATTCTCCTTGTAAAAAAAATAAAATTGCTTAATAACTTGCTGGAATTTCTCAGGAGTGAGGTCATGCACTGAAAGACATGATCTTGGCAGCCTATTCCCTTTGAAAATGTCCCCAAATCATTACCTTATAACACAGGGTGGGGGAACTGAAATGGCACCCCGTTTGATAATTGTTATGGGACACAAGCCCCATGTGTCATCAGTTCATTGGGGGGGGGGGGCGCGACACAAGTTTCTTACAAGCCTTGTGGGGTTGCAGGTGTTTTGATGGCCATTGTTACTGTTGTCATTTAACTATCACAGCAAAGACCTGGCCCACCCAGAAAACTCTTCCCAGGAGCCTGGTAATCAACAGATGGTCTGGAGAGCGAGAGGGTTGAATGTACATAGTCAGTTATATAAGGAAAAACAAGGAGATTACAGGAAGAAGCATCTATTCTGTCTTTTGTTGGCACTCACCACCACCCCTACCAATCACATACCCTCACTTCTGCTAACAACTAAATGCAACAGGGGCCCAATCTTGCAAAATTATGATAACCATCCTTCTCATATGAAAACTATCATGTTATCAGTTCTCACTAAGGAAAAATATACACATTTTGAACACCTAATTTTTGTACACTCAGAGTGGGTAAAAGTGTAAAAAGTCAGAAATGTACATATCTGAAAAAAATAGCAAGGTATTGTTCAGAGTTCTTTCTGGAAGTCTGACACTCAAGTAAGTTTCACATGGAGAAACAACTTTAAATTATCATTCTAACCCTATTTAGTTCTGTTGAATGAAACACTAGCCATTGTGAACTGTCTACTTCCTTCAGTAAGAGCACTGGTACTTACATACTTTCCTAATATTTCTGCTGAGGATTTTCTACCCCTTTGACAAAAGGATTTCACTGTTGTAGACTTACCAGCTTGCCACTATATTTTTCATAACTATTTTATTTTCACATCCAATGTGAGGTTTGTCTCATTTTTTTAATCTCATGAACTGTTTGTGGAAATTAATGTCACTTTTTGGATAACCACCCCCCACCCCCACCCCCAACATCAAGCTTTTTCAGTGTTAGAAAAGTTTCACCTGCTAATCTGTGTAAGAATCTGTCCCCATCAACAAATGGCCTATGGGCCTTTAGTTTAGGAACTAACAGTGGATTCACAGATGTCCCTTATGTTTCCAGAGATTATGCAGTCTAATCCATGAACCACAAGCCACATAGGATATGCTACTTAACCTGTCCTATAACTACTCTATAAACAAGTAAAGTTTTCCCATGCCAACTACTCTCTTGATCATTTCCATAATTTCCTATGGCTCCAAGCAATATTGAAGTGTGCCGATTTATTCATGCCCTATTTTCAGTCCTGAAGAATTACTTTCCTAGTTTGGAGTATGTGATATTCGAAGGCCAAGGAGGTTAACTTTTATTCTCCATATTCAACAAACTAGGTCCAAAGGAAAAAATTAGTAGTGAGTGTGAAAATAATATATGTATTTAAATATTTATTTTATGAAGGTAGGTGTATAATTAACAATTGACCTTTCAAAATTAATAGCAACGTGAAAAAGTAGAAAGAAACATCAGGACAAACGCAGAAGCAAATGGAGGAAATAAAAGTGGCTACCACATACGGGCATTTGTGACATTAGGAAGAAGTGTACATATGGAGAAACAGGGAAGCCAGATGCAAGTTCCACCAACTGAGCAATTAGTGTTGGGCGAAACTGAATGATAGATACATTGTTAGTCAAGCAGGATGAATCTTCTGCTAAATAAGAACCTGTGACACCCAAGAGTTTATAAATATCATTAAATGAGAAGGGCAAAGAAATAATAATAAAAGAGCATGCCTCATTGAAAATATGTCATCTAGAACAAAATAACCTGCCCCAAAATCATAAACAATGGTAATATCTGTCTACACAGAATAGAAAGAGCAGTTCATTGAACCATTTAAAGCAAACCTGCTGGCTTTATCAAATATCTGCAATGACCTGCCCCTAGTTGTTTGGAAATGAGAAATCATCACATTACAGTTGGCACCTGTTTCCCAGTATGAATGCCATTCAGTTACAATGAAAACTCATTGCATAACTGATAAGTATGAAATCTCAAAAGATAGTCACACACTTAAGACCTACCTGATGTGCCCAGGCATCCTCAGGAGACTGTTTTCTCCTGTGTCTTCAACCATTTTCATCCAATCCTGCTTTGGCTTCCAACATGATAGCCCAAGGAATAAAGAGATGCATGTCAGTTCATTTCACTGGGGGTCATTTGAGTACTGAATGCTTACTATGTGCTAAATACTATGCTACACTCTGGCAACCCAAGATGGAAAAGGCAGGATTTCTGTCCTTCAGGAGCTTCTAGTCAAATACAGTCTTTAAAGAAGTGATTAAATGAATGAAGTTAGGGTGGGGCTCTAATCCAATAAGACGTGTTTTGAGAAAAGAGAAACTAGGGGTGCTCATGCACAGAGGGACAGCCATGTGAAAAGTCAGCAAAAGGGCGGCCATCTTTAAGCCAAGAAGAGAGGACTTAAGAAAACAACCCTGCCACCACCTTGTTTATGGACTTCCAGCCTCCAGAACTGTGAGGAAATAAACTTCTGGCCCAGCTCGTGTGGCACAGGGGTTGAGCATCAACTTATGGGCCAGGAGGTCAAGGTTTGATTCCAGTCAGGGCACATGCTCAGGCTCGATCCCCAGTGTGAGGCATGCAGGAGGCAGCCGATCAATGATGCTCTCTCATCATTGATGTTTCTATCTTTCTATCCTTCTCCCTTCCTCTCTGAAACCAATAAAAATATATTTTTTATTTTTTTCTGTTGTTTAAGACAACCAGTCTGTGGTATTTTGTTATGGCAACACAAGTAGACTACTATGCATCCTTCCCAATATGAAAGTTGCTTGATGAATGCAGTAGACAATGAAGGTAGTTAGATAATCTTGAAAAAGAGCTCATCTGTAGTTCCCCATCCCTGTGGGTGTTCAAATAGACACTGGATGAATCCTTGTCAAGAACATCACACTGGGTGGGAGAATAGACCAGCTGATTTCAAACATCTTTTCCAACATTTAGATTCTATCACTTTTCTCTACAAACTTCAATCTCTCCATGGAAGAGAATTATCACTTCAATTATCAAATAATTGAGTTATTCTATCTAGAAATTAAGACTGAAACAAAAGCACATTTAAATACTTTCACTTTCAAAAAGGGAGAAAATGGAAAACATTTATAATACTGTCAGCAATAAAATTAAATTAAAAATAAACACATACTTTCACTTGCCCGCCTCTGGCCTCTCTTTTATTTGGCTCCTTAACACATGGTCTCTTCCTCAAATACATGGTCTCTGACTGCTGCCATCAGTTTTCCCCACCTTTTGGAGATGAGTATTAATGGAACTTGAAGCACCAATAAGATCTTACCATATGGGAGAGAAAGATCTGAGAGTTGTCTTACCAGGTGAGAATAGGAAGGTGATGCTCTCTTGTCTCTACTGCCATGGTCACAAAGAAGTGAGATGATCTTTGAATAGCTGCAGTTACCAGAATAAGCAGATCTCTGTCTACTCTTGCTGGTTGGAGTCGACTCAGCTTAAGGAACTGCGATCTGAATTAAGTTATTAGGCAGTCTAACCAATTCTGTTGAGAAAAAAGAATAACGGCTATTGCTCATAATACAACATTTTCATTTTGATCAGTAAATTCTATTTCCTCTGCCACTAAATCATTTTACAGAGCTGTTGCTGAGAGAACCCATTAAATGACAAGGGTGTCCCTACTTTTCTATTCCCTCCTTGGGTAAAAGGGCTAAAGAAAGTGCTCTCCCAAAATGTGAATAGCGCTTTGATTAAAAAGTTAACACTGAACGGTACACTTCAAAATGGGAAAAATAGTAAAATTTATGTTATATATGTTTTAGCATAATTTTTAGAAAGTAACACAAAGTTTTAATCACATAATAAAGTACCACCTCTCAGCATGTTAGCCTTCTAAGAAAGTAGGAAGAAAACGGATTAATAGAACCATGTTGGCCAACATGGTGGGGTGGGGCTAGGAATAGAGAGTTGAGAATTCCCTCATGTACACCACGAGATTTCAATTTGTTTACGCTGAGACTGACACTCAGTGTGAACTGCTCTGCAAAACACGAGTCACATTGCCCTAGTGGATTTTACAAGGTTATACTCTTACACTGTTGGAATAATGTTCCTACGAGCACTGTCTGTCTACTCTTTTTTGATGGAGAAGGTCAAGGCCCAGGGCGGAGGCCAGACTCCAGATGTTGTTACTCACCCTGTCAGTACCAAATTCACTCCTTGCACTTGGATTGTCTCTCAATGATGGCATGTGACTGGAAAAGAGAATGGCTCCATACCAGGAAATCCTTCTGTGTCTGCCTTTAGTGTACAATTTTCTATTCAGCTCTCGCTGCAGAGTAATAAACTACATCAATTATACACTTGCTGTATGCAAAACATATTGCTTAGTCTTGAGGCTGTGGCGGCACAAAAATATATATACTCCTGCCATCACCAGGCTTAGAATCTGGATGGGTTGACAAAACATGTTTCTAATTAATAATGGTTACCCTGAGGAGATTACCAGTGACGATTAATTACAAGGGTTTTGCTTGGAGAGCCAGGACTGTTTCCCTCAGTTAATATTTCAACTACTTGTCATCTATTTTGTAATACAATTTTTGACTTCAAATTCAAATTCCAACAACAGTAACAACATTTTAAAAATAATTAAATCTCTTTCCAATATAGTGAGCATGATTTTTGCTTCAATGTGTGCAAAGTGTAAGTCCAATTTGTTTTCCCTTCCCTGGGAAGACGGTGTGGAGTTCATACCTGGCCCAGACCTTCACAGCCAAGTGTCATTCCAACTTTCCCAGGGATTGGGGGCTTTATTTTCAACCTGGGTAAGTCGCTTAACACTTCATTACATCCACGTGAGAAGTTCCCAGAGGAAGCCTCCCTGAGTAGAGTTGGCTGACCTAATGCACTAGACTTGGTGGAAAAACATAATAGATAGTAGTTATATAAAGTATTTACTCTATATTCCTAAGTGCTGTGCTCCTTTAGTCCTCAGAGGTGCATTAGTATCCCACTTGACTGACGGAGAAACTGAGGCACGGAGAGTTTAGGTAACTTGCTCAGATCTCACAGCTAGAAAGTAGTGAAGTCAGATTTGAGCCCAGCCTAGTTTTTACCCTCAGCCTGCCCCAGATATTGGTTTAGGAGAAGCGGGTATCTCCCAGTACCAAATATATATCTCAAACTAAACCACAGGATTTGCTTCCTTGGATTGCAACTATGCTGAAGAAGAGAATCTAAGAATCCTTATTTCTCCCTCTGTGGCAAAAAGAATCTGACTCCCCTCCCCTGGGGAGTCTAGGCATGCTCTTCCTTTTTTTGGCATTCCTTGTTCTGTGGATAAGAAGAGCATCCAAATAGCTTAGAGGGTTCCTTTATCTTCCTTCAATCTACTGTCTTTATCTAATTTCCTGGCAATTTACATTTCATTCAACGTATTTTCATAGCTGGATCACCTCAAAATGCCATTAAAAATCTGATCCATGAAGACCAGCAATGCATGTTATACAAAATATATCATAAATGTGTATCCCTAGCTACAACCCCAGTGCATTTCAGTTTGCTCAAGGCTTTTATTTTGCTAAAATAAATTAATTCAGAAAGTAGTTTTCTTTCTAAAAAAGAGTTTTGCCCCTCCAAGTTACATTCTTGTAAGCACTCTCTCTATATAATGTAAACACATTTTAAAAGCATATTTCCTTTGGTATGTTCTTCCAGTAATGCTCTTATTCCCTATAGAAAGTTCATTGAAACTGCCAATTAGAAATGTAGAACTTTTGTACATGGCCTCTCAGTTCCAGGGAGCAGCTTTATATTTATCTTGCCCCCCTATCAGTGGTCTGTTTTTATTTATTCATATCAGTCAACATGCCAGTTACAAATGCAATGAAATCAAAGCATAACTTAGCTTGCTGTCATATAGACTCTGCTCTGATACCAATCAAAGCATAACCATAGACAAAGGTTCAGGTAACATTTTCCACTTGTCAAGTTTTTCACTGACTCCAACTTTACAGCATATTAATCTATAAACCTTACCAGTGTTAACTCATAACTTGACAATTATGGATCAGCAATAGTAGCTTAAGCTCAATACACAGCATGGAATTAGATAGGAAATGTGTACATAGATGTGGTAGGCATTCCTATTGCCCCCTAATATCCAGTTCTCCACTTCTAGCCACAGGGCAGGACTGCACATTCCACCCCTCTAAAGTGAGGGGTGGCCTTCTAACTTATTTTGGCCAATGAAATGTGAGTGGAAGTGACATGTACCACTTCCCAATGTAAGTATTTAACTTCTAGTAATGGGTTCACCAGCCCTCTCTTTGCCTGTTAAGATATTATGGGGGCATCTCTTGCTATGCCAGTGCCATAAATGGGAATGCTGAGCTTGGAAAAAGCTGCCCTGGAAGCCCCCCTGACCCACAGCAAACTGCACTAGTGAGAGACAGACTTCTATCCTTTGGTGATGATTGTTACAGCAGTAAATCGAACCCATCCTGACTGATAGAGTAATGTATCTATGATTTTGAATATGTGTAATTCCTGAATAAACTAGTTGCTCTGTCAATGGTCAAACATCTTGAAAATGAGTAGTAATGTGTACAAGAACTGGAAAAGATAATTTGCGTAAATCAGTATACATGGTTTTTATTTCTGTAAAAGTGAGTGATGGCACACATCCTCATGATCAGTATTCAATAGGACCATTCTTGAACATAAAAGACAGACCTTTGTATCTTATAAACCTAAAACCTATTTTAGCTAAACTAATCCTGGAAGTAGAATACAGGTACATATAGATAAGCACAGTATTTATTCCAGGGAAGAAGTTGATAACAGAAAACTTCAGCTCATTTTGAAGCTTGAATCCAGACAAATTAGGACAAGGGAAAGGGTTTCTGAATTAGTACAAATAGTAATAGAGTAACTGTACTCATTAAAGCACTTTTTTCTTCCAGAGCAGAACTTCTTATGAATTTCTTTAATTAACTAAGATTTCAAGGAAAGTACGGGAAAGCAGCAAAACTCTGGACAATATGGTCAAGATGATTGCTAGATGACATTTCACAGACTGGACATTACCAGAAGTACAATTTAACATTTGGAAACGTTATTCCTATGCAATATTTCACTCCCCATTGCACCACTGGAGATGTGCAAACTATTAAGAAATAGTAAGCTTACTAATGAAATTTTGTTAACATTTAGCACAAATAAATTCAATCAGAGTGCTGAGTCTGAGTATGCTGGGTACTATAGTTCAAAATTACAGGTTACACCATGAGCCTTAAATCAACCAAAAACAAATGTGTTTTTCTAATTTACAGATGCTTGTGACTTACTGAAGCTGCGTATGTCACAAAAGGATGAATCACTTTAATAAATATGACAAATATCTTGGTTTGGGCCTCATAAAATTCTACCCTTATAGACAAAGACCCAGACAGACAGACAGACACAGAGCATGAAGTGGTGTCCCTAAAAATGTGTGCAGTAAGAATGACAAAGGGCTTTTTATCCTGGGATTTGTCTCTGGAAAGATCGGGCTTGTGTGCAGGAACTCAGATTCCATCTGTTGCTTTAGAGCCAACAGGCTTTATTGTACTGACTTTGTGCCCTTATCTGATGGCAATAAATTCCCACCAGAGTGAAACACCAGCTTA
Organism: Myotis nattereri; assembly: GCF_964212035.1. Taxonomy (NCBI): domain Eukaryota; kingdom Metazoa; phylum Chordata; class Mammalia; order Chiroptera; family Vespertilionidae; genus Myotis; species Myotis nattereri. The sequence goes on from NC_138080.1 coordinate 52,484,174, forward strand.
GCCAGTGACCCCTGCTGTTCAGATCAGACAATGAAGCAGGTCTTTCTTCCCAGAGACACTGTGACTTCTGGACCGCCCTCTATGAATGGCCTTGGGATTTTGCCGTTTCCATTCAGGATTTCCTAATGTGAGCAATTAGCAGATGCTTCAAGAGTCTCACCAGCAGTTGCAACACATCAGTGAGCAATAAACTACTGGGACTAAAGAGACAGGGAAATTGGGAAGAAAGGGACAAGGGTGGGTGGTGGTGGGGGGGAGTATACTGTCAGGCTCCTTGCATATAAGAGGCACTTCATAAATATTACTTTAATTAAGAGTGCAAAATAGGCTAGGTATACACAGGTGACACAAATTTCAAAATGTTTAACCTCAAAGACCAAAGAATTAGTACTGGTCCAGCAAATTTGAGGTCCTATGTGGGAAACAAACGGTGGCTGGGTGGGTCTGTGCAAATGGCATTTCCTTCCCTGAGGTCCATACCGCTGAACTGCCTCCCCGACTCCAGGTGTTTTTGTTTGGGTGAATTTTTGTTGTTTTTCTTTTGGAAGCAGAGCAGCTAGGGATGCACAAGTAGGGCATGCCACGCCCTAGCCCCATTCTTTCTCCCACAATGTATAGGCCCAAAAGACATCCTCAAGGGAACAATAAAAGAAACTGGGCCTGGGTCTCTCCCAAGGCACCAACCACAGACAGCCTCCATAACGTGCCTTCCGCTGTTCCTGACAGAAGCACCGAACAACAAACCAGCTTTCTCCGTCTACCGTAAGTAAGTCAGCTGTTGACTAAAAACACTCTTGCAGATGGAGAAGGGTAAAAAAATGATGATGATGATATGTTGCAGTAGATTATCATTGTAGGTATAATTTTTTTCAAACGATAAAGAGAACATTTATTTATAAAATCCCAGAGGTAGAAGAAGTAATGTGTAGAAGAAATGGGTTGAAGAAACAAGTTATAGAGGCAAAGGAAGGAGCATGGGAGTGAGGAAGGTAATGGGGGAAGGGGATGTGGAGAGAGGGAGTGCTCTCGGGAGGGAGAGCGCCTGTAGGTATAATTTTTTTAGTCATTCTACTTAACTCCAAAAGTATCCATCCATTCATTGCCTTCAGGCCTTTCTCATAGAGCAAGTTCTGTACTTGGTACAAAGAGGTCTGGGAACTTGAAGCCTTCACACTGGCTTTGGACGCACCCGCCAGGCCTCTGCCCGCCAGGTGGCCCAGGGATGGCTCCTGCTTCGCCCCCAAGGACCATCGCCGGGCGCAGGAATGCCGACTGCAACCTGGCTTTCCGCCTCCCCTCCCGCGAACTCCCTCGGCCAGCTCGCGCGTCCTGACCAAAGCGGGGCGCTGAGCTCCGCGTCCTCCGCGGGGTCAGGGAAAGCGGGCACCAGACCAGGCCTCCCTCGCGGCTCCCGCCCCCGCCGAGTCGGAGCCTCCCCGGACCGTTCCTTTGCTTTCCCAACTTCGGTCTGGGGGCCCCCTGAGTCAGGCGCTACAGCTCGGGTTAAACTTCTCGCTCTTAGACATGACTCTTCTTTCCTTACAATGCGAGGCAAAGACTATCCCTCCGCAGGCCCTGACCTCGTTATCGGATGTCCGCGCCTGAATCCCTTGGGTTCGAGGGCCCGAGGGGTCCCAGAGCGCGCGGCGAGGAGCCGCAGGCACCAGCCCCGCGTGCGTTTGCCGGGGAAGCTTCCCCTCCCGCGCGCTCGGCGTCCTCGCCTAGGGGCGCGGATGCAGGGAGAGCCACAGCCGAAAGAATGAGGTAACCCACCCACCCGCGAAAGAAGGCCAGCCTCACGCCCAACATGTAAAATGCAAAACATCTCAGAGCCTCAACCAGGTAACGGAAGCCAACTAGCAGCCCTAGAGGGACCATCTCTTTGGGAAATGGCGCCACCAGATGGCTGCAGCGAATCCCATCGAGATATGCGGCGGCTGGCGGGCCACGCCGCCCCCCTCCCCCGTCCCCGCCTCCTCCCCCCGTCTCCGCCCCCTCCCCCCCCTCCCCTCCCGTAGCAGGGATGGCCCAAGATCACCGCCCCAGGAGAGAAGGTGACCTCACCCACCCGGCCGGCCTGCCGCCGATGAAAGCCAAGCGAAACACCCAATAGGTCAAGAGGAGTCCCTAAAGCCAGCGCATGTAACACCAGGAGCTGAACCACTCACCGCGTGACCCGGTTCCAGTTACTTAACCTCTCTGTGCCTCGGTTTCCTCGCCACTACTGACAAATTTGCAAAATAATAGTCACACCTATCTGCCGGGTAGCAGTGAGGATTTCAGGAGACAGCCCCGCAGTCGGTCTGTTAGTTACAGCCTGATGGCCTGGGCTAAGGGATTGTGGTTCGCCAGGCTACCCAGGCCCTAGCTAACTCCATCCTTCCCCACTCAGGAGTTGCTGTAAAGGCTGAAAGCCTCCCAGAAGGTCCTGCCTCTTCATAAGGGGCAAGCGTTAGAGGACTCAAAGGGTTTGCTGCTTGGGGTGTGCTATTCTAGGAGAGGAGGTTGTAACAAGGCACTCTGATTTACTTGCAGCAAGAAGACAGGATTCACATCCGAAGCTCTGCCTCCCCAAAGGGAGCCTTAGGCACTGCTTATACCCCATGTGGTTAATTACATGTTGATTTCTTCTCTGCCGTTGGTCAAACTTCTCCAGTTGAGTTCTGGTCAAACTTAACAAGGTTTACAGTGTCTACAAAATACGATGCTACATTTTAACATGTAGCAAGAATGGCATTTAGTAACGGGCCAGACCTTGTCCTACCTAACACAGGGAAACCCAATCTTTCCGACAGAAAGGAAGGGTAGGTCAGGGCTGCAGTTATCTGGGGGCTAAGAAACTTGTTTCCACTTCGAAGCTCGTGCTGGACTTTGAGAATGAGGAAGCCTACATATTACACTTGTTCTCCCCCTTTTGCTTGCACTTCCTCTCCGATATGAGTCCATGTGCCTTAACTTTGCTATTCCCCAGCGGAAGCGAGAGGCTGCGATTCCTGGGCTCTCGGTGGACAAAGCAGACACAGGGGTCTGAGACCCTCTCGCAGAGCAGAGCCTCTGAGAATGAGAGCCAGGGTCCTGCCGGTCCAGAAACGAAAGCAGAGCAGCGGGGCCAAATCCGAAACACGGATTGTCGAGGCTCTTCTTCAGGCCTGCAGCATTTGGGTGGGATGCCCACTGGGTGCGTGGCGAGGCTGGATGGGGGGAGGGGCGAGTAGCAATCCCATCACCAGGGACCCATGGGCAGGCAGCCCCCTTTAAGTAGGCTGCCCAGAGGAATTGCCACCCACCACCACTTACCCTGGATTTTTCGTGAATAGTTTCCTTCCTAAAACCGGCAAGTACTAAATGGACCCGAGGTAGGGGGTGGGGGGTGGGAGTGGGGGTGAGCCATGACTCGGTTTGTAAAAGCAAAAGCCTTCGGTGGTTTTTGATAAGTGGCAAGGATCTACGAAGACCCGAAGGCTGAGGCCCTAGGCCTGAGGGCCAACCCAGAGCACAGCTGAGTTAGGGTGAAGGCGCCGCTGCACACACGTGCGCGCGTCACTCTGCGGTTGCACAGCGACCCCGGCTGGGGAGGCGCGCCGCGAGTCACCATGCATCCGCTTTCGTGCGCTTTTCACAAGGTCCACGCTTGAGCTCCAGTTTCCATGGGAGGTTTATTCTCCTGTCCCCCTCAATCAGCTCGTCCCCCTCAATCAACTCGTACCGCGGTCGCGCCTGGCACGTGGGCATGCACTTACCTGGGCGCGAACGAGCGGGCAAGGAAAGGGAGTGGGCTGCGACGCAAAGTGGCTAAGGTGACGCAGCCTGTGCAGGATGAGTGGAGGCTGGGTTGCGCGGGTAAGAATAGGGCCGCTGGCCCCGGAACCTGGCGGGTCAGAACCGGACAGTAGGCGTGGCGGCGATGGAGACCCCACTGCGGCTCCCGGCTCCCCCTGGCGGCCAGCGGGACCGCGCGGACTCCCCAAACAATGCCGCCGGGCGCCTGGGCCCCGGCTGTTCCGGGGTGTGCGGAGGTGCCCGCTTTAAAAAAGCCAAACCGCTCTGGGCTCCTATAGCTCCGCACTAGGGCGTCTGAGGGACCAGGGCGACCCCAGAAGAAAGCGTTGGTGCCGGAGCGTTGGCGGCTAGAGAGCCTTCATTCCACCCCTGGGCTCAAGTTCCAGAATCTCTCCCAGCTCTGGCTCTGATTAGCTATTTGTTTCTAAATGTTTTTCCTTTCGTTTGGGGTTTATTTTCAAAATAGTGTGTCTTGGGAGCGGGGCTTTTCGTCCTCTTGGGGCTTTATTTAGAAACGAAAAGGCCTACGACCAACTCGGCAGAAGAGCCGCCCTTTGCAGCCACCCCGGCCATTCCCTCGCAGGAGAAAAGATGGGAGCTGGACTTTTGGATTTGGGGGGACTCGGATTCTGGTCCAGAAGGTGCTCTCCCTCCAGACGGCGACTTTCCCGAGTAGGTAACAGAATGAGCTCTCGCCACCCACACATTATCCCCCTCCACTAAACAGGGGGACCACAAAGACAGCAGGACGACTCGGGGTCGCCTGGCCAATACATCTCTCAGAAAGGAGGGAAGTAAGGGGCCTGCGGACACGGCAGGTTGACGGCTCCCAGTGGGCGGAAAGTAAGATCGCGCGCGCGCGCCTTACCTATGAAAGAACTTTGGCGGGCTCGCTCTTCCAGGATTTTCTCTTTGGATCTGCACCGCCCACCCGCTTGGGAGACTGAGAGGAAGGAGGCGACCTGCCCCTAGGAAAGACTTGGGGCGATTCCGGGAAAGGGGGCCCCCACCACACACCTTCCCTCTGCTGGCACCCCAGTTCCAGTGTCCAACTGTGAACTTACCATTTGCAGTCCGGGAAGGGAGAGGCAGGCCTGTTTGTTCACCTCTGCACACGAGGCACCCCACTGGCATATGCTGGGTAGTTGAGTCAATTCTGCAAGGCCACGACTAGCACTCGGGGGTCGCTAGACAGGGCTCCTCCCCCGGCTCCCCTTTGTTCCCAGCCTGCCCCCCTGGCACATTTTCTGCCAGTCCCTTGTGCCCAGCACTGGCCCTTACAAACCGCGCCCGGAGGCCCACCCTCTGGTTCTCCCGAGCTCCCCCGCTCCAAGGCCTGTGTGTGCTAGGATCCCTGATGCCTTCGAACTTGAGTCCTCCCAGTCCTCCCAGTCCCTTAAGGAATGAGGGCAGGCCTTCTCCCAAGCCGGGGAATGGTGGGCCGCGGTGTGTGACTCAAAGGAGACTCTGCAGAGGCGTTCCCACAACAGCAAAATCTCGACTGACCCCAACAAAATAACCACCCCAGCGTTTTCTTTTCCAGGTCAAAGTTTTTGCTCCTACAACTTTATTGGTAATTCTGATTGTTAAAAGGTCAGGGAGGAGCACACGTACGGGGTGGGCCAGGTTGGTAACTGTGTCGGCCTGGGGCGGACAGGTCCCAGGTGCAAGCTGAAGGCACAAAGACCCGGATGCCTGCGGGCTGGCGCCGGGAGATGCAGTTCCCCCGGGAAGCCCGGGTCAGAACAGAAGCTTCAGGATGGGGGTCAAACAAACCCTGGTCGGGGCCTCGCGAGGGGGTGTGGGGAGACAGCATCCTCCGAGGAGTGGAGCTGAGTGCATTTCCGCCGGGACCTGGAGGCAAGGCCGCCCATCGAGTCCCCGGCCCCCCCCCCCCCCCGATCTCTCGCAGCCCGCGCCCCGCACCCTCACTCTTGGGGCGCAGCTGCCAGGCTGGTCTATTTGTTTGTGGTAAGCAATCCGTGAGCGCGCGCTCGGCCGCACCTTTAGGGGGTTGTGGGGGCAGCCAGAATTTCCTTCCAGGGAGCGCAAGAGGGGCATTCTCAAAGGAAAACCCAGACCGAGTGAGTAGTGACCAACCCTCCTCAGATTACTCTCCGCTGGCTCCTCCCTTGCCCCCCCCCCCCCCCCGCCTCCAGATTTGCATTAAAAAGGCCAAGAAAACTCTGGCTGGGCCCCAGCAGTTGCACACACTGCTCCCCCGGGTCGGAGCCCCCCGGAGCTGAGCCCGGACTTGCAGCACGAAGCCGAGCGGAGAGGTCCTCGCCCGCGCAGTCCTGCCCACGCCCGGCCCCTGCGCGCTCCAGCCGGCCCGCCGCCCACTTTCCAGGCCCCGGAGCCGCGCCGAGCGAGCGGGCGAGCAGCGGGCCCGGGACCCGCTCCGGCCGCGGCCGCCTCGCGCTTCCCCCGCTCCGCTCCGCAACTCCCGCCCCCGGGGTCGCGCGCCCACGATGCCGCAGGGCCCCGGCTCGCTGCTGCTGCTGGTGCTCGCCTCGCACTGCTGCTTGGGCACGGCGCGCGGGCTGTTCTTCGGGCAGCCCGACTTCTCCTACAAGCGCAGCAACTGCAAGCCCATCCCGGCCAACCTGCAGCTGTGCCACGGCATCGAGTACCAGAACATGCGGCTGCCCAACCTGCTGGGCCACGAGACCATGAAGGAGGTGCTGGAGCAGGCGGGCGCCTGGATCCCCCTGGTTATGAAGCAGTGCCACCCGGACACCAAGAAGTTCCTGTGCTCGCTCTTTGCCCCGGTGTGCCTCGATGACCTGGACGAAATCATCCAGCCCTGCCACTCGCTCTGTGTGCAGGTGAAGGACCGCTGCGCTCCAGTCATGTCCGCCTTCGGCTTCCCCTGGCCCGACATGCTCGAGTGTGATCGTTTCCCCCAGGACAACGACCTCTGCATTCCCCTCGCTAGCAGCGACCACCTCCTGCCGGCCACCGAAGAGGGTAAGCCTTCCCCTTTATTCCCTCCCTCTGAGCTTTTCTAAGACTTTTCCGGAGGAAATTCCGAGGTCCCCGCCCCACATCCCGATGCGTCCCCTCCTGCGGTGCCAGGGACTAGCGGGGCGCACCTTCTCCTTGCCACGGTGTGTCATTGTGACAAATTTTAGATACACACACACACACACACACACACACACACACACACATACACGCGCGCCTCTTATTCTCCTCCCGAGTTATTCCAATTATACCTTTCTCGGGGACAGTTAAAAAAGAAAAGAAAATGTATCACCAAACGGCATCTTTTCCTTATGATATAAAATTGTGTTTGCATCCAGGAGTGGAGGGCTTGGAAGTGGTTCTGTGTGGAGGAGCTGGTGAGCATCTGGCTCTGCCTGTTGAAAATTGAGCATTGGTTAGAACTGCTCAGGTGTCTAAGGAAAGGGGCATAAAGGGAATCTCTAGGAATCATTTTCTATCACAAATCAGCTTTTATCTTACGAGTGGTTTTAATTAGCCATGCAAAAAAGGAGTTTCCCAAGTTTTTAGAAAACAGGGGGAGTTCCTGTGCAAAACCCATCAAAGCAATGAAAACCTCATGGGCTCTTGATAGTCTTCCTGAAAGCAAAACATCACAGTGAGTCTGCGCTGACTTAGGTCCCCCCTGGGAGGGAAAGGGGGCTTCCAATTCCTCTCAGGGCTCCAGCAGCATCCCCCTTTCAATCTCTAATTGTTTTCCTACAGCCATCATTAGTTAAAGAAAATGCAAAGTTGCTTAGCAATCTTTCCTGGCAGGCACCATGAGTGTGCAGTCATCTTATTGGTTAGATTTCTAATTTATTGCAAATGTTTGGCATATTTCAAACATTTGTCCAACATACACCACAGACCGACCAATACAGGTTAGTAACATTTTATGTACATTCCTAGAGCTCCTAATTGGAAATGTTTCATTTTGTTTGAGTGAGGGGAGGTAAGGGCAGTTTTATGTGTGTCGCTTTTGTTTATTTCTTTCCACTATCCGCACCAACATTATACACTTTCTCTCTTCAAAATAAACGTTTAGAGGTCTTCAAAATGGGCTCTGCCATTTTTCTAATTTGATAAATAACTGTTCTGTCGTGAATCACATAAAGTTTTTTTTTCTATGAACATTCAATTTCATATTAATGAAAATCAAATTTCACCTAAGTTTTAAAGACAGAACATTTACAAACGGAGAAATGTTGTTTCTTTTCTTCTTCTTTTTTTCCTTTTCCCAGGAAATCACTGTTTTAGAAGAGCCTTCAGGAGGCTCTCTGATCTTTGTGCTCCTGCACATTCCTAGGTGGGGTCAGACCCCAGAGGCAGTTGGCTTCAGTGTTGGTAAGCTTCAGGAAAAGCTGCTTCCTAGTTGTTGGCTGGTTTTTGTTTTATGGGTTTGTTTTTGAGAATTTGAAACAAAGAGGAGCAAGAAGAACCTTCCCCAAGGGACAAAGATAAAAATGAAATAAATGTTGCTCAACTGGAGCACAAACCTGGCAGGAAGCTCCAGGTGACACAGACCCGGTTCGAGCAGGCTGCTGTGCTTCCCAGGGTGTTTCCACGGTGGGAAAGAGCCCCTGGGTGACCCTTACCCCACTAGCCACCTTCGCCTGTGCAGTCTTCAAAATATCTTGAAATGCCTCTCCTGAGACAGAGCTCTACCACGGAGACCCGGTTGCACTGGTGTCCTGCGGCCGAGAAAGACAGTCTTTTGGCCATCGTTTGTGGTTTGTTTCCCAAAAATCTCTCAAGAGTCTTCTGGTGCTTTCTCCTCAGAGAGGCTTTGGGAACAACTTTTTCAGAGACTGAGTTTGTCCCAGAGGTGGGGAGGAAGAACTAAAAAGCCTGCACACTCTGCCCCAAGCGCCCTTTTTCTTTGGGATTCACCATGTATTAAACAGAGCACATGGGCATTTTTGTCCATCAAAAAATGGGAGGCATGGAGACTTGCTTAGGAACGAACGCCTGATCCTTCTTTTTTAAAGGAGACAGAAGCTGGGGTCCCGCCACCCTTGCCTGGGTAAGCCCCTTTGAGTTGTTTACAAACGCCACCTGCTGTTCCCTTTTAAGCAAACTTACTCAATGTTCACCTTTCTAGCTCCAAAGGTCTGTGAAGCCTGCAAAAATAAAAACGAGGATGACAACGACATCATGGAAACTCTTTGTAAAAATGATTTTGGTAAGTAATACACCACCGCCAACAAAACATTCCAAAGTTTTATTTACCAGTAAAACTTAAGGTGCAAATCATGAAGATGTAAAATACCAACACCGTCCGTGCACCTTTCCTAAAATCATCTAACTTGGCTCTAGCCTAGTTTCCTCCCTATGTAAAAATATTGTAATGAGTTGTATCTTTTCAGATGAGTTTTATTGTTCTGCTAAGCAATAATCAATTAATGAGAATTATTCAGATTATTAATTTTCAATGGCATATTGTCATTTCACTTGGGCTTTTTCTTGCCAACAAGCTTTATCCTGGGCCATAGGGTCTTTCCGACACTTGACATGTGCAGCAGGGATGGGAACATGTAAATATTAGCCCCAGCCACACACATTGAAGGCATTAAGTTGGCCACAAATACGAATTTAGTCCAGCGCCAAACTAAAATATTCTTATTTTATTCATAACCATCAGTGACTATATCCAAGACACTGGCTAATAATTGGAGGAGGGATTCCTTAAATTTAAAAAAAAAAAAGAAATAAAGCTCAGGAATTTACTAGGCAAGAAACATGAACGATCCCTGAGGACATGGTGCTTGGGGACAATAAATAATGTGTGATATGTTACTCAAGTTCCAGAGTGTAAATCACTACCCTTAAGAGAATATTAAAAGAGGGAAGAGGGTTGGACCCGTCCACACAGGACTCAGTCGGCGCCTTATCTGCTGTCCTCAGACCTCCAGGGCGAGAGAGGGGCCCAGCTGGACACAGGGTCAATGCCAAGTTCAAAGCTGGGACTGGCCAAGAACTTCACTCAGACGCCTGAGGCACTCTAGCCTTCATCCCATTCCCAAAGCAGGCACCTTTGGATGTGTTTAAGTAGTTGGTGCCCCTTAGAAGCATTCGTTGAGGCAGAAGGCTAAACTCACTGGTAAACAGATGTGATCCCTGCTCTATCAAACAATAGTGGCCTCTAACAGGTCTGTATTACTAATTCTACATCCTCAACAAAGTACTTGAGACTGAGAGAAGTCACTCCAGCTCCCACTGTTGAGAATTGCCCTCCCAGAAATCTCAGGTTTGGTCGGGTCCCTGAAACTCTGAGATACTCCTAACCCTGCTCCTTATAACCCCAAGTCTCTCCCAGAAGGTGTCCTGGGTTTACCCTTAGCTGAGAACAACCAGAGACACAGCTTTAGGAGAAGAGCCCCATGCCAAGGAAGGGACAAAGAAAGGAGGCAACTCTGTCCCGACCAGTCCTCCCCCTCAGAAAGAGCCAAAGGTGGGATGGTCGTGTGTCATATGTCTAAATTCAAATATATACAGCTCTCAAGGCCTGGCATGTGGGCAGCAGCAATCCCAAATCTCCAGGCTCTTTTTTTTTTTTAAATATATTTTATTGATTTTTTACAGAGAGGAAGGGAGAGAGATAGAGAGTCAGAACATCGATGAGAGAGAAACATCGATCAGCCGCCTCCTGCACATCCCCCACCGGGGATGTGCCCGCAACCCAGGTACATGCCCTTGACCGGAATCGAACCTGGGACCTTTCAGTCCGCAGGCCGATGCTCTATCCACTGAGCCAAACCGGTTTCGGCCCAAATCTCCAGGCTCTTAATCAACACAGTTCCTAGCTTTATGCTACCAGATATGATTAAGGGCAAGAGAGGAAAATATAATTTTAATAAAATATATATTAAAACTTACATAAAACATCTTCTGACAGCTATGTCCTTTGCACTAGATGTAATCCAGATCTCCCTCCTGACTTCCATGAAAATGTTGGTTATATTATGGGGCTCCAAAACAGTCAATTTAGGAGACACACACACACATACACACACACAAGACCTTCCTAAGGATGCTCTGTCAAGATTGGGCCAAAAAAATGAGGGGGGTGGGGAATTAGTGCTAGTGTTCTCTCTCCTTAGAGGAAAAAGCCTTTCAAGACAACATAGAAATCATTACATTTAAAGTGCCACACATGTAGATACCTCACAAGCTTTGTTTTCTGTTTCCCCACATTCATTTTGTCCCAAAAGGGCTAATGAACCTACCCTACAGGAAGTACATTCTATACCCCTGGTTTATAAGCAGCATTCTCTATCGCCTCTGTACTTTGGGGAAGTAATAGAATGGGAGAAGGAACAAGTGTATTTAACATCACACTCTTTCCCCATTGCACACCTGAAGTGCAGGGGAAATGTAGAAAATGGTCTCCAACCCTACTACAGAGCTGAAAGTACTGGTGAAGAAAGAAAGGCGCAACCATCTGCTTTTGCATACAACCCATTGTTGAATCAGATGGTGATGATCACATCCCGTATCCCCGTTCTCATCTTCCAGGGCAGGAAACGTGATTCTGGGACTTTAATTCCCTATATTTGGTCCCAGATGAAAATCCAGGGAGGAAGGGCCTAATGTTTCCCCGGGGTAATCTCTTGCAATGTTGGCTATTTTAAAGCTAGAGAAGCATGAGTGATAAATGTTCCTCTGGGTCAAAGTGATGACTTTTTTTTTAATGTTTGGAGCTCAAGAATGTTAAATTAGACCAGGCGAAATTCACACATGCTCTATCTGTACTATAGACGAGGCTCCCAGGCAACAGTTAATCACTGCTCTCACCATATGTCATCCTCATTCCCACCCCTCATACAGGGGCCACAGGACCATGTGACTTATTTCATGATAGACGTCTCATAAACCCTGAGAACTCAGTGGTATGGTTCAGATGTGTATCAGACAAAAACATGGTTGACTAAGTCATAGTATCCTTGATTTACCTGGCTGAGCTTTGGTCATTTTCCAGTTGCAAAAAAAAAAAAATCTTAGTCACATTATCTTTCTGAGATAGATAGAAACCGCCAAAGCAGTGATGCTCACATACACACAATACTCTTCTTCTATTACTGATTTCAACGATGACTCAAACGCTGTCAAAGTCAGGACGTTAGACTTGTACATATCTAAACGGAACAGTTGTCAATGGCACCAAGGGTCTTAGGACACATTCAGTTGGGTGAGTTAATGCTCCAACCAGGGCAAGAAACTGGAAGTTGCCTTATGAGACCACACTGGTGTTATAGGTTTGGGAACCGGCATTCTGAAAACTCGACTCAGCCAGGGCACTACCTAACTGGGTGACCTCGTGTAAGTCACTACATTTCTCTGGAATGCAGATTCTTTGTGTGCCAGCAAGAGATTTTTAACTGGATGATTTCTTCCAACCTTAAAATTCTGTCCTTTCTCTGCCTTCATGGATTCTTGAAATGTATTTCCACCATGTATGTCTGCAGGGTTTTCTGTCCCAAAGCATGCTGTTTATGACTATAAAATGTGTCTTTTATGTAAACCACTTACTTTTGGTCTTAGCATTCTAATGAGTCCAATATCCATTTTGGAAACAGTACATACATGATCTGTAAACGCCCTGGCCTTGGACAGGCAAATGATAGCATATGAGGATGAGGTCTTCAGAAAAACACTTTTACAGCTAAACATGTGCTCTTAAAAAGAGTCTTGGATATTTTTCTCCGAGTTACTTTACCAAATCAAATGCAGCTGTAAGATCATCTCTCCTTCCCCTTAGTCTATTCTTTAGAAAACAATGATTGTGTGATATAATTTCCTTACAGGTTTGTCCAAAAACCTATCCGCCCTAATTAATTGAGTTTAAAGTTTGCAGCCACAGAAGATCACATTTCACCTAAGAGTCAGGCATTTCTTTTCATGCTGACGTTTCCAGCCGGGGAAGTCCTTTGTTGAGAGCAGAGCACAAGCCACGTGTGACCTACACACAAACACTAGTCGGACTAGGAAAGTGACTGAGTCTCACAGGAGTTTTGATTTGAAACAAAGTACAAGGCAAACCCTTTGAGGCTTTTATATATATATATATATTGATTTCAGAGAGGAAGGGAGAGAGATAGAGAGATAGAAACATCAATGATGAGAGAGAATCATTGACTGGCTGCCTCTTGCACTTCCCCTTCTAGGGGGGGATCAATCCCGAAACCCAGGCATGTGCTCTTGGCCAGAATCAAACCTAGGAACCTTTAGTCCTCAGGCTAACGCCCTATCCACTGAGCCAAACCGGCTAGGGCCCTTTGACTTTTTGGAAATGGAGCACCTGCTGCCCCCAGCTCCCACCCCCCTTCGCACAGCCCCTGACAGTCCCTCAGCTCGAGGAAGCTCTTCCTCCGTCCCCCACTCCTGGTCACACCAACAAGCAGTAGCATGGGGAGAGGGGAGCTCCCAATCGATCCTGTATTCCCTCATTATAACTGGAGTGATTCCATCCCCTCTTGGTAGCACTGAAAATCAAAGTCAAGGAGATAACCTACATCAACAGAGACACGAAAATCATCCTGGAGACCAAGAGCAAGACCATTTACAAGCTGAACGGGGTGTCCGAAAGGGACCTGAAGAAGTCGGTGCTGTGGCTCAAAGACAGCCTGCAGTGCACCTGCGAGGAGATGAATGACATCAATGCGCCCTACCTGGTCATGGGACAGAAACTGGGCGGGGAGCTGGTGATCACCTCCGTGAAGCGGTGGCAGAAGGGGCAGAGGGAGTTCAAGCGCATCTCCCGCAGCATCCGCAAGCTGCAGTGCTAGTGGGGGCGTCCGGCTTGCTTCCGACAGGCCAGCCCCGGGGCTCGGCTGACCACACCCACCGGAGGCCTCAGCTCTCCTGTTCCAAGCACAGTCCCTGCAGCTCCGGCCCCAGCCTGAGCAGCATCCCTACCTTTTGCACATTTGCACCCCCAGCATTTCCTGAGTTATAAGGCCCTTAGAGGCCTCAGGAATGGATACCTATTTTCACATAAAGGAAAACCCACCCGAGTATTGTAGAAATATTCGAAGTAATAAAACCATGCATATTTTTATGAAGTTTTAAAATAGCTCACTTTAAAGCTAGTTTTGAGTAGATGCAACTGTGACTTGGGTCTGATTCTCATTTTTCCCAGTTTGGTTTGGGTCACCTGATTTTCACTTTCTGCTGAGGTTGCCATAACATACAAATAACTTCATTTTGGTCTGTGGCCCCAAGTGTTGTGGGTCACAGACCAGGTTGAGATAAAGCTGGCTGTTATCTCAACATCTCTCAGCTCCGGCCTGAGGCCTAAGACTCAGTGCCTAAGTGGTGTAACCGTTCACTTCTCATTTTACACCCTCGTGAACTTAACTGCAGCACACATTGCATTTCCAGGTAGAGTACTTCCATTTATAAAAAGCACATTCACCATCATAGCACGATTTCTTCCAATAAAGGGCACAACAGACACATGTTGTAATTGACCTGAGTTCTTTAAGCTTTGTTTAAAACATTTTTTCTTATTGTTGCAAATGAAACCATGGTAGCTTACCTGTAATATAATAGTAGTTGACCTGAAAAAGTTGTAAAAATATTGCTTTAACCAACATTGTAAATATTTCAGATAAACATTATGTTCTTGTATATAAACTTTACACCCTGTTCTACCTACTTGCCGTGGTCTTTTTAGTAGAAGGAGTTGTATAAGAGTGGTCGCCTCCTTTCTCCTGCGATCCAGCCTTCCCACAGTTTGAAGTATCTGTCTCTTCAGTGACACAGAAAGTGTCTCCCCGTGGCGGCACTGGGCTCCCGCCTGAGCCTCACATCTCGTTTGTACAGATTTTTACACTGGACCCTGCAGGGAGGCAGAGATTGGCAGCCTCTGCAGAGAACGTTCCTGCTCTCGCCCCTTCTCAGCAGCTCAGCTACAGCCCTGTGGCAACACGGCTCTAAATCCAAAGGTTCATGGCCTCTACTGTTGCCCTTTCCATTTCCAGAGATTTTCATAATGAAAAAGAGTAACCATGGCAACAATTGTTAGTTCCTTCCCCACTTTAACCCTCAGATAAAGAGCCATGATTTGAAGTGCCCACTGGAAGACGGGGTAGGGAGGGGATGGTGAAAAACTAACATTAGAAGGGCAGCCTGGCCAGTGTTGCTCAGTAGCTGAGTATCGACCTATAAACCTGGAGGTCACATGTCCGGATTGTGTGCTTGAGCCCCAGTAGGAGGCGTGCAGGAAGCAGCCAGTCAGTGATTCTTGTCATTGATGTTTCTATCTTCCTCTCTGAAATCAATAAAAATATTTTTTAAAAAAAGGACAGACATCCATAAAATGCCCATTCAAATACTTCATTATTTGGGAGCCTCCAGAGAAATTCTATTAAATACGTGAGGAGACAGTCTCCTAAGGGTTGGAGAGCATGGCTCAGAGGGGCAGAGCTGAAACTTGGGCCTTTCAAAGGACAAGTTCTATCTTCTATTCTACCTGGAAGTGGATTTTAGAAACGTGGTGGCACTCACTTATTCAACAAGTATTTACTGGGCATCTGCTATGTGCCTGGCCCTGTTCTAAGTGCCAGGGATACTTACTTTAATCCTTGTTCTTATAGAGTTTACATGAGGGAGAGAAAGAACATAAGTAATCATGATTACAATTATATACCTGTAATTGCTAATTATATGAAGTCTAAGTATAGGCAATGAGGGCAAGAATATCCCAGAAAATCTGCAATTTTTAGTGGCCTTCATGTGAAGCCTTTATCGGATGGCATGTTATCAATTTACTTTAAAAGTTTCCTGAACATATACATCCATGACCTCTCTACAGCTCTTCAAGTTCTTCTGGCACCAACAATCAATACCATAGCCCATAGCCTGGGCTGCACCATTTTATTAGCCCCTTTCATTTTTCTCTGGCTTGCCACTTGATTCTGTTTCTCATCTGAATCCACAAACTCAAGACACAACCCTCCCTCTTCCTCCAAGGCACATATGGACCAGACTAGAGAGGGGAGACACTCATGGAGCAAGGCCAGCTCATTTTAAACATTTAGAACAGGAAACTAGGGACACTGGAAAAGGCAAAAGAGAAAGAGAAGATAAACTACAAAAGAAAGGAAACAATAAACCCAGGATTTAGAGATTGGAAGGGGGAAACTATGTACAATGCATCAACTGAAAATCTACTGAAAAGAGACGATTTGGAAGAAACTGACCTATCTGCTCCTTTCCCAAACAAGCCAAAGTGACATGCCCACACAATGGGATGCAAAACTTTCCGCTGTCGGGAGCAAGCCCACGCCAGGCAGAGCCTCCTTCAACCAGGTGCTCAGGAGTTAGCAGTGGAGACATCCCTCCGGTATCTGCCTCCTGCCATATGTGCCTCCCTTTGGACTTTCCAGTCGCATCTTTGACAAGGCTAGGAGACAATGAGGCAAGCGTGGGGAAAGCAGCTAGGTTTTTGTTTAATTTTTCACATTGTTTCATCGTTTTGTTTTGCATGATGATTCAAATATATAAAGCTCATTTATTCTTGAATTAATCATGATTTTATTCTTATTTATACTTGCAACTATCAGATTTCTCCTGCAGGCAGATGAAAACCTGAATGTCATTCATTACTAGACAAAGGAAGCAAGTAATCAGAAGACATTGGGTTTCTGACTTTCCTAACATGATTTTTGACCTGTTCATAAATTGCTAAAATGCCCCAAATAGGGGATCAGCCTAAACAGAAAAGTTAAAAGATATGAAAACTACATGTCTACTATGCATGTCATTCCTCTTCCTTTTCCTAAATAACTTGAGAAATGAGTTTTTGTATAAGAACAAATCTGTAAGAGTTTTGGGGGCAGCATTTCCTAAGCGAACAAAGAGCAGAGGCTCTGTGCACATGCACACGTCAGTGTACTGAATTTCACAGGGTTGAAAAGGATCCATTTTGTCTAATAGTGCCCTCCATTCGTCACCGTCTCTTCTCTCATCAAATGATAGCTAGCCTGGATTTTTTAGCTTTTAACTCTTCTTTACAATATTCTTGATGGAGGGAGGGGGTCACCATGAAAAGCAAATCCAGTCATATGTACCCCTTGTGCAGTCACTGCATCTGCATTGTGGAATAATGTGCTTTTCACCTTTGAAACACACTGTACGTACAAGTACAAACTAACTCATTAACTCAGCAAAGATTTACTGAGCACCAACTATGGTCATTGATGTATTTATTCAGTAATCTGTATAGAGTGTTTACCCTTAGTGATGAGGTCCCAACAATGACCAATACATGGCTACTCTCAAGAACCTCACAGTATCAGGCAGGAGTGGGGAACCTTTTTCTGCCAAGGGCTATTTGGATATTTATAACATCATTTGCAGGCTATACAAAATTATCAACTTAAAAATTAGCCTGCTCTATTTGGTCAAACATTGAATTAACTCATCCCTAATGCCTTTGCAGGGCCAGCAAATTATTTCATGAGCCTTACACATAAGGCCTATGGCCTGCGGGTGGGACATTCCCCACCCATGGAGTGTGACCTAGGTATTAGCAAACAATAGTAACTGAGCTCCACATTTCTCCAGACACACAGTCTTCCTGGGCTACATTTGTTCTTCTTTTTTGTTTTTTCATTTTTATATATATTTTATTGATTTTTTTTTTTTACAGAGAAGAAGGGAGAGGGATAGAGAGTTAGAAACATCGATGAGAGAGATCGATCAGCTTCCTCCTGCACGCCCCCTACTGGGGATGTGCCCGCAACCAAGGTACATGCCCTTGACCAGAATTGAACCTGGGACCCTTCAGTCTGCAGGCCGATGCTCTATCCACTGAGCCAAACCGGTTCGGCCATTTGTTCTTCTGAGTATAAGTAAGTTCACATTAAAATAATACTAAAATCAAAATCTCCAGGCCCAGAAAATTTTACTGGAGAGTTTTACCAAAGATTTAAAGAAGAATTAATGCCAGTTTTACATAATCTCTTCCAGAACATAGAAGAAGAAAGGATGCTTCCCAATATAAGGCTAGTATTGCCTTAATACCAAAATCAGGCAAAGATAGCACACACAAAAAGAGAAAAATATAGACCAACATCTCTCATGAACTTAGGCACAAAAATGCTTAACAAAATATTAGCATACCAAATCCAGCAATGTATAAAAGTATATATACTATAACCACATTGGATTTATTCAAGGTATACAAAACTTTTCATATTAAAAAATTAATCAATGTAATTTACTATTTCAACAGGTTAAAGAAGAAAAATCATATGATCAAGTTAATTGATGCAAAAGAAAAAGCATTTGCCAAATTTCAATGCCTATTCATAATAAAAATCTCTCAGTAAACTAGGAAACTATTCTCAAAGAATATATACTAAAAACCCTACATCTAACATCATCATACTTAATGATAAATGACCGAGTGCTTCAAGAACAAGGCAATGATGTCCATTCTCTCTTATTTAACATCATATTAGAAGTTCTAGACAGTGCAATAAGGCAACAAAAAGAAATGGCACATATTGGATAGGAAAAAAATAAAACATTGTCTATTTATAGACAGCATGATTATCTACATAGAAAATTGCTAGGAATCTACAAAAAAAAAAAAATCCAAGAAATAATAAGTGACTTCAGTAATGATACAAGATTGACACACAAAACTAATTGCATTTACATATAAAGTAGAAATCAAAATTTGAGAACACAATACCATTTACAATTGCTCCAAAGGAAATAAAATACTTTGATATAAATATAACAAAGCATGTATGCTGAAAATTACAAAATGCTGATGAAAGACATCAGAAAAGACAATTATCTATCATGATTGGAGAAATAGATATACCATGTTCATAGATTAGAAGACTCAACATGGTAATGGTGTTAATTTTCCTCAAATTAATCTATAGGTTTAATACAATTCCTACCAGAATCTCAGCAAGCTTTTTGGTAAACATGGATAGCCAGCCCTATTTTAAAATTCATATTAAAAAAGAAAGGCCTTAGATAGCCAGAATAATTTTGAAAAACCAAAATGGGAGAAATCATTCTTCCCTCCCAATGTTAAGGCTTACTATTTAACTATAGTAATCAAGACAGTGTGGTATGGGTGGAGGGACAGACATATAACAGATCAATGGAACAGAACAGAGAACCTAAAAATGAATCCAGGCAAATATGCCCAAATAATTTTTGGCAAAGATGTAATAGCAATTCAATGGAGTAGGGACAGCCTTCTCAATAGATGGTACTAGTGTGTTTGGATGTCCCATAGGGAGGAAGAAGTCTAGATCTCACAATACATACAAAAATTAACTCAAAGTAGGTCTTGAATTTAAATGTAAAGTTATAAAAGTTTTAGAAAAATACCAGAAGATAAATTTGTTTCAAAACCTAACACTTGGCAAAGAGTTCTTAGATCTGACTACAAAAGCACGGTCCATAAAAGGAAAAAATGATCAAATGAACGTCTTAAAAATGTATAATTTTTGCTATCAAATTATCACATTGTTGACTTTAAATTCCTTACTATTTTATTTGTCAATTATACCTCCATAAAGTTCAAAAACAAAGATCATGTTAAGAGAATAAAAAGATGAATTACCGATTAAAGAAAATACTTGCAAAGCACATATTTGACAAAGGACTTGTATCTAGAATATATAAACAACACTCAGAACTCAACAGTAAAAAAAATCAAGCAATGCACTCAGACATGGGTAAAAGTCATGAACAGACTTTCAGTGGAAAAGCATATACATATGGCCTGGATGGTGTCTGCCATGGTTATATGAGGAGGGACTGGAAGCTAGGTGTCAAATGCTTGACACTCAGATTCTATGTGACAAAAGAGACTTTCTTATAGTGCTTAATTCTATGATGGGCAAAACATTGTTTTTAGCAGAGATTTCAAAAACGAGAATAAAGGAGGAAAGCATTTGATTTTTAATTTTTTTAAGCACCAAGATAATCCTGTTGGGGTAAACCAAGTCATTGTATACTGACCTATACCTAATAAATATAAGTTAGTGTTTTCTTGGTTTTCAGAATGAAAATATGGGGGTTGTATAGGGAAATCATAATAATCTCTTTACTGTTTTAGACTTCTAACGATCGTGCTAAAATTGAAAGGGGAGAGGTTCTAAGTATATCATGGCCCTCACATCCTGGCCTAGTTCCATTAAACCTGTCTTGCATAGGATGAGCACTGGCCTGGGATTCGAGGCTAGAAAAGAAAAATTAAACTAAAAACCACCTCAAACCAGTAACATTACCCTCTGCGCAGCAGAGCCAGAGAACAAGCGTGAATGCTGAACTGCTTCCTATGATACCATAAGGAATTATCTAGGCGAAGAAAATGTGAGAGGTGTGTTCAAAGAGAGGACAAAGTGAAGAAACAGGCAACCCAACAGTAAGACTTCAATATGCCACTTCCAATAATGGGTTGAACAAATAGGCAGAAGATCAACAAGGAAATAGAAGATTTGAACAACACTATGAGCCAACCAGACCTAACAGACATCTATTTTCAGAACATTCCACCAAACAGAATACACATGTTTCTTAAATTTACAATAAATGGCCCAAAGCTGGCCCCTGTATGTGGGCCCTTGTGTTGTTTGCTTCTTCGCAGCCGGTTGGCAGCATTAGTTCAAAGCCAAATTCAAATTCTTACATATCCCATTGCTTTAAGTAGATCCAAAATTAGCGTATTTTTAGCCATTTAGAGTCTGTCTGCTTCCCAAACCCTGCAGAGCTGCACCCAATATCTGCTAGCCATAGATAAGATAAACCCATGGTTATAAAAGACCCCCAGCTGCTGCTGCCCTTCAGAGCTGACTCAGAGCCCTACACCTGACTGCTGGCTGGCATGACCTGGATACTTCAGTGTCTTCCCCATCCTCCTCTTCCCTGGAGTTCCCTTACCCTCTTCCCTCTTTGGATGGTGGCCTCTGTCTCTAGAAGACCTTCCACTGTGAGGGACTTCCCTCTCATGCAACCCTGTCCAAATGCTGCCCAAGCTGCTATCTCGTGCTCCCGTCCTTCCTTGATCAGCCCCCAAATCTCTGAACTCATCACACAAGTGCACATGGAACACTGTCCAGGACAGACCATACAACAAGCCTTAAAACTTTTTAAAGGATCAAAATCATGCAAAGTATGTTCTCCAACCACAATGGAATGAAATTTGAAATAAATAACAGAAGGAAATTTTGGAAATTCACAAACATGTGAAAATTAAACAACACAGTCCTAAATCTGTTTAAAATTTAGGTGGCTGACACCAAAAACTCAATATACCAAAAAGGATGTGATGCAGCTAAAGTAATGTTTAGAGGAAATAGCTGTAAATGCCTACATTAAAAGAGAAAAAAAAATCTCAAGTCAATAACCTGACCTTCCATCTTAAAAAACAAAGAAGAGTGAACTAAGCCCAAAGCAAGCAGAAGAAAGGAAATTATACAGATTGCAGTAACAATAAATAAAATTGAGACTAGAAAAACAACAGAGAAAACAAATGAAAATAAACGTTTAAAAAAATTGATAAAACTGTAACCAGACTGACCAAAATAAAAAGAGAGAAGACCCAAATTACTAAAATCAGGAATAAAAAAGAAATATTACTACCAACTTTGAAGAAGTAAAAAGGATTGTAAGGGAATACTATGAACAATTTTATGCCAAAAATTAGATAACCTAGACAAAATTGACAAATTCTTAGAAAGACACAAAATACCAAAAGTGACTCAAGAGCAAACAGAAAATCTAAATAGACTATAATAAGTAAAGAGATTGAATTACTAATAAAACACTTTCCTAGAAAGAAAAGGTCAGGCCCAGATGGCTTGTCTGGTGAATTCTAATACACATTTAAAAAAGAACTAACATCAGTCATTTACAAACTCACCCAAAAAATAGAAGAGGGGGCAACATTCCCAAGTCATATTATGAGACCAGTATTACCCTGAGAGCAAAACCAGACAAAGAAATCCCAAGAAAAGACTACAGGCCAAAATTCCTTATGAATATAGATGCAAAAAACCTCAATAATCCAGCAGCATATTAAAAGTATTAGACACCATGACCAAGTGGGACACATCCCCGGAATGCTAGCTTGGTTTAACATGAAAATTAATCAATGTCATACACTATATTAATAGAATAAAGACCTAACTCCACATGATCATATCAATAGATGCAGAAAGCACTCAACAAAGTCCAACACCCTTTCAGGATAAAAATACTCAATGAACTAGGAATAAAAGGGAACTTTCTCAACCTGATAAAGCCATCTACATAAACCCATAGTTAACATCATACTTAATAGTGAAACAATGAATGCTTTCCCTTTAAGATCAGGAAAAAATAAGTGATATTCACTCTCTCCATTCTTATTTAACATATTACTGGAAGTTCTAGCCAGCACATTCTGGCAAGAAAGAAAGGAAGGAAAGGAGGGAGGAAGAAAAGAAGGAAAAAAGGGAGGGAGGGAGGAAGGGAGGGAAGGAGGGAGGGAGGGAGGGAGGGAAGGAGGAAGGAGAGGGAGAATAAGAAACCAGATCAGAAAGGAGGAACTAAAATAACTCTATTTGCAAATGCCATGATCTTATCTATAGAAAATACTAAGGAATCCACTAAACTATTAGAACTAATGAATGAGTTTAGCAAGGCTACAGGCTATAAGATCAATATACAATAAACTAGAGGCCTGGTGCACAAAATTTGTGCACGGGGCGAGGGGTGTCCCTCAGCCCAGCCTGCACCTTCTCCAATCTGGGACCCCTCGGGGGATGTCCGACTGCTGGTTAAACTGGCAGTCGGACATCCCTCTCACAATCCAGGACTGTTGGCTCCTAACCACTCACCTGCCTGCCTGCTTGATTGCCCCTAACCACTCTGCCTGCCAGCCTGATAGCCCCCTAACCACTCCCCTGCCAAACTGATTGATGCCTAACTGCTTCCCTGTCAGCATGGCTGTCCCCAACTGCCCTCCCCTGCGGGGCTGAGGGGACTGGGGGACTCCGGCTGGATGAGGCGGGGCTGAGGGGACTGTGGGACTCTGGCTGAATGAGGCACATGGTGCCTGTCACACACACACACCGCCCCCCCCCCCCCCACGGGGCTGAGGGGACTGGGTGCCACCATCTGTGGCTGTGGGCGCCTCCCTTTGTGAGGGTGTGACAGTCAATTAGCATATTCCCTCTTTATTAGATAGGATGATTATATTCTAGCATTGAACAGTTCAAAAATAAAGTTAATTCCATTTACCACAGAATTAAAAAGAATAAAGAAAAAACTTAGGTATGGAATAAATTTAACAAATGAAGTACAAGATTTAGTCATTGGAAATTACAAAACATCATTGAAAGAAGTTAAAGAACTAAATAAATGAAAATACTTCCCTTGTTCATAAATCAGAAGACTTAATATTGTTAATATGCAATACTTCCCCAAATTGGTCCACAGATTCAATACAATCCCTGTCAATACTCCAGCTGCCTCTTTTGCAGAAATTAACAAGCTGTTTCTAAAATTCTCATAGGACTGCAAGGGGCCAGAAATAGATAAGACAATCTTGGAAAAAGAAGAACAAAGTTGAAAGACTCACACTTACCAATTTCAAAACTTAATACAAAGCGATAGTAATCAAGACAATGTGGTGCTGGCGTAAGGGTAGGCACACAGATCACAATAATAAAATTGAGAATCCGGAAATAAACCATTATATTTATGACCAATTAACTTTTGACAAGAGTATCAAGACAGAAAGGAAGGAGGGAGGGAGGACCCTCGGTGGTCCTGGATCTGTCTCTTGCTTCAACAGTGTTTGGGCGGAACAGACCCAAGGGACACCCCTTCTTCCAGCCTCTCACTACCCTCCTGTGTCTTAGCCAGTCACCACTTTCAGAACCACCTCCCAGGACCAGCCAACATGCCGTTGTTGCTGTTGTTTCTACCTTAACTCCTTATTGCCGAACCACCATAAGCTCCCAAATTCATCAGAATTATTCCACCGAGGTGGAGGCTGTGGTCAACCGCCTGGCCAGCCTGCATTGCGGGCCTCCCACACCTGCCTCTCTCTGGGCTTCTATTTTGACAGGGAAGATGTGGCTCTGGAGGGCGTGGGCCACTTTTTCCATGAGTTGGCAGAGAAGAGGCGTGAGGATGCTGAGCATCCCTTAAAGTTGCAAAACAAGCGCAGTGGCCACATTCTCTTCCAGGACGTGCTGAAGCCTCCCAAGGTGAGTGGGCAAAACTCAAGAACCCACGGAAGCGGCCCTGGCCTTGGAGAGAAACCTGAACCAGGCCCTTTTGGAGCTGCAGGCCCTGGTTCTACCTGCGCAGACCCTCAGCTCTGTGACTTCCTGGAGAACCACCTCCTGGATGAAGAGGTGAAACTCATCAAGAAGATGGGCGACCACCTGACTCACATCCACAGGCTGGCTGGCCCCCAGGCTGGGCTGGGCAAGTATCTCTTGGAAAGGCTCACCCTCAAGCATGACTAAGAGCCTTTGGAGCCCAGAAGCCTTTGAGAGGCCCCTCTTCATCCCCCTGGTGTCTGGCTTTTACCTGAGCCTCTCCCTGAAACTACTAGCCATTCTTTTAACCATCCTGAAGCCCTCTCCCATGCATTGGACCAAATGAAACAATAAAGCTTTTTGCAGGGCAGGGTGGGGCAGGGCAGGGCAGGAGGAAAAGAAAGAAGGAAAGAAAGAAAGAAAAAAAGAAAGAAAGAAAGAAAGAAAGAAAGAAAGAAAGAAAGAAAGAAAGAAAGAAAGAAAGGAAGGGAGAGAGAGAGAGAGAGAGAGAAAGAAAGAAAGAAAGGAAGGAAGGGAAGGAGAGAGAGAGAGAGAGAGAGAGAGAGAGAGAAAGGGAGGGAGGGAGGGAAGGAAGGGGCTATTCAATGGGAGAAAGAATAGTCTTTTCAACAAATGGTACCAGGGCAACTGTATACCCACATGCAAAAGAATGAAATTGGACCTCTACTTCACACTATATACAAAAATTAACTCAAAGTAGACCAAAGATCTAAATGTAAGAACTAAAACGATAAAACTCTTAGAAGAAAACATAGGAGTAAATCTGCATAACCTGAGATCAGACAGTGATTTCTTAGGTATGACATCAAAAGCACCGTAGAAAAGAAAAAAATATATATAAATTTAAAATGTTTGTGCTTCAAGGCATAACCTCAAAAAAGTTAAAAGACAACCCACAAAATGGAAGAGAATATTTGCAAATCATATATCTAATAAAGAACTGGTATCTAGACTGTATTTATTACAAAAACTCTTAAAACTCAACAGTAAAAAGACTAATGACCCAATTAAAAAATGGGTAAAGAATCTAGACATTTCTCCAAAGAAGATACGCAACTAATCACATGAAAAGATTGTGTGACATTACTAGTCATTAGAGAAATACAAATCAAAATCACAGTGAGATACTGCTTCACAGCCACTAGAATGGCTAGAATAAAAAAATCAGATAATGACAACTGTTGGTGAGGATATGGAAAAATCAGAACCCTCATACTTTGCCAGTGGGATTGCAAAATGGTACAGCTAATTTGAAAAACAGTTTGGCAGTTCCTCAAACTCTTAAACATAGAGTTACCATATGACCAAGCAATGTACTACTGGATATATACTTAAGAGGACTGAGAACATATATCCACAAAAAAAGTTCTATATGAATTTTTATATCAGCATTATTCATAATAGCCAAAAAGTGGAAACAACCCAAAAGTCCATCAGTTGAGGAGCAGATAGACAAAATGTGGTATAACCATATAATGAAATTTTATTTGGCCATAAAAATAAATAAGTACTGATAAATGCTACAAGATGGGTGAACCTTAGAAACACTATGCTAAGTGAAAGAAGCCAGACACGAAGGGCACATATTGTATGATTTCATTAATATGAAACATCCAGAAAATCTATATAGACAGAAAGTAGATTAGTGGTTGCTAGGGGATGGAGAAAGGAGAAAGTGGGTGAGTATTAATGAGCTGGGTTTCTTTTGGGGGTGATGAAAATGTTCTGAAATTAAATAGTGAGGGTTGCATGGCTTTATGAATATACTGAAAGCCACTGAATTATACACTTTAAAATGGTGAATTGTATGGTATGTGAATTGTATCTCAAGTCTGTTATTGGGGTGGGGGGGAAGGCAGATGTCCCAAGGCTCGAGTCACATAGTGAATGTGTTCTGAGACTTGCAGCCAAATTTGTTTGATTCTAAATCTTATTGTCTGGACTACCAACCAAATGCTGGACCTCCTCCTTTCCTCATATTGCAGACTTCCAGGACAATGTTCTTCACTCCTGTAGAGTGCACCACTGTCAAACACCAAATCTCTGTCTCTATCTCTAACTTTTCCCCCGAGCTTTGGTTAGTCTCTGTGGACATCTCCATCTGCATGTCCAGAGATCTCTCAAAATCAACATGCATTCAAACAAATTTAACTTCACCTTCCACAACCTTATCTTCCTTATATGAATAGCTCTATTGGTAGTTAGTGGCTGGTGTCCCTTCCATTTCTCAGGCCATTTAAAAAGCAAAGATAATTAACCCACCCAAGCCCAGTAAAAAAATCAAGTTTCTCATGTTCAGGTTACCAGCTCTGACCATTTTCTTTGGTGATCCTTCACCCAGAGGACACATTACCAAAAATCTTTTCATTCTCATTCCACTACTAATAATGCCTTAAATATATACTTAGAATATGGACACCACAGCAACTAAGAGTTGAAAATAGAGACCCTCTCAAAAATAGAGAGTCAGTAGTAGAGGCAGGACCCCGATTCAAGTCTTGCCACGCACCAAGACCACACATGCCCTTCTCCACATTTATAACAGGAAAAAACTTCCTTTGAGTTGTTCACTTAAATTTGCTCCCAAAACTATAGCCACTTTGACTGGTACCCATAAGATCTTCAGGAAAATCTTAAACTAGTAGTGTCTATTCCTTAAACTGCCCACTATCATATCCAGGGCATCTTCTAAAACTTCCCTTCTTTGGAGACACAGCAAAATGTGTTTCCTATAAAAACATAAGTAATTTTATGCCAAAATATTAAATTTTTATAAATCATAATTCGACATGGCCGGCACAAAATTTTTGTTTATAACCATTCAGTAACTTAGAATAATTAACATCCTTTCCAAAAAAAGACATCAACAAACAATCCAACACACTGATATTCCATTTGTCTGATCATCTGAAATAATGTAAATATGTGTTTTATTTTCATGTATGCACTATTCCAACTATACATGATGTGCTAGGATCACTGTGTTTATAGAATAAATTACAAAAATGATATCTCCAGCACTCACGCAAGCCACATACTTTTAGAATTGTGTGACTAAACACCAAAATCAATGTTCATTCGACACAAGGATTAAGATAACAGGTAGAATGGAACAGATTCGGGCCTCACCCTTCCCACTGCTTTCTTCTCCCAGCCACATCTCAGCATCTTTAAATGATGGCAAAAATATGTCCCTGTCCTGATTAACGACATCACGTTATAAAACAAGTGGCAGTACATGCACATTCTGAACTGCATAAAAAATGTTAAGAGAACAATTTAGGCCTCTTATTTGTCCATATGGATGTGCAGAGTTCTCCATGGGCCTATAATGGGTAGAATGGGAAGGTCTGTGGCCACAGAGACAATAGCCCTCTGTCCTTCCTGGAGAAACCTCTGCAGGCCATGGACTAGGCCAGTGGTCGGCAAACTCATTAGTCAACAGAGCCAAATATCAACAGTACAACGATTGAAATTTCTTTTGAGAGCCAAATTTTTTAAACTTAAACTATATAGGTAGGTACATCGTTATTAACTTAATTAGGGTACTCCTAAGGCTAAGGAAGAGCCACGCTCAAGGGGCCAACGAGCCGCATGTGGCTCCGAGCTGAAGTTTGCCGACCACGGGTAGGGGAAGCCACCCGTCCTCACTCTCCCTCTGTGAGGCAGTGAAAGACCTGGGGCAGAAGCATGATGACCTGGAGATGTGAACACACCACCAATTCCATTGGGCTCCAGGCCAGGCATTGTGCTAGAGGCAGTGGTGGAACAAAGATGGTTAGAATAGGGTCTCTGCTCCCCAAGCATTTGCAATTGGTAGCTGATAAAGACATAGGTACCAACACCTGGAACAGAGGCAAATGCAGAGGGCTATGAGAGCAAAGGGTTGAGAGAAATGTGTTCCCACTGGGGATCTGGGACAGCCTGGTGAGAGACCAGGCCTGTCATAAGCGGGGGGATGGCCCAGAGTCCTTATTTGTCCTTAACTGTGAATGCGGATGATAATAATAGCACACCTAACGCACCAGGTGGCTTTGAGGATTCAAAATATATAAAATGCCTGGCCTTAGTAGGCACTATAACAAGTGTTAGCTATTCCCACAGGTGGGGAGCATAAGTAGGGCCAGAAGTATACATCAGAAGGCTTTAAAATCTAGGAAAAATTAACCTTGTCCTTTGGTGTTGCTTCTATAACTTATCTTGTTTCAAGCCCTCAAGTAGACACATATCTAAAGTCAAGAGAAAATAGAAACATTAGTTTTTTCTGTCATGAGATTGTGTCTTCTGTGGGACAGAGGTGCAGTGTGATCTTTGCAATGAACCTGAGGTGTAGCAATCATGGTGGCAAGTCCTTGGTCTTAACTAGAAATGACAACTTCCATATCAAGACAGGCTTTCCTGGGGGCGCCCCCCGTGAAGCAGTGGGCCTCCCACACAAGCCAGGGCTCAGGGAGCAGTGGCGCTGCTATGCATTCTTAGATGGAAACAGTTAACCTCTTCTCACGTAAACGTCTTCATCTGTAAAATGTTGGGCGGCGATACCTGTCACCGGGGGTCATTTTGAGAATTCAATGATATCAGACACATAAAGTGCTGAGCCTGGCACTGTGGGTATTTAATCAATATTAACTCTTTACAGTTATGACAGCAAAGGTTGGCTTGCCTGGGACAGGCTGTCTAGCTTGGCAAAGATGAGACTTCTTAGAGGAGGCACCGGAAAAGAAAAACAAGTAGAGGAGGGGAGAGGAAGGGGCCCCACGGAGGATTTCAATGTGGTTTCCCTCCTGCTGAGGGGGCCTCTGCACTCAATAAACTAGAATGACCCCAGCTGAACTCCCAGGCATGAAAGTATAGTTGGTTTTTAAAAGCAGTTCTTCTTTCAAGATCAGTTGTTCAATAGAACTGAAAAGCTTTCCCTCGGAAGAGGCTCAGTCCTAAAACCTGCAGGATAACCCATGAAAAGCGGGAATGTGCCACCTCTCTGTAGGGAGCAGGGCGCCCCATCCACACCGTCGTCTGAGCACTGGGACCCGCTGCCTCCTCTATTTCAAATTAACCAGAAACCTGAGAACCTGAAAGCTGAGCTCCGGCTAA
This sequence comes from Myotis nattereri, assembly GCF_964212035.1. Taxonomy (NCBI): domain Eukaryota; kingdom Metazoa; phylum Chordata; class Mammalia; order Chiroptera; family Vespertilionidae; genus Myotis; species Myotis nattereri. The sequence goes on from NC_138080.1 coordinate 52,513,351, forward strand.
CATTATTTAAATGAACTGGCTGTTACATGAACCTTAAACCACATGTCATTTGGTCGTGGGGCTGCCCTGGGCCAAGAGACATTAATATAGAATTCCCAGCTCACAAATGGATTGTGTTCCAAATGTGCATTTGGAAGGCTGTGGTTTGAAAGGCAGAATTTACTTTCCCAAGAAGGAGATGTTATAAATGGTGATTAGGGCCACACGCTAGCTCACAAAACTCCATGTAACCATAATAGAGCTAAACACTGCACACTTCAGCCAAAAAAAGCGTAGAGGTTGCACTGGCTCATTTTGTTGGAGTGTCACCCCATACAGTAAAGGTGGTGAGTTTGATTCACGGTCAAGACACATACTGAGGTTGCAGGTTCGATCCCCAGTCGGGGTGCGTACGGGAGGCAATCAATGGATGTTTCTCTCTCACATCCATGTGTTTCTCCCCCCCCCCCCCAACCCCTTCCTCTCTGTTCAAAATATCAATAAAAATATATTCTTGGATGAGGATTAAAAGAGGAGAAGAAAAAGAGCAGAGGTCAATAATGGTACAGTACTAATAATTAAAGAACAAGATAAACAATAAAGTTGAGTATCCTTCAGTCTTAAGAACTAGTAGTTGAGCAAAGGCAGATTTAGTGAAAGGAAGGTGCAAGGGCTACCCAGTGAAGCTGGGGGCCAGGAAACGTAGTCAGGAACCCTGGCAGTTAGGCATCAGACCGGCTTGTACAATTTCTGTCTAAGAGGCTAGTGTCTGAAAGGGCTCTGGGAGAGGGCTGCAGGGGGATGACTGAAAGGGAGTTAGCCTCGTTATCTCTATGCAGCCAGTTCATCAGTCAAGGTAGTGTTGTAATGTACCCTGCGAATCACAGAAGGACGCCTCAAGAAGTCGAATTAAAGAGTCACATTTATTGCAATCCGGGACTTCGAGGGGGCATTTCGCTCTCCCAAATCTCGCAGTGTCCTCCCCATGCCCACCACCAGATTTATAGGCAAAGATCACAAAGGTATTGATTACATCCCAGGGTTTGGAATGAGGAAACTGGTTCGCAAAAAAAGCAGTTTACAGAAGCAGAATTAAGCATGTTAATTATAGTTTGGGGTCTCCGGATCACTGAGTTGACAGAAACACATTTTCTGGGACTGCTGGGTTGACAGGAACACATTATCTAGAGCCATCGAGGCAATTTAGAGTAATTGTGCTGTCCTGGTCTTGGGACCACTGAGTCAACTGAACACATTATCTGTGGCCACTGAGACAATTTAGGATAATTGTGCTGTCCTGTTTCCCAGGTACAGAAGAATGTGCTTCGATAATCAGTAAGATCACAATCAATGGGATATTCACATTACAGTCAATAAGGCATTCAATCGAATGGGATGATTTATACAATTCAGAAAATCAAAGTAACTTTTCTATTGTTAAACAAATAAGTACAGAAGCCAAACAGCAGGGTTAAAGTTAAACTATAGCTTCTACCTGAGATGGTTGCTACCATACTTCAGTAGGTCCTGTCTTCAGGGTCCCTCTCCTTTTAGGAATGATGACCCTATGAATCAGTCTGCCCCTGACCTCAAGAATCACTGACGTGCAGAACATTTTGGTACCTCTTTCATACTGGTCTCTGAGATCAGACAAGCTCTTGGATATCCACATTGCCTGGATGGTTTGCATTTCACACACACACACACACCCCACACATGCACACCCCCATTTAGACGGAATCTGCTACTGCCATCCCTTTGACAGAGGGGAGTCCCCACCAGCTGTCTAGAATCTCTCCGTCCACCACCCTACTCCAGGTGACCAGTACTGCACCTGGTTGAAGACATTCTTAATCACCCGTTTTCGCTGTATTGCTTAGGCCAGTGATGGCGAACCTATGACACACGTGTCAGAGGTGACACATGAACTCATTGTTTTGGTTGATTTTTCTTGGTTGAATGGCAATTAAATATATAAAATAAATATCAAAAATATCAATCTTTTTTTTTTTTACTAATGCTGTAAATATCAAAAAATTTCTATATGTGACACAGCACCAGAGTTAAGTTAGGGTTTTTCAAAATGCTGACACGCCGAGCTCAAAAGGTTTGCCATCACTGGCTTAGGCTCAAATACACATATTATTTGCAAATACTTAAAAGACATGAGAAAAGAGGAGTAAATTGAAAAAGAAAGTTTCTTGGAAAAAAAAGACTATTTGCAAAACAGTAGAGGATTTCTGCAAGATCTAACCATTAGGTGGCACCATCAGCCCAAGGCAGTTCAGTGCCCTCAGTAGGGCAGGAAAAAAATGGGGAAAATTAATGAGTGACAATCAGCAAGAGGGTAGGAAGTCTACAGGGAACCACTTTACAATAAATAATTTAATACACACAAGATATTCTTGTGACAAGAGAATATAGAAGAATCTCAGGACACTCTAGGCTAGAAAGAAGGGGTGGCCCTTGCCACATGAACACAGACCGGAAGCCAGGTAGGGAGGCAACATGTCCAAATGAACTCGGTATTTTTGTTTCCCCAAATCAACTGCTCTTTCGAAAATCCCATTCTCAGGGATGGCAGCATCATGTGCCCAAATGCCAGGCTCCTCAAGCTACATGCCTGGACACCATCCTTTCTATCACTTGGCTCCATCCATGTCTCTCCATCTCCCCTCCATCCCATCACTGCACACAAGGCCACTGCCACCTTGAGCTGGAACGACAGCAACAGCTTTTTAACTGGTCTCCCTGTCTTGGGTCTTAGTTAAGCATCCCTCCCCACCCTTGCAGTCAAAAGACAGGTCTAGTGATGTCGTTTTCTTGCTTGCCGCGCTGTGATGACTCCCCGTGCTCCTTAGAATATAGTCCAGACCAGCCGTGGGCAAACTACGGCCCGCGGGCCGGATCCGGCCCGTTTGAAATGAATAAAACTAAAAAAAAAAAAAGACCGTACCCTTTTATGTAATGATGTTTACTTTGAATTTATATTAGTTCACACAAACACTCCATCCATGCTTTTGTTCCGGCCCTCCGGTCCAGTTTAAGAACCCACTGTGGCCCTCGAGTCAAAAAGTTTGCCCACCCCTGGTCCAGACTGTTAACAGTGATGTACATAGACCTTCCTGATCTGGCCCCTGATGGCCTTTGCAGCACCTCTCTTGAGTGGTTAAGAGCCCAACCACGGAGTCAGTCTTCTCTGGTTCAAATTCCCGCTGTACCACCTACTAGCTTGGAAACTGGACAAGCTCTCTGTGCGTCAGTGTTCTCCTGTGTAAATGGAGATTATAACACCACCTACCTCATGGGGCTGTTATGAGGACTGAGTGAGTTAACCCAGGTAAAGTACTTGGAGTAGGAAGCACTTACCACAATAAACTCTACTGATATGTGTCACTACGCCCTACTAGGCTGAGAGTTCCACAACGGCAGGGACATGTCCATCTGTGGGTCCAGTCTCCACCCGTAGCTTCTGTAGGTGTTGGAACATGAGCCATCACAAACTGGAATGAAGTTAGCCGTATCTTGTAAGTCAGACCATCTGATTGTGTGTCCCCTCCTTGTCTACTGCCCTAAATGAACACCCAAGTATTCCTAAAGGCTTACCAAGAGTCCAGCTTGCTCCCAGCCATGAGTCCAGGCGTGGGCCTGGGGCCAAGGGGAAGGAGAGTGTCCCCTAAAAGCCGAGGGGACCAAGGCAAGCTGTGGGTGATTTCCACAGCAGCCAGGGGCCAAGAGGGTCTGCGTTCTCTCCCCACAGCGGAGCTTCTCCCCTTCGTCATCTTTGGAGGGACCAGGTTTGCCTCTAGGGAGCTGCCCGCCATGATTAAAACTGCAGATAACCAAGGGCAGAGGTGCAGGAACCCAGGGAAGGGAACACCGCCGTGGATGCACAGAGGGTCGATCTCCCTGCATTTGTACAACCGTCTTCTGATAAATGCTTCTCGGGGAGAGCTGAGAAGACACGATCTTCTCTTCCTCCCTCCCTCCTCTCCACCGCTCACCCCACTCCCCACCGCTCTCCCTGCCGACCTCTGGGCCGTCCTCCGGCCCCGTCACCTGGTAACAAAAACGCGTGTTCCCGCCCAGTGCCAGGACGTTTTAGTAGCGACGATGGCTGGCACCCGCCCCACTGCGGAGGGCCCCTTGACCCACAGGGTCGCACCGGCCGTGCTGGCGGCGGCCATCTCCAGCTCCCCTCCTCTGGAGGCGGCCAGAGCGGAGCGCAGGGCGAAGGGGCGGGCGCGCCGGGAGGCTCCCCGCGCGGGGACCGGGTGCCGCACAGCCCGGGGCGGGGCCGCCGACCCGCAGCCTCCGGCTCGGCTCCCGCCCGCGGCTTCTGCATCCGAAGGGCGTCCCCTGCGGCCTCGCGGAGGCCCTCGGAGCCGGCGCTGGCGGCGGAGGCATGGCCGCGGGGGCGGCGCGCAAGGCCGGCGCGGGGCTGGAGGCGCCCCCGCAGCGCGATCAGGTACCGGGCGCGGGGCCCAGGCGGAAGGGACTCGGCATCAGGGTCCCCAGGCTCCCCCGGGGGCTGGGAGGCCGCGCTGACGGGTCTCCAAGCTCCCCGCCCCCTCGCGGTGTGAATGGGCCACGGATGGAGGGGCGGGGACCCAAGGGAAGATGCTGGTGCCTTGGCCTGATCGCACTCCACCCCAGGAATCCCAACTCCTCTCCATTTCTCTTCCTCTTCCGCCCCCCTCCCACTCCCCTTCGGGAGGACAGCTTGAGGGATGATGGTTGCGCATCACGTTTGACTCTCTGGTGCTCAAACTAGAGCGTGCCTCAGAGTCACCTAAGGGCTGGTTAAAACGCGGTAGGAAGAGATTATTGTCCCCAAAACAAGTGCAAGTGAGGGAGGCTTTGTAGGATTTCTAAGGAGCAAGGGATTGTTCCTGGCGGGGGGTGGGGGATGGGCAATGCTGGTGGGGGCGTGGCATGTGAGCTGGGCCGTGGAGGATGGACGAGACCTGGCCGCGTGGGTGATGAGGGAGTGAGGATTCTAGATGGAGGGAACTGCAGACCAAATTGCTTGGAGGTGATTAAAATGTTGGGGAGTGAACATGGGGAAGGCAGGGGCGGGTGATATGCACTACGACTCTACAGAAATGTAGGGTTCACAAAGGTTTGTAGTAAAAGATAAGGGAGACCTAGGCTGTGGTTGGCCTTTGGACCACACTACGCATTTGGGATTCCATGGGCTTCCTTGCTGGTTTCAAACCCAGACCATCCAGAGGAGGTTATAGATGGAAAACTGCACACAGGGAGGGGCAGAAGACTGAAAGAGGCACCTTTACTGCTGATGTTTGACATCACTGCCCTGTCCTCTGCCCTCAGGAGGCATGGGCCCTCTGTTAACTTGGCCCTAGGAGGGACTCGGCTTTTCCCAAGAGCAAAGCTCTGGTGATGCACCAACCAACAGTCAGTGTGTCACATGGAAGACAATTAGAAGTTGCCCTGGCTGGGAAGCTCAGTTGGTTAGAGCATCATCCCAACACACCAAAGTTTCAGTTTTGATCCCCACTCAGGACACATACAAGAATCAACCAATGAGAGCATAAATAAATGGAACAACAAATCGATGTTTCTCCCCCTCCCTCCCTCTCTCTCCCTTCTTCTTTCTCTCTCTAAAAATCAAACCATGAATAATTAGTATTTTTTTTAAAAAAAAAGAAAGAAAGAAATGCAAAGGACACTAGAAACACATGTGTCCTCCCAAGATTACTTCCCCTACTGATTGTATCTTAAAGATAAACTTTATCTCAAACTGCTGTTACAATAAAAGGCTAAAGAGGCAGGCAATCGAGGCTGCCGTTGGCCAGGCCCTTTGGCCAGGCTGTCCCTTAGCCCACTTTTTCACAGCAAGAAAAAGAGAGACAGAGAGAGAGAGAGAGAGGGAGAGAGAGAGAGAGAGAGAAATGCAGAATCTCAGTCCCCACCCCAGACCTCCTGAATTAAAATCGACATTTTAACCAGACTCCTGGGTGACTGCATAATGCTTGGCATTTAGATTTCAAGTGGCCCAATGTAGTGCATTAGCAGTGATCCAGGGAAGGCGGCGCGTGGGCGCACTGCAGGTCATCCACAAGCACTTCCCGAGGATGGTCCCTGCGCTCCAGCTCAGCCTGCAAGGCCATGGCCACAGTACCCGCTTCCCTGGTGCCAGGCCTTCCGTGAAATTACATTAGCCGGAGGGCACAAAAATGCTCCAAACAAGTAGAGCCTCTGCTCAGATCTGTCTCTAAAACCTTGAACTTAGAGATGATATTTACTCACTGGCACCAACTGAGACACCAACAAAACATGTTTTTTTGGGGGGGGTGGGGGGCGGGTTCTTGGATTTATACATTGCATCCCAGAAGCCAGGGTGATACTGCCTATTCGGAAGCCACTCTGCAACCTTGATTGAATGGCACCTCATCTGGTTCTCAAACATTTATTAATAGTGGCCTGATTTCTGTTTTGGAGTGTGTGTGTGTGTGTGTGTGTGTGTGTGTTAGTAAGCAAACATTTTATTGGCGCTTTCATCCTAAATTATTCTGGCTTATTTTGTTTTTCAGATCTCTCACACAAAGCTTTCTGCGGATGATGAGTGGAAGTAAGTGATTAGTATATTTTTTATTGCTGTTACACTAAAAAGTAGATTTCCATCTTAACTGTTTGAGAAATTAAATGAGGCCCTCATTTTATTTGTAAATTTCCTAGGATAGAGAAGGTGAGTTAGCATAGCCATGCACAAGGGTAGTATAGACAAACCACAGTGTGCTCTGTGCCACCACACAAAGCTGGATTTGTTTGTCCTTCAAAATCAGGCAGCGCCAGTTCAGTATTTATTTTGGGCATAAGATACATCTGGTTTTCTTCATATGCTGCTTCCCCTGTGTTCTGCTACCTGTCACCACATGAAATGAAGTAAAGTAAAAAGTCCCTCCTTTTTTGCTTTATGGTAATCAATCAGGAATGTATTCCTGATCAAAATAGGAAATACTACATTTGTATACCACTTCATACTTCCCACAGTATTTCCGCATCGGTTAGCTATTTGACATGCATTTTCATTATATATATGTATGTATATATATGTATATATGTATATATATGAAATAGATTAATGTCAGAAAGCACATTTTGTTTGATATCTATGCAAGTCTTATTTTAGGCTGATGAGAGGTTTATTCTTCTATCTATATGGCCTAAATTGAAAATTTATTCATTACGTAGACTATTAGACAGCTATTTTGAACTTGGGGCTGTAAAAACTATTACTAATTTCTTGTACCCTTTTATTTTTTTTTTCACTTCCCATTTCTTCAGAGGAATGAGCATATTTTTTAATGAGCTTCTAAAAACCATTCTTGTCTCCTAAGCTCAGCTTCAACACAGAGACTAATAGCCATGTGATCTTACTCAGGATGTTTACCTGAAATAAACTGCAGCGTCTTAGTTTGATAAATAAAGGGTTTCAGTACATCTTTGGTACCTTCCAGCATTAACACCCTAAGATTCCTTCTCAAATAAGCTGAACTCAAAGTGAGAATATTATTTACTAGGCTCTGTGGATTAATTTCTGCACATTCTCCAGCAGGGGGCACCCCTGGGATTTGAATGGGGCCCTTTTCTGAGGCACTGCCCTGCTCTATATAGTACTGTAGAAACGCTTGTAAAGGGGAGAAGCCAACCCACATATCCAACAAGTGCCTTTAAAAGGTCACCATCTTGTGACACAGAAGATCACTCTGCAGTGTCTTCTGACTGGTACCTTAACTAAATGCACACTGTAACCGGGCATAAGTGGAAACTTTAAGAGATTTTTGTGACTGATGGTGCTTTACTGGAGATGAAATCAATGCTAAACAGTATTTATAAAGTTATTGGTTGGCAATGTTCATAATTTCCCTTCTTCCCTAATCTTGACCTGGACTGCTCTTTCTTCCTCAGGCCAGTGGTTCTCAATCTTGGCTGTATCTTAAAATTACATTGGTGGGGAACTTTAAAAATTACCATCTAAAAAATCTAGAAATCTGTGATCAGTTTCCCAGCATTATCATAACAAAATGCCACAGCCTGACAGGCTTAAACAACAGAAATTTATTTTCTCACAGTTCTAGAGGCTAGAAGTCCAAGATCAAGGTGTCCGTGACTTTTGGTTTCTTCTGAGGCCTCTCTCCCTATCTTGTGGATGGCCGCCTTCTCACTGTGTCTTTCCTCTGTGTGAGTTTGTGTCCTGATCTCCTCTTCTTGTAAGGACATGAGTCCGATTAGGTTAGGGCCCACCCATATGACCTCATTTTACCTTAATTACCTCTTTAAAATCCCTGTCTCCAAATACAGTCTCATTCTGAGGCATTGAGGAATAGGACTTCAACATATGAAGTCCTATTTGGGGTTAGAGATGGGGAGACACAATTCAGCCCATTATACCCAGCAATGGTGTTTTTAATTGGTATGATCATTGAATGATCACTTAATTCATTTAATTGATCTGGGGTACAGCTTGGGCACTGCGATTTTTAACTTACAGCCAAGGTCAAGAACCACTGCTCTCGGCTTTCTTCAAAGCCACTTCTGCTATAGTTAAGCCAGATGACACCACCTTAGTGGTTTTCGCTACCAGTGTGCAAAACCAAGAGTCCAACTGAAAACCGGAACATTCAGCCATCATGATTTAACATTATTATTATTATTATTATTATTATTATTGACAAATAAAATAACATATGTTCTTTGCAGTTTTAGAACAATCCTGAGGTACAGACAGATCATTATTTTAAATTTGCAGTTGAGGAAACTGAGGCTCAGAGACCATAAGTGACTTATGAAAGACTATATATGGTGATAAACTGGCCATTCAAGGACTGACACCCAGGCCTTTCCAGGACCCATATTTCCCCCCATAACTTAACTTGAACGGACAAGGATGAAGTCAATACACATGGAAAAACTAAGGGCTGAGAGGAATTGGCTTTGCTGATACTAATAAGTTTGGGCTCCTCATCTCAACTGCCTCTTCCCCAAGCCTGGGAGAAAGGGAGGAACCAAGAAAATTTAGGAAAACTTTGCAGTCAAAGCTTAAAAGCCCTTACATTTGAAATCCCTAATTGCTTCTTATGGGCCCAGCCTATCTTTTTTTGCTAAACGTGCAAAGGTTGAGGACTTTTGCGGATGACCTCCTTTGCCGGTTCCAGCCTGCAGCAGGAGAAGATGTACAAGATGCACCGGGGCCACGAGTCCATGCACGTGGAGATGATCTTGATCTTCCTCTCCACCCTGATCATCGCCCAGATAGTGCTGGTGCAGTGGAGACAGAGGCATGGCCGGTCCTACAACGTAAGTCACCCTGGTGGCTGCTGGGAGCCTGCTCTTCTTGCGGCCACATCCCTCCTTTTTTTTTCTTTTTTTACCACTTTGAAGAAAATGGTTTGTTGAAGTCAGTGATTCTCAACTGGGTACAATTTTGGCCCCAGGAGACATTTGGCAATATCTGGAAACATTTTTTATCCTCAGTGGGAGGGGCTGGGGGATGCTACTGGCATCTAGAAGGTAAAGGCCAAGGATGCTGCTTAACATGCACAGGACAGCTCCTTACAGCAGAAGAAACGTCCATAGTGCCAAGGTTGAGAAGCCCTGGTTTAAGGAAGCCAATTTTCCTTTTGTGCATGAACAACTTCTGCCACTGGCCCAGGAAAGGAAAATTAGGAATTCCAGAAACAAAAGGTGAGGCTGTCTAACTTTGTTTCATTGGCAATAAACTCTGGCACTGATGGCTTGCATATTCATGAAAGCTTGTTAATGCAAACACTGCACTGACAGCCACATAGGGCATAATCCCATTTTCAAAGACCAATCCCACTGGAGCATGTCCACCAGACCATTGCCATCTCACAGCCTCAGGGGCATCCCCTGGGCATTGTGGGGCCTGAGACCTTACAATGTTTAGAGCAGTGGCTCTCAAATCTTAGGGTGTCACTCTATTACCTACAGGGCTTATTAAATCAAATTCTCAGGTCCCATCCTGAGTTTCTGATTCAATAGGTGCCCAATCATTTGCAAGTCTAGCAAGTTCCCAGATGGTCCTGGGACCACATTTTGAGGATCAATGGTTTAGACTTGAGTGTGGCCGAAGTGAAGAGACATTGCGAAGGGAGAAGGTCCTCAGTGGTCACTCTACATGCTTCTGGGTCTTGGACTGGTCATTTATAAGAAGACTCACCTGTGACATATGAAGTGCTCACGGCTCTGACCCGTATTTCATTTTCCTCTTACCCATCATAAAGATTATTTTCTGTGTAGCACAGGGCCTAAGGGAATTCTTTAGAGTTCTGTATAACACTTAAATTTAGGCAATTTTGTACATTTTACATAGAAAGAGCACTCTTGGGTGGTTTGTTTGTTTGTTTAGGTAGAACAGAAGAGGGAAAGACTTTTAGAAACATCAATGTGAGAGAAACACATCGACTGGTTGTCTCCTGCTAGCCCCACCCAGGGCCCGGACTGAGGAGGAGCCTGCAACCAGGGTATGTGCCCTTGACCGGAATTGAGCACAGGACCCTTGGGTCCACAGGCCAACGCTTTATCCACTGAGCCAAACCAGCTAAGGCTTGGGTGGTTTTTTGTTGTATTTTTGATGAGGTGGTGGTTTTTATTTAAAAGAGCATGTATCCATTTGCTGCCATGTCACTATTGTCTTGTTAATTAAAATAATATCCTCTACATTACTGAGGTGTTTTTTTTTTAATGAAAGAGATTAGAATTAAACCTCATTAGTTATGCTCTCATATCAAAGAAAAGATTCTTAAATATATCTTAAACATAGTTTCCTTACCTGCAAAATAAAAATGCCTAACAGAATTACTGGAGAAACTTACTTATACTATAAAAACACTGTTATGTTAAAAGTAAATGTTTGGAGAAAGATATGTCATGATAGTACTAATAAAAGAAAGCTGGATTAAGCTATATTAATTTCAGATACAGCAGACTTAGAACAAGGATAACTATTAGGGATAACGAGGGGCATTGCACAATGATACAAGGGTCAGTTATTCCAGAAAACACAGAAATTCTTTTTTAAAATTTATCTTTATTGCTGACAGTATTACAGTTGTCCCTTTTTTCCCCATTGAGCTCTTCTAGCCTGCCCCTGTTGTATATGTGCCTAACAACAGAGCATCAAAACACATGAGGCAAAAACTGATAGAACTGTAAGGAGATATTGACAAATCCACAATTACATTGGGAGATTCCAACACCCTCTTTCAGTAGCCAATAGATCAAGCAGGAGGAAAACTGTAAGGATATAGTTGACCTGAACAGTACCATTGATCAACTTACTTTAATTAACTCTATAGAATGAGTCATCCAGCAACAACAGAGCACACATTCTTCTCAAGCTCTCATGACACATTTACCAACATAGACCACATTCTAGGCCATAAAACACACCAAAACAAACTTGAAAGAATAGAAATCACACAAAGTACAGTTGACCTTGAACAAACAAGTTTGAGCTGCACAAATCCACTTACATGCAGATTCTTAAAAATCAATATTCAGTCAGTCCTCCACACCCCCAGGTTTCACATCCGCAGATTCAAACAACTGTGGACTGAAAAGAGAATCTTTGATCCATGGTTGGGAATGGACTTATTTCAAAGCCGATTTACGTTATATGCAGATTTTGAATGGGGCGGGGGGCGGCGCTGGGCAATGGTGCCCCTAACTCCTGCCCCGAGCTGTTCAAGAGTAAATTTTATACTCTCAGACCACAAAAACTAAATTAGAAATCAATAACACAAAGCTAGAAAAATCCCAAATACTTGGACTTTAAATAACACAATACTAAATAGCACGAGTCAAAGAAGAGGACTCAAGAGAAATTAAAAAATTATTAAAACTAAATGAAAATAGAACATATCAAAGTTTGTGAAAGGCAGCAAAAGCAGTGCTTAGAGGGAAATTTCTAGCATTGAATGTATACATTAGAAAAGAAAATTAGGGTCTAAAATCAGTTATCTAAGCATCTACCTTTCAAGTATGAATAAATAAGCAAACTATGATATCTCCATACAATAAAATATTAGTATATAATAAAAAGGTATGCACTATCAAACCATGAAAAGACATGGAAGAAACAAGCCAATACAAAGGCCACATACTATATGAATCCAATAATATACCACTAGAGGCCTGATGCATGAAAATTCGTGCAAGAGTAGGTCTTCCTTCCCCTGGCTGCCGGCACCGACTTCCCTCCAGCCCTGGCTTTGTCAGGAAGGACATCTGGAATGACGTCCGGAAGATGTCCAGTCTAATTAGCATATTACCCTTTATTATTATAGATTCTGAAAAATGCAAAACCATAGAGAGAGTAAAATGATGGTTGGGTGTTTTTGGGGATAGTGGTTGTCAGTAGTTCAGGGAGGTAAAGAGGAAGGACAAACTAGTGAAACAGGAATGTTAGGGCATTAAAATGGATCTGTATTTACTGGATACAAGACCTTATGTATTTGTCAAATCCCAACGAACTACTGTATACAGCACAAGAAGCAGACCTTAAGGTAGGCAAATTTTTAAAGATCACTTAGGAGATTGGGGATCCCAGGGAGAAATGCAGATGGTGGCAATAGAATCTAACTTCATTATAAATGTATGAAACAACTTCACCGAAGGCACTGGGGGGCAAGGTGCTGCTCCATGTGCCTCTGGAAGTGAGACGGGTCTGTGGAGGATTAAGGCACTAGGAGCTGCACATGAGCACTGTACTCTAGTGGATAAAACTGTGTCCCAGGAGGGTATAGGTTAACAATTCCGATCCTGCTATATATGTCTGTATACTGAGATGGGAAAATTATGTAAGCAGTGGCAGATGGTGGGAGTGGGAGTTTACGGATAATCGAAGGGAGGAAACTTTAAAAAGTAGGAAGTGCACACAATAGTATGTGTGAACAGCTTTGTACACCAATCATTATTTATGTATTTATTTATACCCTGAGGGCATTTTTATTGCACATCAAGTACTATTTTCACATTATTTCATGCATAATTTGGACCATGTACATCAGAAGTGAGGGACTAATCCAAAAAGCTCAGAACATTTTCAGACACAGCTTTTAACAAATAGGTTTATCTTCTGAAGAGATCATCTAATTTGTCTCTTCAGATTCTGCTCTGTGGTCTGGAGAAGCTGTGAATATTAGAGCAGCTTATTATGATGAAGCAAAAGAAACAGGTTATTTAGAAAGCAAAGTTTTAAAACATAATATTAACTGTTCCTAAGTGATGCCAAAAAGTGTCGAGAGAAAGTAGATAGAAAATGGAATGTTGTTATTTGGTTTGGGATACAACTAAATACCTGGATGTTTCCAAATACTCATATTTTTAACATAACGTAGTCCAAGCATCTGGCTATTTGAATTTTTCTCTTTCCATCTGATATGGTTTAGATATAGGCAGAGCCTCAGAATTAAATTATTTCCAAATGCTTTTAACAACATCCAATTAAAAATAAAATTTCATTCAACACCATCCTCTCCACCTCCTTTTATGTCTCCTACTTTTCATATCTGCAGGAAATAGGGGGGAGGGTGCCGCAAAAGAACCTTTCTCCTTCCCTTCAAACCAGTGGAAGGCCTGATGACTACATACACAGAATTGGGGTTTCAGACACACTGTTAACTTGCCTCAATACACTGGCACATCCTTAAGCCACAGATTGAAACATTTCTCTATTTAAAACAAACTCCCTGCCTATTAATAGCTGTGAAACACTAGAATATAGTACTATACCAATAAACCACTAGGTCTGTTCACAGCTTTTTAAAACGAGGCAAGGTGCAAATATACACATACTTACGTAATACTGCAGAAGCTCCCTTAACAGTTTAAATATCAAAATCAACAGTCTGAATTGATTTGAAGATAGAAATCTAGACCTAGTGGATTTCTAAGAATCCTTCATATGCCACGATTCTGTTATTTTACTTATTCAATTTATGCCCACACTTTCCTTCATTGCCTTTGTACTGATAGCACAATATTCTTGGAGTCGTTTATGTACATGACGATTTTCTGCTTACCTCTAGCATCCCCCTGCTCTCCCTCCATCCCACCCATACAAGTACACACAGACACGTGTACACGTGGCTGCAAGCATAGTAGTTTAGGATTTGCAGTGCAAAGGAAATAAGTATCACATACATATATAACTTTCCTTCCTTCCTTCTTCCCTTCCTTCCTTCCTTCCTTCCTTCCTTCCTTCCTTCTTCCTTCCTTCCTTCCTTCCTTTCTTCCTCCCACCCTCCCTTCCTTATTGTGTGACCCATTCACCATCCAGTACAAATAGACAAAAGATATCTTTGTTTTGTCTTGATTTGAAATTATTTTCAGATTCATACATAATGCATGGCAAAAGAAAAAACATGGTACCATTGGGCAGCATCTGATCCGTCAGGACAATCCTCCTGCCATGATGTGCGGGTGTGGAGAAGGTGGGTGATGTGATCCAGATCCAGGGCCAGTCATGCAGATGTGTTTTATATGCACATGCCCAGATGGTGACCCCTCTGGCATCATTAATGTGTCCCAGCTGCCAGGCTCCTCCGTTGCATGCATGCACCTCAAGTTCACATATTTCATGTGTTTATTTATGAGGCACAACATTCCTACATTTCATATGTGGCAGTTACTATTAAAAATGAGAGGTTTTAACTGCTCTGGAAATTGATAAAGAATTTTTAAAATTGCTATGAAATGTGGCCCTCATTTCAAAAGGACTTCTCTGTACAGCCATTTAATTCATAACACAAATTTCTGACTTTTGTCCTTACATGTTGAGAAAATGTGGTGCTGGGTTTAGACTTTAAAGATAGTTAAGAAATTGAATATTTGCATACAGAATACATTATAGTGATATATATGTTTTGCTTTCCGTTTATTTCTGATCTCCAAGGCCTATTTTTTAAAAAGTAGCAGATCTATACATTTGAACATTGTTATTCTCTGTTAATTAAATCCAGGCATCAAGTAAGAGAAATTTGGGATTTTCCAGGAATGGGTTGTATTTATAAATCCACAGGGAGAGAACTAGTTTTATAAAAATATAGTCCAATCATCACTTCAAACTATCATGGATTATAACTCCACCGATTTGAGGAAATTGATTAGTCTTGTAAAATTTAGCTTATAACCTAAAGTATAAAATATGGGAGCATGGTAGTTTCACTGAATATAAATGAACCAATTCAAATTTTTATTTAAAAAAAAAAAACTTCAGTATATTTATGGGGGAAGTAAGATTTTGAAAGATGGAGTTCATATCCATTTCCTTCTTTGATATCAGAAGTAATGAAATAAAAATTTCAAAACCTACAATAAAGCAGAGATGACTATCTCCACAATAAGCAAAAGGAAATAAAGGAGCAAAATACTGATGAGATTTTTTTTAAGGACTTCCACACTTTTATTCTCAACAGTAGAGGGTCAGTCCAACTGGCATGGCTTAGTGATTAATGTTTACCTATGAACCAGGAGGTAATGGTTCGATTCCCAGTCAGGGCACATGCCTGGGTTTCAGGCTCAATCCTCAGGGAGGGGCGTGCAGGAGGCAACCAATCAATGGTTCGCTCTCATCATTGATGTTTCTATCTCTCCCTCTCCTCTCCCTCCTCTCTGAAATCAATAAAGATATATATTTTTTAAATGAGTTATTTAAAAAAAAAACAACACTAGAAGCTCAAAGTTGCTAATGTTGAATGTTAAAAAGAGTGAATCTTGAGTTTTGGTTTCCTCACATATGGTTTCGGGTCCTCACAAAAACTATTCTACTTCCTTAAGGAAGCCTATTTGAGTGTATATATATATATTTCATAAATAAAGGTGAAAACCCATTCATTAGCTTTGACCATACCCACAAAGTAGGATGGAAAATTAAAGCAATTATCTGACTAACTCCAGCAAGAGTGAAGACTATGTATCCTTCCTTGGAAGTACTGCCTTGAATTCTAAAACAAAAAGCAGGTTATAGGATATTTTTTCTGAACTCTTTAGGTAGTTACCTCAGATTTGCTCCATGTGTATTTTCGTTCGAATGCATACATATAATGACAACTGTACTGTTCTCTGAAAGATTTAGAGCAATGCTATGATTTCAGATCCAGGTTGTTTCTAGGGATGAAGCAATTAAAAGAGAATGAAAAGCCTGGGAAATGTCTTCTTATTTGACATGGAAAGGAGAATGGCTGTGGTCTTGCCTTTTTCATTTACATCTTGAAATCCTATCAAATTTGGTTATTGACCTTTGGACTATTATAACCAAGATCTTATTAGAAGATCCAAAAATACATCCATACACTCTTTTTTTAAAAGCTACCTCCTTTTATCTTTTTCAAACTTAAAAAGGGTTTACTTGTTACTTCATATATATATATTTTCAGTGGTTCTCAACCTTCCTAATGCCGCGCGACCCTTTAATCCAGTTCCTCATGTTGTGGTGACCCCCAATTTCATTGTTACAATTGAACTAATTAAAGCATAGTGATTAATCACAAAAACAATATGTAATTACATATGTGTTTTCCAATGGTCTTAGGTGACCCCTGTGAAAGGGTTGGTCAACCCCCAAAGGGGTCGTGACCCAAAGGTTGAGAACCGCTTATTTAGTTTCTACTAATAAATACAAGACTTTAAATGTATTGAGACAATTTCTGCTAGAAAGTTTTCATTGTGTAAGGCCACCTCCTTTAATTACAAAGATGAAGAGAGTAAAGACAACAAATAAATGACATCAGTCTTTGTTTATACCCAGATGACATATGTGACATGCATGCTATAACAACTCTTTCTACATCCTGGCAGGCATAATTAATCAATCATGATACTCTTTACCACAAAACCAGGACCCACGCTTAGAATCCTCCTCAACAGAGCATTGCCAGGTGCCACCACCAATTAAAGTCCACACCTGAAACTAAAACCTCGTTGCCATTCCCTTCTCTTACTGGTGCTGAGTAAATAATCGGTGGTTTGTCTACAGATAATAAAACATAAAAGACCAAAGATTATTGCTATTGTTTAAACCTATCCGATTTTCACAAGAGGGGTGAATAGCTGGTTTTAGGCCCAATCAATCTAACAAATAGGAGTGTCAGTCACTATGGTAACCATATCAAGTCACTGACCTCCAGCCCATCAGTGTAGTCCTGCTTCCTGCCATGTGAGCTTGAGGCCAGCCAACTTACAAAACCGTCTGATGGCTACTTGGACTCAGGTCAGTGGTATAGACCACAAAGGTGTTACACACAGAGGGACAGGAAATAGTCTGACCCACATCTTAGGGCTGCCTGGAAAAGGCAGCAGAAACCAAAGAGGAAAGACAAGAAGCAAATGGTGGGTTGCAAATCTAATAGTCGGGTTGAGGTAACAGCACAGTCGGGATTGCGGGGTTAACCCTGTGCACTCGGACAGCAGGCAGAAGCCTCCCAGAAGCTGCTGGGACACCACTTCCTGCCTGGAGATCTCGGTGCATTTGCACGTGTGCCCATAGTAACACCAGCCCCTGAGCTCCCTGCAGCACTGTTCGCAGGTGCTTTCCCTCCAGGGATTTCCTCTGATCCCCTCCCACCTCAGTCAGCATAGGCAGGCGGGCAGGCATTGTTATCTCCTATTTTATAACTGAAAGGAAGCTCCTTTATCCAAAATCACACAGCTGTCCAAGCCTAAAGTTACTTTCACCTGAAATATCCCAAAAAAGTGTCAGAAGCTGGATATTTTGAATTATTTCCCATTCGAATTTTCAGATAATTGTGCCAACCCGCTCCATGTGCATGTTACAGAGGCGTTTGCAGTTGAATGGTTAACCAGTTGAGGGTTACAGACAGGATTCTGAATCGTTTGACGATGGGCAGGCCCTTCTGGGCCCTCAGCCATTGAAAGAGACTTTCTGTTCATTTCTCTAACAGCTGGTGACCCTGTTGCAGATGTGGGTTGTCCCTTTGTATTTCACAATAAAACTTTACTGGTGGCGGTTTCTGTCCATGTGGGGAATGTTCTCAGTTATCACCAGTTACATCCTCTTCAGAGCTACGCGAAAGCCCCTCTCTGGGAGAACACCCCGGTAGGTATTCTACTTGTTTCTTCTCCGCCATACCCTTTATTGTAAACACTAAAAAGTATATTTAATTTCCATTTTCCTGGAAGGGGGGGGGGATGTTATGCTTTTTTTTTTTCTCTTCAGTAACTAAACTGTTTGGAGATTAGCCATACCACTCTCAGCTCACATTCATTATTTAATGGTGAGTCAGACATGCCTGTAAAATTTATTACTTTAGCTATTAAGTAGTGAAGGCCAGGAGAAAGAGAAGTGAAACTGTTAAGTTTTCCAGAGCACTATTTGCATGTTTATTTTTAACTCAGCATTTTGTTTATTCCACTATAAGTTGTCATGCACATTTTATAACAGAGCAAGAGTTAGAAGTCCGTATTTTTAATAACTCTGCATGGGGTTTATATCATAAGAAATTATTTATCACTCTTGTAACAAATGAGGCTTTAATGACCACTGTCAACCTCTGGACATTTATATAATTTCATCACATTATTCACATCTTTCCAAAGTGCTTATAATGTGCCCACAAGCTTGCTCTCCCTCTCCTTATTCTTTAGATAAGATCTGAACCCAATTCCAGCTAAAACTGAAATAGGAGAAAGAGAAAATAAGTAAAGAGTTTAACGGTAATAAGACAATGCCAAATGTTGATCTTTGTTGGAAAATAAGTCATAAATGCCGGTAAAATATTTTTATGATTATTTAGCCATTCAGATGTTTGTGTTTAATCCTCTAAAAAAGTGGGAGAGACAAAATCAGCTTCTCCTCTAGTATGGAGAAGGAAAAATATGCAGTAAGAGGAATTAGATCAATACATGTAATGATAAAGACTGAAATTCAAATAAATGAATTTAGGCTTCTGAGTACTTACACTGAATCCCGTGTTGGGAAGTGCTCGGGTGGTGTTAGGAGACCTTCTATGCTGGCCAGTCTAAGGTCTTACCCTTTGTAAGGACCTGGTTCTCTCATCAGCAAATGGACAGCTGGGCCCCTTCCTTCCTACAGAATGTTGTCAGTTATTTAAGACTTGCGATGTGATCTAAGTTTGAAATGTACTTCTTTTCCTCCCCTGGATATAGTCTATATTGCATTTCAATGAAAGCAGTTCTCTTTTCCAATGCATCATGCATTCCCCTGGTGAAACGCAGTCCTGTGCACATCAGCTCATTCAACTCCCAACTTCACTCCAGGAAATACCCAAGAGCTGCCTTGGACCCCCATGGCTCCTACAGCTCAGATGGCCGGGGTCCCACGCCCTCTGCTTCTTGTGCCCACAGTGCATCCCTGTCCGCTTCTTCCTGCCCCCGGAGCTCTGAGCCCTGCAATAGTCTGAGGGCCAAGCCACTCCACTCTCATGTTAAGCAGACCCAGCTGCCGCTTGGAGAGAAACAATGGAAGAGGCTAATTAGGCCCCTTCTCTTTCAGAAAAGCAGTCAGGATAAAGAAACTCATTGAGTAGAGGTAGTGGGCCTAAGGATCTTCATGGATCTTTGCTTAGTCACCACATTATAGCAAATGTGCATGGTGCGGAAGGCAGACCCCAGAGGAGTGGTCTCCGGCGCCAACGCAGTTTAAAAACTGGCTGTTCCTCCCCGAGAGCACACCAAGCCCCGGCTGCGGGGCAGAGTCCCAGATGAGGAGAAGTGGGTTTCGTCTCCACTGTGGTCGGGTTGTCTGTCAAGCAATGTTCAGGCTCAAAAAGAGGCCACAAAGAGGTTGGCCTGATCCCATTAAGTGTTTTTGTGGGCACTGCTCTGAAGCCCTACCCCAGTTTCCGTCCTGGCTTATCTGTAATCAAATTAACAAGGAGGTCCTGGACTCTGGGAACCTGTACCCCTAAAAGGAGGAAAATTTAGGGGGTGATATTTGGAAAAAGCTAATACATCCTAACAATAATATGACACATTAAGCATTTAATGTGCCAAGTCTTTGAAACATTAATACATTATCTCACACAACCTTCAGAACGATTTTAGGAGCTGGTGTCATCACCTTCCCTTTATAAGTGAGCATTCATAGGAAGATATGCAGAGTAGGGTGGCCAGGGTCCCCCAGGTAGTAAGTGGCAGAGCCCAGAAACAACCCAAAGACGGCCGGAATGCCAAGCCCCTGCTCCCAACAGCAGGCTGTGGCTTAATTACATCAACAAACTGCTTTGCACAGAGACACCCTATATTTACAGAAGTTAAGAACACCTGTGGTGCTGGCACCACCTTGAGAGGGGCCCTTCAGGTAGAGCAGCGGTTCTCAACCTGTGGGTCGCGACCCCTTTGGTGGTCGAACGACCCTTTCACAGGGGTCGCCTAAGACCATCCTGCATGTCAGATATTTACATTACGATTCATAACAGTAGCAACATTACAGTTATGAAGTAGCAACGAACATAATTTTATGGTTGGGTCACAACATGAGGAACTGTATTTAAAGGGCCAGAAGGTTGAGAACCACTGAGGTAGAGAGAGGATGTATGGAGTTCAAGGAGCCCCACTCTGGTGCAACCTGGTGTTTTGGGGTGAAGAGGGAGCTCCTCTCGAGGTTGGCTACTTTTCCCATCATCACCCCTTTAGCAACACCAACTTCCACCTTGATCTGGCTGCACTAAGCAAAGATTCAAACTGTTCAGCACTGGCAAAGCAAAAGGACCAACCCAGCCATGGGCAAACTACGGCCCGCGGGCCGGATTCGGCCCGTTTGAAATGAATAAAACTAAAAAAATAAAAGACCGTACCCTTTTATGTAATGATGTTTACTTTGAATTTATTTTTATTTTTTTAATATATTTTATTGGTTTTTTTACAGAGAGGAAGGGAGAGAGATAGTTAGAAACATCGATCAGCTGCCTCCTGCACAACTCCTACTGGGGATATGCCCACAACCCAGGTACATGCCCTTGACCGGAATCGAACCTGGGACCTTTCAGTCCGCAGGCTGACGCTCTATCCACTGAGCCAAACCGGTTTCGGCTACTTTGAATTTATATTAGTTCACACAAACACTCCATCCATGCTTTTGTTCCGGCCCTCCGGTCCAGTTTAAGAACACATTGTGGCCCTCGAGTCAAAAAGTTTGCCCACCCCTGGACCAACCCCACGGCCCAGGGAGTCGCTCTGGCCCCAAAGCCGCTCTGGCCCCCATAGTGATGACACAGCCTCACGGTGACTGGAATCACCTCCTGCAAGTTTCCCGCTCCTCCTTGTAACTCCGAATTGCTGAGGCCTCCCTCAGGCAGGATTATATCTGGAGGAGGAGGCGTGCTACACCCCCCCCCCCGCCCCCACTTCTCGACTGCCCTTGTATGTGAGTTGCTTGAAATGAGGAAAGCATTTCACCATAGAAATTAATGTAAACGACAATTCATTTCTCCGGTTAGCCCACAACCCCACTTAAACATGTTTCAGAAAGTCCCTTCTGACTGGAACTCAGTGAAGTGGGGTACCTTGTAAAATAACATCAAAACATTACATAAAACCCACTGGCATGGCTCAGTGGTTGAGCATCAACCTATGAACCAGGAGGTCACGGTTTGATTCCCAGTCAGGGTTGCAGGCTCGATCCCTAGTGTGGGGCGTGCAGGAGGCCGCTGATCAATGATTCTCTCTCATCATTGATATTTCCATCTCTCCCTCTCTGAAATCAATATATATATATTTCAAATCCACTACATCAGTAATATCACAGAACTAAAGCATCTGATGCAATGGCTCCAACAGGAAGGAAGCCAGGGGAGGTGGGAGAGCTGAGGACAGGGCTCCCCGGCTTGGAGGTGAGAGGGTGGGGTCAGGTTTCTGGAGTGAGACTCTGAATGAAGTCTGGTGTAGAAGGCAGGAGAGGGGCTTCAGGAGGATGAGGAAAGAAAGGAACGAGAGGCAAGCAGGGCCTCCAGCCATTGCTCGCCCTTGAGAGCATCAGTCCGGCCACCCCCTATTGTCTCTGGGCACCAAAGGTAGCCTCCCAGCTAGGGGCTCCTCCTTCCACCACCTCTTCCTGTCTCGGGGCTGGAGTAGGGGGGCTTGTGCTGTGGCGCGCCAGGAATGGCACTGGGCGCCAGCCTCCTCCCACATCCTCCCAGGCAGGAGGCAGCCGTGTGGCCCACTGCATAGCTTTTTCTAAGGGTTTTACTGCCAGGGGTGAGGGGAACGAACAGGGTACAGGGCTCCCTTCTCGATCATCTCTACTCCACCCTCCATCCCCATCCTCTCACTTCCCCACCGAGGCCCTGTGGGAAGAAGGAAAGGCCTTAAGAGAGGTCATGGTCAGGGCATCCAAGGAGCAGAAAAAAACGAGGCTGGAGCACTCTTGCAAGTTCATCCCAGGGCTAGGGGAGGGGCTCTTTGATGGAAATGAGGTGGGATGAGGGCTGAGGTTGTTTGCTCTGGGGCAGGGGGCAGCAGGAGGAGCAGGAGGAAGAGTAACTCCGGGAGGAGGTGCTGTCTCCTCTTGACTTCTCCCAACTTTGCTTGTCCCTCCAAGGTACTCCTGCCACAAGCACTCTAAGCTAACTAGCCCTGGAGCCAAATGGGGAAAGGAGGGAAGGAGGAGGCAGGGTCCCAGGTAGAGTAACCATCCCTGGAGGGCATTTTCACTTGAGGAAGATGGGTAAATCAAAATGAATTTATATATGCATATACATAGAAACACATGTACATGGTGGCTGATATAATATACTTAAGTTCTTTGTATTACATAATAAATAAAATTTTAGAAACTCAAAACTGGCTTACGACAATGTTTGGAAAAGATGGAACACTTTATCCTATATCATGCTCTGTGTTTTGCTCCATTTTTCACTCCACAGATTGGTCTACAAATGGTTTCTTCTCATCTATAAACTCAGCTACATATTTGGTGTTGTGGGTTATTTGGCTATCATATTTTCATTGAGTGGACTTCATTTATTTTTCAAGTAAGTATCTCCCATGAAGACATGAGTATCTCCAAGCACTTGCTTGGAACATTCATCTGGTCAAGTTCTCTGTATCTATATCTTGTTTATTTGCCTTTTTTAAAAAAACACCCCTCCTTACTCCACCTAGAAAAGAACATTCCAAAGGAAGTTATACAGCTTAATGATCCATGCAAATTATTGAGAAGATACCAATGCATGTAACAACTTTTATGACAAATGAATATTTTTCACTATCTTCTTATTGATTGATTTTATATCCTCACCCAAAGAGTGAGGATATTTTTCCATTTGATTTTAAATAAAGTGGAAGGGATGGAGATGGGAAAAGGGAGGGAGGGAGGGAGGAGGGAGGGAGAGAGAGAGAGAGAGAGAGAGAGAGAGAGAGAGAGAGAATAAAACATTGATGTAGAAGAGACACATTGATTGGTTGCCTGGAACCTGCAACCCTGTTATGTGCCGGTGACTGGGAATTGAACCCAAGATCCTTCAATCCAAGGACCAATGCTCTACCCACTTAACAACACTGGCCAGGGTTCCAATCTATATTTTCATTGGACGGTACAGCTCTGGAATTTTGTTTCTAGTACCCATGAAATCCCTTTTGCTGGGGACAGTTGGAAAAGGGGAAAAGTGAGTGCTTAGACATTGAAAGGGAAGTAATGAGATAACAGAGCAAGAAAATCTTGGGGGAAATAAAGGAATCAGGATCATTGTATCTATGACTCAGACCAAGTTCCCATTAGGGAGAGGGTGGCTGAGATGTGCTGTGGAGAAGGCCCTCGCCGAGGAGCTGAGGCTGTGTCATCAACCTGTGTTCAGGAAAGGGCGTTTCAGTCACACCACATAGCTATGGACACCAGCTCACACAGAAACTCGCCAGATGCCTCTCACATCAAAGTTACTCTGTGGCCATAATAGAAATTGAAAGGCAGAGATTAGCAACCCTTAACTCATAAAATAAGGAGGCAATGGGAGAGAGCGCCAGCCCTGGTGGAAGGGACTCTTCCTATGGCAACAGCACAATCCGATTTCATAAGCACTTCGTGAAGCTGTCGGAACAGGAGCTCCTACCACTTTCTAGCTGGAAAGGGATAGAAAGTAAATGTACAGATCTGTTATTGCTAGTTTAAGATAGAGAAAGACACTGATTTCTTTCTTTAGCGTACTGTCTTTGAGTGAATGCAAAAATACTTAAAGGGCTTTTCTTAAGTCACTTGAAACTATGTTGTCCCAAGGCTATATTATCTCATAAGATTTTAAGATCCTTAACCATGACTTCTCCTGCAATGAGGAATAGCAAGCCCTTAACCTTTCAGGTTGGGAAGGACTTATTTTTTCCCTCTGAAGTGTTGATTATCATTTCACTGAGATCCTCTTCCGTGGAGCCATGAGTTTGTTACTATACTTTTTATCAACACCTGCTCCCTTGGACTTGGAGGGAAGATCATCTTCACTCCTCCCACACTCCTAGTTGTAAAGTTACCCAGGCAAATACTATGCAGCAGTAAAACAGAAGGATCTCTTACCCTTTGAGACAGCATGGGGGTACCTAGAGAGTATTATGCTAAATGAAATAAACTAGTCAGAGAAAGACTGGTATCACATGATTTCACTTTATATGTGAAATATTAAGAACAAAATAAACTGATGAACAGAATAGATCCAGAGACATAAAAGCATGGAACATACTGTCGAATCTCAGAGGGAAGGCGGGGGAGGGGAGCGGGAGGGGGGGTAGGAAGAGATTAACCAAAGAGCTTGTATACATACATGCATAACTCATGGACACAGACTATAGTGTAGTGAGGGCCTGGGGTGGAGGTGAGGGGGCTACAAGGGGTAAATAAAGCATATATACATATATATACTAGAGGCCCAGTGCACAAAATTTGTGCACTCGGGTGGGGTCCCTCCGCCTGGCCTGTGCCTCTCACAGTCCGGGAACCTTTGGGGGATGTCTGACTGATGGCTTAGGCCTGCTCCCCGGGGAGCAGGCCTAAGCCGTTAGTCAGACATTCTTAGCGCTGCCTCGGAGGCGGGAGAGGCTCTCCCTCCACTGCCACTGGGCTGGCCAGCAGTGAGCCCAGTTCAGGGCTACTGGCTGAGCAGTGCTCCCCCTGTGGGAGCACACTGACCACCAGGGGGCAACTCCTGCGTTGAGTGTCTACCCCCTGGTGGTCAGTGTACGTCATAGCGACCAGTTGTTCCGCCATTGGTGGATTTGCATATTAGCTTTTTATTATATAAGATACACACACACACACACACACACACACACACACATACACATATACTAGAGGCCCAGTGCATGAAATTTGTGCACTGGGGTGCGGAGTTGTCCCTCAGCCCAGCCTGCACCCTCTCCAGTCTGGGACTGCTGGCTCCCAACCGCTCACCTGATTGCCAGCCTGCCTGATTGCCCCTAACCACTTCTGCCTGCCAGTCTGATCACCCCCTTACCACTCCCCTGCCAGCCTGATCGACGCCTAACTGCTCCCCTGCTGGCCTGATTGCCCCCAACTGCCCTCCTCTGCCAGCCCGGTTGCTCCTAACTGCCCTCCCCTGCTGGCCCAGTCACCCCCAACTGCCCTCCCCTGCACGCCTGATCGTGCACAGCTGCCCTCCCCTGCTGGCCATCTTGTGGCTGTGGGCGCTGCCATCTTTGAGGGCGTGGCAGTCAATTAGCATATTCCCTCCTTATTGGCTGTGTGCACTGCCATCTTTTAGGGCAGGGCAGTAGATTAGCATATTCCCTCTTTATTAGATAGGATATATATACATACATACCCAGGCAAATCTTAAAAGGATGAAGCTGTCACCTGTGTTGGAATTCCCAAGTCACATCACCAAAGATCTGTGATAGTCAACGAACTCTACATTTCCATCTCAGATTAACAGAGCCAAAAACACCCAGAAGAAGGTTCCTGAGACAGACTGCTCAACTCCTCTCCACTGCCTTCCCGATTCCATCAGACCCGCCCAGCCCCACTGCTAATATTGAGACTGTTGATAGATATAACAAAACAAATAGCAATGATTAAGATTTAGATATTAAATTAGAGACTAATATTTTACTTTTTTTTAAAAAAAAAGATCTTTCTCTTTAAAAAGAAAGGGGGTTCTAATAGAGAACCCTATTGTATTTGAAATATAATCCAACTTGCAAAAAAAATTTTGATTAATACCTGACAACTATGGCATAGTTGCAAAAGGCCTCAAAACTTGAGGTTGATTCTTGACTCTATCTCAAATATTTTCAGGTCAGATCAAGTATTTGAAAGTATTCTGTAAAGTCTGAGATCTAAAGCTGGGATTCTCAACCCTAGCTGTGTAATAGTTGTTATCTACGTAGCTCCTAAAAAGCATTGCTGTGCAGACCCCACCCAAGGCCACTTAAATTAGAACCCTTTAAGAGGGCTCACATATCAGTCTAGTTTTAAATCTCCCCAGGTGATCCTAATCTATATTTAGGGCTGAAAACTATTGCTCTGTTAAAGAGGTTTGGAATGTTACCTGCCCAATGGGATGCCTGGGGTCCAGAGGGCTTCCAAAATTATTGCTGCACAGGCCTCATCCCCAGAAAGTGTGATGTAATTGCTGCCCAGGTTCTTACATGCTCGGCCCAGCTTGAGAACCATTGGTTAGAATCAGCGTGTCTAAGGACTGCGATCTTAAGAAACATTTAAAGACTCTCAAGAATTACTTTCTCCACTTAGCACTGAGTGGTAAAACTTCAGGGAAATTTAGAGAATTTAAAATTTTTTCATTAACAAAAAGGCAAACTGCACCAATCAATGAAAAAAAAAAAAATACCGCCAAGTTTCTATTAGCTACTGTGGCAGGAAATATTCTCCTAGCTGAGCACCCCCACTGCCCCCCAAATGCCACATTCTTATTTTCTTGTCCTGTTGTTTTCAATAGAATCAAGGCTAGAGATGCCATGGATTTTGGCATTGTGTCTCTTTTCTATGGCCTCTACTATGGCATCATGGGGAGAGACTTTGCAGAGATCTGCTCGGATCGCATGGCTTCTACTATAGGGGTAAGTGTTGCTTTTATGATTTGTAACCACTTATGGTACATGGAGAAACGGTCTCATCTGACACCATATTTGCATCCATTTTCAGAAATCAATAAATCTTTCTTGGTTCTCTCAGCCCAATTGCTCCTTGGATTCTCCTTGCACCAAAATTGTCTCTGCTAATTAATTAGAAAATACATTTCTCATCGATATAAAGTGGTTAGGAAATAAGGCATCTTTTAAAATATACCAATTATTTGGAAGTAACCATATCTAGCATACTCCAATTGCCATCATTTAAAAGATTAAAAATTCAACAATACCAAAAACCCATTATTTCTGCCTACTACAAATAAAAGTCATATCTGATGCAACTACAACACTTTAGAATCAACCAGTGCCTCAGGGTAATACTCATCATAAAGATCAGTTATTATTGTATAGCATTTGAAGAAGTAAACAATATAAAAAGTGTGTTAAATGTAATTCTGACTATATATTGCTCCCTGGAATTCTTAAAAAACCCCTAATAGTTTAACTCTCTTAAAAATAAAACTCAGAATGAACATACTTGCTGGTTGGATGGATTTCAGAGTCAGATAGTAGGAGCATTTGTCTGTGCCTGACACATGCACATCTCTTAAACATAAACCAAAGCCTGCAGGGCTGACCCAGTGGTTTCAGGAATTCTCAGCCATGTCTCTTGGTACACAGCCAGATCTGAAATGGAAAATCTAGTGTGAGGGCAAGAATGAACTTCTAAACTGTTCTCTCCCCCCATTTATGGGGCAGACTAAGTGGACGTTATCTTGATTTCTTTCCCACCCATCTTCATAGGCTCTATCTTACCCTTTTTCTTGAGCTTGGAATCCAACTTCTGTGGTGAAATACTGGAACAAGATTACCTTTTGGAATTCCTCTGCCATGGGTCATCTGTGGGCCAACTGCCTTTCTTATAAGGTTTAAAGTCAACAAAGGAGGAAGTATTTTCACTCCCAGTTCCTCCAACAAAAACCAGAAACCATACCCCTTTAAAAATACCCAGGGCCTCTTGTGCTTGCTGATGGGCAGGAGAGGAAGAGAAGAGTTGTATGCCCCTCTTGTCCAGTGGATCAGGAAGAAGAGATTTAACCTAGCAAGGCAACCAAGTCTTGAAGCACCAACTTTCTGGAGACTTCTCACCTGATCACACCCATCCTCTGTCATCTTCACTTCAGGTCACCAAATACGTAAACGCACTGCCTCAAGCCATTGGGATAGCCCCCAGTGACTTGAATTGATGGTGTGTGCATGTGTGTGTCTCTGTGTGTGTGTTTACAGGCACTACAATTACATGAGGATTAAAAAATATAGAGATGCCTGGATTTACTCCAGAGTTGTGAGCTTAAAAGCTTCCTGTGTGATTCTGAGCTACATCCCTGAATAGAAACTGTTCCTCTTGAAGGATTCCTCTGTCAGAAGATTAGAGTGGAGATTATATTTAGGCAATGTACTTTGGGTCTATTTGGGGTTCCGTGAGATTTTGTCTGGAAATCTCACACCGACTAGCATCGTTCCCATGGGAAAAAGTGTTTCAAGTTCTAAACCAACGAGGAAGCAGTAAAGACTCCCTGTCCCAAAGCCTGGCAGTGTCTTCCCTGTGTTCAGAGAATGGCCTGTGCTCTCCTGTTCAACAACGCTCTGTGCATTCCTCCCAACAGTTCTACAGCGACAGTGGGATGCCCACAAGGAGCTTGTCAGACAGCACCTGTGCCATCTGTGGACAAAAAATCATTGTGGAGCTCGAAGAAGAAGGGCTCATTGAAAACACTTACCAGCTTTCCTGCAATCACGTGTATCCTTTTCATTGAAAACCATTTGGTCTTCGTGAAGCAATACTGGGAGGCAAATTTCAAATAATCTGTGTTGGGTAAGGGAGATGGCAAGTCAGGTAAGACTGTCTCCTCACCTATTCTCTTTCCTCTCCTCCTCCTATCCCCATCTCCCCTGCTTTGCTTAGTTCCCAGGCCTTTATCCTTCTGCCCATCTTTCTTCTTGAGACTTTCTGATCATCCCTGCTGAATAATGAACGGCTAATTTAAGGGGAACCTTCTGCTCCAGTAAGCTCCTTTTGAAAAAGGAATCTTAGTGCCACAGGGACAGAAAGGCTCAGCATCTGTACAGGATGCTGGCTGGACTGTTGGTGAAGCCATAGTGAACAGATAGCCAAGAAGGACCAGGGAAAGAAGGGGGTGAAGGGGTGAGGAAAAGAGTGAAGTTTTCGGCGCAGGGAGGAACTCGGGACTATGTGTCTGAATCTCACAGGACCAAGAACGACAAGGTGTGTTTTGCTTTGTCATCCTAGGAAACTGCTTGTGTCACCGGTGGTAATGGGTGCAGGCAAATATCAGCTTTGGTCCTGCAAAGAGGATAATGCCACAGACAGCAGGACACTGTAGGTTACAAAAGGAGTAACCAAAATGTTAGCACCTAGTTCTTGGACCATTTGGCTCCTCTACCTATGTGTTCTGCCCAGAACAGCCATCTACTGGCTGAAGGGTCTTGGATGTTAGGGACCAGTCAAGCCCAGGCCTGGAGACCAGCATTCTCTGGGAACTCCAGCAACTACTGAGGAGAACCTCAATATGTGGAAAGACAGCTGAGATCAAAAGCCCTGAGTGAGGCAGCCTGTGCTGCCTAAGCAGGTGTCTCTGGATAGCAAAGTTGTGCTGGCCAACAACCAGTATTTTAACTCTTTTCTAAGTACATAATACTTTATAGTGTAATATCAATTTTACAATACTACGATACACTCAGTTCAAAGCTCTGGCATTATGAGGCGGTTAAACCATCTGCCTCTTGCCTGCAAAGCCCACCTACTCAGTCAGTAAGACCCTAGATGTGCAGCGCTTATGACTCAATTCTCTTTAATCTGGAGAGATTACACTTATACAATCCTGAGAGTAAAACACTGGATCAGATGCATTTGAAATGTAATAGGAACCTTTGTTTCAACATTTAAGCCTTAACATGTTAAGGTAAGAAACAAAGATATCCCATATGGATTTCGATGTTGGTTTTTCAGTGGGATACCATTCCCAAAAAACTATCATTTTTAATAGAAATTTTCCAAGTCTGGCTCTAGTTTTAAATATGCCTTACTTTTCAAATGTTGGAACAGAGCCCCTGCTGCCTTTTGCAAGTGGAAATATTTTCTCTCTCCACCTTTAAAAGCCCTTGGGAATCATTGTACATGTGTGCATATTTAATCCAAAATGCAGTTATCTTTAAATTTGCTTTGCAGGGAGTGTTATTAATGGCCCATTTTAGCATGAGTCATATTAGCCAGAAGCAGGCAAACATGAGTCCTACTAACAAGGCAGGGGCAGAGATCTGGGTCTTGCTCTGGAGCAAAGAAGTGTGGAGATTCTGGAGATGAAAGAGGATATTAAAGAAGAGGTGGACTTTTCAATGCTGGCTCCAGCCCTTTCAAATAAAGGGCCAAATGGGTTTTCTTCAAATCTTTGTTATATAATACACCACTTTATCTTCACCCAAGCATGTTGCAAAAGTGACCCCAATCCCAAGAATATAAAATAGTGGAAGCTCTTAGTTGCACACAGATCTAATATTGAAGAGTTATTTGCACGGCCTTGATTGTCTACACCTCCACGACCCTCCATTTGTCAGGGCAGGGCCTTCTCTATCATTGCTGTCACACGGATGTGTGGTAGGCCAGGCAGTAAATCATGAGATCTTGATCTAGAAAGCCACCTTAAGATCAATGACCATAGAAATAAATGAATCAATAGGATGGGTCTCATTGTAGGTCATCATCCTACTCAAATCAACAATGTTGTGGCACCTGGGAAAATGTATTTGCAAAGGCAATTTGGCTTTGAGCGTTTCATTCAAATATTCATGCAATACATAGGCACTTAGGCTCTGTCTAAGGTGCTGAGGACAGAGATGAATGAGATGTGCCATATGGTCCAGAAGAGACATGGAAGCAGACAGTCATGATACAGTGTGACACATAGTGCTGTGGGAAGCATAGGGTTCGCTCTCAACTTTGGAGGCCAAAGGCCAGACTTTCGAGATAGGGGGATGTATACAAATAAATGCCTAGATTTATATTTTATTAAAAGCAACCAGCTCCTTATCAGTAATAAAAAAGATAAGAAACGAATAGAAAGATTATAAGTTTATGACCACATAACTTAAATCCATCTAAGTGCCTAAGACAAGTCTGATCACATATAGGTAGTGAGTAATGCACAAGAGTAGAATAGTGGAATGCTATGGGAAAAGCATGAGAAAGGCACAGTAAGCTGGGTAGAGAGATAAAATGATGCATTTACATAAGATATTACCATAGAAAATCATTTTCACATTCTTAATCTAATTTAATTCTTGTGAGGATAAAGTGAGGCCAAGAAGCTTGGTAACTCCTCAGGGCCATAAGGCTACTGCAGCTCTGACTCCAAGATCAGTCCTGGGGGATCCACTGTCCTGCAGGATCGCCCTCAAAAAGTGACGCACACAATCAGGCCATGACTGACAGCCATTCTCTCACCCTCCACTCCTCCACTCTACAGATGGAATCATTTCCAGCATGACCTCACAAAGCAAACCTTGCCTTTCACATCTAGAAGCTTCCCTAACAAGATGCCCAAGCTTTCATGAATTCTGCATCCGAGGTTGGTGTATTGTTGGTAAAAAGCAGACCTGCCCTTACTGCAAAGAGAAGGTTGATTTGAAGAGGATGATCAGTAACCCGTATCCTTTTAAAACATAAGTTATGAAATGTTATCTTAAATGTTTCTGGCGATGCATTCCTCCGTCTGAACTTTCATTATCTTCATTGTAGTCACAACAGAAAACTCTCTGTTTTCCCAAAATGCCTACCTCATCAAAACCACTTACTGGTCTCTTTTCTCCCCTGTGTCTGCTACTATTCTGGTTAGAAACTGAAGTGCCAAAAGAGACATACTCTACTCTTTATATTCCATATGTTCCGGCATAAGGGCTTTAGCGGAAATGTGATGGGACATTGAAAACGATAGGTAAGTATACGGAAATACGAGAGAGAGAGAGAGAGAGAGAGAGAGAGAGAGAGAGAGAGAGAGAGAGAGAGAGAGAAAGAGAGAGACATAGCTTGGAATTTTAATTTTAAAAGCCCCAAATGTGAACTAGAGTATAGAAAAGTATTTTTAAGGTGTATCAAATTTTATTATTTCCAGAACTAAGTAGGGCTTTTCCCCCTGGGTTTTGGCTTTTTAAATTCCTTGCCATGCTCTTATTTTTTCTTAGGCTAAACCCTAGTGATAATAATATTGAAAGGAAATGAAGACCTACTGGCTTGGTCGGCTTATGGCAGCAACTAGGATTTTTAGAGATACCAGGATCCCCATCTAAATAAACCCAAATCTCATTAAGGCACAGGCAGGTAATGGCCCCATCCAGAGCTGACTGCAAACACTCAGTCCTCAGCCCACTGGTTCCAGGCCATAATACGCGTATCTCTTTCAGGGGTGAACAGGATTAAAACACATCCCGCTTTAGGCAGGAGGCATTGAGAGGTTGGTATCAACCTGCCAAATACCCTCTCTTCTCAGAGGAGACAGCCTTTCTATACTTTCTGAGTCTCAGTCCCCTAAATTGCACAGTGCTAACGCAGATACCACCCTTGTTCCCTGCCTCTCACCAACTCTAAATGCACTTTTAACAACGACTGCTGGCAGCAAACTCCCTCCCCCAATCTCTGAGGTTTGAAAACCCAAGAAAGACTTTCATGTAGGGCAGCAGGGGAGGCAGCACTGATGGGTCTTTGGGTCCTTAGAGCCTCACTATAGCAACAGCCACCAGCTGCATCCACAGGCCAGGCCTTTCTCGGTGAGTCCGTGCAACTCAAGCACAACCGAAGCTAAAGGTGTGTGATACTCCTTCCTCCTTCCTTTTCAGCCGCTCTCCCTGAATTTCCAATTCTCCTGTGAGGAGACCAAGCCCACACCGTTTGGGTGAATAACTTGTAAAACCACAGTACATAAATCTTTCTTTTAAAATTGGCCACAATGTGATCATAAATGTCACCTTAAATGATCATTGAGATAATAAGGAAGAATTGGTTTCTTTCTATAGTCTTCTGAGAATAAACTTGAATATTGTGGGTGCCCTTTTTACTGAGACTAAATAGAAGAAAAAGCTACATGTGAAAAAACCTGCCTTCATGCGAGTAACATTGCTCTCAGAGATATGCTGTATTAAGTCCCCTCAGAACAATTTATCAGATACCAGAAAAAGGTATATCTTACCTATGAACACAAGTTTTAATATACAATGAATCTCCTCTGACAAGCTGCCTATGAAAGCCCAGAGCTGTTTCGCTCAGTTATAGCAGCTCCCCTTACCCGTGGCTTCCTATGCTGTCATTCCCCTCTTCCTCTTTCTTTCAGTATTTGACCCTTGCCTTTTATTCTTGTTTTGTAGTTGGGATTGTGGTATCAACTTTTATTACTAAAAATTAGGTGTATTAGAAATAATTATGATAACCAATGCTATAAAAATCATGTATGGAGTTTTTAAATGAGCACATAGAACTATGAAAGGAAATGTCCACTCATGCTATTGCTTATATTTGCAAATGATACTTATAAATATTTCTGCTATTTGGTCATATACAGAGCAACCTCCTTAACTGAGATTTAGCTGGGAGCGCACACACATTTTATATGGACAAATCCTGGATTGGCTTCGTTATTTGGTTGCCTGGCAACCCATGGTGATAGGAATAGTTCAAGGCATTAACTACTCACTAGGGCTGGAATGATACAGGAAGCAAGGTGCTGCATGTTGAAATGTTTTCAAGTCCTTGATTCTACATTTACTATTGATAATCATTTTTTAATTTTAGAGATGATTCCGAGAGTTTAGAAAACTGAATAAAATTTGTGGGTCTACCAAAGGCAATTTGTCTATGTGGACAGAATTTAAAGAACTGAGCAACGAAATAAACCAACGAAGTACACTCTGCATCTTTCCCATTACGATTGTCTTCTGATCCACACATGTGACGCGTGTGTTACAAACACCCCCAAGGACATCCCTCCTCTGATTTGGCTGGTAATGATCTCATCTGTTGAGTGTTTCAGAGGTTTGCAAAGCACTTCTCACACAGACCATTTAGTGATAACTAATACCTTCTGCTCAATTCAGCATCTCCAGAGAAGCCGGCAGAGTTGTGAAGTAATCTGCGGTGGAAGGATAAGGCCTTTTCTACTCTTCGTGCTTGTGACCACTTGGCCACTTTGGCACCACTACACCCTCCCATAGGGACAATTACTCCTGAAACCTCTACGCTAGGTGCCACAGCCCACGCAGTGGGCCAGAGCTATGCCAGGTTTCCTGAGTCTGCCAAATGCACGCAGCCCACCCAGGGGCTGCGCTGAAGTGGAAAGAATCACTCTCAATCTTTTGTGCAACTCTGTGTACACACACACATACACACACACACAGTCACTCTGTTGCCATACTCTGCTTCTATTTTCTTCACAGCAATTATCCATACCTGCAATCATATCATAGATTTGTTTATTGTTTGTCTTTCCCTCCATGAAGGCAGAGAATTTCATCTGTTTGTTTTTTCCCTACTGTATCTCCAGCACTTGGAGCAGTGCCTCTATAAATAGGCACTCTATAAATATTTATTGAAAGAATAAGATAATCCGTTTGTCGGAGGAAACAAAATTAACAGAATAGCAAAGACCAGTCAGAAATAATTAACCCATGAATGATATGTCAGACTCCCCAAAATTAATTCATTTTAAATTACTGGTCATTTGTTAAACAGCCAACACTGTATACGTAACACCAGACATCTACTCTGTAATATTTAAAGGTATTAGATTCATAAGAAGTAGAAAAAAACACACCCACTGTCAAAAATATTGGCAATGTACTTAATGCTATGCAAAATTCCGTCATAGTTTTAACAAAGAAGCACACTAGGACTTCTACCTGTTGGGAACTGGCCTTCGTAAAATTGCCCAGTGCTTCAGTGTTAGGATTGGTTCAGCATCCAGATTACTAGAAGATTTCACTCTGATTTATTTATCTACTCAGCAAACATTTTGGCAATTCATTACTTACTACATACCAGGAATGTACAAGGGTTAAGGAGATAAAACAAGATTCTTGATTTTATAGTCTTGATTTTATTGACAAATAAAAGAGCTCATAGTTGGATAAAATACTAACTAAAAATTAGTTTTTCTTCTGGAAAAGGAGCCTTAAATTGACCTCTGGCCCTAGCAAGTTTGGCTCAGCAAATAGAGCATCAGGCTGTGGACTGAAGTGTCCCAGGTTTGATTCCAGTCAACATGCCTGGGTTGTGGCCTCGATCCCCAGTAGGGGGCATGGAGGAGGCAGCCTATCAATGATTCTCTCTCATTGATGTTTCTATCTCTTTCTCCCTCTCCCTTCCTTTCTGAAATCAATAAAAATATATTTTTAAATATAAATAAAATAAATTGACCTCTGATGTATTTGCCACTTATCTTCAGTGGATGGGTACATAAGGGTAGCTTTTAGAACAATTTAGAACCCTGGGCAGGTAAGCCAGTATGAATTTGCTTGGAATTCTGAATGAGTCTCAGAGTTAAGAAATATGTTAGATAATAGCTAAACAATCTCAGGGAAAAAATAAAGTGCTATTTTTTTATGCAGTTTAAGTATTTATAATTGAATTCCAATTTTGTGAAGTTATATATGCATATATATAGAAAATAATACCATAATTAATTAATAATATAAGAATAAACTCTGTGCTTTCCATATGAATAACTGTAGACCTATTTTTGCCCAACACTGTATATATATATATAGAGAGAGAGAGAAGAGAGAGAGAGAGAGAGAGAGAGAGAGAGAGAGAGGCTCAGTGCATGAAATTTGTGCACAGGAAAGAGGGGGTTGTCCCTCAGCCCAGCCTGCACCTTCTCAAATCTGGGACCCCTCGGGGGATGTCCGACTGCTGGGATTGGGCCTAAGCTGGCAGTCGGACATCCCTCTCACAATCCAGGACCACTGGCTCCTAACTGCCTTTGCCTGCCTGCTTAATCACCCCTAACTGCTCCCCTGCCGGCACGATCGTCCCCAATTGCTCTCCCCTGCTGGCCTGATTGCCCCCAACTGCCCTCCCCTGCTGGCCTGATTGCCCCTAACTGCTTGCTCCCCTGCCGGCCTGGCCTTATCGCCCCAACTGCTTGCTCCCCTGCCAGCCTTATTGCCCCTAACTGCTTGCTCCCCTGCCGGCCTGATCACCCCTAACCGCATCTGCCTCGACCCCCGCTACCATGGCTTTGTCTGGAAGGAAGTCGGATATCCGGAAGATGTCCGGTCGACCAGTCTAATGAGCATATTACCCTTTTATTAGTATAGCTAGTAAAGACCTATACACTACAGTTATCTGTGGTTATCTGAAGGTAAAAGGATAAGAGCTGATTCTTATTTTCTTTTATATAATTTTATCTCTTTTCCAAAATTTCTACAGTGAACTTAACATTCACAATCAGAAAAATATTCTTTTTAAAATATTCCTTTAAATCTATCAATTAAGTATTAAGCTATTTTTCTATTGCTGTGCAAATTATTGCAATTCAATCTAACAGATCAAGTCCATGTTAAATGTATCTAGTCCTCATGATAATTAACATTGTGTTTAATGTAGGAAATAGTGAAGTAAAGCAAAAAGTCCATTACTGTGTTTGGTTTCTGCAGCACCTCCTCACGTTTCCTTCTCCTGAACTTTTCCATGTTTTCCTTAGGCCGGCCACTGTTTCCTCCATAACACTCTCCTGGGAGTTTGTATGAGAGAGAAGTGTTATGTGACTGTCCCAGGGACTATAGCCTGTTATACACTTAATGAACTTACTTCTTTGGGATATTTTTCTGTGAACCGCAGGATCTCTTATCTTCCTGCTAGTACCCTCAACAGAAAAATACCCATTTGTCAATCATAACACATAAGGAGGTGAATTACTTTTTGGAAAGTAACACCCAACAT
Source organism: Myotis nattereri (assembly GCF_964212035.1). Lineage (NCBI taxonomy): Eukaryota > Metazoa > Chordata > Mammalia > Chiroptera > Vespertilionidae > Myotis > Myotis nattereri. The sequence goes on from NC_138080.1 coordinate 52,550,393, forward strand.
CTACTCCAGGCATCCCTGCCACCCCCTGCAACCACCTCGTGGTTCTCATTCTCACGGCTTGGTCCTCTAGCCCTCCTCACCCCTCCAGAGGGAACAGTGACTTAGTGAACATTACTGTACATTAATATCTACATCAGGCCCTATGATCTCGATATTATTATTCCTACTTGAAGGGAAAATACTTTGGGTCAAGTTAAGTAACTTGCCCAAAGATATGTATCTACTAACCCAGGCCTTTCTGACTCCAGAGCCCAATAAACCACACAAACCCAGTTCCTGCTGAGAACTGAGCGGGGGTCAAAGGAAGTTCACTTCCTTTCACATAAGAAGGTAGTTGTACCAAATCAGTAAATAGCATGAATTGCATTAAATTTAATGTGTTATTAAATCTACGTTATAAAAAGTAACACAGGGAAATATTATCTATCTTTCAAAATAATTGTGTGCCAAATATTTTTTCTCATTATGAGGAACCTAGAGGTTTATACTTGTTAAAAAATATATTTAGCTCACAGGTATTATTATAAATTTTCAGAAGAAAAGAAAAAAGGAAGGCCTTTTTAGAATCAGAAACAAGACCTTTCAAAGAAGCAAAAAGCAGCACGATGCCAGGGAGACAGACCAGAAGATGGGGCTGAGAGCCAGGGTCACTCGAGACAAATTAGAACTGCACCTACGGTTAGAGGCTGGAGGAAGAGGAGTCAGGATATGGGCAGCTTCTTTCAAGTCCTTCTAAACGGAGTATTTTATTTACTTTATTAGTTTGATTTTCAGTGAAAAACGTAATTTACTGTATCTTCTGTTGTGTACCCTCCTCACTTAAGTAACTATGGCTAAAGAAACCTATCAACTACCCAAACAGACAGACAGACAGACAGACCCAATTAACATGGAAACACACGCTTTTTTAGGTAATTTGTATCCTGTAAAGTCTGATGGGGACACACAACACTTTCTTTCTAGGAAAAGCAATATTGAGGCTGGGTGACTCTAACGTTTTGCCTTTTTGACCAGGAGAGCAGTCACACAAAGAGGAGACAGCTGAGTGGGATGGCCAATACCTCTGTAGGCACGGATGAGTCCGCTAGCAGGGCTGACTACAGTCATTTGAAATCTTCTGTTCATCTGTGCAATTTCCTAATGAACTAAACCATTTGCTACAGATAATTCAGAAAACAATAATGGACTTAGATCCTGATTACCTCCCAGGATAAAGAAAAACCAAATCCCTTTTTTTTTTTTTCAATCTGCTAAGTTGTTTTTATAAAACAGCACTCCAGATAAAACTTGGAACAGTTTTCGTAAGCAAATCCTCATGTGGTTTATATATACTTGTGTCGTGGACGAGGTGGCCGAGTGGTTAAGGCGATGGACTGCTATATATTCTTGTGTCAGAATGGACTTAGTTACGTCTAGTGATATAAAGATCACTACCAGCCTGGCCAGCGTGGCTCAGTGGTTGATTGTTGACCTATGAACTAGGAGGTCAAAGTTCAATTCCCAGTCAGGGCACATACCGGGGTTGTGGGCTCCATCCCCAGTATGGGGGGTGGGGGGTGGGGAGGGGGGGAGAGTGTGCAGGAGGCAGCCGATCAATGATTTTCTCTCATCATTGATGTTTCTATCTCTCCCTCTCCCTTCCTCTCTTAAATCAATAAAAATACATTTTAAAAAATAAAATAAAGACCACCACCAGTCCAAGACTGGCCTTCAATGAAGGATCTTAGGACTTTATTGCAGTTCTCAAATTTAACCAGAACCCCTCCTGCTGGGTTTCATCAGTGGGCCACTCCAGGTAGGTCTTGGTGTTCATGATCTTGCGCAGCTTGCAGAAACGCTGGGGAATGGCCTTCTTCTCCAGGGGCTCCAGCAGAACGAGAATGGCGGCATCGTTGTTCTCATCAAAGAGGCGAAAATGGGAGAAGTCCAGTTCGTACTTGCACCACTCGCTCTTCACAAAGTTCTCGGAAAGCACGAAGATGGTTTTGTGGCTCTTTTCGATGGAGTCAATGATGTTGTCAATAATCCATTTGCCAGGAACGAAGTCCCGCTTATGAAGACAGAGCTTAAAGGGAGGGTTGAAGTGCTCCAGCTCCTGGACCATCAGGTTCTCCACCCAGTGGGAGTCCTGCTCACTGTAAGACACAAAGGCGTCATAACAGAGGTCCCTCTGCGGGGCTCGCTTGGGCTTCCTTTTGGCCTGGAGCCAGGCCCACATCATTTTCATGTACCACAGGCCATGGAAACGGTGGCACAGAACCCCGGCGAGCAGGATGAGCAGGAAAAGGGCACAGCATACGGCAGACACCAGAGCCACCCTGTGGCACTCAGAGGCTGAGAGATGAGCGTCCTGCACCTGCTGGCCCCGCACGTGGGATGGAGAGTCACACAGGTAGTTTTCTGGCCAGTCGATCAGGACTTGGGCCAGTGCTGGCTGCCCCTGAGTGAAGGACAGGAATTCACAGGAACAGATGAAATTGTTGCTGCCAGCTTCCAACGTCTTCAGTTTTTGAAAAGAATCAAGTTGCTCCTTCGAGAAAGTATTTATTGTATTTCTGCTGATTCTCATGACTAGTAACATGGGTAAGGAGGAAGCATCTGGTAGAGTCTTCAACTTATTTCCGGAAATATAAAGTTCTCTGAGTTGTGGCATCGTCAACGAAAACGAACTGAGGCTGTTGTTGCTAACATCTAAAATTTCCAGTTTCTGAGGAATGCATTTGGTTAAACTCTGTATTCTTGTACTGGATAAGTTCAAACATGTCATCTGTTCTGGCCACTGACAGGTTTTAGATATGGGATGGAAATTATTCTTACTGATGTCAAGGTTAGTCAGACTTTTCAGAGTAAGCAAAGTTTCTCCGGTTTGTTCTAACGACCTCAAATGATTCTGCCTTAAAATTAAGGTTTGCAGGGAGGGCCAGGCATACTCACAGGCCGCATTTTTCAACGAGTTTTCAACTAATAAGTTGCCACTGAGGTCCAAATATTCCAATGATTTTAAGTGTTGCGAGAGTAAACAAGGAACTAGGAAAACCTTACTGTTTTCTATTGTGATTCTTTTAACTGTTCCAGTAAGTGAATATAAACTCCTCAGATCATAAAATGAGTAAAAATGTGGAATATACAACCTCCGTATTGTTAATGACTCTATTTTACTTACATCTTTATTTGTGTCCATAACAGGGTCAAAATCACCAAGTCCATCAAGGGTGCAGCTATCAAACTCCACATCTAATATGTCAGAACCATAATTCAACAGTTTCACCATTTCATTAAAACTTTCATCCGTGATTTCCACATTTCTAAAGGTGAACTTTTTAATTGTCTTGGTTTCATTGGTGGATACTTTTGAAAAACGGAAAGTGCCCAAACGAGTATCTCTCAGTTCCAAGTGTTCCAAGGAACTTACAAGATCTACAAAAATCTCCGGCAAGAAAGCAGGCTGCTTCATATGAAGGATCAGGTGGCTGATGTTCTGAATCACCTTCAAACTGTTTGGCCCATACTTCTGGAGATTGGAAGCATCAATCTCAAGTTCCTTCAGAACAGTTAGCCCAACAAAATCCTTTTCCTGAATTTCAGTGAAGTGATAACTGTGTCCTACTTTTAGGATTCGCAAGTTGGGGAGATGAGAAAAAAGAGATGTTTTCCCGAGTGTTTTGTAAGGGTTTCCCAGTAAGTTTAAGAAGTTCAAGGAAGTCAGGGGCCTGAACCAGGAGGCTGATAAATTAGATAAGAGATTATAGGATAAATCCAAATGTTCAAGGCTCCCCAGGGAGAAAAAGGAATCTTCCTCTATCGTGTCAATGTTATTGGATCCCAGCCTCAGAGCCTTGAGGTTCACACACACCCGCAGGTCGCTGTTGCTGATATAGGCGATCTTGTTGTTGGACAGGTCGAGGCTCTTCATAGTTGCCATGAGGCCTGAGGGGATGGAGATTAAAGATCTGGAGTGGCCATCGCAGATCCCAGGGGGGTCACAAGTCAGAGAAGAAGCCTGATCAGGGGCCCCGTCCTTGAACAGGCTGATGACGGTCCCCAAGACCCACAGTGTCCACAAGGCATGTGGCATGGTCCCGTGATTCAACCTACAAATAAATAAAAGAGGCTCAAGTGAGTGATTGTGTTTGAGAGCATATTGTATACATTTACCATGCATTGAGCAACCTTGCTGAACTAACTTAGTAATTCCATGGTTTGTAGGTCTAAAAAACATTTTCCTATGTATACAATCATATCACCAGCTAGACTAGGTGATGGTTTTATTTCCTTTTTCCAATCCTTATACCTTTATTTCATTACTGAATGTTGAATTTATCAAATTCTTTTTTTCTCCCTGTATCTATTGAGATAATAACATGAATTTCCTCCTTTACCCTGTTAATAAACACTGGTGATTACATTAATCAATTTCAGTCTTAAGATAATTTTGCATTTTTAGAATAAACCCCAATTAGTCTGGATGTATTAAACTTTTTATATATTTCTGGATTTTATTTACCAATATTTTGTTTAGAATCTCTGCATCTACATTCAGAAGTTAAATTATTTATTCCATTGTGTTTTTGGTTAATCTGTATTGAAAAAATCCTCTCAGTATAACTGTACTGGGCAACCAAAATTCTTTTATTTTTTTCCACTTTGTAATACATAGCACAGATCTTAAGAAATATGTATTTGTTTTTGGCTAAGAGTTAAGGTCAAACACAGCTATTTTTAATTTTTCCTGGCCTTGTCTCTTTAAGATGTAAAATTTATAAGAACTATGATCTTGGGCTGTTTCATACAAATATTATATGGTACCTATAGCATGGTGAGTTTTCAACAATAATAATTTTCGATGATGCAAAACCTACAGTTAACACTACAGAACTTGACACTTAAGTTCAGAGTAAATTTTCTCTCCTTTTAGTTCCTCAATACATTACAGCATGGGGCAGAGAACTCAATGGAAGACACTGAGGAAGGAAAAGGCGATAGCTAAAGTTAGACTGTATGGAGTCATATCTAAATGAGGGATGGGGGGCTGGACAAAGTAAAAAACCACCTGCTTGAAGAATTCAGAAAGCAGACAGGGTAGTGAGGAATTATTCATCCAAGACCCAGGGGAGGATGGAAGTCTGAGAAGCCTGGCATTAGAGGCAAATTACACTGCAGACATCTTCTGACCCAGATTAGGGAGGAACTTGAAGCCGTGTGGCCCACAGTGAAACCACAACCAGATATCCACGTTAGGGCTCGGGCCGCGATGCCTGGGTGAAGAAGGAGCGGAGAAGGGACTCGTGGCCCAGTGCGTGACAGAGAACGGAAAACAGACTCTCCATAAAGCCAGGTACAGGGAAAAGGCTTCCGATGCCTTAATGGAACGGGAATCTGAAAAAATCTCTGCCCTCTGACCCAGAGTCCACCTGCCATGTATGCTGGTAGAGGTCCAAATATTAAAAGATACAATAACTAAAACATTTTCAGAATTGAAGAGAAACAAGTGTTCCCAAATTACAAATGCATATTGAATCCCAACAAAAAGACAAAAAAAAGTTCTCACCTAGCCCCCAAAATGATGGAATAGTACGTTCAAAGGCCTGAGAAAACATACCTGTCAACCTAGACATCTATGCCCATTTAAATGACCATACAAAGGCAAAGATGAGATAGATATTTTCAGACATTCACCAACTAAAAGAGAACTGTTATCCAGAGACTCTCTTTGGTTAAAGTACCCCAAAACATATGTTCCTTAGCAATACGGAAAATGAACCTGGGAAGAGAAGGCTGCAAAAAGAAAACTTGAATTTTTAACAAATGCACTCAGAAACTCAGATGTGGCTTTCCAGTATGAGGAAAAAGTAATGTACATTTTAACTGATAATGTGGGGAAAAACTATTTTGACAAGCCTACTATTTGGAAGGAGTAAATACAACTTGTATTTATCAAAAGATCTTTACGAGGAGGTCACACCCAAGATGCCATTTACAATCACTAAAATCAAGACAAGATATTTAGCCAGCCAAGCCAAATTGTTTTTTGCTGCTGTTATTGTTAATCCTCACTCCCTGAGGATATGTTTTCCATTGAATTTTAGAGAGAAAGAAAGGGAGGGAGGAAAAGAGGGAGGAGAGAAAGAAAGAAACACTGATGTGAGAGAGACACATCAATTGGTTGCCTTCCCCACGTGCCCCCATAGGTGGGGACAGATCCTGCAACCCAGGTAAGTGCCCTGGATGGGAAATTGACCCAGAGACCCTTTGATGCATGGGCCAACGTCCTAACCACTGAGCAACACAGGCCAGGGAAGCCAAGCCATATTCTTTTTTTAAAAAAATGTAAAAAAATATTAACTGATAGCTTAGGAACTTCCAAAACATGCTATCGACTTCTGGCATTATAAAAAGTTTAAAGATGCAAATGTTCTCTGCTTAAAACAGGAAGAAACTTAAAATATGGGTGAATAAGTCATTTTCAAAAAGTCACGATGTTTGCTATTTCCTTTTTTTTTTTTTTTTGTCTCTACTTTCAAATCATGGCACCCTACCTAGCAGTTGCTTTTTGGTAAAGATCTGAATTAGTAAAGTTCAGCTAAGAACTTCTGCAAGATTTGAATCATCTCAGATTTGAATCCTCTCTTCCCCAGGAAAACACTTGATCCTGGCTTGCACCTAAGTTCCAAACAAAAGTTCTCATTTGCGGAAGTTGAAGTTGAAAGGGCAACTTCAAAGCATTCCCATTTTAAAAACTCTGTTTACACCCTCTCTGTGATGTCCTCGTCCTGATTAGACACAATCATATCTGGCGTAACTCGGACACGCTAAGGATGAAAGAAGGTGGATGGGGCTTGGAGACCACCCCGGAGCAGAGGCCAGCCCCTGGCGGTTTGGTCCAGCGGTTAGCAGGCAGCACAGGCACCTGCCCCAGGACGCGCAGGTGCAGCCTCGAAAGCCCTCACCGGGCGGGTCCCTCCCGCTCGGAGGAAAGGGCGCCCGGCCGTGGGAGGGCGGCCCTTGGGGAGCGTGGAAGCCCCAGCTCGGACCCGGGTCACCGTCCGCCTCGGTCCCCAGAGAGACGGGGCCCAGCGCAAGCCACCCCCGGGGCCTCCGAGGGTGCAAGGGCTCTCGGCCCGTTTCTCTCCGGTGCCCGGTCCCTCTCCGGTGCCCCCTGCTTCTCCCGGGGGCCGACCTCCGCCCGCTTCGCCCGTCCACTGCCCCGCGTGGGGCCGCGCAGCCCGGGGCGCTGGAGCTCGAGGTCCTCCCGGGCCAGGTGCGCTCCTCGCCCCCCACCCCGGCCCAGGTCCCGGGGCCGCGTCTCCCCGCCGCCCCCGCCCGACGCGGGCAGGGAAAGGCTGCGGAGCCCCGGCGCCGCGAGCACGGCCCGACGTACCTGCGGGACGCGCGGCCGCCTCCAAGTCGCGCCTTCCGACCGCCTCCCGAGCCGATCCGCCTTCGGGCCGCCTCCAGCCCGGACCCGCCTTCGGGCCGCCTCCCGCCCGGACCGCGGGCTCGGGGACGAAGCGAGGGGAGGGCGCGCGGCGGGAACCACCCGTCCGCCCGGGGCGCGCCGCAGCGGGGATGCGGGATGCGGGGAGGCGCCAACCCCGGCCCGCGCGCCCGGCCGCTGCGCCCGTCCTTGACCGCAGCTCCGTCAGGTGACCCGGACCGGGGTGGCGGGGCAGGAAATAGAACCGAAATGCTGGAAGCCCCGTCGTCATGGGATTGCCCGAATCACAGGGGCAGATTTCGCAACCCCTGAGAAGGCTGATCACCCAACCAGTCAGTATTTTCTTGAAGCTTTGCACACCCAAGCCTCCCATTACCCTGGAACACAGCATCTTTAAACCACTTCTCCATTCTTTTCCATCCTTTGAAGCCGAATTCAAGTTCAGGAATCGTTCTTCCCCGCCTTTCGGCACTATGCTCTCCGGTGTTAAAGTAGTTCACCAATCACTAGCCAGATTTTGCAGGCAGAGCAGGTACGTACAGCCCCAGATTCCGGGGTTCCCCCGCCCACACACACACACCCAGTCTCCCATCTCTAGTCCCTCCCTAGAGATGTGGGAGCCACAGACAGCTGAGGTTTTGAACCTGAGCCCTTCCATCCTTTCCTTGCTCCATTCCACCCCCATTTCTCAAGGTAATTCCAAAAACAGCCCTAGATGGGCTTTCTTCGTTGCCACAGAAACGAGTTTATCCCAGGCAGTGAGGAATGTTTTATAAGGGAAGCAAACCAGTGCCTTTTAAAAAAGTAAACAGCCTTCTTGTGAACAAAGTGCATTTCATGTTCATAATTCCATTTGATCTTCACAAATCAAGATTGGAAGCGGGGGAAGCTTTCTTGCTCCTCGTTTACACACGGGGGAAATGTCATGCAAATTGTCAATGACAGAACTGAGGTTTGAAGCCAGATTTTTATCCTACATCCAGGTTTTCTCTGTTCCTATTCCACACCCCTGATTCTCATTAAAGGTTCAAACCGGGGCATGGGTTTTATTCTTCCTTTTGCAGTGAAGCAGTCAGCACCAAACATTTAATGCTTGTTGAGGAGTGAATGGAAACTTTCAGAATGTCACATAGGTCTGGAGGAGGAGAGTATAAACATCTGACATGGCCATTGCAGACACACAGTGGGGCAGCAAGGGAGAGTCTGACCAGTGGCTCTGTGCTCTGACTTCCTGCTCTTGCCACACAACTGCTGCCCTCAATTAAACATGGGAATGAAGAAATAATAGTGCATGACTTCCAACCGTGCAGTCAGACAAAACCATGAGTGTGCAACTAGTATCATTTTAATATCTATAAGGATGGTCTGGTCTCATCAGGGAGAAAGAATATAAAAAGAAGGCAGAATCACGTTCCATGTTCTTTGGAACTCCTTGGAAAGTATAGGTAAATATCTTAAGAATCAAATCATTGCTAAATCCAATCGCGTGGTGTGGCAGTGTGGGTCGGAGGGGTTGCCGATTTCTATGTGAATGGAAACACTGAGGTCGTAATATGACTTAAACACAGGGACATGAGCCATGCGACCACTGCCTTCTTTATAAAGCATAACTAGCGTTCAGTGTGTACTAGTCACGGGGTCATAGCCAAGAATTCTGCCACCTTCCTGGCCAGTTTCACTGGTTAACTATTTAAGAAGGAATTCCCCTAATTATGTATGATGATGTCATGGTTTCCTGCGGATGTGTAAGTATCTTTTCCAGCCCAGAGATTGCTGTTTTCTTGGCAATTGTATGGAGTATTATATTTGGCCCAAAAAGTTTCTGGATGCAATCCCTGGAAGACTTACAATTTAGTGTTTACATAAATCTGTGAATACTTTGTTTTTAAAGAATCGTCACATTTAAAATAATTTGGCCTACTAGAGTCAAGGTCACACTTAAAATGTATACTTTATTTATACTTATGACTTTAGGTTGAAAATTTTTTGTTTGTGGAAACATATATTGAAGCATTTGTCACATGTTGAAACATTTAAGACAGCTTAAAGTTCACCATCTTTATATGTGTTACAAAAGTTAACTCAGGAAAGTGTTGTTATGTCCAACAACTGAGACACTAAAGGATATCAAACATATTACTGTATAAATGCAGCTTAAACTATTTTAAAGTTTCATTAGCTATGTTTGTAAATAGGATCAAACATAAGCCAAAGTCCCTTTTAAAGTGATCTTTACAGTTGGTAGATTTACAAATAGCCAGTGGACCCTAAAAGCTTAAGGAAGGACAAGGTTTTTAACTTTGTAGATTTAGCCACTTACATATGAAATCACAAAGCGAAAGCAAATCCTGCAGACAAAAAATTTTGAGAACAAAAAAAATATTTGAGTTACTCAAAGCAACTTCCAAGTCCTCCCTTCCTCCCCCTGTTAACTTGCTGCTCTTCCTCTTCTGCTGCCCGCCCGCCAGCGCCGCTTCCTGCAGGGCCAGTCAGTCATGGGTGCCTTCCAGTCTGCTCCTGTGTGTCCTGCCATCGGCCCTGCCCTCCTCATGCTATGGCTTCTTTGCGCTTTCATGAACTGGCAGAGATCCACCTGTGGAGGCGCTGTTTCACATGCCACAGTTCCAGCCCACTCCCATTGCTGAGAGAGGGTCTGTGCTAAATCCCAGTTGCTGTGGTGGGATGGAATCTCTTGTTCCACGGTGTTCCGCAAAGGACATCCTCAGAGCCAGGAACCCCCCTCCCTGATCCAGTGAGAGAATCTCTGACTATTGCTTTCCTAATCTTTTGTAGAAAACCAGTTGCTCTGAGGCCGCGGGCTCACCTCATGCCCTCCTACATCATCTGTCATCATCCCATCCGCTGACTTGGTCCCTTCCCTACATACTTAATTTTCCTTTCCAACTCTCCTTTTCAAACTTATCCTTCCCTCCCGTTTCCCTAGATCCTAGGCCTCTCCTCACAGCCTGCTTTCCTCTTCAGAAGTCTTGTTTATGACCATGTACATGCCAATCCCTTTCGCACTTAAAAAGTCTCCTGCCCAGACATTTCTGGGCTCCAGACCTAGAGTAGCAACTCCCTACTGGAGACATATTTCCACGTGGATGTCTCAGAGCATGTCCACTCAACATGTCCAAATCTTACGTCATGATATTTCTTGCCAAGGCTGCTCCCCTTCTAGTGCTCTTCATTTCAACACGTAGCACCGCCATCCATCCATCCGGGTACATCTGCTACAGCACTTTGTCCAGTTAATTCTACCTCAAATCCATCCAAGTCTTTTTATTCTTACTGCTGTCATCCTCGTCCAAGCTACCTTCACCTCTCGCCTGGACTACAAAAACAGCCTCCTAAGTTTCTCATCTGCTTTGCCTTCTCTGCAGCTCCTTCTTCACACTGCATCTAGAACAGTTTGTCTAGTAAAAACACAAAGGGAACCACAAATGCAAGCTACTTGCATCATTTTAAATTTCCTAGTAGCTACCTTTAAAAAGGTTAGCAAGAACACATACAGCTCCTAGGGCATTGGAAACTAAAGAGAAAATAAACAAATGGGACTACATCAAAATAAAAATCTTCTGCACAGCAAAAGAAACCATCAACAAAACAACAAGAAAGCCCACTGCATGGGAGAACATATTTGCCAATGTTATCACCAATGAGGATTTAATCTCCAACATTTATAGGGAACTCATACAACTTTAAAAAAGGAAGATAAACAATCCAATCAAAAAATGGGCAAAGGACCTAAATAGACACTTTTCAAAAGAGGACATTCAGAAAGCCAAGAGACATGTGAAAACATGCTCAAAGTCACTAATCATCCGAGAGATGCAAATCAAAACAACAATGAGGTACCATCTCACACCTGTCAGACTGGCTATCATCAACAAATCAACAAACGACAAGTGCTGGAGAGGATGTGGAGAAAAAGGAACACTCGTGCACTGCTGGTGGGAATGCAGACTGGTGCAGCCACTATGAAAGACAGTATGGAGTTTCCTCAAAAAGTTAAAAATGGAACTCCCATTTGACCCAGTGATCCCACTTCTAGGAATATATCCCAAGAAACCAGAAACACCAATCAGAAAGGATATATGCATCCCTATTTTCATAGCAGCACAATTTACCATAGCTAAGATTTGGAAACAGCCTAAGTGTCCATCTGTAGATGAATGGATTAGAAAACTGTGGTACATCTACACAATGGAATACTATGCTGCTGTAAAAAAGAAGGAATTCTTACCATTTGCAACAGCATGGATGGACCTGGAGAGCATTATGCTAAGTGAAATAAGCCAGTCAATGAAAGAAAAATACCACATGATCTCACTCATTTATGGATAATAAAGACCATTATAAAGTGATGAACAAAAATAGATACAGAGGCAGAGCAGCATCGAATAGACTGTCAAACTACAGCACAGAGGGTTGGAGGGGGGGTAAGAAATCAACCAAAGGACTTGTATGCATGCATATAAGCATAACCGATGGACACAAGACACTGGGGGGGGGGGGGGGAGGGGGAGGGGAGGCCGGAGAAGGTCAAGGGGGGGAAAAAAAGAGACATATGTACCACTCTTTGTAATATTTTAAGCAATTAAAAAAAAAAGGTTAGCAAGAAACAGGTAAAATGGATTTTAATTACATTTTATTTAACCCAAAATATTATAATTTCAATATGTAATCAATATTTTTAAAATGAGGTACTGTACATTCTTTTTTTCTTATAAAGTACTAGAGGCCTGATGCACAAAATTCATGCAAGGGGCTTGGCCTTTGAAGCCCCGGCCCCTGCCCACTGGTCATTCCGGAAGGTCATTCTGGAAGTCATTTCACTGCCCAGTCTAATTAGCATAGTAGCTCTTTATTTATAGGACTAGAGGCCTGATGCACAAAAATTCGTGCCAGAATAGGCCTTCCTTCCCTGGCTATCGGCACCTGGGACCCGTGCTGCTTTCCTCCAGCCCCAGCTTCCTCAGGAAGGATGTCTGGAATGACGTCCAGAAGATGTCCGGTCTAATTAGCATATTACCCTTTTGTTATTATAGATTCTAAATCCAGTGTGTATTTTAGCTTTACAGCACATCTCAACTAAAACCAGCAACACTTCAAGTATTCAGTAGCCATGTGTAGCTAGTAGCTACCATTATTGGACAGTAAAGAAGATCTTCAGTGATCTTTTTAACAATGCAAATCAGATCTCTTTCTCCACCCCGCGTTTAAAATCCTTTTGTGGGGGGGTGATAAGAGATCAACCAAAGAACTTGTATGCATATGAACATAACCAATAGACACAGACAATTGGGGGCCGGGGGCATGAAGGCCAGGGCTGAGGGGCAGGGGCAGGCTGGGAGAGGACAAGTGGGGGGAGGGACATATGTAGTACTTTCAACAATAAAGAATTTTAAAAAGCACTCAAAAATTTTTTGTGGCTTCCATATTGTTCTTAGGATTAGGACCGGGATACTTAAGAGCCTACAAGGCCGTGCAGGGTCTGTGGTGTATTTCTGCTTAAACTGCCGGCCTCTCCTCCTTGTCCCCTCACCTTCTGTGTACCAGCCACATTAGCTTTCCAGACATACAGAGTTCCCACCCGCCACAGGCCCTTTGCATGTGCTGTTCCCTCTGTCGTCCATGCTATCCTCTACCACCATCCCCTCCATCATCACCACATCTTCACCACCATCATCATCTCCAGTATTATCACCACTACTACCCCCCACTTCACCATCACCATCAACTCCACCATCACCACTACCTCCACTGGCCCTGCCATCCATCCCCAGCTGTAGACCCACTTCTCCTTCAGGTCTCAACTCACCTCCACTCCCCTTACTCTTCAGCCTCGCTATGTGTTATTTTCCTTCACAGCATTTAGCTTAGTTGGCAACTATATCATTCCACTTGTGAGATCAATGCATGTTTCTCTCACTAGGGCCGTAAAAAGGAATTGTTTGCTTTAGCTCACCATGGTAACCTCAAAGCTCACCCTGTAACTTGTACACAGTAGATTTCAATAAAACTTTTGAATAAGTAAATGAATAAATCAGGGTGTCGGGAAATAAAGAACCAGAAAATGGGGCACACAATGGAGCTTGAAGAAAGAAGTCAATAAAAAAAAAAAAAGAAGAAGTCAGTGAACACAGTCAGGTTCAGCAGGTAGAATCCAAAGTGGGGAAGGAGGTATGGGAGGTGATTACTTCTGTTGAGACACTATCTGTGCTAAGATCTCTGTTAATTGTTTTATGTGTGTTTGCTTAATCCTGTAACAAGTCTATGAGTCAGGTTTTATCTGAGTTTTAAATTCAAAGAGGTTCAGAAGGGTTCAGAAACTTGCTAAGTCTGATTTCAAAGCCTGCCTGCTATGCATTTCACCAGGTCCTTGTAGACAACTTCCCACACTTCATAATCTTGCCAGACTTGTTATTCACTGAAAAAATGGCCGAATGCTCAATAATAGAACAGCTGAATTGTTTCTAGTACGTGTGCGTGCGTGTGTGTGTGTGTGTGTGTGTGTGTGTGTGTATCTGATGTATATGTATCCATTTGTTGCTAGGTGTGTTTTTTAACAAAAATGTTGCCCAAAATGCATTTCACAATTCAAGTATGATTGCCTCATCTGAGAATCTTAAGCAAAAGTAACCCTGCAAAAAATGATGTCATTTATTATTTTAAGTCCAAGAAAGAAGTCAAATGATGATTGAATAATGGCTCGAGTATGGGACACTCTCAAATGTCAGTTACTTTTCCTTCCTGGTTATGTGAGGTTCTGCATATCCTGTACCTAACAGAATGCTTGGCGTACACAAAGGGTTCAAAAATAGCTCTTATTATTATCATTTTCCATCCTGGCTCATTGCAGCTCTTCATTTATTTCTTGCAAACACACTAAAATACAGGTTCTTAAACTATGCTGGCTCTACAGGCCATACTGAATCCCTGCCGTAAGTCAGCTTCGGGATTGACATGGGACAGTCATCAACGGTGGCCCATGTACCACAGATTCAAGCTGAGATGACTCATTTCCAGGGCTCAGCACAATCCAGCTGTGTCCATGTCACATCAATATGGGAACACCAGAGCATGGCTCATGAGAATAAGTGCTTTGGCCCTGACCAGTTTGGCTCAGTGGATAGAGCATTGGTCTGCAGACTGAAGGGTTCCAGGTTCGATTCCAGTCAAGGGCATGTACCTTGGTTGTGGGCACATCCCAAGGATGTGTGCAGGAGGCAGCTGATCAATGTTTCTCTCTCATTGATGTTTCTGACTCTCTATCCCGCTCCCTTCCTCTCTGTAAAAAAATCAATAAAATATAATTTTAAAAAGGAAAAAAAAGAATAAGTGCTTTGCAGTCAGGTTGACTTGGTTCAAACCTTGCCTCTTACACACGCTAGCTTTATGTCTGAGCCATCACAAGACTCAGTTTTCACATCTGTTACATGGTTGCCATCTACCCTGACCGGGAATTGAACCTGCAACCTTTCCGTGCACGGCACAATGCCCAATCAACCGAGCCACTCCTGCCAGGCGGAGAGGCATACATTATCAAGAAAGAATTATTCTTTGTGTGACCTGTTAAGAACTAACTGGGCAAAAATCCTCTATGGGAAGTTGTGCCACAGAAAATATTCACTTGGACAAATAAGTTCCTTGGATAAAAGGCAAGTACAATAAGCCCTCACTTAACATCTTCTACAGCAGCTGTCACCAACTGTGGTCCGCGGACCACTGGTGGTCCCTGAGGCCCGAAAGGTTGGCGACCGCTGTTCTATAGGTTCCTGGAAACTGTGACTTTAAGTGAAATGACATATAACAAAATCAATTTTACCACAGGCTGATTGACATAAACAAGAGGTAAGGAAAATATCTATGGCATACTCTAGTCACAAAAACTTCTAAATAAAGACCCCAAACACCTCTATTATTAAACAGTGAAATAAATGTGAGATAGACACACAGTTAAGAAAGATGAATAAACAAATGAGTTATTTTCCAACCTGCTCATTCCAGTTCGAGGTCGCAGGTGGCTGGAGCCTCTCCCAGCAGCTCAGGGCACAAGGCAGGACCCACCCCCACAGGACACTGTCCACCGTCCACCGCAGGGCCCATCACATACCCACACCCAGACTGGGGCAATGGAGACACACCAAGCCACCGCACATGCACACTTTGGGAAAAAACGAATTCCTGGAGAGAAGCCACGCAGACATGGAGAGAAAGTGCACACACCACACAGACACTGGCCCCAGCTGGGAGTCCTTTTTTCCCCTCATGAACAACATAATAAAAGAACACTGAACCAAACAACGTTTTCCAAGCACCTGCTGCACACTGAAGAATGTAAACATTATTGGGCTTTCGATGTTAATACGAATATTGTTTCCTTCTTACCAACCAGATGAGCTCAGGTTCTCTCAGAAAATGAGAGTGTTGCCTGACCAGTGTGTGTCTCAATGGTTGAGTGTTGACTCATGAACCAAGAAGTCACTGGTGGATTCCTGGTCAGGCACACGCCCGGGTTGTGGGCTCGAGCCCCAGTAGGGGGCATGCAAGAGGCAGCTGATGGATGATGTTTCTGTCTATCCCTCTCCCTTCTTCTCTCCCCAAAACCAATAAAAACATTTTAAAAAAGAAAATGGGAGTGTTGATGGCATAGGTGCAGGTGCAGGTGCAGGTTTGGAGCAGAGGGTATTGCCTCATGCAGGTTCAGTTGGGACAGTGAAAGAAAAGGATCTGGAAGAAGGGGGTTGCCTCTGAAATAATTTTCCTTCCTGTTTATGCGAGGTTCTGCATATCCTGTTCCTAACAGAATGCTTGGCATACAGAAAGCTTTCAAAAATTGTAAGAGTCCAGGGAAGAGGAGGGGTAGATCAAGGAGGTAGGGAGGAACCCTCTTAATGAAATTTTATTTGTGTTTGCCTCAGGCTTAATCTGCAGGCCCCACAATAACTCACTGATTACTCTCTTGGAGGAAGAGAGAGAGAGAGAGAGAGAGAGAGAGAGAGAGAGAGAGAGAGAGAGACTTGGGACTTGGCTTTGGCAAGAAAAGGACATTGCTTTCTTTTCCAAGAATGAGGAAGTATTCTAATAAGTTTTCCCCGCACTCACAGAAACACTGCAACACAGAAACACTTCCCTGTTTGTCAACCTTAGAAACTTGTGTACTGGGCAATACCAGCCATGCCAGGAACTGGTACAGGACAACTTTGTTCTGCCCCACCTAGTGAGTGGCCACATTGAAATTCCGCTTTTGCATAATGTTTCAAAGAAAGATTGCAATTTTAGGAAATGAAAGTGACTGCTGTGGAGGACCTGGACTCCCTGTGGTGTTGAAGCTATCTGTCCAGGAAGCGATTAGCAAGGCCAGGGTTGAAAGGGAGGATGGGAAAAGAACAATAACTACCAAGCACCTACTAGAAGTATGTTTTCAGTTATGCCATGTTGGTTCAGCAGTTCCTTTTGTCAGGCTTGGTGTTAGTTGCTGGGTGAACAGCACACAAGTCAAGTCATGGTCCCTGCCCTCAAGAAGCTCACAGCTTTGGGGGAAGAGATAAATTGAGCCAGTAATTCCAAAGGGACCATATAAACAACATCACACATGAGGCAGAAGTCTCTTAGCATCCCTGTGGAAAAAATTATGAGCCGGCGTTGCAGATGGGCAACCTGAGGCCCAGGGAGGTTAGAGAAGCTCATAAGAAGTATAGTCAGGATTTGAACTCCAGACATCTAAATCCTCTTTCTTTCTTTTTAAAAAATATTATTTTATTTTTACATTTAATATTATTGAATTGCTGGACAGTTGGAGTGGCATCTGGGCCTGTTTGGGGATCAATTTGTTATTGCAGCATAACCTAGCCTATCCCAACTAATACAAAAATCAATTCTGGATTTTGGATATTATTCTGATTTAATACATTTTTTAATGAAAGAAGGAAAGCAAATAAGTAGTTGGTTTCTCTTTGGGAGCTCTGTGGAGCTAGATCACGTGATGCATTGAGGAACCTGGACTGACCTGGGACTGCCTGCCCCTTGTGTTGTAGGAAGGGATTGCTTTTCATATGGAATTTGAACTGAGTCGCCATGCACCACTGCAGTAGGGTAGCCTATTCAATCCCCATGTCTCTGGGCTTGTTCTGTTCCTTCAGTTTTTATTTATTTTTTTAAACATATTTTATTGATTTTTTACAGAGAGGAAGGGAGAGGGATAGAGAGTCAGAAACATCGATGAGAGAGAAACATTGATCAGCTGCCTTCTGCACACTCCCTACTGGGGATGTGCCCACAACCAAGGTACATGCCCTTGACTGGAATCGAACCTGGGACCCTTCAGTCCGCAGGCTGATGCTCTATCCACTGAGTCAAACCGGCCAGGGATGTTCCTTTAGTTTTTAAAAGATTTCAAAAAATTTCTACACCCACTGTGAATGAATAAATATGCAGCCAGCCAGACGAAATGAACCTGAAATGATAGTGGGTGAATTTTTTGTTTGTCTTCAGCTTCTAAAATAAGAGTTTTATAAATACTATGTACATTCTACATACATAAATACTAAATATGTACATTCTGATTTACTGACATCTTCTCTGGACTCCAGTTAGGAACACTAAATTGTTCAAATGTCTGGGTCACACCAAAATAATTATTTTTAAATGTTCATTTGAGTTTGCATAAATGTTATAGGATATGTATTTTTTAAAAGTTGTATTTTAAAGGTGACTTTTACACTATTTGTCCAGTATTTTGATTAATTGTCATTAGACTGCCTTGCATTTTGTATGTTGGTTATGTATTTAAAGGCATTCTTATATGTGTTTAGTCCTAACCCAACTAATTACTACATACCTCATTTTATAGGAATTTTATTAGGGAATGCTTGGTGAAAGTTTCACTTTGCCTTGGCCTTTAAATTCTGTCCTTTTATAGCATGATGAACATTTTATTAGACTTTAGCATTTGTTTTTAGCATACTTACTTTTCCCCATTGTTAAATAAAAAATGCTTTCGCTTAAGATTTAATTAAAAGTTATTTTTTTTGGGGGGGGGGAGGTGGGGTGATAGTAGCACATGCTTGTACTAGACAATACAAAAATGAAGATACAAATCACTCCCAATCCCACCCACTAGGTGATGCATCCCCCCATATTCCGTGGGCTCATACTGTATGTCACTTTGTGTCCCACTGTTTCATTGCCTGTGCCACCCTCACAGTGATTTTTAGCGGTGTCCTAGTATTCCAACATCTGCATGGACTATAATTTGAACATATTCTTATTGTAGAACATGCATTTCCAAGTCGTCACTGTTCTGATGAGCATGCTTGCACGTTGTTGGTGCTGGGCAGAATAATGACCCTTGCCATTCACCTCCTAGACTCTCATCACCTCCTTCAACACACCTCCCTCCAGAATGGTGAGGACACCAGGGACAGTTGCTAGACAGACTCAGGATCACGCTCTCTCCTTGTCTGACTGGTCCCATGGCATTTTGCACATCTGACCTCTCGGCCTCTTGGCTTCCTCCTACCCTGTCAGCGGTTCCTCTCAGTCTACTCTGCTCCTGCCTCCTCTTCTCCACTTCTCCACATGAGGGTGTCCAGGCTCAGACCTCAGAATTCTTCTTCTCTCCAAGAGGCCTCATTCACTCCCATCACCTTAATACCATCAAGAGGCTGAAGATGTCCCAGTGGGTGTCCCCAGCCCTAAACTTCACCAGCTTCAAATCTGCAGATGCAACTGCCTGCGTGACTTCTCCGCTTCACACGGTCCAACTCGCAACGCCTGTCCTGCCTCCAACCGGACCCTCCCCAAACGCTCTGCTCTCATCAACAGCATCACCTTGACTCGGCTCTCAGGGCCCCATCAACACAACTCCACCCCACCAATCAGCATGTTTTCTTATAACAAACCAATTCTCCCCGTCATCTCCACTGTGGCCGCGGATGTCTAGTCGGTGTTACTGTTACCTCTGCACCCAAAGAACCTTTTCTCTATTCAGCTGGCAGTGATTTCTTTGAACCTCAAATCAGATAACATTTCTTCTCTCCTAAAATGCTCCCGTGGCTTCCCAGCACAACTTGAGTAAATCCCATCTCTTGTCGGTGGCCTACAAGGCCTTATGGGGGCAGCCTCTGCCCACTTCCAGGGCCTCACCTCTTTCCCCTGTGGCCCTTGCTCTCCAGGCCCCAGCCACACGGGCCTCCTGCCCCAGGGCCTTGGCACCTGCCCTTTCCCGGGCAGCAATGCTTTGCCTGTTGATCTTGGCACAGCTGGTTCTTTCTTGCTGTGCAAGTTTTAGCTCTTTGAGGTCAATCGGGATGAAAGGGGGAGTTTGTAATACTTTAAACAATAAAGATAAAAACAAAACAAATTAATACTTAAAGAAAGAAGGAAAAGAAAATTGATTTTTTTAAAAAAAGCTTTGCTTCTTTAGACTTTCCCTGACCACCTGTTGCCCCTCCCCCATTTATCACATCACCATTTCATGGCCCTCAGAGCACGCAGCAGTGTCCAAAACATTCCTTGAATCTTTTGCTTGTGTCTTTTCTGTCCCTCTTTCTGGAATGTGCCAGCAGAGCAGGACCTAGTCCAGCCGTGGGCAAACTACGGCCCGCGGGCCGGATCCGGTCCGTTTGAAATGAATAAAACTAAAAAAAAAAAAGACCGTACCCTTTTATGTAATGATGTTTACTTTGAATTTATATTAGTTCACACAAACACTCCATCCATGCTTTTGTTCTGGCCCTCCGGTCCAGTTTAAGAACCCATTGTGGCCGAGTCAAAAAGTTTGCCCACCCCTGACCTAGTCTGTCCTGTTCGCCAGTGAAGGGCCCCTGGGACTGGTCCCAGCTCCTAGACGGTACTCAGTAAATATTTTAAACTAAGAAAAACTCCCAGTTTCCCCATCATTGAGTTTGGCCTTAGGACTAAAGGTAATATTCCAGTAAAAGTGAAGGTTTGTACTTTCTTCTGTATTCAGTGGAAGGACTTGTTTGGGTTTCTCATGTTTTCCTGACGGGGAATTGAGGGATCAATGAAAGTAGGAAAGTGAATTGGATCAATGAGCACAACATACATCTAAGGCAGCGGTTCTCAACCTGTGGGTCGCGACCCCTTTGGCGGTCGAATGACCCTTTCACAGGGGTCGCCTAAGACCATCCTGCATATCATTACGATTCATAACAGTAGCAACATTACAGCTATGAAGTAGCAACGAAAATGATTTTATGGTTGGGTCACAACATGAGGAACTGTATTTAAAGGGCCAGAAGGTTAAGAATCACTGATCTAAGGCCTCATATGCTCCCCAGCGGGAAAGTTTTGAATTTTATACTGAACATGAATTTTTTTTTTTTTTGTGGTAAAACATACATTACACAAAACTTACCATTTTGATTATATGTACAATTTGGTGACATAAAGTACATTGGCATTGTTGTGCAACTATCACCACCATCCATCTCCAGAACTTTTTTTTTCAAATCTTTTCAAACGAAAACTGTACACATTAAACCAGGGGTCCTCAAACTTTTTAAACAGGGAGCCAGTTCACTGTCCCTCAGACCGTTGGAGGGCCTGATTATAGTTTTTAAAAAAACTATGAACAAATTCCTATGCATACTGCACATATCTTATTTTGAAGTAAAAAAACAAAACGGGAACAAATACAATATTTGTATTTGCATGTGGCCCGTGGGCCGTAGTTTGAGGACCCCTGCATTAAACAATCACTCCCCATTTCCCCCTCCCCCCGCAGCCCCTGGTAATCGCCGTGGTACTTCTGTCTCTATGAAGATGACTGTACTAGGTACCTCCCAGAAGTAGAACTGTAAGGCATTTGTTCGTTGACTGGCTTATTTCACTGAGTAGAATGTTTTCATGGTACATACACATAGTAGTACATATAGAATTTCCTTTCTTTTTAATTTGATTTTACAGAGAGGAAGGGAGAGAGGAAGGGGGGAGGGAGGGAGAGAAAGAGAGAGGGTAGAGAGAGGGAGGGAGAGAGAGAGAGAGAGAGAGAGAGAGAGAGAGAGAGGAGAGAAACATCAATTTGTTGTTCCACTTATATATATATTCACTGGCTGATGGTTGTATGTGTCCTGACTGGGGTTCCAATCCACAACCTTGGCATATCAGGATGACACTCTAACCAACTGAGCTACCTGGCCAGGGCCAGAATTTCCTTCCTCTTTTTTTTTGTTAATCGTCACCCAAGGATATTTTTCCCACTGATTTTTAGAGTGGAAGGGAACTGGGGAAGAGAGAGAGAGAAACATCAATCTGAAGGGGGACACATTGATTGGCTGTCTCCCACACATACCCCGACAAGACCAGGATCGAACCTGTAACCCAGGTATGTGCCCTTGTCAGGGAATCAAACCCGTGACCCTTTGGTGCATGGGCTGACACTAACCACTGAACTACACCATCCAGGAAGAATTTCCTTCCTTTTTGAGGCTCAATATCCCATTATATGTACTTATCATGTTTTCTTTATCCATACATCCATCAGTGGGTATCTAGGCCAGCGGTCGCCAACCGGTGGTCCATGAGGTCCACCAAAGGTTGGCTACCGCTGATCTAGGCTGTTTCCACCTTTCGGCTGTTGGGTATAATGCTGCTATGAACACAGAAGCACAAACCTTTATTCAAGTCCCTGCTAACAATTCTTTTGGGCCTATACCTAGAACCTAAACTATTTTTAACATTATTCAGTATTGGGGGCTTCACCCGCATCACGATTCTAACTTGGCAGCCTGAGAGGTTTCTAGTGTCCTGGCATGCTTGCGGGTGCGCCTTGCAGAGGGCAGTCCCGGATTTACTGTACGCTGGCCCTCCTTTGTGCCAGGCGCCCACACACCCCGTGGCAAAGCGAAATCAACTCAAAGCAAGTAAACCCAGTGGTCCACTCAAAACTATCTCCTAGAGAATTTCCAACAAAGAGGAAACAAAAAGCAGCAAGGAGAGATTTTTATTAAAAGTTAAAAACATTTTCAAAATTTACACACGCCGATAGAGAAGTCCACCACCCCAGGGACTGCTCGAGTCACGGATGAGCAGACACAAGCCAGCCTGGCAATAATGCACCCGACCTGACCCTGAGGGCCTGTATTTGGAGTAAGGCTGCTCACTCAGGGAAACCAAATGCTACTGGAAAGTCCCTGCTGCTGTCCCGCCCAGTGACTGCCCTAATGGAGGGGCGGGACATTCTGGCCAGACCTGGACAGGCAGAACAGGGTTAGGCTCGTCACTTCACTCCCGTGGCCACCAGGACCAGAGAGAACCACCCTCCTCCCTGAGCTGAGTCCCCAGGCAAGCGACTGGCTGCTCAGCTGGGCTTTCCCAGTCAGCAGTTCTCAACCCCGCCTGCATGCTACAATCAATGGAGACCTTGGAAAGAAAGATGCTGATTGCCCTAACAGGTTTGGCTCAGTGGATAGAGCGTCGGCCTGCGGACTCAAGGGTCCCAGGTTCGATTCTGGTCAAGGGCATGTAACTTGGTTGTGGGTACATCCCCAGTTAGGGGTGTGCAGAAGGCAGCTGATCGATGTTTCTCTCTCATTGATGTTTCTAACTCTCTATCCCTCTCCCTTCCTCTCTGTAAAAAATCAATAAAATATATTTAAAAAAAAAAGAAACAAAGATGCTGATCGCCTGGTACACTGGTCAGTGACATAAGAATCTCTGGGAATGTCACCTTACCGACTTCATTGTTTGCAAGCTGCCTTGGGGGTTCTGACGTGCATGGGGGCGGGGGGAGGGGGAGATACACAGCAGCCACTTCTATCCCAGTTCCCACCTCCCAGAAGCCTTCCTGGTCCTGACTGAAAGCATTTGGCATGTTGGACACACTGCTTGAGGTATAAAGTAATGGCATATGGGTGCTTAGTTTCTACTACTGATTTGTGAAGGGTAAAAAAAAAAAAAAAAGAACGCACCCAGATTTCATTAAAAAAGGTTTATTTTCATATAAAAGTGCCAAAATATCCACCAATGTCGTAATCTATCTCAAGAACCAGTTTACGCTAGTCATCAAAACACAAGCCTCTTTATTCACATTGTTTAAAAATCAAACGCTTCTCACACATTCCCACAGTAGCTCGAGTCCCTAGGCAGTGGGAAATTCGCGTTCCTATTGGCCGTGGTAGTCCATATGTCCAGGTTCATGTAGGCACGAAACGGGTTGAACCCCGGGTAGTATTCCTTGCACATGACCGCCGGGTTCTCCATGTGAGTTGAATGTTCCGTGGTGGGGCTGATGGGGCAGCAATTTTCATACACATCGCTTTGAGGGGCCCAGATGGAACCAAAAAGTCCAGACATTGGAGATAAGCTTCGGGTGCTTGTGAGGTAGGGCTGATGTAAAGGAGGAGGGGGAAAAGGAGATGTTTTTTAAAAAAAGAAATGTATTTTTTTAAAAGTCTTAGAAAGGCAACGTCAAGCTTGAATGTATAGATACTGCAATGGTATCCATCCAAGTCACTTGGGCGCTATTAAACTATTCTCAACCATCCATGTTGCTTTAACTCCATTTTCCACAAACGCAGGGTTGTGAAATCCTCATCTAACTGGGTAAACTTACTTTCAACCCAAGCAAGGACCCACAGTTGAAATGTCCTCTCTGTAAAAATCTGCTGAGTGGCTCTGAAAGGGGGAAGGCGTAGGACTTTTAAAAATCATTTGGTCTGGCCCTGCCAAGGCATTAAGAGTGAGAGTTCATTAAATGTTTGGCCAAATATAACGGGCTAATTCTTAAGTTGGTCATTTTGTATGAGTCCTCAAATGATGTTATAAATATCCAAATGGCCCTTGGGAGGAAAAAGGCCCCCCCACCCCTGACCTAAAGGAAGCAAGCCTGGCTTTAGGTGATCCGAACCCAACTCTTATTGCTACATGAGACCAGGATTAAAAAAACAGCAAGAAACTGGAGGTGCCCCAGGGCCACAGCGAGGGCTGGGCAGCACTGACCGGATTGCTGACGAGACCGGGGTGTCCCCAGGCGGTCGGCATGTTGGGCGGGGTGTTCCAGGTAGACTGCGAGTTGTGATCAATAAAGTCTGTCTGAATTTCAGCAGGACACGGGAAGCCATTGGGGTAATTCATGTTTTCTACAAAGAACGGGAGACATCAACGCACGTAAACATTTTTATGGGGTGAACTGAATTCTCACTCTCAGCAAAAAGACTCTCAAGGCCTTCCTTACTGTAAGGACAGGCTAAAGACAGACACAGCATACTCACTCTGTGAACCGGGAGTTCCACTGCCACTCCCAGGTTTAAAACTGTTTGTCAGACACATCACCTGGAAGCCCTCAGGGAAGGTCTACCTCTGGGCTTATGTCCTATATATTTGATGATTTGATGGGATCTTTCTGATACACAGGATGCACTATTCTACTACTACAGATGTGAATCACGTCAAGCTTCTTACCAGCCCTTAAAAATTTTATTACCTATCATGCCAACCTCAGCCACCTGCATATATACCATAGGGACTGACAATGGCAATACCAAGCCAAGCACTTAGCTAAGAAGATAATACACACAAGCCTCAGAAGCATAGGAAGAAAGCTACCACGGCACCCCCTTGTGGTTAACATAGAGCAATGCATGTATCAAAACCCACATTAGTGCAATATCTAATATACCGCTCACTGTGTCTCTGCAAATTTAGCTCAGTATGACAAATCATGAGTGTTCTGTAACGTACAGTAAGAGAATTTTCCAGCTTATCAGGGGAATCTGATATCTCTTATTGTTTATTACAACAGGTGCCTGAGCCCAAGCACTGGCAATTTCCCACCATTTTCCCTCCAAGCTTCTTTCCTTCTGCAGCACCACCGGGGCAGAGCATCAGGACATGCTGAGGAGCAAGCAGGGAGAGGTTCTATTTCACGTGGCCTGGCTGCCTAAGAAGAGGAGACGACCACTAGCGCCCCAGCCTCCCATGGGGAATCCACAATGTCAGGTCCACATAAAGCCAATGACCTGGTTCTCTCTTCGGGTGACTGGTAGAAGCCCCCAGACACCCAGGTGTACAGGGCTTTTTGAGGCCACAGAAAATTATATATGGCAGGGTATGCATAACTAGACCCACACAAAAGCCGTCAGCAGCCTCCTGCAAGGTCATTCTCAGAGGCCACTCAATGTTAAAGGCACACTCTTAACAACAACAAGATAAACAAATAAACAACCACCAAAAATAAAAACAAGCTCATGAACACAGCGGGCCTTCTCCTGGTTGCCAGAGGTGGGGGTGGGGGAATATGCAAAACGGTTCAGGGGCTTGCGAAGTACAAACTTCCAGGGATAAGATAAACCAGTCCTGGGTTGTCATGTACAGCACGGTACTGTAATTAATACTGTACTGTATATTAGAAGTCGCTAAGAGAGTAAATCTTAGAAGTTCTCACCACAAGAAAAGAAAACTATAAGTATGCATGGTGAGGGATGCTAACTAGATGTTGGGTGGTGATCATTTCTCAATATACACAAAGGTCGAATTATGATGCTGTACACCTGACATGAATATAATGTTATGTCAACTACATCTAATTTTTTTAAGACACATGCTTCTGCAGTGAGTGCCTTAAGGCCAAACACTTCCTGCTTGGACTTTCTGAGAATAAAAGAATGGCACTGGGCTTGTTCAAACAGCTTTTACCTTCCGGAAAGGCGTTGTAATCGTTCAATTCCAACGGACAGTACACATTGGGGAACTGGCCTTCGCAAGTTGCACTCCAATCAATGAAACTGCTACAAAAACAAAAACAAGAGGTCTCGTTTCAGAAACAGGGTGTCAACAGATCACGTAAAGAAAGAAGAAAGCAATTGTATTGCCCAGCATCCTGATCACTGCTAAATCCTCAATTTTGGGAAATAAAAGATGTACTTTCTCCAGTCACAGGATCAAAGGTTTACTTAACGCTCATCACCGATGACATTCCATGGCAGGACAGACGCTCGGACGAGGAGCACACTCCCTGCATAACCAGGATACGTAACCAGGGGCAGAACGAGGCCGTGGTGATCAGCGCTGAGGAAGAGCCACTGGCCTACCTGAAGCGTCTTAGCTCACATCGGAAGGACTGACACACGTCCTGCTGTGCAAATGTCCACCCCCCATGCAGAGCAGGGCCAGCATTCGCCTTGGGTAAATCACGACTACAAAGACACTCTGATCACTGTTATCAACTGGGTTCTCATTCCAGAAACAAGAAAGGAAATACCACTGTAATCAGCTGACCTCCCCCCAAAAAGAATTCAAATGGATTCTGTGGCGAAACACAGATATGCACAGTTTCTCAAGGTTTCATAATTCAATGACACAGTCACAGCCATGGACAAATTTAGGGAACGGCCATTATATAACTATTTTTTAATACTCAAATTATTTTGACCTTTTAAAAATGTGACTGTGTTCAAGATTCATAGCATGAAAAAATGGAAATCTTTGCACTGTTGGGGGCGGGGGGTAGGAATTAGGAGTGACTGCTTTTTCAATTTTGCCTTTAATATATTGATAGCCCATCTTTTCATTTTAAAGAAAGGAAAGCAATGATGTGGTCTCCAGCTGTATTATCTATTACTTTCATTTCCTTTTCTGTTTCTCTCGATGCCCGGTTTGTTCTTTTCTAAGACATCACAACACAACTCCGAAAGGCAGATGGCAACGCCCAGTGGCTGAAGTAGCTGGGGAAGGAGGCTCGGCCCTCAATTCTGTGAGGACAACCTAACAGGTGGAATTCCAGTTCCCACCACAAGCCCTCAGGCCCAGGAAGGCAGGCGGCTGTCAGCCAACAGACCTGTACCTGTTGTGCACGGGGGCCTGTCCCTGCACCACTCCGGGCACCGGGTTCTCCAGGGCGCAGTTGAAGCCGCTTGTCACACACACGGGCTGCGTGGGCCACAGGTCTCCAGGGGGGTAAAGACCTGAGGAAGAGAGCAAGGCCTCTCAGTGCCCCTTCTCCCCCGAGGAAACACCCCCGTGTCACCCCCACACGCTGACCACACCTGCTCCCCCCACTCCTTTTGGGGTATAGTTTCCAAATATACAGCAGAAGTAGAGCATGCTGCTTCGACCTTTACTTCAGATGCTGTACGCCTGTGATCGAGGTGAGAAGCGAGCCAAGGAAGTGTGAGGAGGTGAGCTCTGGGCACGGGGGACAGAGCGAAGTGTGCAGCCCCCGCAGTGGGAGTGTGTCCTGTGAGTTCAGAACAGCCAGGAGCCAGACAGCACAGAGCCTGGTGGGCCCCGTGGAGGACGTGGGCACTGACTTTGGTCAGATGGAAAGCGCCTGGCAGGTTCTGAGCAGAGTGGCTGCCGGGAGGTCAGTCTCCACAGGCTCCTTGCACTTCTGTACATCCTGCAAGCAGAGGCCCTGGGTGCCTCTGTTCTGGACCATCTATTCAAGGATGTTCGCTAAGCAAAAGCCTCGCATCATACGGTGTCTCCCTCAGGAGCAGAGGGAGACATGCCTACTGCCTGTTATAAAAGACACAGGTTCCCTAGGCTTAAGGTTCCCTCCTGCAATGCAAGCCACACGTATGCAAGCACCTGGGCCCGTTCAAGTCACCCTGCAATGTCTGGGACCAAGGGGAATTAATGCAAACATGTGATACTCATGCACCTGGCTAGGCCCCAGCCGTATTTCCATTTTATGTGGGAATAAATGGCCTGGTGCAGGAGTGAGGCAGCATGGAGGCTGGGATAACAGACGTGTAGGACGTGGGGAGGTGGGGAAGGAAGAGGAGAGGGCGGGGAACGCAGAAGTAGGCTAAGGTGCTGGAGCCTCACCCTTCGTGTGCTTTCTAACGGGACCTCCCCATGGGAAAGGTGCACTAAACACAGGGGTAGCCCCGCACTAGCCCGGAGCCCTTGTTCCTGGGCTACAGGAGGGAGCCCAGTGTCAGTGCAGAGGGGGCGGCCGAAGGCAGAGGTTCCCAATGATGCAGGTGCAGAAGGCAGGTGCCTTCCCAGTGCACTAAAGCCCATGACATGGTTCGGAGAAGAGGGCACTGGGGCAATGGCCCCACCCCGCCCAAGCCCCCAGCCCACGACGTAGGACACCTGCACCTGGTGGTGTCTGGAGCAAGAGAAACTAGCCTCACCTTTATCTTCTTCGACACCTGCAGGCCCGGCAGGAAGGCTGGGACAGGGAGGCTCTGCATATTGTGGGAGACTCGTCACGTTGCTGTGGGGAAAGCGAGAAAAGGGACATCGCTGATTTTTTCTGTACAAGGAAATACTGAAGTTGTATGACCAAGTCTCGTTGAGTGTTTACACGAATCCCTCCCCCAAGAAACCTATGGATACTAGAGACATACGGTTGACAGCCAGGAAAGGGTGGAGGAGTATTAAGACCCAGCAAAGTCGTCCTGTAATAATCAACTAAGCCATTTTGACTAAGGTCACCAAGGCCATCTACAGCACACATCTGCCTGCCACCAGCTGGCAGCAATTCTTAACCCCTGGTTTACTTTCTACAGCTCACAAAAACGGTTCTTACAGAGCTTTCCTTGTACCCTTACTGAGTGTTCATTTTCACCAACTCACCTATTTAATTTGTTTAAATATATTTTTATGGATTTCAGAGAGGAAGGGAAAGGGAGTGAGAGATGGAAACATCAATGATGAGAGAGAATCCCTGACTGGATGCATCCTGCACGCTCCCTACTGGGGATGGAGCCCGCAGCCCAGGGATGTGCACTGACCATGAATCAAACCGTGACCTCCTGGTTCATAGGGCGATGCTTAACCACTGAGCCGGCTCACCAACTTATTTTAATGACATCCTATCCTCTCACAAAGTGGCCGATGCCTAAGAAGATGAATTTTGTCTCTCGCTCTGAAACCCTCTCCTCCTGCATGTCCTCCTCCCTCTCACTCAATAGAAGGTTTGTGTTCATTTTGTCCGATGCTGCTGCAAGCATCACCCGGTGGGACTGTAAACACGGAGTATCTACCAGGTTCTTTCAAAACTTCCTAGATCGTCAATGCTTGGCTTTATTTCAAGTCCCAGCAAAGAGGAGACGATGTCCATTCTTATAACAACAGTGTCTTCTTTCTACTTTCAGGATGGGAGGCTTTCTGACACAGTCACATCACAGGAAGGACCAGCGATACCAGAGACACCTCCACATGAACTGTGGTCCCTTGGAAGGACACCCCTGTCTGAATTACTAGTAAAATCAGATTTCACCGCCTCACATCCTTCAAACGTTTTCAGACCTTACCCTGCAGAACCAGGTACGAGGCGGAAACACGCCGACAGAAAAAGCAGTGCATGAAGCACACGGAGAATGCCGGGCAGTGGAAAACTTACGGGGGGTTGCAGATGTTATGGCAAAGGTTCAAGGAGATGGGCGTTTCTGGAGGAAAGTCGTTCTGTGAAACACTGTCTCCTGCATCAAAGCGAAAGAATTATCACAAGTTTTTCCAAACATAATTCACCTGCATGATGTCTTATAATGCAAATGGTTAATATCATTAACCCCTAATGAGTGGTTTATTTTTCACTTTAAACTGATCGTCACACATTTAGTAATTTTATTATTAAAATGTCTTATAATTTATCTTTTATTTGAAAACCCAACATTTAAATGTATGAATTTTGGCTTAGTAATGTTTTCTTTATGGGGGGGAAAAAAAGGCTGAAACCATTAATAATATAGAATTTTTTAATGGGTTTTTTTCCTGAGAAAATAAATTTTGCTATATAAATAGACCAGCTTATAAACGTAACATGCTTATCATAGGAAATCTATAAAAATAAACAAAAGTTTAAAAAAGGAAAATATAAGACACCTATAGTTATACTACCATTATCAACATTTAGAGATAGTTTTTACAATGTCTTTGATGTGTGCACATATGTGTAAAGTTGGGGTCATACTCATATATACTTTGCCTTTTTGGTCTTTTACACCATTAATTATAATGGGGACATTTCCCTCATATTACATAACCCTCACATTTTTATCATTCTTCTGTCAGCCTTCCCCTACTAACAAAAGCTACACTTCTGGTTTTTGTTATTGTTAAGCCCTGAATTTTATTTTATTTATTTATTTATTTTTAAAAAAATATATTTTATTGATTTTTTACAGAGAGGCGGGGAGAGGGATAGAGAGTTAGAAACATCGATCAGCTGCCTCCTGCACACTCCCCACTGGGGATGTGCCCGCAACCAAGGTACATGCCCTTGACTGGAATCAAACCTGGGACCCTTCAGTCCGCAGGCCGATGCTCTATCCACTGAGCCAAACCAGCCAGGGCAAGCCCTGAATTTTAAAAAGTCTTATGTTATATGCATCCAATACAGGAGCATCCAAATATATATATAAAAAAAACCTCTTGATTAACTTTAAGGGAGAGATCGACAGCAATACGGTCATAATAGGGGACTTCAACACCCCACTGACATCACTGGACAGATCTTCCAGACTAAAAATCAACCAGGAAACAGCGGCCTTAAATGACACACTACATCAGATGGTTCTAACTGATATTTACAGAACATTTCACCCCAAAGCAACAGAATATACATTCTTCTCCAGCACACACGGAACATTCTCAAAGACAGACCACATGTTAGGGCACAAACCAAGTCCATACAAACTCAAGGGAAACATGGACTGAAATCCCACGTGGATGCGTTGTCTAGGTTTTGACGGCTACGAGTGCCCATCTCTCGGACAGGGCCTGCTTTTATAGGTCTCACTGCTGGTGGGAGGGCCGTTCTCGGGACTCACCGGCTGGCAGGAAGTGCTGAGGGGCGCCCCCGGGCTTCTTGTCCCCATCGGAGCTGCTGCTGCTCCAGCTGCCCCAGCTGCCGCGGCTGGCACGCACGCTGCCCGAGGAGCTGCCGCAGTCCGAGCTGGAATCTGAGCAGGACTTCTCCACGCACTTCTTCCCCGGCTTCTGGAAGTAGCCCTCTGTGGGCAGGAAGAGAGAAGAGCTCACCCCATGTTTCCCTTAAGCCAGTTTCAACGTGATGTCATTTCCGGGCAAAGGAGAGAGGTGACATGATGAAGACGGTAAGGTTCACCTTCAGGGTCAGCTGACTTTGCTGAACTGCAACTAATGATGGGATTTGGAGAAACAGCGGGGATGGGCTATGTCTCCTCTGCCTGTGGGATGGGCAGTTAAACCTGTTTGGGGCTCATTCAGCCCATATTGATGATAACTGGATCTAACAGTGCTTCTGGGAATAATAAACACTTCTATCAAGAAAACCCAGGCTGGTCTATTGGTCTGCAGACCTGTAGGTAATTTCCCCCTCTCTTCTATTAACATATCCACTAAACAGTGGTTCTCAACCTTCTGGCCCTTTAAATACAGTTCCTCATGTTGTGACCCAACCATAAAATTATTTTCGTTGCTACTTCATAACTGTAATGTTGCTACTGTTATGAATCATAAAGTAAATATCTGATATGCAGGATGGTCTTAGGCGACCCCTGTGAAAGGGTCGTTCGAACACCAAAGGGGTCACGACCCACAGGTTGAGAACCGCTGCACTAAGAGCTTCGAAGTATAATTTATGTGTGGGTGGGAAGAACCTCCAATAGATCAAAAAGCAACTTAAGTGTCAAGGGAATGAACAAAAGACAAGGATAGAAACTCCCTAACTCCGCCAGCCTGTGTGTGCTGACCTGGGCACGTGCCTGGGAACCTGGGTGCTGGTTGGGAGGCTCACACCTCTTCCCACCCTGTGTCCCACCTGACCTGCCAACTTCAGTGGCCCTTTAGCCTCCAGCTATGCTCTGCCCTACCCTGGAGCTAGCATCGGGTGCCCTTTGCCTCCCACTCCCAGGGATGTGCCCAGCAGCCCTTCGGGTGGGGCACTGGCCTGGCTCTGCGGGAACCACTGGCTCAGGTGTGAGAACAGCTACTATCCTCCTCACCTGGCCGTTCCCTAGAGCAGCGCATGGGGACAGCCGAGAATGGCTAGGCTTCAGGGAGGTGGGGGAGGAGGGGACCCCACGAGAGGCCTGTTCTGGCTCAGAAGAATCTTAGCCTCCTGGTCTCATCTCAACAGCTTTCCACTCGGGCTTCAGTAATCAGCGTTGCCTGCAGAGTGACCACCTCAGCAAGACGCCATTCCTCACACTGGGCCCTTCCTCGAGGAAACAAAAATCCCACCCGGAAGCACCATTTGCTGCCCAGTGGGTTCCATACCTGCCTCTCTCTTCGCGGCAGGTAAGCATCTTCCAATGCCAGCGTCTGTTTTACACCTGTCCCCAGGGGTCTCCTGTGGACACCAGTTTCTTACATCGATGTCACGGCTCAGCTCAGGTCTTTCAAATTCATTGCACGCAAGTTTTAATTCACTCTGTTCAGAAGGCCTGGAAGAGTCACACACGCACAAAAAAAATCACACCCCCGTGTTACACACGCATACATGCACACGGCTTTCCAGGCCATTACGCATGAACATATGAATCGGGAGGGAGCACCTTGAGACCGCTTCCCCTAGGGTCCTGATGGGAGAAGGTGATGATAAAGAAAAGATTTCCAAAAGAAAAAGGTTTTGTTGCTTTAGAACTAGAATTAATTTGGAGCTCATTTATCCCACTTTTGCATTTCGCAGCGCGAAGAATAAAACTCCACAAGGTTACATGAGTCACTCAGGGTTAACTGGCAAGTGGCAGGCCCTGGGCCAGAATCCAGGACTCTTGGCTTGTCTGTCTTGGTTTTAGCGTAAAATATGATTCTGAATAGAAGAACCCGCTCCGTGGTGTCTGGGGGAGAGTGCCAAGCATCTGTGTGACGTTTTCCTTATTCATTCATCTAGCAAACATTTGCGGAGTGACAACCATGGCCATGCATTGTTAGAAAAACATGCGGTGTCTACAAAGGATCAAGTTCCTCCCCCAAGGAGTTCATGGTCCAGTAACCATCTCTCTCCTACTAGACCACGAACTCCTTGAGGGAAGAACGGTCACGCAGTTCTGTGAATGATGGCCACAGGGAGACGTGCAGAGAATGCCAGGGGATACCGAGTGATTATCTCACACAGTCGGATTTCAGTCCTCAAGGTAGGTGTGCAGGATGGATGGTCAGAAGATCCAGGATGTGGGGAGTAGCCCAGAATTTCACTGGTTTCTGGCCGCTCAAGGTAAAGCGTATATAGGCAGAGCAGAAAGGAGCCAAGGAGACAGACAAGCCAACAGCCACCTACTTTATAAGCATATGTTCTCAAAACATCCTGATTAGCTACAAGCTACTTGAAAGCTACACTTTTAAAAAGTTGTTTCTTCAGCATGTCAGAAATCTGCTTTCCAATATATATCATAACATTTCATTGGTGAAATTCCACTCTAATTTCGTATCTTTCCATAGGTTCGTAACAGGAAAATATAAAACTTAAGAGTGACCATAGTAGTCAATCAAATTTTTTCTAAAAATACACATAACAGACTACAAGGTGTAACTTTCCTTTCTATAAGATACCGCATTACAGCTTCCGATTAACGTCGCCTAAAGAATTTGGGCCTACATCAGGAAAATTAGCTATCAACAATTGGTACTCAGTATTAACAACATAATGATAAAGAGTTTATTTCTTTTTGTTCAATATTTGCATTTTTCTGATTGTTCGCTGTGAGCTGAGGACTACCAGAGCTTGGAGTCAAATTGCCTGGCCCTTCTCAGCAAAGCGCGTATGAGAATTGCTGGGGAGCGTGTCTCAGTGCTGAGTCACCGAGTCTCAGCTCCAGATGCAGCCTCCTGGGGACCCAGGGACAGACGCTGTAACCAGAAACACACGTGCTTCCCATCTTCCCATCAGCGGTCCTCGCCACATGCGGGCTGTTTGGCCCGAGTTCCCTTCCCATAACAAGGGGAAGGCAGCGAGATGGACCTGGCCCCATGCGAATCCAGAGCCGCTGGAGAACAACTGCACAGAAACTCATTTAAGCTGAGCTCACAAGAAAGAGAAATCCCCAGATGCTAGAACTCAAATGAAGAAAAAAGCCAGAGGGGTGAGGACAGAGGGATGATTTGAGAGGAAACAGGCTTTACTGCCCAGGGCTTGAGTTTTCACACCCAGACAGTATCGCACAGGAGTTAGGAAGGAGGCTAAGTCTTCTAAACTGGAGCCCTGGAAGGGACACTGTCCTTGCAAGGGCACCTGAAAATGAAAAGTCCCTCCACGGCCCCGGGAGGAAGAGGCAGGGGAGTGTCTGCCTCTACACACTGCTGACCTGGTGCAAAACAACAACACCCAAATCTCAAGCTGAGAAGTTTACATAACACTAGAGGCCTGGTGCACAAAATTCGTGCACTGGGGGGGGGGGGGGTTTCCCTCAGCCCAGCCTGCACCCTCTCGCAGTCGGACATCCTTAGCCAGTAGTTGGACATCCTTAGCACTGCCATGGAGGCCAGCCATGAGTCCAGCTTCTGGCTGAGCAGCTCCTGCACTGAGCAGGACTGGGCCAAAACCAGCTCTCCAACATCCCCCGAGGGGTCCCGAATTGCGAGAGGCACGGGCCAGGCCAAGGGACCCCACCAGTGCATGATGAGGGCCAGGGAGGGACACGGGAGGTTGACCAGCCGGGGAGGGACTGTGGGAGGCCTCCAGGGTGTGTCCAGCCCATCTCACTCAGTCCCGATCAACCGGACCCCAGCAGCAAGCTAACCTACTTGTCAGTCTTCCCCCTGTGGCCAGTGCACATCATAGCAACTGGTCATCGGGTCAACTGTCTGCCCGCTGATGGTCAGTGCACGTCATAGCAACTGGTCGACCGATCGATTATCTGCCCCCCGGTGGTCAGTGCACCTCATAGCGAGCAGTTGAGTGGCTCTAGTATACCATTAGCAATTACACTTTGGTTGAATGGACGACTGGACGACTGGACACTTAGCATATTAGGCTTTTATTATATAGGATTAGACTTAAGAGATATTTCTGGAAACGTGGAAATACGGGATTCCCAGATAAGCAATGCCCAGCTCCTTCATTTAACTGATCTATAATAATAAAAGCATAATATGCTAATTAGACTGGACATCCTTCCAGACGAAGCGATGGCAGCGGGGGCTGAAGCAGAGGTGGCCACTGCGGTGGTGGGGCCGAGCCCCTTGCACAAATTTTGTACATCAGGCCTCTAGTAAGAAAATAAAAGCTCAGCCTAACCAATGAACCAGGAGGTCACAGTTCAATTCCCAATCAGGGCACATGCCTGGGTTTCAGGCTCGATCCCCAGTAGAGGGCATGCAGGAGGCAGCCAATCGATTCTCTCATCATTGATGTTTCTATCTCTCTTTCCTTCTCCCTTCCTCTCTGAAATCAATAAAAAAAATATTTTTTAAAAAATAAATAAAAGTTCAGGGAGAGTAAGTGCCCCAGGAAGCAAGGCTGCCAAAGGAGAGTGCCAACAGCCTCGTTCCAATCCTGGCTCTGACCCCCCCCCCCCCCGGCCCCCGGCCTTTAAGCAAACACGTCATGTCTGGCACCTCTCTCCCCACAGCTGTGAGCACTACTGCGGGCAGGACGGAACCTCGGCCTCCATGAGTGGTGACTGTCTCCTTTCACGCAAGGTCCTGGCGTAGAGGGTGTCTTAGGCTTTTTCTCTAAAACCTCCCATAGCTTTTAGCATTTGGTAAAGTAAAAATGTGAAAAATCTGTTCACTTGAGGGTATTTTTAACAAAATAAATGAAAACACAACTAGAAAATACATTAATTTTAAGAACATTTATCTCAAAATACAAACATCTACGCTCTCACATTATCTGTATCCAACATAACAAAACTAAGACTCAAAGATAAAAGCTAAGTGTGAAATGATAGAGGAAAAACTGGATAGAAATCTTGAAGGGATTGTAAAAATTACCCACCTCAAGGCCTGGGCAGCACCCCTTTTCTTGTTTTTTCTACACGTTCGATTTTTATTCCAATTTAAATTTTGTAAATTTCCTTCTTTTTTCTCCTGAAGCTTCTTCTTCCTATCAGGATCCTCTTGCTAAAGAGAAAAGCAAACCTTTAGTTAAGGCTTGAACGGACCAAGCATATACATTTAAGAAAACCAACCAAACAAACACCACCCTGTGATTTTTTTAAAGGCTTTTGCATAGAAAAGTTTGGTTAATCTGGAAAAGAAAGGGGGGGGGGGTGTATGATTTTTTAAAATAAACATTTGAAGACCAACTTTGTATGAATTTCATAACGTTCCAACGTTGAAAACGGAGACGTACATTTCTCAAACTCTAGTTGGTTTCATTTCCCTTCTTTCTCTACCTCCCTCAACCTCCGCAAAAAGAAAAAGAAAAGAAAAGAAAAGAAAGAAAAAAGGTTGCCTATAAAATTCCTAAGGAGCAAAAAAGGAAAAACATCTGTTAGCAATTTATGGTCAGCTTGCTGTTAACTTCAGCAGCAATAAATCCCCCAGCCTTCACCTGTTAATTTGGCATGGGCAACTCCCATGAACCATCACTGAAGAAAGATCATGTAAAAACTTGACGCAGGAGTAATTTGTGTATTTACATTTTTATTTGTTTATCGATGAACTTCAGGGGAACAGCCAAATCTCCACAGAATGCTCCAAACGAGTTTAAGCTTTCTAAGTAAATAAGGCAAGCATATGCTGGGTGTTTCCTAAATGTGGTCCTGAAAAACTCAATGTAGCATGAGCTACATGTACAGTTGACCCTTGAACAATGCAGGAGTTAGGGGTGCTGATTCCCTCCATGTAGTCGAAAATCCACACATAACTTTTTTCTTTAGTTTTCAGTATAATACATTTATTTTTACCTGGGTTTACAAAAAAATTAGTTCACGTTATCTCTGTTACAAAATATGTCAGCACTGAAATAGCTTGGGCTAATATCCATGACTTTAATGTCTCATGGGTATTTCATGGCTAATCTAAACATAATTATTAAAACTTCTAACTCCCCAAAACTTAACTATGAATAGCCTACTATTGACCAGAAGCCTTACTGGTAGAGTTGATTAACACATACTTTGTATTTTATGTGCACTCTTACAATAAAATGAGCTAGAGAAGAGAAAATGTTGTTAAGAAAAAATCATAAGGAAGAGAAAACAACATTTACAATATTTATTGACAAAAATCCGTATGTAACTGGACCCGTGCAGTTCAAACCCATGTTGTTCAAGGGTCAACTCTGTATTTTATATATATGTAAAAATTATAAATTGTATATATAGATATAATTTTTTTTCATTTGGGCTTTTTCCTCTTTTAAATGTTAGGCATGGTCTATTAATAGGTCCAGGGAAAGGGGAATTCCCTCGTCTTTTTAATTTTTAAGTAGCTCACACTTCTGTCTTCTAATGCTTACTCTTTCTCTCCCTCGCACCACCTGCCCTGAAGCAAAGGCACTGTGAGCAGCAGAGGCGGAGGCAGTGGGAGCGTGAGAGCGTGGGAGCTCACACTGAGACCCCAGGGCTCTAAGCGGGTGAGGTCTTTCCAGGAGGAAAACACCTTCTCACAAAGGCAAATCCCCTGGCTCAGGGAGTCCTCTTCCCATTGACCCTCAGGATTCACATTTCATAAAGAGCAGGGATTGGCTCATTGTACCTTCCTCTTTCAGGAGGTTGGTCCAGAAATCAGAGTAGGAATCCATGAGGTTCTAGCATACACTTGGCTAACAAACATGACTTGGAAGAAAAATAAAAAGATGTCGATGCCTGCCTGTTACACGTCTGGGGTGTCGAAAGCCTCGTGTATCTATTAAAGCAATATGCTTACTATAATAAAGAAACTCTAGAAGTAAATGAAATTGTAACTGTGCATGTGGTGGGATTATAGGAATTTTTTTCTTCCTTCTTTATACTCCTTTATTTTCTCCCCAATAAATATGTATTAAGTTTTTTTCTGATTCTGAAGGTATTTTTAAAACTTGACAATTAAGCACACAAAGCTCTATTCGACAGGACCTTATGCTAATTTCTCAAATCTGATGGGAAACAGACACAGTACAGAAATCTGATCAGAGACAATCCAGAGTTAAACATTAGAAACATGCCATATTTGTGCATGTATTGTTCCCTGTGTATTTCTAACTTGGGGGTGGGGGAGGGTTCTCCTCCCCTGCCCTATCTTGTCCACTTGAGGACCAAGAGAGGCTTTTCAAGCAAGGACCTGAGCCTTTCTGTCCCTCCAGGGTCACAAACAAACAAAGGGTCAGTCTCTATGTGGAGTCAGAGACTGATTCTGACACTGGCTGCCTTCCTCAAATCAATCATGTTAGAACTGTCACCAGGTGTAAGCAGAGGGTATGCATTTTAGGGCTATGGAGAGGTGGGCTTGGTGGTCAGAAGCATCATCACTTTCTCTGAACATTACAAAGAGTGAACTTTAGGACAGTGCCGGACACTCTGGACTCAGAGAGGCGAATGGAGTGACCATGCAGCAGTGCCCATGAGCCAACACAGGACAGGACGGGAAGAGGGTGTGAAGGAGAGTAAAACGCTAGGCAACACAGAGGAATGAAAATTGAATGAACGGCCTTTTTCTTTAGCCGTGTGTGTGTGTGTGTGTGTGTGTGTGTGTGTGTGAGAGAGAGAGAGAGAGAGAGAGAGAGAGAGAACGAACAGGTCTACAATGGAAGCAGCAGTGGAACAGTTTGTGGAAAGCAAACCAGAGAAACAAAGCAACAGACCTGTCAAGAAATGCGAGGAAGGATAAAGAGACCATCTGGCTCTCTGCTTGCTGTGGAGCGGGTGTCACAGGTGGGCAGGCGGGACTAACCAGAAAACCGAGCCCATGCAGTGTCGCAATTAAGACCACAGTCTCTGAGGCCAACCTGCCGGGTTTGCATCTCTCTGGTGCTTTCCGGCTAAGTGATCTTGGGCAAGGAACTTACCGCTCAGTTTCCTGAGACTTCCTCAAAAGACTGCTGTGAGGATTAAACTGGCTGGCACACAGTAAGCAGTTTATATAAGACTTAGCTATGATCATCAGCATTACTGAAATATTTGGCCTGGCTAAGTTCTCTGATCTCCTGGGATAGAAGGGACAATGTGACTGACTGCTGGGTGGGGAAATAAGATTTCCTAAGTTTAATAAAAGCAAAGAAAGAAACCAAAGAAAAGAAATCACAGGCTGACTGCACAAAGCCAATGTATATAAATGAAAGCAAATAAAAAATAAGAGGAAAAGGACAAACTAAGGGGAAAAATTGAATACACTGATAGATAAAGAATTAACAGCTTTACATATGTTCTCATAGGAAATAAGAAAAAACACTAATATTCAATTGAAAAGTGGGCAAAGAACATGAAATGCAAATTCACAAAAGAGCCCTGACCAGTTTGGCTCAGTGGCTAGAGTGTTGGTTGGCCTGTGTACTGAAGAGTCCCAGGTTCGATTCCGGTCAAGGGCATGTACCTTGGTTGCGGGCACATCCCCAGTGGGAGGTGTGCAGGAGGCAGCTGGTCGATGTTTCTCTCTCATCGATGTTTCTAACCCTCTATCCCTCTCCCTTCCTCTCTAAAAAATCAATAAAATATATTTTTTTAAAAAATTCACAAAAGAAACTTAAAAGGCCAAAAAAGAAAAAAAAGAAGTGTTCATCTAAAATATTTAACAATAAAGTATATTTTTATGAAAGGCAAATTGAGACCAGCTTGTATCTCCTCTTTCCATTTTGTTTTTAAAAACCTCAGCTGCGTTTACACTGCATGTTCCTGCCTACAAACTCCAGAGGAGGAGGGGCTGCTATGGTGGCGGCAGGGCACTGTCAGCAGCGTCGGGCTCTGAGCAGTGGATGGGGAATGGAGTTAGACATTTACATCTTCGTTTACTTAAAAAAAAATCACTGGTAGGATTTTGGATGGATCATTTTTTACTTGTGTTTTTAGAACTTTACAAAAAAATGAAATTTAGAAAAATGATCCCTTTTCCCTAGTAAGAGATGTACCTCCAAATTTAAAAAAGAAACTCACAATCGTTCACTTATCACACTGACCAAGACTTTGCCTAAAAAAGTGCTGCTGAGAGCAGAGTAAAACCGGCCTTCTGGTGTATGGGGGCATAAGTCACTGCCACCTCCCTGGGAAGCAACCTGGCTTCTTTGGGCCGCCTGGTGGTCAG
The DNA here is from genome assembly GCF_964212035.1 of Myotis nattereri. Taxonomy (NCBI): domain Eukaryota; kingdom Metazoa; phylum Chordata; class Mammalia; order Chiroptera; family Vespertilionidae; genus Myotis; species Myotis nattereri. The sequence goes on from NC_138080.1 coordinate 52,590,897, forward strand.
TGCACATCATATCGAGCGGTTGAGCAGCCTTAGTGTTTCTCCATGGCCCCGGGAGAAAGGCAGGGGAGTGTCTGCCTCTACACACTGCTGACCTGGTGCAAAACAACAACACCCAAACCCCAAGCTGAGAAGTTTACATAACACTAGAGGCCGGGTGCACGAAATTCGTGCAGGGGGGAGGGGAGAGGGAGGAGGGGAGACAACTACAGGGCTCAACCCGGCCTGTGCCCTCTCGCAGTCTGGGAGCCCTCGGAGGATGTCTGACTGATGATGGCTTAGGCCTGCGCCTTAATCAGTGGCTCTTCTCTCATTCTCCTCTAGAAAGCTAGAACAAGGAGGGATCAAGTATGTAGGCAAGACTTAGGAACAAAATCGTTCATCAGAGTGTTATTTATGAAAATAAAAAGTTGTCAACAACTTTATGTCCCACGGCAGGGGAACGGTGTAGGTTATGGCATAGTTAAATGACAGAATGCTATGTAACCCCCCAAAACAAAGCTCCTGTTCATTCCTGACATGAGACTATTTAGAATTACAACATTATAACAAAGCTACATAAACACAATAATGATCCTGCATTTTTAACAATTTGCAAAGAAATGCAGAATACAGAAAAACGTGAAAAGTGGTTCATTTTGGATAGATCTTTTCCTTCCTTCTTTGTACTCCTAAGGTAATCATGAATGCCTTTATTAACCCCTAGAGTGCTGGGGAGCGCGATTACGCTCCTCCTGTCTTTCGCCAAAAGTGCAGGGAGCGCTATCAAAGCTTCGAAATGGCGTCCAGTTCTAAGTCTGCTTTTATTAGTGATGATGATATTGCTAAATATGTCCATGTAGTAAAGGTTTCCTTAAGTTTTTGAATATGTAACTTCATTTACTTGTGATTCATATTTTTTTTCTAAACTGCTGTAAAATCAGCAAAAATGCCTTGGCAATTTTAGCATAGTTCCTAGGATATTGGTTGGCACTCAAAGGGTTAAGGGGGGGGGGACTGCTTGAAAGAAAATAAACAGCCAAGGTAAGGGTCAAAATTTAGTCTGTGGCTCCCAAGTCTGGGCTTCAACCTTCTTTGCCAATAAACCTAGAGGAATGATCCTATGTATTATACAGATTTATATAATTTTCTAAGCTGCAAAATTAGACCCTAAGAATACGCTAGAAAAACAAACAGTGAGCAATGTACTTGGGAATGTGTTTATTGAGAATGATTTTCTCCAAACCAACAATGAAATGGAAAGCAGACTCACGCATGGGGTTTTAAAGGGGAGTTAGTTCTACAAAACTGGAAGTGAATCACTGAGCCAGCAAAGAAATGACAGGGGAGAGCCGCCATGCAGCACCAGCAAAATCCATGGCCTTTAACCACAAAGCACAGCCTGAGTCCCCCACATCCCCGGACGCCTGCATCCTGACTGTCCAGCTGGTTAGGTGGATGCCAGCAACAGCACCTCATGGCACTGTTGCTCTGGGCCACCTCCTTCTGGTGGCCCCCAGACTGAGGGGATCTGGAATGACTAGTTCCAACTGCCCCTCCCAGCACGGGACTGTGGGACTGTGGAGTCAGCACATCTCAGCTTTGGTTTCTACCTCATTGCAGGCAGCATCTGGGTCCCCAAGGCCCATCCCAAACCCCATGCAACCCACCGAGCCCCAAGTCAGTGACTGTTACCGCTCCTGCGGGCAGGCCCTGTCTTCGTCATTTGCCCTAGCTTTACCCATACCATCTACTACTGTACCTGCACCTTCAAGCCGTCCGTAACTTTAACACTGCAAGGTTCAGACTCAGGCCCTAGGTGTTCTCTCTGCATACACCTCAGAGAATTCAGGGTCACCCTTAAATTCTAACCTCCACAGGGCCAACTCCCCAGTTGCAAGCTCCAGGGCTGACTTGCCATGAATGCTCTGGTTCCATATCTCCCTCTGTCTACTATCCTTTCTCACATCCAGTCCAGCCGCCCCCTTGTCAGTAATGATCATAGTCATACCTGTCATTTCCTTGGTGCTTACTCTTCATCAGTACTCAGGAACTCCTGCTACGCTGAGCCCTTAACATATCAACTCATTTAATCCTCACAATCCTATGAGGTAGGTATACTATTTTATGTTAGTATTATCATTATATTATTTTTCAGATAAGGAGACTGGGGTGTTTAATTTGTCTAATGTTATCGAGCAAATAAATGATAAGCTGGGTTCAAACCCAGGAAGTCTGGTACTCATTTGCTTAAGAATAGTTTCTCTTGAGAGTAAAAGCTAGCTAAGTCTGAAAAATGGGTACTATTCTAATAGGCAAGAAAAAAGGAAGTACGGACCTCGACAGAAGGCATGTCCTGCTTCTCAGAACACACGTCTTCTTTCGACGCTTTGTGGATCTTCTTTTCTGAAGAAGACTTTGTGTCAACCTTCTTCAAAGCTTCACAATTGTCCACTTCATTCTTGACAGGCACTTGCTGGTTATTCCCTTGAATGAATAAAAATGATTCCATTTCTAGCTCATTATTTCCACTCATATTCTCCACAGTTAATGCTCTTTGCCACACCAATCTCATTTAATGACATTTAGACTTAAGGTTTTGACATCCCCAGTGTTCTAGAAACTTATTTTGTTTACAAGTAAAAAAAACACTTATATTAAAAGTTCTATGAATAGTCTTTAAAGAGCTCAAGGGATAAGAGGGAGGGGCACACCATTATTCACCGCAGCAAAATTCATAAATGCCATAAGATACAAACAACCCAAATGTCAATGGACAGATGAACAGATAGACAAAATGTAGTATACATACATGGAATATCATTCAGCCTTAAAAAGAGACGATTCCTTGCACAAAAATGTGAATATACTTAACACTGCTGAACTGTACACGAAAAAATGGTTAAGGTGGGAGGAAAAAAGAAATTCTGATACATGCCACAACATGAATGAACCTTGAAGACATTATGCTAAGTGAGATAAGCCATACATTCCTAGTACATGATTCTACTTGTTTGTGAAACCTAGAATCAACAAACTCATGGAGATAAAAAGTAGAATGTTGGCTACCAGGGGCTGAGAGGAGGGAATCCAGGTAATGATTGTTTCACGGGTACAGAGTTTCTGCTTGGGATGATGAAAAAGCTCTGAAAATCGGTGATGATGATAATTGTATGAAAAAGTTAATATTCTTAATATGCCACTGAGCTTTATAATTTAAAATGGTAAATTTTGTGTTATGTATATTTTACCACAATTTTGTAAAAAGTTGGAGAGAGAGGGGTCAAGACTTGAGTTCTGGTCATGACTCGGGCACTAATTAGTTTTATGATCAAGTCAGTCTCTTACACTGCCTGAGCTTCAGTTTCCTTATTTATAAAATGAAAATACCACCTTATCCTCCTCCCCTCACTGACTGTTAGAAAGAAAACACCCGAACGGATATAAATGGGCCACCATCAAAAGCCATGTGAACTGTTCCAGGGCAGGTCCTTCTGCAGGGAATGCCCAACTGCCCAGTGAGCGGTGCCCAGAGGCTGAGAAAGGAGCGGGAGGAGGATCCTATGGCCAAGGTTGGTGCTGATAGAAACCTCATCTGAAAACATGATTTTTCCATTTTTCTTTCAAATGACTGCCTTAAATAAAAAAAAAAAAAAGTCAAATCAACTGCAATCCTACACTAACTGCCCTCAGTCTTCTAACATGAAACAAAGTATTTCAAAACCTCCTCTTTTTCTTTATCTGAGGTTCTCTGATACCTCTGCAACCTGGGAAAGACTTAAATGACACAGTGCCAACCTCACAGCAAAGCGGGCTGCAGGCTCGGGGGGGATGACCGCCTGACCGGACACCCGCAGAGGCTCCAGCCGGCCGGCCTGCCGTGGGAGCTAGGCCAGGGCGGCTTTCTCAGAGGCGGAAATTCTGAAGCTACAAGCTAAGCTCGCTCAGAGCAAGATACATACATTTTTTAAAATAAGTAGGAGGTAAGCATACTGTTATTTTGTTAACAAAAACTGCATAAACATTGCATCACTATAGAAATGCTGGGGAAGCATGAATCCTCTACAACACGGACTGGGTGTCAGGCATGCACAGAGGAAAAGCATGCATCCAGCACCACGAAGGAGCAGAGGAAACAGCCAGGAGCAACGGAGATCGGGTCCAAAAGGGAACAGGAAATCATAAAGGCATCGCTTTGGATTCTGGAAGCCATAAGCATAAAACAGAATATAGATAATCTCTTTAAAAAATAGTACCACTACTCTCCTCGAGTCTTAATTCATGGAAAAATGGATTTCCTTCTGTTTTCTTCAGGCCAAGAATAGCACTAAAAGTATCAGTCATCAACATTTCTTAGGAAAGATCAAATGTAATATTCAACACTAACCTTCCCCCCAACAGGGTTAAAGCAGAGACTCTTAGGAAATTAATAATGCCTTCTATGGGGACAAGAATCAGAAAAACCAGATGAATTCTAAAAGCAACTTCTTCTTTAACTCTTTGAGAAATTCTAACATGACAATTTGCAAGAACTAAAAAATAGCGTGAGTATACATTTCATTTAAAATAATGGAGCCATGCCCTAGCTGGTTTGGCTCAGTGGATAGAGCCTCAGCCTGTGGACTGAAGGGTCCCAGGTTCGATTCCGGTCAAGGGCACGTGCCGGGTTGCGGGCTCAATCCCCAGAAGGGGGCGTGCAGGAGACAGCCAATCAATGATTATCTTTCATCATTGATGTTTCTATCTCTCTCCTTCTCCCTTCTTCTCTCTGTAATCAATAAAAATATATTTTAAAAAATAATAATAATGGAGCCATGCCCGACCAGCGTGGCTCAGTGATTGAGTGTTGACCTATGAACCAGGAGCTCAGGGTTCAATTCTGGTCAGGGTACATGCTGGGATTGCAGGTTCAATCCCCACTGTGGGGTGTGCGGGAGATAGCCAATCAATGATTCTCTCTCATCACTGATGTATCCCACCTCCTCTCTCTCTTCTTTCCTCTCTGAAATCAATAAAAGCATATATTTTTTTTATTTTTTTAATATATTTTTATTGATTTCCGAGAGGAAGGAAGAGGTTAGAGAGAGATAGAAACATCAGTGACGAGAGAGAATCATTGATTGGCTGCCTCCTGCACACCCCCCACCGGGGATCGAACCCACAACCCAGGCATGCGCCCTTGACCGGAATCGAACCTGGGACCCTTCAGTCCACAGGCAGATGCTCTATCCACTGAGCCAAACCGGCTATGGCTAAAAATATATTTTAAAAATAATAATAAAATAAAATAATGGAGCCAGTCCATAGTATCCTACAGCATGTTTACTTAGAGTATTACACAATTTTCTTAATTTATCTCACAAAGTAAGAGTGTTTGAGCCACGAAGATAAAAAAAAACACACAAATAGAACAAGGAACAAGTAAACTCAACAAAATAACTGCTTAAAGTTTTACTATATTAAATCTAACCATATAGTATATGTGGAATAAACTGCTACATACCCATTTTAAGCTGTTAGTATCTGCAAGTAAATGAGACTATTTTTTTTTCAATTTCTGCAAATATTGGTATTTCAGAAATTTTGAAGGCATGTATCTAACTCAGTGAAAACTTACACATTAATTTCGAGATATAGGGTATTATTAAATTTAAAAGTATATTACCCTTTGCATTATTATAAGCAGAAAGTAATACTTTAATTGGCTAACTATTTCTCTTTCACGGTGCTGAGGCCAGAGGCAGTGTGTCTTTAGTCTTAATTCTAAATCTCTGCTATTCTGACCCTACACTTAAAAAATAATAGTTATAAGCACTTGAAAAGAGACACATTTGAAAGATCATTTACATTACACGGGAAGCCCTACTTTTGTCACATGATCTAAAGACGCTGCAACGTGGAATAAATGTTTGGAAAACATGGGTGTTTCCCAGGCGTTTGACAGGTTGATGCCAAAAGAGCAAGTATGTGAAAACAGAGCCTTGGAGAATCTGTCTCTCCCCAGTGCCACAGCCACGGCATTTCGCAGGCACATTTACCCACACATCGGATGGACACAACAGACCACAGAAGCAGCACAAGCCCTTCAAACTCGGGTTTTAGGTTTGTGTGAAGTCAGCTCATGTCAAATATGCAAGGCCTAAGTGACACACACAAGAGACAAGCCCAGCCGGACTCACCCCGATCTCACCCTTCGCAAGCATTTTGTGGTCTGGGCCTGGAGCGTGTCTGGGACAGAAATGGAGCAGTAGGCATCCCCCCGGCCCCGCCACAGAACACCCTCCGGCAAGCTACGCTGCGACTTCACGGAACAATCTGGTTGAGTACACTGTCCGGAGGGTGTGCTCACGTGCCAGGGGGAGAGGACACAGGGGACAGTGCTGACCCTGCCGCCAGGGGTCCACTCCAAGCATGAGCACTGTTGCCAGGGAAATGGTACAAACAGGTTGGAACGAGGTGCACCCGGAACACAGGTGCCCAAACCAGGTTCCACTTGGAGGACCCCAGCTTCCTTTCAAACTGGAGAGGGAACATTTAAAATTCAGCTGGGGTTTTTCACTAAATGCATAAAGCTCATTAGAGTTAGCCAACCCATAATACTTCAGTACTTTCTCCACAGTCTCAAGGAGCGAATTATATGTAGCTGTTTCCAGATTAAAAAGAGTCAATGACCTTAACAGAAAAGTGCGGCTTAACATGGTCGCCCTGGACAAGAAACATCAGCACAGGCTTTTATTCCAGAGGCCAAAGGCTTCGGTTAAAGCTCAGTGACAATTTTATCTGTAGTCTCCAGAGTCTAGTTTTGCTTACATTTTCATGGACTGTATTTGCTATAGGAGGACATCTGTCTCCTTTTAACCAAGGGACACAATTAGAAAAGAACCAGGACAAGGAACATGAGATGGAAGCCACTGTTAAATACAAAAAGTTGGTTAAGTTTTGTTCATCCAGAAACACTTTATGGGCTGATTAACTTTTGCAAACAGAGAGGCCAAGATAAAAACTAATTAGGAAAAGGTGTCCCTACCCTCCCAACAATAAAATATGATATCCACTCTCTCTAGACACAGGTACTAAAGTTACCTTCTTTGTCACGACAGTCTAAAACCTTGGCGCCTTGTCCTAAACTTTTCAGCTAAGAAACCGTATGTTAACGTGTATACCTTTGCTAAAACTGTGCATGCGAACGAAAAATTCAGCATCCACAATTAAAACTCAAGTCACTGGTGAGAACAAATTCCATTTAAACCAGACCAGAGACACACAGGAGAGAAAACCATCAAGGAGGAGGTAAAGATTACCGTGATTTCTCCTGGAAACTTCTGGCAAGTCTGACTGGTACTGAGGTGAGTTTCTTGGCAAATGGTTTTCAGGTAGTTTCTTCGAGGTCTTCAGAGGACCGAGTTCTCGCTCCTTGAGCTCAGCTATGTTTTCTGAAATTTTAATGTCCGTTTCCTTAGGAAACATACATGTCTGTATTCCCTCCTTCGTATGACATTCCGAAGAAGTGTTATTGACAACAGTTGTGTTTTTCAGTGTGTTTTCCTCTTTGTTCAGTAAGTTTTTGGGAAAGGTTAAATTCTTTTGAAGGTTGACGTTGATGCCGCTGGCATATTTGAGGTTTGTCCAGTTCTCACCCATTATATCGGTGCACACGTCCTCTTTAGCGGTAGCCAGGGAGCCGCCCAGGCTCGCCGTCTGTTTGTCCTCGACAGCCAGGTTGGCAGTGCTGGCGACCGACGCGCTGGGCTTGTGTTTGCTGTAATAGACTGAGCACTTGTGCTTCTTCTGGGAGTGACCGTAGGTCGCGGGGCTCCTCTTCGCAGCGTTCTGCATCCTGCTCTGTGGAGTGTTGACCGGGAGGCAGCTTTTCCCTCGGCCTTTGTCAGAGGGGCCGTAGGTATCGAGAAAGTTCTTGCAATTGCTTCTGAATCGAAGAGAGGGAAAAAAGCACTTAAGATAGAGCCACACGGAATAAAACACTACCTGTCTGTTTTCGAATCCACGAGGGAGAGAGGTAGCAATCAATACTGTGGGGACTGAGTTCTACCTTGCTTCTTCTAAAGCTCCGTGAGTTCAGAACACTATGTCCTTACAGGAAGTCTATCGTATAATTAAAAAAACGTGACAGCTGTCACACCAGGACAAAGAAAACTTTACGAAACAAAGTTGGAGTCAAAATTTATATTAAGTTAAAATAAAATTGGAAATCAGTGCTATCAAAGGCGAGAAACAGCCCCGCCCACACACACACGCCCCAAGAATTCTTACTTGTGCGAATGGGAGCCCATAACCTCCATCGGACTGTTGTTCTGCGGCGAAGAGGAGCCCGCATTCTGCCTCTGTCTTGTTTTCATGAACTCCATAAGGATGTACTGTGCTTGCTGGAAGGCTATTAAAATCACACCCAGCAGGGACAAACTGAGAAAGAAAGCAACAAGACTCATCGTGGCATGGTTCTGACGGGCATTCAAAAACCAGATTTATTCTAGAAGAGCAGTGAATGGTTGACAGATCATGTCTAAAGTTACAGCATTAAAATTCCAGAAGATATGTGACATCACCATTTCTGACATTTCTTAAAGACTGAAAAAACCACCCACATTTTTAAAAATGTGCATATTTATAAGTCTGACATTTCAATTCCATTTTAAAAGATGCTTCCAGGATAAAATCACTCTGAAAGGATCGTTGTGGTTTTAAATTTCCATTGCCATGGAGCGAATAAGAGTACCATTTAGTATATCTCCCACCAGGACTGCCAATGAACATACATGGCTCACAACTGTCTATTTGACTTGTAGGTCTTACTGTTCATTTACTGTTATTATATTGAAGCTTTCCAGTTACTACTTTCTCTACTTCATGTATGTCAGGGTTCTTTAAATAATATAAATTCCACTCAATTCATATGCTTTGATTGCATGTAGGCAACATAACAAGTTCACGCAACTCGCCTGCCTGGCTCCTCCACTCAGTGAGAGGACAGTGAAAACAGTGGTAGTTTACCTGACAAAGAAGACCGTAAGCCTCCAAAATGACTCCTCCCAGCTGGGCCCTGGAACCACGTCGGCACACAAAGGCAACAGGTGATGAGGTAGGGTCACATTGAGAGTGAAGCGAAACTCTAGGTCAGCCGCAGTGACGAGAGTCAGCTCACGAATGACCCAGGAAGAGGTAAAGTCTGGAGTAAACCTGGTGACAAAAGATTCACCTTTGTAAACTTTAATTTTAGGCACAAAACATAATCATCATCGTAGCAAAATTTCTTACTTGTACAAGATACTTATATAAAAACAACCTAAGATATTTTACCAATGAAAAAAGGTTCCCCAACCCACTTGACATTAAAAACATCACAAAACTTAAGTGAGGTTAAAACTCTATGCTTACACAATGCTGATATCTCGAGATGTGTTTGGGGGCAGGGAAAACTGATGGCAATCTAGCACTTCGAATCCATAGCCTTGGCAATTATACCCATTGATTTTCAGAGACGTCACAGTTATAGGAAGTGGTCCGATATTCTCAACTTTGAAGTTCTTTGTAATAGATAAAATTTGCTTGCTGTCTTTCAGTTCTAGTGAGGATGAAAAGTGATAGTTATTACATACGAACTGCAAAATTGATATAAAATAATTTATTGCAACAATGTGCACATTATTAAAATGTTTTCAAAAATCAATGTAAACTCAAAGCATGATCTCTATCTACTTTCTTGAACAGTTATAGGTTTTGTTATATTATCAGAATAAAATAAAAAGTACTTAGTTAAATTTTTTAAGTTAAACAATCAGCCTAGGTACCAAAAGAATAAATCTCTTTTTTGTTCTTCTACTTATTAAAGGTTAAGGTTAAAAGTTTATTCTTCTCAGAAGCCAAATCATTTGGATTTACTACTAGCTCTACACACCCTCTGCCCCTGAGACCCCACTCACACTGAACGGGGGGGCCAGTTAAGAGGCTGTGTGTGCTGCTCTGTAAAGCCATCATGGCTACTAGAAACACAGTTCAAAGACCCACTATGTTAAGGGGAAGTAAATAATTAAATCCTTGCAAATAAACGAAAGCACATTTTATGTTTAAAAAGGGAAGAGTCCTCTCAATTTAAAAATACTCCTATAGCCCTGGTTGGCGTGACTCGGTTGAAGGTCATCCTGTGCACCAAAAGGTCGCTGGTTTGATTCCCCGTCAGGTCAGGGCATACACCCAGGCTGCATGCTCCCTGGAGTGCATTCAGAGGCAACCAATAAATGTTTCTCTCTCCCTCCCTTTCTCTAAAAATCAATAAAAACACATTTTTTAAAAATCCTATAAATTTATAACCCACAATCTAATATTTTATCTGGCTCTACAGGTTTTACATTATTCTTTAATTCAATCTCTCAAGGTCAGCTCAAAATGAATGAATGAATGAAAAATGATAAAAAATTTTTAATGCAAAATGGCTAATACATCTTTTCAAAGTCAGTGTTCTTTCAGCATAGCTTTCTAAATGAAAAAAAATTCCCATCAGGCATTAAACCAGTGCTATAAATTATCCAACAGTTATACTAACTAGCCTTCTCCACAGGAAACATATTGTCACACCAAAATGCTTTAAATGTGTTCCTGAAATTAAAAATGATAACAGGAAAACAAGAATTTACCAGAAACACTTTACATCTCATTTGATTTTCGTTTTAGTTCCTCAGAAAGTTCTTGAAACTAATAAAAGTAGCTCAAAAGCTGTTAATTTAAATACATGCATAATTTAGAAATTTTTAATGGAACGTTTAAGTAAATTTATAAGTCTCCTTGTTCAGTACAGTAGCCAGTAGACACATAAGCTACTTAAAGTAAATTGAAAACATTTAAACTTGACTTTCTCAATCACACTAGCTCTATTCTAAGCACTCATCGGCCACACATGGGAGTGGCTGCTGCACTAGACGGCACAGACGCAGAACACTCCTGTGACTGCACAAAGTGCCATCGGGCGGCATGCCTGTAGTCTTCGCTCCACCACTTGTGATTTTCTAGGTTAGGTAGCCGATAACCAAATTAACAGATTCATACCACTTATCCTAAACATCAGACACTATGCTAGTAATTTAGCAACTGTACTTTCCCCCTCTATATCTAGTACATTTCAGTTGACTATTGTTCTAATTGAGTGATATCAGCCCATTTAGGCTCAGATGTTTGCCTTATCTAATTATTTGCCGCGACACAATGAATTTACTGGAAACCTTTTAAAAGAAGCTTCCAAGAGAATCCCGTTGCCGCTGGCTTTCGCACCCAGCCCGCCCCCCCCCCCCCCCCCCCCCCCCGCCGTCAGAGCGCCTCGCATGGGGACTCACGTCGCCGGCAGTCCATCAGCGTGGACTCGGGCACCTTAAATCGGAGCGAGCCTCCCGGGCCAGGCAGTCTTCCGCCCACTTTGAGCAACTCTCGCGCTCCAAATCCTTCCACGGCAACCATGTCGATAACGGTCAAGTTATTCCTTTAAGGGAAAGGAGATACAAATAAAAGGCATTACAATAGAGTCACTTGTACTTAAAAATTCCTAGTTAGCAAAAACATTTTTCCTGTTTTGTGAAAGAAAATCCATTTAAATAGTGTGGCCTCTCCCGACAAGCACAGAACAGAACAAGTGGAATACAGCAAGAAGGAGTGAATGATCATGATCCCTCTTCAATGTCAGCCAAGAACATAAACCCATGTATTTCTAATAACCAGCCACCAGGGTGGTGATCCGACCTCCAAGAGAAAGCAAACAAACAACGAAGTAAATTAGGAGGCCACAGAGAAACACTAACAGACAAATGCATAAAAATTATTCACATGGTGAGTTAAGGCGTTTTCACAGTATTTGTGACTATGAGAAATTCTGCCTTAGGAATAATTCTCGAAGTAAAACCCTACTGTTTATTCTGAACTGAAGATTTAAAATATTATCCCACAAATAACATATATCTACTCAAGTTCTTATTAAACAGTAATTCAGACTAGTTTTTGCTTTTTCATTAACTGAAATTATGATTCCTAGGATGAAAAGGTGAAGTGGAAATGATGGTTAAATGATGCAGATTGACCGAAAGCCAGTCATCATGAATGTAAACACTACAGAAACAGAGAAAGAATTCATTTCTCAGTATGCAAAATACAGTTATCGTCACATCTTTATTAAGTGATATTAGGTGATTGGTATTGTTTACAGAGAAATATTGTGTATCAAAACAGAAACCACCAAAAATAAATTAACTACTATAAAAAATTTAGGTTTTCTTTCGGAGTCTGGGATAGTTTCATCTGGCATGAGGTGAAGTTTATATCTATACTTCCTACAACCTTAATTCTTCAAAAGAAAATGGGTTTAAAATGAAACACACCATCATCAAAGCATGAGGAGTCTTAGTTAAAATGCCTAAAAGAACGTTTAGTCCATTTTCTGTTTAGTAGCATTCACTTGCAGAAGAACAAATACATACAATATACAACATACTAAATAGAGTCCAGAATAAGAAAGTTGTTGCCAGCTGATCTGACACTAGAAAAGCTTAAAAAAAATAACTAAAATGTCATTTATTAAAAATTAAATTTGTGCTAGACTTCTTGCCAATGCAGAGAAGTCTAGATCTGCATTTACTGTCAATTTTTGAAAGAAGACTCTCAATAAAGACTACCTAAAGATGAAAAATAATTAAAAGTGGAAAACATTTAGCTGCTTAAATCAGCTAGCAATATAACGCTTGTTTAAAAGGAAGGGGGAAAAAGCAGAAAGAGCCAATGGGCTCAAATAAGCACTTGCCCTTTGGGGCCACAGAGAATTCCAGAAGCAAGACAGACAGAAATGAGAGTGATGTACATCCAAACACTGTGGAATGAAAAGTATACAGCAGCTTTTTAATTATTCTTCTGAGCTTAGACAGGGAAGTAAATGCCTGTATGTGTGCTGTGTGTATGCATTTGTATGTATTCTTGTGTTCTGCCCTTTGTGACAGAAGTCAATGAGACGCTGAGTGAAATGCGCTTCCCCTCATGGGGGGGGGGGGGGGGGCATACTCCCTCCTGTACAGGGAGGGAATTGAAGCAGGGATTAAGTGTGGAGCCTCAGGTCGCCTCTCTTCTCAGACACTGCCTCTTGCTAACATGCAACACAGCTTTGCCACCAAAGGCCCGACTAAGACGTACATGTTAGCACGTAGCTAAAGAGATCATGTATTCCTGAGAGAAAAAATTCAGACAGACGAGCCAATGAGCAAGAAACTCTCCAGAACGAGGGGGCCACACCTACCGAATTAGAATGAGTGAGGTAACTTTTCCATAGTCAGCTGGCGTGAAAACTACACCGACCCTTTTCTTTGCCAAAGGCTGCAAATGGAAGTGGAGGCTGCCAAACCTGGATCCCTCAGAATGCATACCCTGCAAATTTAATAAGTGCAATTCAACAATTCCTGTAAGGCAAGCTTCTGTCTTCATTATGTGCATTTTAGAGCATGAACATGATTGCTTTTCTTTGAGTTCCCAGATGTGACCACCCTAATCAACCTGTCGAACTTGTTTATCCTGAGAGTTCACACCAATAAACAGTTCCCAAGCCACAGCTGAGAAGTACTGGCGGCGGCTGCAGGACAACCCACACGGATGCTGGAAAGGGGACTTGTTTCCTGGCTTGGAGAGGAGTGGGGGCTAGAAGCCTTCAATGTAAAGACGGGTTGAGTGGAAAACATCACTTAGAAAACAGACCCAACAGCCTCTACGTGAACACTAGAAGGATCTGAGCAAACCATCCACCCACTGCTGCCTAACCCCAAATTCTCTTCCATATTGAATTTAAGTTTGTATAGAGACCATCTTTATTATATTTAGTCTCTAAACTCTGAAGACCTTCATTTATGCACATTGAAAGAAGACTCTCAATAAAGACTACCTTTATTCTAAGATTTTTATCTTTTTCTGGATAAATCTTGTGGTCTAAATTTAATATTCAAGATTTAGTTCTTTGTCATTTTCCCTCTTTACACATTTTTTTAACTCCTCACTAAAACAATTGATTTCTAAGAGCTATAATCACATAATCTGCATAGTAATATTTCTCTTTTTTATATTTCTAATTTTTAAATTTGTCTTATCCTTCAATTGTTGCTAGCATTTCCTATCCTATCTGAAAGAAGAAATATTGATGGCATTTGATTCATTTTCATTAGAATTGTAAGCTTCATGAAGGGAGAAATCCTGCTTTCTACTTACAATAGGAATATTGAATAAGAAGCTGCTGATGTGCCCAGCCAGAGTGGTTCAGTGGTTGAGCATCGACCCAGGAACCAGGAGATCACAGTTTGATTCCTGGTCAGGGCCCATGCCAGAGGTTGTGGGCTTGATCCCCAGTAGGGGGCATGCAGGAGGCAGCCAATCAATGATTCCCTCTCATCATTGATGTTTCTCTCTCTTTCCCGCTCCCTTCCTCCTTCTGAAAGTCAATAAAAATAAGATTCTTTTTATTTTTTTTTTTAATGTTGGTCAACCTTAATTTTTTTTTATATATTTTATTGATTTTTTACAGAGAGGAAGGGAGAGAGATAGAGAGTTAGAAACATCGATGAGAGAGAAACATCGATCAGCTGCCTCCTGCACACCTCCTACCGGGGATGTGCCCGCAACCCAGGTACATGCCCTTGACCGGAATCGAACTTGGGACCTTTCAGTCCGCAAGCCGACACTCTATCCACTGAGCCAAACCGGTTTCGGCAAGATTCTTTTTAAAAAGCTGCTGATGTTTAGTATTAAAGTATAATAACAAGAGCACCATTTATTAAATGTTACTTATATGCCAGACGCTGGAATGCAATAAGCTTTATAAAATGCTGAGCATTCCATAAACCTTACTGATTCTTCAAACATTTATACTATGAGGGAGAGAGAAGAGGCTCAGAGAGGTTAAATAATTTGCCAGGGTCCCACAGCAAGAACATGGAAGAATCTGGATTCAGAACCTTGCGTGTCCAACTCCACGTGGTCTTAACCAAAGCAATTACATCTCTAAAAGCAAACCCACACAATTAAAATACAGGCCCCTTTCTTTACATCACAAAGAGTTCTAATAAAAATTTTAAGTTAAATTTTTAAGTGTCTCAAAGGCATAGACACTGACTATTCTTTTTGTGAATGTAATAGTTCCCTTTATCACAAAAGGTGTCTATTTTTAGGGGAGGAATCTTCAACGAGAGATTAAAAACTTTTTCCAAGGAGTTATACCAATCTGAATAGAATACTTCTATGTAAAAGGATTGGCATTATTTCTGGAATTTCTAATTACATTTGATTCAATTCCAGTGGGGCAAACTATTTCTTGGTATTTGGACTAATTTACCTCGAACAGCCCAGGGAGACTGCTTGGGACAGAGCGGGACAGGCTCACTAAAAAAAACAAGACCACGCTACCTAGACCACTGACAAAGAGGAAGGAGCATCTATTGTTAGGTTGTTTCCTACGGCAAATAAATCTCCATTCAAAATCTACTTAAAAATGCACTCTGATTGGTTTAATTTTAACTTAGTTGGAGGTTCTCTGTGGTCTCCCTCTTCCTGTTATTCAAGTTACTCTAGAGCAGCAGTTCTCAACCTGTGGGTCGCCACCCCTTTGGTGGTCGAACGACCCTTTCACAGGGGTCACCTAAGACCATCCTGCATACCAGATATTTACATTATGATTCATAACAGTAGCAACATTACAGTTATGAAGTAGCAATGGAAATAATTTTATGGTTGGGTCACAACATGAGGAACTGTATTTAAAGAGCCAGAAGGTTGAGAACCACTGCTCTAGAGCTAACAGTGTATCTTTGGAGAGTTAAGTGAGGAGAAAGAAGAAAATGCCCAAGGCAGTTAAATATGTGTATTAGAAATACACAGGGTGTCCCCCCCCAAAAAATGTATGCACACTTTTAATGGCTGATAGCTCAATTTTGAAAACGAAATGTATTTTAATAAACACTGCCTTTGTAATCATTCAAAGTGTGTATATACATTTTGGGGGACACATGTAGTTGTATACCTACGTGTGTTTACATGCATATGCGTGCGTGTTTTTAACAGGGGCTCCCCTTTTGAGTGGATCCACACACAGAGAATGCCTGTAAGGAAAACAGCGATATACAAAGAGCCACGGAGTGAACGCTAAGGCAAGGCTGCCAAGAGCCCCGTCAAACAACATCCTCCTCCCCGCATGACATGTTTCTTCCTGCTCCGAAGTGTTGACGCGAGACCTCTGAGCCCCCATGCTTGGGAATTCCAGTCACCCTAACTCACAGATGAGGTGACTGTCACAGGAACTGAGTGGCTTGCGAAACACATGAAGCCAGTTCAGCAAGAGAAGATCCTTTTTTGATGTATTTATTTTTATCTCCTCTTGCCCTAAAAAGAATTTGATGGCGCCAAGGAATCTTAAGAGAATTATAATTCTGGGGTCTCAAATTTTATGGTCTTCTACACAGGCCTGATTTCAATCGCTATTTCTTCACTCACGTGAATCCAAATCATCAAACTAAAATGATCTATGGGCTAGGAACCACGGGCTCCTGTTGCATTCATTAATTGGGAAAATCTGCTCTATATACCAAATGCCTGGAATATAAAAATGAGAACGCCACATATATTACAGAAAGACACTTGAAACATGAATCAGCGAGGCCCATATGCCATGTGTCTAGTGTGTAAGCATTCTTTTTTTCTGTTTAAAGACGACACCCTACCCGGGAAGGGCAAGCTTTGGTGAGCTGGAATTCGCCAGTTGTGAAATTAATCGTCTGCATGTCGGCGCCAAACCTATAACGAAAAAAAATGTTTAAAATAGCATTTAAGTTGCCAATAAAGAATAAAAGGTGTGTGCACACATATATATATTTTATATTTGTGAGCACATGTACTTGCACATAAACTACTGTGTCCCAGCCCCCGCACCGTGCCTGTCATATGGCAAGTGCTCAATGATGTGGGCAGCGCAGATGGGAATGTAAAGAAGAATATGGTGACAATGACAAAAGCTCAACCTGTGAAACGATTATTTTCTCTGAATGGTTCCTAACTATGGAACCTGACAGGAAGGGACTCTGAACCAAGGGTCATTTCATCTCCTGGTTTAATGTCCAGTGGACATTTGGCAATGTCTAGAAATATTTTTGGTGTCACAGCTGGGGAGGTCCAACTGGCATCTATTGGGTAGAAGTCAGAGATGCTGCTAAACAGCGTTCGAAGCACAGGCCAGCCCTCCCCTTGCCCCCGACAGAGAATCATCGGGTCCAAAATGTCAATAGTGCTGAAGTTGAAAACCTTAGGATGAGGGTAGGTCCTACTGAACCCAAAGGAAGAAACACTCTAAGCAAAACTGTGATTGTGCGAAAATAAGATATAACAGACATGAACTAACAGTATCCTCATTGTGCTCTGTTTAACTGCACTAGATTAAAATATACCAAAACACTAAACTCATGTCTTATGTGAGCCAGATTCTAGGAGTATTTGTGAAAAATTCATGATTGTCAAGGTTCCCTAACCAGGAAAAGTATAGTCTGCAGGGAAATGGACTTGAAGTAGTAACCCTGAAAATGCCACGTAACAGACAGAATTGGTAATTGCCAACAGGTTATATGCACCAAGGGGCTGGGTGCCCAACGTGCACGGGTTAATACTGAGTGCACCCACATGTAGAGTCCAGGTGGAAAGCAGGAAGGACTTGAAATAATTCCGAGTCTGAACGGTGTTTCCCAAACCACCCATCAGAAAGTCTTACCATTTGTGGAGCAGACGCACGGCAGCCTCGGGCTTAGGATACAAGGCGAGAGGCAGCAGCTGCAAGGACACCGGCAGAGAGGAAGGGTTCTGCACCACGAAGTACTTCACCTGGACACGGGAAAGGAAAATGAGCACCCGGGGGAGGACCCAGCACCACCCCTGCAATATTCCTGTGAAGAGCTGCATGACCTGAATGTAGTCACAAGGAGCCACCACACAGATCAAATTGAGGGACGTTCTAGCAAATAAATGGCCCCCACACTTCAAAAATGCCTATGCCATGAAAGACAAAGAAAGGCCGAGGCAGGTTACAGGAGAGGAGAAAGACTTGACCATGCAATGTAAGATCCTGAATTGGATCCTGAACCAAGGGGGAAAAATGGCTATAAAGTATGTCGTTGGGATGACTAGACATTTTTGAATATAGACTAAACATTAGATAACATTATTAGGATTAATGTTACACTTTCTAATTTTGATAAGTATACTCTGGTATTTAAGATGCACCTGCTCTTAGTAACTTTACACTGACACAATCAGAGGGAAGGGGTATAATGTGTGACACTCAAATGGCTCATAAAAATATATGTGTGGGTGGACAGAGAAGGGCGATGGCAAGGTAGGCGTGGCAAACATTAAATATGGATTGAGTCTTTGTGAAGGGCAATTGGACATTCTTGGATTTACTCTTACAATTGTTCTCTATGTTAAAATTATTTCAAATTTAAAAATTTTAAAAGTAGTCTTAGAATGTCATCCCCAAGGAACCCAGTGAGTGTCTGGTGAAGTCTAAATTATCACTCAGATCATATGTGAGATGTGTCTTTAGCAATGAGGCTTGTGAGGTGGAGTGCAAGCCTGCTGGTGTCACTTCTCTCGCTTTGCACGTGTCACCCTGTCAATGGGACACACACCCGGGAAGGAAGCCCACTCTCAGGATGGAGAGCAGACAGGCAGAATGAGCCCGGGCTGCTGAAGGCATCACAGGGCCGCTTCAGCAGCTCTGGACTTCTTCCCCAGGAGCTCCTCGTTATGAAACAAACTAACGCTTATTTAAGTGAATGTTAGTCTGAATTTTCTGTTTTTTGCAGTTGAAGACTTTCTCAACTGAAAAGATTTTTGAGTTGGACACGAACTTCATAAAATGTATTTGTTCTATGCACTTCAGCCTGTGTAGAGTCTTATTCCTTCTTTTGTTCTTCTGATACCGCCCTACTAAGCATCACGTGGCAAATGTGTGTCATTTAAAGTGAATTTAAGTTAATTTTGTTTCTGAAACAATGTTCTCAAGGTGGAAAGACTCGTGTAACTTAAAAACCCAAGATGGGGTGTCACTGACAGAGGTTAGAAGACACAGGCTCCTCACCACGCTGTTCCTAAGGGCAGTTGCGCTGAAGTTCAACACGAGGCCTGGCTCTGTGACCAAACGAGGCAGAAAGAAAATAAAGGATTCTGACTCCTTGGATTTCTTCAAGGGGGCAAACCGCGTCATTCCTAAAACACTCCTCCTGTGTAATTCATAAAGAAAGGCAATATGATAAGAAACAATTTTGACACAAAGGAGAGGAAATCATTAGATATATCATTCCTACTTGAAGGAACAAGCAAGGGGTCTTGGGAAAAAACGGCTTATTCTGGGTCTGGGGAAGAGTAAGCACAAGACGATTCTGGAACAGCCTGTGTTACTAGAAAGCAAGGAAGGTTAAAAATAATGGGAGCCTTGGCCAGTGCGGGTAGTTGGTTGGAGCATCATCCTGTACACTGAACGGTTGCAGGTTCAATTCTGGGTCAGGGCACATACCAGGTTCAATCCCCAGTGGGGACATTCACAGAAGGTAACCAATTGATGTTCTCCTTCACATCAGTGTTTCTCTTTCACTCTCTTTCTACTTTCCCCTACCCGCCTTCTCCTCTCTCTAAAATCTGTAAGTATATCCTCAGGTAAGGATTGTTTAAAAAAATGATGAGGACATGTCAAAGAAACCCACAAACTAGCCTGAAGGGGTTCCCATCAGCCAAATCTGGGACAAATTAGCATAAAAAATAATAATGATGCCTAGCCAGTGTGGTGCAGTGGTTGAGTGTGTACCTATGAACCAGAAGGTCACAGTTCAATTCCAGGTCAGGGCACATGTCTGGGTTGCGTCTTGATCCCCATTAGGGGGGCATGCAGGAGGCAACCAATTGATGATTCTCTCTCATCATTGATGTTTCTCTCTTTCTCTCTCCCTTCCTCTCTGAAATCAATAAAATATATTATACATATTAAAATAATAATAATGATAATAATGATCAAAGAAACCATAGTGATGCTCAATAAGAATATAAAAATGAAGAAGATATTTAGAAACATCACCATTTTGTGGCCATCAACTAATAACTGATCAGAACAAGGATTATCAATGAATGCTAAAAGCATGGGTGAAACATTCTTAGGGAACAGTAAATTTATATGATCTCAAATTACCATACATGTATATATTAACTGCAAAAGGAAATATACATATCAACAATGGAGAAAGATCTATCACATCTACAAAGGAGAGAGTCAAATGACTCAACTTAGCAATGTCAGTAATGGACAAATTGGTATCCTTCCTGAGGTGACGAAATGATAAGGACACAAGACCAACCAAGTACTCAGCACTCTTCCCAAAAATGCCTAACATGAATGTAAACTTGAGAAAGTAATAAAAAAAATCCAAAGTGTTGAACATTCTATAAGATAACTTGTAGGGACTCTTAAAATGTGAACATTATGAAAGTTGAAGAAAGGTGGAGACACTGTTCCAAAGAAAATTAAGGAAACAGACAACCCAATGCAATGCATGATCCTTGAATAGATCCTGGACTTTAAAAAAGGAAAAAGAAAAAGACAGCTATAACAGGTATTTGTAGGTGAACTAGGGAAATCTGAATAGAGACTGAGTATTAGATGGTATAATTGGATCAATGTTAAGTTTGTTGGGTATGTAATGGCAGTGTAGTAATATGTACCAGAATATTCACCTTAGGAAAGAAAGTATTTCCTAATAAAGTATTGAGGGTTGAAGTATCATGATATCTACAGCTTAAAAAGGTGTACATGTTTGTGTGCACATGAACACAGTTACAGATGTAGGGAGGGAAATAAAGCAACTGTAAGATGTGAACCACGGTTGACTCTAAATGCAATACTGTATTTGAGTAGTCACTGCGCTATTCTTTCAACTTTCCTGAGGTTTGAAATTTGTCAAAATAAAAAGCTAGAGAGAAATATCAATTACTAAAAATTCAGTGCTGCAAGCTCAACAAAGTATCATGTAATTGTGTCTCTTTATGCTGAGTAAAAGAAATGAAGAAAGGGGAAGACCTACTTGCAGACGTCACTGTTTTTAAATTTCTTCCATCTTTCATACAATTTATTTGCAAGTTCAAAATCCACATCCCAGGTAGACTGATCCAGAGAAAGGCTCCCTTCCCAATGAGGATTTTCTAAAAGTGAGATCAGATGTAATGTTTACATTTACAGAAAACACAATGCAACTAGTAAATACTGCCAAGGCTATTGTTAAACTCAAACTGACAGGAGTGTCGAGTCGATGAATGCTCTGTCCTCTGACTGCTTTATTGAAAGTCCCTCTGATTCAATGGCAAATGATAATATATCAAATCAAACAAACATGTATAAAACAAAACTAAATTGGATTATGTAAAGGCAGTAACAGAAAAGACACATGGCTCATGAATACAGCCTGAAATTACAAGTTGAAATTACACATGGAACATTTTTAATAGCTTTAAATCTAAAACGCTAAATGTATCCGTGTAAATGCCAGTGATTACTGAAGTCTTTCGGGTTACTATGCAGAATGCTGATGAACAACTCCTCAAAAGAGGGCAGAGACCGAGGGCTCAGCCTAGAGAAAGGTTTATATCTATATTTATATTCATATTCATATTTATATTTATAAACTGGCCACTTATTCAGCTTGCCCTCTCTATTTATTCTGTCTTGTCTGTGCTAAAGAGCGTATCAGAGTGAACAAGTGAGAATTTCCCCCAAAGAAACCTCTGGACTGTAATCCTCTCCTTAGATTGGACATTTTAATAAATCAAAAGGCAGGAACAAAACTAGGAACAGCTTCCACATCAACCCTATGGCCTTCAGTCTCACACAACGACTAGCACCCCCACAAGATGTCTATGCTCCTGTAGCGAAAGTCTTCAAAGGCAAGTCCAAATTACTTTTAATAACTTCTAGTCAACTCTTTGTTTAAAAGAACCGGAATTCGGAATCTTCCCATTTCTCCTGATAGCAAGGTTGCTAGGATGATCAAATAATGTGTTGGAAAAAATCCACAAGGACCTCAGGATGTTTCTGGAGGATTCCTAACAATGTCATGCCATTCTGTTAGGGATCATGCTCTTTAAGAATAGAATATGATGCAATTCCGTTCACAGGACTGATTATCCCATCTACCAATGCTAATTCTCCTCCCTACTTCCCACCCAACCCCCAACTAGAGTTCTACAGAAAGCTCAGGGCAAAATACTTACCTGCTTTTGATTTTCCCATGAAATAATGCATGCCACAATGTGCTATCACTTCAAAACCCAGACTCCCTTCCTAGATTGAAAAGTAATATATGAATAACTTAAAACACAGCACTACACATAAAAATCCTAATGCACTCAAACGCAAAGCAGACATTGGCCTCCACCTAAGTGAACTTCCATTTAACCAGAAGCTAAACCACCAGAAAGTGATTTCTTGGTTCCCTGTAACCCTCAAATGAGAGGTCTGCACTGCCTCTCACAGGGAGGATTCTGTTCAGTAATCATAGTGACAACCACTGGGCCCAAAAGACACCAAGCTGCCTTCAGAATTGAAGATGAAATTAGTGTCAGGACATTCTTAGTAGGTTTTTTGAAAACTGTACTGGAATCCTCTGAGAAACAGTAAAAAAAAAAAAAAAAAAAAAAAAAAAAATAGGTAACTCCTAAGCTACTCAGAACATTCAAATTAGTGTCCCATTTCCTAGAGGTAAGGAAAGCATACACTTGCTACTCCCACCCATACCTGACACCTGCCTGCTCCCTCCCACAGTCCTCTCCTTATAAACATCTCTTGATTAAAAAAAATAAAATTTCTAAGAAATCTTCTCTACTCAAAATATGGACAAATGGAATTAACTTTACATTTTATTTAGTTTTCAGAAGTCCTACGGTTAGGCTCATAGCTGAACATGAGGCATTTCTATCTATAAAACACCAATGCTAATAAGTGAGAAAAATCATAAAGATGGTTGCATGAATGTCTCATAAAAATTAGAATCCAGAGTTGTAAGAATAGCTTGGATCAAAAAGAAGCAATAACAGTAACTAAATGAAAGGAAAGAAATATTAAGGAAAAAAATGAGACATGTTTAAGATAAGATCTAAATTAAATACCATTTCCTCAGATTTTATAAAGCATTTTCTTCCTTGCCAGCCCTTTCAGGCTTTAGATTTGGTCCACTGAAGACATTCAAGGATTATGAGCAGCTGAGAGTCACTTACCAGAGGTCCAAATAAAGCATTTAACCATCTTATTTATCTCAATTGCAAGTATGTGCTCAGAGCTCAATTGTGTTTTCTATAGCAAGCACACATTCCTTGCTCTACAAATTTTGGAAATAAATGAAAAATGAAATCAACCTACTTGTGATGTTTTATTTCACTCAAGAACCTCACATTTCTTTATGAAAAATTGTAACTCCAAATAAAGATTTCTACATCTAAGAAATTCACCATCTATGATTGGTCTGGTAATATATATCCTTCAAGAGTCTTAAAGAACATGAGCTTAAGTTAGTCAATAAAACCAAGCACTACAACTTAATAGAAATAATAATTATGACAAAAATTATTAATACATATATAGTTTCATGAACGATACCTTGGTCGGTGCAGAGTAAATCTGTAGAGGTATAGCAAACATAGCACCTATGTTTGTAGTCAAAAATACATTGGTGAATAGATTTATGGCAATGTTTTTAACAGCAACTTTCAAAGAAAATATATTCCAACAGCCTGGAGGTAGAAATAAAGGGCCAGTGAAATTCAGAATCTAAAGACAAAAAAAAAAAGAAGCAAGAGAAATTACTTTCCTAACACTAATGAGGATTAAAATCATTATAAAGTATAATACTAAAATTCTATACTTTGAGAAATATAATTTTACTCAATTATTTCCAGGTCAAAAATTGACCTATTTGTATATAAATGATAAGCTTCAAATAATGTTTAAAATGCAACTGTTTGTAAATTTCACAAAAGTAACTGTATAATTTTCATAGGTGGTATTTTGCAAAAACCTACTCTTTTATTATGAACTGGGCTTATTTTTACTAAATACAATCTTTTTAGTATAAATTATATATAATAAAATGTTTTAATAATGGTAAGAGCAAATATCTCTAAGGATATACCCTGGTCCCTTTGAGGTCCTTGAACAATAGTTTAGAAAAGAGAGAGATCAATCCTAAAAGTAATTCTGAAAACTTCAAAAGAAAAATACTTGCTTTAAAATTGGTAAGTATTAACTTTTGTAAATATTCATTTCATAGTATCTGACCATAAACAAAGCTTAAAATAAAATGGGCTAAAACCTGGATGAAAATACCATGTGTACCTTCAAAAAGTGCTTGGCCTCCTTGGAGACAAACACATCGTTTAATACGACACTGCGGTCAAAATGGTTGAGGTACCACATTGTCCAAACTCCCGAAGTGTTCTCATGGGTCTCCAGGTGGAACTGGGCCGCAGAAGAGTCCATTCTAAAGTACCTGTGAACACAGCACGTGCATGCTCTCAGCCCCGAGAGTAAGACAACTGCCGGCATTCGGAGGAGCCTCAATCACAAAAAGAGTAGCATCATAGAATATCAGAGAATGGGATGTTAGCATTGGGAAAGACCCCACAGGTCACTTCAGCCTTCATTCCCACCAGTAGAGCATCTGAAGGACAGAGGCCGCCAGGCAAAACCAGGACCAGGTATAGGCGAGAAACATGGCGAGAGGGTTTCTCCTCCCACACCTGGCTGTCTGGCCCAGGGCTGATTTCGTGAACTGAATCATTCACCTTCCTCTTTCCCATTCTGCAAACAACCCCTGTCTCTGGCTGTCAGCGGTGTGACTGCAAGGAACATAGCCCAGGGACCCATACTAGCCCTAGTTATATTTTTTAATCATTTCTGAACAAACACACACATAACCCATACAACTTCAGGGAACGTGGGGTTGACCTACCCTGGGACCACCGGAGAGGAGAGGCAAGCTGTTAGTGTCGGAGTGTTGTTTGTTTTCTTCGTGACTTCTTTCACGGCACTATCACACGATGGAGCTGTTTTGGGGTATAAAGAAGTAAGTGTCAAGTATAGTATCTTTTATTTCACTACGCCTAAACAAAAACAAGATATGTGTGTCATTTATAACCTTCTAATTATTCCACTGTTTTTGTCCCCATTAAAATCATACATGAGACATAAATGGGAAAATCCTTTCTCAAACCTTATCTTCTTTCCTGGCTTGCTGTCAATGATCTCAAACAGAGTATCTGCCACCACAATGTACTCCCCCTTTTATAAACCAACCTCTCACTTCTTTGGGGGAAAAAAGAGTCAATGCACTGAGGCTTTCTTTTAATAAAGATCTGCCTTCACCAAAAGTAAGAGGGAAGCCCGCAGGCCTGCCAGAGATGACAGAGGTGATGGCTGGGCGGGGTGAGAGGAGCGTGTGGAGGCAAGAGCAGGACAGAAATACAGCCTCAACGATAAGGCGGAGCCTCTCAGAGGCAGTGGGGTTGCGTTTCAGACACTGCTGCTTTATCCAAGCAACAAGCTGCCCTTGAGCTGGGCCATACTATTCATTAAATCACTGGGATTAAAATCTTAACTCTAATAAAGGGTGTCCCAAAATTCACGCAAGAAGTAATTTTGATAGAGAACACAGGTTTATAATTAAAAATTGTACATTCTTTATTGACTCATAAAGTAAACAGTATAGGGTTATGTATGAATAGCATATTGGGGAAACTGGATTATCATGTCACGATAGTGAGCACCATTAACTGTTATTGCCTGAGCAGCCGCATTTTCAAAGAAGAATGGTTCGATGATGCCTCCAGCCCAAAATCCGCACCAAACAGTGACACGTTGTGGATGCATTTGTTTCTCAACAATCACTTGTGGATTTTCTGAACCCCAAATGTGACAATTTTGTCGATTAACCAAGCCATCACGATAAAAATGAGCCTCATTGAAATTCAGCCACATTTATGCAAAACGGTCATGGAAAATTTCAACAAAAGAGTGCATATGTGCCAGCAAAGCCATGGAGGCCATTTACCCGATATCCTACTCTATATATAACCCTATACTGTATACTTTATGAATCAATAAGAAATTTACAATTTTTAATTATAAACATGTGTTTTCTATCAAAATTACTTCTTGCATGAATTTTGGGACACCCTTTACAAATACTCAACTGGTTTCTTTTTAAGCTATATGTATGATAAGAAAAATTATAACATGAATAAAGATGTGAAAATTAAATCTACTTTTCCCTCCTGACTTCCCAGTTATCTCAGAGGAACAGCTGCTAACAGATTCATGAGCATCCTTCCAGTTTTTTTATTTCGTATACAAGTGCATGGATACCCTTAAAGACCCAAATGTACACACGCCACCTTCATTGCATGTCCACGTATGCTTTTCAATAGCCGCAGAGTATACCCCGTGGATGGTAACCAGGCTCCTATCACGGATGTCTATGTTAATTCTGTTGTCACAAACAATGCACATTCTGTAGGCAGAGCTTTGAATATAACCTATCCGTAGGTAAGTTCCTAGAAGTAGAATTAAGGACTGAAGAATACATACGGGCATTTTAAATGTTCATAGATTGCCAATTTTCCCTCCAAAAAAAAGCCTGTGTCAATTTATACTCTTATCAAAAACATGAATGGTGTTTTTTCCCCTAATCATTATCAACACAGGATGTTAACAATTTTTTTTTATTTTTATCAATCTAAGTAATAAATTATATCTCACTTGTCCCTTTAAATTCACTTTCCTTTCCATATAAGTGACATGTTTTCATGTTTAAAAATCCATTTGCATTTCTTTTTAAAAAATATCTTTTCATTTACTTTATTTCATTATATTTTTTAGAGAGAGAAAGGAAGGGAGAGGGAGAAACATATTTGAGAGAGAAACATTGATTGGCTGCCTCCTGAATGGCCCCCACTGAGGATCGAGCCCACAACATGGTCATGTACCCTGATCGGAAATCAAACCAGCAACCTCTTGGTGCATGGGTGACACTCAACCACTGAGCCACACTGGCTGTGCTGTTTGCATTTCTTTACAGAAATCTTCTTAACTATGAGTACGAACCAAAAGGTAGGATTGGGTTCATGCTCACCAGACCTTCTGCATCACAGTCTACACAAAGCATCAAACTAAGGCAGCACAATCTCTCATCTATGAAGGGAGTATCTCCAAACACATTTACATTCTGGTCTTTCAAATCCCCCACTAAGTTACTCTTTAAACTCAAAATCCTCTGCGTGTGGCAGAATAGAAGTGGCAGAGACAAGCATCTTCTCCATCCTGCTCTCAGCACGATGAAGGCTGCGGTATGGAGAGCAAGCCCACTCCCTTAGAACGCTGCCTTCTCTGCAGTGCTAAGTGCTCCCACAGACACAACTGCCATCGATAACAAACATAAGAAGGCAATCTCCACTATTTTTAAAATCTGTACCTTTGCAAGTAAAAGAGGCAATTTTTGTAAAGTTCGTTGTAGAGGAAGGTAGGAGCACCGGTTCAAACTGCAGAGACAGAGCGTCTCTCTGTGAGAAATGATGGACATCCTGTAACAACAGCAAAAAATCCAGTTAGCACTCTCGGCCAGGCCACTGGGCATCGAATGTGAATCAACTCTGTGAAATAACTAACGGGCTCAGACTGGCATTCACACAGCAGCTGTGCAGCACACGTGTCTACAACAGTACGAAGCGGGTGCTGACAACCTTCATCCGAATAGGGGTTCAAGCAAGGGAAGGGGGTTGCAATGAAAGCAACAGAGAATAGAGATAAGTGTTTCTGTATCTGTCCCGGAAAATTCCTCATGTTCTACAATGAAAGACACTTGTGAGTTTACTATTTACTAGATATAAAGCATTTACAATTACCTGTATCCATATAAGGCTGTTTCCCGAATGTAATATATACATATTTACGGCCGAATCATCTGTCCAAAAGAATCAGAGTGAGGAGGTTAAAACAAAAAGTACCTCGTTTTGCAACACTACAATTGAAACTTGGAGCTATTTCTGCAGGGTGTTCTTTTAAGTCACAAGAAAAAGGATCCTTACAAAATATTAACCTACCAATACAGCCTCTGTAAATGATAAATAAATGCTGAGTGTAGTGTCGGGGCACTGCTCCTCTGGCTGCAACCAACTGCCTGGACAGCTGCAAATATGGCTTTGCTCTCCTGGTGATTAGTCAGCCCCTCGTTTCATTATTTAGGCAACTGTACTTGGGGGAAATAAAACCCTGGGGTCTCAAACCAGAGCCTTCCTTTCAAGCCTCACCAACAGACGTGCTCCCTATGGGGCAGGAGTCTTCTCTACTTTGATGTCTACCTGGCCGTTCTGAGAATCACCAAAAGCTTGCAACATGGAGACAGGAAAGCTCTCCTGCTGAATTATTCTTATAATCAATTCTCAAGCGTTGTTTGAACAACAATAGGCTGCCAATATCAAACTATATTTTGGAGCCATTTCTTTCTCTGAATATGTATGTGAGTGTGTGGGTGCACACACACACACACACACACACACACACACGTGTACCAGAACAGTCTTGACAACCAATGGATGACAACCAGTCCTACATTATAAATCTCATGCATCTCATAATATGTGTCTCCAACAAAACTTCCTAGAAACTTAAACTGATGAACTAGGTTATTTCTGGTAGGTAGAGCTGTTTTCAAAAATAAAATTCATAGAACAAACACTGAAATTCCTATTACTCTAACTTGTCAGGCATCAAGGAACAACCAGTATCCCATCAACTACTAAAAAAATACAAAACAGCAGGATTTGGTCAACTGAGCTTCTGCAAATCAGTAAAACTGGAACAAGAGGCACAAAACTTCCAACACTGTGTGGATATTTATATTAGGTCATTGTGCCCAGAATGCCAAGAAAAATGATTCCCAAGGAAACTTAGACTAGTTTGCTTTTGCCCCTAAATTTACTCCAAAAATTTACTCACAGCTGCAAATTGAGAACCAGTTACTATTACAATCGCTTAATAAGGTTGAAAGCCGCAGCTCTTTCTGTTGGAGTGTGATGACATGATCTATAAGTAAATGTTGTAGAATGATGACACAGGTTAATCATAATATATTACCGTGAAAATCTGAAGAGATTCCACCTTACCTGAGGTCTCAGATTTATCTGTAGCTACATAAATTATAGAAAGATGATCTAACAAATCCTGTGTGTTTTGTTCAAATTCTTTCGAGGCATTTTCCATTGTTACAATTATGCTCATCTGTAGCCGTAAAACATCATCGGATTCCAGATAACAACTCTGAGATTGGAGGGATGGAAAAAAGGAAAAACTTAAGAATGATCTGAACTTGGTGATCTCAAATTTTAAGGGGAAAAGCACTTAAGGTAAGGGCATGTGTACTTTGGAGAACAGAATGTGTTGTTTTATTTTTTATATCTAAGCAAAGAGGCAGGAGGAAAAACTAAATTTTTTCATTTTACCTTTAATCGCTGACACACTTTGTTATGTAAACTGCATTCCAGTTGCACCTGCAAGAGGCTAGTATTAGTGGTTTCTGCCTAAAAAAAAAAAAAAAAGGTGGGGGGGAAACAATGTAAAAGAAAGCAAAAAGAGCAATCTAGCATTAGCAGCAGACAATCTATCATTTATTCAGGAACTACATTTACTCAACTGACAAACATCTGAGTATCTGCTAACTGCTGGGTATTATTCTACTTACTGGAAATACAACCATCAATAAAACAGTTCACATTCTAATGAAAGTCATAAGTTCTCCCCTTGGGCAACATGAAAATTCTGACTATGGCAATAAACAGATAAATGTGGTCTAGATATACACAGGAACACTGCAGTTTGACATCGCTGATACTTTTTTAACACTCTTTTTCCACATAGGAGTCTACTTTTATTTTAAAGTAGGTTCAGTAAGCAATAGCCAATTAACTGTCCTGTCTGCCTCCCGTCAGTAGAATGACCTTAAAAGCTATGACAAAACCATAGGAGATGTCCAAAATTCAACTGGCTATCATTCCTTTATTTTTCCATTACAATTGACATTCAATATTATTTTGTATTAGTTTCATGTGTACAGCACAGTTAAACAGTTACCAGTAAAAAGTGATCTGATTGAGTCCAGTGTGTACCAGACACCACAGTATTACAATATTATTGACTATATTTCCTATGCTGTACTCAGCAACCCCATGACTATTGTGTAATTACCAATTTGCACTTCTTACGCCCTTCACCTTTTTCTTCACCAACCCCTCCACCAACCCTCCCCATCTGGCAATCATCACTTTGTTCTCTGTATCTATAAATCTGTTTCTGTTTTGTTTTTCATTTATTTTGTTCTTTAGATTCCCCATATAAGTGAAATCACATAGTACTTGTCTTTTTCTGTCTGACTTATTTCACTTAGCATAATACATTCTAGTTCTATCCATGCTGTTGCAAATGGTAATATTTCATTCTTTTTAAAAAATATATTTTTTTATTGATTCCAGAGAGGAAGGGTGAGGGAGTGAGAGATAAAAACATCAATGATGAGAGAGAATCATTGATGGACTGCCTCCTACACACCCCTTACTGGGGATTAAGCCCACAACCCGGGCATGTGCCCCTGACCAGAATTGAACGCAGGACCCTTCAGTCCAGAGGCTGACACTCTCCACTGAACCAAACTGGCTAGGGCTATTTCATTCCTTTTTATGGCTGAGTAATATTCCATTTTATAGATGTGCCACTTCTTTTTTTCAATGTTTTTATTGATTGAAAGAGAAAGGAAGAGGGAGAGAGAAACACTGATGAGAGGGAAACATTGGTTGCCTCCTACATGCTCCTTATTTGAATTGAGCCCACAACCTGGGCATGTGCCCTGATTGAGAATGGAACCAGTGACCTCTCGGTGCATGGGACAATGTTCAACCAACTGAGCTACACTGGCCACATCTTCTTCAGCCAATCATCCACTGATGGGCAGTTACGTTACTTCCATATCTTGGCTCTTGTAAATAATACTGGTTCCATATGCACTTGAAAAAAATGTATATTCTGCTGCTTTGGGGTGAAATGTTCTAAAAATATCAATTAAATCCATCTGGTCCAATGTGCCACTTCAGGCCACTGTTTTCTTGTTGATTTCTTGTCTGGAAGGTCTAGCCATTGATGACAATAGGTTGATAAAGTCCCCTACTAAGACTGTATTACTGTCATATTTTTAATATGTGGGAGAGTTAAGAATGGAAGGGTCAAGAATATATCAAAAGAATGCAGAATTTTTCCCTAGCCAGTGTTGCTCAGTGGTTGGAGAGTTGGCCCCCACAATGAGGAGTCAAGAGTTCAATTCCTGGTCAAGGTTTGATCCCCAGCTCTGTTGGGGCGGGTGCAGGAGACAACCAATGGATCTGTTTCTCTCATATCAATGTTTCTCTTTCTTTCTCTCTCTCTCTCTCTCTCTCTCTCTCTCTCTCTCTCTCTCTCTCTCTCTCTCTTCCCCCCCCCCCCACTGTCTCTGAAAATCAACAGAAAGATATCCTCTGGTGAGTATTAACAAACAAAAAAAGGGAAGAAGAACACATTTTTCATCACGTTCAATGATCTTAACAGGCACATGAGATGACATGGACTTATCTTGAAGATGGGAAATGCAAAGTCCCATCCAGGGATACGGGCTTTTGGGTGGGAGGGCAGGGGGCTGCAGGCAGTGAACGCACAGAAAATGTGTGGCGTGTGAGTCTAAGGGGCCTGGTTTCGGGAGTTCCTCTTCTCTTGAGTTTGATGTGTCTGGTGTAGTTTTGCACGAAGGCACTGGGCTGGGCAGCCACACTCAGACACCAGAAAATCTCCACCAGGTAAGAAGGCATTCCCCAAATCCTTGGCTGACTTAACTGAGGGTAAGTGTCTATTTACTTCAGGAGGATTTAGTACGAAGTAGAATCACCCTAATTATGTTTAATTTGTTAGATTTATAAGCATTACCTAAGTACATTATATAAAAACCCATTTTGTAACTACTTCAATTGTCATTCAGTCAATTAAAGTACAGAAAAAATAAAGTAGGTTACATTTTAGAATGCAGTAAAAATATTTAAGTTTAACCCAGCTTGTAAATGGGACCAAGCATTCACCAACAGCTCTTTTAAAGAAGTAATTGCTGGTATTTGCTAGACTTAAATAGGAAAACACCCTGTGAACAGAACCTAAAATCTTAAAGAAACATTTTTTAATTTGTCTTTCTGGGAACCAATCCCACTATCAAAGACATAAACAACAACAAACAGCCCACCGCTTCTCTGAAACTGCTTTCACCAAAGTTACAAAAGACCTCCATAGCCAAACCCAATGGAAACTTCTTTTTTTGCCAGATCCTGCTCTCCCACTTAACTCCATTAACCATTTGTCCTTCTGGCTTTTCCCTTTCATCTTTGGCTCGTCCCATTATGACCATCAGATGTTGGAATTATTCTGGATTCTGTCTTTTGTTCTCTTCACTCTCTCCCTAAGTGGGTCTACGACGACAAGTTGAAGTTTGTTTTTCCAGCTCAGACCTCTCTGCACACCCATACATCCAACCAATGGTGTGGCATCCGCCTAGACACGCCTCCCTCACACAGGCCAAGGCAGCGAGCCTTGCTGTGCATTGGCCCCCTCTTAGCACCATGCTTCATATTTTGTTTAAGCCAGAAACTTGAAAACCAACTTCACGTTCTCACTTACCTTCCTCAAACTAACCCCAAACCATCTTATACTGATTGTACCTCCTTGTCAGTCTTTGAATCCATTCCGTTCTCTTCATTCCTAATACCCTAAAGATCAGGGGTCAGCAAACTATGCCCGTGGGCCACATCCAGCCCGCTGCCTGTATTTATAAATAAAGTTTTATTGGAACACAGGCATGCTCATTCCTTGTGAATTGTCTATGGCTGCTGTCCTGTTACAATGGCAGGGTTGAGTACTTGCAACAGGGTCTATGGCCTGCAAAGGAGGTAAAAATAACTACTCTCCAGGCCTTTATGTAAAAGTTTATGGAGCCCTTGCCCTAGTGGGAGGGAGGGAGGGACAGAGGCAGGTAGGCTGCTGCACCAACCTCCTCCTCCTGTCCCTGTATCCACCTCTGCCCTCTCCACTCCACTCTCCACATGGCATCAAGAGTGAGAGGACAGCCAAACCGGTTTGGCTCAGTGGATAGAACGTCAGCCTGTGGACTGAAGGGTCCCAAGTTCGATTCCGGTCAAGGGCATGTACCTTGGTTGCGGGCACATCCCCAGTAGGGGGTGTGCAGGAGGCAGCTGATCGATCTCTCTTATCGATGTTTCTAACTCTCTATCCCTCTCCCTTCTTCTCTGTAAAAAATCAATAAAATATATTTTTAAACAAAAAGAGTGAGAGGACATAAGAGGGTACAGGGAGAGTAAATGATGACAGAAGGAGACTTGACTTGTAGTGGTGAGCACACTACAATATACAGATGATATATTATAGAATTGTACACCTGAAATCTATATAATTTTAATAACCAATATCAACCCAATAAATTCAATGAAAAGGGGGGGGGAGAGAGAGAGATTATAAATATGCAAATCAGGTCAAGCCACTTATCTGCTTAAAACCCTTCAAAGACTTCCTGCTTGGCCCAAATCCCAAACCCTTTATTGCAGCTACAGAATGCAGGCACCTGCCTAGTCTCTGCCTCCTTGCCTATGCTCCAGCTTCACGGGTAGACTTTCTGCTCTATTTTGCCTTCAAACTTTGAACCTACATTTCCGACCGGCCTTCCCCTCTACATAGCTAAACGCAATTCATCCTTCGTGTCCCAGCTTAAACATCACTCAGGGAAGTTTTCCCTGACACCTCAGCTGGGGTAAGTGGCATTACTCATACCCACAGCACCTTTCACCTGACCTTCGTTAACACTCCTCATGTGATAACTTGCTCAAGGTCTGTGTTCCCCAGCAGACGGTAAGCACCTTGTCTGAAGGGTTTAACCACAATGCCTACCACTTAATCGGCACTCAATATACAGCTGGTGAATGAAGAAAAGTGGGCACACAGCTACATGCTTGCTTCAAAGGAAAAGAAACTAAAAATAATAAACATTGGCTATAAAATCAAAGTATATCAAAACCTGATATTTGGCATGTTTCTGATCTAAAACTTTTCAAAAAGCTTTAAAGAAAAACCCACATCAGCACACTCTCAACATATCTATAATAATAAAAGTGCAATATGCTAATTAGACCAGATGTCCTTCCAGACGAAGCCGGGGCTGCAAGGAAAGCCCGGGTCCCGGATGCCAGAGGGAAGCCGGTGCCAGCAGCTAGGGGAAGGAAGGCCAACTCTTGAAAGAATTTTGTGCGTTGGGCCTCTAGTACATTTATAATTAAGTTGGGTTTTTATAACATACAACAATTTAACCATAGATCTTAACCTGGCAAGGCAACTCTCTTCCCTAACATATTTCTTCAAATGTTGAAATAATGTCCGAAGTTCAAAATTATAATTTTGGACATGATTAAAAATCCTATTTGCACAGTAATTTGATGTAATTTAAATCCTCATGTTCTGTCATCCTTGGTACATTTCTGGATGGATGAGTTTATAATTTACCGTTCTAAATAAGATTCTTCTATTAGCTGGAAACAAAAACAAACATAAAGCACTATATTGTTTCAATGGCTGTAGAACATATTTCAGCATCCCACCAGGGGGAGTTCCAGCACCTCCAAACTGCCCTGAAAGCAGGCTAACTTTCCTCAGGCAAATTTAAAGGTTCCTGTCTTTCTTTACAGAAAGAAAAAAAAAAACAACTATTGCAATCTAGACTTTAAAGAGAAAACGACAACCCAAAGCACGAGCCAGTTGGGGCCACCACACATGCTGGGAATAAGAATTCCCCTGAAAGGACCCCAACCGAGCACATTTGTTGTGACAGGAGGACATCTCCTTACCCAGGAGTGTGCTGAGTAGATTATAAAAGAAACACAAAACCCATTTCTCTACTGTTGAAACCTCCCACACTATTTGGAAAAAAAAATTGAGCTCATAAAGAAGAAAAAGAGTTCATAAATTTCATAGCTAAAAGAAAAAACAATTCCTTCGTAGTTTTCACATTAAGTCTATGGGGATAAGTGACTTATCAAAGGGTCCTCAGGTTAGTTGGGGGGAAAATGGAAAACAATAGCAGGTCTTTTGGCACAAGTCAGTGTTTTTCCAGGTAAATAAGAACAGACCAAGTCAATTCCTCTTAGATACTTAAAAGCCTGAAAGTTCTTCAGCATGGAAACACATATTAGAAAACCATGCCAAGAAATACTGCAAAGGACAAGAAAACAGCTATGTAAAAGCTCCTTTTGTGTGGCTTGTATTCCCTAGGTTTTGTGGTGAAGGGGTATGAGTCTAGGTAACTGGATCTAAGAGAGAAAATAAATCACCTTCCTTTATTTGCTAAGAAATTGTTCTTTGTGGACTGGGCCAGGGCCAGAGTGTGACCTGGGGGGACTGTGTGCAATTAAGCAGGGAAAAAAAAGGATGGACAATGTATATGAGTTTTATTAATAAGAGTAAACCATATCCTAACAAAAGTATACGAGAACCTATAACATATTAACCCAGACAGAATGAACAACGTATGACGATCCCAGTAATGACCATCCATGAAAACCTTCCATCTAAGGACTATAACTTGGGAAATACAAAAGAATTACTTAGATAAGTCCCAATCTTAGGTTCCATTTTTCTCACACATTTTTCTCCACTTCCACAATTTTGAATGCTAAATTTCGGATGTCTTTATAAAGGTAAATTGTTTATGCCAATGTGTGCCTCAATAGGGACACAGTTTAAGCCTGTGACCATCCCAGCCAGTGGCCCACACACACAGTGCTAGGTACAATACATTCCATACAGCAAATGATTTTGTATAGAAAGAACACTTTCTTGGGTCCCTTCCACACAACACTCAGGCTCTGTAACCAAACTCCTAATTTAGTGTTTCCTGCATAACAAACAGGCAGCTGAGCGAACAGTAAGCACTGTTTGTTGCTTTAACCTTATGTTAAACAGCAATTGTGTTTCAGCCCTTACCCCTGCCACTACTAACCAGGCTAGTCCTCAGGTATTTAACTGCTGGAATGAAATTTACCTATGTTGCCAGACCCCCTCACTAAAATGTTTGTAAAAAACCCAGGTACTGGCTGGAATGCGTTTTTTTTTGTTTTGTTTCGTTAAGGGAAAGGGGGTTAAAGCATGTGTATGGCATTTTCGCTTCTCCAAATCTTTGGAGAAAAGGCAGTGTGGCCAAATGACTGTATTCACCATCAATTCAAGATGAAACCCAGCCACAAGACCTCGGGGACATTTCTACGCTTTTCCCAGGTTCAGCTTCCTCTTCAATCACACAGAACTAAGGAACTCACCGTCATCTGAAGAGCATTAAATGAGATACATATGCCCAGCGCAGGGCACGCACCAGGGCCTCATGAGGGAGTGTTACTATTTTTACTTGTTCATTCATTATTAATGCATTAAGTTGGTAAAATTCCACAACAAATCATCGAAATGCCTCTGGGAAGCATTTTATCCACATGTAATGTGTTACAGGGGGAAACTCCTCCTCCCCACACCATGGGTTTCTAAGAGAAGGGATTGTTCTCCTAAACCAGTGGTTCTCAACCTTGGCTGCACATTCGAATCACCTGGGAATCTTTTTAAAATCCTGATGTCTGGGCCTCATCCTCCGGAAATTCTGTTTCTTTGTTACTAATGTTGTGGCCTCACCCCATAACAAAGAAACAGAATTTCTGGAGGGTGAGGCCCAGACATCAGGATTTTAAAAAGATTCCCAGGTGATTCGAATGTGCAGCCAAGGTTGAGAACCACTGTCCTAAACACTTCAGATTCCTTTCATCTTATTTCACTGTTGGTTCAGAACCCAAGAAGAGAGAGAAATGTCGTTGCAGCACATCACCTCCCACCCCACTGAATGTGCCACTAACCCTGAAAGATCAACAAAGAGCCATACAGAGACCAAATTAACACTCCGATACTGAGACTGTTGGTGGGACCAAGTAGCAGTGGCCTGTGTCTTCACACTTGGGTGGCTTGAACTCCTACAGCCTGGGCTGGCACCTGCAGGAGCCATGCGGATGTTCACCTTGGTGGGCCACGCAGCGCACGGTGCTTCTGTCCAAAGGCGAACAGCTATTTTTACCCAGCTGGAGGCTGCTGGGCCTTAAGCCAATGGCAAGTGGCTCCTGAAGGTCTGGCTCAGCCCTTGAACCTGGGCCCAGGCTCAGCAAAGGCTCAGGTGTGAAGATGCAGGCTGCTGTGGCTTGACCTTGTGCAGCAAAGGCGCAGCTTTGACCTAAGTAGGCATGGCCACGGCAAGGATGAGGCTATGAAAGGAAGGCTGTTGCAGAAGAAACCAGTGTGGTGGTTCCTCAGAAGATTAAACATGCAGCTACACCAAAGTAACAGGAGGGGCACAGACAGATACGTGTACACCCCCAATTCATAGCATTTCACACAACCGTCAAAACGTGGAAGCAACCCAACATCCATCCATGGAAGAATGAGTAAGCAGCACACAGTGTACACACACAATGGACTATTATTCAGTCTGAAAAGGGAAGGAAATTCGGACACACGCTACAACAGGGATGAACCTTGAAGACATTACGCTCAGTGACGTAAGCCAGTCACAATGGGACAAATAGCGTGTGATTCCACTTCTAGGAGAAGACCTAGAAGAGCCAAATTCATGGAGACGTAAAAAAGAATAATGGTCACGGGGGGCTGAGAGGAGGTGAGAATGGGGAGTCAGGGTTTCGTGGGGACAGAATTTCAGTTTGGGAAGATGTAAAAGGCCAAGAGATGGGTGGTGGTGACGGCTGCGCAACACTGTGAATGTACTGAATGCCCCTGAACTGTACACTTAGAAATGGTGAAAACAGGAAATTCGTGTTATGTCTATTTTACCGCAGGAAAAGAAAATGAAAGGAAAAAGGAGAAAGGAGAAGGAAAAGGGGGGGTGGGTGGGAGAAAAAGGTATCGCTAATCAGGACTCCCTCAAGACAGAGCTTCCAGAATACCACTTGCTGCTTTTCTATCTGGGTCTCAGGGAAACTACGGGGTCCACCTCCTGGCAGGCAGTGTAGACAGGCTGCTCCTGATTCGTTCCCTTTTCATGCATTGCCTCCACAGCTGAGAGTCCAAACTGTGAAAGGGTGCAGCTCAAATTCAAGAGGTTGGTCCATTGACTCAAAAGTTCCTCCCCAATTCACTGGCGCTAGATTTATGAACCATCTAAATGCTGACCACCATTTTAGATTTTCAAGAATCCAACGCGACAGAGCCACATAAAGGAGACTGATGTTATAAATAAATAAAAAAACAATAAGGGTAGTCTTACTAAAGAGATATGCTGTCACGCTGGGTTGAGTTAGAGAAGGAATTTGACAAAACGATGGCACAAACAAATTAGATACCACTAAGGCAGTGGTTCCCCACCTTCCTAATGCCGCGACCCTTTAATACAGTTCCTCATGTTGTGGTGACCCCCAATTTCATTGTGACAAATTGAACATCATTAAAGCATAGTGATTAATCACAAAAACAATATGTAATTATATATGTGTTTTCCGATGGTCTTAGGCGACCCCTGTGAAAAGGTCGTTCGACCCCCAAAGGGGTCGCGACCCACAGGTTGAGAACCGCTGCATTAAGGTCTGCCCTTGGAACCATCAGGTTCATTCTGAAAACCAAGGAGGTGAAGGTTAGAGGAACATACTTTTCACACTTGAGTCTTCCTACTAGACCCAGAGGAACAAAAACCAAAAACCAAAAAAAAAAAAAAAAAAAAGGAAGGCAGGCTGATGACGCAGGAGGAAGAGAGGGCAGCCCTTTGGAGGATAAGCGGATGTTTTAGGGGACAACCAGACAGAGCCGGAATAGAACAGGAGACCTGGATGGCCCGGTTCCACAGACATAGAAAGAGAAGCGAGACAGCCTGGGATCTCACTGAAATGAGGAAATATATATCTTTGTGCTTGTTGGAGCTTAACAAAATACTAGTAAGGAAGACAGGCAATTTTGATACAGGAAAATAAAATAAAAGAAAAAGGGAGAAATTAGACTGAAATTGCTCCACCAAGAGGAATTAGGATTCAGTTCTAGGAACTATGGAGGGACAGACTTCTAAAGCCAGGCACAGAGCCCATGGGAAGGGTGATCGAGGACCTGTACCTTCCAAGACCAAGACCCAAGGCCACGTAAGATCTCGCAGGCTGCGAAGGGGAGACCAGGGAGAGCAGAGCAGAGAGTTCAGAGCAGGGCAAGATGAATGCACAGTTCCTGCTGGTGCCCTAAGGGAATATGTTTGATGTTCATGGGATCAGACTCCAACGAAGAGAAAGCACAGCACAGAAGAAACCCATTAAAGGGGAACCAGGCAGGACTGGATAGACGGGTCCCAGGCCTGATTCAGGGGTTGGTCTAATGGAAGAGGTCTATGCAAGACCGTGCACTGAGGGAAGAGGAGATCTGTTTGAACAACAGATACTTTTAGCAGACTCAAAAGTTACTGACTTTATCTTTCTTGCTTTGGGAGAACTCACAAGAAAACATCTAGAGGGGAATGAAGATATATAACACAGTAGCAGCTTACAAGGGTTAAGAGAAAGAAAGAGACCAACAAAAGAAGCTGGTTAAACAGCTCGAAACCCAACTGAGCCTTCCTAAGAGGAAGAGGGGCCCAGGGGGCAAGAGCACATCCTGGAGGCCCAGCCCACGACTTGAGAGAAAGAAGGGCCACGGACAACCTGGGGAGACAGGGAGTGACTCACGGCCAAGGTCTACCCGCCCAGGGCCTGAGCTCCTAGCGTATCAACAGCAGCCCTCCCTCCAGGAACCGGCTGGGAGCAATGATCCACTTGAAATAAGGGGGGGAGGAAGGAAAAGCCTTCCCTGTCACAGGCTCCAGAGCTTCAACGAGTCCACAGTAAGAGGCTCAACATCTGTGCGCACCGCCTCTGCAGCCACCCCATCCCTAAACAGAGGGCAGCCCCAATCAGCACACCAATCAGCACTGGGTGGGGAGTGGAGTAAAACAAGGGCTCTGTGCTAAGAGGAGGGAGAGATACACCTAGGGACTACCTGCAGCCACTCCAAAGTTCTAGCTCGGGAGGCTAGAGCAGCTCAGATGCTGCTTCCTGAGACAGGAACTAATGTGCACAGGTGATTCCTCCCTAACCCCCAAAGGTCTCAAATTAACTTCTTGACAAGCAGGCGGCTCCATCAAGTTCAAATGCCAAGATCCTGGACTCAGAACAACTGGCATGAATTGAAGCTGAAACCAAGGTGATGCTCTCTGTCTGTCCTCCATCCCTCTCTTTGGCAAACAGAGGTACTGGGAACAATTTTTGCTTAGAATTAGTACCTCAAGAGTGGGGGCTGGGGGCATGCTTTCCAAAATGGGTGGATGTTAGGTTGATAATCTTGTATCTTATTAAGATTCTAGACTCAAGTGAGGCTAAAGAGACACTTAGTATTGGACTACTGTAACTTCTCAAACCCCAAGGCAGTCATCCACACTCTAGTAAGAGCAAGCCCAGGCTATAGCTGCTGAGCTTTCCCCAGCTACACACAGGCATGGAGCATCTCTCTGGCAAAGACAAAAAATAAAAATAAAAAATAAGATTTAGAGAGGACTTCAAATTCTTTGAACGTTAACTCACAAGCCAAGCTAATTTGATATTGGGACTATGGCCTTGAACTTTCATGTCTTACCAAAGTACTGACTCTCTGAATTTTAAAATTCTCCTAGAGGGTTTGTATTTGTTTTAAAGTTAAATGAGGAATGTGCTTTAGCTATGTGCCAGGTACTAGTTCTAAGCACTTTACATGTATCAACTTATTCAATAGATATAGCAATCCTATGAGATCGTGTTATTTTTATCTAATTTTATAGATAAACTAAGAAACAGCAGGTTAGGTAATTTGGCCAAGGTCACTCAGAACCAAGATGGCCTGATGGCCTGGTTTCAGAACTCACCTTTTTTATTTTTAATCTTTATTGTTGAAAGTGTTACATATGTCCCCCTTTCCCCTCCACTGACCCCTTCTAGGTCACCCCCACCCGCAGAATTCATCTTCTTATTTGCCACCCTGTGCCTGTCTCTGACAGGGCATCCTCCTATGGCTGTTTTTACTGGAGCATTTTAACTACTATTTGGTCCCAGAGCAAAT
The DNA here is from genome assembly GCF_964212035.1 of Myotis nattereri. NCBI lineage: Eukaryota > Metazoa > Chordata > Mammalia > Chiroptera > Vespertilionidae > Myotis > Myotis nattereri. The sequence continues at coordinate 52,632,226 of NC_138080.1, forward strand.
GCTCTGATAGGCTGCACTGGCTATCATACTTGGAAAGAATTTGGGATGGGAAACAGAGAACATGACCTTTCAACCCTGGGGACAGTGCGGCTTTGGAGCAGATTATTAATGAATTCTTTTTAATTCGTCGTCTCAGAACTTTCTAGAGGCAAACTCAACAGTGTGCCCCAGCAGTCTCAGGGGGATCAACAAACAAATGGGGATGTGGTGCTCCTGGGAGACGGGACAGGCTCAGGAAGGTGGACACACAGCCACGGGACATCTGACGACCTCCTCATCAGAGAAGGGAGGATCGCAGGCTTAGGAACAGGAGAGCCCAATGGGTCAGGAGAAACTAGGAGGAAAGGATTCTCTTCCCCTAAATACTCCAGTCCTCTTGCCCCCAAGCCCTCTTCTCCCTTCAAGACAGAGGGAGTTGCCTATTGGTGGGCGATCCTGTGCCATAGGCAGGGGTGGCGAGGGGGGAGTTAGTAGAGGAGCTGGCTCCTTTCTCCTTCACCCTGCACCTTGGGTAAGGGTGTCTGTCCTTGATTCTCCAGCTTCCCTTGCATGGGCCACCCCGTGGTGTAGCTAGGAGATAGGGCATTAGCAACTCTGGCTCTTTCTTACCTCAGCTCATGCAGAAGAATGCAGCTTATCAGTAATAAAAAGGTGCATTTTAGTTCTCTAAAACTTCAGCACCTGGCCAGAAAGAGAGGTACTAATTCTCGGGCATCTTCAAGTCATCTAACAACATTTTCTAGAATATTCTAATATAATGAATGTTTGAAAGACATCAGAAAACAATCATATCCTATAATTTCATAAATAGCTAAGATAATAATTTCTTTCTTTTAAAGACATTTATTCAACCCTGGCCAATGTTTCTCAGTGGTTAGAGCATCAGCCCAAGAACCGAAGGGTCGCTGTTTTGATTCCCGGTCAAGGTGCACATGGTCAAGGCACACATGCAGGAGGCAACCAATGGGCGTGTCTCTCTCGCATCGATGTTCTCTCTCCCCCCCCCCCCCTCTAAAAGTCAATGGAAAACATATCCTCAGGTGGGAATTAAAACATAATAAAATAAAAAATAAAGACATTTATTGCATTTTCAAGCATTTGTTTACTACATGGCGATAGGGCCACGCTCTGCACTAGGTAACACGAGAGCAAATATTGATTAGAAGACGATTCCTGCTCTTAAGGACTTATAATCAGTCCAGGAAACACACACATAGAGACACAGCTTTCCAGCATGACTCTTGCTAAGACAGGGATGCTCGGAGCGTTCGGGAAGGAGGGAGTCAATTCTCCTGGGAGGCAAAAAAAGAGACAAACGCTGAGTGTAAAGAGGCCCCAGGAAACTGTGTTCTGGGAACCAGGGGACCCCACTGGCCTGTAAAACACTTGAGGGGAGAGACACACCCACACCCGCGCCTCCTGGTAGTGCTCCCTCGGCTTCCCACACTTCCCTCCTTCCTCTACTCACCAACCCGCCTTCTCTCCTCTTCCCCAGCTCCCATTCCATTGAATCATTCTCACTTGTGGCTCCGAAGAAAATATTATTTTTTTTTTAGCTCAGGCAATTTCCTTGCTTTTAAAAACTATATTCAGAGGTAGGTAGGAGGAGGAAATTGGGTAATGGCATATATTTACCTAACATACGGTCAGAACTTTCCAGAGTCGGACAGCCTATCATTTTTATGTATAAGAAAAATCAAACAGCTTTCCCCATGCAAAGAGACGGCATGACTAGTAAATACATTATGATGACACCGACTTGTAGGAATCCTCAGCTATTCCACCCGGAAATTCTATTTTGTTTCATTTAGCGGATTATGTGAGACGGTGAGGAAAACAGGGCAGCTGCAGAGGCCTCGCACCTTCCCTCTTCTCAATGTTCCATCTCCAAAGCCTACATCAGACTTTTGCAACTTCTTTGTTCGTGAGAAACCCAAGTCTTTCCATTCCTCCCCTATCCAACTGTGATGGAAAAAGCGTTCCTTGTTCTCCTCCCTTCGCTGATTTTACAGCTTCCCGTCCCCACGGCCAGGTTTCATGGCCAGAGGCCGGCACCTCGGGAGGCAGAGGGCGGGGAAGCAGCCCAACGCGGACACCTCCCCGGGCGCAGCCCGGCGCGGGCCCCGCTAGCGTCCTTGCCCAACACCTGTCCCGGGCAGGCAGGCACAGGGCCCGACGTCGCCAGGCCCAAAGCAAAGGCTGTGCCAGTCTTAAAAGGTTAGGAACTCCTGGTCTGAAATGTGTGTTAGATGTCACACGGAATACCCAGAAATAATCTCCCCTTCACACGGTTCAGTGACATGACACCAGGGTGGGGGAGGGGACCCCCATCACTCACACAAACACACTCAGAAAAAAGGACTGCAAGGATGTGACCCAACAAACACGCCTCCTGGTTACCTTTGCTGGGTGTGACGGTGGCCTTGGGGCGTATTTCTAATATTCCACTTCTCTAATTTCCTCTGTTTTCTTATAACTACATTATAATTTTTATAATCACGCTCTTTTTAGACAATTCAATGTGATACCTTATTGGAACACACACCCACAGGCACACACACCTTTACTGGGTTTCCCATGTTGCCTTATAATTCCTTTTTTTTAAAAAATCTTTATTGTTGCAAATATTACATGTGTCCCCTTCCCGCCCCCCCCCGCCACTGACCCTTCCAGCCCACCCTGCCCCCCGCCTTCACTACCTACTGTCTTAATTCCGTTTTTAACAATAAATGTTACTTTAGAAGGATTCCACTAGCAATAGCTATTGACCTTTCCGAAGCAAGCTTATGGCTGTAATGACCCTACACGCTGGATTCGGAGACAGGGCCAACTTCAAGTCTCTGTTTTGCCCAACAAATCACTGAAACATTCCCCAGATCTCAATGACTTGGATCCCAAACGGCACTGAAGAAAACGTGAAAAAAAACCCCACCAGAATCTCCTGCTTTTTCATGAGCCTAATGCAACTGTATTTACATATTATACCCCACCATGTATTTTATAGTTACTGTCATAGAGTATAGTCTGTCTAGCTTGTACCCTGTTAATCACTGGTCAGAGATTTCTATGTAGACATCATAATGATAACTTGGAAGAAGTATTTAATCGTCTACCATGTTGGTACACAAATTTATCACATCCTGTTTTTCATTGTTGAGCTTTTAGGCTGTTTCTACTATTGTTTGCCATTATAAAATGCTGCCCGCCCGGCCCTCCCCCCCCCCCACCCCACCCCCCACCCCCCGCCCCAACCCACATTTAGCATTGATCTTTCCCGCAGTAGGAATTACTAAGTCAAAGAAACAAAAATCATGACAGTTACTACCTATGGGCAAGAACGGAAAGCATGCTGAGCTGGGACTGCCCATCCTGGCTCTGCTCTCACCCTCTGCCAAGTAACTTAAACTCTAAGTATGTTGGACAATGTCTAAAATAAGAATGATACCACCTGCCCTGGCAGTAAATCTGTTGAAGGTCAAACTGATTGATGTGGAGAAAAGGTGAAGTGACGCAAATCTTAGATGCTACGAGGGGCAGAAGTCCTATTTGGGGATGTCAACTCAAATGCCATTGACTCATCTATCTATTAAAAACCCTGGGGGCCCTCAATGTACTGCACACTACGTTGCTGCTGAGATGACAGAAATGAAAAAGAAACGCCCTGTCCCACAGAGCCTCGAGGGAGAGCAGGGGAGGGGACAACAGGGGACAGTAACTCTAAGGCAGGGATTGGATCCCAGCGCATGGGACCACGGCACAGACGTGCTGGGAACCCGGAGCGGTTTCAGAGGAGGTGGTGTCAGAACAGGGCCTTGAAAGATGGAATGAGAAGGATGATCAGAGTTCAGCAGGGTCAGAGCTTATGGAGGTGAGATGGTTTGTAAAACAGGGAAGCCATGTTCGGGCAACGAGAGGTCTAGGACTCTTCTGCAGCTCCAGCCGCTAACCATCCCGGTGCCTGACCGGCACCGAGCTCAGCTTCCTCGCATCTGAGCGACGGTGGAGGAAAGTGCACAAAGGCACGCATCGGTTCTGTTTTCTATTTCATTCCTCACGCCAGGATTGTGTTGGGTTTGCAGCAGCAAAATATCTGATGTCGTATGTGGTCATTCTGACAACTCACATTTCTCTCAAGTTTTGAAACAGAGAGCTTATGGCCATCTTAAGCAAACTAACTTTGCATGGTGACAGCTGGGCACTAGCCTTATGAGGATCACATTGTAGGTGTATAAACACTGAATCACCATGTTGTACCCCTGAAACTAGGAAAGAATGCTATACAGGTAAGGTTCATAACATGTTGACTCAAGAGTTTTCTCAATTTCGAAAGTTATTCAGAGTTGATATGAATAGTGAGCTCCCTGATAACCATGGAAATATGGATAATCAAAGGGAAAGAAATGGCCGAACCTACATGCTCGTAATGAAATGCATATTAAAAGAGTGTGAAGGCACCATTCTATACCGTCTAAAACATCAAAAATATTTCTTTGCACGAAGCCACACACAGGCAGCACTGGAAGCAGGGAGAGGGGAGGCGGTAAGACACTCCTGGAGGAGTCTCATTACTGGGCACTATGGAGCTTCTGTCTTCCTCAAAAGCCACCTGGCAGGATTTAACAAGCTCTATAAAAAGGTTCAGTCTTTAACCACAGAATCCCTCTTTATGAAATAGACCCCAAGGAAACAGGTCCCTTAAAGGGAACCAAGAAACATAAAATATGTACGTGGCCTAATGGTAACAATAACGAAACACTGGAAACGTTTCTAATTACCAACAAGCAAACTATGAAATGTCGGCACCATGGACTATACAGCCATTAAAAATAAATACTTGTTGTTCTATACATACACGATTTCCATATATATATATATATATATATATATATATATATATATCAGGATTTTTTTTTCAAAAAGCAGAAAAGAAGGTAAAATCATCATTCTCGGTAAAAAGGCTGTATGTACTCTGTAAAAGCTACACAAATGTAAAGGGCTTCAAAGTTTCGTGCTGACTAGCGTTCGAAATAAATCGACTGTTAAAATCACCTGTGTTTGTGAGAGCTGAATGCTCTGGACCTGCGGGAGCAGGAAATAAGCATTTGTGAGCTGCTGCGCAGACCCTTCTGTAGAGATTCTGCGAGTACCAATTCCAGAAACCTGCAGGAGACAGAGAGGAAGGGTGGGGGAAGATATTCCTCTATTAGTTCTGAAGCACATTTGCCATCACGCTAAAATACGTTTCCAAAGGAAATCTGTATTCAGCACCTTGGCCTTCAAGATTCCATTTACCCAATTATTATATTTATCTCCGACAACCAAAAAAATGCAACAAAAGTTGCTGTATTTCAGCAGAATATTCCTCATTGTAACAAATCTTTTCACAACTAGTCAACTTTTCTCATAGGGGACCCCGTGCTTCATGGAATCCAGTAAGAATTAACCACAAACATGGTTAGATAGATCTTGGCACTTAAATCACTTCTCGTTAGGTCCTCTTTTAACGATGTCACAGGTACAACTTAAGATAAAGAAACCTAACTACTTTGGGGAACAACAACAAAAAGATACCCCGCTCTCCCTTCCTAGTTCCTTGATGTGAACAGCGAGCCCCCTGAGACCTGGCCCCCATGCGCACAACCCATGTTCCTTGATGAGAAATAGTCCTGAGCCCAGGGGGGAGGAGGCCAAGTGGCTAGAAAGGCCCCCTCTAGGTGCCTCCCTCTGGCCTGTTTGTGGGGTGTGGCCTGCGGGCTTTGAAAGCCTGCTATATTCTGTACTAGAAAACTGTACGGCAGATTTCATTATTTTGTCCCAGTGCCCTTCAAAGATGCACGGTGACAGGGACAGCTCTGCACAGCCCCTGTGCGCCACTCGAGGCAGGAGAGGGGGAAAGCTGGGGAGTTCAGCAGCACTCACAGCTTCACTATTACTGCTATACGCCAGGTGGCAACATGTCCAAACGTCTTCTTAAACTATCCAAACCCTGTAAGTCAACCACCAAACTATGTGCCAGAAGGAAAAAGTTACTTACGTGATAGGAAAGGACTCCATGTGAGGAGGTATTAATAAATAAAGAACTTTCAATGTTCCCTTCTTCAGTAGGTAAGAAAATAATTCTGAAGGACGTTCTCCCCATTGCTGGAATCACCTGAGAAAGAGGCACCTAATTAGCCATGTGGAATGGCCCTCCTTGAAAAATTATCTCGCACAGACTTTCGTTTGGGTGATTTCTGTGAACAGATGTTAGCGTCTTCTGCACCCTAGATTTGTGAGCAGCAGGAATCCCCGAGATCAACAACCACAATCTAAGAGAACATTCCAAAGAACATAGTGTGGACTCATGGCAAGAGAGTTGCCGAGTCCTTTCACTTGGGATTAGTAGACTCACATGCCTCACGTCTTTCCTTTTCCCTCCTCTTCCACTCCCACGTGTTCAACGCCTTTATCTAACACAGTTCTAGCTTTACTTAACACACTGATGCTAAATAAAAGTCAGGGAGCCCGACTGGCGTGGCTCAGCGGTTGAGGGTCGACCCAGAAACCAAGAGGTTACCAGTTCAATTCCTGGTCAGGACACATGCCTGGGTTGCTGGCTCGATCCCCAATGGTGGGGAGAGGGGAAGGGGGCAGGATGGCAGGAGATAGCTGATTGATGATGTTTCTCTCTCACTCTCTCTTATGCCATTTCCTTAGTCACAGCATTTTTTAAAATTGATTTGAGAGAGAGAGAGGAGGAGAGAGACAGGAAGAGAGAGCAGAGAGAGAGAGAGAGAGAGAGAGAGAGAGACACCTCCTCCATACCCCCTACTGGGGTTCGAGCCCACACCCTGACCAGGAATCGAACTGTGGACCTTTCAGTGCACGGGGCAATGCTCAACCAACTGAACTACACCAGCCAGGGCAGTTACAGTAATTTTTAAAAAGTGCATCAGGGGGCCCTAGCTGGTTTGGCTCGGTGGATAGAGCCTTGGCCTGAGGACTGAAGGGTCCCAGGTTTGATTCCAGTCAAGGACACATGCCCAGGTTGTAGGCTCGATCCCCAGCAGAGGGCATGCAGGAGGCAGCCGATCAATGATTCTCTCTCATCATTGATGTTTCTATCTCTCTCTCCCTCTCCCTTACTCTCTGTAATCAATAAAAATATATATTTTTTAAAAAGTGTATCAGTGGACATAAGTAAGCAAAATAAATAAGTAAAGGCCACTGGTAATTGGGAATCTTCATTACAAGTTAAAGACCAGGGTCTTGACCTCCGTGTAATGGTGCACATTAGCATATTAAGGAGTTATTTTCTACCTCTTACTCCTGCATTTCCAAGGAGTCCTACCTACCTTAGTGGGTTCACCAGGTGAAGGGATCACAACTATTAACTTGTATTAGTTACTACAAGCCTCAACATGGGTTGTCATTTCAAAACAGATAACATTAAGTATCTTTAATGATGAAAAAGTCTTATTAAATATACATCCATTACTACCTCGTTTAGACTGTTACACTTTTTTCCCATGGAGATATCAAGAACAACCAAAATCATGAATATGAACAACTAAAAAAAGTAAGTGCTAAAGCAAACACACAGAAGGAAAGAGCTTGGGTAGCAGAAAAAGGGGAGACAGGGAGCAGAAAGTAAAAACTCGAGGCCAAAGAAAGCAAGAAAAGCTGGCAGCCTGCCACAGCATAGTTTCCAAGAGCACATCAACACTCACCCTGCAATGAACAGGAGGCACATGGAAATGTCCAGCAGCTGTAAACACTGAATTCACCACGACCTCACTATCTCTACTCGGGTTATAAGCATAGAGGATCTTGGCTGCAGGGTGTCCCAGGAACCTAGGAAAACAGAGGGAAAAATAATATATGAATAATGCATTGTGTGCTTATAACTATAACTATCCATCCATCCATATATACATACTAGTATATACTTTAAACCAAGAAAGCTGTTGATGTTTATTACAAAGTTGAAAGCAACAATTATCAAACCCTGTTATTAATAAAACATTTCATCAACAACGGAAAAAAAACAGCCCCCCAAAAGAACTTTTTTTACAAGACTTATGCCAACCCATTATAGCACCCCAGTGGTTTTTGAGTTACAGATATTCAACCCATCCAGGCCATAACATGCTTGCAAAAAGCACACAGTGGGAACCAGGTACTACGTGTCTGGCTGGGACTCTGAATCAAATGCACATATGTTTAGATAAGAAACTGTACTCATAGAGAAACCCAAGTTTTTTAGGGTTTGCTTCCTGAGTAATAAATTTAAAGAGGCTTTTCAGGGGGATGAGTTTCAACTGGCAACGAGACTTAATAAGTCTTATAAAAATTTAACTGTTGCGACAGACCATTCTTCTGAGAAAAAATGAAAACCCTGTAACACCTTCTAACAGTGGCTTTCACCCAGTTAAATACCATGAGACTTTCAGAGCACCCTGATAAAAGTTTGGCTCCTCCCTCCACAAACATGAACACAGGAAAGTTTAGACGTAACTTCAAAACTTTCTATGAACCTTGGAGTAAGGATCTCTGCTCGATAGCAAATACCCTAGCTGCTGAAGACCTTTCTTTTGGCTTTCCCACCGACAAGGCTGGCTCTGACCAAGGAACTGTCTGGCCCACCTACCTGGAGCTACCTGTAATGTTCCCTCTAATCATTTACCTCTGGTTCCACTGCCCAATGCCAAATTCACTCCAGTTAAATTGGCTGCAGTATTAGAGAGCCTGCAACAATTTCACTGAAATCATTTCTCAGTTTTAATACTCTCAGTGACAAGACCCAAATGTAGAGTTTTCATTACTAAGGTTCACAAATAAAACTATATTCTAAAATCAGCAAAAAACTCATCTCCGGTATGCTTGTGCTTTTTAAAAAATGAAGCACACACACACACAAAAAAAAAAATGAAGCACAAGTCATTTTGCTTACACACAATGGGATTCCCAAAATACTATATTATCACTATCAAATCCTTGGGATTTTTCTTCTAGCTTTTCCTCCTACTTTTAATCACAGACCTTAATTGAAGATTTCATACATCCAATGTGTATTTTTTAAAATAAGTCCTGCCCTGGCCTTGGTGGTTAGAGTGTCAGCCTGAGGACTGAAGGGTTTCGGGTTCAATTCCCAGTCAGGCCATATACCTGGGTAGCAGGCTCAATCCCCAGCTCAGCATGTGGGAGGCAACCGACCGATGTGTCTCTCTCACATTGATGTTTCTCTCTCTCTCTATCCCTCTCCCCGCCACTTCCACTCTCTCCAAAAATCAATGAAAAAAATAACCCCAGGTCAGGATTAACAAAAAATAAAATCAGTCCTTTACAGCCAGTTATAAGTAAAATACACATCAGTGTGATTAAAACCTTGCACTTTCACTGTCTTTAATGATACAACTAAAATTTTTATACTATCATAAGCATAAAGGGTCACCTCCAAAAGCCCTACCTCGAAAGTACTGGGTTCACCTTTGTCTTTTCTCTCAATTAAATTAAATAAACAAGGACTTCCATGGGTTTAGGGTTTAGGTAAATAGTAAAAATCAATCAGCAAAGTTATTACTGCTGATCCTCAAAGGCTTATATCCCATTCACAATTGGAACACAAGATTTTTTGTTTCAAAGGACACAAATGTCTCCCAGAGGAAGAGATTAGAAAACACGGCGGCAAAACTGCAATGCTCCGAAGCCCGGTGGCTGCATCCACCAGACTTCCCCAGGCCTGACCGAGCACGCTGCTGAAACCTAGCTAGCACTGTGCTATTTTTACTCTATTTTTTAAATTCTATTTTTAAAAGTGTTATGAGGATAAGAATTTCCTTCGCTGGTGACAACTGGAAGATGCCTTGTTAATTTAATACTACAAAAGAACGATTAAAATCTCTTATGAATGATTAGCACTTTAAACCTCAGGACCAGCAGAATATTAATCCTTAAAATAAACCCTAAGAAGTACCAGTAGGCAGGGGACAACTGAAAAACATGATCCTGATCAGGCACCCCAGAGGGAAATCAACGCTATGAAAAGGAATGGGGCTTGCCCAAGGTCAACGTCAAAATAAACAGCAGCCAAAACTGAACTAGGGCAGGGAAGAAATCAGAAGAACTATGGCTAAAGTTTTACTCTAATGCCTATAAATTATGCCATTTATCAGAAGTTAGGTAAAATGACTAATTTTTAAAGGTTGTAATTTAAACTCATTTGTTCTTACTGAGATTTTAAAAACTTCCACAAAACCTATTTATTCCCATAATCATATCCTAGATAGATCTCACTTATAAGTAAAATAGCTTAGGAATCAGCTTTATTCTGTGACTCTGTGAGCAAACCACATTGCTCCTCTGCAACAAATGTATGAACACATTTTAATGCATGGTCAAATATAGAGATATTGGAAAGTAACACACACACACACGCACGCACGCACGCACACATGCACACACGCATGCACACACCCGCACACATACCATAATACCTATCCTTCCAGGATTGATTAGAAGAGTCAAATGACAATAGATGTGGCTGTGCTTTGAGAATTATAAAACTACTACATAAATGTAAGTTAAGTAAATCATCCAAAGGTGACTCAAGTCTAAAAATTAGCAACCTTTTCAAGTCAAAGAATTTAAGCTTTTTTTAAATATGCTTTCAGCCATCAGGACCAGCAATTGATATATATATATATATATATATATATATAGCTAATTAACATATGTAGCTAATATATACATCCATCCAGGTGCACTGATTACAGGACTTCTACATTACTGAAGAGTAAATATATTATACACAGCCAGCATCCTATGACCTGGAATGGTTTACCTACCCTAAGCGCACTGATTACTATCCATCTTATTCTATCTATCAAACTGTACTAGACACTTCTTTAAAGTAGGTCCTCCATTAAAACTTTTTACAATAAAGACTTTCCATAAAAGCCCTGTGCTCTCTCAGAATTTGAAATCAGTGAGGTTTTATTATAGATTTAGCTCCTAATAAAGTTTCTTGACCTAAGAGTAAAAATACATAAATGAAAAAGCAGGCACCTAGAGTCTTATAAAGTTAGCAATCTCCCTCCACACTTTTATCTCTTCTTCCTTTCACGGAATCTCCTTTAAAAGCTCCACAAGGTACTTTACACTGAAAATCCATTCTCCCTCACTGCCCCTCCATTCTCTTGGATGAGAAGGAAATGGAAAGAAAGACACCCAGATGAATAGGGGAGGACACGCCAGGAGACCCCCACTAACTCACCCCAGATGCTCTCTTAACACCTCGGTTATTTCATTCACATAATTTTTCTCGTAACTCAAAAAGCTCTTCGTAAAACTCAAGTGAGGCTCCAGGCTGCTAAAGCAAGCAGAGCTTTTCCATCCGAAACACTCATTTACTTCCACCCTAGAAACTCGAGAAATCTGAAATTCTATCTACTCATTGCAGCAACATTCTGCATCCAGGGAGTTGAACACTCTAAGTTTCAAACTTTGTCACAGCCAACAGGAGTCCTGAAGTTCACTCCTCTCCTGCAGGGCTAAACCCTTCTCTTCCTTAATTTCCCCCGAGTTCATAGATTAGTCCCTCAACTGACACTCGTCACATTCCCTTCACCTCATGGTTCTTAACAGGAGGCACAGTCAGTAATTACAGCTTATGCGCTGTCCTCCCCACTTAACTCGTTTCCAAAGTCTTAACCGTAATAATGAGTGTCTGTATAGTGCAAGTTTGAAACCTGAAGCATAGAGAGTAGGAAAAACAAGTCAGTAAATGAATCTAATGAAATGAATTCAGAAACCATCAATATTTAGAGTTTTTCATTATAAAATAACCTGATTTATTTTAGAAAAACAAGACCTTAATATTGACTTCCTATTAAATTCCAATCACTACAAGTTATTATAAGTACATTTGTTAAAAACTAAAGGGCTAAAACAATTCTTATACTCTCCTTTGCACACACACAAAAATATTCCCTTTAACAATTCCCAGGATTGATTTCCCTTGATATTCCAAACATATTTTTAAAGTATTTAACATCATACACGTATAAAATATCCTGAGAGAAAATAATGCAAATAAGTTCTTAAAAATTATAAAGAAAAAATACTTACTGAATTCCAAAATCTAGAACTGATGGCTGGAAATGTAAGCCCTTCCCACTAAATAGTTTGTCTGAGAAGCTAAAAAAAAGAGAAAAAAAGAATAGATTAATTTTTTTTGTAGGTTTAAAATTTGAATGCTAAGTTAAGAGGATATCTTAGGCAAATGGCTCTTATGAGATACAATTTAACTCTCTTGTAGATGAGTCTGAACTAGATTTTCAATGCTAAAATTGAATTATTAGAAGTCTAATATATTTCTGCAGCTGCAAAAATCTAAGATACTCTTAGATTATGGTTACTACAACTTCAATTCTAATGTACAAGTTCTGTAAGTATTCAGATAAAAACAGGGATAGATTTCATTTTTAATAGGCTTCATTTCTGGATGAATTCAGATAACATGACTATGTTCATAAACCCAAATTCAAGAAATGACATTCAAAGTGAGTTGGGATTGGGGTTGGGATGGGGGTGGGGGCTGCAGAAGGAGGAAGCTTTGGCCCCTACATTTATTATATTACTTATAACAAGGAAAGGATGGGGCACATAGCCAGGGTTGCTTCTGAAGCAACCTGTATTTTTAAGGAAAATCCATCACCTGTATTTTTAAGGAAAATCATCACATAAAATCTCCCATGGCAAGTCACATTTTCGATAGTTATTAAACATTATCATGACTTAATTTTCCTTCAGAATCAAAAGCCACAAATTAATATACCAAAAAGCATATACAGAAAACACATTTAAAAACATACATTATAACAATCTATAAGCATACTTAAATACATAAAATACAAAATATATATAATATATAATATATAAAATACAAAATATATGTATATATGTATACATAGTATGTGTGTATGAATGTATTTGCATATGTTTATAACAATTTATTTATTTATTAGTTTTGGTATCAGACTTTATTATTATCTATACTAGAGGCCCAGTGCACGAAATTCATGCACTCAGGGGGTCCCTCAGCCCAGCCTGCACCCTCTCACAGTCTGGGAGCCCTCAGGAAATGTCCAACTGATGGCTGTAAGCTCAGCTTGTGGCTGAGCGGTGCTCCCCCTGTGGGAGCACACTGAGCACCAGGGGGAAGCTCCTGTGTTGAGCATCTGTCCTCTGGTGGTCAGTGTGCATCACAGTGACCAGTCGTTCCGTTGTTCAGTCGATTTGCATATTAGCCTTTTATTATATAGGATTCTTTTTTAAAAAAAAAAATATATTTTATTGATTTTTTACAGAGAGGAAGGGATAGGGATAGAGAGTTAGAAACATCGATCAGCTGCCTCCTGCACACCCCCTACTGGGCATATGCCCACAACCAAGGTACATGCCCTTGACCAGAATTGAACCTGGGACCCTTCAGTCCGTAGGCCGATGCTCTATCCACTGAGCCAAACCGGTTAGGGCTATATAGGATTCTTGAAGGTATTTACATGTATTATATCTGAATGGCAGAAAAACTTTATAATGGTGTGCTATTGTACATCACTTCCCAACTTCACATCCAGTGACATGGTGTTAGTAGCTTGAAATCAACCATGGTGGGAGTATTTACACCACATAGAAATTTGCAAACACTCCAAATCAGAGCTTTTTCCCCTGGAGAAAGCTAATTTTTAAATATTAACCAACACACAATTGGGAAAAAAAAAACACCAAATATCCATCAGAAGGTTGAATAAACCTTGACACTCAATAAAGTACAACAGAACTATGAAAGGAAATGGGGCAACTTTTAACGGCTATAAAAGTGATCTTCAGAGCATATAGGGAAGTGAAAAAAGCAAGTTGAAGAACAGTATGTATAATATGCTACTTTTTATTTTTAAAACGAGGGAGGACACAATGTATGTACCACATTTTAAAAGTCATGTAACCCAAAAATATTTAACCAAAGAAGTTCTTAAGTGTAACCTGTACAACTGTTTTTAAAGGCTCAAGCAAGCTTTCCAAAATACAATCTTTCCATTTTCTCCTCCCACCAAGTAGCCCTCCGCCAAGCATGGTTCTGAGGCTGGTCCAGGAGTGGACATCTGAGTTTCCCACCTGCCAGCCAACAGAAGCTCTGTGACCTTCAGCAAGTCCTTCTCCCACTTTCCTTGAAGATGCAAACATAGAGTCCAGAGAAACCCTTTCAAAATCCTCACCTCACAGAGTGAATCCTGGCTGCAATCTTCCTCCCTCCATTTTTCTTCTTCCATCTAAGCTTCCCTTATTCCATCCTCTCTCCTAAGACTCCTCTGTCTGTTATCTCCTGTTTGTATCTTCTTTATTCTATCTACAACATCAGCCACACTAATAATGAATGTGACACCTCAAGTATCTATCTGCCTAACTCTTGCCAACCTCTCCCTCATGTTGAGCTTCCAGAGAGCAGAGGTACGATTTACTGGGTCCCCCTCAAGCCCCAAAAGGCCAGGACTAACCCCATGACTTGCTTGCAAAAAAGGCCAGTAACACACCCAGGAGCCTCCATAAATGTTTTGAGGAGTCACAGGAGGCGACTGACGTGAAGAGGTGCCAACAGCAGACGCACCACGACCACCCCACTCCCGACCAAGCTGGCCAGGGCTCAGCCTTCCAGAAGAAAAAGAAAACAGGCAACTTCCCATGTCAAAAATTATCTTAGGAAAGTCATGCTACTGTATAAGTAATAAGTAAAATAATTTATGACAGTCTCCTTCCTGCCTTGTGTCCCGGAAGTGGATGTGCCACCAGATTTCACGCACAACCTCTGAATGAGGAAAGCCTGTAGGATTAAATTCATTTACCCAAGCTCACACAGCGACTCAGAGGCAGAGCCAAAATTCCAAAGCAGACCTGTCCAGGTCACAGACATGAGCCTGGTACAGCATTCAGGTCTACCCAAGGCCGTGTGACCTTCAGGGACCCAGGCAGTCTCTCCTGGGCTTCAGGGTCCAGACAAACGTGGGCTCCAGGTCCAAGGCCATCACTTCCAGTCCCGAGTGGGTCAGTTGCTAAATTACTCTAAAGCCCCCTTTATCTGTAAAGTGGAGATGACAACCCTGTCTACACCTCGCAGTTGTCCTCAGTGTAAAACGAGGTAAAAACGCCTTTGTTTCGTGACTGGCACACAGTTAAATGCAATAAATACTAGATCATGTTACTAAGAGGATGATTCTCATCTAACAAGAAAAGCAGTGAGAACAGGTGGAGAGGCCCATTGAGCTTGGAGTCGGAGCTGGCTCTGGATTTAGAAGTCCGAAATGGGGTAGCAGTATTCGCTCTGAAAAGAACAAATGAATACAGACCTGGGCTCTTAGTCATTATTCTAAAGGCACCCACTTTTTGCAGAGCTGAGCCTTCCCTCGGCAGCAGGACAAATGTGCAAGGAAGCCCACATGTTATTTATTTATTTACTTTTAATATATTTTTATTAATTTCAGAGAGGAAGGGAGAGGGAGAGAGAGATAGAAACATCAATGATGAAAGAGAATCATTGATCAGCTGTCTCCTGCACACCCCACACTGGGGATCCAGCCCGCAACCTGGGCACGTGCCCTTGACCAGAATCAAACCCAGGACTCTTCAGTCTGTAGGCCAACGCTCTATCCACTGAGCAAAACCAGCTAGGGCAGCCCACGTGTTATTTTGAAAGAATATCTTTGCCTTAAATCACCTAACATTTTTTTTCCTTTAATCTCCTCACCCCTTATTAAAAAAAAAAAAAAAAAAAAGATGGCTACCTTTTTTCTCTGCATATAAAACAAACACAGTTCAAAAAAGTGGCTAGGAAAAGAGGAAAGGAATTTCACTGGAAATGAGAGGCCCTTGGTTCAGGTCCCAGCTATGTTATGAGTTCCCATGTGGCACAGTTTTCTCTTTGGCAAACTGAAGGAGAGGGACCAGGTGACTCTGAGATCCTTGGGAAAGTGTCGGGATGCCCAGACTTTTTATTCCCAGGAAAATCCATCTTTGTGCTGATAACAGACATACACCCTTTAGAAAAATTCAGCCCAGTAACTGAGATCCAGAAACGGATTAACTATATAACCACCTGTTCTGGCCATGCACAAATGTTATGTGACTGAAACACATCATTTCAAATGCAATGCTCTACCTCTTCTGAATGAGCAAAAAAGGGGCCCATGCCGAAACCGGTTTGGCTCAGTGGATAGAGCGTCGGCCTGCGGACTGAAAGGTCCCGGGTTCGATTCTGGTCAAGGGCATGTACCTGGGTTGCGGGCACATCCCCAGTGGGAGATGTGCAGGAGGCAGCTGATCGATGTTTCTCTCTCATCGATGTTTCTAACTCTCTATCTCTCTCCCTTCCTCTCTGTAAAAAATCAATAAAATATATTAAAAAAAAAAAAAAAAAAAAAAAAAAAGGGGCCCAGGGACTCCGGACACAGCTCTCGGCAATTTAGTAAGTAAGGCATGGATGCACCAGGTCTGGGGCCAGCTCACAGAAGATTCTCCCCCCTCAAGGTTATAATCCAGGAAGCTGGACAAAGCTTGGACAAGCAACACTCAAAGGGCAAGAACATTCAGAGAGAAAAGGAGAAACTTACCTTAAAAAGAAAAAAAAAAATCAGGCATGGTTTTGAAAGGGGAATGGGTCTCAATGAACATCTAGCATGAATGGAAACTGAATGGAGACCACTTTCAGCACAGCTAACAGCAGGGGGGAAGATGCAAAGGGTTAGGAAAGCACCATCTGAGCACTGAAAACACACTGGCAAGCTAGCCTGTTGTTGGCTCTGAGCAGCAGGGTGCAGAGCAAAAAGCAAGAAGGTGAGTGTGAGCGGTGAGGTGAAAAAAGGAGAGAGTAGCTATGAGGGAGCCTCTGAGACAGCGAGGCAGCTAACAAATGGCTTCACTGGGCCAGAAGGTAGGCAAGAGTCAGGCGCTCCCTGCCATGAAACGGTTATGCACCATGGCTCTGTGCTGGACCATAGCACTGCAATGTTTCAGATGAGGGGCTGCAGAAGCCGCCCCGAGCAGGTGAAAAATAACTCCACCTTCTACAGGGAATGTGAAGTGATCACCTACAGGGAGGGTGGAAGGGTCTGGTTTTCCATATACTTAAATGGACAGGCTTTCCTCCTGCTCCAGAAACCCCAGCACCTACAGCTACTGCCTTTCAAATGCAAACTCTTTCAATACACGAAGAGAGCAGCAAGTGCTTAAAAAAAATTTTTTTAAGGCTATGACAAGGGCTTTAGCCACAGGATGAGGGTAAAATGGTGGTGTGAACAAGAGAAACACCCATTTCACAAACACTCAGGAAGGTAATGAAGTAAGTAGATCACGCGAAAATAATGCTATTGTCTAGACGAGGGGGTGGGGGAACGTCAGGCCAGTGAGCCATATAAGGCCCGAGAAATCGGTTGGTCTGGCCCTGCCAAGGCATTAGGGGTGAGTTAATTAACTGTTTGACCAAATATAGCAGGTTAACTTTTAAGTTGATCATTTTGTATGGCCCTCGAATGATGTTATAATTATCCTAATGGCCCTTGGCAGAAAAAAAGGTTCCCCACCGTGGGTCTAGAAGACTCTAGAGATTAAAGTTTTCAAGGAAAGACCTGTTATGCTGATGAACTACTTACTGGGCTATTCTCCGAGTCAGGAGACTCTGAGTAGACATTCAGGCCCCGGCGGGCACTGGACTCCCTTAAGGTGGGGATTCCTGCACTGTGGCATCTCCTTGGACCCTGAGCAGATATTTCTAGAACTCTGCTGGTACTGCCAGAGACCTGGGAGGAATTCGGTACTTTTTGGTTATGCAATAAACCTGGAATTGATCCCTGCGCAGATAGAATAAGCCCCAGCCTGGGGCTGCCGCTCCTGAGCGCGAGCCCACTCAGGGCAAAGCCTCCGCAGGTTCCCACCCACAGTACAGACTCTGCCGGAGGCGCTTCTGTGATCTCACAGTGAGTCCTCGGCCTGAGGGCCTCTGGGGAAAACTCTGCATCATAATCCTAGCACTACAAGCTGTTTCCTGCTTTTACTTTTCATTTACAAAAATGCTTCTCCCCAGAAGTTTGAGAGGAAAAATATCAAATACACAGGCATGTCTACTCAAGTTAGAATTGCCATTCTTCCTGGTAAATTAACAGTTTGCAAAGAAACACTTCACAGTGTAGGCAGAAGCCAGTATTTTCCCCATTAAATCCCCACGGAGGTAGGGGGAAGACATTTGGTAGAGCACCGTTTTCCTGATTCCTTCCACTCTAAAAAGCCGGGCTTCCAGGCCCAAGCAAAAAGACAAGTCCTTGGAGCAATACCAACTGTGGTCTGTTGGAGGCGCTCTTGCCAACAACAGGATAGCTGGGGTTTTAAGCCACCCGGGCATGTTGATGGCTAAGTCTGCCTAAGGCCAGGACAAAAGTCCTCCATGCTAGTCTGCCCCTTCAATGGCTGATGGCCTCCAAATTCATACCACCCATGGATGAGGTGCTCCTTCTCTCAAAGACCAACCCCTCCCAGCCTTTTCCGGGTGGTTCCTGGACTGATTCCAGGGCCGCACAGCCCCATCCTGCCCTCTCCAAAGTGCGCACCCTCTCCTCCCCTCCTCCACTCCAGGAAACTCAGCCCCTCTCATTTGAGAAGACCCTCTCCCGGTGCTCCCTACCTCTTCAAGCCCTCTTCTTCCCTCCATAGCCAAACTGTTGGCAAACGTAACCATGTCAGCAAGTGCATTCATTGAGCACTTACAGTATGCCAGATGCTGCACCCAGCACTTTATTATCTTTCATGCCATTTCCACACACACGGAAACAGACACTTTGAGCGTTTACACAGCTCCCCAGAGCCCACTCCGCCATTGACGGTTGAACAGGAATCAGCCCAACACTAACGACACGGCCTGCCACCCCACTTCTCCGGCATTCTGTACCCTCACCGACCAAGACAGCTCCTGCTGAGGTCACCAAGTACTGAGCTCACTTAATCTCTCTACTGGCTGCTCTCCTTAAATTCTAGGAAATCTCATGGAGTCTTTCCCCTCCCTCTAGGACTGCATCTTCTCATTCTCTCTCTCTCTCTCTCTCTCTCTCTCTCTCTCTCTCTCTCTCTCTAATTCTTGTTCCCTCATTCTTCCTCAATTCCCACCCTCTAGGTTCATTTATCACCCAGAGGGTGACGTTCCCTATACAGACATGTGTCTTTTCATGGCTGTCCAGTAGCCAAGCTTCCTTAGTGCATTCATAGATCTCCCATGGTCACCCCTCTGGATGGCCACGGGATCGGGAGCAGATGCCACCTCGCAGGAAGGTGGAGAATCCCTGTTCTGGAGTGACCACAGTGGCCGTGCAGCGGGTGACCGGCGGAGGGGCAGTGTCTTCTGTGGTCTACTTCCGTGACCCATTTCAGCTGCGGTTCTAGCTGCTAGGCCCACTTTGGCTTGTTTGTTTTCTGAGCCTGGTCCTTAAGTCTTCCTAGAGATTCTGTACGCTGCCCAACCGCTTTTCAATAAATTCCTTTTCTGCTTAAACCAGCCAGAGCTGGTTTCTGTGGTTTGACATGCATTTCTCAAGCCTGTGTCGGTGGCCTGGACCAGACGCCCTCCTGCTGATGGCCTGCAGGCACCTCCAAATGGAATCTAAGATGGAGTTCAATGCCCAGCCTCCTCTCACCATCGGTTCACAGGGTTCAGAGTGCTGCACTACTGCCTCGGTGAGGGGTGGCTCCCTGCTCACTATTACCTCCATGAGGGATGGCTCCCTGCGCACTATTGTCTCCATGAGGGATGGCTCCCTGCGCACTATTGTCTCCGTGAGGGATGGCTCCCTGCGCACTATTGTCTCCGTGAGGGATGGCTTCCTGCGCACTATTGTCTCCGTGAGGGATGACTTCCTGCGCACTATTGTCTCCGTGAGGGATGGCTCCCTGCGCACTATTGTCTCCGTGAGTGATGGCTCCCTGCGCACTATTGTCTCCGTGAGGGATGACTTCCTGCGCACTATTGTCTCCGTGAGGGATGACTTCCTGCGCACTATTGTCTCCGTGAGGGATGGCTCCCTGCGCACTATTGTCTCCATGAGGGATGGCTCCCTGCGCACTATTGTCTCCGTGAGGGATGACTCCCTGCGCACTATTGTCTCCATGAGGGATGGCTCCCTGCGCACTATTGTCTCCGTGAGGGATGGCTTCCTGCGCACTATTGTCTCCATGAGGGATGACTTCCTGCGCACTATTGTCTCCATGAGGGATGGCTCCCTGCGCACTATTGTCTCCGTGAGGGATGGCTCCCTGCGCACTATTGTCTCCGTGAGGGGTGGCTCCCTGCGCACTATTGTCTCCGTGAGGGGTGGCTCCCTGCGCACTATTGTCTCCATGAGGGGTGGCTCCCTGCGCACTATTGTCTCCATGAGGGATGGCTCCATGCGCACTATTGTCTCCGTGAGGGATGGCTCCCTGCGCACTATTGTCTCCGTGAGGGATGACGCCCTGCGCACTATTGTCTCCGTGAGGGATGACTCCCTGCGCACTATTGTCTCCGTGAGGGATGGCTCCCTGCGCACTATTGTCTCCGTGACGGATGGCTCCCTGCGCACTATTGTCTCCGTGAGGGATGGCTCCCTGCACACTATTGTCTCCGTGAGGGATGGCTCCCTGCGCACTATTGTCTCCGTGAGGGATGGCTCCCTGCGCACTATTGTCTCCGTGAGGGATGGCTCCCTGCGCACTATTGTCTCCGTGAGGGATGGCTCCCTGCGCACTATTGTCTCCGTGAGGGATGGCTCCCTGCGCACTATTGTCTCCGTGAGGGATGGCTCCCTGCGCACTATTGTCTCCGTGAGGGATGGCTCCCTGCGCACTATTGTCTCCGTGAGGGATGGCTCCCTGCGCACTATTGTCTCCGTGAGGGATGGCTCCCTGCGCACTATTGTCTCCGTGAGGGATGGCTCCCTGCGCACTATTGTCTCCGTGAGGGATGGCTCCCTGCGCACTATTGTCTCCGTGAGGGATGGCTCCCTGCGCACTATTGTCTCCGTGAGGGATGGCTCCCTGCGCACTATTGTCTCCGTGAGGGATGGCTCCCTGCGCACTATTGTCTCCGTGAGGGATGGCTCCCTGCGCACTATTGTCTCCGTGAGGGGTGGCTCCCTGCTCACTATTGTCTCCGTGAGGGATGGCTCCCTGCGCACTATTGTCTCCGTGAGGGATGGCTCCCTGCGCACTATTGTCTCCGTGAGGGATGGCTCCCTGCGCACTATTGTCTCCATGAGGGATGGCTCCCTGCGCACTATTGTCTCTGTGAGGGATGGCTCCCTGCGCACTATTACCTCCATGAGGGGTGGCTCCCTGCGCACTATTGTCTCCATGAGGGATGGCTCCCTGCTCACTATTACCTCCATGAGGGGTGGCTCCCTGCACACTATTGTCTCCATGAGGGATGGCTCCCTGCGCACTATTGTCTCCGTGAGGGATGGCTCCCTGCTCACTATTGTCTCTGTGAGGGATGGCTCCCTGCGCACTATTACCTCCATGAGGGGTGGCTCCCTGCGCACTATTGTCTCCATGAGGGATGGCTCCCTGCTCACTATTACCTCCATGAGGGGTGGCTCCCTGCACACTATTGTCTCCATGAGTGATGGCCACCTGCGCACTATTGTCTCCGTGAGGGGTGGCTCCCTGCGCACTATTGTCTCCGTGAGGGGTGGCTCCCTGCGCACTATTGTCTCCGTGAGGGATGGCTCCCTGCGCACTATTGTCTCCGTGAGGGATGGCTCCCTGCGCACTATTGTCTCCATGAGGGATGGCTTCCTGCGCACTATTGCCTCCATGAGGGATGGCTTCCTGCGCACTATTGTCTCCATGAGGGATGGCTCCCTGTGCACTATTGTCTCCGTGAGGGATGGCTCCCTGTGCACTATTGTCTGCGTTAGGGATGGCCACCTGCCCAGCCGGGAGCCTGGATGAGACCTGTCTCCCCTGCCTTTCTTAACTGTAAGTACATGCAGAAGGCTGCCCTGTAGTGTGACACTTTTACACCACTCGACTCTCTCCATACCTTCTACCTTCTACTCTTACTAGCAGGACCTTATATTCGAGAGGCACTACACTGCATGTTGCTTAAAGAATTTTACAATATATTATTATATTTACACATTTAACCACACCATGGGCTATAAAGGACTCCTTTGGCTAACTGGCTAAACAACTTTGCAAAAACCGACCAAAGAAAAGGCCAGTAATTAAGTCCCAATTCCCATTCCAACTTTCACCATGCAGCTTCTCGTCTATGGCTTAAAGACTTAACATCTTTCCCTAGACTCTACAAAGTGTTAAAATAATTAAATATGATTTTTAAATCCGTGAAATGCAAAGTACATTTGTGTTGCCTTTCGGCTCAAGGACAACAAATTAGCATGGAAAAGAATTCGGTATTAGAGGTCTCCAGCAGTCTCAGAGTTGGGCAGATGATGCTAGAAGCCAGAGCAGAAATTCACAGGATGAAAGGGGCATGGGGAGATGAGGGATGAGGGACTTTTCCTCCTCAATCACAAGTGTATGCAACACTGTAGCTCTTTTCAGAAAAGCAACTTTGAGTTCCCAAAGTGTCCATATAATCCATATGACTTTAGATATTAGTTCTCTGAACCTGAGCCAGGTATTTTTTTTTAAAGCTCGTCTCTAACCCTTTAAGCACATTGGTAGCTAAACTTGCTGGTATTGTACAAGCATTAATGCTCAATCCCACTGACATGCATGTCTTCACTCCACCTGCAGTAGAGAGTATCACAGCCGTGTGTGTGTGTGTGTGTGTGTGTGTGTGTCCCTCGAAGGGCCAGCCTGATGACCCTCTTGGCCACAGTGAGTGAAGGAGCCAGCTGCTTCGGTCTACCAGGAAGAACACAGCGACTGTTGCTCAGCTAACTCGTGTCTCAGGGCAGTGCTGTTTCTCAGAACACCTGCACAGCACTATTCAACAAGTTGAAGACTTCTCCCTTTAAAACAAGGGGGGGAAAATTTACCCTTGAGTATAATTTTTTTAAAGTATGTAGAAGTTCTTTGAATTGGACTGTGAAGCTGTCCATAAACACACTAGCATACACCACACACGTGCCCACAGAGCGTAACGTACTCCTGCCACGCGCACTTGTGTGAGAGAATCCCACTGTCAGGATGTCTTGAAAGCTGATTTTTCTCATGTGAACTCTGAGGAATATGGACTGGAGAAATCCATCTAGAAGGTGCCCAGAAAAACAAATGCTCCTTAACTCAAGTCAGAGGGGCTGGAGGATTTTTTGTTTTTTGGGTTGTTTTTTAGGGATGGGGGAAAGGGAGTGTGGTAACTTAAAAATGTGTTATGTCACAAGCAATTTTCCCTTGAGAAATCATGCTCACGGTTTCATGGTTTCTTTCCCAGGGTTCTGTGACAGAGGTTGTTCTTGGCCCTTAATATCCCCCTCTCCTTCCATAATTTTTAACGGGTCACATTTCCCAGGCTCCCTTGCAGCTGGGGATGGCCATGGGACCAAGTTCTAGCAAACGGGATATAAGTTGAAGTAACATGAGGCAGCTTCCAGAAACTCTTTGGCCCATTCCTCCCATCTGTTGTCATGAACACACATGTCTCCACCCTACCCCTGAAGAGGAGCAGGTCGCACGGAAGGGGATGCGGTGCTCTTGAGGGAGCCCGAAGTTACAGAGCTCTAGACCGGGGGTGGGAACCTTTCCTCTGCCGAGGGCCATTTGGATAATTATAACATCATTCGAGGGCCATACAACATTATCAACTTAAAAACTAGCTGCTCTATTTGGTCACACATTTCATTAACTCACCCCTAGTGCCGTGGCAGGGCCAGACCAAATGATTTCTCGGGTTGGACTTCCCCACCCCTGCTCTAGGCTCTGACAGGACAGAGAAACACTAGCTTATTCTTATTTTCTGTTTGCTTGGTGTGGGGGAGAGGGGTTTTTTTGGGGGGTGTGGGGGGGCAGGGGAGCTTTGGAGGTGATATAATTTAACCAATCCCCTATATTTGAAGTTGCCCTTTAACACATTTTGATTTTTAAACTGCATATCAAAAACTCACATGTTGGTACTTGGACTATCAGGAAGAACATTTTGTAAAGTGTACGACTGTCTGATCACCATGCTGTACACCTGAAAGCAATACAAAATAATAGCGGGAGAAAACAAAACAAAACAAAAATGCTACCTTGTTCTAAACCACTCGTCTTTTAGAACTCTGCTACCTCGCAACTTAACTCTCACTGCAACAGCTTCTCACCCTTGGCAAACCCCAGAGCCTGCCAGTGGCCACTGCTCAACAGAGCGAGCACCAGGCAGCTGGCCCCGGCTCCGGGCTCTGCCGGCCCTGGGGAGGCAGGCTCCACGGCCAGCCTTTCATGTGGTTCAGAACCAGAGCTTCCCAATAAATCAGGAGCTAAACGTCTAACGCAATAAAACTAACCCCAACATAACCCAAACCTGATGGTGAAACAAAGAAAATTCTAAATAAAGAAAGTAGGGTTCCTGCTGCCTTTCACTGGGAAAGTCAGGGACTGTGGTGCTGGCCGACGGTGGCTCTGGTCACATGCGAGGGTCAACGAAGAAATGCCACATATGAACTGGCTTTAGGGCTGGACACACAGAAACTAGCTTCTAACTCAGAATCTTTTGTTCTGCCTGATGTCTCCTGTGCAGGGACAAGCCTCCATGCGGGGGCACGCGAGGATCTCTGTGAGACACTCGGGGGAACCCAGGCTGAAGTGGCCACGCCAGAAATAGAGGAGGCGCTAGAAGGATCACACAGGTGAGGTCTCCACCTGCCCTTCCAGGAATGAAGTCCTAGAAGGGACCGTGCGGATAAGAGCCCGACACCCTTTACACTGCAGTGAAGGCAAAGAGTAAAAATTACTCTACTTTTTAAAGGCCGCTTGAAACTGCCTCAATTATCGGGACACATTACCTCCTTCCCCTGGGTGGCTGGCAGGAGCCCTACAGTGGAATCCGGCTCCGTCTTAATCTACCTCAAGTCCTTCGACACAGTGTCCAACGGCAGAGCTCTTGCAAAACCAGAAGAGAGAACATGGGGGAAGACAGTGTCCTGTTTCCTAGTCAGTGTTGGGAGGAAGGGATTAGGTCAAAGCAGTGAAAACATTTGCCAAAGTCCCAGAGCCCATAGAGACTCACTGGGGCCCAATCTGGGACCAACTCACGAAGGCAAATTAGCCAGAAAGATTAGTACAAGAGATCATCTAATGCTGTTGTGATCAGAATTTCAGTTTTCACTACTACAAAATTAAAGTAACACCCCTAGCCCAGCGGCGTGGCTCAGTGGTTGAGCGCTGAACTATAAACCAGGAGGTCACGGTTGCATTCTTGGTCAGGGCATAAGCCTGGTTGTGGGCTCAATCCCCAGTAGGGGGCGTGCAGGAGGCAGCCTATCAATGATTCTCTCTCATCATTGATGTTTCTATCTCCCTCTCCCTTCCTCTCTGCAATCAATAAAAATATATTTTTAAAAAATTCTAAAAAATAAAAATAATCATCAACAACAAGTGCTGGCGAGGATGTAGAAAAAAAGGAACCCTGTGCACTGCTGGTGGAAATGCAGACTGGTGCAGCCACTGTGGAAATCAGTATGGAGTTTTCTCAAAAAAATTAAAAATGGAACGGCCCTTTGACCCAGTAATCCCACTTCTAGAAATATAGCCCAAGAAATCAGAAACACCAATCAGAAAGGATATATGCACCCCTATGTTCATAGCAGCACAATTCACCATAGCTAAGATTTGGAAACAGCCTAAGTGCCCATCAGCAGATGAGTGAATTAAGAAACCGTGGTACATCTACACAGTGGAATACTAGGCTGCTGTAAAAAAAAAAAAAAAGAACTCTTACCATTTGCAACAGCATGTATGTGTTAGGGGCAAAAATAGAATATTGGGGACTAGTTATGATTATGGGAAATATTAATTAATCATGCTCTGTTAACCATGATTATATTGGTTAAAGAAAGGACATTCTGACCTGGCTGGGAGTTGTACGTCTCCAGGACCTGGGAGTCAACCTTGGAACTAAAGGTATTCTCATTCAAGAACTGCCTATTACCATTTAAAGATTAACAGCCTTGTTGCCCAAATAATGAAGTTCCACCCCAGCCTCCTACTTCCCCATGCCTGTAATCCCTACTTCCCCATATAATCCTTATCTTACCCTAAATGAGCAGCTGGCTTATGCGGGGCTGGAGAGCAAATTTTTGTGGATGACCTGCAGCTCTCCCATACTGCCGGCAATAAAAGCTCATATATGATTCAATCCTGTCTCTGCTGAATTGGCTCTAGTGACAGGCAGCACAGACCACTGGTTGTCCCATTACAGATGGACTTGGAGAGCATTATGCTAAGTGAAATAAGCCAGTCAGAGAAAGATAAATAGCACATGATCTCACTCATTTGTGGAATATAATGAACAACATAATAAACTGATGAACAAAAATAGATACAGAGGCATAGAAGCATGGAACAGACCGACAAACCTCAGAGGAAAGACAGGGAAGGATGGAAGGAGGGGTAAGAGACCAACCAAAAAGCCTGAATACATGCCTATAAGCATAATTAATGGACACAGACAGTAGGGGTATAAGGACATGTGCTGGGAGTGGGAGCAAGCGGGGAGAGGTCAATGGGAGAAGGAGACATATGTAACACTTTCAAAAATAAAGAATTTAATTTCAAAAAAATAAATAAATAAAGTAACACCCCTAGGTCCACTAGGAGCATTAAGTGAGATGGGTTTGTAAATAACTTTGCAACGGGCCCAGTAGAGTGTTTGCCCAGGGAGGGGAGAAGTGTCTGTTCTAAGGTCGTGGGGAAAAGCAAAATAGTTTCATACTGAGTCCCACGGACTCTACAGAAGCCAATCAGGCTAAAACAGAATTTCATGTGTGGGGGTAGTGGGGGCGGGCAGACCGCCTCCAAAATTAATTCAAGGGAGATGACAGCTCCAGGCTGCACTCCAGGGGCACAGCTGCAAGTAGCAGGAGCCTCCCTTTCCATTCAGCCCAGGGAATTTAATTGTTCTTAATTACACAGCCACCACTCATATGCAAATAGTGCATGAAGGGTTTTCCTTTTAAATTGTAATGTTTCTTTCAGATTCTCGAGGCACTGAAGTGTTACTGCTGAAGATGTCACCGAAGAAAGCATGGCCCTGTGGTGGCTCAGGGTAGGAGCAGGCCCCTCTCCACCCGCCCACTCTCCCTTTGTCCAGCCCTGCAGGCTGTTACTCTCCCACCGCCAGGCCTGCCCCAGGCTGGCTCCTGGGGCTCCTTTTCAGCCTAGTTCTTCTCTAACACCTTCCCGCTCTTTCCAGCACTCTCCATCTCCAGACAAAGCGCAGTGTGAGACGGGCGGCAAAGAGGAGAGGGGAAAGCAAGCATCAGCTGGCAGAGAGGCTGTTTTATCCCTTCAGTCCCTGCTGTTGGAGTCCCGATGAACGTGGACTCCACAAGGAGAGCTTGCTGAGAAACACTGTTTGGAAGAGAATAATCGCAACATGGAAAGTGCTGGCAACAAGTCAATAAAAGGAAACAACGCTTCCATGTTCAACATGATTACAACCAAAAGCCCTACCGAGGAAGATGAGAAGGTGATTAGCAGAATATTAAACAGGGCCGTGTTAGGATGGGTGGGATATGAGTGACAGTCCCCTTTCCCCCAGCTTTCCAAAATTGTCAAGTAGTTTGATACCTTTGAGAATATGCCAAATGTGTGGAGTTACGTTGCTGCTAGAAAACTCAAGGGCGATATAGGGAAGGTACATTCTTCTTAAATAGTTATTTCTTTGTGTGGATTCAAAGAACACATTTCCACATTTATAAGTTACTTAAAAGCTAACAAAAGTTTCAATTCTGAAACCACTTTCTTGTTCCTTTGCTCCACACTAACTCACTGGTTACTTCCTGTCTCTGTGGCTTCTCCTTCCACCACCACCACCACCACCTCTTTACCAAGCCTTCCCTTCCCCCTCTACAATCACTCATTCCGTGATCCAATCCAGTCTCCAGGCTCTAAACATCACCGGAGCTTACACTCGACCCAACTCTCTCTCCAGTCCCAGCACTCTGGGTGCCCACCCACAGGTTCACTGGAAAGTCTAAAAGACATTTTTTTAAAAGTCTAAACCAAGCCCGCCCAGTGTGGCTCAGTAGTTGAGCATCAACCTATGAACCAGGAAGTCACAGTTCAATTCCCACTCAGGGCACGTGCCCGAGTTGCAGGCTCCCAGTCATCAATGATTCTCTCCCATCATTGATATTGCTCTCCTTCTCTCCCTTCCTCTCTGAAATCAATAAAAACATATATATTTTTTAAGTCTAAACCAACACCCATGACTTTACCTCAACCCACTCTATCCACAGCCATCGTGGCTCAGTTGTTGAAGCCAATAATTTTGGAATCAATCATCCTTGTCTGTTTTCTGCCTTATACCCCACATCAACCTACTGGAAATCTTGTGTGAGCTCTGCTTTCAAAACATACCCAGAACCTCACCACCTGCACCCTGGTCCAAGCACCAACATCTCTGAGTTCTTGACTATTGACTACAAAGCCTCAAGCGGTCTCCCTGCAGTCTAGGCTCAACACCAGCCAGGCAACTTCTTAGATCCTAATTCAGATCCCTGCTCCGCTCCAAACCCCGTGATGACTCCCCATTTCCAAGGTCTCACATGAACTGAGCGCCACACTCTCCCCCGTGACCTCACCACCTTCAATTCCCTCTTTTTTTTTTTTAATAAGGAAAGTTTCACAAATTTGTGTGTCATCCTTGTGCAGGAGCCATGCTAATCTTCTCCTTATCGTTCCAGTGCTGCCAAAGCAAGCACCAATTCCCTCTTTGATACCTGTCCTGCTCTAACCACTCTGTTAGCACTCCAGGCCATAGTTCCCACTGTAAATCAAAACCTTTAGTATCTACAAATACCAGTTACACAAAAATAGAGGCAAGCTGAGGTGCGGCCTGCATCTGACCCTCAGCCTCACTTTTGCAGTTGCACCCCTATTTCAAGCATCAATGGGGTGCAGATGTGGACCCCACCCCCACATCTAGTCCTCTAGCTGGAAAGGGGGTGAGTGTGTCCAATGTGGGAATAGGAGATCTGAGAGATGGAGAGAGAATCCTGAAATTCACTTACTCCTAAGGCCACAACCCTCCTTCTTCCAGGTCATAAGGGCTAATAAATCCCTTTTAATGCTCAAGCTAAATGACTGTAATTGAAAAGGTCCCAACTGGTAGTTAGATGAACCCAGTAACTCAAATGTAATTCATGAAATCAAGTAACCTTTGGAATATTAAAATACATGTTATGACTCTATATAAAAACAAATGCTTTCTGAGAAAAAGGATGAACCTGCATCCTCACCAAAAAAAAAAAAAAAAAAAAAAAAAAAAGCAAGGGGGGTGGTCTGCATCTTTATAAAACCAATTGCTTCTTCTAGGAGAGACATAAATGTTCTCAAATTAGATTGTGGTGATGGCTGCACAACCCTGTGGCTATACTCACAACGCAGTGAACCACACACTTAAAATGAGTGAGCTGTATGGTGTGTGAATTGTATCTCCGTAAAGCTGTTAAAAAAAAAAACAAACACCAAAAAGAACCAAAAGCAAGCACACATGCCAGCCTCCAACATCAAGCATTCATCAGGATTCAGCGTAGGAAAGGGAAGAGGCGGCGCTTTCTGCATCTTCTCATACATGTGCTCATACTTCCTTCCTGTGCACACAGACGCCTCCTACACAGCGAAAATGCCGTATGCAGATGCCTCTGATTAGGGCCAGCCACATTTCCCATTATTATGCAGCCTAATTCCTGCCTATTATCCAAATGCAGACTCCTTCTGCCTAATTTCAGGCAGCCTGGCAGCTGCAGAGGAAGAACAGCTTGCCCTTCCGAGGAGGCCCATTTGACATAGAATCCCTGCTGCTAAGAGGACTCCAGTCCTCGACATGTCAATCACGTAGGCACGAGGAGACCTGGGAACAACGGCGACTTCCTTCTTCATCTGCGAGCATGATCCTTCCAAAGCCAGCATGAGAAGATGGAGAGAAGGGCAGACTTCAAGACTAGTTTTGGTATCGGGGGCGGGGGCGGGGGGTGGGGTGGGGGGGATGTGGGGAGGGAGGTAGTAAAGAATCAAATAAGAGCAGAGCAAGTGCTTACACAAGACACGCTCTCTCCCCGGCTATCTCCATTTTCATATTAATCTTCATGAACACGCGAGCCCTGATCTTTAAACCACCTGACCTCCAGAGCTCAGTGCACTCCCATACGACTCAATTACTCTGACTTTGCCCGTTCTCCAGATAATCCCTTGACCCCTCTTCAGAGGAGGCATTTCCCTATTTTCAATAGCTTTCCTTGTGGTTTTTCCTTTAACTATAAACAGAGATTTTAAAAAAAATACTGTAACTGTACTTGCTACAATGAAATAGGGTATTACATTGCGAAGGGCCATAGTTACTACATGAAATACTGTATATAAAGTGTTCGGTTAAGTTTTTAACTCTAATGACAAACAACTCAATTGTTATGCTGTATTCAGTGACACTTTCGAAATATATTTCTTTCCTCTAGTAATAGCAAAACAGGGACATCCTGTACACCTTACACTAGAAAGACTGCCGCATTCTGGCATCAGTTACAGAACTCATCACTTTAAATTCAAGAAAAGGTGAATCCCTAGCAGGGGAATCTTTAAAAATGTGTAGCTCCTAAACATTCCCTCCCCCCTTAAAGAAAAATCATCATGAGCACCAGCTCGGGGAGTCAAGAAATGTGGGCCACTGGTACCCAATTTGGTGCCTCTCAGAGATAACGAGGGGCAACCTTAAAAAACAAAACAAACTATATATATATATATATATATATATATATATATATATATATATGTGTGTGTGTGTGTGTGTGTGTGTGTGTGTGTGTGTGTACACACACACACACACACACACACACCCTAGGACTCCACGAGCTCTTCCTGAATCAGAATATCTGGGGACAGAGCCTGGAAATAGGGATTTGGGGAGCAGCTCCCCCGAGGAACTCCACCGTCCCTGCTCCCATTAGGAAAGCAGGTGTGCATTTGGGATCCACAGACCCACTTATCCATCTCTCTGCTGTTCATTCCAGGACCCTTCCAGGGACACCTCTGTTTCTAACACAATTCATTTCCATTATAAAATTCCTCCGTCTCAGGGAGAGCCAGGTTGCAGGAAACAAGCTAGCTATTTTAAGCAGGAAGGGATGTTCACACAGGGAATTGATACTTATGTGATTGTTGAAAGGTTTGAGGGAGCAGGCTCTATGCTGGGCCTCCAGGAAGGACTCCCAAACAACAGGGAACTGGCCCCCAAGGGTGCTGGTGCCTCTGTCATGGGGAAGGCGGGGCACCTCAGGAAGCTGCCCTGGGGCTACTGAGTCAGGAACATCCTGCCAGCTGTGACCCCAGGACCTGGGAGCTGCCTCTGTCACCTTTCCTGGTCCTATGCCAATATGCTCTAAGCTGGATCCTGGGAAGAATCCTTCACTTCCTGCTACACTTTGCGTTAATGAAATATGTTTCTGACGCTGCTTCACTGAAGAGCAGTCACCAGAACTGACTCCAGCATGACCGCCTACCCTGAACAGAGGACCCGACTCGCAGACTGAGGCCTCACTCACTGTCCAGCCGTCTCTAACACCCACAAGTCTCCCGCACCTACCTTCCTTCCTCTGGCCTTTTCCTCTCCATTGCCCCTTCTCGTGCAGACAACTGCTAATCCAGATCCCAGGACTGAGCCTGATGACATCTTTTGCATTTCTTCTTCTTTGATTCAGCTCATCATGCAGCCTGTCTAGTTTTGTGTGTGTGTGTGTGTGTTTTTAATACGTATTTTTTTTATTGATTTCAGAGAGGAAGGGAGAGAGAGATAGAAACTTCAATGATGAGAGAGAATCATGGATTAGCTGCCCCTTGCACACTCCCTACTGGGGATGGAGCCTGCAACCCAGGCATGTGCCCTTGACCGGGACCGAACCTGGGACCCTTCAGTCCGCAGGCTGAGGCTCTATCCACTGAGCCAAACAGGCTGAGGCCAGCCTGTCTAGTTTTGTGTGTGTGTGTGTTTGTTTGTGGTTTTTTTGTGTGTGTGTGGTTTGTTGTTGAGTTTTTTTTGCTCCTGATTCTTATCATCCAATAAACTGGCTGTATGCCCCCAAATCCCATCATTCACCAAACGAATGACACTTGAACTAAGCAGATAGGATGACTACAAAATATACTAACACCACCTTCACCGGAAAATTTTAATAATCACATTATCAGCATGTGCCCAAATGCAACCAGCATTTTTTCACATACTAGTCTTTTCTGGACCATACGTCCAACTCAGCCTTAGGTGCTACGAGCGAGTAAAAACCCTGACCATAAGGACTTAATATTCTCAGACGAGCAACAGAGACTTAAGACAAAAGGACAACAGAGACAGCAAGAATTTTAGATGCTGCAAACAGACTATCTGACACCAATATGAACTAAAAGCTACTCAGATTTGAAATGATGAGAGCTGTCCTTTTTTTTAAAAGCATGTGTGAGGTCTCCAGAAAGGAACATATGGCAACATCTTGTGTAACAGCCCACAGAGTCCATTTTTGCAATCAGATCTTACTTAATACAATACACTGTGTGACTTCAAATCATGGGCAGATGTCAAATACAGAAAATCTCCCACAGCTACCTGGGCAGGTTGGGAAATGAAGGAAGATCTTTAAAGCAAATGAATCCGTTCCCCACACAGGGAGTCGGGCCAGAGAGTACACCTCAGGTGTGATACAAGTTGCACATGGGCCGTTGATTTCTGAATTTAATTTCTCCTCTGAGTAAACTACTTTTATTTCTAGATTTCACTTGATATCATATTTGTGCTGGCATTAAGACTCCCCCAACCCCACCCCCTGCCTGAGGATTCCGCTTTCTCTTCTCATTGGTTTTTCACCATTTTCAACCCACTCCCTCCAAATCAGCAGCATCTGTTTCTAAATAAGGTGTCCACACAGGCCTCTTACTTTACATATTCACTCTTAGTAAGTGGAAACACACACTTGGAGTTTCTCTTCACATTATGCAGAAGGTGGAAGAGGCACCCACAGAAGCTTGCTAATTTGTTTTAAGTGGAAAATTTTTACTTTCATTTTTTTTTTTTTGTAAAAGGATTCCATCTCACCTACCACACTCACTTTAGAAGTATGCCTTAAATAGGAAACTCAAAATAACCAATCATTTCTTTTACTACTGTAATGATAACCAAGTCTATATGGAACAGGACATTTCCACCATTTAGAGATGAAAGTCAAAAGTTCACAGACACTAGATGAAGTGTCATTTCCCCTAAGCACCGAGATAAAATTAATCACAAAATATCCTGGAAATCACCAGTGACCACGGAACAGAGGAGACCGATGAGGGGAACCTGGCGCCCTCTGGACAGCGATCCCGCCTCCTGATTCCAGAGGATATAATCCTTCTAGACCAGACTAAATAAATACCCAGCTGCCCTACAGAAAGGGAGCAAAACCTCAAAAGCCTGGTGTGACCGACAACAGCAGATAAGAACCCACGGCTGATTGTTTAAAATCTCCTCTCTCTCTCTCTCTCTCTCTCTCTCTCTCTCTCTCTCTCTCTCTCTCTCTCTCTCCCCCCCCCCCCCCGAGGTAGGCCTGGCTCCCCACTATTTCTTTTTTTTTTTAATGCTCACCCAAGGATGCGCTTTTATTAATTTGAGAGAGAGAGACAGAGAGACAGACAGACAGACAGGCAGACAGAAACAATGATGTGAGAAACATTGATTGGAAGCATCTCAATGTGTCACAACCTAGGTATGTGCCCTGACCAGGAATAGAACCTGCAACCTTTTGGTGCACGGGATGATGCTCCAAACTGAGCCGCCTGGCCAGGGCTGCTCCCCCCACACTATTTCTTAAGTCTTGGAAACTCTACAACTGAGGTGTACGTGATTACTGTCTTGTTCGATACAGCAACTTTGATACAAACACATTAGGAGACAGGCCTGGGAAGGGAACTAGGAGGCAAGACCGGGATTTTAAAGAGGAACCTGGGAGAAAATGGAAGTGGGAAAGGTATTTCCTCCCTAAGTTCTAAAGTAAGCCTTTTCCTCCTCTCCTTGCTTTTAATCGAACACTTGTTCTCACCTTGTTTTTAACTGTTTTGTTGTTTTTAAGCCTAGAGGTTTCCCCCTAAATTTCCACAGGTGAATGAATGAGTTTATCTGCATTACTGCAACCAGACTCTACACTCTATTTTAAAAACCAGCCGTCTTTTTTCAATATTTTCAAACATACCACAGTTTTCTCCGGTCTCTCGAAAAGAATACAGTAAATATAAAACATGTTTCTCGACCCACACAAATCTATCAACGCCAACTGCTAGGAGCTCACAGGCAGCCTTCCTCTGTTCTGTTTTCATATCCTAGTTCTCCCTATCAATAAATTCCCATTTTTACAACTAACTAACCCTCCCTTTGAAGAAGCAGGCTGTAACCTGTTTTATATTATCGAATGCCAAAATCTGGAAGTAAGTTGAGGCTCTGATATTTCCCTCCCACCCGCCCCCATTCTAAAAAGCCATCCATATCCACCCTGTTCTCGGCTGCAGAGACAGGAGAGCCCGGAGCGCGAATGCAGGCCCAGGGCCTCGCCGGTGATGTCTTTCACATGCCAAGGAAATCCAGCCCAGATCAAGGGGAAAGCAGCTGCTCACGTTAACGGTACAGACAGCTGGCACTCTAACAACACACAGGACCAAAAATCAAAGGAGCCTTTAAAAATATGGTACCAAGAAGATGAAACGGAAGAGAAACGAAATGAAGGTGGTCCGCTAAGGCAGGAAAAACTAACACAGGGACAGTGAAAGGGCGCCTGTCAGGTACTTGGGCAGGGAGCCGCTGA
This sequence comes from Myotis nattereri, assembly GCF_964212035.1. Taxonomy (NCBI): domain Eukaryota; kingdom Metazoa; phylum Chordata; class Mammalia; order Chiroptera; family Vespertilionidae; genus Myotis; species Myotis nattereri. The sequence continues at coordinate 52,667,262 of NC_138080.1, forward strand.
GCACACTTAGCATCACTAAGTACGCATCGCTGTGCAAACAGTGTGGTCTTTACAAAAAGAGCCGCCCAGCACAGAGACAGTCTCCGCTTTACCTCCCCAGCACATTCCTAGAAACCAGAACATAAATAAAGCCAATCATATGTTCCCATGGGAACGACTTCCAAATGGAAGGGTTACATCCTGGCCAAAGGCACCAAAGAAATCACAGCAATGACGATATTGCACAAAACCTATGACACAGCTACAGACCCTGCAAATCCTATACAGTGGTCAAATCAAGCCAGAGCATTGGAATTTGATGTCAGAAGTGGCTTGACAGACCGCAGGGTCTAACTCTCTCCTCCAGGCCAGGACATGGAAACCCAGAGGACCACTCGCCCTAGATCAAGCATCTGAGCCAACTGAGAAAACAAACCCAGGCCTCCTACCAACCAATCCACGGGCCATTAGACAAAAGTCCCATAAGACAGACCCCCCCAAAAAATCATACTCTGTTATTATAGAAGCTGCCTCCAAAATAAGACATACATGGAGCAAATAAAAATACAAGCACCTGTATAACACATTTTACCTGCAAGCAATGTCATCCATGAAGAATTCTGCATGTGTGCTTATGATTAGCAACCCTTTTCTTGTGAGTCTTTCTTACCACTTACAAAGTGCTGTGGGAGAAGACCTGGACTGCCAATCGGGGGTAGCCATGGCATTTGGCCATTTGGTCCTTCTGATTGGAGCCTCGGCCTCCCTGGCCACAGGACCTGCGTGTGACCCCAGGCAGGCCCACCAGGGTTCTTGCGGGGACCACGTGCACTGGGCGGGAATTCTCAGGGTGCAAAGCTTTGAGAAAGGCAATGTAGCCCATCCAGTGGCCAAATTCCCCACTAGCCTTTCTGCAGGAGAGATGGCAAAAGTAATTTCTGCAGGAGAGATGGCAAAAGTAAACAGGAGGGAAATGTGGGAAAGGCAGAAAGTCAGCCTGGCATACCGACAGTGAGCTGGTACAACACTCTTAGGACAGTGGGATACTGGTGATTTCCACCCTCTTTGTTCTTTTATGAATTACCTAATCTTGCTGCAACAAACATGAATTTTGTAATGAGAAATGTAATGAGAAAACTATGTCATGAAGTAAGGGCAGGGCTGGTAGTCAACTAGAATGGACTCCCTTAACTGGCTCTCTGAGGCCTTTTCTGATTGGCTGGATCCTTTGGGATTCCTGAGCCTGGCCTAAAAAAACAAGAAAACTTTCAGTATAATCCATAAGGCTGACTGCAGGGTTGAGGGTGTAGCTTCCTTTATGGGTGTGGCCCTGATCTGGACATCTTAATTTTCTTTTAACACTAGCTAACTGCAGACCTTTTCCCACAACGCTATCAGTAAGAGTGTTCATTGTTAGTCAACCATAAAAATTCAACTACAAAACCTGAGGCTAGTTAGAAACAGCTAACCTCCTCCGGACTGCTCTCCTCAGCACACCCTTCACAACTGTTAGCCAACCACCTGTACAAATTTCAGTCTTTGTATTTCTAAAACCTTAATTCCTCCTCCTAGAGACTTCCTCTTCTTCTTACCTCAGGTCTTACCTTCAGACTTGCATCAGATTTGGCTTCCTGCTACACAAGACTGGGCTGTTTCCCTTTAAACTTTTTAATTTTATTATATCTCTCTCCCCTCCCCATTTCATTCCTGAGACAACTGTCCCCACCTCTAGCTTTAGGCACACTGCCTGGCCTCCTATCTTCTGAAAGGAATTTCATTCAACAGACAGCAATGGAGACAGAGGAAATTCCTAAGTTTCACAAATACTTCTAGTTGAAAAGCAACATAATTCTGGCAGTTTTGATGAATGTGGTTTGCCAACTGCTGACATAATATTTGGGATTGACATTCACAGGAAACTCTATTTCAGGTCTTAATTTGACATCAAATGCTAAAGGCACAATAAATGCGGAAGGCAAAAAAAAAAATACAAGTAATCCTACAGTCGCATGGTGTTTAGGTATTTTTTAGACCAAAGAAAACACAGTACCATAGAAATATTACATGGTGGCCCAGCCAGCATGGCTCTGTGGTTGAGCATCAATCTATGAACCAGGAGGTCATGGTTCAATTCCCAGTCAGAGCACATGCCTGGGTTGTGGGCTTGATCCCCAGTAGGGAGGCATGTAGGAGGCAGCCAATCAATGATTCTCTCTCATCATTGATGTTTCTAGCTCTATCTTCCTTTCCCTCCCTCTCTGAAATTTAAAAAAAAAAAAAAAAAAAAAAAAACTTTAAAAAGAAATATTACATAATGGTTAAGTGAACAGATGAAGCCATAAAAACCTGCTCAGTCCTGAAGTCCTAAAAAGACTAACCACCAAGTACCAGAGTGGCTGTGGGGAAGCCCAGGGGGCTGCACCCCGGCAGAGGTGGCGGGGTTTCCTCTGCCCTGTCTAACTCACCAAAGGTAACCGAGGCAGGGCCTCAAGCAAACCCGTGTGGAAAGCGCTCTGTGGGAGTGGGAGGGTGGGGAAGCCAGGGAGGAGGGTGGTGCAGAAGGAAAGAAGAAGAGAGGAGTCCGAATTGAGGTGAGAATCAAGATGGGCCCGGTGCAGAATGAGACACGGAAAGGCCCACCTGCTGGGCAGGCGCTCCATCCACTGGAGGAAACATTTATTAAAGAAGATCTAGGGCTAAAGCACCCAGCTAAGTGCAGGGGAAACAGCATTTACTAGTAAAAATAACACCAGGATCTTGCTCTTAAGGAACTCCATCTCACTAGGTGGAGACACACACGAGACCAGAGAACTCGGCAGAGAGAGCACCGAATGCTCAGGCAGAAGGGACAGGGGGGCTTCCTGGAAGCTACACCTCACCGAGCGAGTCTCAGGGGACCAGAGAGCCAGCCCTCTTGGCTTTGCATTTGCCTTCACTTCCATCCTGGGTCCCTTGCTTCCCCAGGTGTCGGCACAAAGCTCCCCTCCCAACCCACCCCCCGGTGGAAAGAAAGGGACTACCCTTCTGAGGTTGCCTGGTATTAGCACATCACGAAAGCCAGGCCACCTATTTACTACAAACTTACGAACTTAGAAAGTTGAAATTAAAGGGCACAAAACAGGAACTCAAAACCCACAAGCTGAAGCTTCAAAGGTGAGAATGTCCCATTTCATAAAAGGTGGTTGAGGGTTCCCACTTGACTGTTCCACATTCTCCCCCACTCCTTCACCACAGTCCCAAACAGACTCACACTTGCTTTCTCACCGTCTTCAACACACACTCAACGGTTTCTTTCACATCCAAAGAGAAGACCACAGGCCCTGGCATGCACAGGGCTTTACTCCAAGCCATTCTGCTTGAAGATGCGGCCTCGTAGAAGCACAAACACTACAAGAGCAAAAGCATGATGGGCTATTCCATTCTCCTCTAAATGGCTGAAAGACTGTTAAACAAACATGTATTTCTTCTGTAATAAGACCAAGAAATAGGGGAAAAAAGAGCAACAACAAAACAAAGAACATGTGCTATGGATGAACCCTGAAGACATAATGCTCAGCGAAATAAATCAGCCCCCAAAGGCAAATACTGGGTGATTGCACTTATCGGAGGGACCTAGAGGAGCCGAATTCATACAGGCAGAACACAGGACGGTGGTTGTCAGGGCTGGGGGAGGGGGAATGCGGAGTTCTTGTTTAAAAAGCACAGTTGCAGTTTTGCAAGATGAACAGTTCTGTGGATGGGTGGTGACAATGGTCGCCCAACACTGGGACAATGTACTCAATACCTCTTAATTCTACTCTTAAAATGGATTAAAATGGAAAATGTTACAGTACACGTTTTATCACAATTAAAATGAATAAACTCTTTCAAAGAAAAGTCTGCAGGAATGTATTGGGTCTAGTGTCCATCTGTACCTAACAACACACAGGCTTCTCTTGAGTAAGAAGGTACAATGGTTCGAGCAATTATGGTGGAGACTCTCTAATTCCTAACTAGACCATCAAGGGTGACACGTGTACTGAGAGAACCTGCCTGGGAGGCCTGGGCCCAGACTTTTCCCTTGAGAAATAGCCACCCCCTTCCCTCCCAAGGATGTTAGAGCCTTATCTGCAGCACAGCCTCCACCACCATTAACTGATCCCTAACACACATTCCCCGAGACTCATCTTCTCCAGCCTCACGACCGCCTGGAAGAGTGGTGGCACCCCCAGTCCAGACATGAAACAGGGCCCAAGATTACACAGAGGACGGCGGCTCAAGTCTGTGCATCACCCACCTGTGGGCAGGGCTGCTCCCCAACGTGGACTCTCTCCCCACTAAAATCACAGCCACAAAAAACTGGCTTTCGGGTGGACTGCAAGTCCCTTCAGGCCCTGGTTCCTGCAGCTCACCCACGCAGACACCTGCTCTGCAACTTCAGGGCACTGCTTTCGTGCTGGATCCAAAGACCTCACCTGAAGAAGAGGGAGCTGCAACCACCCCACGGCAGACCCCCGTGCTTCTCATGAATGACGCTTCAGAATAAAACGCTTGGAGTAGCGCTCCAATCCTTTCCACTGCGTGACCGATCCAGCTCAGTCAGGAAGCCCTGGCACGCATGTTGGCCTCTATGACAAAAGAGTAGCAGCTCCCCCTCAACCTGCTCAGCCATTAGGGAACGGAGAAGAGACAGCTCAGGGTCGGCCTTTCCTTTTCTCTCATCACGGCTTCTCAAACTTCCCCCCGAAACTCCCCTGACAAAAGAATTCACTGCTCCAGGGATTCAGGGCCTTCCCAGTTTCCTGCCTAAATGGAGAAAAAGGGCAAAAGGCTGGCTGCCTTTTTTTAAGATGGGCTTATGTTCATATCAAACTCTTCCTTCCAAGTCTCAAGTAAAATTGGTACCAAGAAAGATGGGCCATGTTCCAAGCCTCCAGAAACCTCCCGCCCCCAAAGTGAGCTCAGATGAGGAAGCAGGTCTGGCTGTCCGGCACGCAGAGGCCCTCATGGCCGGCCCCCGGATGAATTCCTGGCAAGATCTTCCCGGAGCAAATGACTGCTGATTGTATCATTCGCTTGGCATTTATGCACCGGGCTTTACCCCGGTGGTTTTGTTTTCGAGTGCATAAACGTGTAAACTCCCTGTGCTCAGGGACGGTCACACTTCCCTATTTGCCCGCGACATCAATTCCTGTTTCTTACACAAAACAGACACTTGGTAGAGCAGGTTCTTCAAAAAGTCCTTGGGTAAAAGAGTAAGTGCGGAGGAAGTGACGGGCCATGTTCCTAGAGGCTCCTAGTGAATTTCTGTCTCAGGGCCTGGTGGGGGGAGGGGGGGATGGCAGCAATTTATTCCCCTGCCTGGAGGCGCCGATTTTCCTCTGTCCTGGACACTGAAATTGGCCAAATTATATATGTACTAAATGTATGTATTTGCTTTAAAATTACATTTGCCTGTTGCTTCCTTCTCATGGAAACTCAAGTATTAAAGTTTAAAATTGCTCATTCTCCATATTCTACATGTCGACTAATAGAGTCTGACAGGTAAATATGTTCAAACTCCTTCCACAGCAATTTAAAGGCTCTCCTATTTTTTTTTTTTTTTTGCTTTGTTTTTGTTAATCCTCACTCGAGGATATTTTTCCCATTGATTTTTAGAGAGATTGCAAGGAAAGGGGGGGAGGGAGGGAGGGAGGGAGAGAAGGAGAGCGAGAGCGAGAGAGAGCGAGAGAGAGAGAGAGAGAGAGAGAGAGAGGAACATCAATGTGAGAGAGACACATTGATTGATTGTCTCCCACACACGACCTGACCCAGGGCCGGGGAACAAACCTGCAACCCAGGCACAGGACCTTGGCAGAGAATGGAACCCACAACCCTCTGGTACACAGGCCAATGCTCTACGACTGAGCCACACTGGCCAGGGCTTCTCTCCATACTTTTATCCCAGTTTTTCTTTTTCTGTGGTGTTAATATCACCTGATGTCAGAGTAAAACATCACTATCTCTGTGGTAAGAATAAAAAATGGAAGCCCTATTTATTGGAATTGGGTACAGTTAAGTACTCATTTAACGTCATCAATAGGTCCTACGACTTTTACGCAAAATGAAGTATAACAAAACCAGCTTTCCCTCAGGCTAATGATATAAACAAGAGTTAAGTTCCAGGCCATATCATCAGCATCATAACAAAACGAAGCTCAATGCAATTAACATTATTCGAGGACCTGTTGTACAAAGCCTTCGACTTCAACACTAAACATGCTAGGCCACTAAATAATTTTCTCTCCCAGCTTCTGTCACTGCAGCAACTTTCACGGAAAGGTTGGCCCCGAGCAAGCAACTGCAAAAGACAATATTTACACATGACATCAGACACCTGCTGTTGAAATCCCAGAGGCCTTTTCCTACCAAATCTCTAGGGCTAGGCCAAGAACAAAAGGTACCCACAGGGCGGCCACATCTCTCCAGCTCACGTTGTGCGTGCTCACTGCTACTTCTCACTGTTCCTAAGGCTGTTTGATCATCTCTCTGATTTAGTGAGTCCCTGACACACAGAATTTTTCCCCCAGGAGGGTGGGGAGGACAGTGTTCCACACAGAGGCTATAACTGATAGCAGGAAATGTAACAAAGGTGTTCAGAAGTTTTAAAATACAACAAGTAAACCACCGGTTCAAGTCGCTCGGTGTCTCCATGGCCACAACAAGGACTTCCAGGTGGCTGCCCTGAGAGGGAGCAAACCAGAAAGAGGGGGCCTCATCAGTAACACAAAGTGTGTCCCCTGGGGTCCCAGATTCCAGCAAAAAGCTGAAAACTCGCTGTCATACACCCTAGGGCTGCTGCAAATAGTGTCTGAGCACCAAGTAAGTGAGGTTACTGATTTTTATAGTAAAACTGTTCCAACATATGCCATAGACTGTCTTTATTGCCTGAAATTGTCACTCGTGATTTTAATCAGTGGGAGATTTCTCAACAACTTACCCAATTTTCCCTTTCCGCAGGTCAGACCAGAGTCTCACTAGCCTGTACCCCTCCCCGCCCTGTCACACACATCACACTTGTTACATATCTTTTCTCTCAAGGAAGACTGAAGGCTGAGACAAAAACAAATTTCTTTTTTTTAATAAATATATTTTTACTGATTTTAGAGAGAAAGGAAGGGAGAGGGAGAGAGAGAGAAAAATATCAATGTGAGAGAGAAAGAGTGCTCAGTTGCCTCCTGCACGCACTCCAACCAGGGCACCCCAACTGGGGAACCCTGGCCGGGGACCGAACCCACAACCTGGGCATGTGCCCAGACCCAGAATCCAACCTGCAAGCTTTTGGCGTACAGGACGAAGCTCAACCAACTGAGCCACACCAGCCAGGGCAAAAAACAAATTTCTTCACTATGTTTACAAGCTTTTCTATTCCACTAGCAATTTCTCAGCTTCTGCTTCTTGCTTTCATAAACTTTGCTGGACGCTGGGCTCAGCCTCTTCTGATTCTATTTGCTCCTTGCACTGGCTACTCGAAGTCCCACCTCACCCCTGGCTGCCAGTTTTTTATTGTACCCCAAACACTCTCTTTCAAAACACTGGACAGCAGCCTATAGTGCTTTCCAAAGGTGCGTAGGTAATGAAGAGACATGTTTATGTCCTAGTGTTCAGTCCTCCAATAACAGGGCTCGAGCGAATTCTAGGGCACCTGTGAGAACGCAGCACCTGCTGACCGACCTCCGTTCCAAACATGAGCTGCCTGCAGTCACGTTAACGCCCTGCATGTTTGCCCTGATTCTCCAGGCCTCGGCTCTTAGGAAGAACAAGTCAGAAACGTTCTCTGTTCAACAAAAAGTGTATTCGGGTGTTTTTTCCACCCTGTTATTAAACACACACGTCAACTAAGTTTAGGAAATGGGGAAAACTAGAAAAGTAAACAAACCCCCCTGAAAACCCCATCACTCAGGTTGGGCACATTTTCAAGACATAGAAAGGGGGGTTCCAGAAGATTCCTCCCCAGCGCACAGGCTTTGCAGGGCGTGCGCCACGGAGTGAGGTAGCACAGAGGCTGTCTGGGCACTGAGTGGCTGGACTGGGCTATCACAGGAAATCGGGATCGGGCCAAAATAGGTTTGCGACTTCCGGCTAGCACGTTTGGGAACACATGATGGCATAAGCACACATGTACTGCACACAAAATTTATCTGAACTGTTAAAAACCTTCCGAGAGTATTTCTTTCACTGCTACCATATTTTTCATGAGCCTACCAGGAACCAAGCCTCGGAGGAACAAAAAAGGCTCCTTGCCTAAATGCTAAAAAAAAAAAAAAAAAAAAAAAAAAAGGCATTAAACTTCATGAGTTTCATTCAATTCAACTTTGTTTTGAACACCTAACATGTCCCAGGCAGGGGCAGATCCAGCCTTTGTGGGGCCTAAAATTTATTGTGAGTAGGAGGGGGGTGTTTAAGGGGGGGGGGAAATACATAATATATCTTACTTTCAAAAATTTAATAGAAACCATAACCACATGAACACACTCCTAGGATCCCTCCCAGGGCCTTGGACAGGACCCGCACAAGTGAGGAGGAGAGTGGATGTGTTTGGGTCTGTGCCAGTGGAGGGTGGGGCAGGAAAAGCTTCCCAGATCCAGCATGCGATCCAGGCAGAGATCGAGCTGGAGGAGGCAGAGGAGGAAATCTCCTGGCTCGGGAAACTAGTCCAATGGTGGGAAACAAAGAAAAGACTTCAACCAACCTCCTTACTAAGTGAACGCACTTGAACAGTATATGATTCCAACTGGGGTCTCAGAGTTCAAAAGACTCAGGGCACTCAGTGCTGGGAAGTTTGCGGGGAAACCAACACAGTCCTCAGACATTGGAACAAGAGTTAGACACCAGAACAACCTTTCTGGAAAGCAGTCGAGAATACTTTTCAAAGGCCTTAAAACAGGCCCACCTTTAAAAAAAAAAGAAAAATCTTCACCGAGGATGTATTTTTATTAGTTTTGAGAGAGAAAGGGAGTGGGAGCGGGGGGCGGGGGGGACATCTATATGAGAGAGAAACATCGATCGGTTGCCTCTTGTACATGCCCTGACCAGGCCGAAACTTAGGTATCTGCCCTGACCAGGAATAGAATCCACAACCTTTTAGTGCAAGAGACGATGCTCCGAAACACTAAGAAACCCGGCCAGGACAGAACATGCCACTTTTTGACCCAGCAATTCCAGTTCTAGAAATGTATTCTAAAGGAATTATTGCAGAAGTGTTCAAAGATGTAGATCGATGTGCAGCATTATTTTTCCTTTTAAATAAACCCTATATATAAAGTACTAGATTGTAAAGCATGGAAGATTCATATAATGAACTACAAAGTAGTCATTAGAAGTGATGTAATTAGATGGAGACATGAAAAGATGCTCACCATATATTAAGCTTAAAGATTAAGTTACACTAACTCAAAAAGATATCTGCACCCTCATGTTCATCACAGAATTATTCACAATAGCTGAGACATGGAACCTATTTAAGTGTTTGTCAATGGATGAATAAAGAAGTTGTGGTATACACGTGTGCACACACACACACACACACACACACACAATATGGAATATTATTCAGCCATTAAAAAAAAAGGAAATCCTGCCACTTGCAACAACATTTATAGAACCTGTGGGCATTATGCCAAGTAAAGTAAGTCAGACCAAGACAAACACAGTATAATCTCACATATGTAGAATCTAAAACAAACAAACCAAATGACCAATAAGCACATAAGAAAATGCTCAACTCGACTAGTCATTAGAGAACGCCAAGTGCAAACCACAGTGAGATACCACTTCATACCCACTAGCATAGGTATGATCAAAAAATCGGCTGACGGACGCTGGTGAGGATGTGGAAAAATCAGAACCCGTGGACACTGCTGGTGAGAATGTAAAATGGTCAGACACTTGAGAAAACAGTTTAGCAGTTCTTCAAAATGTAACACACAGTTACCACATAAACCAGCAGTTCTACTCCTAAATAAATACCCAGTAGAATTGAAAATGTATGTCCATACAAAAACAACTACACCAATGTTTATAGCAGCGTTATTCTTAATAGCCAAAAACAGGAAACATCCCAAATGCACACCAATTGATGGATGGATTGACAAAACGTGGAATGGCCACGCAATGGTGTGTTACTTGGTAATACACAGCAATGAGTTCTGACATGTGCCACTATGTGGGTAAATCTTAAAAACATTATGCTAAATGAAAGAAGCCAATAGCAAAAGACCGCATGCTCTATGATTCCATTTATATAAAATATTCAGAGTAGGCAAATCTATAGAAAGGAAGTAGATTAGTGGTTGCCAGGGACTGAAGTTGGGGGGTGGGACGTGACTGTTAATGGTGTGAGGTTTCTTTTTTGGGGCGATAAAAATGTTCTAAAATTAGACAGTGAAGGTTGTACACCTGCTAATACAACCAAAAACCACCAAATTATACATCTTCACAGGGTGCATTCATGTGGGTTGGTGTGAATTTTATCTCAATAAAGCTGCTATTTAAAAAAAAAAAATACAGCCGTTTTGCCATCTGATAGGATCAATCAGAAGAATACGGTGTCACTCGTGGGGTATTCCTGCCACCTACGAATAACCTGAATCTAAGAAAGTATCAGATGAACCCAAATTGAGGGGCATTCTACAGAATCACTGGCTCCATCTTTTCAAAATGTCATAGCTGAGGACAAAGAAAAACTAAGGCTGATCCAGATGGAGGAAGGCTAAGAGACATGACAAGTGAAATGCAACGAGGATCCTGGATTGGGTCTCAGACCTGAAAATTTCTTACTACGGAGGACAAGTAGGACAGTGGGTGACATCTGAATAAAGTCTGTGAGCTGGATAACAACAGCAACAACAACAAACTCATTAATTAATAAAAAAAAAAATACAGCCATTATCTCTGTACATTTTATAGCACTTGTGAAGAAAAAAAAATTTAACAACAGGCATTATTACACTTCTCAACTGGGTAAGCTTGAGTGAGTACAAGCTTTGGCTTCCTGGTATACAATGGGGATAAGTAACGGTTCCCAGCATAACAGTATCTAGCTCATGGTTTTGTTCCAAGGATTAAAGGAGATTCCATTTGAACAGCGCTCTAAAGAGCATCCAGCACAAAGCAAGCACTCGAAAATGAGCTATTATGGTTATAACCTTTAAAATAAACAAAACCATTTCCATTTGGAAAACGGAAACATGACCTCCTTCTTACATCACTACACATTCTTGACTCGTTTGTCATCACTGAAGAAGCAGTTCTCCTCTCAGCTGAGACAAACGCCTAGTGCAAAGCAACGGAGATGCAAGAGTAACGTGGCAAATAATTAATGACAGCCGCGGGCCCTGCGGCGGGGCACTCACTATTGTGCAGGCCCCGCCTCCTGCTCTGCCTGCCCTCAGCCATTAAACCCTCAGCAGCATCCGGGAAAGGCACCAGTAGCCTCGTTTTACCGAGGAGGCGGTCAAAGCTCGCACAGGTTGACTTGGCCGAGGTTGCCCAGGGCGTGGGGCCAAGCAGGACTCAGACCCAGGTTCACGTTTCCCAGAGAAAACTGGTACCTGAAGAAAAAAGCTGCTCAAGGGAATCCACGTAAAAATCTACAGTAGTTGAGAGAGAGAGAAAGAGAATTTACATCTTAAAAAATAAAACTGAGTTATAAAAATCAGTGTTTCGTCTTTAATAAAGTTTGTCAGTATCCCAACCATGCCCTAAGTCTCTGTAGGAGCAAAGAATGAAGCAAGAGTGGAGAATTTCTAGCATAAATTCTTGACAAATACTAGTATGATATGACAGGGGCGGGGGGAGGGGGGTGGTGTCACAGAAAAGTAATTTTTGCTAAAATACATAAGAGCCCTATTCATTTTCACAAGGGCAACTCTTTTTTTTCTCATTATTTTTTAAAATATATATATTTTATTTTTCTTTTAATCTTTATTGTTGAAAGTATTACATAGGTTCTCCTCCTCCCGCCCCCATTAACCTCTTTCAGCCCACTCCTGTCCTCCCCCCTTCCAGACCCTCACCACCTTACTGTCTGTGTCCGTGGATTATGCATATAGGGCATCTCTTAACATCATATGAACCTCCCTCTTTTAAAGCATCAAATATATCACCTTTGCCAGTTTTCTATTCTTCAACTGCCAACACAAAGATACAGACCAGATGGGAAATGGGTGGAAGAGACGCCAGTATGTAGCGGACATGTCTGAATGAAGGCCAATTTTACACATGTTCCATGTATTATTACATATTCTGATGTATGACAGCTTCTGCATTCCTGCGAAACCTCGGTCCTGAAGCTCAGGGACTCAATGAGAAACCTAATACCTAAACTGCTCATGAAATGTAACAAGCAAACTGAATGCCTTCTGCCCTATTTCAATACTGAGTTTACGCATCTGATAGTTACCTTTTGGTTATATCTCTTGAAAAGTGTCCCCTCAGAGCGTAGCATCCTGTCCTGCCCAGTAGAGACCTAGAACCAACAGAAGTAAGCTGTTCCTGGTCAGGCCTCAGTGTGCTCTAATAAGCACACAGCTGTGCTCTGGGAAGGGCACAGCACCAACCCTGCCCTCCCTGCCTTAGGCTAGCAGGGCAGTCTGCAAAGTATTTGTAAATTCAAACAGCTTGCTAGCAGTAGAGCCTAAACGAGACCACAGAATATCCGGGCGCATTCTCAGTACTCCATCCACTTCCTCAGGCATTCCCAATCTCTCTAAGCTCCTTGGTAACTAAAACCAGCAGACGCAAGATGAAAATTCACAAAAGATGAAGGCATACCTACCTGAGTGTGACAAACTGGTGAGTTAAAACCCCACTGACAGCTGACAATGCAGACATCCTGTGTAACTAAAATAACACAGGAAAAAAAGCAGAGTCTTGAGCAGGAAAAAGGCAAAAGACACGAAGGTGTCAGCAATGGCATTAACAAAGTCTCAGAGGAGAATGGGCTTGGAAAAGTTATCTTAAAGAACAGTGTGCATTTTTGGATGCCCTATTAAATTCTGGTAACTATCCTTTGTTGTTGTTAAAATATTGCTGAGAGGCTTAAAAATATCCAATCATATTATTTTTCCAGTATCTATATATATAAAAGCCTAATATGCAAAGTGTTCCCTTGGGAGTTCAACTGCTCACTATAGCGTGTGCTGACCACCAGGAGGCGGCGCAGAATGAAGGGAGGAATTTCGTGCACTGGGCCTCTAGTTTTAACTAATAAAATAAATAAATGACCCTGCCTTCCTCATCATCCCTGCCCCATGACAGGCCTTACCCAGGGTTCCTCGCATTTTTATTTGCATAATCCCAAAGAAGGTTTGGAGAAAAAAGATATACTCCACACATTTTTAAGTTAACACTGAGATTTTCACATTGTAATTTTAAATGGTTGCAAAAAATATAATTTCTGGCATATTGTAACATTAAGCTTTAAATAAAACAATTACAGCGCTTTTCAATGCATTTATTCTGGTCTAAATTCCATCACCATTTCCCACATGCCAACATCCATTTAAAAAAAATAAATGAATATACTCTTTAAGAGTTGGAAATTATGCATCATTTCCCTTTCTCCTGGATCTCATCTCTCCATTCCACTTTCCCTAAAGTATTCCATCCTAATACACTTAAGAGCTTCAAAATCTATCAAATCTCTGCAACAAAAGTCTGGAAACAAACTGAGATTTATGTATTTAGCCACACAAATCAGTGCTGAGTTTCTTCTAAATTGAGTTAAATACAGTTATTATTGCAAGGACAAAACTGACCAAGAGAAATATTACAAATTACTCACTGTAAGTAATATTTTATTGGTAATGTGCATCTTGATGTGGATGGGACTTTCCCTCCTAGGAGTTCATTCTTTGTACAAGATTATTACTGAAACCAGACAAGATTCCACACGAAATCTATTACCATGTTTAGTTCTTATAAACACTAAGAAAATGTGTAGGTAGGTGGAAATGGAAAAGGATTTTTCTAGCAAAGAATAATATGCATCCATAGGTGTAATAGCTCCTCATCTACCAGCTGACCACACAGTGAAGTTTTCTTTCAATTGTACTGAATGGGAAATTTATTTGCAAAAGAATCCTTTACCCAGTGATTAGAGTCATTCATTCTCTCAGCAGCCACACTGATATTTTAATTATGCCTTTGCTTGGCACCCTGATGGTTAGGGGTAAGTGAGAGTTGTGCCTTCCCTTTAAAGGAAGGTAATTTTGAAAGGGAAGGTGTGAAAGGAGAACCAGCAGGCCACCTGGGCCACAGGCATGTTCTCAGGCAGGTCAATTTTAGGACTAATTACGCTGAAGATCTAAGAATCTGACATTGATTCCCTTTAAATTATAGGTGCCTGCATACCCCTTGAAAAGGCTTCCAAGTACCCCCAGGTGTGCCTCCTCTGGGATCTGAAGGCCCCTGCCCTAAGACTCAGGCAAGGATAGACCTCAAGTTCAAAGGCAGATGGGGATGAAAGAGAATCCCAGTCTAAAGACTAAGAAAAATGTATCCAAAGTCTGATTCTAATTTGGGCTGTTTCATACACATATTCTTTGACAAATGAGGGTCAGGTATCAAAACCCTCACATAAAGAGGAGTGTTTTCATCCCTTCCACATCATCAGACGGGTTTGCTTTTTTAAATGAAAGTGTAGCCGTCTGCAATAATGCACAGCGTCACCCTTTCCCTGACAGATCATATTCCAGTTAGCAAGATCAAAACAAGGGCACCATAAAAGCAGCTGCCAGTCTATTACAACAGCAATCTCCACGCAGCAGTTTCAACTCTGGGGGCCCATAATATTCTCATTCATTACCGTAGGGTGAGGTCAGTCGCATCATCTTTTCGTTTGTTAAAAAAACTCTTGTGGAGGAATCTGTTAGAGGGTGAACTTCCTTCAACTAAGAAATGACCAGGGAAACTTCTGCACAGTGACTGAGCCTGAACATTTCATATTTTGTGTGCAGATCTGCGACTACAACGGAGGAAGCGTCAAGGATGGGGAGAATAAGCCTTCCCTGTAACTGTAGTTAGAAGCTCTTGGAGGTGGTTTTCTGTGGGTTCTTAGAAGTGGATGCTGAGACAGAGTCTGGTGTACAAGATATTTACGAAGGATTAACGCCTGTGGGAGGGAGGGGGCGGACGCAGGACTGGGCGGAGGGAGAAGTCGGGTGGAGGGAGAAGTCTAGCGGCAATAGAGATCTGCAAAGCCCCGGCCAGCACCACACGAGCTTTGGAGTGTTTGCGGCCCATCAGAGTTGTCCAGTCTCGGGCTGAAACAATTGGGCTTTATACCCGTCTTCACCAGTCACCCGTGTGGACTGCCTCTCAAAGGGCATGTTTTTGGGTGTTGGATGGCTGTCGGTAGCTGAGGCAAACCCTGAAGCCGGCATCCACCCCCAGCTTCCCGCACAGCACATCTCCATGCCTGCCACACTTGCTCTTCCTTGAGTAGAACACGTGGTTAAAGCGATACTTGAGATTAATTTCTCACCCTTGCCATCAACCTGTTATTTAGTGATCCCCCAGAATCCTTTGAACATGCTCTCTACATCTGGATAGTTCTGTCTTGTGAATCCTGACTTCCCAACAGAGAATGCACAACAAAAACCAGAAACAGAGCCCATTACCCTGTATTACCCAGCCTCTCTTGCGGTTAGGGAGCCTTCCTTCATTTGACACCAAACACCGTGCTAGAGTCCTTAAGTGCTTTCTCATTCAATGCTTTCTTCTCACTGCTGTATTGTAGATAATGCCACCCACTAAATAGATTCCCAGTACCAACCAATGAATGTTGTATAGCTCACAGGCTTCCTTGAATTGAGGGATGTGAGTTTTCTGCTTTTTCTTCCTTTATTAAAGATTTGCTTCCAGTCTCACCTGTGACTATACCATAACATAACCTTTCATTTCATGACCCTTTCAAAGCACTTTCATAACCAGTGCCTTGTTACATTCTAGAATGAGGCTGGCAAGGCAAACATTCACCTTATTTCACTTGTGGTAAAATAAACATGCCCCAAATCACACCACTGGGAAGCTGTGGGACCCAGGTTCCCTGACTCCTTGTCCTGGCTCTGGCCACGAAACTGAATTAACTCCATGTTTTTCTTAACTATTAATATTTCAGTTTATCGAACAGTCTACCCTAGTCGATTTATCAAAGCTACCTCCTAGTAGCTGCTTTAAATAGAACTAAGTGTACATAATGCCTGACAGGCAGAATTTACTCATTTTGCTCTATGTTCAACAGCTTCCCATGGTGCCCATTCTATCTATTATTTAGTATTAGAGGCCCAGTGCACGAAATTCATGCACTTGGGGGGGGGGCGGCCTCAGCCCGGCCTGTGCCCTCTTGCAGTCCGGGAGCCCTCAGGGGATGTCCGACTGACGGACATCCTTAGTGCTGTCGCAGAGGTGGGAGAGGCTCCTGCCCCCACCGCTGTGCTTGCCAGCTGTGAGCCTGGCTCAAGGCTTCTGGCTGAGCGGCGCTCCCCCTGTGGGAGTGCACTGACCGCCAGAAGGGCAGCTCCTGCATTGAGCATCTGCCCCCTGGTGGTCAGTGTGTGGCATAGTGACGGGTAGTTCTGCTGTTCGGTCGATTTGCATATTAGCCTTTTATTATATAGGATGGTTAATACTGTCCCAGTCTATGCTTTTTTAAAGTGTGTTTTTATTGATTTTAGAGAGAGATGAAGGGGGAGAGAGAGAAATATCTGCTGCATGTGGCCTTACTCAGAATTGAACCAGTAACCTCTCAGTGCATGAGACGATGCTCAACCAACTGAGCCACGCTGGCCGGGTGGTCCTTGTTTATGTTTAAAGCTGTTATGCTCCAAAGGAAAAAGAAGGAATAATAACCAAATCCTTGAAATGTGAAATTTCCCTTGCATTCTAAGAATGAATAGGGGAAAAAGAGAATTAAACAAGAAAGTTGCAGCAATGGAAAACATCACATGAACAGTTGCTACGTGTTAAGATTCTTGAGAAGTTTCCTAAGTGAGAAAGCACTCCTCACGGTCAGTGTGAGAAACTGAAATTATGTCTTCATTTGTTTGTTTGAATGCACAGTTTATAGAGTTTAACCTTAACCTTTAGGCATCTCTGGATTTTTCCAACTACAAATAAATCTCAAGTATTTGGGTCAACAGAAATAAACATAATCAGGAAGACTAGGAAAAAAATGAAAAAAGGTCATCCAGCAAGATAAGACTCTGCAGTAACTGGCTTTCTAGAAATTTCACATCTAGGAACAGGGTCATGGATCCCCCAGTTAAACTCCTAACAGAAGCGAAAAATGTGAAAAATCAAAGATTTTTCCCGGCGTGAGCATGGAGAGTTATAGCACTCCCAGGGCATAAAAATCAAATAGCAAAAAGTTATGAACACCAAATGCTGCAAACATCCTCTAATAGTCCAAGCGATCTGTACAAACTGTCTCCATACCAAAGAATAATGTATGACTAATACCAGCCTCACAAAGCTCAGCCATTTCCAGTTTTCTCCTTATCTGCTGATCTTTTCTAAAGTAATGTTAAACTGAACCTTTTCAGCAGAGCCCATTTAAATATATTTCAGCCACATTAAAAGCTTCTTTGGGCCCTTGCCGGTGTTGCTCTGTGGTTAAAGCACGGGCCTGAGCATGGAAGGGTTATGGGTTCGATTCCCAGTCAAGGGCACGTGCCTGGGTTGCAGGTTTGATCCCTGGTCCCAGTGGAGCACATGCAGGAGGCAACCAATTGATGTGTCCCTCTCACATCGATGTTTCTCTCTCTCTCCCCACTCCCTCTCTCTCTCTCAAAAAAAAAAAAAATCAATGGAAAAAATATACTCAAGTGAAGATTAACGAAAGAAAATAAAAAAGCTTCTGTGATTTTAATGCCTTGTTTAACACATAATAATTCATATCAACCAAAGAATAAGTGAATATGTCATTCGACCTTTGTGTTAATTCTGAGTTGAAACAAGCCTTATATTCCAGGATGTAAATGTATTGATAAGTAAAGACTTACTGTGACAAAGAGAATGCTAGCTGCCAACCCCAATAGCTGTTTTCCCCTTCCTCCTCAAAAGCAATTCTTAACTAGGCACATGGCTGCAGAACAGATTTCGTTTCCCAGTCGATCTTGCAATTGAGATGCAATCATGTGATTAAGTTAAAGAAATGAGATGCATATTGAAATGTGGGGGCTACTTCCAGGAAGGGAGCTTAAAGGGTAGTGCAGGTAAGTAGGCATTTTAGACTAGGAGACAGAGGAGCCACACCCTGGATGGTTCCAGCTCTGGCCTGCCCTCTGCGCTCTCACATAAGCAGTCTGGAGGCAAACATCTCTCTGGCTTACTCCACTTACATCTTGTGGATGCAACCAGGTTTCCTGTCTCCTGAAGCCGACCCTCATCCTAACCATACACCTCTCACCATCTCATCAGTAGCAGTGATGGTAAGAACAGCAGTAACACCTGCACGCACACCCTGAGAGCCCTTCCCATGTGCCAGAAAACACATTAGGAGCTTTACATACATCACTTATTTTACTACTTGCAAGAACCTTGTGAGGTGGGCATTCGAAGTCCCATATCCTCCCTTAGGCCCCCAGAGTGGTCAATCATAAGTCCCCAACCGTGATGTCTTTATTAGCAGCCCACTGCCTGCCAAACCCTGCCCACCCTCCCCCGAAGTACCTGTGAGACTCTTCTCTTTACCCCTGTCGCGCTGAAATTTCACAATATGCTTGGTGGGCCTTCTTAGTCGTTCACTGTAGAGGCTTTTCTCTGTCTCCATCAGTTACTATCTCATCCATTTTCAATCTTCCAGAATGTTTTTTGGAATTTCTTATCAACTGATAACTCCTTTCCCAAACATTTCTTCACAATGAGATTTGTCTACCTTTTCCATTTCTGTCCTGTCATAAAGGAGGTCTTGAGAGAGTGAGAAGACTAAGTCATGTGGTCATTCTGGAATCAATTTTTACAATTAGGAAAACAGTGCACATGCCCGTGTGTGTGTGTGTGTGTGTGTGTGTGTGTGTGTATTTCTCTGATCTCAACAGGCTATGGTAGGTCCAAATCAACAAGATGAAACCTTAACAAGACCAAATGTGAGCACACTTAAAGGGTTATTTCTTTTATAAAAGGCAATTAACTAAGTGTATATTGAGAAAAAGAACTTAACAGTTCCTGGTAAAAAAGAAGAAAAGAAAAAGAGAAATGGAGAGGTGTAAGGGTTTTTTTTTTTGTTGTTTTTGCTTTTGTTTTTGGTTAGCCATAAAACCAAGATGGTCCAAGCAGGAAATGACTGATATAATTGCTAATGAAATCTTAGGCTTCATTAAAATAAGCAGAGTCCAGGCCAAAAAAAGAAGACAAAGAAGAAAGAAATTCACCACATGTGGCACCATTCAGATCTCAACTGAATCATTTTATCCAGTTTTGCCCAAACTTAAGCTAAAAAAAAGAGTTCTGACCAATTTAACATTAGAACTGGGGGAAAAAAAACAAAAGAAGAAGTTACAAAGATGGTTTGGTATAATCAACCTGGAGATGAGATTTGATAACTGTCCCCAAATGTGGGAAGAACGCCTGTCCTATTGCAGACGCAGACGGTGCTTCAGAAAGCAGACTGGGATCACCCGGTGCAAGGGCCCGAGGTGGCAAATGTGAACTCACAATCAGAGAGCATCTTCACACTGAGAGGCCCAACAGGGGAATCAGTTTCAGAGATGCTGAACTCCCCACCACCTGAAGTGATCAGGCTGAAGCTGAGTAATCAATCGATCAAGATGCCAGGATGTATTTCTTTGTTGGCAGAGAGTTAGACAATTCTTGTCAAGACGGATACACCAGTGGAGGATGTCCCCCAGCCTAGCCTCGTCATGGACAGGTGAGTACTGGGCAACCTCCCAAGGACAGTTCTGAGCTCTAGCACCTGAGCTCTGAGCATCACTGACTGTGGGAAGGGGACTGCCCGGGACCAGTGCTCACAGATACAAGGCGCAGCCTTGGAGCCATGAAACAGTGAGGTCGGGTCTGACTCACCCCACTTACTAACAGAAGGAAAAAGAAGCAGCAGCCAGATAAGGGCTCTGGAAAATGAGAGGCAGCCCAAGTTCTCTATGTAAGACTGCATTCAGAGAGCAGGACAACAAAACCCATCCGGGCTCACATACTACATACAGGCTTACACACTACAAATGCAGAATCGGCTCTGCCGTGCCATACTGAGAGGTGTTTCTTAGTTCTGGCGGGGGCTTTTTCCAAGAAAGGTTGGCCAAAGCTCAGAGCGGATATAAACTGCAAAGTCTGGAACAGACTCTGTCCTGCATATGTCCCATAAACTTCTAAAGGGCGGCTTCTCCGTTTCCAGCAGCCGAAGACTGGTTTCCAGAGTGACTGAAGCAGAAAAGGATGAGGGCACCTGGGAAGCACAGCGCTGCCCAGAGGGCTGGGTGAGGTGCTCCCGGGGACTCCCGGGGCCGCGGAAGCTCACTCCCCGCTGTTCACACTCTGCATTACGCAGGGAGAAAGCATTCTGCTGTCTGTGAAAAGTTTAGACGGAACTGTATTCACCCTCTACCTCTCTCCCCACCTCCAGAAACACACACTACGCTACACTATACACCCTCTCTCACACTCACAGACTGCAGTGATCCATGTAAGAATGTGCAGCCTCTATTCCAGAATCCTACCAAAAAAAAAACATTTTTATGAACCAGATCACTAAAACACATGTTCCAGGATTTCGAATTAAACAGCAAGCCGGAAATGAGTGGGAGAGCAGGCAAAGCTGGCCTCGGCCCTTCTTGGCTCTGCTGCTCCCCTCAGGGCTCCTGGGCCCAAAGCGGACTTTTAGGAAAAGTTCCCAGTGCCGGGAGGGCCCCTCCCAGGCTCTTCATCCTCTAAGAGGGCAGAAGCATATAAAGAGAGGCCTGCAGGAGGAGGGCTGCCTGCACAGGATGCCTCAAAACCCCCGGCTCTGTCCACTGGACAACGCTTGTGAATGCAGTGAGATGCTCATTTTCCATGCTCCGTCTCCGCCCGTCCACCTCCTCCAACTTACGTAAACTCCTGAGAACGGCAGGCAGATAGAAAAGGAGCTGTGCCTTAAATCTGACGGCATACAGAGAGTGAGAAGGCAACACAACGTTTTTCTTTATTTAGTCAAAAGCTTCAAAATGCTTCAACTCTACCTCTGCTTATCGAAATTCTACCTCTGCTTATCGAAAACCTCCAGGACGTCCAAGGAATCTGAGCCTAGGTGTGTGGCTGGGTGCTCATTGTAGAGTGCTTTCGAGTTGTCTTTGTTTTTGAAATTTTCATGAGAAAAAAATATTTGGGTAGTTTGGTATTTTGGTGTTATGGGAAGATAGATGAAAGAGTAAAGAGTGGGGGAAAAGTCTCTAATCTAGGTATATATAAAACCCTCATATGCAAATAGACCGAACAGTGGAACAACTGAACAACCAGTTGCTATGACGTGCGCTGACCACCAGGGGACACGTGTGGACCATGGCAGGCGTCAGCAGCAGGCAGCAGAGCAAGGAACATGGCGGGTGTTGGCTGTAGCGGGATGGTGGAGCAGGTGAGCGGGGGCACCAGACCAAGGTGGGGTGCCGGTTGCTGTCATCAGTGCAAGCCTCTGGTGGTTACTGAAAATTCTTTGCTCCATGCACCATGGTCCCACAGGGCACCTGCACCTGCCCTGCTGGAGCCGGAGCCACCACTCGCACCCGCTGCCGGGCCCGATCGCCCCTCAGGGCTTCTCCACCTCCCCCTGCTCCGGAGGGGCATTCGGGGCAGCAGTCACACTCGCACCTGCTGCTGGTGCCGGCCCCAACCGCTCCTCGCCGTCAGCGGGTGCGAGCAGGGCCAGTGCCGTCAGCGCATGGGAGCGATGTGAATGCCTGCCATCACTTTCTAACTTCAAGTGTGTGAGTTCAGCACATAGATAACTTTCTTTTGCAGAATCAGACAGAACAGAAGCAAAGAACCAACGGACCTGGGACACAACTGGGACGTGGAAATGCTGGACCTGAGGTGCACACCTCAAAAACAGGCCTTTGAAAATAGGAAGAACATGAAGTGGAAGGCCTAATTTAATCCACTTAATTCTCCTGGTAGATGTATCCATGGAGCAAAAAGTGTCCAAGGGGGATAGAACCACTGGTTTCTGACAGCTTTGCCTCAGGGGCCAGAGGACGAGTGACTAAGACACAGGTGTAACAGGAGGGTGTTTTCAGCTTCAAGCAGCACCAGGCCTAACTCGGAGCAGGGCCCGTAAGAGTCTTCCTCTCACTTGACTCAGAACCTGCAGTCCTGGTGCAGACACAGACACAGACAGGCCTGGGGCAGGTGGACGCAGCAGCTCAGTGATGTCACCACTTCCCATCTTGCCACCCCCTCAGCAGCCTGTCCTCATGTTGCTCTGTAGAGATAAGACTCTCCCCAAGTCCTCAAACAACATTCCCTTCAAAACTATCTTCACAAACATCCAATTCTAAATCATTTGTGACAAATGGCACTGTCGTTGTCATCACACACACACACACACACACACACACACACACACACACGGTGCAGAGGGGACTGACTTAGACTAACCGCAATCCATGTCTGGAGTTGGTCGTCCCTGCCGTGACTGCCACCCCAGCTGAGTGATAAGATGGGGGGAGATAAAAGTCCCTTTGCCTCAGTGGGCCTCCACATCCCCGGTGTAACCAAGCAGCCTGTATTACCTTGTGTATACCGGGTTCTTACAGAAAATGCTGTTCAAGTAAAGTGCTCAGTGACTGAAAAGGTTTTGTTTTGTTTTGTTTTCTGAAGCTGTAGTTCAGACCCAGCTTCTGGAGTAATGCCTTGGCAAGTACTATTTGACACCTTTCTAAACAACTCCTACGTTAAATCCACTAATCTGTTTGGATACTCTGAATGGGATTCTCTCAAGCAACCGTCTTTCTGATGTGCGCCTCACCACCCTGCAGCAGCGGGCCTGGTGTCCGAAGGCCTGCTGGCCCTCTGGGAATTCACCTTGAGGCTTCTTCTCTGGCCGGGGCTGACACCCACTCCCTGAGCAGGTACAGCCACGGCCTGTTAACATCTGGAAACAGCTTCTGGTAAATAGCTACTCCTACTCTCCCTGGGCCCCTCACACCTCCCCAGGACAGAGGAACTAAGGGCAGGGGTTCCCCACGCTAGTCTTGGGGCCAGTTGAGAGCATCACCCTAACCAGCCTGTGGGGTCAGCTCCTAGAGATCTCCTCCGACAGCCCAACAATCCCAAACTCCTGCTAACTAGCTCTTCTCACGCTTCCCTTTCCCAGGCCCACAATCACTTCTCATTTGCAAGAAGACAAGCTCCCATTCTTCAGGCTGCAGTCTTCCCTGAGGTCGTACAGGTGGCTGAGAAGCACCTGAGCAGAAGGGGCTTTTTGGGGGCTCCAGCACTCAGAGGCCATCAGGTTTATCCTTAGCTAGGTTCCAGTCCCCTAAGTCAAGATGTCTTATTTTCTAATGCACCTTATGTCCTAATAAGAAAAAAAAAATCACTACTAAATGAAAACCCTGAACACTGTCAAGTGTCTTCAACATAATTGTGTGTGTTTGTGCTGTATCCCACAGATAGGTCGTGTTTCTACAGCAGTCCTGGGAGCTATTATAAAGACAAAGCAGCCGATGAGGAAACCTATCATAATAGCTGGCACAGACCCCCCACTCCGTCAACGTCTGTGCTGTCCTTTAAGGTAAATGATTATTTTAGTGTGGTAGACGTAATTGACTTATTACATTATACTAGTTTCAGGTGTACAACATAATGATTCGATGTTTGTATAGATTGTGAAATGATCACCACAATAAGTCTAGTCAACATCTGCCTGTAATTTTTTTCCATATAAAAATTTACTATCATGGACATCTTTCTCACTCAAATACGTTACTACGACATTATATGGGTGTACTGTTGTACAGACATTTAGGTTATTTCTCATTTTTTCCCAATATAAATAGACATTGTTTTAAGTACATCTTTGTAAACTTATCCTACTGTTTCCTTAAGAAACTCTTAAGGTAGGTGCTGCTAACTGCATAGTCCACTCTGAAGAGTTTCTTTCACGTGAACCCCTTTACTCCTCACGCAGTCTTGGAAGGCAGGTAGTTATTTGTCCCAGTTTTACAGAGGAGACAACTGAGGCTCAAGATCACACAGCTGGTAAACCACAGAGATGGGATTCAAACCCTGAGCCCGGGGCCCGGGGCCCGGGGCCTTTTTCCCTGCACTGGTTCTGCCTTCTCAAAGGCCACCATTCCTTAAAAAAAAGAAAAAAAAAGGATTCCCCCTGCAAGCCAGAAAAGGGCATGGGCCAGGTCAGGGTACCTGGCTGCTACCCAGCAGCCACAGCTACAGCTAGGACACCCTCTCCGTCTCACAGCAGGTAAGGTTGGGGCACTTACATGTACGTTCCAAAAAGCCTTGCCTATATTTATTTAATTCTTACAACAAACTCTGCGGTCGGTACTATTCCTAATACCCATATTTTAGAGAAGGGGAACTCAAGCACAGAAAGTTCTGGCGACATGCCAGAAGTCACCAGCTAAGTAAGTAGAAAGTCAAATTCAAACCCAGCTGGTGGGGTTCCAAGCACATCCCTTAGCCACGGAGCTACCACGCTAACTTGAGGTTGAAAAAGAAATACCCTGCCTCATGTAATCATGAGCATATTCACCTGTGTCTCACCATCTTATTCACAGCCTGCTCCCAACCACCTCTGGCTCCAGGCAAACAGCCCTCACCTTGGCTGGTGAACTTCCTTGCCCCACTCCTCCTTCTTACCAGCTGTTTCCTCCTCAACGCCGCCTGCTACTCTCCTTCCCACCCCCTACGCCTCAACCCCATAGCTTCATCCCACTTTTTACTCTGTTCTTCCCACCCACCCCTAGCCCCAACCCAACACTCTATGAAGCCAGAAAAAAATGTAAGTAAAAAGAACTAAATTAAAAACTCAGCTCATAAACACACACTACTTCATGGGTCGCCAAAGTCATGCGTTCCTTCTCTGAAAACTACATACTAGTGCATTCCTTGAGAGCAGAGCCTGTGTTTATAACCTGCTGGTTAACCAGTATGCTTTAGGCTTTCTAATAACCATGCAATGGCAGTCTCCTGGTACCAGAATAGTCTTTATTTACCGATTCCATCACAATATTTGTTTTCCCTAGGCCCAAATTGGTACGTTTGAGGTATTATATGCATAACCTTGAGACTCAGTCAAAGATAACTTAAGCAAAGTTTTTTGCCTATTTATTAATGCACTATAGATTCAAAATAACCTTCGAAAATCTCTCCAACTAGAAGCATCATTAATTTGGAAAATGTAATGATTTAGGGAAGGATGAGCAAAAACTCAACATTTCAACAAGCTCCCTCTACTTTTAATTCAGAGTAAACTCAAGAGGAAAATATTTTAATACTAAGCATTTAGTTATAAGAATAACCTACAATCAAACCAACACATTAATTATAAGTCACCATCATCACAGACATTTTGATCAAACCCCTTGAGCTAAATATGTATGTTTTTAAAAACTGTCCTTTTAAATAATCTTTAGGTCAAAGTTTACACAAATCAATACTGCATTTTCCTAGCTAACATGAACTAACAATATAGCAATAAAAGTAGATAAATGATACTATTCCACCTTGTTTTCTTGGGCCAGTCACCTTATAGAGAGAAACTAAAGACAGAAATGAGAGCAAGTGAGAATTTTCTAATCATTTCAATTGACATCATGTCTGTAAATGTGAGGCTTTCAATGTCTCGTGGCTTCATACCTGGGCTCCAATCTAGGCTCTAACACTTCCCCAGGGTAACAAGAACTGAAACCTTGAGAAGTGTAAGTCTCAACATTCACAGTAAAATGGAGCTAAGGCTGTTTCTCCTGGGAGGCTCTATGAATTAAATCAGCTAATATTTACTTAAAAAAAAAAAACACCCAGAAATGTTACTGGCAAATGTCGTTCTCTACATCCAGACTCTTGGTGTCACGACCCGTTTGCCAGATGAGATCTGCTTTGCAAGGTTATGTGGGTCAAAGGAGAATACACAGCTCTGTGCTTTCAACTAAAAAGTGCGACATGTGAGCAACTGTGCAGAAAAACCAGTATGCTTGAGCATTCTTAGTTTTAAAAATTAACATATTAATTTCTAAATAAAAAGTTTAGGCTACAGCCCTGGCTGGTTTGGCTCAGTGGATAGAGCATCGGCCTGCAGACTGAAGGGTCCCAGGTTCGATTTCAGTCAAGGGCACATGCCTGGGTTGCAGGCTCGATCCCCAGTAGGGGGAGTGAAGGAGGCAGCTGATCAATGATTCTCTCTCATCATTGATGTTTCTCTCTCTCCCTCTCCTTTCCTCTCTGAAATCAATAAAGGAATATATTTAAAAAAAAAAAGTTTAGGCTACAAAAGGAATATATACTCAGTATAATAAAAATCGTGGCAAGCAGAGTCAAGTTCAGGACTTGCCCATATGGTGCTTTTGCACAAAGTTGAGTAAGATGAGTAAGATGCCCCCTCTGGGAGGACACAGCATCAAGGGCAGCAGGTCAGCCTGGCAACCCTGTGTACAGCACCATAAAGCAAGATGCCCATGTCAGCCTAGCCCCTCTCCCTGAAGGCCAGAACAGACTTAACTTTTCAGGGCTTCAATTCCCAGGAAGTTGTTAGGGCTTCAATTTTTATAATAATCAAAGGCTAGTCCTGGCCGGTGTGGCTCAGTTGGTTGAACATCCTTCTTTGCACCGAAAAGTCACTGGTTCGATGCCTAGGTTGCAGGTTCAGTCCCCGGTCAGATAGAGTGAACCTACACAGGAGGCAACCGATCGATGTTTCTCTCTCTCTCTCTCCCTTCTTCTCTAAAATCAATAGAAACATATTTTTAAAAAATTAAAGGCTCAATATTTAATAGTAAGATGTGTCTTAAAGCCTCTTAATCAAATTTCTAGTTTTTAGTAGAAATAACATCTGCTAAGGGCTGCCAAATATATCCAAGACTAGACATTATAAGGAAAATACTCCAAAAGCTATAGAAGTTTAAAAAACTAACATACTAGAATAGTAACTAATAACTTTTGGATATTAAAAGTCTTTATTTGGGGGTCCAAAAGAAACCTTAAAAAAAAAAAGTACTCACCAAAAAAAAAAATAGCACTGCTAAAAAGTAACCTGGAGATTTAACTATGCAGAGTGGGGCAAAAGTAGGTTTGCAGTTGTACATATGGAAAATAATACAATAACTAATAAATAATAATACAAGAATAGGATAAATTGTGTTTCATGTACTCACAACTGTAAACCTACTTTTGCCACACCCTGTATTGAATGTACACCGAGGGCTTTTTCTGTTACAAAATAAATGCACACACCATACAAATAGGAAGAAAAATGACTAATGTGACAAAATGTTTGAAGCTGTCCCTAAACAGACTTAGAGGAATAAAATCGATTGCCACTAACCACTTGAATGATTACAGAGGAACAGAAGACTTACATGGACTACTGAGAAAACCATAATACAAAAGCCTGGGTATCCAGTTTCATATGATTAACACCTATAATCACCATCTACTTGATCAAAATCCCTAAAGGACAAAAAGAAAAAGAAAAAGCCTGCAATCCAGATGCTAGGAGATTTTTTTTTCCTCTTCTCCCTTTCCTCACCAGTTTCCTGCTCCATTTATTCCCTGCCTACTCCACCTTCTCTCCTTTTATTAGTCAATAGTACAGGTGGGCACCTCTCCTTCTCCGGTTTCCCCTTGTAGCCCCAATTCAAAAGCAGAACTACAATATAAATCATGTGCGTTTACATGACACAGGCCTTTCACTCAGCAAGGGACCAGGTCACCTGATATCTGTGTGTCCATGAGCCTAGTCCATGGCCAAACGTGTTTCTGAACTCTCAAGGCCAACACCTACAACACATCTCTGAACTAGCTTTTGTTTTTGTTGTGCTTGTTTTTATTTATGTTTAGGCTCTTTTTTTTTTTAATCCCAGAATTTCGGTTTCCAGTGAGGATCAACACAACTTCAACGTACCCCAGGATAACTTTAAGAGGCTTAGGCGATTTACAATAAACTTCCTCCTTTCATTGTGGTAAATGTGGTGAAGTAAGAAACCCCTTCCC
Source organism: Myotis nattereri (assembly GCF_964212035.1). NCBI lineage: Eukaryota > Metazoa > Chordata > Mammalia > Chiroptera > Vespertilionidae > Myotis > Myotis nattereri. The sequence continues at coordinate 52,695,423 of NC_138080.1, forward strand.
AACTACCTAAACATACTTTCAAATTAAAACGAAGCCTGAATTTACAACCCAGGTTAAATGGATTAAAAGATTAAGGAATAGAGAGCAAGTGTTTTCTCCACCTCACTCTCACATTTCAACCTCAAATTACCTTAGCCCTCTAATGACTAGAATAGTCATTGTGAAGGCGCCTAATTACCAAGAATTATACCAACCGTAACCAATTTCAAGATCACAGATCAGATTTTCCCAAAACATGAATCTGCTAATTAAGTTACATGAAAGTCAAGTAACAGGCAATTTGGATGTGACATTTATCCACCTGAAAGTAGACTTATAGGTGAAGTATTAAAATTCACAGCAGCTAGTCCTATGGTTAGCACTATTATACGCCTGGATAATTGCAGTTAAAATACTGCATGTGGAAGCAGAAAGAGACTAATCTTGATTCAAGCATTTCCAGGAAACACCAAAGGATTCTCCCACCCAACCAATAAATGGCTCCCAGGATTTGCTTCACCATGAGTCAACCCACAGGTCTTCATTTGCTAAGTTTAAAGTGGGAATGAAACAAGTTTAAGATACACGGACGCCACACAACACACAGCCTGGCAGCCGTCTCAGCAGTTGTATTTCTCTGAATTCTAATCAAAGGCATGTGGTATGATGGATTTCTAGGCTTTGCCTATTTGCTAAGCTTCAGTATACAATATACTGAAATATCCTTCCATCTTCTCACTTATTTCACACAAGAAAAAAAAATCACTAAAGAAAAATCAATGGCCCCCAGTGCTCACAATTTTGTGTGAATAAAACAAACAGCTACCGTGGATATGCAAAGAAATAATTTAGAAACAGAAGCCATTCAACCAAAAAGACCAGGTTCAATGGGTTGGTAAGAAAACCTGTGGAGTCTGCAACTGCCCTTCAATTCACACTCCAAAGAAGCAGGGGACCCCTCCGCACTGCTAAAAGTGAAAATCACAGTGACTTCCTAGCAGCCCCAGAGCTGGGGAGGGCAGGGAAAGGAGACGAGGGGACCCTCACAGGGCTTACAGATGAGTTTCCATATGGTTTGGGCTGCATTATATCCCTTTAAGGCAGTGGTTCTCAACCTTGGCTGCACATTAAATCACCTGGGAATCTTTTTTTTAAATCCTGATTTCTGGGCCTCATGCTCCGGAAATTCTGTTTCTTTGTTATGGGGTGGGGCCACAACATTAGTAACAAAGAAACAATTTCCGGAGGATAAGCCCCGAAATCAGGATTTTAAAAAGATTCCCAGGTGATTCTAATGTGCAGCCAAGGTTGAGAACCACTGCTGTAAAGGAATATATTGAAATCCTAACCCCCAATACCTCAGAATGTGGCATATACAGTGGGGGCTTGACTTACGAGTTTAATTAAGGAGCTCGTTAACTCAAATTACTCTATCAACTCAATGCAAAAAATCAGCAGAGAGACAGCTGGTATCTCAAAAAACTCGTTAGTCGGGACACTCGTAAGTCAAGGCCCCACTGTATTTGGAAATAAGGTTGTTGCAGACAGAATTAGTTAAGATCAGGCCACACCGGTGCAGGGTGGGCCCCAAACATGACTGGTGAAGATGGCCATGTGAAGACATGGAGACACACAGGGAGAACGCTACGTGATGACAAAGACAGACACTGGAGTGATGAGCAGAAGCGACGAAGAGGCGGGAAGGATTCTCCTCCAGATTCAGAGCGAGTGTGGCCCTGCCCACACCTTGCTTTCAGACTTCTGGCCTCCAGAACTGAGACAGAATGTCTGTGCTAAGCCACCCACTTTATGGGACCTTGTTATGGCAGCCCTAGGACACTAACACCCCACACACTTGGACTTGGGTTTATGCCTCCTCCATCCTGCCCCCTAGGAGGGCTACTGCTCCCACTGCATCAAGAAAGAGCCACAGAGAATCACTGGTCTGTGGTTGGCTTGGGGAGGCCTCTTCTCTCCAAAGGGTCACATGACAGGCTCAGCCGTCCTAGGCCCCTGTCCCAATTTTATTCCTTCCCTCCAGCTCTGGCCCTAACCCAGGGGAAGCATCGCTGCTCCTCCTGCAAGCATCTCAGGCCGGAGGCAGGGGGTGGGGGAGTCAGGCAAGATGTGGAAGTTCCCTTCAGTGTGGGCTGTGCCCACCCAGTTTCTCACAGAATTTTTAGAACACTTCTTTCAGTTTTACTTAAGTAACATCCTTCCGCATGCCCCAACACCCCCCTACCGGAGCGCTCTCTCTCTCTCTCTCTCTCTCTCTCTCTCTCTCTCTCTCTCTCTCTCTCTCGTCACACACACACACACACACACACACACACACACACACACACACACACCTACAGGCTCTCTCTCTCTCTCTCTCACACACACACACACAGCCACGTGCCCAGAGGGAACTGGGCCAGGCGAGAGATCTGCGTACACACACCACCTTGTACTGGCGTGGCCACTCCCATTCAGTAACTGAGACTTTTTGTTACTGGGCCAAGGTTTTCCACCAGACTCACTTCCCCTATAATGACTGGATTATCCCCGAGAAAGTTCCTCAGTTCTCCCCTGGAAGCTGACCTGCAATGGCCTCACCCACCTGTTGACCAGGGATGCCAGGGCATGGTGGGCCCTGACGGGTGGCCACAAGAGCTCAACCCGGAACCCTACCCCCATCCCCATAACCATGCCAGAACTCTCTTTAGAAAAATGGGATCCGCCGGCTGAAACCTGGTAACATGAAAAGAACATTGATGTATTCCAGGTTTGCTAAAATCCTGGGCGGGTGAGCTGAACGCCAACCTCCGTCTCCCAATCCCACCCCATTGTTTTACCTACAACACCATTTCTGCCTCTCATTATTTAATCTCTAACCAAAAATAAAGTATTTTGTAAGGCATCTAAGGACGCCTTCCCCTGGGACGAATGGTTCTCAAACCACAGCAGGCATCAGAATCAGCTGGAGGGCTTGTTAAAACAGATCTCAGGCCCCCGCCCCTAGAGCTTCTGATTCAGTGGCCCTTGGGTGGGGCCCGAGAACTGGCCTAACAGGTTCCCAGGTGGTGCTGATTCTGCGGATCTGGGGCTTTGAGAAACACGGCCCTACACCTCTCATTCCTCACTCAGCACGAGTGACAAGCTTGTCACTCCATAGCAGGCACTGCTGCTGGCCTGCAACCCCGTCCACCCTCCTCTCCCTCAAGGACAGTCCTGGTCTATTCAGTGAGCACCACTCCCTGGCGACCGGATCAACCCTGCACAAAGCAAATCCCAGGGGGTCCCACCAAGCCCTGGGCCAGGGAGTGGTTCAAGGTGAGTATGGAACTATTTTTGACCCATGACAGAGGTTCTTGTAACCTGCCTTTGCATGTTCAAGAGGGAGGACTTGAGGCTGCAAGGCCTGCAGCCCTCCCACAACCTGGAGGGCAGCTGGGCAGCACCCTGAGCCAGCAGAACAGACAGGTGGGAAGAGCCTGGCTGCCCAGTGCTGACGCTGGCTCACCTGCTGAGTAAACCAATCCAGCACCACCCTGCCTCCTGGCTTCTTGTGAGGTGACATAACACATTCTTTATTGGTTGAATGGGTTGAGTCAGGGCTTTCTATTACTTGAAGCTGACAGTATCTAATCACAAAGCAAAGGGAGCTAACCGGATCACACATCCGCCCAAGGACTGGAGGCAGCCTCTCAGCACACAGCGCAATAGCATGTGGTCCACAAAAACCCTGTAATAACAGATTTACCAGTGAGGTTCCCAGGGCCTCTCAAAAGCATGTCAGTGGGTAAGCAACACTTAGAAACAAAGCATCTGCCCTGGCCCGCGTGGTCCAGTCGGCCCAGGCACCACAGGGTTGAGGGTTCAGTTCCCCGTCAAGGGCACATACCTGGGTTGCAGGTTCAATCCCTGGTCCACATCTGGGCGCATGCAGGAGGCACCCAATCAATGTGTGTCTCTCACATTGATGTTGCTATCTCCCCACCCCACCCTGCCTCCCTCCCACTGTCTCTAAAATATTAATGGAGCCCAGCCGGGTGTAGCTCAGTGGTTGAATGTCAACCCAGGAACCAGGAGGTCACCAGTTCAATTCCTGGTTGGGGCACATGCCCAGGTTGAGGGCTCAATCCCCAGTGGGGGACGTGCAGGAGGCTGCCGAACAATGATTCTCTCTCATCACTGATGTTTCTATCTCTCTCTCCCTCTCCCTTCCTCTCTGAAATCAATAAAAATATATTTTTAAAAAAATTACTGCAAAAAATATCCTTGGGTGTGGATTAAAAAAACAACAACAACTAAAGAATCTATGTACCACGCAGGTTACTGAAGACTCCACCCTGGGTCTTTCTTACAAGAGCCATGCCCACCTTCTTCAGGAGTTTGCTAGGAACCGTATAATGCTACGGCTTATTAATTCATTTGCTTCCACACATCAATCTTAGACCGAGTCTCCTACGAAGAGCAGACGATCAGCATATGTGATTGGGAAAATGGTTTTCCAACCTACTCCAGTTTAGATACAAGATGGACAAGTGTATCTGAAGAGAAGACACCTCGAAGTCCATGCCAATTCTGCCACTTTGCAGCTCTGTAATCTTACATGGTTTTACCTTTGTGAACCTGTTTCCAGATCTATAATGGGAATGTGGACCTGGTTACCTAAGGACAATGCATGGGAAAGTACTTTGTAAACCATCAAGTGTAACAGTAGAGCAACTACTTAAATCCAATTTTAATGGATTAACCAGATTAGCATGGCCTGATGTTAACAGATAAAGATTAACCATGATCCCAAAAGAATGACTTCACCAAAAATTAGTATTACATAACCTGCCATGACTATTAACTGGAACACTGTCTCTGGATGGTTCTTTAAACTGAACCTCACTTATTATCAATCACTTGGTGGCAGCCAGAGGAACCCACATCCACAAGGTAGCACAGCCCTGAAGTCAACCTTGGACACGGCATGTCATCGCTATGAGTTACTGAGTACGTCCGTTTGCACAATGGTCAACTTGGGAGGCCACACACAATGCCTGTGCTCTTACTGAAGCTATTCTCTGGGAACTACCTTCAAATGCATCTGTGGGTTTCCTTGGACATTTCACAGGTGTCAAATCATCTTTCCCATAGAACAGCGGTTCTCAACCTGTGGGTCGCGACCCCTTTGGCGGTCAAACAACCCTTTCACAGGGGTCGCTTAAGACCATCCTGCATATCAGATATTTACATTACGATTCATAACAGTAGCAACGTTAGTTATGAAATAGCAACGAAAATAATTTTATGGCTGGGTCACAACATGAAGAACTGTATTTAAAGGGCCAGAAAGTTAGAACCACTGCTATAAAAGTTTAGTTTTAGGCCGACAGCCACATGTCCTTCAGAGCCATGTTTTCTGAACGAAATATCTGAATAAGCTGGGCAACAACAGGAATGGCGCCTAACCCATGTTTCTCCAACGGGTGTGTGTATCTTATAGGACAGAAAATAATGCCACGAGGTCAATATTCCTGAAACATGAATTTTACTGAAAGATTTTTTGGAGGAGAAGAAAAAGAAAGAAAGAAAGAAACAACCAATGAGTAATTATTCAATCATGGAAAATTCTCAATAAATTTTTATTTTGTTTCCATTTCAAAGAATTTTCATGCTCACAGCAGACTTTTTAAAACTACATCCCCACTCCTTTGGGGGAAAACTACATTAAATAAATAAGACTTTTTCTTATATTATTTGTAAGTTAGTTACAAAGGCAATCCTAAAACAATGGTTTCAAAACCATCTTTATTGAGCACAACATCTGTGAAATACTGTCTAGACTACCACAGTAAATATTCTTACATGTGTTGGGGGGGGGGGGGGGAGGAACTCACTCTTACTCTCGAGTCATATTTCATGTGTGGAAGACTGTAACAACAAATAATCTGATGATAGTTCCTTTAAAACTAAAGTAACAAGCTCCCAGGAGACCCCATTATCTTAATACTGGTGTTCCTCGACAGAGGATACTGCCTTGGAAAATTATATTTCTCCTTTGAACCTTGAAGTCCCAAGCTCTGCCACCTTCTTCAGCAATAAGAAGCTGGAGTCACAACATGTCCAAACCCCCTTTACAGAACTAGTCAGTATCGCTGCCAATACATTGGTTGCTTCTCGTATGTGCCCTTATCATGATAAGCGATCAAACCTGCAATCTTGGTGTATCGGGGACATGCTCTAACCAACTGAGCTACCCAGCCAGGACCGCCCACTCTCTTCTCTCACTCTCAGTGGTACCTTCACGCATCTGAAATAAGCTTCTCACAGTCTTTTGTGCACTTTTCAATAACCATGTTGTCGCTCCATGGGCACGTCTTCCTGGGCTGTTGAATCTGCCTCCCTCTTTCTTCAGGATATGCACCTGATTGAATGGATTCCATGGAGTTCCTTTAATGTTATCTACTGTGACGAGTAGCAATGGTCAGTTAGGCCACCAAGCGGCAGTCAGAATGAAGCCAACTATGAGTCAGACTTTCGGCGTCCAGCTCAGCCCCTTCTCCTAACAGCACTCCCTCGTTCAAGGAACATGGAAGTCCTGGTGCTGGACACCCCACACCTCTCCAGGCTGCAATCCACTTTTTTGGCTCAGGAATGTCAATCTGAATGAAGTGTTCTGCCTATTTTATTCTAGGTTAACTCTTCAAAATACACCTGAAATTATTAAAGTTGGTTCAAGCATCTTTTTCAATATGAAGATACAAATTAGCACACACCTAACCGCTCCAGAGTCTATAAAAAGATATATCTAGGGAAAATAAAAATTTCAATGAAAATCAGAATTAGGATTCTCATCCTATTATACTATTTTTCTCATTGGTTCCAATGGAGGCCTGGACAATGATAAAAATGTCAAGAGTTTTGCTAAAAATTTCACAGCCTGAAAAACCCAACAAGGCTTTTGTGGCTTGAAAACAATTTTAATATATACCGAGAACCCTGTTTCAAAGCTTGTATGCTAAGAACAGCTAAATGATGAGATCTATTTCAGTCAGAGGAAATTCACGTTGCACTGTGATGGCCGTGAAGCCATGAATGCATTTACTGTGCAGCCCTCAGGGGCCATACGACCAGCAGAAGGTAGCAGAGGCCACACCTAGAGAGATCTACAACCCATTCTCTTTCAAGACACACCAACTGCAAAAACCCAATTTAAAAACCACAGCCCCTCATACTAATGTCAGTGCTGTGGTTTCAATGACAAATATGGTTTGTGGGCTTGGATATGAAAAACATGTAAAACATTACATGTCTTAAAGTTAGAAATGGAAGCTTGCATCCTTTCAGTTAGCAGCTCTTCACCTAGGTGTTAGGTCCTAGGTTAGGTGCCAGGAAATCAGCGATGGAGACTCGGACAAGAAGCTGGGTATCCTGACAAAGGCCATTTCAAAACAGAGGGGTAAGTGCCCTGTGCAGGAAGACATGCGTGGTGCTGTGTGGAGTCAGGTGAGAGGGTTGCCCAGGCAAGTGTTTTGCGGGGTTGGGGAGGGAGGGAGGACCCTGTGAATGAGGGGAAGTGAGAAGCAAGAGAAGGCAGGCTGAAAGAGGTGAGCAGGGCCCACATTACAAAAGGTCTTCTGTGCCAAGCTCAGGCCTCTGCACTTCATCCCGCAGGTACGGAGTGCACAAAAGGCTGTTTGTAGGAGGAATGGCAGGACAGGATGTATGGTTAGCATACATGACTCGAGGAGGAATGTGGAGAACAGGCTGGGGGGCTACCCCAGGAGGCAGGAGACCACATGAAGAAGATGCAGCCACACCTGATGATCTGCTGGTGGTGGTGAGTGTGAGATGGTCGCAGCTTATGCAAATGAATGCTCCACGGGGCCATTCACCAGGAGGGGGCTGCCTGAGGAAGAGCAGTTGGGGGAAGGGCAGATAGGACCAGCCCAACAGCTGAGTTGAGGATACACTAATCTAGCAGCACCTGAAGGCTAAAGGGAGGTCTCTGTGGGCACCTGAGCAGGGGAGACCCTGGGCAGAGGGTACACTCCTAGCTCAGGTTCCTCCTGTAGAGTATATAAAAACCCAAGGGAGTGGGTGACATCCCCTAGGGCAGTGGTCGGCAAACTCATTAATCAACAGAGCCAACAGTACTTCTTCAAAATACACTCGCCCAGGCCGAAAACCGACTTCTGCGCATGGGCCACGAAGTTTCAATCGCCCGCACGTGGTATTTTGTGGAAGAGCCACACTCAAGGGGCCAAAAAGCCGCATGTGGCTCACAAGCCGTAGTTTGCTGGCCACGGCCCTAGGACAAGTGACAGGTGGGAAGAGGAGGCCGTCCTCAGTGGAATCCTGGAGAGGTATGTTCAGGTTCAAAAAGTAAGAACCTATCAACAGGTCAAGCACTTGGGGTTGTGCTGAAAACACAACTTCGGTTTCTGAAGGAGAACAAAGAAAAGTCAAAAGCAGTTCCAGTCCCTGTGCGGACGCTGAGATCCCCTCCTCTGCCAAAGGAGTGTTTCCCTAGAGATTAGGTCATTTTTGTCTGCAGTTACATTGTGCAGTATGTTGCTGAAAGGTTAACAGGGTTTTCTTCATGTTCTGACTCTCAGGATCTGCCTTTAACTGATGTAAACAGTATCAGGAAAACACATTTTGCTGCTGTTACTAATCAGATAAAAGCACCGTTAAAAAACAAAACTGCCACAGACACTGAGCCTAGCCACTCAGTATTTATGACTTTTATATTACCATTTTTAAAAGCTAAAATAACATACTATTCATACATTGCCAATGCTTAAACTTTTCACATTCTAACAAACAGACCCCAAAAAGGCTTATCGGAGATATGCCCAGAGAGCCAGCCAAGCTTCCCAGAGAGGGTTCAATTCTAGTAAGAACTGAAGTCAGCTTTCATTTGCTCTCATCACGCACCCCCAACAGCAGCCTTTCTTTCTCAGCAAAGCAATAGATCACTGCTGATATTTGAGAACACCCAGGAGGAAAGTGGGGATGGAGAGGAAAGAGGGCAGAACGTTTTTCAAATATTGCTCTTCTGGCTTTCGACCAACGACAATTACACAGCATTAGCAGAAGATGAAATCAAGATAATATAAACAAAATCTTCAATGAGGCCAATTACCCTGAAAGCCTTCCCCAACTGTGTCTGAGATCACAGGCAGCTACTCTAGAACCCTCCACCCCAGCATGAACAGTGAGTGTCTGCTTCTGGCCCACGCTGGGCAGTCTGGGGGGAGGGGGGGGTGACAGGGAGCCTCTTCACTATCGAGATCTCCGGTGACAGATGTCAGTGCTGCCTCCACTTTTCTTGGGACTCTGTACTATAGTCAAATCTATTTGCCGAGGCCCCGCTAGTAGCCACTTCTCCATACGGGTCCTTTCAGAGACAATGCATTCATTTTGTGCGGTTCATAAGTGTTGGCTCTACTGACTTCAAGTCCATCCTAATATCATTAAGAGTTGGCACTGTAGGGTAGTAATTAAAGTGAAAATCAGAAATGTTTGAAAAATGTGTAAGGAGAAACTAATTACTGCATAAATATAAGATTAAGGACAAAGGACATTAAAATAGCAGGGCAAATCTAGTATTGGATTATAACCCAAAGTATAAAATAAATATCCAGGAGTCTATAGCAATGTAAATGACCAAAAAAATAAATAAAGGAGAATAGACAAACCTCCCATACTAAAGAAATCTAAATAATTTATGCAGGGAGAGCTTAATTCCACTCAATTGCTTGCTCCAAAGAGTACAGCATGGGAAGAGGTGGAACAAACAGTAACTTCACAGACAAACCTGACAAATAGTACCTCAGCCAGGAGACCAAGGTCACCATCAAAGTGATCCATCATGTTGCTGGCAGGTATGCGATATGTAATGAGAATGGTAATTTATATCTGAGGTCTTCCTCACCAAACCCAGAACCCCGACTGACCACAGAGAAGAACACGAGACAACCCCCAAACTAAAGGGCATTTTACAAAATACCTGACCAGTCCGCCTCAAAACCTTCACGATTTCAAAAACAAAGCTGAGGAACTGTGACAACCAAGAGGATCCTCGGAGGACATGATCATGGAAAGTAAGGTGGCATCTAGAGAGAATGGCTCCCTGACAAAAAAGGAAATCTTTGGAAACACAATAAAGTCTGGGGTTTGGTTCATAGTATGTACTATAACAATGTTGGTTTCTTAGCTGTGACAAATGTATCACAGTCGTGTAAGACGTTAATATTAGGGTAAACTGTGTGAGGGGTATTGGGGTACTCTCTTACCATCTTTACAGCTTTCTGTAAATCTAAATCTATTCTAAAGCAAAAGGTTTATTTTAAAAGTAGCAAGAAGGAAAAAAAAAAGCTAAAGGAGTTCATCATCAGTAAACCAGCATTACACTAAATGTTGAAGGGTACTGAAGAAGGAGGAGGAAGAGAGAGAGAAGGAGGAGGAGTAGGAGGAGGAGGAGAGGAAGAAGAGAAGAGAAAAAATATGAACAATAAAATGGCAATAAATACATATCTATCAACAATTAAATCTAAAAATAAAAATAAATGAACAAGGAAGCTAATGAACAAAATACAATGATGAATAAAATAGAACTAGAGGCATGGAAACATGGAACAGACTGAAGAATCTCAGAGGGAAGGGGGAGGGGCAGGAAGAGATTAATCAAAGAACCTATATGCACATATGCATTACCTATAGACACAGACAACAGGGAAGTGAAGGCCTGGGGCGGAATCCGGTGGAGGGGCAACAGGGCAGGGAGGAAGGGGGACAGCTGTAAGACTCTCAACAATAAAAATTTAAACAAATAAACGTAGCAAGAGATTACATGAGCTTTGGGGTATTAAATGTTTCATTTAAAAGAAATCGCAACTGCACAGTAAGGATAAATGAACAGTAAATACATATTCGGGTGATGAATTTACCCATCACAGGGCATCACACTTACATATCCTTCTTTGGAGAGAATTCCAGAATCTACGTTATCAGAAGATGGACACAAAGAGGATTTTCTAATAGCAGCATCCAACCCGTGTCATGATCTTGTCTTTACACATAAAAAACAAATCTCAACCCAAAAAAGCCAAAAGAAAGCAAAGAGGCGTGGAACTCAAGTTGAAAGAAAGCAACCAGGGATAAAGTAACAGCAAAATACTGGAATATCTGGTATCAGGAAGATTAAAATACTATATAAATCAGGGTTGATCAAACTGTGAATTATGATTAAGGTGTTTTAAAATTAGAATCCAGTGCTGGCAACTGGCATTTTTTTTTTTTTTTTAAGGAAATAGGAAAGTTCTGGGGATGGACTGTAGTAATGAATGCACGACATTGTGAATGCACTCAATGTCACAGAACTGTACACTTAAAAATGGTGACCTGGCCAGCGTGGCTCAGTGGTTGAGCTTCGACCTATGAACCAGGAGGTGAAGGTTTGATTCCTGGTCAGGGCACATGCCTAGGGGTTGCAGGATCGATCCCCAGTGGGGGGCCTGCAGGAGGTAGCCAATCAATGGTTCTCTCTCAGCACTGATGCCTCTATCTCTTTCTCCTTCTCCCTTCCTCTCTGAAATCAATAAAAATATATTTTTAAAAGGTGAAAATCGTAAATGTTGTATATATTTAACCACCAAAAAAAAAAAGAAAGAAACAGAAAACAGTACACCACAGGTAGTTCCAGTAAGCACTGTTGTATAAATAAGCGAGCATGCATGTACACATTCATCCACAAACAGGCCTTCGGGTAAGTAAGTAAAAAGTCTCATAATGTAAAAAGTATCTCTGACCACAAGTCACTGTCAAAAAGTTTGGAAGCCACTCTTCTAATTCACTGACACAATTCTCCCTCACCCCACACCTCCACTCGGATCATCTGACACGGTGCCAGAAGACCAGTAAGGATAAAGTCTACTAATACTTTTAAGTGGGACAGAAAATTGGTGAAAAGAAAATAAATTAATTCTAATTAATGAAAAAAAAGGGAACTGTGTTTGCAAATGAGCCTAGCAAACTCCAGAGCATATGCAACAAGGCTCTCTAAGGCCGGGCACACCCACCCCCGGAGAAGCAGCCAGGCCTTCCCGGCTCAACACACATCATCACCTGCCTACCCGCCAGCTCCCCTTGGACATGTCTTATCAAGCCTGAGATTCCTAGGAGACAACCAACCAGACATCCTGATTTCCCTCCCACTAAATCCTTTCCCATCCCAGTCATCATCTCCCCAGAGGCTCAAGCCACATGCCAGCAGCCCTCCAGGACTTCTCTTTTCCCTCCCTCTCCACATCTGCTTCAGGAAGCGATGGGTCTGTCCCACCCCCCAACATTCATCTCAGAACGTTGCCTATCCCTCCACCCCCACTATGACCAGCCTAGCTGACACAGCATCGCATTCCTCCTCACCTTTCCTCGCTCCCATTTACCACAACAAGACTGTGACAGGCTCTGAACTCTGCCCCATAGATGCAAGCTATCCCCGACTAAAAATTTTATGCTGAGCTTAAATGGTCACTAGAAAGTTAATATTGCAAACATCGGCATTTTTTAAAAATAAAACTTACAATCACTTTTTAAAATATATTCAGTGAAATCTAAATACCACTGCAATAATATCCATCATCTTCCACTTTCAAAAATTACACAAATGGGCTTTCCTATATTGCTGGATATTTTCTCAAAGAATTTTCACATAGTATACCTTTATGTTCAAAGCCTTTTGCAACAAAACCATGAGTATAAATTGAAAATTTGTTTGTTTTTTAATTTTTCTGTGACCAGAAGGTCTAAGTGTTAAATTTTTTTCTTCTGAATTATCATATTTTTATTAGTATGCAATTGATCAAACCAAAAAAATTTAGCTATTTATGTATTTTTTACAAAATTTGATAGGTAGTTAAACATGTCAAATTCTATTGAAAATGCATCCTTTACTGGGATGGATAGAACAGCCTTTATCCCCACCCCCAATTGGTTCATGTGAATATCACTTACAACTAGGATGAGATGGGTTAATCAACATCAATTTTATCTCATTTTCCTTGTCTTATTTTTTTCTTAATGTAAGCACTGAAAAAGCTTGTTCACATAAATAGATGTGAATTCAATGAGCTTTGGTGGAGCGCTGTCCCTATATACTCTAAGCTCCCTCAATGTTTTATCCAAAAATCACAGAGATCTATTATATATATATATATATATATATATATATATATATATATTCTAATAAAAGAGAAACATGCAAATTGATCACACCTCTGCTACGCCCCAAGCCATGCCCACCAGCCAATCAGAGCGACTATATGCAAATTAACCCAACCAAGATGGCGGCCGGCAGCCATGGAGCTAGAGCAAGCAGGTGGCTTGGTTGCCCCGGCGATGGAGGAAACCAAGCTTCCCACCTGTCCTGGCCAGCTGTGGCCTCCACTCAAGGCAACAAAGTTTCAATTATAGAAGATAAATAAATCCCAGATACCTGCTTCCAGCCAGCCTCCACTAGGAGCTTGGGTGGCTGGGGGCCATGGCCAGCCTGCAAACAGCCATTAGCCCCTCACCCAGGCTGGTCACACCCTCATGGGATGAGGGTCCCCACTGGGGGGCTTGGCCAGCCTGCAAACAGCCATCAGCCACTCACCCAGGCTGGATACACCCTCATGGGATGAGGGTCCCCGCTGAGGGGCTGTGGCCAGCCTGCAAACAGCCATCAGCCCTTCACCCAGGCTGGCCAGGCACCCCAGCAGAACCTCCACTGTGATCCGGGACATCCTTCAGGGCAAACCAGCTGGCCCCCACCCGTGCACCAGGCCTCTATCCAATATAATAAAAGGGTAATATGCAAACTGACCCTAACAGCAGAACCACTGGGAATGACTGGTCACTAGATACACACTGATCACCAGGGGGGCAGACACTCAGTGCAGGAGCTGCCCCCCTGGTGGTCAGTGCGCTCCCACAGGGGGAGCTCTGCTCAGCTACAAGCCAGGTGGATGGCTGCCAGCACAGCGGTAGTGGCAGGAGCCTCTCCCACCTCCTCAGCAGCGCTAAGGATGTCCGACTGCAGCTTAGGTCTGCTCCCTGCTGGCAAGTAGACATTCCCCAAGGGCTCCCAGGCTGCTGCCAGAAGGATGTCTGACTGCCAGCTTAGGCCCAATCCCCCAGAGAGCGGGCCTAAGCCAGCAGGTGGTCATCCCCTGAGGGGTCCCAGACTGCGAGAGGGCACAGGCTGGGCTGAGGGGCCCCCCCACACACACCAGTGCACAAATTTTTGTGCACCGAGCCTCTAGTATATATAAAAAGAGGTAATATGCAAATTAGGCCAGGATGCCATAACAGTCACTGGACAGGAGGAGGTTGCGTGCACAGGTGAGGCCCAGGGCGGAGACAGAGACAGAGACAGGGGGGCCTGCCCCAGCCAGCACAGCAGCTCAGGCAGCCCCAGAGCGGACACAGGCAGGGGGGCCAGGGGACGCTGCGAGTCAGGTACGGGTCCCGGCCGTCCGCAGGGCACCTCCTTGCATGATTTCAATCGCGCGCTGGGCCTCTAGTTAAAAATAATTTCTGATGATCTAGCAACTGCCAATTTGATTGGGTCCTCCTTCAATTTTGTTTAAAGTCAACATTTGAAAACTATCAGAGAGTTACAAAAGAATTTGCCATCCAATCAGAGTGGATCACTTTCTCCTGATCAATACCAGTATTTCAGATTGCTCCTTTGACTGCCCAAGATGAAGCATATGGTAGGATTGGGGCTGGGTGAGAAGTCTGCTTTTCTTTTGTAAAGTGGAGGAGGATAACTTGCAACCTCAGACGGATGAATTTTATGAGAAAATGTGGATGTTGGGGATCCAAAATCCGATTCCCTGGAAGTTATCCCTGTGCCCAGGTACCACTGATTCTTCAAGTGCCTCCAAGGGACCAGATATCCCAGTTTGACAACTGAGTGAGACTGCCCCATAATGAAAATATTCTCTTGTAAGAGTAGTTGACACCATTCAATTACTAGCCCCTGCGTAAAATCCTTTAATAACTCACTCCACATATTTAGAAAAAAAATAAAACTCAAACTCCTTACTGTGGCCTCTAAGGTCCTACCACATCTCACTATCACCTGGCCTTCTCCAAGTTCCTGGATTGCTGTCCATGCTTCCCACCTCAGGGCCTTTGCACCTGCTGTCCCCCTCTGCCCAGAGTAAGCTCCCTCTACTTGCTGCATGGCTGATCCTGCACATCCTCCAGACCTCAGTTCAAATGTCACCTCCTAAAAGGGGCCTCACCTGACCACCCCATCCAACTCATTATTCTCTATCACAGCAATCTAGTTCTTGATAATTCTTTTAACAGCATACCTATTTTGTTTTGTTTACAGTAATGCCTGACTCCCCCGCAACACACAACACAGGTCCTGTTCAGTGTTTTATGTCTAGCATAAAACCCAGTACAGTGCATGATGCACAATAAATATTTGTGAACAAGACGAAGGATGTAAGCATGCCATGGGAAAAATGAAGTTGGTGGAGTGTGTGTGTGTGTGTATATATGTGTGTGTGTGTGTGTGTGTGTGTGTGTGTTTTAACAGCTTTCTGGACAACCTTATTTTCAAACAAAGTTATATTATTAGAGAGTACAAATACCCCAAATGCCAAAGAGAGGGGTACATTACTGAGAATATTAAGTACATAAGCATACACTTGTTCAAGACTCCAGATAGCATCCAAAGTGGGCAGGGCAAATTAGCAGGTATTCGCTGCCATTTTTTTCTTACCTCTGTTCTTGAGAACGCTCCTCCATATCCTCTTCAGAATCACCCTACCGAAAAAGAACATGCTTTAGTTGTCTCAAAGGAGCACAAAATCTCCAAAAGGAAGAGTTCTTCAACTCTCACAGGGGTGATGAACTTTGTAATGAATGTCTAAAATCATGCCCGACACACAGCAGGCATTCAATAAATATTTACTGAAAGAAAGAGTAACTTCAGTAAGGAGACTGCTGAATTGCCAAGTGATCCCTCATGTCCTCACCATAAGCACTTTACCTGTTTAAAATTACAATCTGAACATAATCTCAAAATTACTTTGACATCACTTCTCTCCAAAGGCATTTTTCAATGTTTCCGTTTAATCACACAAGATGAAGTTTATTAATAATTAAAATTCCCAAACGTAGAAAATGTAATGTTTTACTCAGAACACTTGATATATTTTGACATCAAGGTAAAAAGGCTGATAAATGTGATAAGTGGCATAAAAATCACTCAAAAGTGATTCCAAAATCTTCTCCCAGACTTACCATCCAAAAATCTGACCGCTCGTGTCATGTACCAGGAGGGTTTAAAAAACAAAACAAAAGCCTCTTGAAACAGAAACAGAGGGCAGATCCAATTAAATACTATATTGAAATTTGCTGCCAGGGTTCTTCAAGAACACCGACCTTCCTGTTCCTCCAGCTTCTCTCCGACCCCTGGCTCTCCAGGCAATACTGCCTGGTGCCCTCTTCAGCACCCCAGCCCCCTACCCCCCTACCCCCCACCCCCTCACCCCTGATCCCTGCCAGTCCTACTGGGCCCAGACTCCTCCACACAAATTCCCTCCAAATGTTAACCCACACTTGAAACCATGGGGCCCAAATCCCTATCTCCAGCACCAACTTCTCCCTCAATCACACGTTATAGATGCTCAGTGAATGCCTATCTTTCCACAGGAGCCAAGACTCACATGGTTTTAGTCAACACAGCACATGGGAGGTCCTCCACCTGTGTGTGGAGCGAACTCATTCACAGCTCCAGCCCTGCCGCCAGCTGCCTCCAGGATGCGTGCACGCTGTCTCCCCAAAACAGTCACCAACATCAGACCTACCAACACCAGGGTCCCTGCCGGGTGGCCTCTGTTCTGACTGGTCTCCTTCTGTCAAAGACACATGACACTCCTTGACCCTCGGGCAAACCTTAGGGTCACCACCACACTGCTCTCCTCCCCTCACTCCAACCATAATGACCCCCCACCCAGGCCTGCATTGCCACCACCGATGGGGCTTTCTGCTCTGTTGAAGACCTGTGCCTTTGACCCATCCTGGGAGTCACTGCAAGGCCAATCTTCCTCAACATCAATCACTTACCACCCACATGGTGTGGACCTAGCATTCAATGTCACTGTGCTACTCTCTGCTCAAGAGCCTCCCATGGCTCCCCAACTTCGAGTCAGATATATTCCAAGCTCCTTAGCCTGGAAGTGAGCCACTGTCAATTGACCTTGACATACCCATCACCATCGCTGCAGCCAGGCTTCAGCAGGGTCTCTGGGCTCCGGGTTAAAACACCAGCATAAAACACTCTGAACCTTCACCCATGTGAGTGAGGCTCTAGGCTCAGCCCCAATGCAGATCTCTAACTGACTCCTCATACACGCTGCTCCTCTCTCCCTTCAGTTCCTACATTTCAGCACTTGATTGTTATCTCGGGGTATTACCAGCCTTATCTCCCCAGCAACACCAAGCTCTCAAAAGGCAGGGACCAAATCCTGTAATCTGCTCCCTCCACCACAGGGTGGGGGCGGGCAAAATGGGTGAAGGTGCTCAAAAGGTACAAGCTTCCAGTTATAAAATAAGTAAATCGTGAGGATATAATGTACAGCATGGTGACTATGGTGAATAATGCTGTACTGCATATTTGAAAGTTTCTCTGAGAGTAAATCTTAAAAGTTCTCATCACAAGAAAAAAAAATTTGTGACTATTTGTACCAAGACAGATGTTAACTAGACTGACTGTGGTGATCAGTTTACAATATACAGCAAGAGCAAAGCATTATGCTTTACACCTGAAACTAATATAATGTTATATGTCAAGTATACCTCAATAAAAAATGTTTTAATAAAGATAATTTAAAAATACTAGTGGATATGAATATTTTTGAAAACCATTAAGCAAATTTTTCTAAATCAAAACAGAACCTGAAAATTATTTCCCTCAGGCCCAGGAACTTTATCACAATAATACTTTCCTGGCTGGGCTGTGCTAACATTCATACAATAGTGTATCTGGTAGTGGCCAAGGGCATGGGCTCTGGAGCCAAACACCTCCAGGGTTCAAATTGCACCACTGCTACTTTCTCAAGGCCTTGGGCAAGCTAAAGGATGACTTGGGAGCCTCCATTTCCTCACCTGTGAAATCAGGTCTTCCTAATCCCTACCTCTTAGCATAGTAGCACGAGATAATAACTCATCAAGTGCTTAAACAACGCTGGTTAGTCTTCAGCCCCTCTTAGTTATTATTTTTTATATTGATAGTGGAAGTAGACGAAAACAAAAATAAATCTCTATGACAAAAGGATTTCCAAATACCCGGTAATGATTTGCCCACTGGAGCAAGATGCCTTACATCACACAGTACCTGAGATAACAAAGTCTCAGTCAGTGTCCCAGTTCCCGTTTCACTTTCTATCACTTTCCGTTATCTACTCTCACTCAGGCTTAAGGGGGTAAATTTAACCAGACGTGAGATTTTTAAAGGCAGATCCCAGGGGCCTCCCGGGGCCAGGCTCCCTGCGAGGTGTTTGCCAGAGGAGCAGGGGACCTATCATCCCAGACCAGACCAATGAGTGTCTGTTTCATTGGTTCCAGCTGCTCCTACTCAGCATCCACGTCTGCAACCTAACCCGGGGGATCTGGAGGGAGGCTTCTCATCTCAGGCAAGTCTGAAGGGATTAAAAGAACACATTCAAGATTGCCCTTCCAGCTTCCAGAACTGATACAAAAATGTGATTATTAATCAATAAAAGGAAACCAATGCTGAATGCATGTGGCCTGCCATCTTCAGAACTGAATACCCTATTAATTGGGGAACTGGACAACACAGAGACACCTGCCTCTCCCCTCCCAGGAAGAGCTCATGGGCCACTACTGAGTGCCTACTGCATACAGTACATGGTGGTTACACTGGGGCAACCCGCTTAGAAGACCAAACCCTCTTAAGGGGAACTAAATCAGGGCAACAAGACAAAGCAAAAAATCCAGACACTCAAGAAACTCAAAGAGGGAGAAATGAAGGTGCCACTGCCAAGCGAGGAGTCAGGAAGGACCGTCCCGGTTCAAAGAGCAGGGCAACAGCACCAGTTCTTTCATTCAACAGAAACATCTTGGGCCTGCTCGGCCAACACTCGGGCTGAAGTCAGTGTCCCAGAGGACTGACAGGAGCAACAACAGTCAAGGTCAGAATGCGGACGGCCCAGAGGGCCAGAGCAGGTCAAGTGGATGGCAGAGAATCACAGGTTTTTGACCTTGAAGGTGAAGTAAGAAGTTGGGCAAAGCAGTATCTTGCACACATGCGATTACTTCTTGCACATGCTATTGCTACACCACCACCGCTTTCGATACAGTGTGATGAAGTGTGGTCACGTGAAGCAAAGTCAAAGGAAAGGACAAACTCTGTAAATCTAAGAATAAAAACCACGGTTTTTTCCTTCCTTCTCATTATCGCAATGGATAGTTCCTATCTTCCTACACCAAACTATTATAGAACATAGAAGAGCATGCAGCATAAAAATATACACAATGCAATTCATCTGTACGGCTGGAGGGCACAGAATAGCGCTGAGCTATCAGCACAGATCAGCCCCTTCCAAGCAGGAAAGAGGTTCCATGCTCTCCAATGACCGAATCACTGAGGGACAGGTGGATACTGCCAAAGTAACAGGCAGCATATAGTAAGTGCTTACTCAGTTCCATTATTACCCCCATTTTGCAGGTGAAGAAACAGGTCAGAGAGGTGGAAAATGATGGAGCAGGGAGTCAAATACTGGACAGCTGGCCAGAGGGTCTGGCAGTTTAAAACAATTCAATTATTACATTTGGGGTTACTAATGATGCGTTACTAAAATTCTTGATCTACTTTGAGACCCATTAGAAAACAAAAGGCCCAATCAAGAGAAAACATTTCCAAACTAAATAACTGTATAAATAACTAGTGTTGGCAAATGTCAGTATTTGATTTTTAAATGCCGCATCTTCTGATGCTCCTATTTCAACTGTAATTAAAAAATTGTAGCTTTTGAAGCCATCTTTAAGTCTCTCTAAATGAAAGGAACCCAATCTACAAGCTAAGTAAGCAGAAAACTCTCAAATTTAAATAACACCTATAAATATTATCTTTCCATCGGACTTCATGACACATGAGGAAGCTTTTCTGAAAAAAATTAAAACTACTTTGAGAAGAATTCCCTAAAAATAGCTTTCTTCAGAACTCGCTGCAGTTTTTATATACATGTAAGACATACCTATACTATATGTGTGTATATTTATACAGTTTTGACATATATACACATAATGCAGTTTAAATAGACAGCTATAGATAGATCTATATCTTTCCTCACCCCACCCAGGTATATGCAGGATAAGTCTCTAAAAGAAACTCATATAGAGATGAAGTATTTAGAAAATTACTTTGAATATACCAGTTTCACTTTCACTACAGCTTTCATTAAGGTAGCTTAGCTATAAATGCTTCTATAGTGAGCACTCCAGAAAGACAGCTCCTAAATTCTAAGGCTTTTTTACCACAACAAAGTGTATTATACATATAAACAAAACCAGAAATTAAGAATTTCATACAATAATGCCTGAGCTTATAACAAAATCCTATCAGGGGCCTGACACTTCCATCTCTCAGCAGAGTGACTAAATCTTCAACTAATGCAACAATCAATCAGAGTCTATCCTTTCCTTTTCTTCAGCTTAGGTCGGCTTCCAACACTAACCAGTAAGAGGCAGAGGCTACAAGTGAGTAAAAAAGCAAATG
The DNA here is from genome assembly GCF_964212035.1 of Myotis nattereri. Classification (NCBI taxonomy): domain Eukaryota; kingdom Metazoa; phylum Chordata; class Mammalia; order Chiroptera; family Vespertilionidae; genus Myotis; species Myotis nattereri. The sequence goes on from NC_138080.1 coordinate 52,716,190, forward strand.
AATATAGATATACACCAGGGTTTCTCCACGGGGCACTTCTGCTCCCCAGGGACACTTGGCTACATCTGGAAACATGTTTAGCGGTCACACTGGGGGAAAGAGAGGGAGAGGCGAGTGCCACTGGCATCTAGCGGGTAGAGGCAGAAATGCTCTAACTGCTTGACATCCTCCAGAGCCCAGGACAGCCCCCCACCCCAAAGAATTCTCCAGCCCAAAATGTCACTCATGCCGCTCCTGAATGACTCTGATCTATACAAATATAACTGTATTTTTTTAACAGTAAATACTTCAAATGTTAAGTGTGGTTCTCTCCGTAGGGTTAGGAACAATTTCTGATTTGTTCATTTTACCTTTTGGTATGTTTCAAACCTTCAACAATACACATCTGTACACATCTGTCATTTATAATCAGGGAAAACCTCCATTTGGGAATAAACTTTTAAGATGAAGGCAGGCTTTTTCTCAAAGGACAGGTCTTATTCAGCCTACTGGCCTTAAGGAAGGTCCAGAAAAAAGTTCCTCTAAAAATCACCTCTCCGCCTTGAAGCTGTTATTTATTAGCTCTGGTTAAAATGAATATTCCAAATATCTCAAAACCAGCACTCTAAATGCTTCACATAGGAGGGAGAAAATCGAAATGTAAAACTGCACAGCCTGGCCAGTGAAGTTACAGCTAGACATCCTGTTTTTCTAAACAGCCACAAGAGACAGCATAGAACCAAGTGCTCCACCAATGTGGCAGTAACGAACATTTTAAAAATTGTGGCACACAGGCTGAATATCCCCTTATAATTCAAACCACTTCTCCACAAAGGGGGAAAATGCGTCCATGCTGAGAAACAGTTGGCAATATTATATTTAAATGTGTACATCTTCAGCCAATGAGAATTTCTCCTGAAAGTTAAACCTTAAACACAAAAGCTTTGCAGTACTGTATCTATTGTGGCAGTAAACCCTGTTATGATGCCACAAATTCCAATAAAATGTTAGTATTTTTTTTTTCCAAATGCAATCATTGTATCATATGGGGAGGAAACCCCAAACAGGAAATTCAAGTTGTATTCTAACAGGAATTAAAGGCACTGGGGGGAAAATCCAAGACTACAATCCTTTAAAGTCACATCGTCATCCCAAAGCTACTTAACGATAATGGCAAGTACCATCTCTAATCAATCAATATTCCTGCTGTCCTCACACACACTGCACCAGGTCGCTTAAAGAACAGGGCACACGTCCCTCGCCCACCCAGGACCACAGCTGGCCCAGGGGCCCGCCCTTCCCCTCTGTACAGCAGGCCCGGCCCTGCTGAGGTGGCCTCAGCTCCCACCTCCTGAACTTGGGGCAGGCGTGACTCACGCCCTGTCACATGGCGCGGGAGGAGGCTGGGAAGGCCACCGTTGCCAGGTGTTCAGACTTGGCCCGACCGTTTATTTGCCTTGCAAAGTGGCCCGAGCGTCTGTGCCACTGGGGGGCCCGCGGCCTCCTGGCCTCTCCACATGCGCACCCCCACCCCCACCCCGCCCTGTCACCTGACCGTCCTCACCTGAGTAGGCAACAGGAGTTCCCCTTCTTCTGCCTGCCACAGCTCCACCACGTTCGGCAAGGGCTCAATCGCTACACGAACCAAAAAACACACCGAGTTTTTAATGCACGGAAAAGAAACGCTTCCTGTTCCCCTACCGTCCCCTATGCACCCGCCTCACCCAAACAAGTCTCCCTTTCCTTCTGAAAGCCCAGGCCACCCGAGAAGGGAGCCAAGGATGTGAACACAATGGACGGGGTGTGAGCCGGCGGTCCCTGTGACAGAGAGGCGACAGCGAGCAGGGCCGGGGGGTCTGGTGCTGGGGGACCGATCGGAGGCCGCCCCGCGGGCTGCTCTGCGCTCGCATCCCGCAGCATCTGGGGCGGGCATCTGCAGGATGGGTCCCGGGCCGCCCGGCTCGAGGAACAAAGCTGCAGGAAGCCGGGCCGCGGCGGGGCCCTAGCGCGCGCCACACAAAGCGGGGGCTGCGCCTGGGGTGCCGGGGGGCCGCGCACAAAGGCTCCGGGGCGCGCGCGGCTAGCGGTCCGCACGGTCCCCCAGCCCCGCGACTTCCCAGCTTTCTGTTTGCATGGGGGCGGGGAAGGCGGGAGGGGACGCTGCGGTTAGAAAATGTTATCAGCCAAGAATTGCAACCGCTTTCCTTCCTCCTCCTGCCCCTTTCCCTTTCCTCCCCTCGTCCTCTAATAGATTTCAGCAGTTCCCTACAAGAAAGAGAAGGGGGGGGGGGGGCAGGGTGGAGAGGAAAAGCCAGCGGAGCGGCGCAAGGCTGACCTTGTCCCTGAGCCCCTCCCGGACGACAGCAGGGCAGGAGGACCTGGAAGACGCCCAGCAGGAGGTTCACGGCCGCGGCGGTGCGGCAGTAGCAGCCGGGCTGCGGGCGTCGGAGCCCCGCCATGCTGCTGCTCGCGCTTCCCTCGGTGCTCGCCGCGCTCGCCGCTTGCTCGCTGGCGCCCTGGCTGCCTCGCCCCGGGCCCGCCCCCGCCGCCCGCCGGGCCCGCCCCGCCGCCGCCCCCGCCCCCGCCCTCGCCGCCGCCGCAGCTGCTGCTGCAGCTCCAGCCCCGGGCGCGCCGCTCGCCCTGCGCGCGTGTGTGCCACAGATAGGGGGGGACGGAACGCGGCGGGGTGCGGGGAACGTGGACAATGCGAACGCCTCGGCCGCGGGCGCCCCGCCCCGGCGCAGAGCTCAGGGCTGCGAGTCTGCCCCAATCTGCGGGGCGCAGGCACTTTCTGCGGCTGTGACTTAGAGCTGCCGGGAGGGACTGTCGCCAAGTGCGATTTCAACGTTTTTTTTTGGGGGGGGGGGGGCTTCGCTTTGTTTAGGGTTATTGCCCATCGGCAGGGGGGCGACGGTGGGTGGTGGGAGTGAGGAGTCGCCCAGCGAGAAGCCTGAGACAGGATATTAGTGGAAATAATGCAGTGGTTGTCAGGAAACGCGAGTGCAGCCACATGGCTACTGCCAGTTCTGCAGCGAGGATATCCGGTGGCTGCAAAGTCTGTAATTTAGAATAAAAAGAGCTCTCCCAAGACCCGAGAGGATGACCTCAGCGCCGCGTGGCGGTGGTGCGCCCGGCGCCCTCCGTGGAGACGATCCAGCTTGTGACAGGTGGGGAAGCCTCTTCCTAGGGGATTTGTAGCTTCAAAGATCTTGCACGTACTCCCCTTCGGATTCATGTTGCAAAATTCAGCCAGCCTCTTCTGCAACATGGTGGGGGTCGAGGACGTGGTAAGTTGCCTGTTTCTAACATTAACGGGATAATAGAAGCAATACTAGGAAATACATTTTCTAGCCCTATTTTTTGATGCTTAGAACGGAAAACTACGTCTAAGATCTGAGATCTCTTTTAATATCATGCAAAGATTTATTCAGGAACCTATTTGCATCACCTGGAAGTATTGACAATCTTCAGATTCCCCCCTCCACCCCCCACCCACCCCCATTCATTTGCTGCTTCCAGAGTAGCTTGTATGAAATTCAGAGAATATGAGCAGTGTAGAATAAAGAAGGAAAGTGACCGGGGCACACCTGTCTGCTTGCGTTGATCCTCTACTTAATTGCTTCTGGTGCCTTGCAGTCTAGACAATGGAAAAGGGGTGGTCAAATAGCAGGACAGATGCCGGAGGACTAAATCAATTAGAACTCTCTCTCTCTCTCTCTCTCTCTCTCTCTCTCTCTCTCTCTCTCTCTCTCTCTCTCTCTCAAGGACATAATACAGTACTGTAAGCCCGGTCTCACACTGTGTCTGGACAAAACTCTAAACAAGGTTAAATAGCCTAATTGCTGGGCCAGTCTGCTTATTTCCTTAGCAAGGCTCTCCAGTCCTATTCCAATATGTCCCTTTTTTTCTCTTCATGTCATTCTCTAGGTTTGTATCTGCCCTTTGGATCTGAAGATTCTCCGTGGTGTTAAAGGGGCCTCTTGTGACAAGAATACTCGCACAGCCCCATTAGGCAGTAACTGCATCCTCACAGTTTGTTTTTAAATGAAAGTTCTCACATTGGCCTAGTTATTTACAACATGTATTTTTAAGACCTGTTATGACTATACTACTCAGAAAGGAGACCAAGCAAAAACCGATGGCCTAATAGGTTTTACTAAACAGGCTAAATAAAAAGTCGTGGCACAAAACTTCTTTACTAACTTTTAAATAGTTTTACTTTTTTACTACAAGTCTTTCCCACACCAACCAGTATCACAGAATCAATGGAAATGACTTAAAGAAAGAGAAAAATAGCTGTGGCCCATGTATAAACACAGCTCTATTTTGTTCTCCTGGAACCTTTTAAAGGCCCGCTTGATTTTCCACGTTGTGGTCTTGTGGACTTTGCAAAGTGGGTAATGCTATTTGACTGTTGTTCAAAAGGCCAGAAACATGTATCTGCAGTGCCAAGGGGTTGGAGAGGGATACAGGATTACACAGCTGTCTTCTTAGATAAATCTGACCCACTGAGCCTTCTCTGGAGCTATTTTTCATGCTGACTCATGAACAACAGGAAAGTTATGGCCCATTAAGTAGCATCCATGTTTTGAAGTAAACTTGTTCTCCAAAGAAGACTCTAGTGTCATTTGTGCTATATTTCCACTATTCCCCTGTGGATAGTCGATATTTAGTTATCAGGGGATATTAGAGCTGGAAAAATTTTGGCTAATAAGTAATAGCCCAGCTGCCTCATTTACAAAAGAAATTGAAGCCCAGAAATGATGAGAAATATCAAGTTATAGTGGCAGAGTTATGAAATAATGTTCACTGAAAACAATTTAATATAAACATGAAGCAACTTTATATGCAAATTATTCGCAGTAAAGCAAGGAACAGGCACTAAGGAGATATCTCACTAGAGTACATCAATTTTAAATTAGATCCATGTAAGTTAAGATGTTTTTATAAATTAAAAAAATCAAACCTAAAATTGATAGTCTATACCTATTTTTAAAATACACAAGATATTGCCCTAACCGGTTTGGCTCAGTGAAAGGTCCCAGGTTCGATTCTGGTCAAGGGCATGTACCTTGGTTGTGGGCACATCCCCAGTAGGGGGTGTGCAGGAGGCAGCTGATGGATATTTCTCTCTCATCGATGTTTCTAACTCTATCCCTCTCCCTTTCTCTCTGTAAAAAAAATCAATAAAATATATTTTAAAAAAATACACAAGATATTGATCATGCTTTTGACTTACTTTACCTTTGTTCTTTTTTTCTTAATGAAACAGACATTTGTACAGATGACTACCAAGCAAGTCTATAAATGTGAGTTACATCTTAACACATCCTGCATAAAACTGACAATGAAGCGTCAAGCCCAAATCACCTATCTTTATTCCAGAGAAGATTCAACATACAACGACACAAGCGGTTGATGAAATGAGAAAATGTATGGCAAGCATCTGGTGTAGGTGATCAATAAATGCTGGTGATGAAATGATCATGTATTCACATTGGGGGACCATGACAGACCTTTCATTAATATGGTAAATTTGATACTGATCATCAATGACTTGAATTTCCATATTATCATTCATTACCATAGCATTTATCACTCAGGCTGGAAATGGAAATGACTAATGAAAATGTACATGTAACAGCTGTTAGCTGGCTTATCTATCCATCCATTTTGGGCCTCACTCCAATCTTGACAACAAAACCATGTGTTTCCTCAAACCACCCCCCACTGTCAAGCTGGGATCCAAGCTCATCCTTGCCTGGAAGGAAATGCCCCAGGGGTGGTTTTTCAGCAGAGCAGAAACCTCACAGTTAAGGTCAGGTGCTCCTGAGATGCAAACTGCTCCCTGGACTCAGGGGAACCTTCTTACTCTAACTGGATTCCGTGTCATCTCATCTCAGAAAGCCTCGCTTGGGTACACTGGATAAGGATTCTCTTCTTAAACTACTCTGTTGTGTTAAACAATTGTCCTTTTCCATTATGGGAGCATGGAGCAATTTGGGGGAGCATCAGTATTCATAGTTAAATATAGTCACCTTTCTTATTTTTTCCAAAACTCAAAAAACTGTACACTGAAAAGGGCAAACGTTACTTACTGTATATCCATTAAAATTAAGCTTTTTCAAATGAATTTTTTAAAGAAATAACTTTTTTAATTGTTTTAAAACATTTTAAAATATCTTTCTTAAGGCTAGAATGTGATATTACAGGATACTCAAGTCCTGCTAAATATCTAATTATGATTAAATGAATGACACAGGAATAAAAACAAATAGTTACCTTCCCAGTTTCCCTTGCAACATGACATGGCTATTAGGTCTAGTTCTGGTCAAAGAGAGATAGCAGATTTCTGTTGACATGGTTTCAAAGAAAGCTATTGTTTTCTTAATGGAAAGGAAGAGATTCAGCTAGGACAGATCTTCTGTTCTGTGTCCTTCCAGCTGGAATATAGATGTGATGGCCAGAGGTCTGCAGCCATCAGGCAAGCCTGAGGGAAAAGCTATCCGTTGAGGACGGTGGATTAAAAAGGCAGAATAAGTCTGGATCCTTGATGGAATTATGGAATTGCTAGATCGTCTGCCTTTAGCTATCTTGTTTTGTAAGGAGAAGTAACCCCTTCTTCCTGCAGACAGGTTTTCTATTACAGATAGCCAAGTTAAAGAAAGAAAGAAAAAAGTCAATCAAAACAAAAATGAAATTAAACAATCATCCTTATAAATAAGCAGCCTCAAAGGCAGTAAGAGAATGTTCATATAACAAGGGGAGGGGGAATGGCAAACTAGTACTTGGTTTATAAGTACAGATTAACAACTATTGTGCATAATTTTATATAAAAGTAGTAAAGTAGGTAAAAGCAACCAAAGTACATACTGATTAGACAGCTGCAGAGACACCGTACTTATCACTTAGCAAATTAGTTTACTCTCCAAAGGACAGTTCTATCAGGGAGGCCATCACCTTTGGTCTCTGCAGTAGCCCCCCTGGCATATGCGACATACAGCTCTGGGTACCATGAGATTTTCCCCCTCTCTTCTCAATTTGCTTTGCAGCCTCTTCCTCCTATGCCCAACCTCCAAGAGTAAGAGTACCTTGGGGCTTGGTCCTGGCTGCTCTATACTTCCTCTGGATCAACTCATCCAGCCCATGGTTTTAAATAATATCTATGAGCTGATGAGTCCAAGTTATAATTTTAGCCTTGACCTGAAGTTCCACACTCATATATCCAACTGCCTACTTGCAGTCTCCACTTGAATGTCTAATAAGAATCTCAAACCTAACATATCCAGAACTCTGATTCCACCTATTCAAACCTGCACACCCACACCTAGTCTTCCTAACTTCCAGTCCATGGCAGTACCATCACCCCAGCTGCTCCAGCCAAAATCTAAGGAGTCATATTTAATGCCTCTTCTCTTTACACCCTTTATCAAGAAATTCTGTGATGCTCACCTCCAGAACATTCCCCATACCTCTCCTTTCTCCATCACTACCCTGAAGGAAGCACCACATCCCTCACACAGCCTCCTCTCCTGGTCTCTCCGCTCCCACTCTTACCCCTTACATCTTGGTTGTATAATGGCCAGAATGACTTTTTGAAAACAGAGTTCAGATGATGTATAAAACCCTCCAGTGGATTCCTATACAATTAGGACACAATCCAATCCCCTATCCTTGTCCTGCATGAAACTGAGATCTGGGCCCTGCTCACCTTTCCAAAGGGTGATCATCTCCTACCAGTCTTCCCATGGATAACTGTTCTTCAACCCAGGGACCTTCGTGTTCCCAAGCCCATTAGGCTCAACCCCCGTCTCAGGGCCTTTGCACTTGCTATTTTCTCTACTAGGAAAGCTCTTTGTCCCGAATGTCACCTCTGGCTCCTTCTTATCATTTACATAGCACTGCCACATAGGGTTGTGCCAGGAGCTCCCAAGCTCTCTGATTCACCAAGCTGGGCCCTGGCGTGAGGAACCCTGGAGCTAGAAGAGCCTTCTACTGATCCCATACTACCAATGGCCAAACCACATACTCGTGACACTGTCTTCCCAGAGCAGGCACCTTTTTCTAATCAAAATATTATTTCTTATGTCTAAGCAGAAAGGAAAACTAACAATCACTGGATACTCACTTTACGTGCATGTCTTAAAAATACCTCAGGATTAATCTTATCAGCCTTATTTCACATTAGAAACTGCAATTGAGAGGGATAAATTGTTAATCCCGAGTTAAAACTGGAATCTAATTCCACTGCACTGTACTGTCTCTAAAAATGAAGAAGCAAGAACTCACTTGGAAATTTCCTTTTTTTTCTTCTTCATGTTTTAATGCCACTTATTTTAGGATGCTCCTAGGGATGTTAGAAAAAAGTCTATGAAAGCCCAGTCTATAGTCATTAAAAATAAGTTACTATGGCCTGGCCGGTGTGGCTGTGGCTGAACGTGAACATCAACCCATGAACCAGGAGGTCAGGGTTCGATTCCTGGTCAGGGCACATGCCTGGGTTGCTGGCTAGATCTCCAGGAGGGGGTGTGGAGGAGGCAGCCGATCAATGATTCTCATCATTGGTGTTTCTCTCCCTCTCCCTTCCTCTCTCTGAAATCAATAAAAAAAAATTTTAAGTTACTGTTGTTCCATAGAGCTACAAAACACACCTCACCTATTTACACTCCTGGGTGATAAGTTAAGGTCCATATGAAATTCAGTAAAGGCTGTCATTTTTCTTTTGTCTCCACACTTCTGTACATATAGATCTTGACCCTCTACAGACTATAGTACGTACTAGCTTATGATCTATTTGGGAAAGTTATTTGCATAAACCTCTAAGATAGTGACTGCATTAACTTGTTTGTGCTTACTACAATTTTCTACTTGGGATTCAAAATGCAGACTAAGGAGCAGAATTTATTTTTCTCCCCCTTGCTGGCTTTCTTTCTTGCTTGCTTTTGGAAACGATACAGAAGTAGACTTCAGAAGGTTGGCAAGGGTTTCAATTCTGTAAATTGAGTCAATTTCTTGGTAAATGATCTTGGAAAACTGTTTTTTTAAGGTCCCACTCAAGCTATAAAACAAGGCCCAACCTTAGTCTGGGAAACAGAAATAGTAAGTACTTTTTCAGCTCCACGAAACAGTCTGAAGTGATCCCACTGTAATTCAGCTTCTTCGTCTAGAAAGAGTGACAGACAACCCTCATACTAGCACTTAAGACATGCCAAGCCCTACCCTAAGTGCTTTGCATATATTAAGTCATTTAATCCTTCCAACAACCTCATGGGGTATAGGTACTATTTTTATCCCTATTTTATAGATGGAGATATTGAGGCACAGATAGATAAGCTGTAACTGCACAAGGTCATAAACCAGTAAGGCACAGAGCTTGAATTCAAACCCAGGCTCTCAACCACCAGGGCAGTACTGCCTTTCTACCCTCAAATGAATGGCAGGGTAATGCCGACTGCTGTTGTAACAGTGATCATTAGAAATGTATCCAAAGCACACTGATTGGAAACACTGAATAAAAGCCATCATGGCACCAAGAGAGCTACTTATTTTAAGAGGATGTCAGGCCTGGATGGTGTTGCTCAGTAGTTAAGCATCAACCTATGAACCAGGAGGTCACAGTTCCATTCCAGGTCAGGGCACATGCCTGGGTAGCTGGCTTGATCCCCCGCAGGGGGGATATAGAAGGCAGCCAATCAATGATTCTCTCTCATCATTGATGTTTCCCTCTCTCTTCCTCTCTGATATCAATAACCAGCTTCTAGTCATCAAATGTGTCATGATTCCAGAAACAATGGCATGCCCGGTGCTAGAAATGGTCTGTCTAGGTGAGGTGACCTTGTTATATGCATTAAGTCACTTGAACTCAGGTTGCTGTAGGAGCTCACCAAACTAATACCATATGTCCATTTCCATCACTAGGACCCTAATAGTAGTGTTTCAGTAACACTTATCTGACTTGCCCATCTAAACAACCTAACTGCCGTTTTGGAAAATATGTTTCACGGGCTTGAACAAAGCACTTCACCACCCCAGGCCTTTTTCTTGCCTATAAAATGAAACCGTAAAACGATATGACCTCTAAGGTCCTTTCCGTGTCTAACGTTGAATGATTTTCTGTCCAGACCTGATAGCTTGAAAGCAGGAAGCCTGGGCTTTTTTTTTTTGTATTCATCATTTCTTACTACTTCAGAATCCACGGAGTAAAGCGACTTTGCAGCTTCCTGAATCAGCATGCTTTCAGATTACAATCCTGTTAAGTTTGGCACTTAAAGTTCAAATAAAAAACTGCCAGGTCAGCAGCAGGGAGCCAGATGTGCTGGAGAAGAAGCGATAATGGGAACGTGTTCTCCCCTTAGGTGCAGACCTGCACTGCCAACTTGGGGCCACTTGGCCACGTGCACAATTGTTAGAATCTTGTGTCCAATCTGTGGGGCCTTGGGCAAGTTACTTAACCTTTCTGTGCCTTCGTTTCTCACCTATACAATGGAGCTAATGATAGCCTGCCTCCTAGGTTGTGGCAGAAAAATAAGTTAGTATAGGAAGGCGTGCGGAAGACTGCCTGGCACACAGGAAATGCTACAGAACGGTGTTTTGTTCCTGTTGTTTCCTATACTAAGGAAAGCAAGATGATAACCGGAGGAGCGTAAGCCCTACGTTTGTATGGGCTCTGCAGGTGAGAAGCACGGGTGAGGGCCCATAAGATGCTTCTACCCAGTCAGCTTCACACCTGGCCAATGTGAAACTAATGTCCCCAAGTTGTGAAAATGCCCTCAGTTGAGTACTTCCATTTAGACACATTCAATTCCAGGGTCCCGGGGCCGATACAGGGCTTCCTTACTTTTCCTCCAACTGCAAAATAAAGCTGACCACCGGATGAAAAAGGTGCAGCTCAGGTGAGAGCTGACCTGTTTCTCCTTCTATAATCTCCCTTCCTTTTCTAGAAGTAACCACAAAGGAGCAAACACATTGGTGGAAGCCAAGTAGCTTTGCAAGGTCCCAGGGCTAAGTGGAGGAGCCAGAATTCCACCAGGCAGTCTGGCTCCAGGAGTGTGAGCTCGTGGGATGGTGACCACAACATTTTGTTGCAACACGGACTGCATTCAGAGAGAGAGAGAGAGAGAGAGAGAGAGAGAGAGAGAGAGAGAGAGAGAGAGAAACCATGGCATCTAACTCGGTACCATGCTAAATGCTAAACGTAGGCCTCTTATACACCTCCCTCAGGAAGGAAGCTCTGACACGTGATCAAGGGGGGCCTCCACCCGCGCAGTAAATCAGTTCCATGCAGCTTGCAATGGTCGGGTCCCCTGACCAGGGCGGCCGGCCGTACAGGGCAGCAGGTCCTATTGCTCAGGAAGAGAAACCAGCGTGAGGCAAACAGGACGCATGGAACACAACCTGGGGAGCAGCTGCCAAAAACAGCAGGAAGCTAACAGCAGGATCATCCCAACCTGGAGTTGGGCTAGGAGGCTCGAAGGCTGCAGGAGGCTGGGGCAGAGTCACAGACAGCGAGTAAGGGAGGAAGGGACCCTCTGCAGAGGCCGCCGCTACTGCAGCCAGGGAGCTGTAAGGAGAGCCTCCAACACCCACCAGACCTCTTCTGAGACATCTGGACTCCCAGCGAGCAGGGAGAGGTGCGAGGTGCAGGAGAAAAAGCGCTGTCTAGTCCTCGGGAGTCCTAGGGTCGATCCTGGCGGGCTGTGTGCCGGCGTCCGCCTGCCCTGGGCGGTTGCCTCTGCCCACACATTGAACTGGAAGTTGTGGGTAAATGACTTGGAGAGTGAAGTTTGGTAAATTGGTTAGAGACTCTGGCAATCACCCGTGTGTGTGAGGAAAGGAGTGTCTACACTAGAGCAATGGCAGCAATTTTACTGAAGAGCAGTCAGGACACACCCCTCCCTTGGGTAGGCAAAAACCCTCCTAGTCAGTCCCAGAGATTTGAAGACATTACCCATCCCACTCCCCTTGGAAATCACTTTGGCTGTATGCTGAAGGGTATCTCATTCCCGAACATGTGGACAGATTGGCCCACTTGGAAGTGCAAACGGAGATAAATTGGCAGTATCACTTTAGAGTTATTATCGGCATCAACAAAATTATTATAAAGCCCAGTGTCAGGAAATAGAAGCCCACTTCCAAGTGCCAAGGACAGGACGAGGTCAGTATTTTTTCTTGAGGGAAACTGAATACAGAATAACAGCCATAAAAATGGTCACACATCAATATTCTTGGAAATTTATTTTCAGAAAATAATTTTAATTAAAATATATTTAACAAGCCCCAGCCTGTTTGGCTCAATAGTAACAGTGTCAGCCCTCAGACCAAAGGGTCTCGGGTTCGATTTCCAGTCAAGGGCACATACCTCAGTTGCAGGCTCAATCCCCTGCCTCAGTCTGGGCATGTGCGGGAGGCAACCAATCGATGTGTCTTTCTCACATTGATGGATTTTTCTCTCTCTGTCTTTCCCTCTCCTTCCTCCCTTTCACTCTCTCTAAAAATCAATGGAAAAATATCCTTGGGTGAGGATATTTTTAAAAAGAAAGAAAAGAAAAAGAAAATATCTTTCCATAACAAGATATTTACGGCAATGTCATTTGTAATAGCTCCAAACTGGATACACCCCAAATAAATCCACTAACATGGAAATGTCAAAGACAACTATGATAGACTCAGTGAAAAACTACTCAGCACAATGGCAAATATATATAAGGGGGTTTTAAAGTGCTATAAAGAGAAAAAAGGGATACACATGGGTTGGAGCAAAAGGGATTTCTAAGCAATAAAATCGGGAAAGGGTGGAGGAGAATGTTTCCTTAGGGCAGAATGTGGGGGTTCGTGAAGGAGGAAGGGGTGTGAGCACCAGGATCAACATGGGAGAGGTGCATTGGACCAAGACACAAAACACTTGGGAAGCCACACTCATTAACAATTAGTTTATGCATTTTTCTATCAAATGATTTTAAATTGCATGGAGAAAACTTGTACATGGTTTAATAGGACACTAACTAGACGACTATAGAGAAGGTGGCGAAGAGCAGAGGTGGTTAGGTAGGTGGGAAAAGGCCTCAGTGAGTGGGCTTTTCTCTGCTTTTCAAGTGAGCAGATAACCAAAGCCATCTCTGAAGCAGGAAGCTGGTACACAGGCCAGGGGCTCAAGCGGAGCAGGGCTCTGAGCAGGAAACGGCTAAGACAGTCTTTCTAGTTGTCAGAGGAAGTTGAAGGAGACAAGACTTTGGGAAGATGTTGCTTAGTTTTCAAGACCAAATACTTCAGCTCACCTCTGAAGAAGCCCAGATGGTATCTTCAAACAAAAAGGTAAGAGGTCAAGAGGAGGAGATAAAATAATGTGTGTAGAAGCACTTTGCCAATTGAGAAGTGCTTTATACGTACTTGCCCTGGAGATTTGAGCTTCCTTCTAAAAAGCAAAGTTGGCTAGTTTGTTCTTTAACTATAATCCTAAATCAATAGATGGTTTTATAAATTCTTATAGTTCAAATTCTGAATGAGTGATGGTAAAATCATAACATTTTTTTTTTCTATTTGAAGCTAGGATTTTACCTTGACCAATTAACCACGCTGGCTCTTTTTAGTAACTGTTTGGTGATCTATAAGCCAGCCATAATGAGTTCATGTTGTGAACTTGTGAAATAGTTCCAAAACACCAAATCAACCATGATTAGGCTCAGTGATTTTAGTACTCTGCATATTTTAAATCACATGACCATCATTATTCATTCATTCATTCATAATAATCACAAGACAGGCACTGTGTCTCTCTAAGAAGGATAAAAGTGGTAAGATGATGGAAAAGTACAGAACACTATGGACTTTAAGAAATGAAAAATATAACAGTAGGGCTACATTATATAAATCGTTTTTTGCTGAGCTCAATGAGCAAATAATTTACAGCTTTACAAACAACAACATTTGCTCTTTCTTGCCTAAGCTTCATGTTTGGCTTCATGAAGCCTGCTGAACTATGCTAGCTACATGCTTGCACTTACACGCACTTACATGTTTCCTGAATGCTCGGCTCACCAGGGCCAAGCGTTAGCTTCTACCTTGTACCTCAGGAATATCAGGTTTCAACTCCCGTTGCGTGAATCTTGTATAACTCCCCTTGTGCCCCATTAAAATGAACACTTTCCATTTGGTTTTCTTCCCGAAACCAAGGGTCTAGGGTTGTTTTCTTTTTCTACTGTTGTTAAACATCAGCTGCATCATTAGTTCCAGATGAAGGTAGACAGCTGCACTCCTGGCTGAGAAAGGTCATCATCCTGACTAGATACCAGTTTATCCGTGTGATGAAAGTCCACTTTTGACAGCCTTCATTTCCTTCATTTAGCATTTATCCCTGGGGCTGGGTTTTGTGTTGCCTTTGTAGACACACACACACACACACTCACACACACACACTCACACACACAGCCTTATTCTTTTTAGGCCCTTCTCCAGCTGTGAATTTAGCAAGGCTTCCTGCTAATGGGGAGACAGACAGAATTACAGCTCCAAACATTCCCCTGCCACTGATCCAGAACATGTGTTATCATATCACACGTTGTAAATTGACTCCAACTCGCTGCCAACAGGGCACAGGCTGCATTCCAAATATCTAAGGCCTGGGACCTTGGTTGTAAAACAGAAATATGCCATGCTTCCCCCTTGAATTTGGTGTAAGCATGAAGACGTGGGCTAAATTTTTTTGGTTCTTAGAATGTGTTGTGTTCCGAAAACATAGAAGAGCCTACAAAAATCTCTACCTTGGTGACGATGGACTTCTCTTGAAGATCCCCAGTCCCCTCCATTGTGAATGTCACTTTCAACCTCTTGTTGGAAGTTCGTTAAAGGAAATAGGGTAGGATGGAGGGGAATGCACATTTAAGATAACAAAGTGACTCTCATTCAACTGATGAGAGACATAAACAGTCTGACTATGACAGGCTCAAGGGAATAAAAGTCTGGAATTTCAAATGCTATATAAACAGTTGCAAAATCTCTGCAATTACTCTAGAAATGAACTCCTAGCACAGATGGCAAGGTAAGAAATAGACATACATTTCCAGTGCTGTGCCATCGCATGTTAATGACCAGAGTGATTATTGATTTATTCCTTATTGAGACAAGGGTGTAGTGTGTTGACTTTTGTGACTATTAAGGGCTGGGAGGAAAGAGGGTCACCAGCAACCCAGCACTGGGAACATTGTGGGGATAGGCAGGGAAGTGGGTTTCATGTCCTCAGAAGTCCCTAGCCCCAAAGTGTCTGAAGAGCTCCGTCTTGATTACCATGATGATATCATTTCATTCCAATAATTTCACCTGACAAGGTCTCTATTGTTTCTTCACTCTTGAACACTAGCCAGCCCATCTCACAATTCTTTGATCCGATGCTTTCTCATTAGATCCTAAGAAACAGCCACACATGCACACACAGAACAGGGAGTTAATACTTTGTGACAAATGGGCGAATGCCAGAAGGTGAATCCCCAAAGCAAATACTCAAGTTTTATAGAAGAAGCTCCTGCATACTTTCAAATGAAATGAACTCTCATTACCTATGGGAGAGTGCTAGTGTAAGGGAGGCATGGCCTGGTTTTCCCCACATGTATTGGCTATAATAAATAAATAAAATTGGCTAGCTGTATAATTAACTCAAATTATTTTCAGTTTGGTCTGGGATCATGAAAGCACTATTCCTCTAGCCTTCAGGAGGCCTGACTTCCAGGACAAGCTCAAGGCCAATCAGCTAAGTGCCTTACACTCTCTAGGTCTCTAGTCCTGCCACAGCACAATGGAGGTATTGGGCTGGTGTTGCATCTGAAGATCTCTCCTAGGGCTCAAATCCTATGATTCTTCTCCTTCTCATTGGTCCTCTCTTCTCTGAGCTGAAATATTTTACTATACATTTTTAGGTTGATTTGCTTAATCTTGCTCAGTTAAAGCCGTTAAGGAATAAAAACAATAATGTTTGAAGGAGGAAAGTCTATCCTCAAAACAAAGGAATGCTAATCTTTATATAATTTTTAAAAGTGTAATTATGTCTATGTAGGATTATAATAGGTAAGAAAAATTCAAGTCTAAGTATAATGGGTGTTTTCATTTCCAGAAAGCCAAGTTATAAACAATGGCTTTAAAACTTGACTTGAATTTTATAACAATAAAGATGGATCCTTCTGAAATATCTAGACATCAGTCTATATATTAAAAATCCTTCTTGAGTAACGTTCTCCTGAGTTCATTTCTACTTGTTCTATTACAACAGAAATCACGGTCAGTATTTTGCTGCAAAGGCCACTGGCTATAAGCACTTGGATTCATTGCCCTAAGTCCCAGGTCAAAGTCTGCTCTTGTTGGCAGTGAGATGAGAGCATTTAAGAACCATCTGTAGATGGGCTGGAGGAGTGTCTCCTGCCTAACTTCGAGGAGGGGTGGGTGGTGGTGGCACAAGAGGGGGGCAAGAACGGAAGCAACGTTCCATGGGGAAGTGAAGGTAGGCCTCACTGAGAAGAGGACACTTGAGCAGGAGTCAACCTTGAAGCTCTTTGGGGGAAGGGCATTCCAGGCAGAATACAGCCAGAGCCCTGTGGCAGCAGTGTGCCCACAAGGGCCGGTGTGGCCAGAGCAGTGCAAGAGGAAGTGTGCGGAAGAGGAGATCGGAGAACGGAGAGCGGAGTGGGTGTGAGGCAGATTGTACAACGCCCCATGGGCCACGCTCAGTGCTTTGAAATGTACTTTTACTTCTCAGAAAGGCGGGGCGTCATGAGGGGTTTTAAGCAGAGGGCATTTCCAGGGGAACCCTCTGGCTGCAGTGCTGAAGTTGACTGCAGGAGGGCAAGGATGAAACAAACCAGTTTGGAGGCTAATGTGGTAGTCTAGTCAGCCTAGGGCTTCTAGAAGCTCAGGCCAGGCGTTAGCAGTGGAGGGACTAAGACGTGTTTTCTTAACATAGATTCCATGTGGGACGTGAAACAAATAAGAAAAAGGAGCCAAGAATGACTCCAAGGTTTTTGGCCTGAGCAACCAGAAGAGCGGAGGTGCCATCAGCTGAGATGGTAATAAAATGAAATTGCCAACTCATGAACAAATCTCTGTTTTGCCTTGTTACTTAAAAAAAAAAAAAGATTAGTTTGCTAAACTAGTGACTGTGTCATGCCAGTTATCATTCCAATTTACCCACAAGCTTGTTCTTTTGCGCTCACATCATTCTCCCTGCCTGTGATAATCCACCTCTTTCCAACCAACATAATGGGATAGTTCAAGTTCTATATACTCCAGAAAGCCTACCCTAACCACATCCCAATACGTCTGCCATTGTCTTTAATGTGCTATCTGTAATGACTTATTTAGATCAAAAACTATTATTCATGGGACCATTGTTGAGTTTGTTCCCTGAATAGCTATTTTTCCTAAAGTGCTTAACATTCTTCAACTTCATTCTCCAGTTTTATTGAGATATAACTGGTGTGCAACATTATATTAATTTCAGGAATACAACATAATGATTTGATATTTGTATATCTTGTGTAATGATCACCACAATATGTCCCTCACACACATAGTTATACATGCTTTCCTTGGGATGAGAACTTTTAAGAGCTGCTCTCTTAACAACTTTCAAATATACAGCACAGTATTATTAACCATAGTCACCATACTGTGTGTTACATCCTCGGGACATATTCATCTCATAACAGGAAGTTTGCACCTTTTGACCACCACCACCCATTCTACCTACCGCTCACTCCCCACCTCTGGCCAATGACCAATCTGTTCTCTGAACATCCTTCCACTTCTGATTCTTTTTACTCATCTTTTTCACCAAAAACTCGCTCAAAAAATGCCACCCCAACCTGAATGACTGCTAGCGTGTCCCTGGCTCTCTTGTGCCTTTCAGTCCTTCCCCATTCACCTGCTTGTGGCTCCCGCCTTTGTTCTCCGCCAGAACCTGCTCAGACTGCTCAGCATCCCCAAATCTTGACATTTCAAGACCATTCACCATACAAGAGATTCTGAAAGCCCCATTGTTCTGCTGCTCTGACTCAAGCGTTTCCCTCTGTGTTGGGCTGGCTCCTGCACCTGGGCTTTCATGTACAGACACTTCAAGAACTGCTGGTAGACTCCTGGGCGAGCTGACTCCACAGAAGTGCCTGCATGACCTAACCACACGTAGCACTCAGCTCCCAGGGGCGCGCTCCTGAATCTGCCAGGGCCAGCGCACCTCTCCCAGTGCTAGAAGTTCGAGAACTCCTGAAATAAATAATTGAGTGTCACTTCCACTTACTCAGGCCTGTTATTGGTTTCCAGATATTTTTACTACCGGGAGAAAGTCATTACACTTTTTTAAAGGGGGAAGGGAACCTCAGTTTCCCCTGGGCCTCATTTCTCTCCTCTCTCCATGTGAACTGGGTTTCTCATCCAATTAAATGAGACCAACTTCCACTCCCCAAACTATACCCCTGGCCCCAACATCCCTTCTGGGCTTCATTTACTGACTGCATACACAGGGCTCAGCCTGGAAAAGTGTAGGCTCCTCAAACTCCGAGTAGTCAACATTGAATCACTCATCTCTCCTTCCCCGTGTTTCCCTTCTTATATTTCCTATCTTGGTTTCTTGCACATTGGTCAAAGCAAACAAGAACCTTGATGTCATCTTCAGCTCTTTCTATTCTCTTAACAATAATGTGACTCTGAATTTTCTCTTAAGTGCCTGTCTGTGCCTCCATTCTCCACTCACAAAAGGGCGATGGTTATCTGGAACCTTCCTTCGCTCCAGCTGATCTCTGTGTTGCTGCCAGTGATCCCTCTAAAACACAGATTTGACCTAATTTTTTCCCTGCTTTAAAACTTTGAAAGGGTTCCTATTGCCTACGGAATCAAGTCCAAATTCTTTGCAGAGAGCACAGGCCCTCTACACTCTGATCCTTGGCCACACTTGCAGCATTCCTTTATCACCATCCTCCACTCCAAGTCACCCTCAGCTCCAGGAATGAACTCACTGCATTCCCTAAAACTCCCCCTGAATTTACCAATTCCATATTTTTGCTATGTTCTCTCTCTACATGTGTAGTACTTTCCCTTTTTCTTTCCTTTGCATTTCTACTCATCTTTCAAGACAAAATAATGTGAATTTATTCTTTTAAAAATAAATATGGCAATGATCACCCTCTGCCAAGTGGTACATGAAGCTGTCCTAAAATATGTAACAGGCAGTCCCAGGCCCCGAGGAGCGTTAGCGTGGTAAAGCCAGACTGATGACAAGTGCTGTGAGGCCCAGTCACTTTCAGTCAGTGCAGCCTTCTCAGCGACCTCAGATGGAGTCGGTGACCTTCTTGTCTATATTCCCCCAGCAGAGCTGGTCACCCTCTCTCTCTCCTGTGTCTCCCTCAGGCAGACTTAATCACCCCCTCCTTTATCTTACTGGTCTTTGTATCCCTGGCACCTGGTAGATTGTAAGTACTTGGCACATGTCTCAGAACCAGGTGGTATCCTCAGACATGCTGAGCTTAGAGCCTACCTGTGTTCCCCCACTGGGCTCAGTCTAAATGGCAATGAGCACCAGGTGTAGCAGCAGTAGAAATCACCTCCTAGGAGTCTTCATATAATTCTAGAAGAAACATCCCGTCTCTAGTAAATACTCTAGAACACTCTTACCATGTCTTTTCCCCCTACAGAATCTACTGTGGCTTCCTATAGATGACATCAGGAATATAAGTGGGAAACCAAGTTGTTGATTTCTCTATTTCCAGCCTGATGGTGGGGAGAAGAATGTTGCCCAGAATCCAGAAGTCCAAACTCCTTCCATCAGTTAGATTCTCTTAGATTAATGAGACTCTTTTCTGAAACACAAATGTTCTCTTGGAGAATGATGCCTAGTGGTCATTCAGACTTAGAATACAGTGTTTTAACTAAGTAATTTGCAACATCTACTGACTGCTAAGTACTTGGTGACTATGGCTTAAATACGCATTTAACAAAGTAATCTGAGGGCTTTCCAATTCTGAGCAATTGGAAACTTTACTTAACGTATATTGCTAATAAGGAAACTTTTAGGACAAAGTGTAGTTGAAGGATGACAGACTTGTTCTGGGTGTGGCTGTATCTGTGTATGATGCTGGGGGCGTTAGGACACGGGACAATTAGGATCGTGCCCATATGGCATGCAGAAATGCAGGTAAGAGCAGACAAAAGAGGATTATCTTTCTCTTTCTTTCTTTCTTTCTTTCTTTCTTTCTTTCTTTCTTTCTTTCTTTCTTTCCTTTTGTTGAATTAATTTTTGTTTAGGATTCTGATGCTATGCCTTCCTTACAAGCCATTTTGGGGTGGTCACAGCCTGGAGAACATGGTCACATTCAAACCCAGGCAGACTGTCATCCTCCCTGCGTGCTCCCCACCCTCACTTACGGTCAAAAGTTACTCTCACTCTAACTTATCATACTTACCCTAGCTTCCACTTTTGGATCATTCTGCTTATAAGGAGCTAGGCCAGCGGTTCTCAACCTGTGGGTCGCGACCCCTTTGGCGGTTGAACGACCCTTTCACAGGGGTCGCCTAAGACCACCCTGCATATCAGATATTTACATTATGATTCATAACAGTAGCAACATTACAGTTATGAAATAGCAACGAAAATAATTTTATGGTTGGGTCACAACATGAGGAACTATAGTTAAAGGGCCAGAAGGTTGAGAACCACTGAGCTAGAATGTCCCCTCTCTAAAAACCTACCCTTCCCTCATTCATTTATCCAATCAACAACCATTCACTAAAGACCCGCATTTGCAGGACCACGCTGGGACAGGGCACAAGCACCAGCGAGCACCAGCATGGACTGGACATTAACCTGGCTCTTGTCCAGGGGCCTCTTCCTCCAGGAAGCCGTCATTAATAGTCAGACCAACACTTTCTGAACAAAAAAGCAAATCATCCCCTGGCACGAGCTATGACAATGGCTCAGGATATTGGAAATCCAGTCTGTTCTGGAACATGCAGTTGAACATCCCCACTTTTGTACCCCACAGCCACACTGTTCCAAGAGTAAGGACTAAGGAAAGCGGTGTTTGCCTCAGTGTGGAGTGCTGAGATAAGACTAGACCTCAGGTGGCCCCAGGACAGTGGGGCTGAGGGTGAGAAAGTCACAGCGGCCGAAAGCGCCAAACTCAGCCGCTCTTCCGGAGCAGTAACTCACTCTCACGCCAGGGACTCTAACCCAGAAACCCATTCTGCTCAACGCTGGGTGACTTTTGCTTTTATTTTACGTTGAGTTTACAGATGCTACTACAAGATTTCAAAACTAACGGGATATAAATAACTTTGGACATGGTTCAGAGAAGAACCACTGTGAGAACCACCATGACTAAAGTGTGGGCAACGGTGTCTATTAATAGACCAAGAAACTGAAATCACTTAGCTCGAGGGAGAGAACGTTTTGGACCAAACAGCGACCTTTACTGGATACAACGTCATCGGAGACCGAGGACCAATAGGAAAAGGACCTAGTCTTCGAGCCACTCCATTCGAGAATCTCTGTGTTTTTTTTTTTTTACAAGGGGTGATAGAATTACTCATATATTTTTTAAATGTAAAGTGAAGAGAAATGAAAGGTTTCTAAATTCTACCCACAGTGGCTTATACAAAAAGCAGGAAGGAGCCTCTGTATTGAGAGTGGTAAAGGTTTTAAAAATTACCAATAAAATATACTTAATGCCATTGAACTATACACCTAAAAATGGTCAAAATGGTAAGTTTTTTGTTATTTATATTTTAAATGCACACACACACACACACACACAAACACACACACACACAATCCATGAAAGAAAGCTAGAGCTAACATGCCTCCAATTGCTAAATAATGTCACTTTTAGGAACATTCATATCTCACAGCACCCCAAATAACTCACTCGCCGGTTTTTCTAAAACTCTGGTAGCATCTTTAGTTTTCCCGAAAAAGCAAAGGGGAAGTGGAAACTGTTGGAAGATGGGCCTTGGCTTGAACCCAGATGCGGCGTGAGGATGCGACGGCGGATCCCTGTCATCGCAACTTGGCTGTATGTAAACTTCAGTCAAGGCTGGGAGCAGAATGCCAGTGCTGTCCGGAGGGCGGGACCATGGTTCTCTACATCAGGCCAGCGTGTCCCTCTGAACTGAGCCTACACTCTATTTCTCCCCTTCCAGATCCTCTTTCCTCTCTTAATTGCCCCCAAAGGTAGATCTCCCTTCCAGCTTTACTCGTGGAACAGTCAGTGGGCAACTCATTTGTAAACTGAAACTACAGGGAGCTGTAAACTTTCCTTCAACTATCTTGAAGAGTAGAAAAATTACTGACTTTTCTTGCCCTGCTTCAAACCAGAGGTCTTTACTAGTTTCAATTATCTGGGAATTTATTTTATTTTATTATTAAAACAACGCTTGGCAACTTGTAAGAAACAGGAAAGGATTCCCGCAAAAGAATTTACATCGCCCTACCTAGATCGGTGGATAAAGTGTCAGCTTTCGGACTGAAGGGTCCCAGGTTCGATTCCAGTCAAGGGCACATGCCCAGGTTGTGGGCTCAATCCCCGGGGGAAGGGGGGGTGTGCAGGAGGCAGCCAATCAATGATTCTCATCATTGATGTTTCTCTCCCTCTTTCTTCCTCCCTGAAATGAATAAAAATATTTTAAAAAAGAAATTACATAAAAAAATCTTTAATAAATTAAAAAGACTTAAAAACTATAGTGTCTCTCATTTCCCTTTTGTAACTTCCTTTGCGTTATTTCTGTGGGAATCATATCTGTGTATTGGCTGTAAGTAAATGCTCATGTTTTCTTAGGCCTCTGCTCTGGGCATGACTAGATGGGTCAATGGGTGATTAATAATTCCTGATGCTGCCTGGGTACTGTGTTTATTAACAGAAATTTCAGAGCCTAATGAGTTTTGGAGATTATTTTCAGGGCCATTTGGTTACTTCAAAATGATCGTGCTCTCTCATCTGCCATTACAACAGACATCCTGCCATGAATTTAAAAAAAAAAAAAGGACTTTTTGATTTTGGGGAAATAAGGTGAACCCTTACCCTTATGGCCATTTTAGAGCAGAAACGGAGAATCTCATTTCAGTAAAAGGCATAGAACTTTTGAAATTACGGTAAGAGCTGAGAGGAGGAAAGTTATTAATTTCTCCAGTTCACTGTATCTCAAGACCATAACCCAGCTCAACAATAAAAGTATCCAAAATTTGGGTCCAGGAAAAGTATTCCTGCATGAGGAATTCACCTTGAAAGAGCAGAAGCCTGCCTCCTAGTTTTGCTCCCATACAGTCTACCCCGAAAACCACGAGAGGAGTTGAGAGGCAGGGAAGAAGGAGAGGGGAAGCAGAAATGAAAGGGACTGAGGATTAGCTAAATGCTCAGTCTCATCCACTAATGGACAGAAATGTCTTAACTATGAGATTTAAAGGAACACACCCCAGATCTAACAAGATCTTGAATAAACAATGCTACCTCGACGTCCAGCTCCAGCCTCCTTTGCAACTTAACAAGTGCTCAAAAAACGTATTCACTGCTGTGGCAGTTTTTAAAACGGGATATATATACTTTTTTTCTTTTCTTTTCTCTTTTTTTTTTTTTAGAAAAAGAAGATTCTTTGTATCATGCCTCCCAGTTAGAAAGTATAGACCCATTCAGCTTTAAAAAGGAAGGAAATTCTCACACGTGCTACAAGACAGAAGAACACTATACTACATTAAGCCAGTCATGAAAGGACACTTACACGAGGTACCTAGACTAGTCAATTCTTAGACCCGGAGAGGAGACTGGTGTGGTTGCTGGGGCCTAGGGGAGTTATTGTTTAACAGGTAGAGTCTGTTTGGGAAGGTGAGAAAGTTCTGGACATGGAAGGTAGTGATGAATGTACTTCATGCTATAGAACTGTACAATTGAAAATGGTTTAAATGGTAAACTTGAAGTTAGGTATATTTTACCACAATTTAAAACATTTTTTTAGGAAGTATAGACCCTTGTCGGGTGACAGTTCTCCATGCTGGCTCTTTTGTCGATGTTTTCACATAGTGTAATCTATGGCTGGTGCCCAACACACAGTGCTAGACTCGTGAATTCGGTGTAGCTCGTAGTGAATGCCTTTTGAATCTCCACTGGGAACTTGCCAGCGACTTCCTGGCGCGCACCTGCAGTTTGCAAGCTGCCTGCTGCAGGCAGAGGTGCACCGTGTCTTTTTACAGTTAGCCTTGAGCAAGAATTGATTAAACGCTTGATAAATGGCATCTTAGAAGACGGTGCTTTCCCCCTGCTTTGCCACCCCGGTTCCCTCCCTCATGAACACCACATAAAGAGTGACAGTTTGAAATGTCTTCTTTTTTAAGTATTTGCATCAAGTTGGATGGGAGCTTCATTCCTCTTCTGAATACAAACAGGCCACCTTCCACTCTGGGAACGCCCCTCATTACAGCCAGCCTGGGTACCAGCCTATTAAAGAGCTTCTTCTCCAGCTACGAAACCAGCAGCTAAGGTGCAAAGGGACATTTCCGGCACCTCTTCCCCCTAATATGGTCTTCTCTGGGGGAGAGTGTGGGGGAGCACCTAGGAAATAAAGCTGGCTGGTCCCCAAGTTCCTCTTTCTATTTCTGTCATTTTCACTTCCCCTCCCATCAGAAATCCCCATGTGGTGGCGTGCTTTCTCCTCTCCCTTCCCTGCCATTTCCGTGTCACTGGTCCCCTGAGACCCTGCTGGGCCCGTCCCCATCTACCTGCTCCTGCTACTTTCTCTGTCTTCACATCTTGAGTTCCCTTTCCCCCAAGGCGTTGGCAGGCTGTTTCTATAACCAAACTCAACTCTACTTTCAAGAGTACCCTTCGCATTTGCAATCTGGTCAGCGGTCAGCGTTCCCCGGCACTTTTTCACACGGCAGACATCGGGTGGGGCAGTCAGGCCTGCCTTCTGACTGCGCTCATTTGGTAGCGACCACCAGACATGTGGGGGAAGGTGGCCTTCCGGGTGCTCTCTGGCTAGTCAAAGAGGAACTGCATAGAAAAGACCTGACCTCCCCCTGTTTCTTGGAGCTACAGGTCCCCATTTCACCTCGATAACATCTTTTGGGAAAATAGAAATAAAATTGAGTTTTACAGGGTAAGCGGCCTCTGAAGCCTAAAACCCCATCAGGCTCTTTGCTATACCTGTCAAAAGTCCCAATCCTCTACAAGCTTTTGTTTTTATTTGTGTGTGTTTTTTTATTGATTTCCAAGAGGAAGGGAGAGGGGGAGAGAGAGATACATCAGTGATGAGAGGGAATCATTGATCAGCTACCTCCTGCATGCCCCACACTGGGGATCGAATCCACAACCCAGGCATGTGCCCTGGCCGGGAATCAAACCAGTGACCTCCTCATTTGGAGGTCAAGGCTCAACTACTGAGCCACGCCGGCCGGGCCTATGCAAGCTTTGCAATCCCATCTCTGTTAACTGTTTGAATGACTCTGACTTGGCACTGGAAAGCCCTTCTGTGTCTTCTCATTTTAGCGTGCTGGCAGAGTTAACCCTCACTCACTCATACCCTCCTGTTCTGGAATGTATACAACTGTCTGGACACGCTACACTAAAGTGTATTTCTTCACTTTATACAAAAAAAAAAAAAAAAAAAAAAGAGCTTGCCCTTTGTAGTAGTTATACATCTCAGTCCCCAAACTCACTTTTGCAAGAAACAGAATTTTATTTTTCATTTCAAGCCCCATCCTATAGATAGGAGATTTAACCCCGCCCTTTCTGAGGCTCTCCCTCCCTGTTTCCTAAGGCTGTGCCAACGCTCCAGGGGCTTACATAGTTTCAGGGGCATGCGCATCTGGTCCTCTGTTCACAGAAGGGATCTGCTGCAAAGATGCCTGCTCAGGTCTGGACCTCTTGGCTGCCTCAGGGCCATGTTTGGACATGGGGATCCTTGCCCAACTACATACTTCATAGCCATTTCTCTCTGGGGTCTTGCCTTGTCCTTAGCAGCACAGCTAAGAAGCAGAGTACAGGACCCCTCAACTCTCAGGGGCCCCACTGTTCCCTCTATTCCCTTTTCCTCTCAGCCTGGGTGAGTTTCTTTTAAATAGCAGGGAAGTCTTCCATCCATGTTTCTGGCCAAGACGTTTTGACTATGACCATTGATCCTCCCTGTACCCCTTGGCATTTAAACCAGCAGCTTACCTATAACCAGGAATTGACTACCCTTTCTAGGGCTTAGGACGTTGAAACAAAAGCCAGGATTTCTGCTGTATGGGGCTGCCACTTAACCAGCGAGCACAGGCCACACCTGAAAAGTGAGATAAAGAACCCAACTATAACTTCCGATCACAATTTCAGCAGTGGTTTCTAAACACAAACAACGAATGTGATCATTACAAATGATTTTTAGATATCTAACTGATTAAAGAAAACCCTTCTTTCTCCAAAGTATCTGTCAAGTGTATATAAAGTTGTATTTCTTTGAAATTAGTTCAAGTGTTACTCGAACTCTCTTCTCTGGAGAAAACCAGCCAGGCCTTTTCTAAGTTCATAGATAATATCCCTCTGTACTTTAGGACCATGGAGCAGGCCCAAATCTGTGGCTTGCTTACTAGTTTTCATAACTAAGAATGTGGAGCAGAGTAATTATGAACATCTAACAGGGTATAGAAAAACCTATTTTTAAAATTGTTACTTTAAGGCCAGAGTTTACATTCAGCACTATTTTGTATAAGTTTCAGATGTACAGCATAGTGGCCAATCATGTACCTTACACAGTAAACCCCCCTCCCCCATACTTCCAGTACCCACCTGGCACCATACATAATTATTACAATATTATTGACCACACTTCCCAGGCTGTACTCGACATCCCGTGACTGTTTTGTTAACTACCAATGCGAACTTCTTAATCCCTTCACTTTTTCCACCCAGTCCCCCAACACCCCTCCTCTTTGGCAACCACCAGTCCGATCTCTGTCTGAGTCTATTTCAATTTTGTTTGTCCATTTACTTTGTTGTTTTGATTCCATATATGAGTGAAATCATATGGTATTTGTCTTTCTCTGATTGACTTATTTCACTACCATAATACCCTCTAGGTCCACCCACGCTGTTGCAAATGGTAAAATTTCATTCTTTTTTCATGCCCAAGGAATATTCCATCATATATATGTACCAAACATTTTTATGTTTCTAAAATTATTTTATTTTTCTATTTCTGTTTATATTGAATAATATTTTGTATTAGTTTCAGGTGTATAATGTATTGGTTAGACAATCACATCTTTTAGAAAGTATTCGCCCCAATATTTCCAATATCTGCCTAGCAACATAATTATTACAATATTATTGACTGTATTCCCTAAGCTGTACTTTACATCCCAGTGAATATTTTGTAACTACCAATTTTGTACCACAACTATTTTATCCACTTGTCTATTAATGGGCCCTTGGGTTGCTTCCATATCTTGGCTATTGTAAGTAATGCTGCAATGAATATAATTTTCAAATTAGTGTTTTGGGTTTCTTTGGATATACACCTAGAAGTGCTATTGCTGGGTCATAGGCAGTTCCATTTTTTAGTTTTTGAGACCCTCCATTGTGTTTTCATCCTAAATATCATTCCCAACTCAAAACCGTCCAAAGCAGACTTTTAATTTGGCAGAGAACTGTGGCTATGACAACGCCCCATGTTTCATTTATTGATGTGTTCCATTTCTATAGAAGTTGCTACTTCAGGAGTACTTAAAGATAATTTTGTTTTAAAGGCATTAATGTACATTCATATACGAACTTACAGTTTACAGAATGATCTCTATCTGTTATCTTTTTGGATCCTCATAATCACTATAAGTACTTGTGGTTTTTCAAGAGTAGCTGCAGCTGACACTGGCCTACAGGTAAGTGCTGAGCCAAGGGCTTCCTTAAGGAGGGGATTTCCAGCTAGTTCTCTGGCAGATGCTTGCCATCTACGTATGAGACTAACCATGCTTCCTCCATTTTTTATTTTTAAAATTATTTTATTCTATTGATTGGTTGATTTTTTAAAAATATATTGTTATTTATTTCAGAGAGGAAGGGAGAGGGAGACAGAGATAGAAACATCAATGATGAGAGAGAATCATTGATCGGCTGCCTCCTGCACGCCCCCAACTGGGGATCGAGCCCGCAACCCGGGCATGTGCCCTTGACCGGAATCAAACCTGGGACCCTTCAGTCTGTAGTCTGACACTCTATCCACTGAGCCAAACCAGCTAGGGCTGATTGATTTTGAGAGTATGTTTATGAAAGCTGGTGACAGTAAAACAAGGAAGGGCCTAGGATAGAAGAAGCAACAGGAGAGAGCCTAGACGGGTCTGCTTTGGCTCATTGGAAAGTCAGGGGAAAGGGGGCCTTAGAGACAGGTTCAGGGGCTTAGCACAGGATGAGGTGCCACTGCCCATTGCTCCCCTGGTTGCAAGTCTTGTGGGGTCTCCTAGAGTTTGAGAAATGCAAGCCTGAGGGGGGAAAGAAAGGTGTGGGTGTGTGCTCCCAGGAGGGAGAGCCTCCTCCATTTTTAAAATGTTTGTAGGAATGTGTGAATAGCATTGCTTTCAGTGTATTACATGTTGAGAATAGAATGAAGTGGTTCTGAAAATGTACTAAGTGTCATAAAATGGATCAGTGGGAAAAGGCAGAGTCATAATTTATATGTAATTTAATTATATGTCACAATCAAAACTTCAAATAATAAGGCTGCCTCCTACACAGGGATTGAGCCCAAAACCTGGGCATGTACCCTGACTGGGAATCAAACCGCCAACCCTTCGGTGCTTGGAATGAAGGCCAACCAACTGGGCTACACCAGCTAGGGCAGTATTCCTGAATTTTTACAACTCAGAAGGTAGTCAGTACCAAGAGAGAAGGCAAAGGGCAAGCAAGAGAGCAAGCAAAAGAGAGAAAGGTGGAGCCTAAAAATTTTGGCTTTCTACTGGAATTTCCTCTCCTTGGATAAAAAAGATAAGAACAGAACACTTGAGGGTTAGAAGAAATCCCTCTCACAAAAACCAACAATTAACAAATGACTGT
This sequence comes from Myotis nattereri, assembly GCF_964212035.1. NCBI lineage: Eukaryota > Metazoa > Chordata > Mammalia > Chiroptera > Vespertilionidae > Myotis > Myotis nattereri. The sequence goes on from NC_138080.1 coordinate 52,745,208, forward strand.
AAGAGCTCTTCCTTTTTTTTCCTCCCAAATTTAAATGGCAGACTTTTCTATTCAACTTATTTTAAGTTCAAGATGGCATCGCCATTTGAGAAGTTACACCAGAAACTAGCAGTTACCTTTAACACTGTCTTCCTTCCTCAACCTCCATCCCCACCTCCATCCCATCCAACCAATCATCAAGTCTTCTCTATTCAACCTGCAAAAGATGTTTACAATCTGCCTACCTTGCCCAGCTGGCACGGCTCAGTGGTTGAGCATTGACCTATGAACTAAGAGGTCATGGTTTGATTCCCAGTTGGGGCACATGCTCAGGTAGTGGGCTCGATCCACAGTAGGGGGCGTGCAGGAGGCAGCTGATCAATGACTTCTTTCTCATCACTGATATTTCTATCTCTCCCTTGCCATTCCTCTCTGAAATCAATAAAAAATATATTTTAAAAATCAAATAAAATCTGTCTACCTCTCCCATTCCTTGCCCAACCCAAGCCTCCCATCACTTCTCACCTGTATTATCACCTAAACATAACCTGTCTCCCCACCCCTAGTCCTGCTCCCCTTCCACACCCCACAGCAGCAGCCTCCCAAATGGGACCTGCCCCTGCAGAGTGCACGGGCAAGCTGTTGGGTGTGGGAAGAAAGTCTCAGGGCTTCTATTTATCGCATTCTTTAAAATGACTGCTTTTCCATATTTTGAATAACACATAATATTCTTTAATAACAAACATACCTGCAATTAGTATGCAGGTTTTTAATGTTTTATTATTGACTAGAGGCCCAATGCACAAAATTTGTGCACTCAGGATGGGGGGGAGGGGGTCCCTCAGCCTGGCCTACGCCCTCTAGCAGTCCAGGAGCTCTCGGGGGATGTCCAACTGACGGCTTAGGAGGGCATCCTGAGCGCTACTGTGGAGGCGGGAGAGGCTTCCGCTGTGCTCGCCAGCCTGTGAGTCTGACTCCTGCATTGAGTATCTGCCCCCTGGTGGTCAGTGTGCATCATAGCAACCAGTCGTTCCACTGTTCAGTCAATTTGCATATTAGCCTTTTATTATATAGGATAGAGGTACATGATTTAAAAAGTTTTGTGGTCACTACTCGACACAGTGGTCATATTTTAAAAATCCAGATCTAATCATGTTATTTCTTTTGCTTACACTACTCAATGGCTTTCCATTGTCCACAAAGTCCCAAATCTGTGACAGTTCCTACAAACCCTGAAGGATCGATCTACTTCTCTGGCCCCCCTACAACCTATTCCCTTTCCTGGGCGTGGGGCTGTCTCATTGCCGCCCCCTCCTCCTTCGAAGCATGTTTTTCCCATGGGAAATCTTCACACGCATGGTTCCCTCTACCTCCATGAAGCTTTAGGTCTAGTTTTTAATGTTGTTTTCTTCCCTGACACCTGCACACCGGCACCATCCCACTCCGATCCACAGGGTCACTTGGTTAAACTCTCTTAGCGCCCTGCATTTTTGGTCATGGTAGCAATTGCTATGATATATTTTGTTCAATGTCTTCCACACTAAGCTGTAATCTCCACAAAACATGTTTACCATTGTACCCTTAGCACCTAATAAGCACCCAGTAAAGATTTATTGATTGCAAGAGTGAATTAAAGTACCAACATTCACCCCCTCAGATTGTCTCCTCACTGCCCTGCTCAGCACCCCTTGCCTCTAGGGCTCAGCCCAATGAACCAGCTGTTTCTCTATGAGGTCTTTTGAACTGTCCCTGGGCAGTTACTCATTCACCCGGACTCCCAGCACCTGGGAAAAATTTTATTACAGCACTTATTGACATGTAAGTGTCTACTTCCATTTCAGTTTGTGCATCAAGATTTGTTATCTTTAGGACTTGGACCTTATTATCACCTTTGTGAATGGGGAGGCATTTCATAAGTGACTAGAGATCTCTGGTGTTCTAAGATATTTTTTTTTGGTAAAAAAAATGTTTCAACTTGCTTAATTTTCATAATTCTTAAAAAGTTACAACTATCCTTTGAACAAGGCAAACACTCTGGGTAAGGTACCTTCATAAGCTTTATTGAGGTATAGTAAATGCTCATACCCTACCCTTCTTGAGAACTGCCTTTGTTAGGGGGTGGAAAGAGAGAATTAACAGGCTGCCTCATTGTGCTCCCCCCGCCCCAAGCCCTTTTAGAGAAACTATTTTAAAAGAGAGGGTGAGTAACTCAGAGACTGAGTGTGAACCTGGAATAAATAGCAAAGAGTACAATGGAAGTTGCTTTTGTCCACATACACACAAGGGCTTAAAAAAGGAAAAAAGGGAGAGAAATGGCATACCTCATGCTCTTTGAGGTGATTACACAAAATGGAAATATAAGAGAATTTTTTAAAAATGCTTTCTTGGGACTCATGACAGGATAAACTTAAAACAGGGCGAGTGATTGGTTTTCTGTTAGGACACCAACCTCATATAGATAGATCATTGATATTCATATTTCTTCCTCCCTGAATAACTTGGTCCCAAACCCAGTTTAGTTGACCCATATAGTATCTACAAATAGGAGATTCTTAATCTTAGCCCCTGGGCTGTTTAACTTTTAAGCTTGGATCCTAATAAGGGTTCGAGTTGCTCACTTCAGTACCAAGAGCTGCTGTGGAACAGTTACCATACATGGGCAGAGAAGCTGTGAGGAGGGAGGGGGCGGGGAGCACGCTGCTGCAGCAGTTACATAACCACAAGGGGAGTGCTGCGAAGGGAAGGCGCTTTCTGCCTTCCTTACACGTACTAAATCCTAAATCTTCTAAAAGACACCTAACACGCACATCTGAGTTGCTGAAGTTAGGAGCGCAAATAGAATTAGACCCAGAACATCAGTTCAGTCTGCTGGGTTTATGGGCTGCTATTTTAAATAACTTTTGTTGGTGTCCTCAAGAAAAAGTTGTAGAAATGTATGTGCGGTAGGTTTCAGTAATAACAGAATAAATGTCATTTCCTTTTTCATTGACCATGAGTTATGAGTGTTGATCTGCAGACAGTCCCCAAACGAGCTGCATTCCAATAGTTGGTTTCTAAGTCAGTTGTTAGGCACTTGGGACATAGTTTCCCATAGAAACAATTTTAGAGCTGGTGGTTCAGATTTCCAGATATGGCCAAAGAAGCCCATGGACACGTGAGAAATTTAACCGCAGACCCTGACCACTATACAGAATAGTGTTTTACTATTATGTGTCCCCTCTTCTGGGATTCCTGTCTCACCTTCTCCTGTCCTGGAAGGAGTAGACAGTGTCCTGAATATAGATGCTGCTGGTTGGGAGGCCATGGTGAAGGGGAAGAGGAGAGACAGGGAAAGGAGGCTCCCCAGCGGCAAGGACTCCAGGGTGAGAGTGAGGTCTGGTGGAGCCCAGGCCCTGGGAGGCAGTGACACCTGTCATTGTATTTGAGAGCATATTTGGAGGTTCTAGCAAGGGAGTGCAGCTGCTTGTATACCCTTGACTGAAGACCAGTCCTCTCCGCTGGGGGGAAGGCAGTCCTTTTCCACCGAGCACACAGCTTCGGGAGGGATGCACATGGATTGGTGAGGGAGGGGGACACCCGCCCAGGCAGATCCTTGCAATCAACCTTGGTGATCAATAGGATGACAGATGTCTCAGCCAGATCGCCCTCACATCCACATCTGTGATTGCATTTGAATAGAATATTTTCTCCTGGCAAGAACTTCCAAAATGTTGTGAGTGATATAACCACCTCCCATTGAACACATACTCAGAGCTAGATCACAGCATTAATTGCTGTGTCTGTATTATTTCATTCCATTCTCCCAACTCAACATCTGTGAGGCCAATTGTTCTAACTGCATTTAAGAAAGTGGGCATGAAGGTGTAGGGATGTTAGTAGCTTGGCTAGATTCAAGCAGTTAGAGCCCACACCACTTGAACCCAAACTTGTTTGACTCCAAACCCACTACCCCACACTGTTTTCACATGAGCTGGCATTATCGCCAGAGGCCTCATGAAGATGCTGGACCTGAGCTGGACCCGGAAGAAATGGGCTTAGATACAGGGTATACCTGATGAATAGCTCAGATGAGCAAAATTTGCATGCTAATGATTCTAATTAAGAGACCAAACTAACTTGTTGATTTGTTTCATGTTACAAGAAATGGAAAATAAGATTGGGAAAGTGGTGGACAGATGCTGCAGAGACCTCTAGAATTTCTGCTATAACTTATCTTTTGAACAAGTAATTCAGAGTTTGAACTAAAGTTTATAGAAAGGAACAAAGAAAAAAATCCCCTCTCACATAGGTAACCACTGTTTATAAGTTTCCTGTACATTCTTTCATTTTTTGTGTGCATATATACAAGCAATTATAAATGTGTATATCCTATTTTCACCTTTATTAAGACTGGAGGCCCGATGCACGAAAGTCAGCGTGGGTAGTGTCCCTGAGCCTGGCCAGTGATCTGCCGGCCAGGCCTCCCTTCCCAGATGGTCAGTGCACGTAATAGTGAGCGATCGAACTCCCGGTCTCCTGGTCAAACTCCCACGGAGACAATTTGTATATTAGGCTTGTATATATATAGAAAGCATATGGCAGTAGAAACTTTGAATAGCAATAATTTATATATGTAAGTGCACATCAGCAGATGAATAGATTAGAAAACTGTGGTACATCTACACAATGGAATACTATGTTGCTGTAAAAAAGAAGGAATTCTTACCATTTGCAACAGCATGGCTGGAACTGGAGAGCATTTTGCTAAGTGAAATAAGCCAGTCAATGAAAGAAAAATACCACATGATCTCACTCATTTATGGATAATAAAGACCATTATAAACTGATCAACAAAAATAGATACAAAGGCAGAGCAGCATTGAACAGACTGTCAAACTACAGCGGGAAGGCCGGGGAGGGTGGAAGAGGGGCCAGAGATCAACTGAAGGACTTGTATGCATGCATATAAGCATAACCAATTGACACAAGATACTGGTGGGTAGGGGAGGCCAGGGGAAGGTCAAGGGGGAAAAAAAAGGAGATATATGTAATACTCTTTGTAATACTTTAAGCAATAAAACAAAATTAAAAAAATAAAAATAAAAAAATAAAAACACCACAATCCTATTCATAATAAAAAATAATTTATATATGTATATTTTTCTTACTATTTAAAATTGTTTACTTATTAAAATACAATGGTGTTTCCCAGAATGAATTTATTAAACAAATATCAAGAATTGGATTCCAAAATAGAAAGAATAATTTCCAAAGGAGACCTCATCCAGCATCAACTTTAAATCTATAGATCTAAACCCTAGAGTGTGAGTTTAGCTTGGTGAGGTGCACGCTCCTCTTCAGTGTTACCATAACACCATGTACACTCCTCTCCTTGGCTTTCATCATGGCTTTGTAATGCCTGTTCGTGTGGCTGCCTTATTTACTTGATTGAAACTCTTTGAGGCCAGGACTACAGAATTAATTTTTCTAGTATAATGCCCAGTAAATATGAGATTATTCAATGAACATTCAAATGAATTAATGAATGGCCCAGGCCAGTGTGACTCAGTTTGTTGGAGCGTTGTTCCGTACACTGAAAAGTCTTGGGTTCAATTCCAGATTACGGCACATACCTCAGTTGTAGGTTTAATCCTCAGTTGGGGTTTATATAGAAGGCAACCATTTGATGTTTCTCTCTCACAATGATGTTTCTCTCTCTCTCTCTCTCTCTCTCTCCTCTTTTCTCTCCTCCCTCCCTCCCCCTTCCTCTCTGTGAAATCAGTAACAACATATCCTCAGGTCTTTAAAAATATATATATTTGATGAATGGAGGACAAAGTATGTTGAATGGATATGAATAACATATTCCAAGGAATGACTTGAACAATTTAGCTGAATTCTAGGGCATCAGAATATAAAAGGAAGGAATGGTATTTTATTCTAGCTGGTAAATGTAGTTTGATGAAACACTGTAGGGATGTGTTAAGAAAGATCAGGCAATAGAAGGAGTGAAAACATTGGGGATGGGGTGAGGGGGTGAAGAGGAGAAAGATGAAGCAAAGGTCTTGAAGCAACCAGGAGGGAGCTGGATCCTGGGCAACAGGAGAGAGGTGGCTTAAACAGGAAATATGGGAACGAAAACAATTCTAGGAAGGAGGGCTAGGGAGTTGAGATTATGCTTGAAGGGCTCAACTTTTTTTTTTTTTTTAAATGGCTTTAAAAAGAGAAAATTGAGAAAAGTGAGGTTGAGTAGAGGGGCCTGGATGGCAAATGTTTTAAATAATTGTAGAGACTGAGAGGAAAAGCTGATTGAAAGTAAGGGCTGCCTTATAGCCTTCCTGGAAAAAGGCCAATTATAACTTTAAGTAAAAGCCTTGATAAGCAATGCTTGAGCGTCTATTTGAGGCAAGAGATTATGAAGTTGTAATTCTTTTGTGTCAAATACTATGTGAGGTGCTCTGGGCCTTCAGAGATGAAAAATCAACATGCCCTCACAAGGAACTTTTGTCTGGTAGGGAGAAAATCATCCGACCCTTCAAAATATATTTCATTCCAGTATTACTACCTACTCTTCAAATGGTCTTATTACAACATAGTTAACATTGCAATATAATGTGGCTGTCAGTGATTGTAAATGGTCTGTTCATATAGGAGGAAAGGTAAGCAACTTCTTAGATACTTTCAGTTATGGTTATGCAAAATAATTCTGATACCCAGGTACTCTCTTCCCTGAAGCTGTGCTACAGCAAATGTTGACACTGTCCCAAAAAGGAAGTTATCTTTCTGGATCCATTAAGGGAACTGTTGTTATTAAAAGTTAAATTTTACCTGTTAAAAATCAAACCAACAGGCCTGTAGATACAAACTAATTTTATTAGTGTACTTAAAGGCAAATATTTGTTTCCAGTTGACCTAAGAATCAAACCAAATCTGCTCAGATGGAAACTTGCTAAGCAAGTTAAACTCAGTCAGGTGTGGGTCCCCAGAGCTCACATAACACAGAAAACGCATGTAAGCAAGAAGTATGCTTAAACATGATAACACCACAACTGGACAGAAAAAAAAAATCAACATCTGTTCAGTTGAAGTGTATAAAAAGTTCTCATAGTTACTTTTCTAAATGTTATGAGAAACACGATGCCTTCCAAGTGCAGGCTTGCAAACGCACACACCCTTTCTGCTGCAGATCCGGTCTCCAGATTGGCATGGTACATTTTAGAGACGTTTCTCAGAAAGCATTTGGACTTATGAAAGCAATCTTTGGCCTAATGACAACTGAACAGTAATTATAAATTTTCCTTTTTATTAATAAATTCCAGCTAAAAGGCAGTTTTTACAAATCTGTTTTTGATAATAGATTCCCAGCTCATTTTATACAAATATTTTTTAAAAACTTATCTTTATTGTTGAAAGAATTACAGATATCCCCCTTTTCCCTCCATTAAGCCCCTCCACCCCACACCCCTCCTCCACCCATGGCCTTCACCACACTTTGTCTGTGTTATGTAAATCTTTTGAAGAAAATATTACTGAAAATCCATGGAAAAAGCTATTTAAAAAGTTCTCAAAGCTATTACCCTTCCTCTGCTTTTCTACAAAATTCAGCTGTTATATTTCTCATATTCTTCATGAACAGGGACTCTTTTGGGGGGAGAATGTCCAGGAATTCATCCTCAGAACTCCCCCAAATATGCAAACAGCTATGTTTGGAAATGTTCTTTGAAAATACTGTCTAAAATAACATGAAACTGGAAACAAACCAAATGTCCATCATCTTAGTATATCTTTATGAAGAAATAGTATATAACAAGTAAAACAATCTTTTTGAACAAAAGAAATTTTTCAAACTGTTAAATGAAAAACAAAATAGTGTTGATCCAGATGTACAAAAGGAGCTAATTTTGGTTTTCTTGTTTGAAATTATAATTGAATATCATTAGAGACCAGATAATCCCAATGATACATAAATTGTTTCAGAGCCAAGGAAGGAAAACTTCGATATCTTTTTAAAGAAGAAAGTATAATACTGATATCCAAATCTGTAAATATAGTACATAAAAAAATTATAGCCCTAGCTGGTTTGGCTCAATGGCTAGAGCATGGGCCTGTGGACTGAAGGGTCCCAGGTTTGATTCCGGCCAACTGCACATGCCTGGGTTGCAGGCTCGATCCCCAGGGGGGACGTGCAGAAGGCAGCCAATCAATGATTCTCTCTCATCATTGATGTTTCCATCTCTCTCCCTCTCCCTTACTCTCTGAAATCAATAAAAATTATATTTTAAAAAAATTATAGGCCAGCAGCACTTATGAATATTGATGCAAAAATCTACACTAATAAAAGAGGAAAATGGTAATTGGCGTACGGCGATACCGTTTTCATTGGCTAATCAGGGCTATATGCAAATTAACTGCCAACTAAGATTGGCAGTTAACTGCCAACAAGATGGCTGCTAATTTGCATATGTAGGCACAATGCAGGGAGGTGAAAGGGAAAGCAGGAAGAAGCCCCCTGCCACTGACAGTGATCTGAAACCCAGGGGGGAGCTAAGAGCTGGGGGGCAGGGTAAAGGCGGCCCTGGGGCCACCTTTGCCCTGCCCCCCAGCCATGATCGGAGAATCAGGTGCCTTTGCCGCCCTGGCCAGTGATAGCAGGAAGTAGGGGTGGAGCCAGCAATGGGAGCTGGGCACGGTGGAAGCTGGCAGTCCCGGGAGCTAGGGGTCCCTTGCCTGGGCCTAAAGCGAAGCCCACGATCGCGGCGCCCCCCGCTGCCACTGCAGGTCCCCGCTGCCTGGGCCGGACGCCTAGGCCAGAGGCGTTAGGCCTGGGCAGGGGCGGAGCCTGCAACCACGGGGAGCTGGGGGTCCCCTGCCCAGGCCTGACACCTCTGCCGGAGGCCTCAGGCCTGGTCAAGGGGCCAATCCGGTGATTGGTGATCAGAGGGTGATGAGGGTCAACTCCTCTGGCCAAGGCATCAGGCGTGGGTCGGGGGCGGAGCCGGGGATTGGGGGGATATGATGGTCCCCTTGCCTGGGCCTGAAGCCTGGGTCAGAGGCGTCAGGCTTGGGCGGGGGTGGAGCAAGCGATCAGAGGGAGATGGGGGTCCCCTGCCCAGGCATGATTCCTGGGCCAGAGGCCTCAGGCCTGGGCGGGGGCCAGAGCCAGTGATCGGGGGGAGATGGGGGTCCCCTGTCCAAGCCTGACACCTCTGGCGGAGGCGTCAGGCCTGGGCAAGGGGCCGATCAGGCGATCGGAGGGTGATGGGGGTCTACGCCTGAGGGCTCCCAGTATGTGAGAGGGGGCAGGCTGGGCTGAGGGACACTCTCCCCACCCCACCCCCCCCCCCCACACACACACACAGTGCACGAATTTCGTGCACCGGGCCCCTAGTTATAAATAAAATGTCAGCAAATAGACTCTAACATCACATTGAGAAAATAATTCACCATATCTAAGTAGGTTTTATGTCTGAAATTTATGGATGGCTGAGTGTTAGGAAATATATTAATAACATTCATCTTATTAATAGATTTAAGGAGAAAGATCATATGCTTATCTCCAGAGATGGCTGGAAAAGCCTATGAAAAATTCAACCATTCCTTATACAAATACTTGAGAAAATTGGACTAAATGACTACTTCCTTAACATTATAAGTTACATATTATAAAAATACAGGATTTTACTTAATGCAGAAATACTAAGAGCATTCCTACTAAGGTCAGAGACATGACAGAGATGTTCTCTATACTACAATTTTATGAGTGGCATTAGCCAATGCAATTAGATAAAAACCAATTATGAACATAAGAATTAGAAAAGAGAAATTTAAACTATAGTGTATTTGAAAATAGGATACCTGAAAACCCTCAGAGAATAAATTATAAAACAAATTTAAACAAAAACAATTTAACAAGATAGCAGGATTTAAAATTAATATGCAAAACCAATAGTCTTCAGATACATGTAATAACCAATTAGAAAATAAAATGAAAGAGAAAAATCCATTTATAATGGCAACAGAAAAGATAAAATACTTAAGAATATACTTAAGAAGTGTGAAATCTATGTGAAGCAAACTATAAAACTATTGGAAAAACCCAACAGTATGCTTGAGCAAATGGAATGACATTCCTTGTTCTTGAATAGGCTGTCTTATCATCAGACTATCAGTTCTTCCTATGTTCATTAAGAAATTTAATATAATCTCAATTTAAAAAACAGCACCAGTATTTTTTCCCTGGGATATGAAAAGTTGAACTTATAAGTTTGATCTTAAGTCAGTCTGTCAACTTGGAATGAAACTGGGACTTAAAAAAGAAAGCTATATGCTAGCATTGCTCTAAGAAATGAACCCATTACCATTGCTCCAGCCCCACTCACCTCTAGTTAATTTGCTGCATGTAGAAGGAGGACTTCGGGTAGCCACATCATCCAGTTCCCAAAAGAAGCTGAAAATCTAAATGTGTATGACATTTTACATGTGGATATGTTGCAACACAGTTTTTAAAAAAGATAGTTAAGGCAGAATAAAATGCCTCTTGTTGGTCCTATCTAGCCCACAGGTTGTCAGGTTTTGAAATTTTGGAGTCTGATAAACTTCTTCTGTAAAGGATCAAACAATAATATTTTAGGCTTTGTTGCAATATTCAGCCTATGTTGCAATATTCCTGTTTATTTTTACATCATTTAAAAAAGTAAAAAGACATTCTTAGCTCAAGGACTGTGAGATCAGGCCTTGAATTTGGCTGTCAAGGTGGCAGCTGGCAATCTTGGCAAATTCGCCTTGAGATTCAACTAGTACTTCCAAAGACAATCATATTACCTGACCTCTATCTCTCATAATCACTTTTTTAAAAAATCAAGCTGGAATAAGTAGTGTGTGTGTGTGTGTGTGTGTGTGTGTGTGTGTGTGTGTTTCATAATGCACTAACTTTTCCTCATATATTCCTAACTTATATTCAGGAAACATATCCTGAAAGGGAGTTTAGAAATAATTTTCCCCACTCTCTGTAACCACTCTTACCAAACTATGCTATATTAGCTGAAAACTGTTTTCTAAACTACTCCAATCATATTTTCAAAAGACAGTATTATCAGCTTTACAATTTAGACTTTTCTGTTCAAGATTAGGGTGGTTCTGGTTTCTTGGCTGCCAGATATACTCATTTCCTTTTCTAATCCCTTAAAGAAAATCATGTTGGATAAAGTAAAGGATAATAGCATCTATTTCTGAAACAGGCCAAGAACTTTGTAATCCCATTAGATTAATGATGTGGCAAAAGGCAGAGGGAAAAGTCATTCCAATTCTTCCTTATGAATTGCTTTGGTCCTAGCCCAACTTCAGAAGGGACATTTCAGTGATCTGATCTGGCCGTGAACAACTGTGAAACTAACTAGAAGACTATAAAATCTTTCCTAGAATCATTTAAAAATAGAATTGTGAGATTTAAAAATAACTACATGTGAAGGTTGATAAGGTATCTTTTAAACTTCACAATTCACTGAAAAGATATGAGGAGTACCAATTATGACATTATTTACTGAATCAAATTTGATCCTGGATCACTAGTAATTTGACTGTAGGTCCAACGAAATGTACTCAGTCTTTAGATCAATAACAAAACCAACCCAGGACAACAGATTATCTAGTGCTTGGCTGGACTAATGCCCCTAGACTTCTTGACTAGTATCTCTAATTTCAGGGAAGAGCAAACCCAAAAGCAACTCTGAAAGATTAAGAGTGAAGTGCTGGAGTAGGCAAACCAACTAACTGTTAAGTAACAGAGTGAGCCAGCTGTTAAACAGCCATTAATAAAGATTAAATCACATTTAAAAAATATTAAATTACAGAAACTAAAATGAATTATATTAATGAATTATATTATATTAAAAACAATGGAACTAAAATTAAAAATGTACCTATTTTACATTTTACCATTGCCTTTGCTCTTGAGATTATTTATAGCTAATGTACCTGTATTGCAGAAAAAAATGTATATAATGGTGTGCTACTGGGCATCTTTTACCCACTCTGCACTGTCATCACATTGATAATTGGAAATTGGCTATGCTGGGATTATTTATATCACATAAATAGGCAGAAACTACTATAAATAAGGCCCTGTCCCCACTTTTTAAGGAGTAATTTAAACATTTCCCAGGACACTACTGGCTTAGGAGGGAACCACAGCCTCTCATTAGCTCATGTACAGACCTCATCTCATCATTCATGCTACCCCCAGAAGATAGACTCAATTAAAAAAAAATGTTGCTGAAACAGAATCTCTTAGGAATCATTACAAATGGTTTCCTTTTGAACATACATACCTTCTCTCTAAACAAGAGAACATATCTACACTAATAAAAGAGAAACATGGTAATTGGCGTACGACCACTACCCTTTTATTGGCTAATCAGCGAGATATGCAAATTAACTGTCAGCCAAGATGGCGGCCGGCAGCCAGGCAGCTTGAAACTAACATGAGGCTTGCTTGCCTCAGTGACAGAGGATCGTTGGAGGAAACCAACGCTCCCCGCCTGCGGTTACAGGCCTCTGAGTGGGCAGTTTAAGAAACATTGTAACAAATACCGCTGGACTTCAGCCAGCAGATTCGCAACACTGTAAGCAAAGGCCAGAAACCTACTTTCAGCAGGGGAGGCCTAAGAGCTGGAGCCAAGCCTCAAGGTAAAGCTGGCCCAGAATAAAAAAAGAAAAGAAAAAAAGGAGCGGTTGGGAACTTCAGTCACTCCCAGCCTGAAAACAGCCCTCAGCCCCTCACCCAGACTGGCCAGGCACCCCAGTGGGGACCCCCACCCTGATCCAGGACACCCTTCAGGGCAAACCAGCCGGCCCCACCCATGCACCAGGCCTCTATCCTATATAGTAAAAGGCTAATATGCCTCCGGGCACCAGGATCAGCGTGACAGGGGGCAGCGCCCAAACCCCCTGATCGCCCTGTGGCTCTGTGTGTGACAGGGGGCGGGGCCCCAACCCCCTGAGCAGCCCTGCTCTGTGCCTGATACGGGGGAGCTCCCCAACCCCCTCCTCCCCCATGGGCCCTGCTCTGTGTGTGACGGGGTAGAGCCATAACCTCCCCATCGGCCCTGCCCTGAGTGTGAGAGTGGCGGCGCCCCAACCCCCTGATCGGCCCTGCTCTGTGTGTGACGGGGGCAGCGCCCCAACCCCCTGATTGGCCCTGCTCTGTGCGTGACAGGGGGTGGAGCCGCAACCTCCCCATCGACCCTGCCTTGAGTGTGACAGGGGACGGTGCCCCAACCCCCCAATTAGCCTTACCCTGAGCGTGACTGAGGGTGGCATCACAACCTCCCAATCTGCCCTGCTCTGTGCATGATGGGGCGGTGCCCCAACTCCCCAATCGGCCCTGCTCTGAGCCCGACCAGGGGCTGCACCTAGGGATTGGGCCTGTCCTCTGCCACCCGGGAGCAGGCCTAAGCCAGCAGGTCGTTATCTCCTGAGGGGTCCCAGACTGCGAGAGGGCACAGGCCAGGCTGAGGGACCCCCCCTTCTCCCCGAGTGCACAAATTTTTGTGCACCGGGCCTCTAGTCCTATATAATAAAAGCCTAATATGCTAAGTGTCTGGTTGACCAGTCAGCCATTCAACCAATCAAAGCATATATGCTAATGATATGCTAAGGCTGCTGAACCACTCACTATGACATGCACTGACCACCAGGGGGCAGATGCTCAGACTGGTAAGTTAGCTTGCTGTTGGAGTCCAGCTGATCAGGACTGAGTGAGAAGAACTGGACATGCCCTGGAGCCCTCCCGCGGTCCCTCCCCAGCTGGCCAACCTCCCGCATGTCTCCCTACCCTGATCATGCACCGGTGGGGTCCCTCGGCCTGGCCTGTGCCCTCTTGCAATCTGGGACCCCTTGGAGGATGTCAGAGAGCCAGTTTTGGCTGATCCCACAGGCCAGGCCGAGGGGCCCACTGGTGCATGAATTAATGCACCGGTCCTCTAGTTTTCTAATAAACAGTAAGCAAACTGGGTCTGAGAAATTTTTGAATTCCCACAGTTAATGTTTTATGGGAAGGATTATGATGGGTTATTTTTATTTTTTGTCCTTTGTCCCTTACATCAAATACTTTCTCCTTTGGAGCTGTTGCCCTAAGACAACATAAACTGGCCTCAAGAACAAAGATGGACCAATTGGGTCCCCCTCACCTCCAGGAAATGATTAAGTAGGCTCATGCAATACAAAGGCCAGATTCACTACAAATGGCTTAAATGCCATTTGGGTCATTTCAGACATATGGAGTATCTCATTCAAGTTACTTGAAAGAATATAAAAATTGGAACAGTGTGAAAAAAAAATTAAGGCATAGATGAATTATGATTTTTTTGTTCATCTGTTTATCTTGGAGTGACTGCAAATACTCTAAATGCCTAAGCTGAACTGGAAAAAGCTATATACACAGGACATATGTGATTTTTAACCTGCTTCTTAGGTAGCTGGAAAAAATAACATCACCAAACTATATCATCTTACAAAATGTGCAGAAATCAGGACAAAGGGCCACGTGCTTGTTCTTTACAATGGAAAGGCACCAAACATTCAAAAGAAAGTAGTTTTCATATCTGAGAAATTGCTACATAACTCTAAGTTTGAGGAAGAGCAACTTTCTGTATTTTTTTTCTCTTGTGGGAATTTGCAAATATGATGCAGTATATTGAGAATTCATCACACACATTTTCCACTAAATACTGAGAAATACTAAAGCAGCAACTAGAGTTTTATAGTTATTTCCAAGCGTTTATGTGAGTGCATGTGTATAATAGAGCCTTCGAAAGTACCCTTAGTTCTTAATATTTAATAATTGAATGGAACTATAAAATGGTATCAAGTCATAATGGCTTCTGACCTCAAAAAAATTCTCTGTAGACCTAACTTAGGGAGCTGGCCTACTTTGACGAGCACTGTGGGGATATGGCTACCATCCTGCTTTCCATCAAACAAAAAGTGTGAAAAACATCTACACCTTATACTTTATTTAAAATTAACAGAATGATCATCACAATTACCGGTAAATGACAATTCTGTACACTTGGTTGGATAACATAAATAATTTACATATTCACAAGCACATAGATCCTTTACCAACATCAGACATTTTAGTCTATGTAGTCAAAGTCTTCTGGAATTCCAAAATTTTTATCAATTTTATTTTCTTCAAGTCCAAATTTTCTTTTGGCCCAAGATTTTATTGCAAATATGTTATCTAGAAAGAAAATAAGAAACATTTTGAGAATTCAAAACACCATCATAAAACATTTCATTTATAATTCTATCCATTGTTTTTACTTACAGAAGTTTCTGTATTTTCAAGAGTAATGGCATAATGGCAAATTAATTTCAGAAGAAAATATTTGGTGAGTATTTTGAATAAACAGATCTCATATTTAAAAACTCCGTAAATTGGGTGCCACTGAAGAATAATCCAAAGGATTAGGAATGGACTTAGGAATAATCCAAAGACAGGGAACAGCTGGCGGTGCCTCTTCCACGTCACAGCGGAGGTCAGGACTCTGTCACCTTGCGAATTAGAGCTGCTCCTGTTCCCAAAGGGAACACATTCTCTCCAGACCCTTTTTCCTCCCTGACAGAAAGTAATGGCTTCCAGGCAGCCAGGCCATGTAAGGGAGAGGGGTGAGGAGAGAAAGGGGTTTCTAAAGGATAAGATAGGAATAGATGTATCCTTAGTGTCCTCTAGGGGAATTTTAATGCATTTTACCACTGAAAAAGTATAATATGTACTTAAAGGAATTTATCCAAAGGAAATAAGACAAATTGTGTACAGAGATGTATGGTCAAATCTTCATCCAAGTATAATAAAAGAAAAAATAAATAAAAGCAACCTTAATGTCTAATCACTTGGAAGGCTGTCTTTGCATAGGCTGTACCAACGTGCTCACTGTGGTTACACTTAGGAATAGGAATGATGGTGAGTTTTCTTTTTTTAATTTTACAAATTTTCTTTAATGTACATATACCACCTTTATTATGAATATGTATTATAAATAAAGAAAAATAATGGTAAAAGTGTTCTAGTTCAGAATCCTATATAATAAAAGCCTAATATACTAAGTGTCCAGTCGTCCATTCAACCAATCAAAGCATAATATGCTGATGATATGCTAATGACGCTATGATGTGCACTGACCACCAGGGGGCAGACAGTCAACCAGTAGACCAGTTGCTATGATGTGCACTGATCACCAGGGGGAAGACGCTCTGACCTATAGGTTAGCTTGCTGCTGGGGTCCAGCTGATCGGGACTGAGCGAGATGGCCGGACACACCCTGGAGTCCTCCTGCGGTCCCTCCCCGGCTGGCCAACCTCCCGCGTCCCTCCCCGGCTCCGATTGTGCCCCAGTGGGGTCCCTCGGCCTGGCCTGTGCCCTCTCGCAATCCAGGACCTCTCGGGGAATGTCAGAGAGCCAGTTTTGGACTGATCCCACAGGCCAGGCCGAGGGACCCCACTGATGCATGAATTCGTGCACTGGGCCTCTAGTATTCGATAAATATTAAGCACTGTATTAGCAGTGATAATGAAGTAAAAGTATTAAAACAGGTTCTTTTGGAGTGTTATGTCACCTTCCCCCAATTCATATGCTGTAGTCCTAATCCCCAGTCCCTCAGAATATTTGGAAACTTGACACCCCCCTCCCCCTTTTTTCTTACTTATTTTCAAATCAATGGAGTGAAGGACACATTTTGGTGAAAAGGGTCAAAAGGTCTGTGAATTGATCTTCAAAGATGTGATTAAGTTAAAAAGAGCCTATTAGGACAGCCCTAATCCAATCTGACTGGTGTTCTTATATGAAGAGGAAATATAGACACACTGAGCCCTGACCAGTTTGGCTCAGTGGATAGAGCGTCGGTCTACGGACTCAAAGGTCCCAGGTTTGATTCCAGTCAAGGGCATGTACCTTGGTTGCAGGCACATACCCAGTAGGGGGTGTGCAGGAGGCAGCTGATCAATGTTTCTCTCTCATCGATGTTTCTAACTCTCTATCCCTCTTCCTTCCTCTCTGTAAAACTCAATAAAACATATTTAAAAAAAAAAACATGGACACACTGAGACAAGAACAGCAAGACCATGAGGGGACACACGAGAAAGTGCCATTTACAAACCAAGGCCTTAAAAGAAACCAAACTTGCTGACACCTTGATTTTGAACTTCCAGCCTCCAGAATTGTGAGAAAACAGATTATCTTTTGTTTAAGCCATACCCAGTCTGAAGTATTTTGTTATGGTATCATTAGCAAAATAAAATATAGTGTTGGATCACTTTAAAAAATATTGTTTTAAGGAGTTTAATTCCAAGGATACCAACACACATAGAGGGAAGACTGTGAGAAGACACAGTGAGAAGGTGGTTGTCTACAAGGCAGGAGAAAGGCCTCAGAAGGAACCAACCCTACTGATACCTTGATCTTGACTTCCAACCTCCAGGACTGTGGAAAAATAAATTTCTGCTTTTTAAGCCATCCAGATTGGGGATTGCGGCAGAAAACAGATGGCACAACCAAATGAATTAAGTGGAGAGTGTAGGCAAGGATGAAAAAATCCTACAAGAGATGGTGAAGCAGCCTGGGCTAAGCAAGAGCAAGATGTTTCTACTCCCAAGAAGAAAAGGCAAGGAAAAGTGATCCTGAACCTGGAGCTCTTTACCTGGAAGGGCTATGTTAATGGCTGTGATGCAGAGGAGCACAGTTATTTCCAACCCACTGCATGACACAGTTAGAGAAAGCTACTCCAGGATATGATCCACACAAATGAAGGAGTAAATCTAAGAAAGACATAAGATACAGAAAGTGGGAAATCAGGGAATCCAACATAGGGGAGAGGCAAGCAATCCCAGGATGATGGTGAAAGGAAATTCTAGGATGACAGCTGTGTACTAGCCACAGAGGCAAGAAGACCAGACAGGACAAGACAGGAACAATTTCTTCAAGAAGATGGAGAAGCCCTGGCTGGTGTGCTCAGTTGGCTGGAGCATTGTTTCGTACAAAAAAAGGTCTTGGGTTTGATTCGTGGTCAGGAAATCAAACCTGAGACCTTGTGTATGGAAGGCCAACCCATCAATGTTTCTCTCTCTCTCCCTCTCCCTTCCCCTCTAAAATCAATAAAAACATATCCTTGGGTGAGGATTGAAAAAAAGAAGATGGATGAAAATGATGCATAACTGCTATGTGTGAAGATATAAAGAAGATATTCATCTAGTAGAGTTTTTGATTGAATTAGCAATAAGTACATGGAAACCTATGTAAACAAAGTCAACTATTAACTCAAAGTCAACTATTAACTATTATAGGGTAAGAATAATACATTTAGCTATGCACAGCATTACATAATCTTCATAATGTAAACATGCTTAATCATAATCAATAATGCAAACACTGAATTACAATAATTATGCTGAAAAAAGTAGCAAGGAAGGAAATATGTAATAGTTGAGATGCAGAATAGCAAAGCTTTACATTAGGAATTACAGAATTGCCTAAAATTGAAAAATCAAGCAAAAGCAATATATGAATGTTACTTGGAGATATGATTATAAATAAACCAAAAAAAAAAAAAAATCAGCTAAAAGAGTTGAAAGGGCTTGCTCTGGAGACAGGAAATGGGAAGAGATCAAGGTAGTGGTGTTTTTCATTTAGAAAAAAATTGTATATTAAATTTAGCTCATAAAAATTCAATGTATATCATTTATCTATATATATAAAAGCCAAGCGACCGGAACGACAGAACAACTGTTTGCTATGACGCGCACTGTGGCAGCCAACCAGTCCAATCGAGACCCTGATCGGCCCACTCCAACTGCCCATAGTCCCTCCCCTGATTGGCCCCCCCCAACCTCCCATGGCCCCTCCCCAACTCGCCTTACCCCCAACTGTCCCCCCCAATAGGGGGCGGGGCTAGCCAGCCAACCTCCCGCATCCCCTCCCCTCCTGCCTGCCTGGCCCCGATCGATCCCCATCAGGGCGGGCTGGCTGGACCCCACCTGTGCACAAATTTGTGCACCGGGCCTCTAGTATTAAATGATATAATGACAAGACAGATGACAGTTTTCCATACAGTACATTACATTCATGCTAAAGATAACAATACTTCCTCTACTATAAATGCTACTTGATCAGTTTAAAACACATTATTTACTATGCTTGGAATATTTGAGCATACTTAACAAAAGAAGAAATTATAAAACAAAAACAAAAGAAGTTTAATTCTAGGTATAAAATAAGATTAACTTAATGTTTAAAATAAAGTTCATTTCTAAGGTGAATACTAACACATCAAATAGAATAATGTTTAAAAATATCCTCATTTCTTTCAACTAAAGTGTTAAAGAATATCAATAGATATTAAATAAATTTTTACTTTTTAAAAAAATCTAAAACAAATTTTACTTTTTATATGGACCTTGGAGAGAATATGAAATACTAATAGCATTAGGTACTCCAGAATGATGTTTAGTTTCACTAGTGTCTGCATAGCCAAATACTTACAGAGGGCCCGCTGCTACATGAGACAGTCATTAAGTGTATTACAGGAATTCCAGAACATAAAGAACCTATGCCTTCAAACTGACACAATAGAGAGAAAAATCAATTTACTACTGAACAATTTCAAAGTGGTATGTATGTTAGAAAAGATCAAGTGTTATGTGGACAGTGTTCAGAATAAGGCTCCAAGAGCACAGAATGACTTCCATGAAATGAGAGAACAGATGCAGGTTTGGAAGCAGGAAGTCTGGAGAAATGGACTTCAACTCTAGGTCAGAGAAAAGAAAATGAGACCACAGGAAGGCTATAACCTCTGCAAAAGGAGTTCCTAAGTCCCCTGAGGGCAAATCATTTTATTATAAACCCTCTAAGATGAAAAACAAACAGAACATCAAGTAAAAGCTTCTCCACAACAATGCTTAATGGACCAATTCAAAAAGACTCGATTAAACAAGTTCTCAAGCTGCTGATTCTGCCTTCAAGACAATGTTACCCACCATCCTGATAGTTCATTCCCTGTCAAATAATTTCCCTATTATGTGGAAATTTTTATAAATGGCTAAAAAACAGTGTTGTTATTTTTTTAAAAAAAGAAACAGCCTTATTAAGACTGGTAGAATTCCTGTTAATCAATAGGGTGGCATATCCAAGATAGGCACAGGAATAGGATGGGCAATATCACATGCACCACATCTATCCCCCCTCACTCATTAAGATGCCTCTCATACTAAGTCATCGAAACTCCACTATCTGAATTATTAAATGAGCTGTTAAATGATATAACTTATTAAATTGCATTGAAGTGTATTTAGTGCCATAAAATATTTTAGGGAAAAGGTAGATTTACAGCTGTCCATATGGAAAACAATCCTATATAATAAAAGAGGGACATGCAAATTAACCATCCCTCTGTTACGATCAAGCCACGCTCACAAGCCAATCAGGAGCGAGTATGCAAATTAACCCAACTAAGATGGTGGCAGGCAGGAGCTGGAGCAAGCAGGAGGCTTGGTTTGCCCCTGACGATGGAGGAAGCCAAGCTTCCCGCCTGCCTTGGCTGGCCTTGGGCTCTGCTCAAGGCTACAAAGTTTCAATTATAGAAGATAAATAAATCCCAGATACCTGCTTCCAGCCCAAAAGGAGAGGTTGGGAGCTTGGGTCGCCGGGGGGTGTGGCCAGCCTGAAAATGGCCATTAGCCTCTCACCCAGGCTGGTCAGGCATCCCAGCGTGACACCCACCCTGATCTGGGACACCCTTCAGGGCAAACCAGCCGGCCCCCTCCCATGCACCTGGCCTCTATCCTATATAATAAAAGGGTAGTATGCAAACTGACCCTACCAGCAGAATGACTGGTCACTATGACACACACTGACCACCAGGGGGCAGACGCTCAATGCAGGAGCTGCCCCCCGGTGGTCAGTGCACTCCCACAGGGGGAGCTCTGCTCAGCCACAAGCCAGGCTGATGGCTGCCAGCACAGCGGTGGTGGTGGGAGCCTCTCCCGCCTCCTCAGCAACGCTAAGGATGTCCGACTGCAGCTTAGGTCTGCTCCTCGTTGGCAAGTGGACATCCCCCGAGGGCTCCCAGGCTGCCTGACTGCCAACTTAGGCCCGATCCCCTGGGGAGTGGGCCTCCGCCAGCAGGTGGACATACCCCAAGGGTTCCCAGACTGCAAGAGGGCACAGGCTGGGCTGAGGGAACCCCCCACCCCCGAGTGCACAAATTTTTGTGCACCGGGCCTCTAGTAAAATAATAAATACTAGTACACGAATACACTCTGTGTTTTACATATTCACAACAGTAAACCCAGTTTTGCCCCAACCTGTATATTTCAGGGACTTTTTTATGTAAAAAGAAGCCAAACATCTATAATAATAAAAGCATAATATGCTAATTACACCGAACAACCTTCTGGACATCATTCCAGATGAAGCCGCAGTGGTGGGGGCTGAAGCAGAGGCGATTAGGGGCGATCAGGCAAGCAGTTAGGGGTGATCAGGCAGGCAGGCGAGTGGTTAGGGGCGATGAGGCAGGCAGGCAGAGTGGTGAGGGGTCATCAGGCAGGCAGGTGAGCGGTTATGGACAATGAGGCAGGCAGGCAGAGCAGGTTAGGGACAATCAGGCAGGCAGGCAAGCAGTTAGGGGTGATCAGGCAGGCAGGCGAGTGGTTAGGGGCAATCAGGCAGGCAGGTAGAATGGTTAGGGGCAATCAGGCAGGCAGGCAGAGTGGTGAGGGGCCATTAGGCAGGCAGGTGAGTGGTTATGGACGATGAGGCAGGCAGGCAGAGGGGCTAGAGCGATAATGCAGGCAGGCAGAGTGGTTAGGGGCAATCAGGCAGGCAGGTGAGTGGTTAGGGGCAATCAGGCAGGCAGGTAGAGTGGTTAGGGGCGATCAGGCAGGCAGACAGGCAGGCAAGTGGTTAGGAGCCAGCGGTCCTGGATTGCGAGAGGGATGTCCAACTGCCAGTTTAGGCCTGATACGGCAGTCAGACATCCCCTGAGGGTTCCCGGATTGTGGGAGGGTGCATGACCAGCTGAGGGACCCATGCCCCCCATGCACGAATTTTGTGCACGAGGCCTCTAGTTAACTAATAATTACATAACACTCTTTAGTTATAAGTATTACTGATATTTTCTTTTGGTTTTGAAGACTGAGAGATTTTCAGAAGTGTAATTGTTTTAACTCCATGATCTTTTCATAATACTTTTATGTTGGAAGGAGCAAGTTATAACCTCAAGTGGAAATAGGGTTCTTAACGGCTGTTCCTGCTGCTGTAAAAATATATTCCTTCCTATATGATTTAAAAGTGCCAGGTTCTTTCTCAGGTAAGGGCATAGGGGGAAAAGTTGTTGAAAAATTTTTTAATTATAATTTTGGACGTTTATGATCAATGGGAAAACATAAAAGCATTTTTTAAGAGGAGAAGGGAAAAGGGGAGTATTAATCCATGTGTCTAATGTTGTACTAAGTGGCTTACCAATTATCTTATTTAATCCTTCCAAAATGTGAGGTAGATACCGTCCACATTGAACAGATGAGAAAGCAGGTCTGAGAAGTTCAATTAAGTCACAGAGCAAATAAGGAACACACTTGGATTCCTTTCAGAGTCAAGTTCTTCTTACCCTTTACGCAGGCTGCCTGTTCCTACTTTTTGCTGAGAACTATTGGGGGAAATCACTTTGTGACTCTTATTTTTTAAAAATATATTTTTATTGATTTCAGAGAGGAAGGGAGAGAGAAACATTCATCAGCTGCTTCCTGCACAACACTTACTGGGTATCAAGCCCACAACCTGGGCATGTGCCCTTGACTGGAATTGAACCTGGAACCCTTTAGTCCGCAGGCTGACACTTTATCCACTGTGCCAAACCAGCTAGGGTTTATCTTATTTTTAACCTAAAAATCCACTTACTAGTTTTTCTCACTCAAAATCTTGTATTTCACAAATCCATATGATAGTACTGTTTATTACTTTAGACTTTATTGAACACATAATTCATTATTCTCTTTTTAAAAAATATTTTTATTGATATATATATTTTTTTTAGAGAGAGCGAGAAACACTGATCAGCTGCCTCCTGCATGCCCCCTATCGGGGATCGAGCCTGCAACCCAGGCATGTGTCCTAACTGGGTGGGACTCGAACCCCACACCTCTTGGTGCATGGGACAATGCCCAACCAACTGTGCCACACGGGCCAGGGCGCATTATTCTCTTTTCTTTAATATTAGTTTGCTGGTTTACCTTTCTGTTTTTACCACGAAAGCATTACATTATTTAGCAAATAGCTTCATAATAAATAAGATTGCAATTTTATAGGAACCAAAGGCCAATTACATTGACTCTATCAATCTACTTAATTCTAAAATAGACAAGAAAAAATGATTCTACTTTTTAAGAAATACAGAGGCCTGGACACAGAGTCAGAGAAACTTGGCTCAAATCTCCTTCTTCCAGCGACTGACTTAATCACCTTTGACTTTAAGCTCTCTGATCTCTGCATTAACACAATCTTATCCATCCTCCCCCACAGAAACAAAATGAGGATGAGTAATACATGTGAAGGCATTATAAACTTTTGCCACGATGGAAGAGTTCAATTACCATTAATGTATAATTAAATACTGAAAAAACAGTGCATTTTTCAGACAAGTTTTAACAATACTAATCATACTTGTATATAATTCACAGCAATTATAATTTTTAAACTTTCTTCTAAACTTCAAGACACACAGATAATACCGTAATAATTCCCATTTCTTAGAATATCTCTGGTGTAGACCAGAGGATAGATCCACTGGCAAATGGGTTAATGAGGCATTTACAGGAGGGCAGGGATACAGAGAAGACAGTATCACATAGGGAATAAGAGCTTGGACTCTGAATTCAGAAAAGCTGGATTCTGATTCCTGTTCTACTGCCTAGCACCTGTGTGGCCATGGACTCCTGGTGGTCTCTGTTTCATCTCCAAAATTAGGGATAATAATCCTATCTACCTCACAAAATTGTTGTAGAGATAAAATGAGAATGCACCACAGACCTCTTTATAATGTCTGGCTTAAAATCAGAACTCACCAAATGTTAGCTGTTATTATTATTAGCAAGAAGAAAAATCTTTAGGATTCCACAAAACTCTTAAAGTTCTATGAAGGTTAAGTGATTAGCCTAAGTGACTTATCTGAGAAAAATCACACAAAAGTTAAACTGGAAGCAATCATTGGTTTTTTAAAAATATCTTATACTTTACAAAATGACTCATAAAAAGATTAAAACCTTAAATAACTAAAATGATTTAATATATAAAAACCTGCTTAATGCATTTCCAAAAACGTCTTTCCTTGAACAAAACTAGATACAATAGTTTCTGTATTTCACATCATAGTTAAGTGTGGAAGAAGTTTATAGTTTAGCAGTGCCATTATAATACATACCAGTCCATCTGTTAGCAGCGTCTTTGGCTACATTATTTGCTTGACCTGAAAAAAACAGAAAAAAAAAATATATACACGCACACACACACAAACACACACAATAAATGCAGTAGGTCCTCAAGTTACCTCTTTTTGCCATAAGTCGGAACCCACCCACATAAGCACCTACATCACTCACATGGAGCACATACACAGCAGTAATGAAGTGAAACAGTAAAAAAAAATTTAAAAGAAAGATAACAATTCCTGACCTTTACTTGTGGCAAATAAATAATAAAAAACATAAAGCACATATATACATACTTCAAAATGATCGAACTTCTCTTCTATAAATAAATGGGAGATGGCGACGTAACCACGAAACGATGTACGTGAAATCCGACGTAATAGGACTGTCTGTATTGGTTTCATTGATCTCCTCTTGTTTTTCAACTATCTATTACTTTTATTTCTACTCTATTCATTATATTTCCTTCTGCTTGCCTTAGGTTTAGAGGGTTCTTCTTTTTCCAGTTTCTTAAGGTGGAAGACTAGGTTATTGATTCAAAAGTTTTCTCCAGGCATTAAATGTTAATCAATTTTTTAAAAAAGAGAAATATTTGGAAAACAATAGATAATAAAAGAAAAAAGTAAGACGTTAGTAAATTTCCACAGAGCGATGCCTTCACTGCATCCCAGTGTGTGCTGGGCATGTTGAAACCCTCAGGCAATTTACAACTCTGCCATAGCTTTCACTTCCTGCTTGCACAGTGTCCAGAAAGGTCAGCTGGAGGTGGGAGATTAGGAACTTCTCAGGTCTTTCCTGAGAATGTGCACAGGCCTATGCATGTATGTGGGCTTCTAGATTTCCTGGAATATGCTGATTTTTAAGGCACCAACGGACATATCTTTCAGCTTCTCCTTTTAAGCTTTCTGGTTAGTCTACTGTTTGCCTTATTATTTTAGACAATCACTTCCCAGGGAGAGGCTGTTAACACGTGACATATTCCAATCCAGGTCAAATAAAGACATTCATTCCTATTGGTGGCTTTTCAGGGAACCACCAGACATAAAATAATGACAATTCTTTGGGAATGAGGGACTTAAAGATTATAGCTATTATCAACAGAAAAACTGTTTCAAAATAAGCCATGAGAGACTTCAAGATAAGCCTAATTGTTGTGATATAATACTGTAGCCATTAAGAACCAAATCTATTAAAATCAATTTGTGAAACTCATAAATCTTAATCCAGCATATTATATTCTGCAATAACATGTTAGCAGCCAAAATACTATAAAATCCTTCATTATCAAAAAGCACATTTTACAATAATCTCATTGGGAAGGGAACTTGGGGTAAGCAGAGGTTAAAGTCTAAAGAAGTTTTCTAGATTTAGGGATAAGGAGATCATTGCCATTTACAATTTATATATTTAAATTTCTTGAATCTGTGGGTTATAGTTTCCATCAAATTTGAGGAAAAAAAAATTAGCCTTTATTTGATAATATTTCTTCAGATATATTTCTGACCTGGAAACCCCTGCTGTTCCCCAGCATGCACTCCTTTGGGACGGCAATTACAAATATATTAGGTCACTTGAGGTTGTCCTACAGCTCATAAATGCTTTTTTCATTAAAAAAAATGTTTTTTCTGAGTTTCATTTTGGATCATTTCTACTGCTATGTCTTCAAATACACTAATCCTTTCACAAAGTTTAATATGCTGTCATTCCAATTCAGAAGTATTTATCTCCACAAGTTTGACTTGGATCTTTTTTATATCTTTCATGTTCCTACTTAACTTTTTGAATATATAGATTACTTTTAAAATAAGTTTATGGTCTTCTAATTTTATCATCTGTGTCAGTTCTGGGTTAGTTTTGATTAATGGTTTATTCTTCTCATTAAGGATCATGTTTTCCTATTTCTTTGCATGACTGGTAATCTTTCATTGTATGCCATACGTTATGAATTTTATTATTTTGGGTGCTAGATATTTTTGTCCTCCTATAAATATTCTTGAACTTGTTCTATAATGCCAAAAGTTACTTTGAAACACTTTGATGCTTTCAAGACTTGCTCTTATGATTTGTTAGATAGGCTGAGAGCAGTCAAGACCTTCTTGAGTACTCTACCCAATGCCTTGTGAATTATACATTTTTCTAGTCTGACCGGTAAGAGTTGGCACTATACTTAGTCCTATGTGGGTGCCTGGCACTGTTCCTTCTAATCCTCTGAGACTGTTCTTTCCTCAGCTTTGGGCAGTGTCCTCAATTGCATGAACTAAGTACTCGAGAGAAACAGTCTATAGATATCTAGGGCTCTCTTTCTATGTAACTCTCTCCTCTCTAGTATGCTGGCCTAGATCAGCTCTAGCTATGTGATCTCCCTCATTCTCAATTCCTTCTCCTCCTTAAGGGAGTCTGCAGGACTCTGCCCAGGTTCTCCTTCCTTGTGCCACAGCCAGGAAACTCTCAACAAAATAAGGTGGAACAACCATAAGGCTTTGCTCTAATAACTACTGTCTTTTGTTGTCTGATATCAAGTATCTTGAAAACCATTATTTCATATATTGTTGTTTCAGGTGGGAGGATAATCCAAGTTCATCACTATCTTGGCTGGAAGTGGAAGTGCCACATTTGAATAAAGTTTTATTTGCTAGCTGAATTTTAAAAGCAGAGAAATTATGCATTTCTCTATAAAACTATAAACTAAAATTAGACTAAAAAATTATGTTTACAGGCATGTAGGCTTTGAGAGTTTCTCCCCCTTCAGGTTGTAGTTTGGTAGCTCTCTACAAAAAAGATAACTTACCTTGACATCTAAAATATATTTATGGAATAATGTAATTATCCTGCTTATCTACTGCCTATTAAATATGTGTAATTCTCTATAATTAACATATTCTATAGAAACAAATAATATTTTTAATGGAGGAAACGAATAGCATAAAGCCAGGAAGGAAAGACTTATCCTCTCATTCCCCTATTAAGATCAGAAACGTACAGTGTGAAAATGTAAAAAATGGACACAAATCCTACAAATTCCACTGGATCCAAATATAGATCCATCTGATGTGGCTACATAAATATTAAAAGATAATCTAGGTCTGATGTTGATGAAGAACGATAAAGTCTCTTTAACTCACTCTAAAACAGAAAACTTTTTCTTCTTCAATTAGACCTCACACCCATAATACTCATTCACACTGCTTTCCGTGGGTTGAAACACAAATTACTAAGCTTTTAAATGTAAGGGTTAAGAAGGAAAGCAGAATTCAGGCAACCAGTATAAACTTCCTCCTCAACTATGCTTTCTACTGTCCAGAAAATCCATCATCCTCTGTATACCCTGAAACATCATGTTTTAGTTTTCTTTTTAAGAGGTGATGTACTTGCCAAAATTGCTGCTTGATTCAGAGGTACAAGGAATGGTAGCCTCTGAAATTACAATACCTGAAATAAAAGTTTTCCCACTTCATGAATCAGTCTGGCACAATTCTCTAGCCCTGATGATTTTCTGTACTTCATAATGACCCATGGCCTTAGGATCACCAGCAGTATATGTCTGGGTAGTTCTATAAGAGTTTCAGTCATTTCTGAGAGGACAGATGAAATTAAAAGTGGGAGGTCATAAGTAGAAGTGTTATCGGTCAGGGTCATCTAACCAACTGTAGCAATACCAAGGGGACCATAGAGTGAAAATGCAGAAACCCTGAATGGGTATTGCTAAGAGTTGCAGTTCCTAGACAGAAAGAGAATAAAACAGGAAAGCAAAGAGTTGGTAAAGGAACACATCCAAAAATTATACAAAACTGAAATCAGGAAGCAAGGCATAGCCAAGTAAGCATAATCAATGAAGGATCAGATTTGGTTACTGTTTTACTGTGTGAAAACAGAATTTTCATGATGAACTGCTAGAAGGCACAGCCATACTGATCCTGAAAATAAACCAGCTGCAGGTAGGAAATCTGGGTAAGGAAACTGTTATGAAAGTTCTCTTTGCTGAGAAGCTGCTCTAGGCAAAACACACAACATCTGATGTCCTCTTTTCTTTTAAAGATAAAGCATTAGCAGGCCTAGCTTCCTAATAACTTCCTACCTGTCTCCTGCTGCTTTGATGTGCTCGTATTCACTGAGGATCATGTGATATTTAGTTAAAACTTTAAAACAGATTAAAGTGGTTAATTTTGTAGCAGTAGATTTGATTAGCACTTTCTTCTGCAGGATGATGATAAATGAAATGAATCTGTGGGTGGCTTGAAAGAGCTATGTCTCTCCAAAAACTTAATTTGTAGAAAATGACTAGCTCAGGGAGTTCTGCCTCCACACTCTGAAAATCATGATGGATAGTCAGCAGAGACAGAGCCAATACATACCGCCATCTAGGCCAGCGGTTCTCAACCTGTGGGTCGCGACCCCTTTGGGGGTCGAACGACCCTTTCACAGGGGTCACCTAAGACCATCGCAAAACACATATATAATTACATATTGTTTTTGTGATTAATCACTACGCTTTAATTATGTTCAATTTGTAACAATGAAAATATATCCTGCATATCAGATATTTACATTACAATTCATAACAGTAGCAAAATTACAGTTATGAAGTAGCAACGAAAATAATTTTATGGTTGAGGTCACCACAACATGAGGAACTGTATTAAAGGGTCGCGGCATTAGGAAGGTTGAGAACCATTGATCTAGGCTGCGTACTACCTGCGCGTGGTTCCTCTTGGGCTGTGCAGAACAGGGACCTATCTCTAAAATTAAATTTAACTTTACATTGCACTAACTGAACTGCTCAGGATTTGTTGTTGTTGTTTTTTTTAACTGTAAAGAATACCATCAAGGACAACTTAATTGTAATCAAACTATCTCAGGTTAATTTTAAAGTGCCAAATATTTTCAGTTTTCTTTAAAGCCTTTTATCACATAATGTCTGTTTTTCTAAAAGTTTCACTTGGTAGTTTCCTAAATGAAAAGACAGGCTAAGACAGAAAAATGTGAAGAAAGTTATGTTTTCCTTAGCAATTAAATGCAGTGTCTTTATAATACACCCTTTCATTTCTTTAAATAATCAAATTTCTATCTTCACATAAATATTTAAAAATTATTCAAATTGAAGCTTTGGAGACTGTGGTTTAAAAGAAAGACAAAACAACATTGTATATTCAAAATGCAAGTCAACACAGACTAATTTTCTGCAACTTGCAAACTTTGTATTTTGGTATCATTTTTCCTAGAAGATATTGGTGGGGTTTTTTCTAGAGTTAAGGTGCTTGGAGCCAAGTTAGCTCCGTCTCTGACTCCTTAGTTTCCTAAGTTTATATTTTATGTCTTTATCCTTCTACCCCATCTAACTTCCTTACTCTTGAAATGCTTTTAATTTTAAAGCTATCACTATCCTTTAAGGTAAGTCTCCTTAAAGAAAATTTTAATGCAGCATTAATACTATTAATGGCTTTATTTTCTTATATACATAGAGAAAGAATACTAGGCAACCAGAAGTATAAAGTCTCTTTCATTAGCAGAGTTAAAATCCTCAATATGTGACACAAACTTACGTATTTCTTCCACAACTTGAGGATCACATTCTCTGTACTTTTCTACTTCTGCCTTTAGCTGTTCCCTTTGTTCTCGAAGTGAAGAAAGCTCTTTTGTTAGCTTGGTCCGCTCTTCCTGCATTTAAAATATTTTTATGTATAATTAAGGCAAACAAAATGTCATATATTATAAGGCTATACATTTTATAGACATTTTCATTTTATTTCTCATAACTGATGTGCATTAGGCTTTGACAATATTATAAATACACCTACATATATTTATAGTATAAGAACAAGTTCAATGATCATTTCTCTTACATTTCAAGCATCTTTTATATATACTGACTGAATGAGAATATGTAGAATGAAATGCTCATAAATAAGTGGTTACTAATTATGTATGAAGTCAAAGACTATGTCATTTCATGTTAGATAAAAAAATTATACCACCATTTGAATAGTTTCACAAGATTATGTCTATATAGGTATGTAATATTTAGGGTAGTATCCATTATTATATAATTTTCCTTAAAAGTGTTCTAGACAATTTTTCAACCTTTAAGAATTATTAACCTTTAAAAATATTTAAAGATATAAGAAATAATAGAATTGTAGATTGTGGCCTTCCATCACTTTCCTTTAAAGCTAAACCAGAATAACGCTTTTACACACAATGTGATCCAATAAACATCATCTGAAATTTCTAGCCATAGTTCTACTAACAGGTAGAAGTTATGGAGCTATTGGTGGTCAATTCATATGTATGAAACCTGAAAAATAAGTCCAAACAAAAATCAAATATTGGCAAAGGTTACGGTACAGAATTATAGGATACTAGAGGCCCGGTGCACAAAATTTGTGCACTGGGGGTGTGTGTGTGTGGGGGTGTCCCTCAGCCCAGTCTGCACCCTCTCCAATCCGGGACCCCTTGGGGGATGTCTGACTGCCGGTTTAGGCCAGATCCCTATGGGACATTCCTCTCACAATCCAGGACTGCTGGCTCCCAACCACTCGCCTGCCTGCCAGCCTGATCACCCCCTAACCACTCCCCTGCTAGCCTGATCGACACCTAACTGCTCCCCTGCCGGCCCGATTGCCCCCAACTGCCCTCCCCTGCTGGTCATCTTGTGGCTGTGGGCACGGCCATCTTTGAGGGCGTGGCAGTCAAGTAGCATATTCCCTCTTTATTGGCTGTGAGCACCGCCATCTTTGCAGCCTGCTGCTCAGCCATTTGGTCGTCCCTCACTAACACCTCTACTGGCCTGGTCGCCCCACGCAGCCTGGTGTTCAGTCGTTTGGTCGTTCCTCACTAACCCCCCTGCCAGCCTGGCGGCCCCACGCAGCCTGCTGCTCAGTCATTTGGTCGTCCCTCACTAACCCCCATGCTGGCCTGGTTGCCCCACGCAGCCTGTTTGGTCGTCCATTCGGTTGTGATGGTTGCTTAGGCTTTTATATATCTATAGTTGACTGAGGCAAAACTAAGTACTTCACGCTGCCTAATAAGACCTGTTCAAGTTTCCCTGTAGCTTGTGTTTCTGTATTTGTATTTTTCTACTTTTGCCTCTCTGTTCTCTTTGGTTCCAAAGTGTAGAAAGCTCTTTGCTAGCATCTGTATATGAGAATGTATTTACAGAGCAGCATGCTCTGAAGCAGCACAGTCCAACAGGACTCTGCAATGACAGAATTGTCCTAGATCTGTATTCTCTGAAGAAAACATTAGCCACATGTGGCTACTGAGTACAGGAAATGTGGCTATTGATATTTAATTTTAATTTAAGTGTCAATAGCCACACATGACTAGTGTGTACCATATTAGCACAGCTTAGGAGAGATTTTTAAATAACTACATATAAGATGGTCATTATTTGCCATTCATATCCAAATTATACATGCTCCACAATGAAAAATGAAAGGAGAAAAAGCTAATGAAGACAGGAGAAGCAGAGTGGTGAACATCTGTGTGAATGCAATGATAGCTCTTCGGACACCCTGAACTGGGAGCACCTCAGACTGCTATGGCACTGAGATCTTTGCCAAATTACTTAACTCTTTGTGCTTTCATTAAAATGGAGACAATGATAGTAACTACCTCCTTTACTGTTGGCAGAATTCAATAAATATATAGTATATATTAGAAAGAGTACCTGCCTTGCTCATGAGGCAGAATATTTGTTAGCTATGTCTTCTTCATTGTCAGCATCATCACCATCCTATCTGTATATATATAATGAAGGAATACGCAAATTTGCCCTCACAGTGATGACTGGCTGGGGCGTAATGACTAGCTGAAGTGGGTGGGCGTGGCTGCGTGCCGCACGAGGCCATGGGACTTGAGGCTGCATCAAATAAAATAAAATGCGTTCACGTGCCCTAAAGCACAAACATCCCAGCAGATAACTCAATGCAGGCTATTGTGTAATCACAATGATTACACAATATTGTTAGTATAGGCTAGAGGTCCGGTGCAGGCCACCCAGAGGGACCCCACCCATGCACGAATTCGTGCACCAGGCCTCTAGTAAATATTATCTAGTAGATGGGCTACATATTTCTGATTAAGTCCTGCCTGGTGAGCTCATAACATAAGAGTGCATCCCTCTCAGAAGCCTTTCTGAATTACTATACTCTTCTGATAGCTGCAGGCACCAACTAGGTTTGCTACTGGTTTTTTCCTAATTGCATTGGTTTCAGTGGACTGTGTAACACTCAGCAGACAACTTGTGTGCACAGGTATGTCACCATTAGTTGAAGGTGCTTCTAGGAGTTATTTCTAATGTTGCAGAAAAAAATGATCAAACAAAGATGTGGTAATTACTACTGTCAATCAAAGAAGAAATAACAGCTGCATGGTATGCCCTGAACTTCTCTCCCCTTAATAGTCTTTAGAAATTACCACTGTCCAATTCCTGTCTGTGACTATGCTGCTCTGGAAGAAGGTATATGAAATAACTTTGAAAAGGATAAAGTCACTGTAAACCTGAGATGTAGTCTTCTCTATAATGTGGCAAGTTTTTTAGTCTCTTTCACAATCAAGTGGTACAGATAAAAGAATAGATGGAATGATTAGTGATTCATGTTGACCTTCAATATTTTCTCAAGTCATAAATCCATACCAGAGATAATGATGAAACTAGAAAGCAAAGTAATTTTTTAAAAAAACCTAACAATACTCTAGAGAACATTGCACTTTAAAAAATAAAATAGTAAGTCAATATTCATTTAAATAATTTAGAAATATTACAAGGCCACAAGAATATTATATTGACAGTTTTCCATTTGTTCTGTGCCAATATTTAAAAAACAAGAGTCTTAAAAACATATATAAACATTTATATAGGGCTTACCTTATACCAGTTTCTCTTCTAAGTGCTTTGCCAATGTTAATTTAATCCACACAATTACCTAATGAGGTAGATTTTATTATTCCCCATTTTATAACTAAAAAAATTGAGAACAGAAAGTTTAGGAGACTTTCAAACCCAGGCAGTCTGGCTCCAGAGTTTATGCTTCTATGCTATGCTGCCATATACAACACAATAAAATAATAATAAATCTAGATTTGCAATTAGTGAATCCTACCAGGTCAAATGTTCATGTCCTTTGCTGTGACTCACTTCTCTTCTGGTAGAGATGGCATACTCCTCACAGGAAGCTGTACGACCCTATTCTTTTATTTAGAATTGGTATTATTAAAGAATCTTCAGACACAAACTTACCGTTTCATGTCGGCCAATTTTAGCTTTCTCAATGCTTTTCTGTAGGTTTGCTTGCTTCTGGTTTCCCTCAGACAACTAGAGAAATAAAACAAAAACAAAAAAATGGCTTGCTAAGATAAACTTGCTAAATATGAAGTTTATGAGTCAAAAGACAAAATGAGATTTGACTTCAGCTCAAGTCAATAAAACAAAAATGTCAAAGACTACATTGGGAACCACTCTAACTTGAAGAAAATGAAGTACTATGAACCATTAGGACAAACTGAAAAAAAATAAATTTAAAAATATTTCTCCCTATCCTATGCAGAAAAATGAATAATATGCTTTTAATCTTTTTCTATTCTTTAGTTCCCTACCCCCTTCCCAAATAACTTAAGGTATATTATTTAAAAACTGAATTTGAAAATTCCAAATCTGTTCTATGTAAATTCTCTTCAAATTTCATTTCACTTTTGAGTAGTCTTTTCAAGTACCCTAAATTGTTTCTTATAGACTGTAATACTGTGACCTATTTCACTAACAAAGTAAAAAATGAATGGATCACTTATTATTTTTAAACTAGAGGCCAGTGCACAAAAATTGTGCACAGGTAGGGACGCTAGTGGCTGCTGGCCAGGACCTTCATTTCGCGCTGCCCCCTGGTGGTCAGCGCATGTCATAGCGAGCAATCGAATGCCCAGTTGGTTGAACTCCCAAAGGGACACTGCATATTAGGCTTTTATATATATAGATATATAGATAAGGTATTTTATGAGGAATTAATACATTATATTCTAAGTTCCCAGAAAACAAAAATATCTATTAGCCTATGGCCAATTTTATGCATGTTTTACATACCTTAAAAGTGATTCGTTTAAGCACTGTACTGAACTTAGAAAGCAGTAAATTATATATGAAAATGGGTTAAACAATACCAGCATAAAGAGACCACAGATACAGACTATTCATTAACATGTGGCTGGGCCCTCTCCAAAAAGGACTCATTAATTTCAAAACACTACTTTCCCTCCTCAATTTTTAAAATCTCACTTGGGCCCATGACTAAATAAATAAACACAGGAAATTCCCAATACTAAATTTTCCACCACATCTTTTGCTATAAACTAGTCAGAAGTTATAGACTTATTTGATTGGGTAAGGGCCGTCTTAAAATATGTTCCAATCCTCCCACATTTTCGAGTTTTAAACATTTAGAAAATAATTAATGATTGAATTCTTTCTGTGGCTGATTATAAGAAACTGACCGTTTACAATATGACCTAGTTATATGAAGAGGGTGAACAATAGTTAGATACTATTTTTTGCTTAAAAATCATATACAGTATCTTTAAAAAGTTGGAAGCTTTACCCTAGCTTTAGGAAATCTTCCACTTCTCACTATGCATAAAGGGAACATTGTCAGCCTTCCCTAATGGTTCTATCGTCACTGATTCTAACCCACAGCATGAACAAGGCCCATCTGTAATGCCAAGAAGACACCACCACCAAACCAGTTATACCTCTTCTTGAGAGTAATTATCTTCCTAAGTTAACAAACAAAAGTCTGCTGGAGATTTAAGAGCCAAAGTAAGCTCTACAGCCCTAAATTTAACAAGGAGATCTACTTCTTCTTCTTCTTTTTTTTTTTTAAAAGGTTCTCATTTATAAAATAACACCATGTTTAAAAAGTTAATATTCCACCCTGAAGGATCCACTTGAAATAATAAATGCATGTAACATTTGAGTTCAGGAATAAAGAATTTTCCAATGAAAAAATATACACATACATATTACCATAAAAATTTTCCATTAAAAATGGTTTTAAACAAACAGGCAGGTAAATGTTATAAACATTCAGAAATGAGTTATTATATAAAAATAAGTTAATAATTAATGGATATATATATGTATATACATATATATATACATATATATATATACATACATACATATATCTTAATTATATTAATGAAATGAAGTGTCTTCCAGGTATTGTCTGTCTGCTTGTAATTATTTACAACGTAAAAGCATTTGAAAGAGAGCTAATTCAGGAATTCCTTAACTCTGAAAATAACCTTATGTATTTGGAATGTGATTCCATGATTTGTCAGTTTTAGTACCTTGGTAATGAAGGGAGACACAATCTAAATGATGTAAACAAATGAGAAGCTTTTGCTAATTATCCTAAGTACTGAAACAATTTGGTTTAGCTCAATAGTGAAAGATTCTTGGCTCTCTGCTTAGTTCTTAAAATCTCAACTACTGGAAACAATGAAAGCAACTCATGTGAGGTGGCCTTTGCTATCAGTGTTTCATCTACACATCTCTTAAAAGCAATACTGGTATAGTTCCTAATGCGTATCTTGGAATTAAACCAAATCCAGGCCTCAAGTGGTAAGAGCTGTACAGATATTATCTAAACCAGTAGTTCTCAGACTTCAGTATATACCAGACTCACCCAAAGGGCTTGTTAAAACACAGGTTGTTGGGCTCCACCTCCCAGTTTCTAAATAGTAGGTCTGGGGTGTAGCCTAATTTGCATTTTTAACAGGCTCCCAGGTGAAAGTGATTCTGATGCTTCTGGTTGGGGGCACCACGGCACAACTACTGATCTAAATAAAACCTATTATTTTGGTAACAAACTCAACAAAAATATACAAGATATTAATATATGGAAAGATATTGTCTAGTTCATCAGCAAAAATGAATTACCTCTACATACTGCAGCCTGAACTTAAAGTATCAACAATTCCCTCACTAGAATAGGAACTCCATATTTAGAAAAATAGAAAAAGGAGTGATACTCTATATTCAAAGAAGGTATTTAGCATAGGATTCCTTTAAAGAGCAAACTCACCCAATACATTTCTATAACATAAAGCAAGAACCAACTATATACCAGAACAAGTCCATTTCCAACTTTCATGAAAGCAAACAATTTTTAAAAATCCAGTAACTCAGAACAAAACAACAGCAGCAGCAGCAACAAAAACTACTTATAATTAGTAAGAACCAGATTTCATCTTCAGATTTAAGGATCTGACACAATGCTTCTCTTTAATACATTCCAGGCCACCTATACAGACACTCAGGGTTGAGAAACATAATGCCAATGTTTTCTAAAGGGCTAATTCACTGCCTGGAGGAATTGCCTATTCATAAGAGGAACAGGAAGATTGATTCAAGCTGGCTGCTTTGGGGTTCTGATTTGCTCTTTTTTAGAAATAAATAAATTTCCAAAGCATTAGGGAAGAAAGATAGAGGTTTTCATAGGTGGGAAAGAATGACAAGGAACAGAGAACGGGAAAAGAATACCAAGAGAATCCAGCTCCAATTTCCTCTGAAATTGTATACATTAAAAAAGTCTTGTTAAGAGTCTCTAAAACTTTAAAATTTGTCTTTTAAGGCAATATTCCATTTATGAATTAATCCTAAGAAAACAATAAACACTATAAAGATATATTCACATATAAAGACAGGAGCCATGTAATTGTCCAAAACCAGAAGTCTGGACACTTGGATAAGGACTCCGTCTGGACACTGATATGCGTGGGACTGCTGCCCACTGTGGACTATAAGAACTCAGAGCTCCGACCACCCAAGCTCGAGCTTGGCTGTACCACGGGGCACGTTCAAAGTCCAAGGAGACTTTTCCACCAGATGTATGCTGCCAGTGCAGCCACCTGGCTTGAGACCCACGCCTGCCTCTCCACCTTCAACACCACCAGTGACTGGGACTTAGTTTCTGTAGAATAGGCTCCCCCTTTCTGTGTGTAACCTGCATGTGCCCCTACTGGCTTATTGAGGTCTCCCCTCATAAACCTGGCATTGTGGAAAGACACAAAAGTGTGCAAGTGACTCCTTGCAGGGATGTTTCATTGCTCGTGACAGAGAATAATGCTCTTTCTTCTTTTTCTATTTCTGCCTTATAAAGTGGAAAGATTCAAGAAAACTTGGATTTCAGAGGATGAGAAAGGCAAACTAACGCCTTCTCTTCCATGGCTTTAGCAGAGTGAAGAGAGCAGCAACCTAACACATTTAGATTGTAAACTAACTCAAGAGTTGAGAGTAGACAAACAAATTAAGACTTGAGGCACTTTTAAGTGTTAAAAATTACTGAGCCCTGGCTGGTGTGGCTCAAGTTGGTTAAGTATTGCCCCATGCACCAAAAGGTTGCCAATCAATTCCCAGTCAGGCCACATGCCCGGGTTGCAAGCTCGATCCCCACTAGGGGATGTGCAATAGGTAGCCAACTGATGTTTCTCTCTCTCATTGATGTTTCTCTCCTTCCCTCTCCCTTTCTCCCTCCCTAAGATCAATTTAAAAAACATATTTTAAAAAATTATTGAAAAGTTGAAATGCACATAGGTTTAAACAAGAAAATAATTAACAAAATTCAAAATTGAGGTTGTTTTGTATCTAATAGAAAGCTATTTTTCCCAAAAAGAGTTATAGTGTAGGAAATTTATGATTATAAATAAGTATAAATACTATGGAACCTGAACAAAACCCTATATGTGAATATGATGAAAGTTTGAAACATGCCCTTTGGTAAAAACCATACTTTAAACACAAAAAGCACCCAACTATCAGGGCTATTTTTGTGAAGCTTCTAAATACACAAGGCATCCAGAGACATTAGGAATATTGAAATATTAAAATGCATAACATATTGATATACTTTTGAGGGAAAATTGGGCCAAACGAACTGAAATTAGGACTATTCCATGAAATTAAGGATACATATGACTTTGACACTGCCACCACCTGGTGGCATGACAACAACATTGTAGGTCCAATTGTTTGTGGAGTAAATCTTTCCCAGGTTGGTTGATTTGGGGAGAAAATAGTTATGGCTGAAGAACAGTTGTCATACACCTGTAACCCACATGAAGCATGGAAGAGTGTTTGGGTTGTGGTACAGAGAGGATCCTGTAGCTCTAGAGTCAGGTTTCTCAAGCTCATCCAGGAAGTTGCTCTAATAGCCAAGGAGGATAATTCCTGGGGAAGGTTTAGAAGCCCAGCCCAAAGCTACCCACTATAAAAGCAAAACAAGTGAACAAATAAAAAAAATAAATCTCTTAAGTCTTAAGTCCTATCATAAAAATTCATGCAAGTTTCACAGCTGTAATATGAACTACTATAATTTTGTATTACTTTAAACTATTTACCAAAAAAATACTCAGTTTATATACTTTCCCTATCTGCCACCCACCCCCAATTTTTTGGTCACTTGATCTCATGAACATATATATTTAACTCTTGATTATCTAAGATGATGGAAAAAATAAAAATACTCAATTTAAAAGACATGACTTTTAAGTGCATATCAATAAAATTTTGCAGACCCTGTTAGGTGCCTCTCAAAAGCCTTTATTTGTACACAAAACTCAAACTTTGTTAAGACTATGATGGCAGCCCTAGCTGGTTTGGCTCAGTGTATAGAGCAGTGGTTCTCCACCTTCCTAATGCCACGACCCTTTAATACAATTCCTCATGTTGTGGTGACCACCAACCATAAAATTATTTTCGTTGCTACTTCATAACTGTAATTTTGCTACTGTTATGAATCATAATGTAAATATCTGATATGCAGGTGTATTTTCATTGTTACAAATTAAACATAATTAAAGCATAGTGATTAATCACAAAAACAATATGTAATTATATATGTGTTTTCTGATGGTCTTAGGTGACCCCTGTGAAAGGGTTGTTCGACCCCCAAAGGGGTCGCGACCCACAGTTTGAGAACTGCTGGTATAGAATGTCAGCCTGTGGACTCAAGGGTCCCGGGTTCAATTCCGGTCAAGGGCACATGCCCGGGTTGTGGGCTCAGTCCCCAGTAGGGGGACATGCAGGAGGCAGCCAATCAATGATTCCTTCTCATCATTGATGTTTCTATCTCTCTCTTCCTCTCTGAAATCAATAAAAATACATTTAAAAAAAAGAATAAATCTCATTAAAAAAAAAAAAGACTATGATGGCAATGTGCTCATAGAGAATGGGTCCCTTCCTAGTCTCAGAGGGTGAACTGTGATGGCTTACCCTTCCAATGTGACCATGTACCTCACACTTGGCCAATGATACACAAAGAGAAGTCTACTTGTGAAAGGGGGCATCCTGGGATTTTCCTCCTAGATAAAGAGAGAGATGTACAAGGAGAAAGTCCATCTTTCTTCCTGCTTTGGGCATTGTCAAGGGAAGATATAGTAGTTGTAGTAACTACTTGCATCCAAACACAGAAAGCCAAAAAATGTCAGTCCAAACCTCTGATACCAATGTGTGGTGAGATTAACCAATCCTGAAACAGCCCATACCTCCAAATTTCTTACGTAAGATAAAGAAGCCCTATGATTTAAGCCAATATGGATCTACTTTTCTGTTATTTGTGGCTGAAAATATACTTACTCATGCATATAAAAATGAAAGTATATCAAAATATCAACAGTTATTAGTTTTAAATGATAGGACTACAAGCAATTTAACTTTTTCCCTTTATTCTTTTTTCTAAAGTGAATAGATTTTAAATTTATTATAGAAAAATGTAAATTAAAAAAAAATTATGATATGTAATACTAGAGGCCTGGTGCACAAGTTCGTGCACAGGTGGGGTCTGGCTGACCTGCCACGATGGGCCGGGAAGCTGGGGGGAGGGGCCATAGGCGGTTGGCAGGCTGGCCCGCCCCCTTGTTGAACTCCCAGTCAAGGGGACAATTTGCATATTAGCCTTTTATTATATAGGATTTGTGGCTTGAGAAGTTCTCTCTTGCTAATGTCATGTTAGAGATATAAATCTAAAGAATGATAAATGGTTAGAGAGAACAGATGGATAATCGCTAATGTAGACACGATACATATACACTAACAAAAAGTTGACAACCATACTTAAGTGCCTTGTAATGAGGGAGTTGTTAAGGGTAAGGAATTATGGGTTGGGCTCTTTAAGAGATGACACACAGAAATATTTAATCAATACAGCTTTGAACATGTTGGGATGTGATTTGCCAACTGGCAAGACTACTGCAGATAGCAACTTAGAAGATACATCAGCTCTGGGGATAAGAAAACAGTCTAAGGCAGTAAATGGTCTTATCTGCTCAAACAAACTTATAAAGTTGGGCAGCATTTCCCAAAGTGTGTTCCATGGAACATTAACCCCTCATCTAATGAAAATGCATCAAGTAAAATTCACAATGCATAGTATATATGTCGCCAATAAGAACTTTTGAAAATTGATGTGAAATAACTAGTGCTAACATATTTAGCTGATACATTACAAATCCAGGCTAGAAAATAATACTCCAATCTCCCTAATTGTAAAGGGCTAGTTTATTCTTTTCATGAGAATCTCATTTTAGAAGAACTACCATTCATGAGATTTTAGCTAGCCTATGCAGCTCCATCTTAAGTAAATATATGTTTTTGATTTTTATAGGGAAAAATAACTTTAATCCAGGCAACCACCCTCAGTATACTAGGGATCCCCAGGCTGGTCCCCAGCATTCTGTCCTTGCCTCTTTCCCTTCTTGCTCTGCACATTCTTCCTGGTAAGTCCATCTCCTCCCGTGGCTTCCACAATTTTGATTTCTCACTTTCTATCTCTTGCCTATACATGAGCACTGAGCCCCACACCCGCACATTCAGCTACCTACTGGACATTTCTATCTGAATGGCTGACAGGCAACTCATATTCAATGGTTTCAAAATTCAGTTCATTACCCAAGCCTGCTCCTCTGTGTCTTCTAGACTCTGAAATTACTATCCATACTGTTGCCCAAACCAGAAACCTGGTAGTTATCTTATCTCTCCCTTTCTCTCCATCCCCACTGCCATCATCTTGGCTTAGACATATCTGACCCAGAATTCTGAATTAGTGTCTTTGCTGGTCAGCCTGTCTCCAGACCTCACGTTCTCCCATCTGCTATAGTAGTTATCTTTAATGCACACTGGATGGTTTCCCAATCCTGAATAATAAAATCCAGACTCCTCAGCCTGGCTCTAAGGTTTTCTGTAACCCTGCTCCTGCCCTTGGCCGGCCTAATAACCTGCTGTTACCCCTTTTGAAACCTTACACACCATTATACCAAAAT
This sequence comes from Myotis nattereri, assembly GCF_964212035.1. NCBI lineage: Eukaryota > Metazoa > Chordata > Mammalia > Chiroptera > Vespertilionidae > Myotis > Myotis nattereri. Next base: position 52,786,944 of record NC_138080.1, read on the forward strand.
GTTCACAGCTTCCGGAATGCCATTCATTTTAAACTTCGTGTTTTTACATGGCTATGCCTGGCTGACTCTTTTTACTCCTCTAATAAACTCCAAACTGTCTATTAACCAGTGAGATATATCTATATCTATCTATATCTATATCTATATCTATATCTATATCTATATCTATACCTACATCTATATCTAATCTATCTCTATCTCTATCTCCACCTCAAAAGTCTTTTTTGGGGGAAAGTTTTTATCCCCTCCTCTTCAGCAGAGTTCAGTGCTCCTTTGTGCTTCATTTCTTTTATAGAGTGTCTTATTTCCATGGCAGACATTCTTTGAAGGTAGGGATTTTTTTTTTAGTGTGTACTCCCCTCCCCCCCTTTTTTAAAAATGTATTTTTTATTGATTTCAGAGAGGAAGGGAGAGGGAGAGATAGAAACATCAATGATGAGAGAGAATCATTGATCAGCTGCCTTCTGCACACCCACACTGAGGATCGAGACCATAACCTGGGCATGTGCCCTGACCTAGAATTGAACTGCAACCTCCTGGTTCATAGGTTGAGGCTCAACCACTAAGCCGCGCCACGTTTATCTTAATCACATTTATCTCCAGCACAGAATACAGTTCTGAGACCCAAAGAGACCTAATAAATGTTGCTGAATGAATGCATTAATCAATATAGTATTGTCTAGGATCTGTCCCAACTACTGTGTACATGTTCTAGAAGTACTTCTCTGGCCCATTGCTTTTCTTTCCCTTCCAGTCCACAACATAAAGCAAAAAAGATAATTTCCATTAAGTAGTAATGATTATAGTAATTCCTGTTTTTAAAAATTCAGCCTTAGAAATATCATATATTATATGGAAATAATTAAGCATGAATTTTAATTATTGTCATAATCTATCCTACCTGAACCTGACTTTCAGAGAATACAGACAGATAGCATGTGTTTCCCATCCACACACAAAGACAGGCAACAAAGGGGAAATCTGTTTAGACAAAAATTACTCTGCTTATTTTAAAATCTGAACTTTATAGACTCCGAGTGTACACTACTAATGACTGTAAATTCTACCTTCTCCCCCATCTGTTTATTACCCCTAATTCCAAGTCCAGTCTTAGGACTTCATCATCTCCTAGCTGGACAATTTCACAGTACACACTCCTCCCTACTGCCAACAGACCCATCTTTCTAAAATAAGGCTCTTCTGATTTCACTTCCCTACTCAAAATTCTTCAACTTAGATCCACAGAGCCCTTCATTATAAGCATCTGCCTTCCCACCTAGTCATAGTCATTTATCCCTCACACACAATTGAGTGGTACAAAACAACTCAGGATTCTCTCACACATTATATAGTTCTACACACACTACTATGTAGATCTTTGTATATAATCACACAAGCTAAAGCACTTACTATGTATTAGTCATTGCTGTAAGCAGTTACATAAAACATATTTAATGATCACAACTACCCTGTGAAGTAAAAAATATTAGCACCATTTTACAGATGAGAAAACCAAGGTGCAAGAGGTTTTTAGTAAACAGAGGAAATTGGATTTGAATCTAGAACCCAGGTCTAGAGTCCATTCTCTTAAACCACTATAGTATAGTACCTTAACTTACTGGTCACTGTACTCGGAACGCTCTTTACCCTAAATACCTTACGAAATCCCATATATGATTCTAGAACCAACTTAGATGTTTCCTTCCTGGACTGTACAGCCTTTCCTCAGCAGGACTGTCACCCTCTTGTACCACCCTCCGCACATATCACACCAATTGCAATGATTTGTTGACATGTGTGACTCACAAGACTGTGAGGTCCTGGAGGACAGAAACTACTAATTTATTTTATGCCCCTCTCACCAGTCACAATGCCTGCCGTGGCAAGCATTCACTGAACAATGACTGAACTCAAAGAACTGCAGTAGAGGTACTGCCTATTTTTATTCAAAAACATTTCAAGTTGTCCACACAATCTAGTAGTGGACCTACTCTATTCATTCACGTTTAGCAATAAAAAAATTCTCTACTCATTTCTAAAAACTGGTAAAAAAATCTTTAAATTATCCTGAGAATCTATGAGTGTCTCCCCAAAGCAATACACTGTATCTGAAATCCAGTGTTGATTTGAAAATGTAAACCAACTCCTAGAAAACCTGCCCCTTAACTCCCTTCCACTAGTAATAAATGGGCTGCAAACCAGAACTTGGATGAAGAACTATGGACGATCTTAGCAAAGCAGGGAAAACAAAAGAAAAAGTATGATTTCCATAATTTTGACCCTTTAAATAAAAAATCAGTTAAAAACTGCTACACAGACTAGTTGCAGCACTAATGAATTCTCTGAATCAGTAAATGATTATCATTAAGACTAACTTCATAACCTTTGTTTCCTTTAATTCTCATTCACCTCTCAAACATCTGCCATATGCCAAGAACTATGCTATGGACTAGGGATACAAACTGACTAAGAGGTGGGGTTGAGTAACCACACAGCACAGTATGCTAGACTGGAGTTAGCTCAGGGTGCTACGTCAGCCACGAATAGGAATACCCTGGTCAGAATGGAGTGTGGAAGAAAGGACGGGCAAGAACACAAAACCAAAAGCATATTGGAAATGCTATTCCTTTTGGAAAAAGGCTTTAGAAAAGCATTTCTAATCAGTAGTGGTCAGTTATTTCCCACACTGCCAGTAACTCTGTATGAACAGCACGTCAAGCACAATAGCTACAATACTGGTCTTCCCCAGCCGTGCACATATTACAGGACACCATTGTACATCTGTCAATATAAGACAACATCAAATGGAGGAAGTCTTTCCCTTGAAGCTGAGATTGAAAGGAGCAAAAAAGGGAGAGAACCAGAAGATGATGGGAAGAGTTATTTAGCCTAACACATTCCGTCTTGCTTTTCCATACAAAAAATATTCAGAAAGACCACACACTCACACACACACAAACACAGTAACTAAAATCATTACACTGAAATAATCAGCAAGTTTCAGCCAAAACTCTTAAAATAATTATCAAGAAGAAAAAAATCACTTCTTGACATTTAATAAGTCTATACATTCTTCAGGATACCGAGAAATGCCATCTCACTTGGAAGTTCCCACATTATAATTAACTTTTATAATTACTTTTTAAGCTACATCACAATTCACAACAATGACATGAGAAAAGGATCTGGCTATTTCTACTTTCTGTTGAGCCAAAATGGCTATTTCTACTATCATCCAAATACTGTAACATATTTGCATATATTTCAGAAGAACTAGCAGATTTAAACACACTCCCACTTTCATCATCAAAGCTTTTCTTGCCCATTAAAGTTATTAAGTTATGTAAAAAGGCTTCAGGAATGCAACTGTGTTACAGCTAGTCAGAGAGGCTAGCCTAACAACATTTTTTCTACTCAACCCAAATATTTATTTCAGCCTTGCAGAAATAAAATACTACATTAGACATTTCCAGCAACAGTAATACTATATTATATATGGGGGGAGAGGAGTGTGAAAGTTTTTTTGCTGAATATCGTAATATAATAACACTAGTATTTTCTGAGCTTATAATCTATTTTTTAAAGTAATTAGATCAGCAAAAAGAAAAACCATAAAATAAACTGGCAGGAAAATTTCCACTTCCCCTGTTTGGTGTATATAATAAAATCCAACCAACCACTGCCCTGCTGGTGTGGCTCAATTGGTTGAGCATTGTCCCATGCACTAGAAGGTCACCAGTTCAATTCCTGGTCAGGGCACATGCCCAAGTTGCAGGCTCAATCCCCAATAGGGGGCAGGAGGCAGCCAATTGATGTCTCTCTCCCTTTCCCTTTCTCTCTGATTTTTTTTTAAATCCCCAATTATTAAAACATTCCATAAAAGGGCCTCAATCTAATTTCTAACCTTATTTACCCATTACTATTAAAAATTTGTTTTCAGTCTTTCCATGCCGGTCACCAACTCTTCACTGAATATAATGTGCTTTATAGTTTATCTGTGGTTACATGCAAGGACTATGGAATCAGAATGCCTGTATTTGAATCCTGCTTCACCAGCTACTAATACTGCTATTTTGGGCAAGTTATTTAACTTCTTGGTGCCTCAATCTTCTCATATGTAAAATGGGGAGTTAATACATAACTCTTGCAGTTGTAAGAATCAAGTGATATAAAACATGTAAAAGGTCTGCTATGGTCTAAATGTTTGTGTCTCCTTCAAAATCATATGTTGAAGTCCTAACACCTAAAGGTAATGGTTTTAGTATGTGGGGCCTTTGAGAGGTGCTTACGGCATGAAGGTGGAGTCCTCATGAATAAGGTTAGTGCTCTTATAGAAGAGTATCCAGAGAGATGTCAGCCCCTTCCACCATGTGAGGGTACAGTGAAAAGGCTCTGACCTGGGAGATGGCTCTTACCTGACCAGCCTCCAAAACTATGAGAAATAAATTTCTGTTGTTTATAAGCTACTCATCCTGGTATTTTGTTATAGCAGCCTGAAAAACTAAGACAAGCTCTTAAAGCCATACCTGGCTAAGTGCGCAATACATTTTGGCTGCCACTGTCAACATCAGCATCAGTGGCTCCCTCTGCCCCCTGTGGAATTTCCTCCATCCATCTAATCTACTCAACTTTCAGCTCAAAATAATTTCTAAAAAGTTTCCCTTAACTTAGCCTATATAATAAAAGGCTAATATGCAACGGCAGAACAACTGGAACAACTGAACAACTGGTCGCTATGACATGTGCTGACCACCAGGGGGCGCACGCGGAACATGGCGGGAGTCGGCTGCGGTGGGATGGTGGAGCAGGTGAGCAGGGGCGCCAGACCAAGGCGGGGCGCTAGTCACTGTCATTGGGGTGAGCCTCTGGTGGTTACTGAAAAGTCTTTGCTCCCGCATACCATGGTCCCACCTGGCGCTTGCACCTGCTACCGGCGCTGGCCCTGTTTGCACCTGCTGCAGGTGCCAGAACCACTGCTCACACCCACTGCCAGCGCCTGGCACTGGCCCCGATTGCTCAGTGCCGCCAGTGGGTGCTTGTGGAGGCTGCCGGCCCTGATCACCCCTCAGGGCTTCTCCACCTCCCCCTGCTCCTAAGGGGTGACCAGGGCAGCAGCCGTTGCTCACACCCAGTGACGGTGCTGGCCCCGCTTGCACCCACTTCTGGCGCTGGCCCTAACTGCTCCATGCCTTCAGTGGGTGCGAGCAGGGCTGGCACTATGAGTGCATGGGAACGGCGGCAGTGGGAGTAGGGCTACTGGCAGATGGAACTGGGGGCTGTGGCGGGGGCACAGAGGATGGGCCTGTGCCCACCGCAGCCTCGCAGCCCACAATTCCTTTCAAGGTGCACAAATTCATGCATTTGGCCCCTAGTATCTATAATAAAAAAAGCGTAATATGCAAATCGACCGAACAACTGAACAGCAGAATGACTGTCCGGATGACCTTCCGACAACCACGCTATGACAACACTGGCATCAGGCCAGCCAAGGTGGGTGCGATGCAATTGGTTGGGGGGCCTCCACCATCGCCCCACGATCAACCGCAGAGGGAGAGCCAGACCACCTCTACGGGGCGATCAATGGGGGTCTCTGCGATCTATCACCCCAAAGATGGAGGCCCAGGCCACCGGCTGGCGGGGTGATCAATGGGCGGGGGGGTTCTGCGACTGTGGAGCCCTGGCCGGGTGGGCGGGACCTCCCTCTGCTGGGCAATCGATTGTGGAGCCCTATGATCGATCGCCGTACAGCGGGAGGCTCAGGCCACCAGCCAGCGATGCTGTGGCAGGTGAGCAGGGCCAGCCAGTGATTGCCCTGCAGAGGGAGGCCCAGGCCAGCCAAGTGAACACACCCCACACATGTTGCCCACAGAGGGAGGCAACTGGTGGTGGTGGTGGGCAGTGCCACACAGAAGGCAAGCAGTGGCAGCGATGGGAATGGGGCCAGCTGCCGGCAGCCGGGGGAAGGAAAGCCCCAATAGGCCCTGATTGCCGGCCGAGCCTAGGGACCCTGCCCAAGGGGTCCCAGATTGCGAGAGGGTGCAGGCCAGGCTGAGGGACACCATCACCAACACCCCGGTGCACAAATTTCGTGCACTGGGCCTTTAGTGGATTTATAAAAATCTTGCTACCCTCTAAACTGTGTAACAATTAGGACCCATACCAACAACAGTGTTTGGCACTGATCTTACATAAATTAAATCTTACATAGCTAATTAACTATGTCTTTTCATAAAAAGTTAACTACAAAAGGTATTTATCTTTTTTTTTTTTTAAAGCAGTGTGGAATGCGGGACAATTCTTTTTTTTTTAAAATATATTTTATTGATTTTTTACAGAGAAGAAGGGAGAGGGATAGAGAGTTAGAAACATCAATGAGAGAAATCGATCAGCTGCCTCCTGCACACCCCTTACGGGGGATGTGCCCGCAGCCAAGGTACATGCCCTTGACCGGAATCGAACCTGGGACCCTTCAGTCCATAGGCCAATGCTCTATCCATTGAGCCAAACCGGTTCAGCGAAGGTATTTATCTTGCCTTACCAAGTAAAGCATAAATTATCTCAACATAAAACACATATTCTATTATTTTTATATTGCCCACAGAATTTGGCACAATGCATGCACAGAACAGGCACGGAGTAAATATCAGTAGAAGTAGTTAATGCAACCCACACACAGCTGATGGCTTGTTTGCTAGCTCAGAATATGTTAAAGAGAAACATCCTATCTAATAAAAGAGAAACATGGTAATTAGCATACAACCGCTACCCTTCCCATTGGCTAGTCAGGGCAATATGCAAATTAACTGCCAGCTAAGATGGCGGCTGGCAGCCAGGCAGCTTAAACTGAACATGAGGCTTGCTTGCTTCAGTGACGGAGTACTCCAACGTTCCCCGCCTGCCGCTGCCGGCCTCTGAGCTTGCAGTTTGAAACATTGTTACAAATATAGAAGCTAAACAAAACCCCAGAAACCAGCTTTCAGCCGGCCGGGATCTCAGAGCTGGAGTTGATACAGTGTTTCGATTATAGAACCTAAACAAACCAGATACCTACTTTCAGCAGCAGAGGCCTCAGAGCTGGAGCCAGAGCTAAAGCTGGCCCAGAATAAAAAAGAAAAAGAAAAAAAGGAGCGGTTGGGAGCTTCAGTCACCTGCCAGCCTGAAAACAGCCCTCAGCCCCTCACCGACTGGCCAGGCACCCCAGTGGGGACCCCCACCCTGAAGGGTGTGTGATCAGCTGCAAACAGCCATCATCCCCTCATCCAGGCTGGCCAGGCACCCCAGTGGGGACCCCCACCCTGATCCAGGACACCCTTCAGGGCAAACCAGCCAGCCCCCACCCATGCACCAGGCCTCTATCCTATATAGTAAAAGGCTAATATGCCTCCCAGCACCGGGATCAGCGGAGCCGCGAGGCCTCCCAGCACCGGGATCAGCGTGACAGGGGGCAGCGCCCAAACCCCCTGATCGCCCTGTGGCTCTGTGTGTGATAGGGGGCGGGGCCACAACCTCCCTATCGGCCTTGCTCTGTTCCTGACAGGGGAAGGCGCCCCAACCCCCTGATGGGCCCTGCTCTGTGCGTGACAGGGGGTGGTACTGCAACCTCCCCATCGACCCTGCCTTGAGTGTGACAGGGGGCGGTGCCCCAACCCCCCAATTGGCCCTACCCTGAGTGTGACTGAGGGTGGCACTGCAACCTCCCAATCCGCCCTGCTGTGTGCATGACAGGGGGCGGCGCCCCAACTCCCCATTTGGCCCTGCTCTGAGCCCAACCAGGGGCTGCACCTAGGGATTGGGCTTGCCCTCTGCCACCCGGGAGCAGGCCTAAGCCAGCAGGTCGTTATCTCCCGAGGGGTCCCAGACTGCGAGAGGGCACAGGCCAGGCTGAGGGACCACCCCCCTCCGCCCTGAGTGCACAAATTTTTGTGCACCGGGCCTCTAGTATATTATAATCATGAGGCTTTTTTAAACTTTTTAAGCATGATCAACACATACAACCTAAAGGGAAGGGAGAACGAAATATGTTTCCTGATTTAATTTTCAGATCTACTACAAAAATGTCTATTCTCAAGAGATGAATACATTCCTACCCATAATTGAAATCACTGACAGACAAAAGCATAAGAGAATGATGAGGGGCAGGGGAATGTAAGAGTTTCCCCTCTCTCTAATCTGGAAGTAATTAACAAGAAATTCAAAGGAAGTTCACATTTTACTTTAGCAATGTCTTGAATACACTGATCCTTCAGTGCAACCTTGAATTTGGAATGTGGTTCAATTCAGTGTTAACTCAGTGCCTTCCATCTTTATAAAAATCCCGCCATCTCTTGCAGCATTTCTAATATCTACATTAACCACATAAAACTTTTCACTCTTCACTGCCCTCTTTCATGTGTATTATATATATCTGCTTCAGCACAGGCTACAAGTTCTTTCTTATGAAGCATGGATTTTGAATTCTACTTTTTCTGGTATCTGGTAAAATGTCTTATATATAGTAGACCCTCAAATATTTGGTTTGGTTGAATAAGTAAACTTAGAGTATATACTCCTGGATGGGAACTAATCTAGCTGAATCTGTGACCACCACATACTAAGTGCCTACTTCCACCAGGCACTTTACACGTATCACGTCAACTGCATCGCAACCGTTTGTAATAAGTACAGTGTCTCTCTTACAAATTGGGAAACTGAGGCTTTAAAGAGCTTAAGAAAATTTCCCAAGATCCTAGTTAGTAAGAAGTGAAATGTGACCTAAATTCAGTCTGATTCTTATCTTTCCATTAAGCCATATCACTTCTCTAAAATAATAAGTGAGCTTCAGAACCTTAATTGAGGGGCATAGTAGGATATTGACATGACTTCTCAAATTTTAGTAAAAGAATAAAGTAGGTTTAGATCAGTAGAATGGCAATTTCTTTTTTAATTTATAGCAAATGCCAAGGGCTATCAAACTTTTACAAATGACGCATTCTTCATTTACTTCTGGAGTGCTTCGAACAGAAGGTATTAAATCTATTGCCTATGTGTTAGTCCCTGCCTTGACCTCTGATTTCTGAGCAGGTATGTGAAATTAAGCTTTAACCTCCAGCTTATAAACAGGGGTGGGAAGAGAGGGGTGTGTCACAAAATATACTGGATGCCAACTCTCAGACCAGCAGGTAGAGAAGTATACTGACAGTAACTGATTGGAACACCCGATACCTCAATCACTCAGTGTAAAAAAACAATATTATACTCACTTTTAAAAATAGATTCACTGTACTAGCATACTAGCAAGAATCTCTTGCTTATTTCTATTAAAACTAGTGGCCTGGTGCACGGATTCGTGCACATTGAAAGGAAATTAATGAGAAGAAAGATTCATGCAATAATTACATTACTGCAAAAATTACATGTCAAAATAGTATATATAATAGTGTTATAAAATTAAAACACACGTGTGATTGGCACCAGTGAGCTTTATATGTATCGCTCATGCATGAGTCGTTTATTTTTAAACTGCCAGTGCGTGTTATATGTACCGGTCAGACGGACGTAAGGTTGTTCACTTAGCCTTTTGTATATATAGACTAGAGGCCCAGTGGATGAAATTTGTGCCCGGGTAGGGTCCCTAGGCCTGGCCGACGATCAGGGCTGATCTGTGAGGCAACCAGTGGGCCGATTGGGGGGCCCCCACTGGCACCTGCTTTGACTGGCCTGGGGGGCAGCTCCTGCATTGAGCATCTGCCCCGTGGTGGTCAGTACACATCATAACAACCAATTGTTCAGTCAGTCATTCAGCCATTCTGTCAATTTAAATGTTAGGCTTTTATTATATAGGATTTGTCAAGCTCCTCCACTTGCTAAGTAGAGATTATGCTAAATCCAAAGGCAAAAATATGAAAAGTGTTCATTTGGCCTTTTTTCTCAAAGTCAAAGTTTCTTTGGCTAGTAAAGTTAACCAAGAAATGCTTAGTCAGCACCTGATATATCCAGCTGCAGTCATGAACTGCCTGGAGGAAAGTAATATATAACACCAGAAACACCAACCATAAAGAAACAAATTGATAACATAGACTTCAACAAAATTAAACACTTTTGCTCCTCAAAACAGTTAAGAGAATAAAAAGATGAACTACAGACTGGGAGAAAAACATTTGGAAAGCATTTATCTGATATAGGATTTATATCCAGAAAGTATAGAGAACTCTCTAAACTGAATAATAAAAATAAACAACCTGATTTCTTTAAAATATGTTTTTATTGATTTCAGAAAGGAAGAGAGAGGGAGAGAGAGATAGAAACATCAATGATGAGAGAGAATCATTGATAGGCTGCCTCCCATACACTCCCCACTGGGGATCAAGCCGCAACCTGAACATATGCCCTAGACCGAAATTGAACCCAGGACCCTTCAGTCCGCAGGCTGACCCTCTATCCACTGAGCCAAACTGGCTAGGGCACAACCTGATTTTTTAAAAGGCAAAAAGATCTGTTAAAGACACTTCATCAATGAAGAAATATGGATGACAAATAAACACATGCAAGGATGCTCAAATTATTAGTCACCGTGGAAATGGAAATTAAAACCACAAGATATCACTATGCACTTACTACAACAGGTATCATACCAAGTATTATTCAGGATGTGGAGGGACTGGAACTCTGATACATAGCTAGTGGGAATATCAAATAGCACAACACTATCGAAAACAGTTTGGTAATCTCTTAAAAGTTAAACTACGCCTACCCTATGATCCATCTATTCCATCCTGAGATTTACCCATTATTGCCGGGGTCCAACCCCAGCGGGTCTAGGGGTCCCCAAAGGTGTGGACGGAGTCGGCAAAGAAGGAATGACACGGAGACGGCGTTCAGTTGATCAGCAGCCTAGCCAGGATCTCCAGCCAGGATCTCCAGCCAAGTTCTGGTCTGGATCTCCAGAGAGGTTCTGGTTAGGATCTCCAGCCAAGTTCTGGTCTGGATCTCCAGAGAGGTTCTGCTTTGGATCTCCAGCCAGGTTCTGTGTCCATGTTCTCTTGCTAGGTTCTCCAGGTTCTCCAGCCAGGCTCTGTAGCCATGTTCCCTCGCTAGGTTCTCCAGCCAGGTTCTGTCCAGGTTCTCCAGCCAGGTTCAGTCACCAGGTTCTAGTCAGGTTCTCTTGCCAATTTCTGTAGTCAGGTTCAGTCCAGGATCTTTTGCCATGTTCTCTTGCTAGGTTCTGTCTCTAGGTTCTGAGGCTAGTTTCTGTCCAGGATCTTTTGCCATGTTCTCTCCAGCGAAGTTCTTCTGTCTCTAGAGAATGTTCTGTGTAGGTTCTGTGCCTAGGTTCTGTCTCTCTGTCTGTCTCCTAAGTTCTGTCTGCTGTTGTCTTATTTCAACTGTATTTATACCAGTTGATTCCAATCCTATCAATCTCTATTCCAAAGGTTAGGGCGTTTCTTATCTCCATTCCAGGGAGTAAAGATTATGTAGCTTAAGCATGATTGTTTGTAGTTGAAGTGATTAACTACCCGCCTGGCACTTAGTTAAGGAGTTTCATCCCCTCCCTAACTTCAGGGAAAAAATCCCTACCTGGGGAAACAAGCTTTCTCGGAGAGGTGACCTTGGTTAAAACACACAGCGCTAAGGGGAGCAAACATATTAAGAACAGTATGCTATATACGCCAGGTCCCTTGGAACAGCAAGCATGGACCAGCTCCTGGCACATTATAAATGAAAACAAATGTTCATACAAAGACTTATATATAAATATCCATAGCAGCTTTATTTCTAATAACCCAAACAAAAAACCCAAATATCCATCAATAGGTAAACAAACTATTGTACATCCATACAACGGAATGCCACTTAGCAATAAAAAGCGAATGATTAATATATACAGCAACATGGATACATCTTAAAATAACTATACTGAGTAAAAGAAGCCAGGAAAGAGAGTACTTACTGTATGATTCCATTTATAAAAAATTCTAGGAAATAAAAACTAATGCATAGTGACAGAGAGCAAGTCGGTGCTTGTCTGGGGATGGGGCAAGGGAACAGTGGGCAGGAGAGAAAGAATGAAAAGGGGAATGAAAAAACTTTCTGGTGTGATGGGAATCATTATCTTGACTGTGGTGATGGTTTCATGAATGTATACGTGTGTCAAACATCAATTTATAAACTTTAAATATAAGAATATAAGCAGTTCTTGTATGCCAATTATTCCTCAATACAGTTTTTAATTGCAAAACTTTTTGAAAAAAATGCTGAGTGATGGCCCTAGCCAGTTTGGCTTAGTGGATAGAGCTTCGCCTGCAGACTGAATGGTCCCAGGTTCGATTCAGGTCAAAGGCACATGCCCCGGTTGTAGTCTAGATCCCCAGTAGGGGGTGTGCAGGAGGCAGCCAATCAATGATTCTCTTTCATCATTGATTCTCTTTCATCATTGATGTTTCTATCTCTCCCTGTTCCTTTCTCTCTGAAATCAATAAAAATATGTTATAAAAAATAAAAAACTGCTGAGTGATGCATGTCATTTCCTCACAGGAAAAAAAAAATGTGGCATCATGTTTAAGAGATAAAACATGGGCAAAGGATCTGAACTGATAGGTCTCTAAGAAAGATATACAAATGGTCAGTAGACACATGAGAAGATGTTCAACATCCTTAGTCATCAGGGCAATGGAAATCAAAACAATAATGAGATACCACTGAAATGACTAAAGTCAAAAAGTCAGGTAGTGACAAGTTTTGGTGAGAAAGTGATGAAATTGGTAGGAATGCAGAATAGTGCAACTCCTTAGAAAACAGTCTGAAGTTTTTGAGTTAAGCATAATCCTATATAATAAAAAGCTGAATGCAATGGTCCCCTCGGAAGTTTGACAAGGAGTTCGATCGCTTGCTATGACATGCGCTGACCACCATGTGGTGGCGTGGAACATGGCAGGCAACCAGTGGTGGCGGTGGGGCGCTGAGGGAGTGAGGGAGTGAGGGAAGGAAAAGGCGGGGAGGCCAGGAGGCAGGGAACCTGATCAGCCCTGTTCGCAGGTCAGGCCTAGGGACCCTACCCGTGCACGATTTTTGTGCACTGGGCCTCTAGTGTTATTATGTGATGCAGCAATTCCTAAGGGAGATGAAAGCAAATTTTTACACAGAAACTAATACAAGATGTGTATTTGGTAGTGAGAAGGGGGTGGGTATTACAGAACTCTCTGTACCTCCCCATCAGTTTTTCTGTAAATCTAAAAGGATCCAAAATATTAGATAACAATATTATGGCATGTGGGAAGATGAAAGTTAAAACATTCTAAGATTCTGATGGGAGAAAGAGATGTTGATTATCTTTAGACTTTGAGTCAAATAATATATGTGAAAAATTTAACAGAAACCACTAACTGAAAAGATTAAGTAAAAAAAAATTATTTTTTACAAAGCAAATATATATTTTTTAACTGCGGTGGCTTACCTGAGACTCCAGAGCCTCCAACTTACGTTTCCTTGCATGAAGGGCTTTACTGGGAAAAGCCCAATAATAATTAGAGGTTCCAATCCTCTCACAGTCAACCATGCCATCATCAACTAAGCTTTGAAGAACTTCTTTCACTGACATAGCAGCTAAAAGATATAATTTTTAAAGATATATCATGTAATACCCTTTGTAATACTTTAAGCAATAAAACTAAAAAAAAAGATATATCATAAATAAAACTAAAAGGCCAATAAGTGGGGAAATGCAACAAATATTATAGGTCAAGAGTTAATAATTTAATAAATAAGGAGCTTTCAAAAATAGTAACAAAAAAGCCCAATACTGCAACAGAAAAACAAAAGTACATCAATGGGCATCTATAAAATATACATGGTCAATAAACAAGAAAATGTTGAACCATATTAATAATTAAAGAAGTAAAATAAAGCAATGAGATTTAATATTTTGACTATCAAATTAAAAACACTAAAAAAAATAAAGGGTTCAGGAAAATGGGTACTCTCAACATGGGTACCCTCAGCAGCATGTATCTAAAGCTTTAGGTTTATGCAGGCCTTTTGTGTAGAAATTCCACTATTTATAAATTCAGCCAAAGAAAATAATGATGGCTATACATAAGGATGCCTGTCAAAGCAGTTTTCAATAGTAAAAAGTTGGGAACCAGTCCAATAATGGGACTTTTAAAAGTATTTTATTATAATTGAATATATGCAATCATTAAAGTTATGTTATAAAATATTTAATGGCATGGTAAAAAATATTCAAAACGTGTAATACAGAATGTATTATGTCAAAAATAAATTTAAAAGACAGTATACACTAATGTGACAGTGGTTATTTTGAGTAACAGGTTAAGAGGCAATTTTTCTTTCTTTTTACTCATTTTTCTTTTTCCAACAATAAACACATATTGCCATTTTTGCTAAGAAAACAAAAATAAAGCTATTATGAAAAATAATAAAAAATAAACTGAACAAGTTTAAAAATCAGAAAAACATTTTTAAAAATAGCATGTAAAAAATACAAAGCCATATTTCACAAATACTTGAAAATTCATGAACAATTCTTATTTTCTATTAAATAAAACTATACCAAGAAATTACCCATATTTTAATGTCCATTTTGATTTTTCCTAGAGCAGATTCCCAAATACAATAAAATCTATTTAAAAATTAAAGATTTAATATATAAATAAAATTGACACCAAAAATGTGTCACATTCAACCTCACTTGTAAAGAAGTACAAACTGAAATGTCAAAAACTTCTAAAAGTGAAAACACAGTTCTGAGAAATGAATGTGAGTTTAATTTAATATAGCCTTTTCTGAGGTAATCTGAGAATACATATAAAAAGTCTAAGACTACACAAGTCTCCATTTTCTATTCTATTTCCTCTGAAGTAATATGAGATATGGAAAAAATTTATGAGGGGGAGAGGAAGGAGTAAATGGAAAGAGCACAGAGGATTTTAGGACAGTGAAAGTACTCTGTATCCTTTCTAATAAAAGATAAAAAGGGTAATTAACCGAACCTCGGCTACGCTTCCCATTGGCTAATCAGCAAGATATGCAAATTAACTGCCAACAAAGATGGTGGACAGCAACCACACAGCTGAAGTGAGCAGGAGGTTTGCTTGCTCCAGTGATGGAGGAAACCAAGGTTCCCCGCCTGCCGCGGCCTCAGAGCTGGAGCGAGCAGGACGGCAACAAAGTTTCAATTATAGAAGCCAAACAAACCCCAGATACCTGCTTTCAGCCAGCCGCGGCCTCAGAGCAGGGAGCGCCAGTGATGGCAACAGAGTTTCAATTATAGAAGGTAAATAAATCCCAGAATAAAAAAGAAAAAAAGAAAAAAAGGAGAGGCTGGGAGCTTCAGTTGCCAGGCAGCCTGAAAACAGCCCTCAGCCCCTCACCCAGACTGGCCAGGCACCCCAGTGGGGACCCCCACCCTGAAGGGGGTGTGACCAGCTGCAAACAGCCATCAGCCCCTCACCCAGGCTGGCCAGGCACCCAAGTGGGACCCCCACCCTGATCCGGACACCCTTCAGGGCAAACGAGCCGGCCCCCAACCATGCACCAGGCCTCTATCCTATATAGTAAAAGGGTAATATGCAAACTGACCCCAACAGCAGAAAGACTGGGAATGACTGGTCACTATGACACACACTGACCACCAGGGGGCAGACGCTCAATGCAGGAGCTGTCCTCTGGTGGTCAGTGCGCTCCTACATGGGGAGCTCTGCTCAGCCACAAGCCAGGCTGATGGCTGCCAGTATAGCGGTGGTGGTGGGAGCCTCTCCTGCCTCCTCAGCAGCACTAAGGATGTCTGACTGCAGCTTACATCTGTTCCCCGCTGGCAAGTGGACATCCCCCGAGGGCTGCTGGGCTGCCAGAGGGATGTCTGATTGCCAGCTTAGGCCCAATCCCCTGGGGAGCAGGCCTAAGCCAGCAGATGGTCATCCCCCGAGGGGTCCCAGACTGCGAGAGGGCACAGGCTGGGCTGAGGGACCGCCCCCCCCCACCCCAGTGCACAAATTTTTGTGCACCGGGCCTCTAGTAATACCATAATGATAGATCCGTGTCATTATACATTTGTCCAAATCCATAGAATGTACAACACCAAGCATGAACCCTAATGTAAACAATGGACTTTGGGTGATTATGATGTGTCGATGCAGGTTCATCAATGGTAATAAATGTACCACTGTTGAGTGATGTTGATAACAGAAGCTATGCATGTTGGGAGTGGAAGACAGGAAGTATATGAGAAATCTCTGTACCTTCCTCTCAATCTTTCTGTGAACCTAAAACTATTCTAAAAAAAGTCTTTTAGAAAAAAATTTATAGATAGCATGTTAATTGCACATTAAATTTAGCAGCAAAATTTGGGAACAATGTAGATGTTCAACAATGCTAAGCAAATCATGGCACGGTAGGTAGTTATAGAATTAAACATTAAGAGATCCAAGTGTTGTACATAATTTTCTTAAAAGCATATGACATAGGTAAATGTGAATGATATGTTATATGAAAAAAAAAGACATGAACACAAAACTGTATATGCAGTATAGTTCTTTCTCAGAGAAATGGACAGATACATACATACAAAGACAAACAGAACCTAAAAATAATTCATCAAAATATACCAAAATGTTTAACAGTGATGGTCTCATGAACAACTTTTATTTTCAGTATATTCTTTATAATTTCCAAATCTGTTAAAATAAGCATGTAGTTTACGTAATCAGAAAGTAAGGTTTAAAAAAATATGTATCCAGTGCGGCTGGTGTGGTTCAGTGGTTAAGCACTGACCCATGAGCTAGGAAGTCATGGTCCGATTCCTGGTCAGGGCATATGCCCAGTTGTGGGGTGTGCAGGAGGCAGCTGACCAATGATTCTCTCTCATCATTGCTGTTTCTATCTCCCTCCCTCTCCCTTCCTCTCTGAAATTTATAAAAAATATATTTAAAAATAAAAAATAAATATGTATCCTATGTAGTGGGTTTAACAGTGACTATTCAAAAGATAACCCCAGAACCTGTGAATGTGACCACATTTGAAAAAGCATCTGTACAGGTATAATTAAGGATCTCCAGATGAAATCATCCTGGATTTTGGCTGGGTCACAAATTCAATGGCATGTGTCCTTGTAAGAGACAGAAGGGGAGGTAACAAAGGGGAAGGCCACGTGAAGACAGAGGCAGAGATTAGAATGATGTGTCTGTACGTCAAGCACTGCTGGCAGCCACCAGAAGGTCGGAGAGAAACATGAAATGGATTCTCCTTCTGAGCCTCCAAATGTAGTCAACTCTGTTGACACCTTGATTTTTGACTTCTGGTCTCCAGAACTAAGAGAATAAATTTCTGCTGTGTCAAGCTACCAAGTTTGTCGTAATTTGCTGCTACAGAAAATGAAGACACCAGCTAAAGACAAAAAGTAACATTTAACAAATATTAAAACATACATGAACAGTTTTTACTTCTTTTGAAGTAAATTATGCCCATAAGTAGATATGGGCATAATTGCAAGTGTATATTTGCATGTATGTATATATGTGTGTACATGGACATACATGCACACTCCATTTTAATTTTCCTAGAGCAGATACTCCAAACACAGGAATCATGGCCATGGCCCAAAGACATCATGTAAAGACTTTATGAGGGGGAGGGAGGAAGAAGTAGAGGCAGAGCACAGAGGATTTTTAGGCAGTGAAAATACTCTGCCTAATACCATAATGATGGATCTATGTCACTTATACATTTGTTTAATGTATATATTACACATTATACATTTACAAACATTCATCTCTAGAAATGTGTTCCCATAAAGTGAAAGACTGTAGCAGAAAAGAGGACCAATATTTCCCTACATATTTCGGCACATCTTTGATACTTACTAATGCCTTTCTCTTTGGGAGCAATCTTCTCCATGTCTTTTAATTGGAATACATCTTTCTGTTTTTTAAAAAAAATTTAAAAAGAAATGCAAAACATGTATTTATTTTCTACTATATACTTATATTTACCATAATTCTGTTCCTACATAAAACACCGTACTAAAAAACTATACCTGGAAATGAACAATGCAATAGAATCAAACATTTTGGAGCCAGAAGAAACTGAAATTATCTTGTTTAATACCATAGAGGTTAAAATGGACAGGTTTTGCATGAACATACAAATCTTAAAGTAACTGGAGAACAGCTTCCCACTGAAGTATAAAAACTAGTTACAATGAATCATTTGTTAACACGAGATAATCTAGCTTCTCTGACACTGATTTTAAGAAAATACAAACAGTATTTTACTTAGCATATATCATACATTACAGATTTAGCAGTTCCAACTAAAAACAAAACAGCCAACTGTCAAGAATTGTTTATATTTAGTTTCATGGAAGAGCTACACTTAAAAAATAGGAAAATTATATATTCATGGCTGCCTATCAATCATTTTTATACATGTTGTATGTCCACCAAATTAAAACATTATGGGAACCTATATATGTAGAATATTTAATCTTACAGTTACTTCTTTCTTTTTGTAATAAGCTTTGGTTAAAGTGATGAAAAAAACTTGGATAACCAAAATAAAATATTTAAGATGGAAGTACTCAGCAATTAGAAGATAATTATTGTGATAATTGTTTTGAAATCTGGGATCTACTTATTCTAAAATGAACTTGAAAAGGCAACTTCAATATGATGAAAATTAGACTTCCTAAAAATTTAAAACTTCTGCTCATCCAAGGGTACTATTAAGAAATTGCAAACACAAATACTGATTAGAAGACAATATTCATAAAACATATACCTGACAAAAGACTGGTACCTGGGTATACATCCTCCCACCAAAGACAAATTGATGGATGGATAAAGGAGTGGACAGATGAATACATAAGTGATAAAGCAAGTAGAGTAAAATGTTAATGGTAGAATTTAAAAGTGGGATACATAGGTATCACTGTAAAATTCTTTCATAATAAAATGTTGGAAAAAGTAACTTCATCTCACTACACTTAAAGATTTACTAAATTAAGGAAATTGCTAAGTCATTGATCTTAGGGTGTGAAATCAATTTTTGCACATCTGGGAATAAACCGTTTAAAGATAATTCTGTAAGGTCTCAGAGAACATGCAATAAATTACTGGCTTTAGGTGTCTAATGCATTTTAAAAAATCAATTAATCAAATCTATTTGCAAATGCTTCAGATTCCCTGGATAAAAAACATGAACTCACTGAGACATCTGCCTATATGTGGTCATCAAGGAGGAGCCCCAGACATACTGGCTGCCCAGTGGGGTTGCTGTGCAAACGAATGAGCTTGCAAAGAACTAGCTTCAGAACTAAAATGTGGTCATTTAAGTGGCAGAGAAAATGGTCTCAAGTATATACTAGTATTCCCCAGCATTAAACAGGGATAATAAAGGACAGATGAACACAATGTTCTTCTAGCCCTTAAAAAAAAAATATGTGTAAGCTACCGCTAGATAACTTTTAATTAAGCACTTATGACCTGGGCATTATAATGTTTTATATAGATTACCTCATTTAATTCTTATACCAACAATGTGAGCTGGGTACAGTTATTATCATCCTCCTTAATAGACGAGAAAACTGAGACTTAGGTTAAATAACTTCCTTAAAGTCACATAGTTATTAGGTGAAACAGACTTCAGGTACAACAAGTTCTCTATCATTGAGCTATACTTTTAGCATGTTCTTAAGCATTAACAGGCAAAGAATTCTTTTTGTAGTACACTAGCAACTTCAAATATATACATATATGTATTCATATGAATGACTATGTAACATGTCCCCAAAAATGTATACACACTTTAATAGCTGATAGCTCACTTAATTTTCACTCCTTTTCAGGTTTAACTGATTTAAAATAATGGGTGAAGCCAGACTAAGCTTTGAACAAAGAAAATTTATCCTAAAGTGCCACTAGACTTTTTTTAAATCAGGATACATAAAAAATAAAGTTTATGATACAAAACTGGCAACAATTGACAAACCAAGGGTGCAAAAGTAACAAACGAAATTATTATTATTTTTTATTTCAGAGAGGAATGCAGAGGGAGAGAGAGAAACGTCAATGATGAAAGAGAATCACTGATCGGCTGCCTCCTGCATGCACCCTACTGGGGATCAAGACTGCAACCTGGGCACATGCCCTTGACTGGAATCGAATCCGGGCCCCTTCAATCTGCAGGCTGACGCTCTATCCACTGAGCCAAACTGGCTAGGGCCAAAATGATTCTTGATGTTTGCGATTCCACTGCTTCATGTTATCAGCAGTGCCTGGACCAGAACAGTCATCAGTTTAAAAACAAGCATTGACAAAAAAAGATTCATTTTTATAGATTCCTTTAAATTTGAAAATGAACTGTAGGGTAATAAATACTGACTTTATAATCATTCAAAGTATGTATACATTTTTGGGGGACACCCTGTATAGGGGAATAGATGAACTGAAATCAATCAATCAGTCAATTAATACAATTACAGTCATGCACTGCATAATGACATTTCAGTCAACATGCCATCCTATATAATAAAGAGGTAATATGAAAATTGACCATCACACCCTCGCACAAGATGGCCACCACAAAATGGCTGGCAGGGGAGGGCAGTTAGGGGTGACCAGGCCAGCAGGGGAGGGCAGTTGGGGGGTACCAGGCCTGCAGGGGTGGGCAATTAGGGGGGCCCAGGCCAGCAGGGGAGGGCAGTTGGTGGGGGCCAGGTCAGCAGGGGAGGGCATTTGGGGGGGGGACTGGGCCAGCAGGGGAGGGCAGTTGAGGGCGACGGGACCAACAGGGTAGGGCAGTTGGGAGCGATCGGGCTGGCAGGGGAGCAGTTAGGCATCGATCAGGCTGGCAGGGGAGTAGTTAGGAGGCGATCAGGCTGGCAGGCAGAAGTGGTTAGGGGCAATCAGGCAGACAGGCAGGTGAGCGGTTGGGAGTCAGCAGTCCCAGATTGTGAGAGGGATGTCCGACTGCCGGTTTAGGACATCCCCCAAGGGGTCCCAGATTGAAGAGGGTGCAGGCTGGGCTGAGGGACATCCCCCCCTCTAGTCTATAATAATCTATAATAATAAAGGCATAATATGCTAATTAGACTGGACACCCTTCCGGACGAAACCAGGGCTGCCTGGGTCCTGGGTGCTTGCTGGCGGCTGGAGGGAAGCCGGTGCCAGCAGCTGGGGGAAGGAAGGCCTACTCTTGCATGAATTTCGTGCATCGGGCCTCTAGTATGATTATAACAGAGCTGAAAAATTCCTATCGCCTAGTGATGTTGTAGCTAGCCATCTCTTAGTGCAGCTTACGCACATGTTGTGGAGATGCTGGTGTAAACAAACCTACTACGCTGCCAACTGTATTGCACATACAATTATGTCCAGTATATAATCCTACATAATAAAAGGCTAATATGCAAATTGTCCCCTTGACCGGGAGTTCGACCAGTGGGTGGGGCTGGCCGGCCAACTGCCCACGGCCCCTCCCCCTGGACAGCTGTATTACTTTCAGGCAGAAAGAGGACACAATCAAATATATGCTTCAGCCCTAGCCGGTTTGGCTCGCTGGATAGAGCGGCGGCCTGCGGACTGAAGGGTCCCAGGTTCGATTCCGGTCAAGGGCATGTACCTGGGTTGCGGGCACATCCCCAGTGGGGGGTGTGCAGGAGGCAGCAGATGGATGTTTCTCTCTCATGGATGTTTCTAACTCTCTATCCCTCTCCCTTCCTCTCTGTAAAAAAATCAATAATATATATATATATATATATATATATATATATATATATATATATATTTCAGAAATATAATTCTGGGTCCATTGTGTAGGATAGTCTGGATAGAAGAGACTCTGTGAACACTGGGATAAGGTTATTCCCTCATAGCTCACAAACACCACAAATATTTGCAGAACTTTATTCATTCTTCAGGAAATTGGTTGAGTACTGATCTCTAATAAAAAAAAAAAAAAAAAAGGTACAGTTAAGCCCTTAGCTGGTATGGCTCAATTGATTGGAGTGTAGGCCCGTACATGAAAGGTGGCAGGTTCGATTCCCGGTCAGGGCACATGCCCAGGTTGCAGGTTGGATCCCTAGTCAGGGTGCATGCTAGAAGCAAACTACCAATGTTTTTCTCTCACATCGATGTTTCTCTGTTTCTCTCTGTTTCTCTCTCTCTCTCCCTCTCTCTCTCTCGCTCTCTCTCTCTCTCTCTGTCTCTCCATACCTGTCTCTAAAATTGATGAAAAAGCATATCCTCGGGTGAGGACTAAAAAAAAAAAAAAAAGGTACAGTTAATACTGGATGACATATATGTAAGGAAAAAATTGTGCAAAATACTAAAAATCTTAGGGAAAATGACTTACCGTCTCAAAAAAAATTTCCATCATGCGGGTTCTCTTTTCCTCTACGCTCAGTCCTTTTTTCTTCGACTAAAGCACAAAATTTAAAACGTAGACACTGAATTTTTTTAAACACTGCATTTTAAAACAACTTGGTCTGAAACATTACCAGAACTGTTATGTATGATCTTGCCTGGTACCAACAGGCTTGATAACGGTCACAGCCAGGCCTCAAGACTGACTTGAACTATTCTATGATTATAGGTCAAGCCTTGTGGTAGGTGCTGCCAATACAGTAAACACTGTGCCTGAGACAGAGCCTGGCATTCTGTATAAATTCATTAGCTATCAAACGATCCCGTGGCAAGCCACTGTATTTACCTTCGACAGACTTACAATCTGTCAAAGAAAATACATAGATACAACTATTTATAATTGATGAACAGGAACATGCACAAATTGTTACCCAGAACAGATTGAATTGCTACCCAGGTCAGAATGAGTTAATTCCACTCAGGTAGGGAGGGAGAGTTCACTAGGAAAGTCAGAGACGAGGAGGATTTTGGTGAGTAGAGAAATGGTGAGAAAAGTGTCCAGGGAAGACCATATAGAGGCACAGATGAGAATTACATTTTAGCAAGATAGTTGTAGTAGCACTGTGGAGGGTGGGCTGGAGGAAGGAAAACCTATCCAAGTAGAAAATGGAGCCCATGTCAGGTTACTATCATCCTCTAACTATTGTTTAGCCAACCTGAAATTAAGATAATATGTAACTAAATGCATGTTAATAATAAATTTTACTATATGTTATTTACAGTCCAAAATAAAGATTAAAAAAAGAAGCCAAATTTCCTCAATTCACAGAAAATAACAAAAGAGAATGAGAACCATCATCTCTAGTGTTCTAATAGAGGACTCTGCACTAATGTTTCTTAAGAAACATCTGCATCTTTCTCAAACATTTCACATAAAAAAATAAGTTGAAAACGTTATACCACTAAAAATAAAGACATAAATAAAACAATTAAAGATCGATCATATGCAACCAAAAACTCCATCAGAAAATGAGAGCCAATGACACATGGGAGGATTTGGGGTTGCCATTCTGAATAGGTATATACCAGAGAATGAGTCTTTATTCTATTGCAGGTCCTGGAACCCACCAACTCATCTTCACAGCAATAAATGACCCTGTGTTCCTTGATGAGTCATATGGGTAAAATAAATACCTTAAAGTTTGTATTTTTCTCCTTTTCCCCTGTCTACTCTCAAACACTGCGGTTCCCCAGAATTCTCTATCAATGCCCTCTTCCCCTCACACCTTTTCTTTGATCTCATCTGCTTTCACGGTTTTAACTAACACACCGGGTACTCAAATCTTTACATATGAGTCCTTGAGTGTGTTCCTGAGCTTCGATCTCCTGTATCTACCTGTCCGCTGGACAGACTTCAAACTCAGGAGGTCTGAACTGAACTCCTCCTCTCCCACGTCTACTCGCCAAACCTGCTGTTGCAGATCTTGAGTTCAGTTAGATACCACCGAGTTGCCCAGGTCGGAACAGCAGCCTGGCAGTTATCCTAGTTTCTTCCTCTTATCCCACAGCCAACGAATCACCAACGTCTGCCCTTCAGTGCTTAACTATTTCACAAATCTACAGTCTGCTCCATCCTACCACCTCTACCCCAGTTCAGGCCTTCATTCTCTGTCTCCAACACAGCTGCAGTTCCCTAAGCACACCTTGTTGTACCTTCGAAGTGTACGTTCTGCGCTGTCAAAAGCATTCAGGGCTCCTAACCATCCGGAAGTCTCCAACACCCTGGAAAGGATGCCCACAGGCCCTCCATCACCTGGTCCCAATCTACTCTCACAGGTACCACTCCTCACCTCAAATTTTACATGAAAACCTGGAGAGCTAAGCAATCTGAGCTGTAATATAAAAAAACTACTTGTAATTCTCCACACAGAGAATGTTCTTTCCCATTTCGGTGCCTTTAAAAATGTTGTTCTACCTAAAACACCTTCTCCTCTCCCCGATTCAAAACTCCAAAAAGTCTCCCAAGGTTTCAGTTAGGCATTCTCTAACCGAACTTCTCTGAGCTCACAGGTTGGGGAGAGTGTCATTTCACGTGTTCCCAGAATACAACTTCATCATCACATCTTACTACAGGTAAAAAGGTGTGTTTACTTGTCTCAGCGGCCTGGAAATCTTCAGAACACGGACTGCCTTTGCCTTCCCAGAGCTCAGTGCTGGGTTAGGCACAGCAGGCATAAAGGCCAGGCCTTATTTTCAGAACCAAGCATCTAAAAGCTCTTTTACTTAATACTTAAAGTTAAAGAAAATCTCCTGATACTATAAGTGAGAGATGCCTTCAAATTAGTAAGTAAGGGGACTCAAAACTTGGCTTGAGGACAACAAAGGGACCTTCTCCAATTAGGAGTCACAGAATTCCTAACGTCAGCCCTGCTGACCAATTACAATAAAATTTTGCAAAACCAAAAGGAGATGGTATCTGCCGCCCTCCGAAGTGGCAGGATACTCTGTATTTCTCCACTTCCCAAATACACTTCTGGACTTATAACTGTTTACCCAGCAAGACCGACCAAGTCAAAACAGCTATTAATCACCATCAGGAAAGAGAAGGTCATCTCTGATTTAAAAAAATGCTAAATTTAATGCTTAATCATTAACAAAAAAATAGGAAGGATAGGGCTTACAAAAAGTTTTCTGATTTGTTTCATGCGTCTCTATTGTCAGAGATAAGCATCTGAAAAGAGTTAACATTAAGTATAAGGCGACTTATGAGTAGAGAGCGATTGGGTAAAGGGACAAAGTTAACACACGTGTGATAGTTGTCAGTATTCGTTCTATGGGGCCAATAAGGCTATAGAGAAACATGATACACAGAGCCCTGGTAAGAGAGTCAAGCGTGGTCCTGTTTGGCTTCTTACATCCTTTCATGCCCAGGTGGCTGGGAGGGTAGTTTAACCACAAAGCAGCCGTTATCAGTTATAATTACATCTGGACAAGAACCTTCACATAAACAGCGTAAACCTAAATGCTTGTCTACCATTAGCTCGGCAAAAAATAACGGCCACTGCACTAAATGAAGATATTAAAATCTAAGGTCTGTTTAATTAGATGTTGATTCTCTGCCAACAGAAGCAGAAAAACAAAAACAAAAAGCCAGCATGAAACTTGGAAGATTTATGCAAATGACTTGATGACCACGAAGACATTAAGTTCCCGGAGGACCTGGCGCCCTCCCAGGTGCGTCCCTAACGAAGCGACCCACTCCCTGCCCACCAGCTGCCCCCGGCCCCAAAGGGAGATGCCTGTCCTTTGGGGAAAAACAACAACTGATTTCCAAAGAAATCATCTGAAGTGAAGAGTCCCTGGGCTACGTATGAAATTGAGAGCAGCTCAGACACGTCCTCTACCCTTTGCGATGCATAAACCCACTCAATGTTCCAAGATCAAGGGAGGCAGGTGGGACCCAAGGTGTCCTGCCAGGTCTCGGGTGCCCCTAAGGCAGCGGTTCTCAACCTGTGGGTCGCGACCCCTTTGGGGGTAGAACGACCCTTTCACAGGGGTCGCCTAAGACCATCGGAAAACACATATATAATTACATATTGTTTTCGTGATTAATCACTATGCTTTAATTATGTTCAATTCGTAACAATGAAAATACATCCTGCAGATCAGATATTTACATTACGATTCATAGCAGTAGCAAAATTACAGTTATGAAGTAGCAACGAAGATAATTTTATGGTTGGGGGGGGGTCACCAGAACATGAGGAACTGTATTAAAGGGTGGCGGCGTTAGGAAGGTTGAGAACCACTGCCCTAAGGGGCTGCAAGTAGGGGGCGGCAGGCGGGGAGGGGGGCACCGGTTCGGAAGTGACTCCAGGTCCCAGGGGCAGAGGGTTTGCGATGCTCGGGTCACGCTCCCGAACGCGCCGGGGTCTAACCGCACCCGCCGGGGAGACAGCCGCCCGCCGCGGGGAGCAGCGGGGCGGGGAGCAGCGGGGCGGGGAGCAGCGGGGCGGGGAGCAGCGGGGCGGGGAGCAGCGGGGCGGGAGTCCGCGGCCCCGGGGCGCAGGGGGCGGTGGTCCCGGCTCGGCCTCCGGTTCCGGATCCGGCGGCGGCAGAGGCAGGTGGGCGGCCTGCGCTCAGGGCCGGGTCGGGCCGGAAAGGGCGGGGGGATCAGGTGTCGACCTAGCGGCCCCTCCGCGGGAGGCCCAGGGCGGAGCAGCCGCCCCCGAAGCCCAGGGGGGCCCCCGCAGCCGGAGACTGGGGTGGAAGGGGCCCCCGGCGCCGGCCTCAGCTCTTACCATGGCGCAGCCCGGCGTCTTCCGGGGGCGGCGGGGCCGGCTGGAGGCGAGGGGCGGGGCAAGCCCAGGAGGGTTTGATTTTGGCGCCAACCCCGCCCCGGGGGCGGAGCGACGGAAGGGAAGCGGTGGGCGTGACCGGCCTTCGCCCCGAAGGCGCGCAGCGACCCCTGGCGGCCGGGCTGGGGCGGGACCTTCTCACTAGTATCAGGTGTTCGGTGGCGGGATGGCTGCCTTCCACAAATTCTAGAACATCCCTTCACTGCCCTACCTTAGAAAAGAGACTATGTTAAATAAACAAACATTCACCCTGGAAACGGAGAAAACAAGCTTTATTATAATGATTTGAGATTTTTTTTGTGTGCATGGTAAAGATAATACGCATGAATCTTGTTTCTCCTGTTTCAAGACAGAATTAAAGTTTTATTGTACACTAAAAGCATCCAAAATACTGTGGTACGTATGCAGCTACGAACATACAAACACTCCGATGCACAGCGCTTATTCTTTTCTTTAAATAGGCAGTCAGCATTTTGATTCATAAAAGAACAAATGAGCACACATCAAACAGAATCAACATTAGCGAGCAGGAGGCTCAGTGTTCTATACACAGAACGTAGGAAACAGACCTACACAGATGGAATGTACAAAATTTAAAACGAAGAAAAAGGAAGCAAAAAAAATCTGTTTACTCATACATAGGATTGAAAGGCCAGACTTGAGAACGGTATAAAGAATTATATTACAAGAATACACACTTGTTAATGACAAAACATTCCGAGTCACAAAGCAAAAGCATTGCGTTTAAGGCTGTGCTGCTTTCAAAGGTTAATGGAAATGCTGTACATTCATTGGAACAACATAGCCAATTTATCAATCGGTTTTAGAATATTAATAGCTTTCATACGTTCTCCACAAACCAACCACACGATCACTGCCACACGATTCATCTTGGGAAAGTTTAAGGTTAACACCATGATTTGTAGCTTACTGTCATTTAAAACAAAACAAAAAAATTATTCATTTATACCAAACAAATCTTTAATGGGCACTTAGTTCCTTTATGGCAATACTAGATTCCTAGTTATCAAAAATATTAAAGTAATTGTAAATTTTAAAACCCTGCAACGTTTAGAGAATGCAACAGTATTTATTACAACTTAGATCATGTTTGCAGCAAATAGCTTTATTTTTACCCTACCTGGAAAGGTCTTTTTAAAAATTGTGAAACTAAAAATACTCCTTCCTTTTCACGGGCTGGTGAATAGAGAGGATACTGTAGAGTCCAAATGTACAAAAAGGTTTTTCCCATTTGAAGCAATCTACAGATGACCTGACGTGTATTTGGCATTCCCTCCAATTAACTCAGTAGGCACTGCCAAAGCATTTGTGTGAACCCCTTAATGTTAAGGATCCACAGTCACTTGCTAGTGTACTGCTATTCCAGTTACTTCCGTGTTAGGACATACCCTGTATATTTAGTAGTAGAAGCAAGTGTGTTCTAGTTTCATGGACCTGTAGTATTTATTTGCCTCAAATCTAGTCAAGGGATAAATGAAAATAAGGAAACTTGGGGACTTGTTTTGTTACTGGAGATGAACGTTTGAGCAAAATACTAAGTACCACTAAGAAATGGCAAAGTCATAAAGGTTTTTTATTCATGGGTTTCTGAATGGTCAAGTGATCTTTACCACCCGTGTCCAGCAGGGGCGGTCTGTATTGGGAAGAAATGCATTGTCACTGACCTTTACATTCTAACTGGCCATATTTGACCATAGTGCCCAGGGGAAATTTGAAGGGATAATTTTTCAGTGCTACTTATCATGAATGTATGACAGATTCTGTACACTTGACAAAGAGAAATCAAGCAATAATGGTAGCCCAGAAGAAAGTCACTAAACTTTAAATTTCCTTCTCAGTTTACCAGAAACCATTTCCCACAGAATGTGACAAAATTTCACTTAAATCTTGTCTATTTGTATCTTAGCAGCACTTTGCCCCCTAAAATATGCTTACCAAGAAATACAGTAAATGCACATATGTATCCAAATATGAAATGTTATTTATATTTTAACAGATAGGATTACATATTTTTTTTTGGGGGGGGGGGGAATATAGTGTTTCCTGGAGTGCATGTGTTTTAGTAACAGATAAACAGGTCTGAATCAAAGTACCTTTTCTTCCATTCCAGTTTGTGCCAATAGTCATATAAAAAAAAATTAGCTTTGTCTTCAATCTACTAATTGAGATATCCAGCATTATACTGTATGATAGCTGCTCAATTTCTGAATTCACACATATAATTTAAATGTTGTGCAAAAAAACCCAAAACAAACCAATCTTTAAGTAAACTAGTCTTAATATCAATAGCCTGTGACAGAATCTAAATAGGAAGCCATTTTTTACTTGTGGAAATAAACTAAAATGAATTTAACCAATTTTTAAAAGGTTTCTTTTAAGTAGTCTAGGAGCTATCAGAAG
The DNA here is from genome assembly GCF_964212035.1 of Myotis nattereri. Classification (NCBI taxonomy): domain Eukaryota; kingdom Metazoa; phylum Chordata; class Mammalia; order Chiroptera; family Vespertilionidae; genus Myotis; species Myotis nattereri. The sequence continues at coordinate 52,816,072 of NC_138080.1, forward strand.
TCTAGCTTATCTCTTATGCAGAATATTAATAAAGAGCAAAATGAAATTCCTTCCTTAGAGTGTAAGTTCCAAGGGGGCAGGAATTTTGTCTGTTTCCTCCATCACTAAGTCCCCAGTGCCAAGAACAGCCTGGCTCCTAGTAGGCACTCATTAAATATGAATATTTAAATTCAAAGACTTATTTCAACTCATGTTAGGAAACAGTGTCTTAACATTCTAAAAATGTTACTAAATTTTATAATTTTATTACAACCTCAATATTTTGAAAACTCTACCTAACTAAAGATGTACTAAATCTAAATGTAATGCAGAGGTTGATTTGGGCATAAATTTGATAGACAATTGGAAGTAGCTAGATTTCCCTTCTAAATTTAAAAAAAATCCTATATAAGAGAGGGGCTGAATTATAAGTTAAAAAGCAATAAACATCATATTCATATAATTATACATATGGGAAATGTTTTCTTATAGTACAGTTCTAAGGTGCTTTCAGTGAAAAAGATCCCAAAGTCATTAACGAAAATGCCAAACATGACATCCTATTTGGTAGAACTGAGTAGAAAATCAAACAGTGAAAATAAACCACATCTTATTTTACAGTACCAATGACAGATTAATAACCAGCTAAATTATTCTTACTTTTTCTCAAAATGCATTTATACTTCGTTTAAATGTAATTCAAGTTTAACTTTTCTCTTTTGACCTGTTTTTTTTTTTTTTTTTTTGAAAAGACCAGAAGGTCATTTTGTGATACAACGTCAGCCGATACCATCATTCCTGGAAAATGGCAAAGATTAAATCCGCTTTAGGGCTTGTTCTACTCGGACAGGACGGCTTGAGGCTGCTCCGTAAAAGGAATGTGCTGAAGGAAGGCTGGACGCTGCTTCTGTCTTTCAGAGGGCTGCCTATGTCAATACACCAAAGATTCAGCTATCTATATAGATATATATGATACATTCTACCTTACCCTAATCATGTATACATAGTCCTTTAATGCCTCTACTATTCATTAGACAATGATAAATAACCATAACATGCCCTTACCTGTAACGCTTTCACAACTTTGGTAACACTTGCTTTCTAAGGGGAAACCATTACTCAGTCACATGCCTTTGGCTGACACCATCCGTCCTCCGAGGGGCTACTATGGCTCTCTGTCCTAGGATACTGGTGTCCTACTACATGTGCTGACATTTTGCAGGAGGTAAAGCTTTCGCTTTCATGACGTGGAAGAGGAGAGACACATGTGCGAACATGGCACATAAAACGTGACTAACTTTTTCTTGATGACATCCAGTGCATTGATCTGGAGTTGGGCTGTTGGTCTACCAACAGGTAGCATTACTATTAGAATATGCTTTTCAAAGCATTAGGAGTTTCAGGTTTCCCTGAAAAAATGTACTTTGTTTTTCAATACAAGGTGACTAGGAGAGAGAAGGCGAAAAGAACCCAAAAATGGATCTTGGATCTAACCCAGGAAGGAGAGAAAGTTCGCATTTATTTTTTAAGTGCTCAACTCAGAGGCCTGGTAATCACAGATGAGAGGACTTTTGCAAGACGGTCTTATTTTTTTTCTCTCTAAAGTAATTTATATGTAGTTACTGATAGCCAAAAAAGTCACAAGAGTAATACCAAGTGCAAAAGTGAGGTTAGAAGATCCCCCAGGCCTTGTGACCGAGGTTAAAGTATATAACTACAACAGATTTTGTTTTTGTTTTGTTCTGCTTTGTTTTTGGAAGCTCTGTGCAAAGGCTACCGTTCACAGGCTTAACAAATACCTTTAAATCTCCCAGGTATTTTTTTTTTTTAACGCTTATTTGATTTGCACAATTGGTTTAACTACATACATCCCTGTCCTATAAGCCATAGTTCACAGGTGTAAAACTTTGCGGTTTTTATAGATTCTTTTTAACCCTAAAGGTCAATTACAGAAATCAAATATGCAGTTTTTAAGGAAATTGTTACATTCAGAAATAAACTTGGAAAATTCACCAATGATTCCTTCTAGCGTGAAAAGTCTAGTATAATCTGGTCCCGCGGCGAGAAATCCATTCCAGTTTATAGTGCAAGACCTTTGCCAGGGGCCGCCCAGCTGCCCGCCGTTACTGTAAGTACCGGTAGACCTTGAAACAGTGGTTCCCAGAGTCTGCAACCACAACATGGCCATCTGAAGTCAGGGCCAGGCCTTGGGGACCATAGAGTGGGTCAGCAGATGTGTTAATGTAGGACAGAAATGATCCACTTCCATCAAAAACCTGTCAAAAAAGGACAGAGTGTTACAGGAAAAGTTATAGTAATATGATGAGAGATAGGAGTTTACTAATGTTTGTACAAGCATGTGTATCTAGGTTTGTTTAGGTCACTATCAAATACACAATACCTCCCCTCCCTCCACTTACCTTGCTTTTTCTCCTCACACAGAGTCACTGACAAAGAACATGCCATTGGCACCAGATCATACTTATGTTCTTACAGATTGGAGGGGAGCGCCCTGGATCAGCGGTCGCCAGCCGGTGGTCTGTGGACCACTGGTGGTCCGTGAGGTCCAAAGGTTGGCGACCACTGCCCTGGATGGTGCTTAAAAAATGAATCAGTCTTATTTCTCACTCAAACCCTCACATTTCCCCCTTCTAGCCTTACATCCCTCTTTTATCCACAATCATAAGTGAGAAAAATAAGCCACTCGATCACATAAGAATGGTCCTGAGTCATAATAGGCGATGAGAAATAGAGAGATTATTTTTTTTCTTTTCAGAAAAGAATAAAGTATAATAAATCAACATGCACATTTGGATAGGAGGTGGTCTTTTGTTCTGTAAGCTTCTGCTATGATGACATAAAAAGATCAGGAACACTTCTTTGCAAGGCCCAGTCTGGTTTCTTTGGGCCACTGTGTTTGGCCCATCAGATGTTCTGAAAGGCAGTGTAACCAGGCAGGTGCTATGAGGGTCACAACACAGCTCATCACATGTGGTCCTACACGGAAGTGCTTTGTGACTTGGTTCCCTGTTGGTTTCTGGCTTACCAGCAGACATAGAATGTAGATGCCCACTGGGACAATTAAGCAAAACACATATATTTCAGAAATGAAAGTATTTAGTGTTACATTTATAGTCTCAACCCTTTTTCTGAGAAGTAGATAAATATAACAGATTTAAGTTGCTGACCACTGCTGTCCTCAGAGGCATCTAAATACTACTAGGTTTAACCAGTGCACTCTGGGTTCTCACGTGCATTGCACAGGGCCACATTGGCAAAGATGAATAGCCCCGTCTGTAAATGCATGTTTAGATCCATGCAGGGGTCTACATGAAGAAAAGAAGTCTTCTTCAGTTTGAGAATTTAACAGCTTTATTCTTAATTTAGAAAAAAGTCAAAAAGATTTTTTTGTATCATAGACCCCTTTGGCAGTCTGACAAAGACTGTACAGTCTCAAAATAGTGTTTTAGTGTTATTTTTTTCCAGAATGTGAGCAGTTTTATTTTTTTATACCCAAAGTGCCAAATGCCATTCATGATATTATTATTCTGAAATCATGAAAATATATTTAAATTCTTCTTCTTCTTTTTATTTTGAAATCATGAAAATATATTTAAATTCTTCTTTTAAATCTGTTTTTGTTAACTTCTAATTTTGAAATAATTATAGATGCACAGAAAGCCACCAAGGTAGTCAAGAGGGAGCCTGTGTACCCTTCACCCAATTTCCCCCAATGGCAAGCTGACATTGGGATGTATGTGTATAGTTGTATATCATTTTATCACAATTATAGATTCATATAACCACCACCACAATCATCACACAGAACTATTCCATCCTCACAAAGATCTCCCTCATGCTGCCTCTTCACAGCCTCACATACTTCCCTTCGCCCACCATCTCTAACTCTTGTCAACCACTAATCTGCTTTCCTTCTCTGTGATTTTAACATTTCACAGTTACATAAATGGAATCATACAGTATGTGATCTTTTGACAGTGGCTTTTTCCACTCAGCACGATGCCCCTGAGATGCATTAAGCAGCTGAGTATGCCATTAGTCTCTTCCTTTTTACTGCTGAGTAATATTCCATAGTACGGACATACCAGTTTGTTTAGCCATTAACCTGTCAACAAACATCTTGGTTATTTTCAGTTGTGGACTATACCCAAGTTTCTATGAATGACAATGTACACATCTTTGTATGGACATGCATTCTCATTTTTCTGGGATAAAAGCCCAGGGATGCAACTGCTGGGTTGTATGATAAATGTATTTTCAATATTTTAAAGAAACTGTCAAACGATTTAAGACTGCCTGCATTATACATTCCTACTCGCAATGTCCAAGGGATCTAGTTTCTCTGCATACTTGCCAGCATTAGGCACTGTCAATATTTTTAATTTTAGCTATCTAAAATTTGTGTGGTAATATCTCATCATGTCTTAATTTGCACTCCCTTCATGTCTAGTGATATGGAACATCTTTTCATGGGTATGTCCTCTTCAGTGAAGTTTCTCTCCATGTCTTTTGCCCATTTTCTAGTGGGATTATTTGGTTCCTTTACTGTTAAATTCTGAGAATCTTGATACATACATTCTAGGTATAAATCCTTTGTCATATATGAAATTATATATATAAATATTTTCTTCTAGTCTATTGCTTAGCTTTTTATCCTGTTAACAGAATCTTTCAGAGGGCAAAAGTTTTTAATTTTGATGAAGTCCAATTTATTTTTCTTTTCTTTTATGGATTTTCAAATACTGAAAGAGTCATACGCCTTTGGAATAAACACCACTTAGTCATGGAGAGATTTTTTTTTAAGACACTTGTTTTTTAAAAATTAATTTATTATGTGTTAATTTATTTCAGAGAGGAAGGGAGAGGGAGAGACAGAAACATCCATGATGAGAGAGAATCATTGATCGGCTGCCTCCTGCATGCCCCCTACTGGGGATCGAGCTCACAACCCGGGCCTGTGCCCTGACTGGAATTGAACTGAGGACCTTTCAGGCCGCAGGCGGTTGCTCTACCTGCTGAGCCAAACCAGCTAGGGCGAGAGATTTTTATTTAGGGCTGAAATCTATTTGATGGTATTTTGTTAAGTATTTTTGCATCTATATTCATGAGGAATGTGGTCTGTAGTTTTCTTTTTTGTGCTGTCTTAGCCTGGTTTTGGGGTCAGGGCATGAGAAGCTAAGCTGGAAAGTGAATTGTAAAGTGTTCCTATGTTGTCTATTTTCTGGAAGAAATTGTGTAGAACTGATGCTAAACCTTCTTCAAATATTTGGTAGCATTCTCAAGTGAAACCATCTGAGTCTGGAGGTTTATTTTGGGGGAGTTTTAAAATTATGAGCTAAATTTCCTTAATCATTGTAGGGCTATTCAAATCATTTATTTTATATTGGGTGAGTTGTGGTGTTTGTCCTTTTTGAGGAGTTGGTCCATTTCATCTAAGTTGTCAAATTGATGTGTGTGGAGTTGTTCCTAGAATTTTCTTATATCCTTTTGAAGTCTGCAGAGTCCATATGTGTTAGTAGTTTGTCTCTTTTCTCCCTTTCTTTGTCAGTCTTGCTAGAGGCTTGTCAATTCTATTGATCTTTCCAAAGAACCAACTTTATTGTTTTTCTATCTTGAATTTCATGGATCTGATCCTATCTTCACTGTTTCCTTCCTTCTGCTTGCTTTCAGTTTGCTTTGCTCCTTTCTGTCTAGCTTCTTGAAGTGGGAGCTTAGATTGTTGATTTTCAACTTTTCCTCTTTGCTAATGAAAGCATTTAGTGCTACTAATTCCCCTCTCAGGTAGAGTGGTGGTTTCCAGGGCTGGGGGGTGAGGGAAATGGGGAGAAGCTGGTCAAAGGGTACAAACTTCCAGTTAGAAGATGAGTAAGTTCTGGGGATCTAATGCACAGGACGGTGATAACAGTCAATACTGTGTTATGCACTTGAAAGCTGCCAAGAGAGTAGACCTAAATGTTCTCACCACAAAAAAGAAATGGCAATGATGTCGATACTGTTGTAATAACCTGGCTGTTACTAACAGGAAAGGAGTAAAGGGAGGACGAGGTAATATAGCATTCCATACACAGCTTTGCTAACTTAACATTCTGCAAGTGAGTGTTCCCAGGTGATCGCTGGGGAAAGGGACTGGACAAAGGCAGTTTAGACACATGCCCAATAAGGTCTGAGTGACATGGGAAGGTGCTTACCTGTCTGTCAGTCATACCTGGGAACAAGTAATTGGCCAGAATAGGCATGGCCACTGCAAGGGCTTGAAACTGAATATTTAAACTTCTGAACAAAGAGAGTTCTCTCCTTTTGGCTCTTGGCCTCTCCCTTGCTGCTTGCACCTGACCCCTGTTGCAGGGGGCGTGCTCCCCTGCATTCATCCACAGAATGGCCTAATGGACTTTAAGTAGCCTGAATGTTGAACTGGGCCCAGCTGCAACATGGAAAGGAAGCTCTGGACATGGCTTTGCTGAACCCACAGCTGCTCCTCTTTTAGGACTGGTTTCAGGGAAATAGGGAACACTTAAAGACGAAACCGAGAAATATTTCTCTAAACAAATGAAGTCTTCTTCCTCATTCTCCCACGGGGAATTCTGAGAGTGCTCATTTCAGCGGCGCCCCAAGAACCCCACCAGCAATGGAGGAATCCCATTCGTGTATTCCTCCGATAGCAATGTGACTGTGACATGATCATGTTATGTAATGCTATGGTGGCAATCATTTTACAATATATAGGAGTATTAAATCAACACATTGTACACTAACTAACACAATGTTATATGTCAATCTCCACAAAGCTTGGGGGAAATTTCCCTTTCAGCACTGTTTTAGCTTCATGCCACAAAATATGATATGCTATATTTGCATTTTCATTCAGTCAATATATTTTAAAATTTTCCTTCAGATTTCCTCTTTGGTTCAGGTTATTTATCAAAACATTAAAGAAAATATGTGGTATTATGAAGGAAAACAATCATATTAAAATATAATGAAAATATTACAAAATTTTAATTATAGTAATACGTGTGCTTTTTAAACTAATACATTAAATAACAAGAAATAGTGATGGGCCTACTAATAACTACAATTTTGAATGAGCATAAATGATAATTCAAGATGTCTGCAACTGTAACAAGAAAATTTCTGTGATTTCTCTTGGTGACAAAGTTATAGATATTACAAAAACTATTGCCTATATTCATAATGAAAGTAAATGATAATTTTTAATTAGAAGTTAGTGAAAACAATAATATAATATTTTTGTTTAAAGGACCTCATGAATTCTATCCACAAACTCTTTGGAGGTCTGTGGGATACGTGTTAAAAACACCTGATTTAGAGAGTTTCACTCTGGTAATATGTTGACATTTTTTGTCTCCATCTTCCTTAGTCTGGCACTTTTTGTGAGATTATCTATGGTCTTATGACTTAACCAATGAGAGTGAAAAACATCAAGGTCTGGGGACAGTTAATCCTCCGCTTTTAACAAATACCAATCACTCAACACAAATAAATCAGCACTTTAATCACATATGTACTGATTTTGAGAGAATATGTACTTTAATCTACCTGGATCCTGCTGTTTCCCCAGTCGGCTACAATGATGTTTCCATTTGAATCCACAGCTACCCCCGTTGGAGCATTAAACTGTCCATTTCCTTCTCCATTTGAGCCAAACTTCAACATGAATTCTCCTTCCTGATTAAACACCTGTATAAATATTTTAAAATTATTTCATTTCAAATGAAAATAGTTGAGCCAACATTATGGATTTTAAAATATCTATCTGAGCAGGTTATAACAAGACCTATAATTTAAGACATTCTTTTAAAAAAATCTACAAACTAGACTCCCACTGCACTTGTGGTTTCCCAATTTACTGTATAAATCTGATTTAGCATTTGTTAAATCAGTTCTTTTTTTCTAGCTTTTATCTGGTTATTGAATACTCATGTGAAAAATATTTCCATTATAAACTATAAAATATATACAAATATAAGGTAGTACGAGAAAGTAGAGCTATAATTTTCAACAATATTATTCTTCCTGCCTTTAAATAAATAGCTACATTTTAAGAATAAGCATTGTATTTTCTAACAGGATAGATGATGATTCAAAGTTGGGTCAGAAAGTAGGAGGTTTTTGTTAGACCAGATGCTCAGAATTTATTACCATTTTACTAAGTCAACGTAACAAGACAGAATAGGCTGGATTTCACAATTATAACAGGGAAAATTGTGTGAGAGTGAGTGAGTGAGTGTGTGTGTGTGAGAGAGAGAGAGAGTGAGTGAGAGAGAGAGCGAGAGAGAGAGAGAACGTGCAGAAGGTGAGAAATAAAAAAGGGCTTTTTAATATATTTTTTTCATAATATATTTTAGCTAAAATAGAGAGTTTATATGACCCTGAGACTATTGAGAGAAGGGAGGCTGACAGAATTGGGAACTAAACAGAACTCTTAAGCAAATTCTCTCATCTGATATGGGCAAGCAATGGGTTGTTGTGGTTAATTAAACATTCTTATTACTAGAGTGTGACTGTATAAGTATCAAATACAGATTACTGATTTTGAGAGAATATGTGTTTAATGATAAGACTATTGTAAGCATAATTTTATCTTGATGATTCAGAAGATACTTAATGGTTTTGAAATGTCTCCAGGATATTATTATTTTTTTTTAAAAAAAATATATGTCTTTATTGATATCAGAGAGGAAAGGAGAGAGAGAAACATCAATGATGAGAGAGAATCATGGATCGGCTGCCTCCTGCACGCCCCCTACTGGGGATTGAGCCCGAAACCGGTGCATGTGCCCTGACCAGGAATCGAACCATGACCTCCTGGTTCCTAGGTCAATGCTCAATCGCTGAGGCAAGGACATTATTTTAAGCTTTCATTATTATGCAGTCTACCAGTGTGGAAATACTCATTAACAATCCAAAAGTATTACCCACAAGGCACCAAGAGAGTAAGGGTTCCTGAAATACGAAACTGAGGAAGTTCACTACATCTAAGTGCAGATCTAATTTGAGGAAGACCTCAGGACCTCTTAGAGATTCTCCTTTTGCCATCTCTGTGACCAGGAAATGGCTCTCTTTTACTTACCTACCTTGAGAAAGTGAGATACTTCCATCTCTAAAGTCTAAACTTACTTTAAGGTTTGAAAAAAAAGTCTTGACCACTTCCTGAATTAATTGCTTGCCAAGTAAGCAAGTTACCTCTTTGGTTCTTTGAAAAGGACACAGACAAGAACTAGCTTTTACTAAAATACCATGTTTTAAAAATCTCTCCTGACTCTTTTTATCTCCTTTCACATAAAGCATTCCAGCTTTAAAGACCAATGGAAGTGGCAGTGTGCTCATAAGAATGCAACTTATTATTCTCTGCTCTCTCTTAGGTCCTACAAATAACCTTTTGTTGGCCTGTTTGCATCATCTCTGAGTCAGAATGTTTTCCTTGGCATACTCCAAATGGCTCAGGTACTTCTGCTTTGTCTTGGAATGATGGAGAATGCCAAATCTAGTCTTACTTGTTTTGCCACCAAAAGAAAATATATAATGAAGACAGGTAAAGAATGAACCAGACCACTTGTTAGCCCTGACCTATAGGTATAATTTTTACATTTATCAAGAGATGTGACCTGAATCCAGAACTATTGCTAACTGCTCTGTGCTATATGGGAAACAAACAAACAAAAAACTCCAGCTATCCATGAAAGCTACATGGCAACGGCTATCAAAGAGAAGAGAAAAAAAAGAGAGAGACCAGGCCCGACTGACCAGTGTGGCTCAGTGGTTGAGTGTGGACCTGTGAATCAGGAGGTCACAGTTCGATTCCCAGTCAGGGTACATGCCCAGGTTGTAGGCTCAGTCCCAGTGGGGGGCATGCAGGAAGCAGCCAACCAGTGATACACTCTCATCATTGATGTTTCTATCCCTTTCTCCCTCTCCCTTCCTCTCTGAAATCAATAAAAAAATATTTTTTTAAAAAAAGAAGAAGAAAGATGTACTATACTATTTGGGGAACAGGAGTGGGCAATGTTTTCCTTGGAACATCAGTTGTATGAAAGCATTCCAAGAAGCATGAAACATGCTATATGAATGTACGCTAAGGCCATTTCCCTCCCAAAATCTTCTGTTGTGGCAGAGTTCTAATATCTAATTTTGTTTGAAAGGCCTTATGATGCAGAAAATAGAAAAAGCGGTTTTTTTAAAATTATTGAATAGCCATGAAATATTAAGTTTCAGAAAGTTCTGCCTCTTGAAGTTCAAGCAATTGATTTTCAAATTTAATTTCCAAGTTGTCTCCATGTACATAATTTCAAATTAAGAAACTTATTGCCACCATATTTTATTCAATTTTCTGTCTCTCCAAAGTGTATATGTCCAAGTTAAAACCTGCATCTTTAAGGAGAAGCAAAAATCTGCTCTTTTAGGTTAACTCCTTTGGGTCCTATGTACATATGTGAGCATTACATTATTTTCTCCCAGACGGATTTCTCAATCAAAGCAGTTAAAAGGTAACAACAATTGATGTGTTTATAGTACCTTGACAGAATGGTTATGGAAATCTGTAACAATAATTTCATTATTGCTGTTTACAGCTGCAAAATGGGGACCTGCAATAAAGATGAAAAAAATATGAGCTGACCATAACAACAAAAAATGATTATGACAACATAGCAGTTGTGAAACAATATACTACTTAGTTATTTAAGGAAGAACAAAGACAGTGAGCCTCAGTCCTTGAATGATAATTCAGCCAGACCTCTGGCTCCAGATAACATGGAATCTCTATCACTCTATACCTGTGACTGTCTACTCTGACTCCTTCCAGATCCAGCTAAGAGTTCGGCAGTCCTAATGAGAAGGGATGAGCAATAAGCATCAGAATTCATTCTCCGAACCACCATCTGAACGTCACAGCTGCCAGCTTGCCTGAGCACATGTTAGTCATTTTAGGGTCTTCTGTTCCCACTGAGGAAAGGCATGGTAACTCTCAGCATGGAGAAAAAAAGACTCCAACATATAAGATTTTTTATAAAGGAGAGCAGAAAACCCACATTCTATAATTTTGGGTGACATTCAGAATCTGGCAGAACAGGAGACAAAGCATAAAGAAAGATTATGCAAATTAAGGTTAAGTGCCAAAAACATCCTTGCAAGAAGGAAATTTGGCAAACGGCTTTCAGCCTCTTCTCGCAGATATGAAAAACTAAAGCAAGCTTGTGCCTGCAAAGTGGTGAACCAGAGAGAAATGAGAGAGACTGCCGTTCCCATAGGAGGCGAATGCTCTGGACACCTGCTCTGTTATCATCACCTTTTAACAAGGTGGAAAAATTCCCATCCAGAGGATCTTTAAGTAAAGCTACAGCGAGGTGGAGACAGGAGTGGCTCCACTGTTCCTAAATACATTCTTGTTTTAAAATATTTTATTGTAAAATATATGTTTTATTTACCACTAACAGTCGACAATTAGACTTCTGAATTGTGACGTGCCACCAATCAAACCAGGCATGGATGACAGTTCAACTTACTGTGGGGGCGTCAGAGAGAAGCACCGAACCATGCTTTTTTGCTTACATTTCATCCCCAGTATCTTTCCAAAAGCCAGAAAGCATACCGGGGGTGAGGCGTCCTCAACATGCTCTGACATCATGCAAATGTGGGCAGAGACGGCATAAAAAAGGGGGTTCACATATAACTGTGGAGTGTACCTGCAAACTGCCTGTCCCCATTTCCTCGGCTACCAAACCGGGTGACTATCTTTCCGTTTGGCTGGAAGATAAACACGCAGCACGCCTTGTTATCCACCACGATGATGTGCCCGTTGCGGTCCACAGACACCCCTTTGGGCCCCATCAGCTTTCCCGATCCGATTTTTGTCTGTGAGAAGCAAGGACAGCGGAGAAGATTAAAACACTATATACTGAACACGAAGGCAGACATTTTTCTTAGTAAACCTTCACTTGAATGTTCAGGCAGCGGACCCAGTAACTCATGTCACAATGATCTCTGTCCTGGGAAGTTGCCTTTGTCACATCTATTATCTGCTATTGATATTTATTTGAAATCCTTGTGTGTTTTTTTAAAAGGGATCACCACCAAAAACGTTCTGGAATTGCCTTAACTGGGGGTCACAGTTCGCTTCTAAAAAGGGAGCGTGGCACCCTGGCTGGTTTGGCCTATTTTACAAGTTTCACCTTAAACTCAACCAATGTAAAACCAAACTTATCTTCTTTATTTCCACCATTAAAAAAAATGAAAAGTGTCCTGGCCGGTTTGGCTCAGTGGATGGAGCGTCGGCCTGCGGACTCAAAGGTCCCAGGTTCTATTCCGGTCAAGGGCATGTACCTTGGTTGCGGGCACATCCCCAGTGGGAGATGTGCAGGAGGCAGCTGATCGGTGTTTCTCTCTCATCGATGTTTCTGGCTCTCTATCCCTCTCTCTTCCTCTCTGTAGAAAATCAATAAAATATATTAAAAAAAAAATGAAAAGAAACCCCAATCTAGCACGTCCTGACTTTCTAATTCCTTTGGCAGCACAGTTCATCCGTTAACCAGGATCAAAACTTCACAGCAAAATTCATTCATTCTTTCGTCAGTTCAAACCTCAGTTTTCTCATCTGTCAAATGGAAACTGTTATCTACTTCCTGGGCCATGCAGATTCTGAAGGATGGAGGACAATGTCCACCACAGCGTATGGCCTAAGGATAATCTCCTTCTCCCTCATCCTACTCAGCTGGCATCATAGCTGACACACAGGCTTATCTTCTTTCCTAACAGACACGAAGATATGGGCAAAACAAGAGCATGAGAAGGTTTGGGACTTTCCCGAAGCAGGGGTCCAGACTTTGTATAATCTTTAATTCTTGGAAGTTTATAAATGACTGAGATTCAGAACTGATCTCTTTAGAAAAAAGACATGCATTTACTTAGGAAAGAAACAATGGCATTCTGGCAAGGGAATGTTGTATAAATTTGATTCTGATTCTGCATCTAGCCCAAAGATCAAAGACGCTATAACAAAATAGCTTACAAAGAAATTGTGTATTTTCTTTCATGTATGAATAGAAGATATGTCAGTAGAGATCAAAAGGGAGAAGACTCTGATTATTAAAACAAGAATATTATTAGTACCTAACGTTATGAACACTAGTTGTTACTTAGAATTTCCCAAGCATATAATAATACCAAGTAGATGATAATTTTGTAGCTTAAAAACAGAAAGTAAAGGATTACTGCCATACTATCATGTAGTTAAGAGCTAGTTAGTGCAGATCTAAAAGAAAAAATTTAAATGTTGAACCAAAACCTCTTTTCCTTCCACTTCCCTTCAATCCTCGTTTAGCTGTATTAGATTCTACCAAGTGAAATAAGAATTCCAGCATTTGACCTGACAATGTGTCTCCCATCTTAAACAGAATAGTAAGTAAAGATGTTTTAGATCTATTGTAAACAAAAGGGGTTGGGGATGGTATGTTGAAACGACACCACGTCCATTCCCAAATCCTCTAGGGGGCATGAGTGTTCTTCAGCGTTTATTCTAATTATTATCAATAATATTCCAACCATGAGAATCCAATTCTTCCAGGAGAGTGTCTATTGCATATAGAATATTGAACCACTGAGTAAAAGAATGTTTAATTCAGGAAACCCTTCTTTCTTCTGTTTCAATGTTTTAATATAGCAGATGTAAAATATTCTAATATAATAGATATAAAACTCCTATTTCAATACCTATCTTAGTGTATTTAATCCTGAATTTAAAAAGACAGTTTATGAATTTGCTAGAGTATGAAACAAAAACTATGGGCTGTCTCCAAACTAGATAGATATTTTCAAGAGGTCACTGAATAGCTTTTATTCTACTGTCATATTTGGGTATGCCATACTACAAATACAGTTATGAAAACACAAAAGGAGGGAAGTTAGAGATATAGAAAGGCAAGAGACCTTTCTGTGTACATGGCCATCATACAAAGCCATTACATTAGTAGTAGGGCAAAAAAAAAAAAAAATCAAGGGTAATTGAAGACTTGTGTGCAATATGGTAGACTTAAAACAATAGCTTTTAATTTTCCTAGGTTGCAAAGATGCTGCCCCACACAAATAGAGGCTCCAATCTGAAGATTAATAATTATGTAACCTATTTAATAAAAATGCTATGAGTGTAGTGATCTAACAACTTTAAAAAGGAAAATATAAATTTCTCCAATGGAGACCAATGGGTGAACGTCGTGCAATCTTCAGGATTCCAGCTCGATTATGAAGAGCATCAGCTCTGAACATTTAGATGAGGAAGGGATGACCCCCAGGAGCCGACATGAGGCCATGAGACCCAAATCATGGCTAACTGAACAGACTTCAGGTTTTGGACAAGGTTCCTAAAAGCATCAGTGACGAGCGTTCCCTTGATGCCTATTTCATATGAGGCACATATAAGATCCAGAAATAAAATCTCATTTAATCAATACCCAAATCCCAAATGCAAAATGGAAGTATGAGGCGATCAAGGCTCAAGGAAGTTACACAATTGGCCAAAGGCCAAACAGTTACTAAGATCCAGAGGTGGGATACCAATGGGTTGGTCTGTCTGAGTTAAAGTCCGTATTGTCAACTGAAAAAGAAGCCTGTAGGCCCGTCGGGGGATAGAGATGGCTTTCAAAAACACCTTTGACAAAGTGTCTTATAATCTTCTTTCGAACAGTGCGGAAAATGGGATAATACTCTTTGATGGCACCTTAGGGTAAAGATTTCAGGTATCAACAGAGAGCTCTTTAAGGTGACTTGCCCAAGAAACAGAAATGATGCCAGGAGTGACAGCAGATGTGTCAAATGATGGGACCCCTCAAAGTGCAGCTCAATTTGTATTTCTCCATAAAGCCAGCCTTCATTTTCTTTTCTTTCCAGTTCTTATATTCTACATGTTAACACTCTATTTTTAGATTGTACCAAACATTGTATGACGAAATAAAGGCTGACATGAATTTTTCTTTTGGTCATTTCTTGTGTATTGGTCTTTTTTTCTTGTGTATAGGGCTTGTATATCTCTAAAAGGTAGGGATTGTGTCTTATAATTCTGTTTCTCACATCTACCTATCACAGGTCTGGGAAAGTAGAAGGCACTTCATCAATGACAATTTGTAGGTTATTTCTGAAAATATAAGTTGCCTCTTACTAACCCTTAAACCTAGTATATAAACAAAAATTGACTGGGTAACCTAACTGCTTTATAAAATGAAGCCACATTTGGATACATAGGATATTTATGACAATATCATTGTTACTCTCGCTTCATAAAACTTAGATGTAAAACAGTCAAGATGTCTTTGTATATGAAGAACTATTGAATATTTTATTGGATCTCAGAAAGGAAAAAAGACAATTTCATTTTATATTTCCCATTCCTTCTCTCTACTGTTTAGTGGTTAATCAGTAGTTAATCTTACCTTGAACTTCCCATCTGAAGAGAAAATGCTAACCCATTTATTATCGTAATCTGCAATAATGATGTCCCCACTGGGATGCACAGCCACCCCTGTGGGCCGCTGCAGCTGCCCAGGGGAGCGTCCTCGTATGCCAAAACGACTTTTGAACTGGCCATCATTGGAGAATATCTGTAAAACAAATTACAGTCATTAGAATGAGAATTCGTACAGAAATGAGTGACGAAGAAATAGGCCAGAAACTCTGTCATCTGCACTGCAGGTCAGAACCTGCAAGTTCCATTTGAAGGAAAGTCTATGCACACATTATAATCTTCCCTTGTACCAAGTACCTCAAGTCTTAAGAAGGAAAATATACAACTGTACCTCTTTTATCACCATCAGGGGTCAAAGGTATACAATCAGGAGCCATACCTGCACACACTGGTTGTTACTATCTGCAATTAATATCTTCCCACTTGTAGATGCAGCTACCCCTTGAAGATTTGTAAACTCTCCTTTATTTCTTCCTTTGGTGCCTAAAAATAAATGATAAAATGACATAAATTAAGCAATAGAGAATTAGATTGCTCAATTTCAGCAAGAGAATATTTCAGGCTTCCATAGGTAACCCAAGAATGCATTATTTTTAAATTATACTTTTAAAAAAGAGAAAAAATAGAGAATTCCCCTCTCCATGACCTAATCCATCAGCTACTAAATCTCTCTTTCAGACCAATCAAATCTTTACAAAATCTCCTTTAGGCAAATGCCAATCTTCTCTTATGAAGTTGTAGCTGTATATTAACATGATTAAAATAGTTTTACTAGTAGATTCCACAAAGACAAAAATAAAAACTAACATTATAATTGAGGATATACAATAGGAGAGAGCCTTATTTTAGAGCTCTGCCCAAATCCCACCCTCTCACTCAGCAGCTCTTAGAAGAAACCTGGACATTTGACTTTCAGTGCTTTCTTGCATGCACCCCTACTGGGGATCGAGCCCACAACCCAGGCATGTGCCCTGACTAGGAATCCAACTGGCAACCAACTGGTTCCTGGGTTGACACTTAACCACTGAGCAACACTGGCCAGGCTAACACTCTTTTTAAATCGTGTGTTGGTACCTACTGGTGGTGGGCAGGGTAAGGGGTTGTCCTTGAAGGAGGTATGTGCCAACATGGTACTAGTTTTTGTTGTTATTGTTTTTTAAATATATTTTTATTGATTTCAGAGAGGAAGGGAGAGAGGGAGATAGCTAGAAACATCATTGATGAGAGACAATAATTGATTGGCTGCCTTTTGCACACCCCCTATTGGGGATCAAGCCCACTATCTGGGCATGTGCCCTTGACTGGAATCGAACCCGGGACCCTTCAGGCCCTAGGCCGATGCTCTATCCATTAAGCCAGGGGTGGGCAAACTTCTTGACTCGAGGGCCACAATGGGTTCTTAAACTGGACCGGAGGGCCGGAACAAAAGCATGGATGGAGTGTTTGTGTGAACTAATATAAATTCAAAGTAAACATCATTACATAAAGGGTACGGTCTTTTTTTTCAATAGTTTTATTCATTTCAAATGGGCCGGATCCGGCCTGTTGGCCGTAGTTTGCCCACGGCTGCACTAAGCCAAACCAGCTAGGGCTGGTACTAGTTTTTAGTCATTCCCTCTGATAGCTCAATAACAGATGGTTAATGATACAGGAAAACTGAAGGAATAGGACAAGAAACAATTATTCTAAAATGCTCAGTTAAAAAGGCAGTGGGGGTAAGGGCAGGGTCTCTCAAGAATAAAAACTTAACTTATCAAAAATTTTGATAAACAGCCCTGGCTGGTGTGGCCCAGTTGGTTGAGCATCGCCCCATGCACCAAATAGTTGCCAGTTTGATGCCCAGGTTTGGGCTTGGACCCCAGCGGGGGCGTGCAGAAAGTAGCTGATCAAAGTTTTTCTCTCATATCGATGTTGCTCTCTCTCTCCCTCTGTCATTCTCTCTCTATAAAATGAAGGAAAACATATTTTTTTGTAAAACAACTCTGATAAAGAAAAGCATGGACATTAGCAAGATGAGGAACTGAGGCTCAAGTAAAGAAACACAATAAAAAAGCAAGAGTCCTACAACTGCACTGGAATCTAAACAGGCTGCTCTAGGTCCTGGTTTATGTAAAATTGGAGTGCACCATGGTTGAGAGGAAAAACAAGCTGGGGTAAGAAATACTGAAAATGGGGAGAAAAAGAAAAAGCACCGGAACAGACTGGACGATGAACATTGGTTTGCTTGTTCTCTGGTCCCGGTAGGGGACAAAAACCTGCTGCTTCCCTCTTTCATTTAACCTTTTCTCCCTTCTCCTAAGGACAAAGTCTACTCAACTGAGAGAAGGTTCTGTAGTCAGCAGCAGCTGATGTTTGAAAGGAAGAAAAAATGGTGAGAATAGTGCTTATTAGAAGTTAAGGGGTGCCTTACTCAGCCGAAGATATTTTTCTTCTGAAGATATAAAGGTGATGTTGGAGGAAGAAAAATACAAGCCCTTTTTTTTCTTTGCAGAAATAAACACCTTTCGAACCTCAGTATAAATGAGAAACTTGGGAAGACATTTAGCTAGACTCCACATCAATACCATTCAGAACAAGGCAAAGAAAGATGCTGCCCAGTATGGAATGAATGTGAGATGCTCAGTACCTGCCAATACTGGGTCATGAGAGTGATGGAACGGCTGCCAAAGGCCACACTGCCAGGCCAACACTTTTCCTCCAACCTGTATTGAGCGCCATGGGATGGGCTGGCCCGGCTCTTAGGCTTGGTCTCAAGTTAACTAGGGCTTGAGTCTGTTGCCCAACATGTAAATAAAATCACAGGGTTGGAGGCACATATGTTAGTGCGAGATTACTTACACATTTTTCAAAGAGCTACATGGAATAGGTATTGCCATTTTAATTTTATAATATTTGTTTGAAAAAAATCTGTTTCCTTAAATTACATGGCTCAGTTTACAGGTAGCTGGGGCTGCATTACTGGTAATATCTCTTGATTCTTTTCTTTTTTTTGAAGTTTATTTTAAAATATGTTTTTATTGATTTTAGAAAGAGAGGAAGGGAGGAGAGAAACATAGATCGGCTGTCTCCTGCACGTCCCCTATTGGGGATCCAGCAACCTTTTGGTGCATGGGAGGACACTCAGCCAACTAAGACACACCTGCCCGGGCCAACTCCTGATTCTAATGAGCACCTTTGGTCTTGTCAGAGTTACTGATCATCATCTTTTTAAAACCTCTATTTATGTTTTTCAAGCACAGCAGGATCACAGCATTACTCCTGAGGGTTAAAGAAAACCAGCAGCATACTCTACAGCAGGGGTGAGGAACATCTGGCCTGCAGGCCCAGCCTTATCATTTGGTCTGGCCCTGCCAAGGCAACTGCAGGCAGGACTCAAAATTCAATCAATCTAGGAGCTTTTTCCATAGCAACATAACTTTTCAGTTGATAATTTTGTATGGCCCGCGAATGATGTTATAAATATTCAAATGGCCCTTGCAGAAAAAAGGTGCCCCACCCCTGCTCTAGAGGGACAACTAAATCCTATTTTTTACTAGCAGTTAAACTAGGAAAATCTTGATGTTGAGTAATGATGCAGAACTACAGCATATTATCATTATACTGAAATGCTCAAAGTCCAAGGGTTGATAAAATGTCTTGAGACCAAAATAAAAAAAAATAAAAATTCCAGAAGTTAGGAATAATTTGGGATCATGCTTTACTCTTCAAGATTTTTATTTTTTTATTTTTTATTTTTTATTTTTTTTTAATATATTTTATTGAGTTTTCACAGAGAGGAAAGGAGAGAGACAGAGAGTCAGAAACATCGATGAGAGAGAAACATCGACCAGCTGCCTCCTGCACACTCCCCACTGGGGATGCGCCCGCAACCCAGGTACATGCCCTTGACCGGAATCGAACCTGGGACCTTTCAGTCCGCAGGCCGACGCTCTATCCACTGAGCCAAACCGAAGATTTTTAGTAAATTCTATTTAGTCTACAGAAAAGTTCCCCCAAAGTATTCTAAGTATAAATGAAAATTAGTTCTTTCATAAGAAATGTAAATGTAACACAAAACACAAGAAGTACTTACAAAATCTTTTCCTGCTACTTTGATGTAAAAGATTTCATTTGATGGTTACATTTGGCTAGTAAAGCAAGTAACCTGAGTTTTAAAAATAATTATAAATAATTTGGCAACAATGCCATAGGAGCATTAAACTTGTTTTTCCCATATGTTAAACTGTACTCACTTCCACCCACGCCTCCGGGAAGATTACAGAAGTAAGGTAACCAGGAAATAGGACCCTGGACTAAAATAGAGGATCAATAACTATAAGCCTCCCCCCCGCCCCCCACGATGTAATGGGAAAATTCATGTTAAGTAAATCAAGATACTTAGAATGGGATAAAGCAAGAGATGAAAGTGAGCCAAATATAAGGTCTAACACAAGGTCTTCCAGTAGGTGCTTTACAAATGTTTGTTGAGTGAGTAAGTGCCTGAATGAATTATTAATGACCGTGTAAATGACAACCCACATTAAGTCATGGGAAAATGAAGTGTTCCATAATACTTAAGCACTTTCATATACTTTCTCTCGTGCACGCCTTATAACCCCAGGAGTTAACATGATAAATATTCTCTATCGGTCCATTTCAGAGATGCAAAAGTGAAACTAGACACATCACAAAGGCAGTAGAGACAGAGGGAAGGCTAAAACCTGGGTTATCCTGACCAGGAGATTAGGAGATTCACATAATACGCATTTTTTTCTGATACGCACAATGCTTCCTTCTAATTGGACTTTAGAATGCTAGGTTTCTGAGGTGAGTATGGATAATTACCCTTTGGGTTCACAATAATCTAATCCTTTAGATTATTCCATTCCTTATCACACAGTATTTTCACTGTGTAACTGTCTGTCTCCCTCACTAAAATGTGAGCTCCCCTAGGGCAGGGGTAACATCTGTCCTGTTGCACCCTACAACACAGCACTATGCCTAGCTAGGTCTTGGTAAATATTATAGGCATCATTTCCCACTTGACATGCAAGAACAGTTCCCAAGGATGATGCTCAAGGTGGGTGAGGGCAGGGTGCCTATAATGACCTCAGATGCCAAATTAGTACCATCTCCTTCCTCCAAGATTCCAGGGAGGGGAGGTGGTGGTTTGCAGAGGTGAGGCAGGGGAAAGGGCGTAAAATGCCCTACTTCCCGTAAAGCTTCTGAACTCACGCTAAGTGATTCTACATGGAAAAAGAAGCTCACTGCTCTAGAGTAGAAATGAGTGCTTCGTTCACTTCCCATGCACTCACTAAGGTATGGTGTATTCATTGCATCATTTGAAACAATTCAATTGTAATTCTTTCACTTCCTCCCATGTCTTCTGGCTTCTCTTTTGTTCAGTGACTTTCTTTAATAGCTGACTAAACCAGCTGGTGGCTTCTAGTCAGCAAACTTGACACTATAGGGGAAAATAATCTCTGTGTTTCAAGGAATCACTGTCAACAGATGCTCTAAGCTACTTCCCTAAACTCATTCAGGACTATTTTGCAATACAATATTAGAGAAACACAATAACTCATTCACTGTGGGCATATCATTAAGTTTTCAGGCGTGGGAGGTATCAAATTCCTCAACTTTGAAAAACTACAGTAGTTAAAGGACATTTTAGGTGAAGAGGAGCTATTGTGCAATTGAAAAGGCATAGGCCTGAGAGTCACAGACAGCTTGGGCTCCTACACCAGCCCTCTGAGCCTCCATTCCTTCTATGGGAAGGATAATTGATGTTGTCCTGGCACTTTAGCTCTTGAGGGGCAGGGGGTGGGGGCTGGAGAGGAGCTCTGATTTGTAGCATTTGCCCATTTCTAGATATAAACGTTCCCCCCCAACCCACCCCCACTCACTGATTTAGAGCTACCAACGTGAAGTGACTGGAGAGAGCTGGGAGGTGGTGTGAGAACCAGGATAAGCCGACTCCAGCACGCCACACATGATGCTGTAGTAGGTACATTACCCTGTGGGGACATTGGGGACTGAAAGTATCTGATACCTGCTACAGATTTTAAATAAGATGACACAGAAGTGGACTGCACACTGCCTGGCTCAGACAATGCCTGCTCCTTCCTCCTGCTTCCATTCCCCATCCATTCCTCCCAGAATCACAACTCCTATCTTGGACATTTCATTGAAATGCATGCTTTAAAGCAACTTCTCTATACATTTCATTTCCAAATTGATGTCTAGCCCTGACTTCTTTGCTGAGCTTCAAACTCCAAACTGCCTATGGGACACTTCAGCCTGGGTGATGAAAACGGAAACATACCCCTCTTCCTCTGACTTTCCCTAACTTGCTTGGTGCTGACAACAACAATAGTCACAGTTACGGAGTCCTTATCATGTGCCTGCACTGTTCTAAGCCTTCACATGTACCACTTTAATCCTTACCAAGTGACATATGTGTTAAGCATCCCCATGTTACAGATGAAGAAACTGAACACAGAGAGGTTTAATAATCTTCAGTGAATCATACAGTCAATGAATAGAAGGCTGGGATTCAAAAGGCAATCAGGCTTTTAAGCTCTTTACTTACCATGTTCTTAACTCCTTAGGTTAACTATTACTTCTATACTACCACCATGAATATGTTAATTAGCATTACCTACATTGCCTATCTGCTAATGCAGTGGTTCTCAACCTTCTGTCCCTTTAAATACAGTTCCTCATGTTGTGACCTTCATAACTGTAATGTTGCTACTGTTATGAATAGTAATGTAAATATCTGATATGCAGGATGGTCTTAGGCGACCCTTGTGAAGGGTTGTTCTACCGCCAAAGGGGTCGCGACCCACAGGTTGAGAACAGCTGTTCTAAGGTCTTTTGTGTATTAATTTATTAATTTGTTTAATCATCAAAACCCCTATTTGGTAGGGTGTTTTTGTTTTTGTTTTTGTTTTTTGTTTTTATAAATCCCCATTTTATGAAGGAAACTGAGGAACTGAGAGGTTAGGTAAGTTACCCAAGACTGCACAGATGAGGAAGTGGGGGTGTTGGGGCTGGAACCCAGGGAGGTCTAGCCTCAGAGTCCACAGCCTTAACCATCACTCACTCTACTGCCTCACACCCCTACGTCACTCAAGCCAAAGAGTTAGAAGCTGGATTTGGTCATAATCCACCATGTTTACTTCATTAATAATCTTGGATGCAGTGCTGCTTGCCAGGCACTGTTCTAAGCACTTCACTAACGTTTAAGGGGCGAGAGCAGATCCCCTTCCAGGGTGGGAGCTAAGAAATCAAAGCCAATAATTGGAGGGAAATATCCCTAGGGAAATACTTGGGACAATCACAGGTAGAGATGATGATGATTGATAATAACAGTAAAATACCAGCTACCATGAACTGAGCACTTACTATATACAGCCAAGTGCCAGCGTATTATAAGAATTCTCTCTTTCAATGCCACAACAACCTTAAGAGTTAGGTAATATTTCATCCCCTTTGTTTTCCAGAGGAGGGAACCAGGTTAAGAAAGGGTAAGTCAGTTGCCCAGCTGGTAAAGAGAATCAGGGCCAGAATCAGACCCAGGTCTGAGCCTTTCTCCTCTCTGCACAGTGCCCAGGCCAAGTAGACAGAGGTCCCTTGGCTGGGAGTGGGAGGTTTTGAATTTGGGACTGAGTTTGTTCTTAATGCAGGAGATCAGTGGGCAGCAGCGAGTTACGTTGTTTGAGAGGATACTAGGTAAAACCTAACAACCTTAAATTGCATGTGCAAAAACAATACTTTTCATTTACTTGGCTCCCCCCACATGCCAGGCATTGCTCCGGGAACTTAGAACAATTCTCAGAAGCAGATATTTGTACTTTCATTTGATGGACATGGAAACTGAAGCCCAGGGAAGCTGGGAGACCTGCCCAAGGTTCAAGTAACTGGCAGAACCGGAGTGGCACACCTGGGAGGCTCCCCATCCTGTGCCCGGCCCAGCTCGCCCACTCTGCTTTGGCAGGCGGATCAACAATGTCTGCACCCACACTGCACAAATGGCCAGTGAATGGACTAAACCTCCATGCTCTGAGCAGGCAACTGACATATCACAACACAGTCTTCACCAAGATTCAGCCTAATGTGCGAACATAGAGTAGCTTTGCCCAGGAATGTTCCAAGGAGCTCTTTCCCCAAGATGTCCCATGGAAAAGTTCTATGATCAGAAAAGTCCGGAAGTGCTGCCTGTTATCCCTCCCCTGCCTTGGAGACTTAAAGTGCACATCAGCAGATTCTAAAGGCTCTGCAATTTTTTAAAAAAAATCCCCATTTCCTTCACTTAAGCTAAGGTTTCCCCAATTTATTTGAACCACAGAATTGTTTTTCTATGTGTGTCATTTAATACACGGGGCAGAGCCCTTTGGAGATACTACGATAAGGACCGAAGAGGCAGAAAGAGAAGTGGGTCAGACCTACTTTTGGATACAGTAGCTAAAATGCAGACTCTTTTTTTTCTTTTTTTTTTTTTTTTTTTTTATTTTTTTTTTTTTAAAATATATTTTATTGATTTTTCACAGAGAGAAAGGGAGAGAGACAGAGAGCCAGAAACATCAATGAGAGAGAAACATCGACCAGCCGCCTCCTGCACATCTCCTACTGGGGATGTGCGCACAACCCAGGCACATGCCCCTGACCGGAACCGAACCTGGGACCCCCCAGTCCCCAGGCCGACGCTCTATCCACTAAGCCAAACCGGCCCCGGCTTTTTTTTCTTTCTTAAGAATTATCCAATCTGAGCTGGCTGGTATAGCTCAGTGGTTGAGCATCTACCCATGTTCCAAGAGGTCCCAGGTTCAATTCCCAGTCAGGGCACATGCCCAGGTTTTGGGGGTGGGGGGAGGGTGGGGAGACAGCCAATCAATGTTAGTGTTTCTATCTCTCCTTTCCCTGTCTCTCTAAAATCAATATAAACATGAAAAAAAAGTATTATCAAATTGTTTGTTTACATCTAGTTTGCTTTCTTCGGAGAAAACAAACAGCTAAAAATAACATTAGTCTCAATAAATTTTTGTTTTGATAGTAAAAAAACAAAAACAAAAAATCAGAAGCAATAAATCAGAAGGGATGGGCTATCTGCATACCCCAATCTTTTGGCTCCTGCGAAGCCTTCTGCTTCCACCCCAACCCCATTCCATTCTTCAGGTCTCCACCCATGCTCCCCATTTTGGGAGCTGCTCTCCAGCTAACATACCGGAGGTGGCACACCTTGCAATGCACCACGTCCCCCACCCCAGCCCTTACAGGGGTGCAGAAGCAGCGACAGGGAGGCATCAGGCAGAGCCTCTGCCCACACCACAGCCCCGCTGGCAGATCGCAGAGAAGCTGAAGGCTATCTGATAGCACATCACTCCGCCTTTGGGTGAGGCCATCTGACAGAACAATCTCTCTGCCTTTGGGGAGGGCGGGAGTGCTCCCAGGACATTCCTACAGGGAGGGAAACGGTGGCCAACATTCCTCTAAAATTGCTAGGTTATGAATGCGTGCTGATATTTTCCCAATTCTCTTTTTTGCTTATTTTCAGTTTCCAATTTCCTACAATGAGCAGGCAGCACTGCCTGTTAAAAAAGGAGGAGGAGGAGAAAGAGGGGAAGAGAGAGGGAGGGGAGGCGCGGAGTTTTGAAACAGGAGGAGGGGAAGCTACATCGCACTATCTGCAGAGAGAGAGGCTGCAAAAGCTCCGCTAATGAAACAGGCCCGTACCTTCACCTGCGGGGAGAAGGCCTGCCCTGCAATGCCCCTCTTTGCAGCCACCTTCCCAGGGAACCCTCCGCGCCAGCAGCCCTCCGCCTGCAGGCGCGCCGCGCCCCGCCCCCTCCTTACCCACGCGGAAGATGAGGTCGTCCTCGATGGGGTTCTCTTTTCTCTTCCCGGTGCTGTACATGCTCGCGGGTCGCTTCACAGCCTTCTGCTTGACGTGGCCGCTCCCCGGGGATTTCACGCGCCTCTTCACGCCCTCGGTGGTGGGCGACACGTCCGCCGAGCGGATCACCTTCAGCTTGAAGGGGCTGCCGCGGATGTGCTGGTCGTAGAGCCTCAGCGAGAGCGTGAAGTCCCCTTCCTTCTGCACGGTGTACAGGAACTCGTACGTGCCGTTCTTGTTGTCGAGGATTTCTCCGTCCGCCACGCTGCCGTCGGGCGTGCTCAGCTCCGCCGTGAGGTAGGCATTGCCGGTTTTGCAGAGCTCCCCGTCCTTGTCCTTGGTCGTGATGGTCACGGACATGGGCTGCCCAATGATGGTCTGCCGCAGCCCCTCGCCCGTGGCCACCGTCTCGGAGGCGACGGCGTTGGTGGTGAGGATGGTCCCGAGGTTGTGGATGGACTTCTTGAGCCCCTCGGTCTCGACGATGAAGTCCAGCTGGTCGTTCTCCCGCGGGTGCAGCGGGAAGTCCTGGTCGGCCAGTTCGTTCAGCTTCTCGCTCATCTGCTTCTTGACCAGCAGCACCTCCGTCTCCGTGCCGTGGTTGAGGGCCTGCGCCGTGAAGTTGCTGCAGCTCTTAATGCTCTCCTGCCCCTCGAGCAGGGTATCCAGCTGCGACTGGAGCACCTGCAGGAAAGGCGCGCAGGATGAGTGCTCCCCGCCGCACTGGAGCTCAACCCCGAGGGCGCGGTGCAGCGCGCACTGGGCCGGGCCTTCCCCGGGCCAGAACCCGGTCCTGCGCCTGCCCACGCCCGCCCGAGGCTCCCAGCAAGGGGTGTCTACTTTCACTCGCTGAACCCGGTGCTAATGCGCCGTCCTACACTGCATTCCCAGGGCCTTCTCTTTCCGTTCCGCCTCGCCCTGCTTCTCCCACACACATATTTCTTGGGTCACGTGTTTTTGATGGGCCCGTCACCACCCAGAGCTTAGCAAACAGATGACCGCGCTTGACATCTGAAATATTCATTGTTCCGTATCTTCCCTTCATGTCCAAAGCTCCCCTGTCACCTCTTAAAGGAACAGAAGCGGAGGAATGAAAACTCATTCCCCGCTTGAATCTCAGAAGCTCTTCGTCCCGGGCTTTGTGATCCACCTGCAGAGTCAAACAAAGGCTGCAGGCAGGGCTCGCTTTGAAGTTGACTAACAGGTCGGTGTGGGCGAGAGAGCAATTAAGAGACTATTAGACATTCTAATTAAGGAAGGAAAAACAATCCGGTTTAACCCTAAATCCTGAACGCATTACTTCATACTCAACCTTGCCTGGTGTCAAATTATAAATTGGGGCTTAATGTCACAGATTTAGAGTTTTGCTAAAAACAGGACGGAGAAAAAAAAGCTGGATTTGCCATTAAATGAAAACTACTCTTGACTGTGCAACAGTGACACCTAAGGACCCATTGGAGCCCCCTTTGCCACTAGGAGGAGGCAGACAGCCAGTGCCATGATGCGCCCCAGACATCACGTCTCTTCCAGGATATGGGTAAGGACAGCTGGAGTCTTACTTTGTGTTTGAGGCCATAGTTGACCTCCAGCTCCATAAGCAGCACACTCTTGCGCACATTTAAAGTTTTCTGGAGTTCATCAAAGGTGGAATGGATGTCATCCACGATACTGGCCTTCTGGTTGGTTAACTGGTGAATGATTTCCGAGATGAACTGAAGAGCAGAATCTATTTCTGGGAGCCTAGAGGAACAGTTGTTAAAGATCGTGATTATTTAACATCAACCTAGAAATAGTAAAAGCAACAACTGTATTTTGTCAAGAAACATTCGGTGTGCCTCTCATCATCTTTAAGAAGTAATAACTGAAGAACAGAACGAATAAGACATAATTACAGCCTTTGAAAGAGACATTGAGGATCCATTTTTATTTCAATCTACCACAGTCAAATATTTTTTAAAAAACATATATTGATTGATTTCAGAGAGGAAGGGAGAGAGACAGAGACAGATACATCAATGATGAGAGAGAATCATTGATTTGTGCCTCCTGCACGCCCCACACTGGGGACTGAGCCTGCAACCTGGGCATGTGCCCTGATGGGGAATCGAACCCTGACCTCCTAGTTCTTAGGTCAATGCTCAACCATGCCAGCTGGGCCAGTCATCTACTTTTAATAATGGGTGATACTTTGAAGCTCTCTGGATCCCATCTTTTCCTCACACTCTAAACCAGGTTTTCTCAATCTTGACTGTTTATATTTTGGGCCAGAGAATTTTTTGTTACAGAGGACTGTGCTGTGCATTACAGATGTTTAACAGTATCCTGTCCTCTACCAGATGCCAATAGCACCACCCCTCCCCCCACACACATAGTTGTGACACTAAATTGTGTCCAGACATTGCTAAATGTCCCTGGGGTGTGTGTGTGTGTGTGTGTGTGTGTGCACGCACGTGCGAGCATAATTATTCATGGCTGAGAACCACTGTTCTAAACATATAGCTGGATCTTTTTTCTCAGTCACATGAAAAACTTATCCAAACTCAGAGTTCCCTGGGATCTTCTTGCAAGTTTCCAAGTTCTTTTAATTAGTATAGATTAACCACGCTTTTTTCAGTACAACTGTTGCTGAAGAGATTTTCTTTCAGCTGGCTATTTATTTCCTCTCTTTGTTCTTTCTCATGCATCTCACAGCTACTCTGTTCCTTCGATTCCATGCCAAAAAAAAAAAAAAAAAAAGGGTGCCTGAACACAGGGAAACATAAAGAAAATGGAGCAATCACTGCTCAGTACCATTTTGCTGGGCTCCAGCAGAGAGCAGCCAGTCACAGGCAACACAATGGGCCTGTAAGTGTGTCAAGAACAGCAGATAAGAAAGGCTCTTCAGAGAGCCTGGTTTCACGCTCGAATTTTAGAGATCCCCTGAGACCACTTTCCCCAAGTATATTTTATTCATAATCACACTAAGGCACTAAAACAAAAATGCCACCACTCCTAACATCCGGGGGAATTTTACCCAGGGCGAGGGGGTGACTCTCCACTCACTAGTTTATGACTACAGACCCACGATCAAAGAATCTGTTTAGGTGACATGCACCTACCATCCCCCTGAGACAAGAGACCCTGAGGCCAAGCCTGACCCCAGCGGCCAGTTGGGCGCCTGGGAGAGATGTGCGTACCTTTTGTTGACAGCGTCCAACTGGACCTGGAGTGAGGCCTTGTGCTGCTCCACCACGTCCTTGAGGGGCACGGTGGGGTGTTCCGCGTGCTCCCCCTCAGTGCACTCCCGACACATGGCGGTCTCACAAGACTGGCAGTAAAAGTCCATCACCTGCGGGTGACACAAGAACAATTCCAGGACCGGTGCCGCTGACGAAGGGCTTACCAGGCGTTCTCCCAGTTCAGTCTCACAGGCTTCCCAGGATGTCAGTAATATTAAGTCCAGCTTCACGGGAGGAAAAGGAGGGTAAGCTTTTCTGTGCCACGTCTCAAACCGAGGGGATCGGACTCCAAAGCCACTGCTCTGGTCACAAAACCAGCTTTTCTGTGACCACCCCGCCACGCAGAACAGGGGAGGGCTGTGGCGCTCGAACCTTTGGTCTCAGGACCCCTTTACACTCTTTATAAATTATCGGGGACTGCAAAGTGCTGTAGTTTACGTGAGTTATATCTATAGATAGCTATCACTTTAATATTGAAGCAGAAAAAGGTTAAATATTTACTTATTAAAAGCCATCATAAGCCCGTTAAATAGTAACATGAATAATATAATTTATAAAAAGTAACTATATTTTGTAAGACAAAAAGCTACGAGAAGAATGGCATTCATCTCTCTCTGTCCCTTCCTCTCCCTTCCACTCTTTCTAAGAATCAATGGTGGGCAGGAAGGGGGGGTGGGCATGGGGGAGAATCAATGGAAAAATATCCTCAGGTGAGGATTAACAAACAAAAGAATGGCATTCACCTGAAACCTATATAATTTTATTAACCAATGTCACCCCAATAAATTAAAAAATAAATAAAGTGTGTCCCCAAGAAAATAAAATAAAGAAACTACTACAGTCCTTGTACAATTTCATCCAAATTCTTTGGAATTGTATCACTTGCTGATAAAAGGCAAGTCAATGGAACAACAGGTTATTAACCAGAAAACAGATCCTCTATTCATCAACCATTGCCATGCCAACGAGGGTGGAGTCATATGATATGGTACTTGCACTGTCCCTTCCAGGGGATGTGAGCAGGGCAGACACTGAAGCCCAAATAGCATAGAATTGTATAGATGGTTACCGCCAGAGATGCAGAGTTGCTGCAAGAATACATAGCAAAGCAGGTGTGGTAGCCTGAACAATGGCCCCAAAGGTGTCCACCTCCCAATCCCCGGAACCTGTTAATGGGTTTACCTTATATGGCAAAATGGACTTGCAGATGTGAATTAAGTTAAGGATATGGAGATGGGACGATTATGCTGGTAATCCAGGTGGGCCCGAAGTGATCACGAGAGCCCTTGTAAGAGGGAGGCGGGAGGGCCAAAGGCAGTGTAGGAGACAAGACAACAGAAACAGGAGATCGGAGTGATTTGAGGAACAGGTCACAAGCTAAGGGAATGCAGGCAGCCTCAGTGGTTCCCCACCTTCCTAATACCGCGACCCTTTAATACAGTTCCTCATGCTGTGGTGACCCCCAATTTCATTGTTACAAATTGAACATCATTAAAGCATAGTGATTAATCACAAACACAATATGTAATTGTAAATGTGTTTTCCGATGGTCTTAGGCGACCCCTGTGAAAGGGGTCGTTCGACCCCCAAAGGAGTCGCGACCCCCAGGTTGAGAACCGCTGCTCTAGAAGCTAAAAAAAAAAAAAAATGCAGGGAAATGGATTCTCTATTGAAAACTGAAGCCTCAGAAGGAACACAGCCCTACCTACATTTTGATTTTAGACTTCTGAACTCCCGAACTGTAAGAGAATAAATTTGTGTTGTTTTAAGTCACACACACACACACACACACACACACACACACGACATTGTTTTCCATTTTTGTAAATCCCTTCAGTGTCTGGCTTAATAGAAAAAGCTGGGCTCTCATATCTACTTCTGCATTCAATCTGTTTTGATAGCAGACATCGTATAGTCTGGAAAATACCAACATACACTGAGAAAATGAGAGTGAAAAAGCAAACAATGTCTTAATATTATAGAAATAGTTTTGACCTTGTGGACACCCCTGAAGGGTCTGGGGACACCTGAGGATGCCTGGACCACGCTGAGAACCGCTGCTCTTTGGAGAAGAGGTGAGATGGACTGTCAGTTCACTGTGTCTCAGTGTTTTCCTCTGTCAAATGGAGACAACAGTAACCCACTTCATAGGGGTGCTGTGAGGAGTCAGTAGATTGATATGCACAAAGAAGTCAGGGGTGGGCAAACTTTTTGACTCGAGGGCCACAATGGGTTCTTAAACTGGACCGGAGGGCCGGAACAAAAGCATGGATGGAGTGTTTGTGTGAACTAATATAAATTCAAAGTAAACATCATTACATAAAAGGGTACAGTCTTCTTTTTTTTTTAGTTTTATTCATTTCAAACGGGCCGGATTCGGCCCGCGGGCCGTAGTTTGCCCACGACTGAGTCAGATCTTGCCTGGCGCTGGCACATAGTAAGTTCTTAATAATGACGTCATCTGCTTACCCGAAAATAAAACCACCTTATCCTAATTGTTATGAATCTCAGTAACAGTATAACATAAAGCCTGAAAGTTAGAGTCCCCCTATTCTCTCAGCTGAAAATATTTTCTTCCAATTTTGAATTCTCAAAGCATTTGCAGGGGCGGGGGTGGGGGTGGGTGGTGGGTGGGGTGGGTGGGGTGTGGGATCTTCTTGAAGTGTAACACACATATAGAAAATGGCATAAGTCCCAAGACAGATGGATGGATTTTCACAAAGTGAATGCACCCACCAAACTAAAAAGCTTCTGCACAGCAAAAGAAACAACCATCCAAATGAAAAGGGATCCCACTGTATGAAAGAACATACTTGCCAATGATACATCTGATAAGGGGTTAATTTCCAAAATATATAAAGAATTCATACAGCTCAACAAAAAGAAGACTAATAACCCAATTTAAAAACGGGCACAGACCCTGAATAGGCACTTCTCCAAAGAGGACATACAGATGGCCAATAGACATATGAAAAAATGCTCAGCATCACGCATCATCAGAGAGATGCAAATTAAAACTGCAATGAGGTATTACTTCACACCTGTCAGAATGGCTACCATCAACAAATCAACAAATGACAAGTGCTGTCGAGGATGTGGAGGAAAGGTAACCCTAGTACACTGCTGGTGGTAATGCAGACTGGTGCAGCCACTAGGAAAACAGTATGGAATTTCCTCAAAAAATTAAAAATGGAACTACCATTTGACCCAGCAATCCCACTTCTAGGAATATATCCTAAGAAGCCCAAAACACCAAATAGAAAGAATATATGCACCCTTATGCTCATAGTGGCATTATTTACAATAGCTAAGATCTGGAAACAGCCCAAGTGCCCATCAGCAGATGAGTGGATAAAAAGCTGTGGTACATGTACACAATCAGATACTATGCAGCTGTAAAAAAGAAGGCTTTCTTACCCTTTGTGACAGCCTGGATGGACCTGGAAAATATTATGCTGAGTGAAATAAGCCAGTCAGAGAAAGAGAAATATCACATGATCTCACTCATATGTGGAATCTAATAAACATAATAAACTGATGAACAACAGGTCCAGAGGCATGAATTCAGGGAACAGACTGATATATCTCAAAGGGGAAGCCAGGGGAGATGGGAAGAGATTAACCAAAGAATTTATGTACATATATGCATAGCCAATGGATACAGACAATAGAGTGGTGAAGGCCTAGGGTGGGGCAGGGGCTGGGAGGAGGGGGAGAAAGGGGGGAGGAGTTGGGGGACATCTGTAATACTATCAACAATAAAAATTAAAAAAAATTTAAAAAAGGAATAAAGTTCTGATATATGCTACAATATAGATGAATCTTGAAACATTATACGTGCTAGAAGCCAGACTAAAAAAAGCTATATATTATATGTAAGATTCCATTTATATCAAGTGTCCATATGGACAAATCCAGAGAGAGACAGAACACAAACTGATGGTTGCCAGGGGTTAGGGGCTGATGGTGGGGGGTAAGTAACTGGCTGCTTAAAGAGTATAGAGTTTCTTTTTGGGATAACAAAAAAGATCTGAAATTAGTGGTGAGGTTTGCACAACCTTTTTGAATACACTAAAAGCCACTGGACTATACACTTTAAAATGGTTAAAATGTGAATTTTGTGTGTGAATTTTACCTCAATTAAAAAAATGTTTGATTGCTTTGAAGAGACAGCAGCAGACCTGGGTTACTTCCCTGATTCAGTATCCTCAGTGTTTCTTGGGAAGTAAATCATTTTGAAGTGTGTCAACAACTGGTCATTCTCAAATGCCTGTGCTTGGGCTCTGACAGCTTTGACTCAGGCTGAGAGTTAATTGTGGGAGGTGTGAGACTCGGCTGAGCTCATCCATCTTGAGTGCCATGATGCTGGTGCTCCAGGGGTGGGTGGGCCAGAGGCCAGGATGAGCTTACTGCTGTTGACAGACAGTCACCATTTGTGTTCATCAGAAGAGAAGATGAGGAGCCACTCGCATTACTCACTGCTGGAATGTGCTCAGGGCCATGCAGCCAGCCCGGAGGCTTCTGGCAGTGGGGACTTGGTCCTGGCAGGGCATGAGGATCCCTCCTTTGCACCTCTTAACATGCTGCTAGCATGGCCTAAGCAAGCAAAAATAGGGTTTCACGATCGTCCGATCATTTGTGTTCTAGGACTGCAAGGCATGAGCTCAAGTGTCTGCTTTATGGGCAAGGAACCTCTGAAATCACTGACCGCCAGCCCCATTTTTCTTTGTATTTGGACAATGCCGCCACAGCAGTTTAATTAGAAGACAGATTGTGCCACAGCACTTAAAGTAAATGACAGGCTTTCATCCACATGTGCTGATCAGCACCAGGCAGTTTATGACAGCAACATCCTGCTTTATTGTTAATTACCGGATTTTATTAACCTTCAGACGCTTGAAATGTTTTTTAAAGATTTACCCATGGCAGTTAACAGCAGCAATTTATCTGTAGTATCGCATGCATTTGGCTTGAACATGCCATGAGGCCCCGTTTCAAAGCAGCAGCAGCGAACTCCTACAGTCCACAATGAAACAACAGAATGAGTGAAGACACGCAGCTGATTTTCCAAGGCCTCTGGCTGGTTTACAAATCTTATGATTCCCGAAGAGGCATAATGACCCAGCATTGAGAAAGTGCTCAAAACATACCTTAAAGAGCTTCCTTTATTCTAAAGAGGGTCCAGCTCTTTAGAGAGATTTCATTTTTAGTGTGATTTGATGTGTTGCATTTGGGAGAAAGTAAAGTTTTAGCCTAAAAGGATTCTTACATTTTGCTGAAATTAGCATCTCTGAGGGAGTTTCTGCTTAGCAGCCTGTGGCAACCAAGGTCTCTACTTCGAGGCGTGCTCAGGAAATACATCTTTAGGAATTCTTTCCTATTTGTCCTTCTGGCACTAACAACATATTTCTCTTTCCAAAGTTTCTCTAAGATTGATAGTGCCATTTTGTAAAAAGTTCAGAGTAATTTTAAAGTCTACCTCTGGCCCAGCCGGTGTGGCTCAGTGGTTGAGCACTGACCTATGAACCAGGTCACAGTTCGATTCCCAGTCAGGGCACATGGCATGAGTTGCTGGCTTGATCCTCAGTGTGGGGTGTGCAGGAGGCAGCCAATCAATGACTCTGTTTCATCATTGATGTTTCTATCTCTCTCCCCCTCTCCCTTCCTCTCTGAAATCAATAAAACTAAAAGAGTCAACCCCTGTTTCCGTTGGTTGCACCACAGCTGACACAGGTACCCAAGCTAGACGCCTGGGAGTCATGCTGACCTCACCAATCCACCCAGCTGAGCAACTCTTGACAGCCCACTTCTCCAATCTTTTTTTAAAATGTATTTTTCATTTTTTTATATAAAAAGAGGTAATCCACCATGTACCTCTTACTTTGGTTCCCAAAAAGCTCAGGGTGCTCTTTCCTCCAGGGCTAGCTTTTACGTCAAATGGACTTGTGACTGAAACTGTTCAAATCTGTTTCTTCATCTATACAAGCAAGGTAGCTAACACCTGCTTTGCAAAGTGGTGTGTAAGAGACCAAGCACAGTGTCTGGCACAATCGTTCAACAAATAGGTACTGATTAACCTCTGAGAGACTAAATATGCAAATGGACAGTGATCAGACCATGTATAAAAATAGACCTCTGACCCACAAGCTGCCCAGGACACTGACTCCATATCTATAATAAACGGCCCGGGAAGTCAGCCTGCTGTAAGTCAGATTTGCAGGAAGTCCGACTGCTAGCTCTAGTAACAATCCAAAAAGCTCAACAAAAACTTTGGTAACAATTGGCCCCAAATGGCTAGGACTTGATTACTGATAACTTCCCTAATTTTTGTCTCTACTCCCAACTTAGGACCAATCAGAGAAAGCCAAATATGAACCCCTAACCAATCACATAGGTGCCCCCTTCTAGTTGGCCCACCTCTAGCTTCCCCATGCCAATGGCCACACATCAGGGTACACCTGAAGCCTTGCTTTTTTTCCCATGACTGAGTGTTCCCACTCCTCTGCCTGACTTTGAATCCCTGCCAAAACACAAGTGATGGTGGCTGACTCCTTGTTTGAGCGAATTCGGAATGCATAGCCTTTGCTTGTTTTCATCGGGTTGGTCTCCGATGATTTCCATACTTCTATGTATAAGATACTGTTCTCAGTGCTAGAGGTATGATGGTGAGCCTGGTCCCTGCCCTCCTGCAGCTCACTTCCTAAAAGTGAGCTCAGCAAATGCACAGATGAGGGCATGCAGAGCGTGGTGAATGCCATGAAGGAAATCAAGAAGTGATGTGATGGATAGCAACTGGGTGTCAGAGGTGGAGCCATAGTGGAGTTGGAGAAGACTGCTCTGTGTAGGAGAAATGTGAGCTGACGCATGAAGGATGAGAACGAGCTAGCCACATCAAGAGAGAGCAAAAACCATTTCAGGCATAAGAAAGAGAAAGCAGCCAGGCCCTGAGGTGGGAAACCACTTGGCAAGTTCTAGGCCAGTGAGGCTGTAGCAATGATGAGCAGAGAGAGTGGAACAAGATAAGGCAAATAAACACTAGTTATGGCTAATAATAAGTGCTTTGCTCAAGCAATCTCTTGTTGCTTTAGTGGTTTTATTATACCTGAGCCTTATATTATAAGCAGTTGCAAGCACGTTTGACGTGGTCATCATATAAAGAAAAAAAGGACTAAAGTTATTAATTAGAAAGAATTTTAATAGCTAACATTTGTCAAGAGCTTACTCTACGTTTTATATGACTTACACATTTAAGTCTCCCAATTATACTATTATTATTTCCTTTTGTAGATGAGGAACTGAGACACAGAGGTTAGCTTGCCAAAACTAACCCAGAGAATAAGGTGAAGTGCGGGATTTGAACCAGGCAGCCTGGCTCCAAAGCCAGGGCTCTTAGCCACCACGCAATGCCACTCTTCGGGTTACATAGCCATTGTGAATCAATTACTGATGATACATGCAGGTCCCCCTGAGTTTATAATAGGATTGTGCTTCCTAATAGTAGGAAATATGCTTGGAATTTATAATCTATTATCAAGGACTCACGTATCTTCAAATTCTATTTATTAATTACTAAGGAGTAGGGTCTAATGGGGCATGAGAAAAATTTCCCTTGCAAGAAAAATAAAGAAATGTAATTCACATTTTCCTAAATATCCTCAATTTGCAGAACTTATCTATTATTAAGTGTTCATTATTTTTTTGTTGATTTCAGAGAGGAAGGGAGAGGGAGAGAGATAGAAATATTAACGATGAGAGAGAACCACAGATTGGCTGGCTCCTGCACGACCCCCACCGGGGATCCGCCTCAACCTGGGCATGTGCCCTTGACTGGAATCAAACCCAGGACCCTTCAGTCCTCAGGCCGACGCTCTGTCCACTGAGCCAAACCAGGTAGGGGTATTATTAAGTCTTTATCCATAATTTATTACACAGATGTTTATGTGGGTCAACGTATGCCCAGCTTGCAAATTGTCAGAGGCCAGCTCTCCTGGGGAAACCACCAATCTGTGCTCAGAAGACACAATGCAGTTTGATTTTATTATTTAAATAAATTGGGTCAGAGAAAGGAAGCAGGCAAAATAGTCTGAAAGCTGGGGAAAATCTTTTTTAATGACTCCTTTTCCAGGTGGAGTTCTGGTTTCACGTCGAGCCTCTGAGTGCCCAACGCCAACCCCCATCCAGCAGGCACGCTGCCGGGCAGCCACTTACATTCCCATCGTGGTTTGGGCAGGAGAGGGGCTTTCCGGCAGCCACTGCGGTGACCGTCTCCAGGATGGAGGACTCCTCAACGTTGCTGCCTGGCGTTCGCTGCAGCACGTCCATCAGGTTCGTGATGAAGAAGTTGTTCTGGAGTGCGGCCACCCCCTTCTCGGGCAGGATGGAGGTCTGGCGGCACACTGGGCAGGAGAGGGTTAAGCTGTGGGCGGGAATATAGTTCTGCAGGCACCTGTGGTAGAAGCAGAAGCAGAAGCCAGGGGCTGTCAGCACAGTGGGGCTCAGGGAATGGAACCGCCACTTCTCACAGGTACCACACATGTTCTCAGCAACTATACAGGACACGCTGCAGGAACTGCCTTTGTCACTTCCTTGACTCGGAGAAGAATATTTCAGAAACTCAGAGCTAACCCTGAGAAGCTCATATTGGCCCTGCCCACGAGAAGAATAATGCCATTGACGTTGGCAGTGTTTTCCAGAGCCTTGGTCTGTGGAGCGGCAGCACTGCCCTCACCAGGGAGCTTGGGAGAAAAGCAGAACCTTAGGTCTCACTCCAGGCCTAATGCGTCAGACCCCTGGCAATTTGTATACACATTAAGGTTGAGCTTTGTCTAGAAAAGCTAGTCGGAGGTTCATGGACTTTTACATTTGGGAGAAACATGTCACTTTTTTTTTTGTTGGTGTTGAAACTCTTTTAATGTCCAAAACCATAAGCAGATCTCTGCTGTTAAAAACACACCTGGCCCTGGCCAGTGTGACTCAGTTGGTTGAGGGTCCTCCCATGCACCAAAGGTCACAGTTTCAATTCCTGGTCAGGGCACATGCCCGGGTTGCAGACTTGATCCCTAGGAGGCAGCTGATCCATGTTTCTCTCTCAATATCTATGTTTCCCTCTTCCTCTCCCTCTTCTTCCCCTCTCTCCAAAAATCAATAAAAATATTTTCAAAACAACAACAAAACAGCCAAGCGGAAGTGTTCTTTTGAAGCAGGAATGGGATCCCCAGGCTCACACTAGCTTGATCTCTTCTTGCCTCTCCTCAACAGGCATCAACTTAATTCATTTAATGAGCGAAACGTATTTGCTAATCATGACCAACATATATGCTAACCACTGAATTCAAAGTACTTCCAACAACCCTTCGAGGTAGGTACTATTGTGATCACCTTTAGACATATGACAAAATGCAGGCAGAGAGAGGCTGAGTTACTTGCCCGAGGGACTTAGGCGGTCAGGGGCAGAGCAGGCGTTCGAACCAAGGCAATTTGGTACCAGGATCTAAACTCTAAATAATTACACCGCACAATGTTTTCCAGTTTCTCGGCCAAACAGACCTGGAAAAGCAATGCTTTCATCCATATCCTTATGTTACAGATGAGGAAACGGACATCAAGGAGGTTAAATGGCCTTCCTTACGTCACAGAGGTAGCCGGGGCTAAATCCATACCGGAACTGAAACAGCTTTTGTCAAGGTCACTAATGATGTCTAAATCCAATAAACACGCTTCAATCTTTTCTTACTAGATTTCTCAGAAGCATTCATCAAGCTTGACCACTATGCTCCCCGCTCCCACTCCTTTTCTTTGAAACTTCATCTTCCCTTGGCTTATGACGCCACACTCAGCTGGCTCTCCTGTCTGCTCTATTTTCCTAACTAAGCCAGTACAGTTTGGAGTTAACCCAGACTCCACTGGAAGCACTCTTCTCTCCCGGGGATACCATACCCACGTGCCTGCCTAAAGCATAACACTCCCACGTTTCTATTCCTTCCCACAGGTATCTCCTCTGAGCCCCAGGTCTGTACACCACCCACCTTCTTTACATTTACTCTTAGAGGCCTCACAGGTTCTAAAACTCAACATGTCCCAAACCAAACCCATGATGGCCCCCCAAGCTGTGCCTTCTTCCTATAACCACCTCTATCTCATATAGATGGGCCGGGCTGGACCTCACTGAGAGGGCAGGGGACAGGCTCAGGGCAGAATGGGGCTTCTCACCTGTTGGAACAAGGAAATGGGAACCGAACAACAGACCAGAGGGACTGAACACCGGGGACTGGGGCAGCTCTGCCGCGCTCAGCCGGAGTGGCTCTCAGCTGTATAGCAAGAGCCCCGGCATGGCAGCTGCACCAAATCAAATAATGATCTTACCACGTGAGCCCAGGGACACAGGGGCAATTAGCTGGTATTCATGTTTTAGCTACACCTATAGAGTGGAGAGGGGAAAAAAATCACTCTCCATTTAGCCATTTTGGAAGATGAATTATAAAGTACTTAAGCCAAAGTATAACATGAATAAAATAAAAGGTATTTGGTGCCCCATATGCCACCACTAAAACAGATAAACAAAAACCCTATATCCACACATTACACACAAAACCCCAAAACAGCCCACAGCAAAGAAAGCAAAGCAAACAAGCAAAACCCATAACGTCCGATAACAAATCCACCTCTCTCTCCATCTATCACCACCACGGATGTGATTATTCTGCTGCAGTTGGGACCCTCCAAAGTAAATCAACTCCAAGCATGCTCAACCAGTTAACAAATCTGTTCAATTGGATGTAGATGTAATTAGCATTGATTTGAAACCAGTGGAAATACCAATTTTCTATTCTATAACAGAAAGCAAAGCATTCTAGTT
This sequence comes from Myotis nattereri, assembly GCF_964212035.1. NCBI lineage: Eukaryota > Metazoa > Chordata > Mammalia > Chiroptera > Vespertilionidae > Myotis > Myotis nattereri. The sequence goes on from NC_138080.1 coordinate 52,855,491, forward strand.
ATGTATATTAAATAATAATAGCAACTGTATTCAACAAGCTGCTATAAAATATAATTACCATATTCATATTTGTTTTTAGGAAAAAATATACAGCCTTGCTAGGGAAATACTTAAATTAGGCCACTAATCTTTATGCTTCATTGCTTATGTGGGAAGTTGGACATGGGGTGAATGAATATTCTGATAAATGATTAACTCAGTGGAAAGAAACACTCAAGAAAGATAAATAAGAAAGTATATTTTACATATAGCAAATTCTATATTCTGATAATGTATAATTACTACATACACAGCTTTTCCCTTCATCTGAAATAGCATAATGTTCAAATGTGCCATTGGTATGTGTCTTCTCAATTATTTTTGGAGGGAGGCTCTCTCCTTTTAACTAGCCCCTCATATATGCAGATATTTTTACCTGACTGTTATATGGGAGGACATGATAGATTTTTAATTGTCTCTCACCGAAGACCCTTTGTGAGGGAACTGTGGTTGGCCAAAATTGTTTCACAAAGAACAAAGGGAAAACTTAAATTAAAAAAACACACACCCTCCAATAGTTAAAGCTCCATCTCCTGTGGAAATGAATGAACAGCTACCCCTAGATCATTATTATTTTTTTGCCCCACTTGTAATAAAGTAAATTATTGGCAAACTCATGATTATGTTTCCAGATTTATATCAGAAGCACAAAAGATGTATTGTCTCCCCTAGGTAACTGGAGAATTCTGGAAAGAACCCTCGGTAGGAAGTCGGTCTGTGGAACTCCCTTCTCCGCGCACCAAGGGGCTTACCTCTCGCAGAACGTGTGCAGACAGGGGAGGACCTTGGGGTTCTTGTACCGCTCCAGGCATATACTGCAGATCAGAAACTGCTTGTCAATCTGGCGCACCACAGGACTTGGGATGTTGGTGGCTTCACTGGCCATCCTAGACCACTGACATGGGGGGCCAGCTGTCTTTGACCCTGCACACTGCTGCTGTCAGACAGAAAAACCAAAAGGGAAAAATAGTTAATAATCTGTCAGCACAAGTCAATCATTGGCTCATTCACTATGGGCATTGTGTTCTGAATACAGGTAGGATTCCATGTTAGTGACCTCAAAATGACCATAACCATCCCTCATGCTATACAGTGAGTATAGGTAGCTGCCTGTTTGGCCTATCAATAAAATAACCACAGGTTCACCAAGCAAACAAAACAAATTAAAAGAAGGTGAATTGTACAAAGAGGTATGCTTGCTGGCTTTCAGCACAGTGGCAGATGAGGGGTTAAATACTTCGATAGCTGTGCCTGTTCATACCTTTAGCCATGACTATATTTGAATATATATTGTCTGTCTTATTATAATAGTCATACAGTCTATATTAAATAGAAGAGTCTTATTAAGGTAAAATATGTTTTCTCCAATTATTTTACTTGAAGGGGATCAAAATATGCCACTTTGATGTACAGATTATTTTGAGCTAAAGGCAATTGAGAAGCAGCAGGCATGGGAGGAGCTCTCTGCTCTCTCCCATCTGCCTAAAAGCAGGTCATAAATTTCCCATTTGTAAAGGTGCCCCACTCTCCCATACCAGGAAGAGGAAAAAACTCAATCACAAACCTTGCAAAACAACCCTTATCTATCATACATTTTCCCACAATTTTTTTGCCTTTAGGCATCCAAACAGCCTTTTCCTTTATTTAGTCACTTCTCCACACATTTTTGTTCTTTGTTAAAATAATATATAAACTTCCAAGTCTAACCACCTTTTTGGATTTTTGTTTCTTTTCTGTGAAGCCCCCACGCATATAAAATTAAAAGTACTAAATCAATAAAATATAACACATTTTATTTGGGGTAAATACAATATCCATAAATTTGTACATGTTTTTCTCCTGAAAATCTGTCTTTTGTCAGATTCATTCACAAGCCCCAGACACAGAACATAAGAGTGTAGAGAAAGTTTTTTCTCCCTACAGTTAATATTCAGGATAGGAATAATTACAATTTTATAAAATATGTTTTTGTTTATTTCAGAGAGAGAAAGAGTGAGGGAGAAAGAGAAAGAAATATCAATGATGAGAGAGAATCATTGACTGGCTGTCTCTTGCACACTCCTCACTGGGAATTGAGCCCACAACCTGGGCATGTGTCCTGACCAGGAATCGAACCACTGAACCATGCTGCTGGGCTAGAATTTTTTTTAAAAAAAATATATTTTATTGATTTTTTACAGAGAGGAAAGGAGAGAGATAGGGAGTTAGAAACATCGATGAGAGAGAAACATCGACCAGCTGCCTCCTGCACATCTCCCACTGGGGATGTGCCCGCAACCCAGGTACATGCCCTTGACCGGAATCGAACCTGGGACCTTTCAGTCCGCAGGCCGACGCTCTATCCACTGAGCCAAACCGGTTTCGGCATGGGCTAGAATTTTTAATTAAAAACTTTGTATGTGATTCAGAGTGTTTTCTTCAGAACTAAAGGTGTATAGATTACATACTAAAATGTATTTGCCGTGGATCAGGAACAAAGGCAAGAGCTAGTCCCTATTATCTTTTTAAAATGTCTGTTGCTACTCATGTGTAAGAATTTGTGGGACCTGGTGAAGGGAATGCATTCAGAGGAGGTTTCAATTAGTGAGGGATCGTGCCAAAAATGGAGAATTAGAAGAGGGCAACAGAGAAGCAAGCAGAGGGCTTCTGAGAGAATAAGAGAAGAAAAAGTTATGACATAAAACACTGCTCCATTTACCGCCCTAAAGAATTTCTGGCTTCTATCCCAAACCAAGGCTGAGCTAAAATTCACTTCCAAATTTTCTAAATATATGGTTAAGATGTCCACAGCCCTTCAATTCCCAATAGAAATTATCTTTGAAAAAAAAAAAGTAGTTAATCTTCATGACCCTAGGCAGGCAGGGTATTCTTCTCATTCTATAAGATTTTAAAAAGTGGGCTCAGCTAAGAAATGTGCCAGGATGCAAACTCAGGTGTGTGCGCGCCTCTAAAACCCTGCCTTTTCACTCCTTAAATCACCACACCTCCCTTGACTGGTGTTTTAAGAAGGCTGCACTATGGAAGCTTGGTTTAGATATCACATGTTAATCTGGTCTGGGACCTGTATTTGAAGCTGGGAAATATACTTTACTTACAGAACCAACCATTCTATATTTTCTGAAGGACATACTCTTTTCCAAATATAAATGATAGTTCTTCTTCCTCCCCACCAAATCACCAACTTTTTTAAAAGTATGTCAACTTTTATTAAAATTCTATTTACACATATTTGAGTAGTTACATACACGACCCACCCACCTTCCAATTCAATACCTTCTAGATAAGTTCAGTAAAGAGCATGATAAACAGATAGAACCTTATGAAAGCACCTGCTATACAAGTGTGTCACGTTCAAACAACTTACTGTATTAGTTAAACCATGTAGGTGTGACATACCTAATTAACCAACATTACCTGCTAGACTTCATTGAATGTTTCCCTAAAAATCTAGAGTAGAGAATGATATTTATTGAATGAAATAGAGCTCATCTCTCAGGAGCTCAAAATGTTGACACATAGTCTGCTTTTCTTTAACCACATCCCTCTGACATCAGAATAGGGAGGATTGGATTTGTCTGTCTTTAAGATAAGGAAACCAAAGCTACGGGTGTAAGTGACTTGCTGAAGGTCATCCAGTAAAATCAGTGAATCAGAAAGCTCAGATTTCAAGTTTTCTGCCTTATCTGGTAAGTCATGATACTTAATCTTAAACAAGTTTAACACTTGATTGTGAGAGAGAGAGAGAGAGAGACAGACAGACAGACAGACATAAAAATTATGTGCTCACTTCAGCAGCACTAAACTTGAAATGATATAGAAGATTATTATGGCCCTGGAGCAAGGATGACATGCAAATTCTTTTTTTTTTTTTAAATATATTTTATTGATTTTTTACAGAGAGGAAGGGAGAGAGATAGTTAGAAACATCGATGAGAGAGAAACATCGATCAGCTGCCTCCTGCACATCTCCCACTGGGGATATGCCCACAACCCAGGCACATGCCCTTGACCGGAATCGAACCCGGGACCCTTCAGTCCGCAGGCCGACGCTCCATCCACTGAGCCAAACCAGTCTTGGCGACACGCAAATTCTTGATGTGTCCCATATTTTAAAATATATAGAACTTTTCTGTTAAAATCAGTTAAAATTCATTTTATTTTGCATAGCTTTTAAAAATTTTCCTAGTACCAATTGAAATAATCAGTCATGTTGAGTATTAAATAAAGCAGAGAGAAAACATCATAATTGAATTTTACTTTTTTATTTTAATCCTTAAAACTTTGGATTTGGAGCAAAGGGAAAAAAAATATATATTATTTGTTTTAATGATATATGTTGACTAAATGAAATTTCCTGAGCCAAAATTTTTGTTCTCTAAAGCTGAAATAAAAACATTTTATTCTAATTTTATGATCATTACTATAGTGGGTGAGAATCTTTGTTAGCATTGGTAATTTATACGGCAAATTGAGTTTACTCATTAACAGTAATTTAAAATCACAATATTACAAATCTGTCACAAGTGACCTGTTGAAGGCATCTGGGTTTTTAGGACTCCCAGAAACAGCACAAAAGGTTTCCAACCCCCAAAACAGAGACTTTATCAGGAACCATCATTCCTTCAATATAAATGGATACCCACAAAAGGAAGACAAATTTAACTGCTCCTACAGGGATAATGTGCTTAGGAAAATGTACCAATAAATACCCTGGGAAGCCTTCCATCAGTCTGAGTATGCCTCCAGGAATATATGACAGCCTTTAATCAAAGTGTTTGGGCATAACCACAGTTTCTGATCTCCTTGATTAGAAAGGCAATAAATTCTTATCTAGATTCTCAGTGGATCTTATTTCCCCATCTCAGTTTCTGAAGTGTCAAAGACCTTGACTCATATGGCCAGCAGAAACAAGTGAGTGATAAGAATGAGATGACGCTATAGGAGTATTCTTCTGGAGATCAGCAAAACTCACTTCTGGAGCGACACATATGAAAACACGCCTGGGGTGGACTTTGTCTCTGAAGAATATCAGATGCTTTGGCTGCAGAAACTATCACCAGACACACTGATAAAAGGAAATGGTAGAGAGCTGCAGGCAGGAAGAGCCATTGTAAAACTACTTAAATAGCCAACATGGATATGATATTGGCCTTAAGCAACTCTGAGAACTTTTATGTGGGGAGACTAACTAAGGTTTCTGGCCCATGGCAGACCAAGAGCAACACTGCTTAGGGAGAGTTGCTCCCCCTCTCCAGCTTTGCTCAATATCACCTTCTCAATCTGAGCATTGTTTAAAATTGAAACTTGTCCCCAACCCCCTAGCATTTGCTACGCCCATCCTTGCTCTGTTTTTCCCACAGTATTGGAAACTTTCTAATATAACTATGGAATGGGTTTATTTTGCATGTTGTCTCCTCCCACACTCCACTAAGATGGTGTAGCAGTCTTAAGGGATTTTGTTTTCTGATTGCTCACTGCAGTAGTCCCAGCTCTAGGACTGTGCCTGGAAGTCATGCATTATGTTTTGAATTAACTGAACAAATGACGTATAACATGGACATGGACTCAGTCCCAATAGCAGGAAAGAGGGGCACTTGCTGAATGAGTGATCAAGAGCAAGGTCATTACCAGCCATGTGAATGTCTTCACTTGATATCACACAGTACCTGCCTGTCCATGTGGTAATCGAATGCTTAGCAACATAAGCCACCATCCAGAAGGTATACATTTAGTGACATATTTTAACACACTCACAAATGCAGGAAAAGAAATTGAGAACCGTGGAAGACACATATGCATGGAAAGTAAAAGTCTCAGAGGGTTGACACATACATTCCTTATCAGTGGGGGCTTGCCAACTAAATACCGCTTGTTTCAGGTAAAAACAATGCAACAATCACATCACAAAGTCCTTGGGCAGAGAAAAATCCCACCCCAGCATTTCTTTCCTCTCATCATCGCTGGTATTTTTCCTGGCTCACTTTCGCAAATCTACAACTTGGTGGGAATTACAACCAAATGGAAAAGGAGAACTTGATAGGAGATGATGACATGAAAGAAAAATGCCTGTGCCCACAGTTCTATGGTTGTGACCATATTTCCCACCCCAAATTATACCACGTCGATTAGAACACTATCCAAACTTCTACTGCTGACACCACTGTGAGGAAGAGCAGGAAGGGAGGGTGGAAGAGAAAAGCCAAACTGAAAAGCACTCTTCTCGAAAAGGGGAGCGAGTTGGTGAAAACTTGTCTGGATGGTCCCAGAAACATGGTTGGGAAGCAGGTCAGGATTCGTTTGGAAAATAAAATCTTAACATGTGACTTGTGACTAAGAGGCAGCAAGCATATCTGATTGCACGTCATCCTACAGGCACTGGCTTCCACGTCTGTTGCTTAATTTTATGGCATTCCTGGGTTGCTCTTCCTCTTTGTTGCCACTTTGTTGTATTGATAAAATCAGCTACATTTTGTATTGTTCTGGGGCCCATGACAGTGGTGCAGGCATGCTAAAATTAGCTCCCAAGAAGTTAAAAATCTTCCGCTACATTTGTAGAAAGGAAATCTCGAACCAGTAGGATTATCTGTGATTCACAATACACTACCTTTCACCTGCCAGGACAGGTGGTCGCTCGGGCTCAAGGCACAGGTTGAAACACGATTAAAGAAGGTATTTTTCATTTTTTAAATTTGTGAGGATATTTTCATTGACCTGCAGTGGAATTGGCATTGTTGCTGATAATGCAACTAGAAGAAAAAAAAAAAGAGGACAATCTTCAGGAAATTAAAACAGGGTGACCTGATTCCAGTTAAATCAAGCTGTGATCCCAAATGGGCCTTTTTGTAAATTAGAAGGCCAGATGCAATATCCTTCCTGACAGTGTGTGTGTGTGAGTGTGTGTATGAGTGTGTGTGTGTGTGCGCGCGCATGTGTGTGTTGAGTGTGTGTGTTGGAGGACATTCAGGGACCATCTACTTTAAGTTCTGTCTCCAGACAAGGCCATGACCAACCTTCCCCAAGGTTCTTATTCCCAGGGTCAGATGCATGTCAGCTTCCCTAGACGGCTGGATTTTGCTAATATGGAAGTTGATTTACAAGCTGAGTACCCAACTTGTTTTTATAATATTTATGCCTATTTTCTCTACCTCTTTCCTTAGTATAGATAACTGTTTGCCATTGCTTTCTTCATAAAGTCCTCACCCCTGCAGTCAGTTCTTAAGATTTGCTTTAGGGGTTCCAACTTCCAGAAGGCTGGGTCTGGGTGATGGAGTGTTAAATGGTCAGGCTAATGGACATTCGTCTCACAGTGTCCTGGGGCCACCAAGAGGAGTGGGGTCTCCTCTCCCCACACCCACCACCTTGCTTTCTAAGTCTCCTCCCTTGCTTTCCTTGGGGACCACAAAAATGGCAGAGCATCGCCAGGGCTCTAAGCTCTGGGAGTTAAGCGAGGTTAGCAAGTAGGGGAAGGAGAAATGTATTCCACATCAGAACTTGAAAGACAAGCCTACTGACAGCAAACTCCTTTTGCCCCTGGTTAATAGGAAGTATACTGTTTAATTCTGTTGTTGATTAGAATAAATATCCACTTAAGTTAATACATTTTCTAGAAGAAAAATAAAAAAGCACTTAATGGAGGCTACTGAGACTACAAAGGCAGAGGTGGTAAAGAAGTGGGTAGAAAGACTGGCATGCAAAAAGCAGTAATGAATATTTCTTTCAGTGATGCTATCGGAATAATTACACTGGGCTCATTTATTCCTCAGTAGCTGGTCTAATCTAAATCTCCAAATTCTAGGAGGATTTGTTAAATTTAGACAAGCTAAACAATAATATTTAGAGAACAAATTCCACTCTGACACTGAAACCTTTACATAACTAATAAAGGGGTACAGATGGCATTCTAGTTTTTTTTTAAGGTGTGTGCAAATTATAATTTTGCCACAATTAGAGGTAATTCAGTCACACTTTTAAAAAAATGCTATGAGAATAAATAATTCATCAGCATTTTTTTTTAAAGTTTGAAAGTATTTTTCTTCCATACATTTCAATAATATATACCAATGTTTGGTTAAAGTCTTCATCTGAAAGATAATGAAAAGGAACAAGGGAGTTTTAAAAATTAAGCTTAACTAAATTTTTGAAATTTGTTACATATTTAGGATTTTTTTCTACTTAATAAAGACAGATAAAAGAAAGCTGTGAGTTCAGAGAAATGAATGTTGAAGAATATCCAAATGAAGGACATTTTCATTTCTTATTAAGATAAAGAATGAGTATTTTTACTTTATCTCACACACAGCAGAATTTACTTAAGCTTTTGTTATCAGATAAGGAAAGTCATCTCAGGATTTTAATATTAACTAGGGTGAAACGTGTATAGACTTTAGTCTCCGTTTTAAAAATGTGTGGGTTACACATGCTGCATTTATATTTCTTGAACCAGCACATTCGGTCAGAGAACCTTTGTACATTCGGCTGAGTTTTAACCTTTCCAATGCAAATCACTTGTGTCTTTCTAGGAGAAAATTGCAAAGGCATTTTTAGAGGTTTAGGAAAGGCCACTACTCACATCTCTGCAACAGAAAGCTGCTTTCTCATCCACAGCACACAAGAAACTTTGCATTGTGTGCTGCTGGGGAGGGGCGTGCATTATTTAACATTACAGTGGGTTAGGGCCCATGCTGTTAAGGCATCTGCTGGCAGATAATCAAAGGCACCGGGAAGTAGGTTCACACGAGGCAGAACAGAATCCTAATACTTAAGAAATCAATTTAAAAATCTGGGCGAACAAATGGCTCTCCTTACATAGTCTAATTTTTTAAATTAAAACACACACACACACACACCGCTAACAATTTAATCATGAGGAATAAAACTTCCATACTATGATCTAAGCCAAAGAAGAACCAATAACAATTCTTTAAATGCCTCATTCTAAATCTAGATCTGTTCCATAAAGTATAACAGTAAAACCCATCTTTTCTTAGATAGAAATATCATCTTATCTTTTGGTTCAGAAATCCACCTAATTGTAGTTTAAAATAAATAGCTTTCCTACTTGCTCTCCTATCCCCCCCCCCCCCCCAAAATAAGGCATAATGACTGGGTGGGGCATACTCATAGAAAAAATAATGCTTGGATACAAAGATAATGCCCACTGTTTCAGGAAGCAAACCTAGATTTTTTTTTTCTTTTTCTGTAATGCTACCATTGAACTCCACCCAGATTTGAGTCTACTGCAAAGGCAGGGGGGAAAATGTCAGGAAAAAAAAACCAACCCAAATCATCTCCTGCATATTGTCTGGTGATCAATGGCATTTGGAATCCAGAGGGTCAAGTCATGCATTATGAATGAATGGGTTTCCAATGGTAACTGGGAACCGTGGCTCGCACCCCAGGGTTCTCGAATAGAGGACTGGGTGGGGGAAGGGTCGAATGCACATTCTACTCCACCCTGGGGTACCGAGGAAGGAATCCTGCAAATTGAATACTGCATCCCCATCTTTGTACTCAACAGATGCAGGAGGAAAAAAATCTTCTGTTGAAAATAAGCCGAGATATACGTTAAAATAAAGACTAGTAAAAATAAAGAGCTGGTTATATCACATTAGGAACCTGATATAATCTTGCATGCTTTTCTTCCTATTCTTGTGAATTCGGTGCCTTTGTTTAAGCAAAGAGCGGTTCTCCCTCTATCTCACAGTTACCAAGCATGCAGCATTACCAAGAGAGAAAAGGTGGGGCGGGGGCAGGACAGAGAGAGCAGGAGAAATCAGTTATCCACCTGGCAGAATACTAAGCAATCCGAACGTTTAGGACCTACTCATTTCTGCAAACTGCTCAACGAGGCAAAGCATTAACCCTCCCAGGCTGCAGGCAGCTCCGCGGGAACCCAAAAGCACAATGCACATGTCTGCTAACACCTCAAGTTTGGAAGCACCATGCAAAGAGACCGGTTAAAATTCCCTACCATGCAGTGCAGCCATCCTCAGAAGCCCAGCATATCTTCTGCTCTACGGAGGGATGTGCCAGCTCATGAACAGAACAGGGGAAGAGAAAAATGGAGGGAAGGAGGGGAGGCGCAGCAAAGTCCGCAGGAATGTTGCTGGGTCCTTAACAAGTGGAAGAGCCCTTTCGGCATCCAAACCAATCAATCTTTATCTTACAGGACATCTTTTTCCCACTCCGCGTCTGTTGAAAAGACTGCAGCAAACCAAGCAAGGGATTGTGGGATAGGGATGCAGCAGCGAGCTGCAATGAGATTCGTGGGTGGCTCGCTCGCCCCTCTGAGTCAGCAGTCAGCTGTTTCCCGGCTCCGGCTGGGCCGCTCAGGTCCGTCACCACAATGTGAGTGCGCGATCCACCCAGGGACGGCAACCCGTGCGCACGGCTCCGGGAGTACCAGCCCGGCCAGGCTCCGCGAGGGATACAAATGGGCCAGAGGGCGTGCTGATCAGCAAAAGGGGGACGCCGCGAGCATGGCTTCTACAAAGAACACTAGACATACGGACGGTTCAAATTTAGAGGGTGTGCTTGGGGAGGGGTCAGCATTAGATAATAAACCTCCTTTGGGGGGGGGGGGAAATGATCTCTTGGACTTTTCCAGTAGCTTGAAACACAAATGTAAATGTTTAAGATGCAGAACAGCTCAGTTCAACAAGCCTCTCCTACCTTTTTTCAACTCTCGGTATTTGCCCAGGAAATAAAATACAGTTCCCCAAAGTCAAACAATGCAAATGACATTTCTCTGCTTTCTGGGGTTCTAGTCGTCGAGAGAAACATCAGGCAGTACATTTAAATACATGCTTCAGGGGATGAACAGAGCTCACTGCTTTTCTGATGATGCAAAAGTTTTTAGTTAAAGGTTGAAAAACTTAACAGCCTTTATATTTACACATAACTTGATTTCCTACCAAGTCATTAAACTTATTTTGAACGTGTTTACTAACTTAAAAATGATCAGCATGTAATCCTATAAAAACGATTAGATCCTCACATTACAAATAATACTTGAATTAAAAAACTGCACGTGTCAGGATGGAATTAACAATTATTCCATTTCCTATAGCAATGAAGGCAGTTCCGGAATCATACTGCATTCTATTCCTTGTAATTACTAGTTTAAAAGTGGACACTGATCATTTTCATTTAAAGAATAAGACTGAATTTGCATATTTGACAATATAAATATTCATCATATTCTTTCCTTGCAGTCGGGCACTGTGCTGAGCCCTGTGATGGGACAGCCAGCCCCGCAGAGCAGTGACTACCTTTGGTGGTGGGAAGGGGAGGGGGGCATAGAGAGTCCAGTGAAATTGGCAGACCCGGGAAAATGCACAGACATGCGGATACTAGCATGCTATTCCAGGTGGTGCACAGTTCTCAGGAGATGTGATTCACATATTATACAATTCCCCCCTTTAAAGTGTGCTATTCAATGGCTTTTAGTATATTCATAGATGTGGGCAACCATCATCACAACCAATCTTAGAACATTTTCATCACTTCCAAAAGAAACCCTGTACCCTTTAACTATCACCCCCTACTTTGCCATCCCCCACAATATGGGGGTCTTAGGTGTCTGGCTTTTTTTTCCCCACTTAGCATAATGTTTTCAAGGTTCATCCATGTTGTCGCATGTATCAGTATTTCATTCCTTTTTATGGTTGGAAAATATCCCATTTATGGATACAGCACATTTTATTATCTATCTGCCAGTTGATGGACATTGGGTTGTTTCCCCTTTTTGGCTATTATGAATAATGTTGATATAAATATCCATATACAGGAATTTGTGTGGACACATGTTCTGTTTTGTTTTATAATTTAATTAGAACCGATACCTGAAACGATAGGCAGGCTACCCCCACTTAATTTTACAATGGCCTCTTCCTAAGACAGACCATCACAAAGGTGCCTGCCTTGCTATGATGGGAGTCCCCTCTTCTTCTCATTGGTGCTGCTGAGCCCACCTGGTACCAAATTCATCTAAACCCCTCCCCAAGCACATCCTCTCTCCTTACCTCTCCCCTCTTCCCCACTCAACCCAAACTCTGGGGCATACAACTGGCATGAGGCTCTGTGCTCAGAAGATGGTGGAGAAGTGGGAGAGATCCTCTGTCTGTTGCTGGGTTTGTAGTCAGAGAAGGTTCACCTACTCATTCAATCATTCATTGCAATAAATACTTATTGAAGATCCAGTGTGTGCCAGGCGCTGAATGGGCACTGAGGATACAGAGAAAATGTAACAGTTGCTTAGCATTCAGAAAGGTCACAGCCTAGTGTGGGAGGTGGATGAGTAATTGGGCAAATGCAACTCAGAGTGGTAAGTGCTTTGAGTGCCAGAGGAAGTGGATGCTGTGGAGCCCAGAGGGACATGCCGGGCGAGGAGAAGTGGGGTGCGTTTCAGGCATGGAGTACAGCAAACAAAGGCATGGAGGAAGAGAAGGTTCCCAGGAACTGAGAGTGGTAGTGCAGTGTGGCTGGAGCCAGGGCTATGGTAGAGCAAATGGAGGTCCTATATGTTCTGATCTTTTCCTGGAATTGGGAATAGTTCTTCCTGGGAAACAGCGTTACACGGGATAGTTGGGTCCTACATACCCTCATCATGATGGCTTAACTACTGTCTGGGCAAGTGGGGTTGGAGGGCTCAACCCGAACCCTAACACACATAACACTGTTTATTATAGGAAAGGATAGCCTTATTTTTAGCATGTCTTGGCAAACGAACCCTTTATAAATTGGGCCTGAGTTACTACAGGATGCGTTACAGGTCACCGCATCTTCCCCTTGACACTCCCTGGCAACAGGCGGTGGTGGTAGTGGCTGTTGGTATGTAACAGCGCAGTTTCTGAGTTGGACTTTGCTGGTTTTGAGACCTCACGCAGCAGCCAGAGTGTGGGGCCACAAGAGCAGAGCAGAGCCTGAGATGCTTGGGATTGGGCCTGCTACAGACCTATGGACATCTTGGAGCTGTCTTGCCCTCCCCACTGTTTCCCTCCAGTTGAACAGACATTAAAGAATTAACTGTCATAGGCCAGGTTGACTGTTACGTGCACAGCCATTGGGAGGTATACAGACAGTGTATATGCTTAAGAACAGGACATGTGCTAACTAAACTGGGCTTGGCAGGATCTGGGAGACAGAGATCTTAAATGTATTGGCCACCTGTTATGAGCCAAAGCCCTTTACATAGAGTCAGTATCTCCTGATCAAGGAAATTGCTCCTTGAAAGTAAACTCAAGATGGCAAGTAAGACCATTTATCATCTGGCTTGTGCCTTCTTCACTTGTTTCGACTTTCTGTCCTCCCTAGCTGTACTCTAGTTCCTAAGACATGCTACTATGTTTTTCTGGGTTTTGTTTGTTTGTTTGTTTGTTTTGTAGTGGTTCTTACCCAGGCAGTGGCACCAAACCCCCTGATGGAGTGGTGGGGCATGCCTTTGGAAATGTGAGGGGGCATTTTGGGCTGTCATATTGATTACGTATTTGGGGTGTGGGGTGGGGAGGGACTGCTGACATTTGGAGCTTGGGAACAGGGATGCCAAACACCCTCCAGTGCATGGAAGAGTCCATACAAGTACATTTGTCCTCTCAAACTGCCAATAGCAGCCCCTTTGAGAAACACTAATTTCTAGCCTCACGTGCCACGTGTTCTGCCTGGAATGCTCTCATCATCTCCTGACTCCTTCAGAACTCAGCAAAAACATCACCCATTTGAGGAAGGATTCTCTGACAAATCCTCCAATCCCAGACCTTCCCACTCCAGTCTGGATTGGTTGCCATTCCTGCGAGCTCTGTAGCATTCCTTGCTGGAAATTATTGACAGCTCTATCTTTTACCTCTAAGTTGCCAGCCCCTATGCAGTACCTGACAGGAGGCACCCAATACACAGATGCAGAATGACAAAAATCCTTCTACAAATGAATGAGCGACATAACATGCTGTAAAAGTAAATGTTCACTTTAGAATTGGAAAACAGCTGGATCAGAGAACACTAGGGAGATGTAATTCTTCATTTCTGATTGGTGGTTTATAATTTAGACAGCAGCTTCAAAGTACAGAGCAAAGCAAACCCAGAAACAGACAGAGCAGGCACAATTATTATTTTAGTGGGAACTGAGGTTCAGAAAGGTCACAGGACCAGCCCACAGTGGAAGAGACATTATGGAGTAAAAGCGAATGAGAGTTCCGGTCTTGTGACTGGCACGATGCCTCTTTCAGGGCCACAGTGCCCTGCAAGGATGGGCTAAAGCAGGCCCTGTTATCAGGCAATTCCGCAGCGGAACAAAGCCAGGTGATTAGAGAGGTGGTGTGTTCCAGTGAGAGACAAATGCAATCAACCAAAGGAGGCAACCTGAAATCAGGGGCCTGGAAACTGCCTAATGCAATCATTATTGAGTTTTTCTTATCTTTTCATAAACCTTTATGAAAATTATTGCTTGATGGTCTCCTGAAAGAGGATGATAAGGAACAATTACTCCAGCCTTCAGTTCAGGCATGAAGAGATATATCTCTCAATTGCAGAAGAGATGTTGTTATGGATTTCACAGCACTCCTGGGGTGGCCCCTCCAAACCAGGCTCCTTCCAGCCAGTCCAGACTCTTTATAGTCAGTTTGAGTGAGTGGTTTGGCTTGAACCCCAAGAGGTTCCTACTTCTCTATTGTCAGTGACTTTTGGCGGTCCCCCACATTGGATGGTTAGGGGCCATTCTTTAGTAGCTATGGGGAGATCCTAGACCAGACAGGGCTATTTGAAAATAATGATGATGAAGCAGAAAGAATCTTCCCGGTAAGTGTTCTTAACCTAGTGGTGTTATATGGCTAGAAATGGATTAACCAGGAAACCAGGTGGCCCAGTTGTAACCAAAGAACTTGCACCAGCACTGGCCTGCCCTTGGGATTACCATTTAATGTTCTGCATTTCACAAATAATTATGTGCCAGGTGATGTACTAGGCACTGATGGTACTAAAATAGGAAATGAACAGAATCTCTCAAAATCACAGTATCTTGCCTAAAAGTCACAGTCATGTTGACTGGGTCTCAGGTGTCAGGGTAGCCCTTCCAAGACAGGAAGAGTGTTTGCGGTAAAAGTGATTCAGATCAAGCACCGCTGACTCCCTGCTCAGTATCTTAGTATCCCCTCTAGGGTGCCTGTGAGTTTCCTACAGGGTGCTGCCCAATACTGATAACAAAATCCAGGTGGCGCCTGCTCAACACAGAATACAGCAAGGCCATTGCTTTCCTTGATCTAGGCTCCATGCTTTCGCTAATGACTTCTGAGTTCACTTTACCTTTCTTGGCATTTTTGTCATGTTGATAACTAAAATCATGTCTAACAACGCTATCAAAAAGAGAATTCAGAATAGGTCTAGGCCAGGGGTGGGCAAACTTTTTGACTCGAGGGCCACAGTGGGTTCTTAAACTGGACCGGAGGGCCGGAACAAAAGCATGGATGGAGTGTTTGTGTGAACTAATATAAATTCAAAGTAAACATCATTACATAAAAGGGTACGGTCTTTTTTTTTTTTTTTAGTTTTATTCATTTCAAATGGGCCGTAGTTTGCCCATGGCTGGTCTAGTATAATTTATTCTTATGGAACCCAGAATGCTTTCTTTTCTAGGTGCTTGTAAACCATGCCATTACTATTCCTCTATAAAATTATGCTTGGTAGAATTCCTTAGCCTACAATTTGTGGGTCTGAACTTTGTAAATAAAAAGTGTATTTCTCTATTTCCAGTCTTTAAGAAATTTATTTTCTCCTAAAGATCTCATAAAAATGAGGGTCTGTGATTTGGCAATCATATGTTCCTTCAAAAACCAGGTATGTGCCTTTCCCTTCCCCTGCTTCTTCCCCCACAAGCGTGCTTCTCCTGAACTCTAAGGGACCCCACGAGACTTGCAGCCGGGGGTGCAATGGGCTTGAGCTAGCCGCCTGAACCTGTCTCCAAGGCCCTCTTTTCTCTGACTTCCCAGTGAGCCACAGCAGCCTCACCTGCGCTCATTTCTTTCCTGTAGCATTTCTAGAGCCAGAGCAGCCCTGCCAGGCTCTCTCCTGCTGCTTCTTCTATCCTAGGCCCTATCAAAAAGAAAAACACGCACACACACACACACACACACACACACACACACACACACACAAGAACCCTGGAATGTCACTTGTTGAAGCCAGGGGACTTAAAATTTATACAGAGCAACTGGTTTTTCTATTTTTACCTACTGTGTTTGTTTCTGAGCGCTGCTGTGACAAAATACCATAGAGTGGGGTGGTTTATAATCCCAGAAATTTATTCTCTCACACTTCTGGTGGCTAGAAATGCAAAAATCAAGCTCTTCCTGTTTCTGGTAGCCCCAGGCATTCCTTGGCTTGCAGGGGGGCCTACCTCCATGGTAACGTGGCTGTCTTCTCCCTGTGTGTCTCCACATGGCACACTATTCACTGTGTCTCTGTTTTTCTTCTTGTAAGGACACCTGCCATATTGAATTACTGCTTCACCTCAACTTGATTACATCTGCAAAGACCCTCTCTCCAAATAAGGTCACATTCATAGGTACTGGGACTTGGGACTTCAACGTATCGTTTTGAGGAACACAGTTCAGCCCACAACACCTCCAGTGGTTGAAAGGTTAACAGGAGGCCTGGGCCGAGGTCGGCCCATCTGAGAATGCCCTTGTTTTCCCACAGCACTGTTCCCTTGAACAGTAGTTAAGATACAGGGAGAATGTCATGTATGCTTCACTTCCGGTGTGAAGCATTATTGGAGCTGTGAGATGACTGGCAGGAAAAAGGGGCTGTGAGTTCTGAGTGTCAAGGTGACCCCCCCACCCCTTGGCTCTCATCCCCAAGCAGGTGAGGGGCAAAGGAAGCTTCTGGGCATCGCCAGTACTTACTAACCATACTATTAGAGTGAAACCCGCTTGCGTCTGATTGGCAGCTCCAACCCTGTGCTGCGGGCCTACCTAGGTGTGACTTCCTTCTCATTAGCCTTCAGAAGCCCTGCCCCAGTAGGAAGCTGTCCTGTAGAGGGAAGACTGAAGCAAAACACAAGGCTCCGCCATCTGCTGATACAGAGTGCTACCCCTTCCTTATTCTTTGTCTTGCTCTGACAAAAATAAAAGGCAAAAGTGAGTCTAACAAACACTCTTGTTTTGTCAGTGTTTGGCCTGGCTAATGGACTCTATCTGCCGAGTATGCTTGGAGGGTAACACCCCAGTCCTGACTCTGGACCCCTAATTACATTGATGTCCACACTGAGGAGCACACAGCATCAAGTTTTTCTCTTCAGCAGTTTCACCATCAATTAAATTCAAGGCGGTGCCACGTTACTGCTTGCGCCAGCGGTTTACCGCGTTTAATTAATCAGTGCAGCGGTCCTGACTACCAGGTGGGGAGTTAGAGTCAGGGATTCTATAAAGCAAATTTCCCCTGGTATCTGACCTGGAGGATGCAGAGCACAGATCTGAGCTGGGTGGGGCTGGGCCCTGACGGACAGCGGCTAGGAGCCAGGAGTTGGCTGATAAGAGCGCCACTGATAATGTCTCACTAAACGCTGACTTCCTCTCCCTCCATCCCTTCCTCTTTGTCCTGGTAAATTGGATTATTTTAAAACCAACATGTAGTTCAGAGAGAACCTTTTAAACATTTATTTATTTTGACCAATTTGCGGGCCAGAATCCCACTTCTAGGATGTTACTCAAAGGTAAAAAATAATCACAGATATGGCCAATCTCAGACAGGCCCTGCTTCCCAGACCAGGTGGTTTCTATGGCAACAGGCTCCTCCCCCGGGAGCTAAGCTCTCCTCTGGCTAAAGAAAAGCAGGCACCTCAACAGAGACATCCAAGGCTCGGCTTATCCAGTATTATGAAAATCTCTTCCCCGCTCTGGGATTTCGGCTCTCCTGCCTTCCGCATCTGAGCTCAGGTGACCACCGTGCTCTGGAGTTAAGGTGGGCCTTTCTCTCCTTAACAAGCCTGAGTTTACTGAGGACTTCTGAGTCCAGGGCTTTAACCCAGAGGGTGATACTAAAGGAATCTGGGCACTTTAGCAGAGAGCTAGAGAGGGGAAGCAGAATTCGCTGCCCCAAATATGCCTTGTTGGGATATTGACTATTTTAAGTTGGTTATTTTTTAGAAACCAATGACTTAGGAAAAACCTTGGACCTTCCCCCTAACTGTCTAAAAGAATTTAGAAGGCTTGATCCCGGAAGGGAGCCATTATCATAGACTAGAGGCCCAGTGCATGAAATTTTTGAATGGGGCGGGGGTAGGCGGGGGGAGGGGGTCCCCTCAGCCCAGCCTGCGCCCTCTCCGATCCAGCGGACCCCTCATGGGATGTCCGACTGCCGGGCCTAAACTGGCAGTTGGACATCCCTCTCACAATCCTGGACTGCTGGCTCCTAACTGCTGCGCCACCCCCCACCCCACCCCCGCCACAGCCTGGTCACCCCCAACTGCCCCCCTCTGCTGGCTTGGTCACCCCTAACTGCCCCCCCTGCCCCACCGGCCTGGTTGTCCCCAACTGCCCCCCCCCATTGGCCTGGTCACCCCCAACTGCCCCCCTCTGCTGGCTTGGTCACCCCTAACTCCCCCCCCACCCCATCGGCCTGGTTGCCCCCAACTGCCCCCCCCATTGGCCTGGTCACCCCAACTGCCCACCCTGCCAGTATGTTTCCCCACGCAGCCTGCTTGTTCAGTCGTTTGGTCGCCCCTCACTAATTCCCCAGCCGGCCCGGTCATAGGCAGCCATCTGCGAGGGTGTGACAGTCAATTTGCATATTACCAATTTATTATATAGGATAACCAGAGTTTTAATCTTTAGTGTGGGGTATACAGGGAGGAACCTACCAAGGCCCTTTTGTTCAAAGTCCTCTCTGTGTCCTATTATTAAAGACAAATCTGGCAAACATTTATTTACCAAACTTTTGCTTTTCCATTGCCATGTGAATTGACTTTCTCCACGTTGAAGTCCCAAACCAAAACCACCCCCACCCCTCCTCCTTCACCCACCATGGCATACGTAAGCCTTAAGTTCCTGAGGGAGGTGTCCTTGCCCCATAATCTTATGGAGCTCCCATATGTACAGACACCATAAGATTGGTCATTTTATCCATAATCTGCCTCATGTCCATTTGATTATTATACCATCTAGAAGAACTTAGAAGGAAAATTATTTTTCCTCCCGGACAATATCCTTGGTATCTGAGGTTAGTGGAACTTGCCATCACCTGCAGGAGGCTGCCTCCCGACACATGTAATCAGAAGAGAATAGTTTCCTAAGCAGCATATGTGGCACCATGCCACATGGATCACTCATAACCCAGTATCACAACCCTACTGCAAATGTCAGCATGAAGCTGTAATTAAGGCACGGGCTCTGGAGACACATCTGTGTTTGCTCTATGTTCAGGTTGCTCATTGCTTCTGTAAGTACATTTGTAAAATATTACCCCATAAGGCTGTCATGATGACTATTAGTAAATGCATAGTGTGTAAGAGCCTTAGCACCCTGCTGAAACACAGCAAGTCTCAAGTTACTATCATCAGAATCTGTGTGGTGCAGTGACAGAGAGTGTGGGCTCTGGTGCCAGGGTGGATTTGAATCCTGGCTCTGCCAAGGATGGCTTTGACTAAGTAATTGAACCCTCTGTGCCTCAGTTTCCTCCTCTGTATAATGGGGGTAATAACTTACTTCATAGGATAATTGTGAGAATTAAATGGTTTACTCTAGGGAGTGGGTGGGTGGGTGGGCAGGTGGGGAGGGATAAACTGGGGAATTTATATGCATATATGCATAGTCCAAGGACACAGGCAATAGTGGGTGAAGGCCTGAAAGTGGAAGGGGTGGGGTGGAAGGGGTCAATGCAAAAAAACACAAAAGGGACACATGTAATACTTTCAACAATAAAGATAAAATTTTAAAAAATGGTTTAATCTATGAAGAGAACCTACCACAGTGCCTGACATATAGTAAGTACTCACTACATGTGTAGTACAGTATTTAGTTGTAGTAGTACTGCCAACACAAGATTTATGAGTTCTTTTAAGAATGACTAATGACTCATTTCGTAATACTAGATCCTGGTTCATGTAGAGATTCAATAAACATTTATCTTTTGGAAGAATGGACTGGTAATACAATACTCCCCATTATTTATTTTCTTATGGCAAATAAAATAAATCAATAAATCAGAATGGACAGAATCATGCGAAATCAGAAGAGATAGATAGATACACTTTTATCAAACTCGCCTGGACACAGCCTCCCTCAGCCTTCTCACCACTTGGCGCTGGTGTCTGCCAGCACTTTGACACCAGGTCAGCAAGAGGCTGGAGTGTTACTTTGTTGCTCTTGGTGAGTCCTCTCACCAACTCCTGATGCCAGGCCAGCCCCAGGAAAAAAGGTCTCTGCTCAAGCTCATCTGCTCCTTTTTCTTGTATGAACAAAGTTAGGGGTTCTATGGAAAGTACCTCCCTGAGTGATCTGATCATAAATTCCTGCTGGGCAGTCACACCCCAGGCCTAGAGTTCTTTAGTGAGAGCTTTTAAGCCAGCCCTGTCCCTTGTTCTTGTGTGTGTGTGTGTGTGTGTGTGTGTGTGTGTGTGTGTGTATTGTTGTTATTTTGTGGTGCAAATAGGTCCAAATTTTTTAAGCTTTTAATAAGGTTGAGAAACATTTCACATCACTTAACATAATACGCCTAACTCAAGTGAGGTAGTCAAGTAAACATACTACCCATTTTAATTCAGAAGCATGGGTAAACAACATGGAATTGGAATTAACTAAAGGTTTGGGGCCCTCTCTCATTCTAATCAAAGGAAATAAAACTTAAACTTTCTTTTTTAAAAAATTGCATAAATTTATCTTTGTTTTTTACACTTTCTTTTTTTAAATATATTTTTTTTATTTTTAACTATACTTTTATTGATTTTAGAGAGGAAAGGAGAGAAAGAAACATCAACGATAAGAGAGAATCATAGATCAGCTGCCTCCTGCATGCCCCCCACTGGGGATTGAGCCTGCAACCAGGGCATGTGCCCTGACCAAGAACTGATCCATGACCTTCTGGTTCATAGGTCAATGCTCAACCACTGAACCACACAGACCAGGCTACACTTTCTTATTAGATGCAGTACAGTACACCTCTTCCAAGTTGGCATCCTTTTCTTCAATATGATAATAAAGTGAGTACAATACTTAATTCAAGCGAGGGCTCCACTTCTGCCTGTTTTAGTACAAAACTTGAGGCCCAGCGCACAAATTCATGCACGGGTGGGGTCCCTTGGCCTGGCCAGCAATCGGGGCTGATCAGGGCCAAGGGAGGTTGGCCTGTGGGGGGTGGGGCTGTGGGAGGTTGGCTGTGGGAGTGCACTAACCACCAAGGGGCAGCTCTTGCATTGAGTGTCTTCCCCCGGTGGTCAGTGCATGTCATAGTGACCGGTTGACTGGTCAACCGGTTGTCTGGTCATTCAGTCGCTTAGGCTTTTATGTATATAGATTATAAGACACTATCTTGTGAGAATTAAAATTACATGACATTTTTATTTTAAGCAGCAAAAACAAAAACAAGCAAGTAAACAAACAACAAAAAACTTGAACGTGCCAAATGATGAAAAGTTATCCTTTCCAGAGAAGGAGAAAGTAGACCCTACCACAAACAAGAGATGCTTAGTTAATGGAGGTTAAATTTAAAAGCACAGTTAAAATAATACAGCTTGACTTCTGAAAATACTAGGTTTTATTCATCTCCCTGTGGTAATCAATAACCATACAATGGAGTTACCTATAGTTAACACATCTTTGAAATACCAGCCCTACCCCTGAAGGGTATTAACCCGCAAGAGAGCACATAATCTTATTAACTATCCTGTAATCCATTCCCTCACCTTGATTTCTCCAACCTTTATTACCTTCCCTCCTTAATTTAAAATGCATAAAAGAAGCTGCAAAACTTATTTTTGGGAGCATTTAAGATCTTGTTCCCTGGCATATGTTATCAAATAAACTCTTATAAAAATTCTCTACAGGTTTGGATGTTTCTTGCATGGATGTAAGAGGCCTGGTGCTTCATGTGGTCAATGACCTGTAGAAACGAGTCCTCTTTAGCTAGTGTCTCGCCTTTAGAATCAGTGGTTTTTTTGAAAAGGTAAGGAGACATGCTCCAAAGTAAATAAATACTGACTTGCTTAGTTCTCCCGCTCAAGGGCTAGCAATGTGTCCAGGCTGTGTGCCAGGAAGCCACAGTGCCACCAGAGGTGAGGGGAGCAGGGGCAGGTGAATAGGACCAGGTAGGCCCCAGCAGAGTGGGTATGCACACCAGTCAGGTCAAGCCTGCCAGGCCGAGGGTGTCCTGCCCACACCGTACACCCTGGTACCAGGTAAGCCATCTTGGTGCCAAGTGGAGCCATCCATGGCCTGAGGGCCAATGCTGGGGCACCCCACTCTTCCTTGATAATATAGTTCTTCTTCCTGTCTCTCTTCTTCCCCTTTTCTCCTGCTCTATCCTTACTCCCCATCCATTTCCTTCATTCAATAAGCTTCTACTTTAGCTTCTACTATGTTCTGGGCACTGTACTGGAGTCTACATTCGGTCACTATCCTTAAGGAATTTATGCACTTTCATGAGAGAGACAAACATAAAATCTCAGTTAAGCAATCAATTAAATAAAAAAAAATAAATTCACTCTCAAATAAATCATTTCTATCTGTGGCCTCCACCTCAGCCCCACTAAGGGTGCTCATGGGTATTGCTCCAGCCGACTGGGATGGTGTTTGGAGGTTGATGATAATCCAGACCCTGGAATCAGACAACGTGTCTGCAAATCCCAGCTCTGACACAGACCAGCCAAGTGATTTGGGGGGAAATGTACAACCTCTCTGGCCATCCTTTTCCTCATCTGTAAAATGGCGATAAAAGAGTTACACCTCAGCCCAGGCCATGTAGCTCAGTTGGTTACAGATTTGTCCCCAGATGCCACAGTTGCAGATTCGATTCCCAGTCAGTGCACATACAGGAATCAGCCAATGAGCGCATAAGTAAGTGGAACAACGAACCTCTCCCTCTTCCTCTCTCAAATCAATAGAAAATGAAAAAAAATAAAGTTACACCTCAAAGATGCTTAGCACAGGGAACATCTGTAATACTTTCAACAGTAAAGATAAATTAAATAAAAAAGATGCTTAGCACAGGGCCTGGCATAGAGTAAAAATCAAAAGATGTCAACTATTGTTGTTGACTAGGGGTCAGCAACTTTCTCTCTAAAGGGCCCAATAGTACATCCTTTAGTCTTTGTGGCCACACAGTATCTGTTTAAACTACTCACTTCTTTTTTTTTTTTTTTTAATATATTTTATTGATTTTTTACAGAGAGGAAGGGAGAGAGATAGAAAGTTAGAAACATCGATGGGAGAGAAACATCGATCAGCCGCCTCCTGCACATCTCCCACTGGGGATGTGCCCGCAACCCAGGTACATGCCCTCGACCGGAATCGAACCTGGGACCCCTCAGTCCGCAGCCCGACG
Organism: Myotis nattereri; assembly: GCF_964212035.1. Taxonomy (NCBI): domain Eukaryota; kingdom Metazoa; phylum Chordata; class Mammalia; order Chiroptera; family Vespertilionidae; genus Myotis; species Myotis nattereri. The sequence goes on from NC_138080.1 coordinate 52,879,053, forward strand.
CTCTATCCACTGAGCCAAACCAGTTTCGGCTCACTTCTTTCCTTGTTGTGTGAAAGAAGTCCTGGGTAATATGTAAGTGAAGGAGTATCACTGTGCTTCAAAAACCTACATTTATATTCACTAAAATATTACAGAATATTATTCCTCCCCCGCCTCCCCCCAAAGCATTAAAAAATGTAAAACCATTCTTAGCTCACAGGCAGTGGGTGGGACTTGGCCCACAGGCTATAGTTCGGCCACTTCTGATCAAGCCTAATGAAATGGCTGGCACTTTCTTTCATGGATTTTGCTTCAAAAGAAAATCTACTTAGTGGGTCCATAATACCCTAATTCAAGACACAGGCCCCACTAACTTCAACAAGGTTATAAACCCATCCAAGGATGGCGAAAATCTCCTATAAGAAAAACAATACCTACAATTTATTTGTGCACAAGCAAAGATAAGTAAACACTATCGACAATTTACTTGTGCACAAGTTAAGAAATGGAAAAGAAAGCCGAAACCGGTTTGGCTCAGTGGATAGAGCGTCGGCCTGCGGACTGAAAGGTCCCAGGTTCGATTCCGGTCAAGGGCATGTACCTGGGTTGCGGGCGCATCCCCAGTGGGAGATGTGCAGGAGGCAGCTGATCGATGTTTCTCTCTCATCGATGTTTCTAACTCTCTATCTCTCTCCCTTTCTCTCTGTGAGAAAATCAATAAAATATATTTAAAAAAAAAAAAAGAAATGGAAAAGAAAATCAGTTCCTTGGATGCACCATCGCCTGTGTTTTGTAGACAAAGGCACGCTGTCCCCGACAGGCACAAAGATGAGCTGTGTGTACGTCACTTCTCAGTGCTGTGCACAGAGAAACCCAGCTGTAAGGTCTGCCCAGCGGGCCACAACGCCCTTCAATTCTACACACAGAAGTGAAGAGAGACTAAATGTGTGGTGGGTAAAGAAGGCTACAGAAAATGAGAGCACGCAAGGACAAACCTGCCTGAAAACAGGCCAAGTCTCACCAACACAGAAATCAGATTGTGCCCTGGCTGGGTAGACCAGCTGGTTATAGTGTTGTGCTGATATGCCAAGGTTTTGGGTTCAATCCCCGGTCAGGGCATATACAAGAAGCAACCAATGAATGCATGAATAAGTGGAACAACAAATTGATGCTTTTCTCTCTCTTCGTCTCTCTCTCTCTCTCTAATATCAATTTTGAAATATTTTTTAAAAATAAAAGATCTTAGAAAAAGAATAAATCAGATTGCATATGACTTTGTTAAAGAACAGGCAGAGCCCCCAGGAAATGCCACGTAATTCCTATCCCCCTTCTTCCCCTGCCTCCACCCCGGCCTGTCTCCATCTGTGAATGGAGACAGCACATTGTGCTCTCCTTTCCACTGCAATCTAGGAAGAGTTTTACTGTCTAGTGTATATGAAATGCCTCACAAGCCAAAAATTCTTTCTCTAATGCTATTTTAAAAGGCCATGTTCCATACACATAGCAGTTAATAATTAAACTTGTTTCCCTTGACTCAAAGGAAATGCAAAGGCTTTCTTATGAAGCCATTCCAAGAGTCAAAGCTGCTCTTGTACATCCTTATAAAAAACATGTGTTGCCAGGCCGGCGTGGCTCAGTGGTTGAGCATCCTCGAGGTCGGACGTCAGAGTCCTGCCCTCTAACTCAGGGGGCTCTCCTCTGGGAACAGGGCCCGGACACAGATGTGTACACATCGTCTGAGTCACAGGTAACCTGCCAGCTCCCTTCAGAATTGCCTCTGTTTTAACTGCTATCTGATGAAGAAAGCAAGCGAACACCTCTTTAGAAGAGGAAAAGTGAGGAACTGGGATCTGGCAAGGAACCCTGGCGAGGATGTCCCCACCGAACCCAATGCGCCTTCCCTACCCATCAAGTACACAAGCCCAAGGTCAAAGAACCTGGCCTTTTCTTTCGTCTTTACCCCACCATGTGCTGTGGCATTGGTGCCTCTAAAGCAGGGGTGGGGAACATCCGGCCTGTGGGCCATAGAAGGCCCGAGAGATCATTTGGTCTGGCCCTGCCAAGGCATTAGGGGTGAATTAATTAAATGGTTGACCAAATATAGCAGCTAATTTTTAAGTTGAGAATTTTGTATGGCCCTCGAATGATGTTATAAATATCCAAATGGCCCTTGGCAGAGAAAAGGTTCCCTGCCCCAGCTCTAAAGGGGTAAGAGCCACGCCTGTGTCAAGTGGCTCTCCAATCTCAGACCAAGACCGTGGGCATTAACTCCATCACTTTCCAACCCCACAGTGGGGCTCCGTTCTTGCCCACAGCCCCAGGTCTGGCTCCTCACCCACCCCCTGCTTGCACTGGCAGGGCCTCTCCACCAGTTACTAGGAGCAGGAAGGCACAAGACCCTCCATCCTTTCATAGAATCAGAGGCATTTAAAGTTGGAAAGAACCATAGAGATGATACAGCCCCGTGGTTTTAAAGCCACAAAAAACTTTCTCTGAAGAACTGGTCCCAGTCCCGGGGGCTCTGCCAACAAGGTCAGCTCACAGGTTGGCAGGGTCCTTGAGGCATCTCTTCAGAATACCTGGAGCTCGGTGGCCATATCCAGTCCGATCGCCATCATATAGACCAGTGGTTCTCAACCTTCCTAATGCCGCGGCCCTTTAATACAGTTCCTCATGTTGTGGTGACCCCCAACCATAAAATTATTTTCATTGCTACTTCATAACTGTAATTTTGCTTCTGTTATGAATCATCATGTAAATATCTGATATGTGGGATGTATTTTCATTGTTACAAATTGAACATAATTAAAGCATAGTGATTAATCACAAAAACAATATATAATTACATATGTGTTTTCTGGTGGTCTTAGGCAGCCCCTGTGAAAGGGTCGTTCGACCCCCAAAGGGGTCGTGACCCACAGGTTGGTGACCCACAGGTTGAGAACCGCTGATATAAACAAGGAAACAGGTCTGGGGAGAGGGCGTGACTCCCCCCACGCCATCCAACTAGCAAGCGGCAAAGAGTCTGACGCAGAACTCAGGCCTGGGTGCATGCCTCTCTCCATCTGCCGCCCTGCCCTCTCTTTACACGCAGACCTAGGAGTGGACATCTGTGCAGGCTGCCTGGTTACAGGATAAGGACGGAAGTTTTGTGGAGATTGTTCCGTAACAGAATCGATTAGAAATACAACAAGCACAGGTTTTGCCAAGTGAGAATGAAAATACTATATTTGCAGAATAACAAACAGCTCTCATAGTAGAGCTTGAAGAGTTAATGGCTTAGAGTTGAGGAACATGCAAACTGGGCAGTCAAAGAGCAGGAGTTCCCAAGATGACTGAGAAACAGGAAGCCACGCCAGAGATGAGGACAGTAAAAGGTTAAAACTTGGCCCGTCCACATGGCCGAGGGCAGGGAAAAAATAAACCACGACATCCTGTTAGAAGGGGATTCACAGAGAAGGCAGGCTCCTGGGACTGGAAAGAAAAAAAAGAGACAAGACATACCCAGTGGTCGGCAAACTGCGGCTCGCGAGCCACATGCGGCTTTTGGCCCCATTGAGTGTGGCTCTTCCTCGGCCTTAGGAGTACCCTAATTAAGTTAATAACAATGTACCTACCTATATAGTTTAAGTTTAAAAAATTTGGCTCTCAAAAGAAATTTCAATCGTTGTCCTGTTGGTATTTGGCTCTGTTGACTAATGAGTTTGCCGACCACTGTGTAAACTACTAGATGGAGGCTAAGTACTGTACCGACTTTGTATAGTTAAGAAGCTGTGTATCTTCAGAATGACCTTAATAATAAAAATCTGACACTAAAACAAACGCAGAAGAGTGGACAGTAAATCATTAGCTGTTAGCCTTTTAATCTAGTCAAATTTGACAACAGGCCAAAGTGAGAAAAGCACAGAGATTTATTCAAGACCTGTGCTGCTGGCAGGGCTGGCTGGCTGGCACGGTGGGGTCCCTTCTCTTTCATGCTCCCTGAAGGGCCTGGGTAGAAAAGCCATTCTATTTTTAAAAAGCTATTAACACATGTGTGTTGGTCCCCAAGAAGTGGGAGAACCCAGTCTTAATAGACTTGTCCAAAAAGCTTATTCATTATAAAAACAGATGTCGTTTCTAATTTTCTGTTCCTGCCACCGGCCAGGGCTCTCCGTGCAGCATTCTGGGACCTCTTTACCCAGCCTTCCTGTGGCCTCCGGCTTCGGTTCTCTCCTCCCTCATCCATTCTGTCTCTCTGTTTCTGGATTTTCATGTATCAGTCAACCCATTACTGCATTCTGAGATCTTAAATCCAGAAAAAGAGGTGGCCTCTCCTTAGTAAATAGCAAAATTACTGGGTCTTCATGAGGGAGGTGTAAGCTCCTCACTGGGCACTTGGCTCCCAAGGTCACACTGCAAATGTCACAATCCCTAAGGATTTATCTATTTGCTTGCTTGGTTAGAGCTGCCTCCCCCACCAACCGGTAAACGCCGCTGTGTTTTAGCTAATAGGAGGATGGTGGGGAAAGTGTCAGGGAAAGGGAGGAAGGAGAGAGGGTGATAATCACAGGACAGTAGGATTAAGAAAAGGGTAAGGGGGGCTTTTATTTTAAAGTCATGTTTTTAAAAAATATATAGCTTACATATAGTAAAATTTGCTCTGTCTATTGTTCAAGTCCATGAGTTTTGACAAGCATGCAGTCTCGGAACCACTGCCCTCCCCACACAGTCCTTCTGCTAAGGGGCTTTTTGCGAGTCCTTCTGCTAAGGGGCATCCAATCTCCCAGGATGGATTAGAAGTCAGATAGAAGGGAAGCCATGCTAAAGGAGAAAATGATGGAGCCCAAGAGGGAAGGAAGGGTTAGCTGAGGGAGTGAGGCCCTGGAGTGGGCAAGGAGGCAGAGGGCCACTCAGCAGGGGTTCATTCTAGTGAAAAGGAACGTTTCCCCTCTTCCTATGAAGTGGAAGAAAAGATGAATGCATTCAGGGTTTATGATATATTTTGGGAGTGAATTCCTAATGTCCTGCCAGCAAAACCATTTCCTGCTCAGCAAGATGTTAACTGTCATACTCCATAACTCCTGCCTTGGAGGTATTCTTTCCGATTGCAATTACCGTCTGCAGGAATCACATCACAGTGTAGCGCAGGCATGGGGCTGGTTTGTTTTGGGCTGCGTGCCCAAATTCTGCTGCCATGCAATCCGGCAGCGATGTTAGAACTAACGACTTCAAAATTCTCGTGTTAAGTGCATCTGCATCTTTTCCCGCACCAACCAATGGAAAAACCTGGCAGCAAAAATGGCTTAAATCCCCATAAATGCATGTGACAGCTGTAAATGACTCACTGCTGAAGAGCTAGTCCGTTTTACAGACACGTCCTCGGGGCATGATTTGGTGGAAGAGATTTGCTACCCATCTTGTTATACTTTTCACTTAAAAGCACCTGGAAGCAAAGTTCCCTCCTAACCTGCTGCTCTTTGCAGGAGGATGCTAAACCGTAATTCTAAAACTGTGGGTTTCAAGAGTGGATGGGGCATCAGGCTGGGTTTCAATCAGCTTGTTTAAACAATGAAATCAAATAGAACACAGCAGAGGGCTGAGTGTGACCTCATGCAACTTTTGTTTCCTTGAAATATACGCCTGTAAACCACATTGTAACATATATTCGTGCTGTGGATCACAGTCAGGGTCACATGTGGGAAATTTGGGTGTAGACGTATGTATATGGATCCTCTATTAATGGTGAGATACCTGAGCAGGGTACTTCTGAATGCCCAGTATCTATTATATATGGTTGTTGAAAAGATTAAAGAGAGAAGTCATGGAAAGCATATGGACTGTGCCTGGTTAACAGTCAATGCTTAGTATTATAATTTCTTTTCCTCTCTAGATCTATATCCAAAATTTTTGTTTCCTAAGACCTTTCTTCTGAGCGCAGAACTGTGAACCCAACAGCCTGCTTGACATCTCCACATGGTTGCTCCACATCATCTTCAGCTCAGCAATCCAACCTTGAATTCAACTCATCACCACCTTCACTCTCCAGTCCTCACCCCTCCCACTGCCACTTCCCGTCCCCAAGTGCACAGACCCTTCTGCTGCTCCTCCTGAATTCACTCTCCTGACAGGTGCCAGGACCTCATAATGTGATCTTATTAGGAAATGGGTCTTCACAGAGGTAATCAAGTGAAAATGAGGTCATTAGGATGGGCCTTCATACAATCTGACCGGTGTCCTTATGAAGAGGAGAAATTTGGACACCGAGACATGCATAGAAGAAAGACACAGGGAGAGCACCATCGACAAGCCAAAGAGTGCCCGAGGCTAGCAGGAGCTAGGGACAGTCACAGAACAGATTCTCCCTCACAGCCCTCAGAAGGAACCAACCCTGCCCACATACCTGACAGCGCCTCAACATCAGTCCACGTTTCTCTGCCTATCACTAAAGGTCCTGTTTAATTTGGCCCCATCCTCCCTATTGAACCTAATTCCCACAGCTTCTGGGCAGCCCCCTCCAATAACACAGGTCTCCCTGCTAATCCCCATCTGGACGATGGCTCTCCACCTTTTCTTGGGATGTTCCCAACAGCCTATTATGCCCTACCCACTTCTCTCTTCCACCTAAACTTGCACATTCTTTAAGCACGAACTGTAGTCCTTCTTCTTCAGTTATACTGTCCCTGACTTTTTGGCCAATGGTTTTCTCCCTCCTCTCTGAACTGTCATACTTGTCCTCTGTATCATGTAAGTTGACACCTGATTATGTCCTTTTCACATAGTTTCCTCATGTGATATTCTTGGGTCTAGAGTTAAATTTTAAGTAACTAACTTCTATTGCAAACCACTTTTCCAGACACCTTCCTACATTTGTTTTCTCAATAAAACTATTACTGCATGATTTTATCATTTGTTATACAATCAAGTATCATTGAGCATTTGGCTAAGTGAGAAGGATGCCCTAGGTCAGTGGTCGGCAAACTCATTCGTCAACAGAGCCAAATATCAACAGTACAATGATTGAAATTTCTTTCGAGAGCCAAATTTTTTAAACTTAAACTATATAGGTAGGTAAATTGTTATTAACTTAATTAGGGTACTCCTAAGGCTTAGGGAGAGTCACACTCAAGGGGCCAAAGAGCCGCATGTGGCTCGCGAGCCGCAGTTTGCCGACCACGGCCCTAGGTGCGAGTCCTAAATCTTCTGTTACTGGAAAAATCGCTGAACTTCTTGGAGCCTCACTTTCCTTACCTTTAACATGTTATGTCTCAGAGTCATTATAAAGATAAGATGGCATAATTTATGTGGAAGTGATTTTTTTAAGGTAAAGATTTGCTCAAATGTGAGACTAAATCATTCTATCATCTCAGTGCCAAGTTAGCTCAGCTAGTTAACTGCTACGCTGATGAAATTATGGGCTTGAACCTCATGAGCTGGTTCATCTGGATGCATGCCACAGGGGCCAATAAATTTCATGACTAATAAAGAGTGAGAAGAGGGATGGAGAAAACTGTAAAGCACGCCCTGGTGGGTCAGCAGGGCTATCTTCATGAATAAAAGATAGAAAGCTTATAGTCACCCCCCGTCTATCTTAAGGCATGCAGTATCCCAGGCTCTCAGAAGAAATAACTGACAGTCCCTGACATAATCAGCTCTAGCGCAATAAATCCACAAGGTTATGCCTAAGTGAAGAGGTTAATGTTTTGTTTTGGGGTTGTTATTTTCTGTTTGTTTGTTTTTTCTGTAACTGAATTCCAGAAACTGGGTTTCAGACTGAAAGCTAACCAAGAATTGATAAAATATGCCTGCAATACACAGGAAAGTCAACCTCTGTCAACTTAAGACTCTGAATATGGTTCATCCCTTGAGCATCTTGAATTAAGGAAGAGACAAACCCTCGCCCCAATTCTAATGAAGATGAGCTTTAGTAATATACAGAGTCAATATTCACATGCCCCAAACCAACAAGTTTTTTCTGCGAAACCAGCCATATGAATTTAGATTTTTTTTCTATTTAAATGTTTCTATTTTAAAGGGGTTGAATTAACTTTTTCTTTACCTTTGGTATTTGTTCCACAAAACTTATACGCTGGCCAGAGATTTCAAGTGAATCAAGTGGTCATTTTTAAGTTGTAGGTGCAAATAGAGCATGCATATTAAGAGTATAATTATTGTAGCAGTCAGGATGTGTAAAATTCAGAAAACTGGACCGTGGATTTCTAGGGACTGAAAAATAGACCTAGGACATAGCAGGAGTTCTGAGTGTTCCCATTTGGAATGATGCCCTCCCTCTGGTCTGCTGGTGAACTCCAGTCCCCTTGATCAGCCACCCACAGATACCAGCTGAAGGGCTGAATAATGGAGACTGAAGATTAAACTACTCATAGAGAGAACAGGCAGCACTTCGGTGAATGCATTTATCCAAGGGACTTGAAGAGAAAATGGTTAGGGAAGAAAGTCTAGGAGAAGTAACCTATTTAGTTCTATCTAGATTTGGTTTTAGTACAGAGCATCCTATGTAGATTAAGCCCCAAATATGCCAAGAATATTTTTGTATCATATTACAAATGAAAACCAGCTCCCATGCAGATGGAATTCAGAGTTTCATAACCCAACCAATCTGTCTTCCTCCTATTACGGAAACTACTTTAACTATTTAAAGCAAATTCTTCATTATTTCCCATTCTTGATATTGTAAAGGCTTTTTAGAAAGTAATATGAATTTGAGCTGTAATAGATGTTTATTAACCAGTCAGAAACAAAACAAAAAAAGATTTAGAAACTTTGTTTAAGCAAAACAGTGTATGTGGAATACAAGTAAAATCCTTCTAGAGGAAATCCCTGAGAAACCCAGTTTGTTTTCTAGCCATGACATTGTATTAAAGATGAATAAAAGACAACTTCTTCCGTGGGGTCTATAGCTGAAGTGGAGATATTGCAGTAAATCTCACAAGAAAAAGAAGCACTTTGCACAGGGCCCCCCATACCCTTCACTCCAACCCCATCCCTTTCCAAGCTCTTAGATCTTTCATGGTTTGGTGGATGGTTTGGCTTTGAATGGGATTTAGCCTTCAGGCATGAACTGCTTTGTACTTCAGGTCTCTCTACTGAGACATTCAGGGAGGAAGGAAATGAAGGGCCCTCAAAGGGTAATTGATGTTTGATGGCCGAATATAGGGAAAAACAGCAAAACGATTGCAGTCTGCCTCCACTCATCCTTCCTCTAAACAAATGGCACCCTGTCACATCACTTCATTGTACAACATGACAATGTGACTTCCGTATGACCTGGGGCAAATAGAGCATTTGTCATTTAAGGCTCATTTGTTGCAGAGTGTATGGCACAACAGATGGATGAAGCATCGCTTCTCTGAAATGGAAATAGTTTTGTAAAAAAAGAATTCTTTCTAATGGTACAGGAATCTGGAGACCATGTTCTGTAACCATTGGTGAAATTTGGTTTTGATCAGTGGCTTAATTATTGGCTTAGATTTAGAAGAGAAAGACACTGAGTCTTGGCCATTTGTTTTCTGCAGCAATCAAGAAGGCAACATTCAGCCCATTAGAGTACCTTTTTATCCACTTTCCTTGGTGACTTCCGATTGGCCATGCTAGAAAGGGGGGATCCAAAATGTGTGCTTACATTTCATGAGAGGTTCACTCTTACAATCTCCTTCTTTGTCTAACATGGCAATTATTTAGCCTTTCACAAGTAGAATCTAAGGAGATTACTACCCACTGAGATAGCCTGTGTGCTGCTAAGGCAAACTGTACCTAATCTTGAATTACAAAAAACAAAGGGGGGGGGGGTAAGAACTGACCCTGAAGCTTCCCTTCTTTTGATTATCCTGCACGTTCCTGCCCTTTTCCTTTCCCCTCCTATGCTTCTAGTTCACTATTTTAATTCCCGGCAGAATCATAACTAAGGCAGTCTGCCCAGCAAATAAGATAGACGGCCCCTCCCACTAAGTCCCATAGTCAAGGAGATACAGGCAGCTAACAAGATGCAAATCTAATTCCATGTGGCTAATGCCTTTTTTTTTTTTTTTTTTTTATCCCTAGGCAAAGGCCAAGAAAACTCACCCTTCTGGGAGGTTTTATTATATAGCTTTGACTCTATTGTTGAATGTGCAACACTAATTTAAATAAATTGCAAGTAGTCAGAAAAAGAGACAGTTCTTTGTTTAGTCTGAGAGGCTAGGTCCATGATTAAGGAAACCTGATCTCATCCTCTTAATTAAGGCAAAGCTCAAGGATATCTATCATTTACCCTCTGGTCATTTTGGTGCTAGCCCACTTAACTATTGAACACATTATAGGAATAAAGCCAATCAACAAATAGGAGCTTGGGTTAGGTAGCAAGTGTCACTTCATGCAGGTCATGTTGAAAGAACCAAGAACACCTTTCACTACCAAAGGAAGCAAAGCTCAGGCCAAGGGACCATCTTTTTATATTTTTAAATATATTTTTATTGATTTCAGAGAAAGGAAGGGAGAAGGAGAGAGAAACATCAATGATGAGACAGAATCATTGATCGATCAGCTGCCTCCTGCACACCTCCTCCTGAAGATTGAGCCTGAAACCCAGGCATATGCCCTGATCGGGAATCACACCCTGACCTCCTGATTCATAGGTCAACCACTGGACTCAAGGGACCGTCTTGATTCCCTCAGGAAGCAGGTGTAGCTGGACAAGGGAAGGGGGTCCTACCATAGGGCTTGACCTGGTTTCCCAGGTGAGGAAGTCAGTGAACAGGTGGAAGAAGGATGCTCACTAATGTTTGAAGAGACCACCCCGGCTTGAAAATTCCTTGAAGGCTTATGTTCTGCCTTTTACGCTATTGTACTTTTTCAGATCATAAAGCAGGGCCCTTGAAACATAATATCTGCTCAATAAGTCCTGTTGGCTGGCAGACTCAGCTTGAAAAACATCTTTCCTTTCTTCTACCTGATTGGACAGAACAGGTTAAACACAACTGAGTCTATCTAATCTTTCACATTCTGGGTGTTATGTCAGATCTCTCTTTTCAGGTGTCTTAAACTGAGAGGTTTCATTTTGTTTGCTTTCTGGACCTCAAAGTCACGATCCCTGAAGGTCAGCAATGAGAGGCCCGAAATGCTCGTCGGGATCCTGATGGGAGATACCCAGCTCAGCAAGACACTGCCTCTCAGGATATTTCCGTTGAAACGAATGACTACATTTAAACGAAAAAAGACACCCTTCAACGGCAGGCATTCTGAAACCTGAGCAACACTTACAATAAGGAGATGGTGATTTAAAAGGCTAATCACCCCCAGAACTGCAGTTGCCTCCAGCACACTTCTACAAATTGCTCTGGATCCAACAGCCTGCGCTTCTCAGGCTGAGTCATTGCACTGAATCGGCATCCACAGCTTCTATGGGAGCACATTTACACTGTCATAAATTAATAAAGATGCTGACAGACACGGTATTCTTGTCTGACTCAGGACACATCCTAACCTTCCTGGCCAGCCCTTCTGCCTAAATAAATTTCACCTAGACATCCAGTGTGTTATAAAAAAGAACATAGTGGAAATTCTAGGGTGAGGATATTTCTGTTCAAGGATTAAGATGAGATTCCAAGTTAGGATATGCAAAAATAATCGTTTTCCATAGGAAGGAACCAGTATTAGTTAGACAAAATGTTTGCCAACAAAAGCTCAGTTTCTGAGGTTGAATTTCCACTAAACGCTCAAAAAATACATAAAAGCTGCCTGGCCAGTAAACAGTGACTCAGTGCCCTCGGATTTATTCCCTTTCATTTCCCCTCTACTTACTTATCTCTAAGGTTCCACTTGCCAATTCTTCGAACTCCGAGACCAAATACTATCCATATGAAAGACCATCCTCTTCCAGAGAAGATCATAAGCTAAACACACAGATGACTGGTAGGGGCTCTTTCAGACCTGCCAACTAGCAGGTCAGACTTAAGGTCTAACACATGAGAGTATAAGAAATATGTTGGCGATACAGTATGACAGTAACTCAGCCTTGACTCAAGACTTTTATGATAATAGTCTCTGAGAGGCTTCTCAACCAGACACTGGGCTGTATTTTCTCATGAAACCCAAAAGGAAAGCCATCATTGTTCCATCTCCATCATTAGCAGCAGCTACAGAAGCATCCTGCCAGCACCTGCCAACATAAACCTTTAGAGCCTGTTCAAATCAAGTGAAAATGCCCTTTGGGAATCTGTAACCCAAGATGGATTTGGTGTAAACCACGAATGGAGAGGTGAGAAAAGAAGGAAGTTGTGAAATGTTTTCTTCCCACATTTCAGGATTTCAGGATGGCATTTTTATAGGTTCCTTGTGCATTGTTGGATTACCCTATTGAGTTATCTCTAGTGAACAGGTACATTCGCACCAAGCAGCACTTGGAGAGGTGGTGAGTTACTGCTGCTCAGAAAAGGCCAAATAAACAGATTACTCATGAAACCCAAGGTCAATATCCAGTTTTTTTCCAAAGTAGTCAGTGAACAGAAATTCAAAGGGCAGAATTCAACCCAACGGCAGACCAAAGAAAAGGTCAGAGTGTATGCTGCTAATTTTCAAGGAGACTCCCTAACCCATTTATATTCATACTAGAGGCCCAGTGCACAGATTCATGCATGGGTGGGGTCCCTCAGCCTGGCCTAGACCCTCTCGCAATCCAGTACCCGCTGGGAGATGTAGTAGTGTGTGAAGCGAAGCAGCAGGCAGTCGGGGAGGAGTCCAAGCCCTGACCAGCGCTGTGCTGCTCCCACTCATCCTGACCCCGCTGCACCTGCCCCCGCCACTCAGGTAGCCACAGAGGTGGGAGAGGCTTGCACTGCCGCAGGTGCGCTCGCCAGCTGTGAGCCCAGAGTCTGGCACCCGAAAGGTCAACTGAGCAGTGCTCCTGCTGAGGGAGCGTACTGACCATCAGGAGGCAGCTCCTGCGAGAAGCATCTGCCCCCTGGTTGTCAGTACGTGTCATAGCAACTGATCAAACAGTCAACCGGTCCAATGGTAGAAAAGCCAACCGGTCGCTTAGGGTTTTATATATATAGATTTTATAAGAAGATCCTTCTGCTTGTGTTTCAATATGAAGCAGAAAAAAAAAACAAAAAACAAGCTGACCAGACAATCAGGAAACCATGCAAGTCAACATTCAAATGATGAGGCAGGAGAAATAATTCCAGATGTAGGTGCCACATTTAATTTTGAAAGATACAATGGAATTTCCAATAGAGGATTTAATAGACACAGAATTTTCCAGAAAAATAAAGGCAGGATTTGGATAAAAAAGTTCTGAGAATACGGATAAGGGGACACTGTCCTCTAAACAAACGTTAACACTGAAAAGTACTATTCTAGATTCCACGATCCCAAGTAAAGTCATGGTAGGTCCCTCCATGGGATAGTATGGAAAAGGGGCAAAAAAAAAAAAAAAAAAGGCTACAGGGAAAAGAATAAGAACTGGTGTTAACCTTCTGTAGCCAGGGGGAATTACAGGAGGAACAGATTTGGGGTTCATAGAATGCTTTGAGTCTGACAGGCATTTCATGCTCCAAACCTGCCTGTCTATCCCCAACCCTCTATCTGAGTTGTGAGCACCATGAAGTTTTCAATATGGAGCATGTACTTTTCAGAACACATCTATCAAAAAGAGTCCATATACCAGTCCAGATCGTGACCGAATTATCTCGCCATGAAGACATTTCATTAGCTTAGGTGGCCTACCTTGACTCAGCCAAATCCATATTTAACCAAGGGAGGGGGATGGAAGAAGGAGTTTTTGTTTGTTTTTAAAAATTGATGTTTAATTGCTGTACCTAAATTTGAAGAAGGAAAGGTAATGTTTGTGTGTCACAAAGAATTCAGTGAAATGTTTTGCATCTTTGGTTAATGCTGTGATAGTCAGAGTATTCTAAATCATTCCTGCTCTTGTGTTTCTTACAGTTGAACGGCAGGTACTAGGTCTGCCAAGGATGAAGTCAGGTGGAAATCTGAGGCTAGAGGTCAAGTAAAACTGGAAGGCAGCGAACAGAGCACAGTGCCTCCTCCCACCCCTGGGAAAGGAACCCGGAAATGCAGGTTGTCATGCAATAATACCCATAACTATATTCTTATGACACTGAGGTAAAGGTTAATCTCCATTTTTAGAAGAAAATCGGCTATAAGCTATTTACTGAAAAATGGCATTGGTGTGTATACGGCTGCAGAACCACCACCCTCCCACTCGAAGGACTAACCCAATCTTTGGATGCCTGGAATTCTAGGTGCTCTAAAATTAACTATTAAAAACCCATTTTAACCTAAAGCTGTCTCTGTTCACAAATTAATGCTGATGGTTTTGCAGGGGGTGGGGGTGTGTGTGAAGGGGAGAGGATAGAAGAGGTGAAGAAGGAACCAGTTGCTCTATACTAGAGTCTATAGGGTTGAACTACAGGGGGAACGGATTTGGGGTTCATAGAATGTTTGCATCTGACAGGCATTTCATGCTCCAAACCTTCCTGCCCACCCCCAGCCCTTTCATGAAGTGTTCAATACGGAGCATGTACTTTTCAGAACACATCCATCAAAAGGAGTCCTGAAAAGCCTCAAAAACCCACATCCCCCGCCTCCCATAAGCCAGAACTGTAGTATGAACTTGGGCAGAGAATAAGAGTTGAGACTAATAGGGAGGAAATCTATTTGAGCAGTTTTGGGGAAATGGCCAAAATTTAAGAAGGGGAGGGGAGAGGAAATATAGTTTTCAAACATTAAAGCTACTGCTTTAAGATTGAAGAATATCTCCCCCCCCCCCCCCCCCCCCCGCCTCCGTGCAAAAGGATGTTAAAAGCTTTACTTCCGAAGCTTTGCGCTACACTATTTCAGGAATGGCAAATGGTTCCCACCCCCGGAGACCTCCGCCGGCCCAGCCTGGGAGCGAGGCAACGTCAAGGTCGAGCCCCACGGACAGCGCCAGCAGCCGCCGCCCCCAGCGCCAGCTCCGGCTCCAGGGTGGCTTCTAATGCCGAGCCGGGAGCCCAGCCAGGATCCCAGCCGGGATCCGGAAGAGTGTCTGCAGGCTTCCGCACACCTCCGTCCGCCCAGACCTCGCCCCGGGCCGGTTCCAGGAGGGCAGGGCCAGGCCTGCGGTGCGGCGGCGCTCAGCCTGCACCACCGCCCGAGCCCTGACTTACTGCGAGACCGCGGCGACGCTGCCTCGCCGCTGTGGCCCCGCCAGGGCCGGGGTGCTCGCTCAGCCCGGGGCGGAGGACCCGGCGCGGGCGCAGCTCCCGCCCGCCGCCTCCTCTCCGCAGCCGCAGCCCCGTCCTGCCGTCCGCGGTGCCTGAAGGCTACGGCCGGCGTTTCCGAGCGCTGACCTGAAGTCGGGACTACACACCAGCGGAGGAAAGCGGCCTCCTGGCTGGGCTCGGAAGGGCCTCATCTCGGAGCCCTGCGTCCCAGACGGGCCTCTGGTTGGTCATCTCCATTCTGCGCTCAGGCCTGGAGCGCAGACATCGGTGCTCCATACGCCGAGAGGCCGAGGCAGGTCCTGGACCGCACGTTGCCGCTCGCGCTCGCTCCAGACCCGGCCCGGCAGCTAATCCCCACGACGCACGAGAACAGCACAACATGCACGTTGGGGCCCAGTTCCAGAAAGATTTCCAGCGCGATGACTCAAGGCTCCCGCCGCCAGCCTCCGGGAAGGGCCAGTCGCAGCCCAGGGGCGCAGGGGAAAGGGGGCTTGGCTCCCTTGGCAGGTCGGCTCCCCTGGCTCCCCTAAACGCGCCCTGTAAACACAGATGCAAACTGTCCTTTCAGGGGAAGCGACTGGAGTCTGATGGGGCCCAGAGAGCAGAAAAGGGGCAGCCGTCATTACAGGCCGGCTCATTAAAAGCAACCACAACTCCTGAGTGTGGGAGAGGACAACGTCTCCGCGTTTACTTTCATTCTGGCAAACAGTCAACTACAGCACAACCAGCTCTGAAAATGATGAGGCATTTCTATTCCTCAGGGTCTCACTTTTTATGCTAAAATACTCCCCTCCTCTCTCCTCCCCTCCCCTCCCGTTTCCCTTCCCTCCCTCCCTCTTTTCTCTCCCTCCCTCCAATGACTTCCTCCCTCCTCTCTCTCCCTCCCTCCTTTCCTTCCTTCTTTCCTTCCTTCTCCCCTCCTTCCCTCCCTCCCTCCCTCCCTCCCTTCCTTCCTTCCTTCCTTCCTTCCTTCCTTCCTTCCTTCCTTCCTTCCTTTCCTTCCAGAAACATTTATGACTAACTCCTATATGTTGTAATAGATTGAGAGCAGAAAGTTGGAAAAAACCTGAAGCCTTTACTCTTAAGTGCCTTATTATTGGGGGAGGGTGGTGAGAAGGGGGGAGGAGGACCAACAATTTCAGTGCATTGTGCAATTGCTGTGATAGAGTGTGTGCCCAGAGGGTTAGAGGAACATAGAAGCAAGTTTTAAATAATGCTGGAAATCAAGGAAGGCTTCCCAGAGGAGGCTGCATTTGAGTTTTGAAACCTGAGTAGACATCAGATAGAATGGAGAGAGAGAGAGAGAGAGAGAGAGAGAGAGAGAGAGAGAGAGAGAGGAGAGAGGAGAGACAAGATCGGAACCTTTGAATGGCTGCAGAAAGCAGGTGCAAGGAGCAAAGGTGAAAGATGGCTTATAAAGGGTGGCAAGGAGTCAGACCACACAGGTTTTATCTGCTAAGCTCTGGGATTTGACTTTTGTTTGGAAGCTATGGGGACACTCGGAAGGATCTTAAGCAGATGAGTGATTTGATTAAGTCTGTGTTGCAGAAAGATGACTGTGGAAGGCAAATGGAAGGAAGACAGGCTGGGGAGGGAGGGGAGGTGGGGCTGGGATGGACAGGAAAGACTCCAAAGGTGTGAAAGAGGTGGGACCTTTAGGATTTGATGCCTGATAACAGGCAGCGGGGTGGGGTTGTAGGCTAACACCCAGCTGCTGACGTGGGCAACACTGGGATGGAGGGTACCATTCACCAAGAGAGAAGAATAAAGCAGGACCAGGTGGGACCAGAGAAACGATGGCTTAAGTTCAGACAAGTTGAGCCTGTGATTTTTGTGGGATATTAAATGCGAATGTCCCAGGAGGCCAGTGAGTTGGATCTGTATGGTCTTTGGGGCATTATGGGCTAGCTATACAAGCTAGGCAGTTGCCCACTTAAAAGGAGAAGCAAATACAGGAGTAGAGAAAAACTCACTGAGCTTGCTAGAGCTGTCCTAACAAAGCACCATAACACGAAGTGGCTTGAACAATGGAAATGTATTGGCTCGCAGGTCTGGAGGTTGGATATCCAAGTCTCATGTGTCAGCAGGAGGAACATTCAAGGAACATTCTCCCTCTGCCTGCCGCTGGGGAGAGATCTGTTCTAGCACACTCTCTTAGCTCCTCGTAGTTCCTTGGCTTGTGGCAACATAACCCCGGCCTTCACATGGCAGTCTCCCTGTGTGTCTGTTCAAATTTCCCCTTTTTGTAAGGACATCAATCACATTGGAGTAGGGGCCCACCCTACTGCAGTATGACCTCATTTTAACTAATTCCATCTGCCCTTATTTCCATCTCCTATTAGAAATTTCTCTATATCCACATAAGGTCACATTCTAAGGTAGTGGGGGTTAGGACTTCAACATGAATTTGGGGGGTGGGGGACACAAATCAACCATAACATTCACAGACTTGCCCTAACTGGTTTGGCTCAGTGGATAGAGCATCGGCCTACGGAATGAAAGGTCCCAGGTTCAATTCCGGTCAAGGGTATGCACCTTGGTTGCAGGCACATCCCCAGTAGGGGGTGTGCAGGAGGCAGCTGATCAATGTTTCTCTCTCATTGAAGTTTCTAACTCTCTATCCCTCTCCCTTCCTCTCTGTTAAAATTCAATAAAATATATTAAACATACACACACACAAAACATTCACAGACTTGCTGTCTCTATGGATTTGCTTATTCTGGACACTTCATATGAATAGAATCATACAGTATGGGCCTTTTGTGTCTGGTTTCTTTCATTTAGCATTTTTTTAAGGTTTAACCATATTGTACTATACATAGCACGTATCAGTACTTCATTCGTTTTTATTGCAGAATAATATTCCATTGTACAGATAGACTACATTTTGCATATCCATTTCATCAGTTGATGAGCATATGCACTGTTTTCATTTTGGGGCTAGTATGAATAATGCTCTGAATATTTGTGTACAGTTTTTTGTGTGAACCTATATTTTCATTTCTCTTGGTTACAACCTAGGAGTAGAATTGCTGGGTCATATGGTAATTCTATACTTAACATTTTGAGCAACTGCCAGACTATCTTCCAGAGCAGTTACGTCATTTTATACTGCCACCAGCAATGTCTGAGGGTTCTCATTTCCTAGTGGGTGTGAAGTGGTATTTCATTGTGGTTTTGATTTGCATTTCTCTAATGACTAATGATGTTGAACATCTTTTCATGTGCTTATTGGCCACTTGGGCATCTTCTTTGAAGAAATGCCACTTTTTTGATGGTGTCATGATAGACTTCAATAAATTCATTTTTAAAAAAATTTATTGATTTTAGACAGGAAGGGGGAGAGAGGGAGAGAGAGAAACATTGATGTGAGAGAGAAACATCTAACAATTGCCTCCCTCATGCACCCCGAACTGAGATCAAATCCACAACTTGGGTATGTGCCCTGAGTAGGAATCGAAACCACCACCTTTTGGTGTATGGGGTGATGCTCCAACCAACTGAGCCACACTGGCCAGGGGTTTAATAAATTTCTTTTATGCTCAAACTAACTAGAGTAGCTTCGGTCATCAGTAGCTAAGAACACTGACAGATGCACTGGGTTCTGTTAAATACTATCATTTTAAAATTTTTTTCGATATCAACCTGTCTCATTTCATATCTTTAATTCAATACTAGTGGCTCAGTGCATGGATTCATGCACATTGATAGGAAATTAATTAGAAGAAATATTTTAATATTGCTATTCACCCTTTCTCTATAATAGATGTCAGAGAGGAAAGAAAATTAGTAAAATCTACATATATAAAAGGCTAAGCGACCATCCGATTGTCCAACTCGTAGCTATGACATGCAATGACCACCAGGGGGCAGACACTCTGACCAGTAGCTATGACACTCACTGACCACCAGGGGGCAGATGCTCAATGCAGGAGCTGCCCAGTTGCGGTGACTTAGCAGCAGCAGTTCTCAGGTGATACACCCTGGAACCAGAGAGGAGGAAGCCTGATTCTGGGGTGCGTCACCCAAGAACTGCCCTCTCGCAATCCGGGACCCCTCGGGGGATGTCGGAGAGGTGGTTTCAGCCTGATCCCCGCAGGCCAAGCTGAGGGACCCCACCTGCCAGAGGGACCCTGCTTACTCCGCAGATACCCTTCGAGCCAAGGCGCCACCCCAGGTGCAGCCGGCCGGGGAGGGACTGCGGGAGGTTGGTTCCAGGATGTGTCCATCCCTTCTCGCACAGGCCTGCCCCGGCGGCCACCTTCTAATTAATTTCCTTTCAATGTGCATGAACCCATGCATCGAAGCACTAGTGTGTATGAAAATAATATATAAATTGACTAATAAATAAATAGTAACATGATATAACAACAACAAGGACATGATATAAAAACAACAAAAAATGCTATAAAACAACCAAAATCACAATTGACAATGACAGATCGAAACGCATGCATGTGATTGGTGCCAGCGAGAGCTTTACATGTATCGTGCATGTGCAAGTCAAAGTTTATTTTTAAATTGCCAGTGTGCGTCACATGTACCGGCTGGCCGGTTGGTCAGTTGGATGGTCAGATGGACATACAGTTGGTCACTTAGCCTTTTTTACATATAGACTAGAGGCCTGGTGCACAAAAAGTTGTGCACTCGGGGGGCGGGGGGGGGGGGAGGTCCCTCAGCCCGGCCTGTGCCCTCTTGCAGTCTGGGACCCCTTGGAGGATGACCACCTGCTGTCTTAGGCCCGCTCCCTGGGGTTTGGGCCCAAGCTAGCAGTCAGACATCCCTCTGGCAGCCCGGCAGCCCTCAGGGGATGTCCACTTACCAACAGGGAGCAGACCTAAGCTGCAGTCGGACATCCTTAGAGCTGCCGTGGAGGCGGGAGAGGCTCCTGCCACCACCGCTGTACTGGCAGCCATTAGCCTGGCTTGTGGCTGAGCAGAGCTCCCCATGTGGGAGCACACTGACCACCAGAGGACAGCTTCTGCATTGAGCATCTGCCCCCTGGTAGTCAGTGTGTGTCATAGTGACCAGTTATTCCCAGTCGTTCTGCTGTTAGGGTCAATTTGCATATTACCCTTTTATTATATAGGATAGAGGCCTGGTGCACGGGTGGGAGCTGGCTGGTTTGTCCTGAAGGGTGTCCCGGATCAGGGTGGGGGTCCTGCTTGGGTGCCTGGCCAGCCTGGGTGAGGGGCTGATGGCTGTTTGCAGGCTGACCACACCCCCTTTAGGGTGGGGGGTCCCCACTGGGGTGCCTGGCCAGTCTGGGTGAGGGGCTAAGGGCCATTTTCAGGCTGGCCAAGCCCCCCGGCGACGGAAGCTCCCAGCCTCTTTTTCTTTTTTCTTTCTTTTTTTATTCTGGGATTTATTTACCTTCTATAATTGAAACTTTGTAGCCTTGAGTAGAGCTCAGAGTGAGCCAGGGTGGGTGGGAAGCTTGGCTTCCTCCATCACTGGAGCAACCAAGCCTCCTGCTCGCTCCAGCTCCATGGCTGCTGTCCGCCATCTTGGTTGGGTTAATTTGCATATAGTCACTCTGATTGGCTGGCGGGTGTGGCTTAAGGTGTAGCGAAGCTATGGTCAATTTGCATGTTTGTTTTTTATTAGTGTAGATTGCTTTAGATTTTTTTTTTCCTAAAGCATTTTCTATCCTATTGGAATTCCATCCACATTTCCTGGATGCAGACACAAAGTATCAAAGGCCACCACTAATGCAATTATGAGCACAGCTACCAGCAGCCCTCCCACTTATTTCCCAACTCTATCCAGTCCTGACCCAACACCCTGGCCCTCCTGTGCAATGCCCTCCCTCCCTCCATACTCTTCCCACTGTGCTCCTCCCTTTCCTGTTATATTGCCGGAGCCACGTGGAATCTTATGAATGAGATCAGTGTCCTATTAAATCTTTGGATCATTTTTAATCATCAGTGCCCAGGACAAGGCTTTGCAAAAACTTGGCACACAATAAGTACACATGAAATTGAATTGAATCTTGTGCCCTATTTCTTTCATTTTCGCTTTTATTCTAAAATAGTATTTATGCAGTCACTGATTTTAAACTTTCCCTCAAATGGCCCCGTTTGGAGGATTAGGGCCTGATACTGGTTTGCAGGGCAAACCTATGGGGTTCAATTTGTAACTGAAAGAATGGCATTCTTTGGGGAATTAATCTCTAGGAGGCTGTGAAATGGTGGAAAAGGGCAAAGTTTCACAGGCGAGGTTCTCAGTACACAGAGAGGAGCTAAAGAGCAATATAGGGGCATCAGGAGTCCACGGGGCATGCATTTTCTGGCAGAGTTTTCTGGTGGCTTAGGCTTCAGGACCGCCACTTCTCAGTGCTTTGGGCCTGTTCCGTTTTCGCAGGCTTTCTTATCCCGCCTCCTTGCTGCTGAAGACGTAAACTCTTCAGATTAGGAGCTACACAAAAAGACTCCCCCCCACCCCCCACCCCCACCCCGGAAATAGCTGGAAAGAGCCTACGTTCACTCAGTCACCAACTCGCCCAGTGTTTACTGAGCACACACTCTGTAAAAGGCACCACTCTGGACACAAAGAGGAACAAGTTTCCTTTCCTGTGTCAAGGAGCTGGATGACAAATGCAGCCAGGACAAGCACATGAACTGTAATCCCAAGTAGAATGGACTTCCAATGAAAGGAGCATAAAAAACTGTCTTGAGGACTCGGGGAGAAGAAATTGCCCACTTTTTCAAGTAGTAGAAAAGGCTTTATGGGAAAGGTGGAGAAGGAAAGCTAGGCTTTTAGCTTAGAAACTTAGAGCCAAACGCATAACTCCTGTTCTCCAGTGGCTCCCAAACTAGCGGGGAAGAAAGTCACACATCCCAGTGGCAGCCATTCAAGACCATGTATGATAAGTTGGACTTGAAAGAGTCGCAGAAAAGTGAGTGATCACTTCCCAGGAGACTAACTAGGAAAGACTTTATGGGAGGGTGGACTTGGGCCCTAACAAATGGAAAGGCTTTATTAAAATGCATATTGTAGGTAAAAATCAATGAAATGCTCTAGAAAAATCTGGAAAACCCAGTAAAGTATAAAGAATAAAACAGAAACCATCTACAGACCCACTGCCTATAGATAAATATATTGCCAGATATATCTGTTTAATAAATATTTATGATATAACTCAATGAATAAATGGCATTATCATTTATGGTCTTTATTTTTTTCTCACGCATATTTTTACTATGCATATAATTTTGAAAACTGCTTTTAAAAATACACCATATGCATTTTTAATCTGTAAAATATTTGAAAACACATTTTAAACAGCTGCAGAACATTCCATTAATCGTATAACATTTATGCAAACAATTTCCATAGTGCTTACATTTGTTTTTTCTAAATTTCTAATTATTATAAGTCAAACTTAAATGAAATCGCTAAACACAAATCTTTGTCCACATCTCTACAGTCTTAGCATAGATTCCCGTAAAGGAAATGGTCACGTCAAGGTGTGTTAACATTGCTAGGGCTCTCAAGAAGGTAAAACATTGCACAATTACTTTCTAGAGAAGTTGTATCAATTTACATTCCCATTAGCAACATATTTTAAAATATTAACCTGATAAGGAGAAAATAGTAACTCATTGTTCTTAGGTTTTCTATTTATTTGATCAGTATGGTGTGGAACATTTTAAATATGATTGTTTCCATGAACATTTCCTTTAAGTTGCTAGTTCATGAACTTTGTCCATTTATCTTTGGGGGACTTGGAGAGAATCTGCAATTCTTTCAGCCAATCTGAGGTCTCCCATAGTTATTACTGTGTGAGCATCCTGCCAGGGTAAGTGTGATCTTATTTTTTTTAAAGTTACATTATCATTCATTTCTTTCTCTCTCTCTCTCTCTCTCTCTCTCTCTCTCTCTCTCCCTCTCCCTCTCCCTCTCCCTCTCCCTCCCACCCTTCCTTTTTTTCTCTTTCTCGTTCTCTCTCCACCTCTCCCTTCTCTCATTCTCTCTCTCTTTCTCTTTGCCACAATATGGCTCCTAAACACAGCCAACTGCTTCATCTGGTGCTCAAAGAAACTGTGGTCTGTTGCAACACTGGAGAGAGAACTGGTTACTAGAATGATGGAAAGACAGTCTTTCCAGATGGTCAAGGGCCATGTAGTCCTGCGACTCTCTTCCTAAGGGCTCTTTCAGAACCTGACCTACGCCTGTGCTGTACCGTGAAATGCCGGTGTTCCCCCATGGACTCCCTGGGTCTCAGCTGAGGTGCACTTTCCTGCTTTCGTGGGGGCTGTTCCTGCTGAGCCTGGTGTGGCCTTGTCTACACCTTCCCTGGCCCAAACCCTGCCTGTCTCTGACAGGAAGCTCAGCTGGTGGCTGTGGATGGCGGCCCTCTCCCTCTGAAGCCACAGCACTCTGCATTTCCCTTACAGCACTCCCAGTCTCCCAGGAATTGTGGCGTTGGTGCAGGGCACGCCTCCCCCTCATTACTGTAGAACCTCTCTGAGGCGTCTGCATGACTGGGTCTATGTCTTCTTCATGTCTGGATTCCCATAGCACAGTTAATAGAAATCCAAAAATGTCTTACAAATTAAAACGTAAAATGTTATTTAATAGAAACACCAGGGGATGGGGAGAAGCTATTTTGAAAGGGTAAATAAAGTTTAATTTTAATTGTACATCAGTCCCCCATCCACGTTTTTGGTTACCCACAGTCAATCATAGTCCGAAAATATTAAACAGAAAATTTCACCTCACTTCATTTCACCATGTAGGCATTGTATCATCTCATGCTACCACAACACGAAGAGCGAGTACAGTACAATAGATATTTTGAGAGAGAGAGTGCATTCACGTAAGTTTTATTATAGTATATTGTTTCAATTATTCTATTTTATTCTTTGTTATTGTTGTTAATCTCTTACTATGACTAAATTATAAATTAAACTATCATAGGTATGCCTGCATAGGAGAAAGCAGAGTATATGTAGGTTCGGTACTATTCACAGTTTTAGCACCCACTGGGGGTCTTGGAACATACCCCTTGTGTGTCAAGGGGAACTACTGCATTGGTTGTGGTGATGTTATGGACTGAACTATGTTTTCTCCTCCATTTGATATGTTGAAACCCTGACTCCCATGTTGGGAATATTTGGAGACAGGGCCTCCAGAAAAGTAATACAGGTTAAATGAGGTCATCAGGGTGGGGACCTGGTCCAATAGGATTAGTACCCTCACAAGAAGAGGAAGGCACTCCAGACTGCTCGCTCTCCTCATCTGCATGCCACTGAAAAGGCCACGTGAAGACAGAGCGAAAAGGCACTGTCTGCCAACCAGAAAGAGAGCTCTCATCAGAACCCAACCACGCAGGCCCCGTGACCTTGGACCTCCAGCCTTCAGAACCACAAGAAAATAAATTGCTGTTGTTTAAGCTAACAAGTCTGTGGTATTTTTACGGCAGCCTGTGCTGACTAATACAGTGGTAATGGTAAGATGTTAGGTAGAAATGGAGGAAAGTCTGTCTAAACAAAAGAACATTAATACCTCAATCAAAGCACTCACAGACTCTCAGGTTGGGCCTTTAGGGGGCGGCAACTAAAGGAAGAATGCGGAAACATGCCTCCTTTTGCCTCGTCACAAAAAGCACAAGACGCCCTCTTATTCCACAGCTGCGTAAGTCCTCTGTGGTAGAGGAATTACAACTGGAATCCAGGGACTCAGAAACTGAATTGGGGTTAAACAATTAATTTTAGATCAAATGTAAAGTCAGCAGAGGCGAAAAAAACCCCACCAAAATAGTATTTCAAAACCATTGGGAGGTTTTGACGAGGAAACTGCTGCTGACTTCCATTAGACTAAGAGCAGACTTTCTTACGTTTCTTGGAATGATGATCTGTGATCACCTCAGGCTGAGGCATGAGCCATGGAAAGACGCCCCGAGCCTCCAGGGATGTCACTCAGTAGAGGCATCCGGCCATATCACAGAATCGTGCGCAGCTTCGGAGCCAAATGCTGAGGAAGAGCGCCTGAGAAAGCCAAGAGAGAAAGGGAACGACGCTCTCGTTCTCAAGTCCTTGCCAAAAACGCAGTCATCCTAACTCTACATATTTTCAATGAGTGTCATGCTTTGGTCCAAGGAAGGTTTTTTTTTGTTTGAAACTTCAAAAGAACAACAATCAAAACAGGCAAAGAACAGTTTTTTAAAAAGAACTGTATTTCTTAGAACTATTGTGATTTAATGTCTTTTCAAATCCTCAATTAGAGATGGAACAAAAAGGAACCATGAAAATATTTCTTTCAAAATCTCCTTTCATCCCACATGTGTAGAAAATATGGTGGCAAGCGAGTCATTTTCTTATTCTATACAATACATTTCTATGTATTCTGTGCTTAACTTCCAAAATATATATATATATATATATACCCATCATATAGTTTAAAAAACAACAGTTAATCAGTATAAATAACAGGAAAGTGCACGAGGCCTAAGACAACAGTTTGATGAATTACCCCAAAGAAAACACACTAGAACACCATCCAGAAATAGACCATTACCAGCATCCCAGGTGCCCCCGCCCAAATGTAGTTTCAACTAGATATAGTTTGTCACAAAAATAATATTATTAATGGTAGTAAGTGCCCAGATTAGCCCACAGAAGCAAAAGGGCTAATGGATACATTGCCCAGGGGTTAGAGGGCATCTCCATTTACCAGGGGCTTCTCTTACTTTTAGATTCCTTCATCAATTGCAACGTGCGCATGGGATACAAATCAGCATAATCATCCAGCATTACTGGCAAGTTGTTTTGTCACATGTATCCAGATCCTTACAAAATTTCTCTATCTTATGCCTTAGTCATTCCAGCTTAAACATTTTTCCCCAAAGCAGGATCAGCGATGTGGTCACGGATATACATGTAGACAGCACCTAAGAGCAGCCGCTCCGGGCTGCTGGCTGCCATTCTTCCTGTGCGATCCGGGACAAAACATCTGGCCAACTGCTCTGTGCCTTGGTTCCCTCATCTGTGAAATGGCTGCACACAGATTACGTTGGTCATAATGCACAAAGCACCTGAAATGGTGCCTGTTACACAGTTAGCAATTCAACAAATTGTCAACTATTAGCTCTTATTACAAAACACTCATCATTGCATTATTTATAATAGGAAAATTTTTAAAAGAAGTTAAATGACGAGAAATAGGGTGATGAACATGTATACGCTTGTGCATCCTACAAAAGAATGTAATGCATCCCTGTGGGTATCACCCAGAGGTTGAAAAATGCAGGCTCTGGCCCTGGCTGGGTGGCTCAGTTGGTTGGAGCATCGAACTGTCCCGTACACCAAAAAGGTTGTGTGTCAGGGCACATACCTTGGTGGTGGGTTTGATCCCCGGTTGGGGTGCATATGGGAGGCAATCGATATTCTCTTTCACATCATTGTTTCTCTCTCCTCTCCAAAAATCAATAGAAACATATCCTTGGGTGAGGATTTAAAAAAAGGGGGGGGGCGCGTGCCCGGCCGGCATGGCTCAGTGGTTGAGTGTCAATCTATAAACCAGGAGGTCATGGTTCGATTTCTGGTCAGGGGACATGCCCGGGTTGTGGGCTTGATCCCCAGTGTGAAGCGTGCAAGAGGCAGCCAGTCATTGATTCTTTCTCATCATTGATGTTTCTATCTCTCTCTCCTTCTTCTCTGAAATCAATAAAACATATTTTTAAAAAAGGGGGGGTGCTCTGGAGCCTGCCTGCTAGCCTGACCCTGGCCAGCTGTGCCACCTTGGACATTTATTTTAACTCTCTAATCTGAGCATCAGTTTCCTCCGCTGAGAATAGAGAATCATAGTGCCGATCTGGAAGGGATAGCCTGCTCAAATAAATGAAGCACTTAGAACAGTTCCTGGCAAACGGTTTCATCTGGGTTAGTCTCTCTATTGGAAGTTTCAGTGCTGCAGCCTGATGGTCTGGTCACATATCATCCCACGAAGCTTCCCAGTCAAAGGCTGAGAGCGTACATGCCCTTGGAGAAGGCGAAGCAACAAAACCTAAATTCCCCTTGGAATCAATAGAGGTAATTACGGACACAAGCCTAGGCCTGGATGCTCTGTGCACAATCGCCTCATGAAGGCACTGGAAAGAGTCGCTCTGCGGGCAGCACCAGAACGAATTGCTTGGATTTAAAGAGGAAAATGAAAGGTCCCCAAACAAAACCTCCCATCACAGCAATAACAAGTCTTGGCAGAGAAAGGAGCTGGGATGGTTTTCCCCATCACCAATCCCCATCCACTTCCAGGCCTGCTGCCCCGCCACCGCCTTGCGCTTTTCAGAGAATAAGAAACAGGAAATGGAAGAGCTAGATTTTCATCCACTTGGGGGAGGAGGTGTACAGTAACAGCTTCCACAGCAGGAACTGGGAGCTGCTCTGACGTGACCCCCACCCCATGCCTGAAGCTCCGGTAGGGGTGCAGACACAGGCGAGAGACACGGTCTCCATTCTCAAGGAGCAGAAACCCAGCTGGTATTGGGATGTGTCTCTGACCCCAATTCCAGGAAAGGACAAGGGTCAGCGGCCACCAGGCCCTTTGTCCACCCAGCCCTCTCCCACCCCGACCTCAGGTCCTTCACTGTCCACAGGTCCCCTCCCCCACGGACCCTGCTCCTAAAAAGCCACAGCCAGAAGAGCTGGGGCACCACCAGGTCTGTGTGCAGGGGGCAGCTAGGAGCCCAGGTCGCCTGGCCTGTGAGAAAAAGGCAGCCTCACACGGGAGGCCAGCATTCCCTGAATACCCTGCACAGCCCTGGGGAGCGCTGGCGGCTGCCTCTGCCCGCTCCCAGCCCAGCAGCGACAGCTCAGACAACGGCGCCCTCCATTCAGCGCAGCGGTTCTCAACCTGTGGGTCGTGACCCCTTTGGTGGTCTTACGACCCTTTCACAGGGGTCCCCATAAGGCCATCCTGCATATCAGATATTTACATGACGATTCATAACAGTAGCAACATTACAGTTATGAAGTAGCAACGGAAATAATTTTATGGTTGGGTCACAACATGAGGAACTGTATTTAAAGGGCCAGAAGGTTGAGAACCACTGATTCAGCGCATGTGCTGAGTGCGGGAAGAGAGCTGCTTTCTGCAGGCCTTGTCACTATCTTTCCTCGTCACAGTTCCAACAGGGCTTCTGGGGCTTGGAGGCCGCTGCTGCCTTTCAGGAGTCTTTCTACTTTCTTTTCACAATGAACCGAGATTAATTAGTGTTTCTGCTGTCCCGGCCGCAGTGTGCCCAGAACACAGGGAGTATCCAGAAAACACAATACCTACCCTCGCTGAGAGCTTATTTAAAGGGGCCACATTTTTAAGAAATCACTGATTGTTGCTGTTTTTTTTTTTTAAAAAAATTGTGTGTGTGTGTGTGTGTGTATGTTAAAAGTGCTCTTAAATATGTAATACCCTTTGTAATACTTTAAGGAATAAAAAAGAAAGTGCTCTTAAGAAAATAGAGTCATCCGGTTAGGGGCACTGGTCAAGAATCCTACATCCTGCGAGCCTTAGCTGTTGTTTCTTAGTCCCCAGCGATCTGTTAAAGGGATGCAGTTCTGGCTGTTCCTGGAAATACGGTTATTGCCTGGGAAGCACTTGCCGGCCATGGCGGGAGCCGGCCTCGCAGATGCCACCGGACTTCTGCCGCAGACAGAGGCCCCTCAGCAACATTTTGCTTAAAGCCCCTATATTTAAAGTTAAATCCCCCATGCTGCACAGGAATACCTTGGAAAACTTCACCATTTGAAACTGTCTTGGAAAGCACACAAGTGCTCTTTGTGGTGCACAGTTCTGAGGTCAGGTTACAGCTTCCGAGTTCCGTTTAAAGGCTGCTTTGCCCTCTGGGGAAGAGCAGGGAAGACTGAAGGAGGAAAAGTGCCCACCGAGAACTCCATCCTGGTGGGATCTCGGTTAGGGTAGATTTAGCTCATTAACACATCAAAGAACACAGGGTGGAGCCTGCCTGCCCTGCCCCGGAGTTTATCGGGTTGATACCAGGTTTTGAGGGTGCTACAGATTTAAACGTCTTCCTGAGCACCCCTTAAGGATCGATAGCATTTCCCAAGTTAGTTCCAGAGACTGGTGTTAAGAAGCACATCTGATATTTGTCAAGTTAGAGGTTGGCCCTTTGGCTTCTTGCGGTTTCTAGAGTCAACTGGTTGAGAAATTTCACTGAAGTTCTGTTTGCACAACAGCAGCAAAATGTGAAATGTGCCATTCCCTCAGCGTCAGCTGGTCAGGTCTGGTATCAGAAGACGCAGGCTGAGAGCGGGCAAATACACCTGGTGGTTAAAGACCCGCCTACCAGGGAAAGCTCTCGTTGGGAAGCGGAACAGGACTGCAGGTGTGATAAGGGATAGTGTTCCCAGCAGGTGCGGCTTGAGGTGACGTGATGCTTATCTAAATGGCTCCCAGGGGCTCCCCAGGGGATACAATCCCAGTCTCTGTGTCTGATTCACTTCCATCTTTTTTGATGGGTCACCATGCAGCAGGGCCAGGAGCCAAAGGCCTCCCCTCCGTTGTCCCCTCCTGGCATTGGGCGCCCAGGGGCGAGGCGGGTACTCTTTGGCACTCTCACCCATTTCAGGGAAGTGGTTCTTGGCTTTCCTTCTCAGTTGTCAATTATCTTCCTGCAAGAGGTCATATTTTGGTGGCAAGGGTCTAGATGGATTCTTGAAAATCTATCCATATGAATGCTAACTATAATCCACAGGAAATCCTCATCTCATAACACAACGTTAGGCACTGTCTACCTTCCTACTGATCCACATTTCAGGTCACTTGGTAGCTGTGTGATTTTGTGCAAGTTACTTCACCTCTCTGTGCCCCAGTTCTTTCCTCTGTAAAATGGGGACAATAATTGCACTTACTTCAAAGGGGTTAATGAGGACTGCCTGAGATAATACAGGTAAAGGCCCGGCACACAATAGTTGCTCAATAAATGATAGCTATTATTACCATTTGTGCTTGTCATTGTTATAGCGTTTCATCCATCCATGCTTGTTTCTTTGGCTTAATAAGCCAATGAGAACAATCCTCAGTATTTAAAAGCTCTTGGAGAATGTTATGTTTTATTGTAAATCTCCTATTTCAGCATTAGTTTATGTAAATTCTGTATCTGAAAATATACTGTGAGTGTCTGAAATTCCAGGAGCCTGGCATGCCCACCATTCTGTAAAAGAAGCTGGGCAAGAGCTGTCTTTGTGTCTTGGGGTCTCCTGGAATTCACCCCATCTACTCTGTCACCAGGCTTCCTGTTCCTTCTTCCTCATCTTACCAACACCTGGGCGTGGGTGTTGGTGGGAATGTGAGAATGTGCTGACATGAAAAAAGCTAGGATTTGTGAGACCTGAGGGAGGTTGGGACGATGCATATCCCTATGCCCTTGCTGAGCATCTCCTCCCCTTCTCCTGGGCTCTCGGGCCACTGAAGGAGACCTTGGGCTCACCTAGAAACCCCTTGTGCTTCATACACTGCACCGAAACATTCGTGTTACTTTGGGTCAAATTCATTAAAAAAAACAAACAAACAAAAAACCTTTGCACCCTGGCCAAATAGCTCAGTTGGTTAGAACCTCATCCTAATACACCAAGGTTGTGGGTTCGATCCCCAATTAGGGCATATATAAGAATCAACCAATGAATGATTAAATACGTGGAACAGCAAATTGATATTCCTCTCTCTCTCCCTTTCTCTCTCATAAATAAATAAATAAATAAATAATCTTTGAATCTGACTTAATTCTTCCAGGAGCCCCAAAATATATTAGCTTTAAACATGCTGTCCCTAGGTAATAAAGACAAATTATGGGGTTTAGGGAAGGTGGGGAAATTTATAAGGCTCTAGAAGTATTAAAGTCCGAAGATTCACTTTTAGCTTTCTCTCAAAATTAAAGCACACCTCTTCATCCCTATCAAACACAGACTGTGGGTTCATTAACTTTATACCAGGAGGCTCATCAGAAAGGAAAGGACAAAATTCTCTGATCCAAGCTGCCATGGGTGATTTTCTGTTCAGCAGGAGGCAGGAACTCCCAAAGCAATTCCCAGGGCTTTAGCTTCTGCATCCCCTCTCCAGGCCCCCTTTGTGGTCCAAGTGACAGCACACCCCTCCCTTGCTTTGAGCGTCTCTGGCACTAGAAGAGGTGTCTTAACTGGGGCCAAATGGGGCATGATGATAAATCAGGCCCCAAAGATCTGTCCCTGAACAGTTTCCAGCCCTCACTCATTTACAGAAACCAGAAAGAAACCGCATGCGGGCTGGCTAAGTGCATTTCGGGTTTCACCCTTCTCACAGGGTGTCCTCTGGCTCCTCGGCCTTCTCTCTTGGATGGTCAAGGACAAAGGCTCTAATCGCCTGGGGCTGTTCCTTCATTCCTGAGCCCCACCGCAGGCGGCTGGCCGGTAGTGCCCTTTGAGCACTTTTATGGGGCAGTAAAACTTTACAGCCCGCCAGCTCTAAACGTCCCCACATTTCTGAATAGAACGATTTATGACACACAAGACTAGTTCCATTTGCCCTTTGAAAATATCAGCGGATATCAGACCCTTTCAAAGGAGGTCGACTGGGCTCCATGGGCTCCCAGCTGGCTCACAGAACCACTCAGAGGCAGGGCACGGCTCCTGACGGGGCACAGTTACATTAGAAAAGAAAACAGCCTTTGATTGTCACCACGTCACTGAAGAAGCCGGGAGCCCTGCCCCTTCCATGTTGTTTTAGTATCAAGCCGGGCACCAGACTGTGTCTCTCTCCCAAACTTTTGCTTCCCTGCTCCTTTCTTGCCTGGGGGTGACTGGCGATCACTGCGAACTTGGTCAGTAAATCCTAGAGAACTGCTCTCCTTCTGTCTTCCGCAGGGAAAAATGAAAACCAGAAAAAGCCAGCAACTCAATCACAGCTCCTAACAGTGCCCCCCAGGATGAGGCAGCGCCCAGAGCCTCCGCACACGCTCGGGAGCCTCCTTACCTGTGCTCCATAGCGGCCACTCCCGCGCCCCAGAGGCCGGCCCCAGGCTCCTGGGCTGTGGGGACTCCGCTCTCTGCAGCCCACGGACAATTGGGCCCATTATAGTCTCCGGGCTGCCGAGTTAAAGAGTAGCCCTTACAAAAATATAAACAGCTTGTGAGCGCAAGCCAAAGGGGCGGGGCCACAGGCTCAGGGACAAAGGGAACCAATGGCCGGCCTCCTCCGGCTCTGTTAGCCTAAGATATTGTGTTTCACTCTGAAGTAAGGGAGACCGGAGGGGGGGGGGGGGGGTTGTCAAAAAGGAAGGGCCAGATCCTCACCTGTGCGGCCCAGCCCCACGAAAGGGGCCCAAATGGAAAACTTGGAATCACTGCCTGCAGAAGACCCATTTCAAGGCGTTTGAATGCCTCCCACATAATAATATGTATTTTCAAAGC
Organism: Myotis nattereri; assembly: GCF_964212035.1. Lineage (NCBI taxonomy): Eukaryota > Metazoa > Chordata > Mammalia > Chiroptera > Vespertilionidae > Myotis > Myotis nattereri. The sequence goes on from NC_138080.1 coordinate 52,911,640, forward strand.
TGCGGACTTGTGTATGGTATTAGCCCCCTTCGGTCTTCTGGGGTTAATAAACACAGTCTTCACTGAGGCACAAAGAACCTTTTCAATCAAAGAACAAAATCAAGGCAGATGCTGTTACGACACGCTGATTTTGTTGACCATAATATCCGAGGAGAGGCACTCACTACATCTGCAGAGAAAATGCTTGAGTCGATTGGAACACCTTCCGGACCCAGGGACATGGGCTTATTTTATTACCCAAACATAAGTGGCTCATGCTCATTTTTTAAATGCTCGCGTAACCTGACCGTACATATGCACACGCAGCTGGAGTCCGTTCAGTGTTGTTTGGAAGAAGAAGGCGCATAGTCCGGGCTTTTTTCTCTCTCCTGAACTTAACTAAGTTTTGCTTTGAAAGCTGCTGTGCCAGCTTAACCTTTCAATGGCCCATGATAATAACCATGAATCAGAAAATAAACTGTGGTGCTTTTTCCCCCTTATATGATTCCTTAATAATCCAGTGAAGTAAAAACAAAGTTAAGAGCTATTTGGTTGATTTGTGGCATTGCATAAATGACGGGTATACAGACTTTGAGAAAAGTATGGTCATTACCATTTGAAATGGTCTCATTATTTATAAAGGGAAGCACCGTAGCCCTGGGGGAGGGGTGCAGGGGGAGGGGTGCAGGGTAGACGGGGTCAAAGGGGACATCTTTAATACTTTCAACTGTGGACGAAAGGGCCACATGCTAACCTGACAAGCTCAGGGAAGGCCTGCATGACGGTCTTGCAAACTCAGAGACCTAAAGTAACCACAAAGGATGGTCTGAAATTAAACTTTAACTAAAAGCAGTTGTGGTGGGCAGTTACGTCCTAGGCCAGTATCCTCACTGACAAGGTCAACCTTTACCTTAACTGAGCCTATCTGTCTTTTTGCGTCTATAATAACATACCCTTGAAATGTCTGGGTAACTTGTAACTTCCCTTTTTCTGGAGCCCCTGGGGCACAACCTACTGTGCTGGGCACCAGGACAGAGACCACAAATTCCTTCATTATTATCATGTTCATTGTTCCTGCACCCACCTAAGTATGTGTCCCTCATTTTACTTTTTATACAATCCCAGGGTCCCCCCTTCCCCCCACCCCACACACACTTTGCTTTCTCCTGCCTCTCTAACTCTATCACTAATGGATTTCATGTAACCCACCTACATCCCTTTCCTTGGATTGCAATGTATAAATACAGATGTAACCCGCCATTCTCTGGAGCATTATCTCAATTCGTTGAGGTTCTGCTTCCTGGCATATGTCGACAATTTGGCTCCAATAAACTCACAAAAATTCTTTACAGGTTTCAATGGTTTTTTACGTTAACACAGCAATAAAGATAATTTTATTTAAAAAGGAAGCACAGCAGCTTTGAAATTAACTAGCAGAGAAAAAAGTATGAAAATATACTTATTTTCCACAAACTCTGCATTAAGCTCTACTGACACTGAATATAAAATCAGTAGCCCAAAGACTCTGTCCTTTCTAATCTATGTTAGCTTTAAAACACTTATGATTTTGCCACTGATGTTTGATTTGTATTAAAGTAAGATTCCTCTGGTAGCTCTACCAACTGAGGTTACAAAGGAGCTGTAACATCTGTACTTGCAGCCCTGGCCCAGTAGCTCAGTTGGGTAGAGCATCATCCTGATAGGCCAAGGTTGCGGGTTTGATCCCAGTCAAGACACATACAAGAATCAACCAATGAAATGCATAAATAAGTGGAACAACAAACTGATGTTTCTCTCTCTAGCCCTTCCTTTCTATCTCTCTCTAAAATAATTATTAACAATAATAGTAATAATGTACAGGTTACCTTCTGGAAAAGGTTTCGTTTTCCTCTAAAGCAGCGGTTCTCAACCTGTGGGTCGCGACCCCTTTGGCGGTCGAACGACCCTTTCACAGGGGTTGCCTAAGACCATCCTGCATATCAGATATTTACATTACGATTCATAACAGTAGCAACATTACAGTTATGAAGAGCTACTAAAATAATTTTATGGTTGGGTCACAACATGAGGAACTGTATTTAAAAGGCCAGAAGGTTGAGAACCACTGTTCTAAAGTGTTAAGAACCTGTCATTTTAAAAAAAAAGATTCGCGACACCAAATGCATGAACAACCAAAGGAAAAATAGGTAAATTGGACTTCATAAAAATTAAAGACTTTTGTGCAGCAAAGGACATTATCAAGTAAGTGAAAAGATAACCTACAGAATAGGAGAAATATTTGCAAATCAGATATCTGATATCACTCTAGTATCCAGAATATATAAAGAACTCTTGTAACTCAACAACAGAGACAAACAGCCCAATTTTAAAATGAGCAAAGGTTCTGAATAGACATTTCTCCAAAAACAATATACAAATGGTCAATGAAAACATGAAAAAAATGCTCAATATCATTAGTCATTTAGGAAAATGCAAATCAAAACACAGTGAGGTACCGCCTCACAACCACTAGAATAGCTATGTTAAAAACACAAAACAGAAAAAAGAAAGTGTTGAGGAGGAGGAAAAACAGGACCGTGTATACAGCTACTGTGGAAAACAGTTCTTGAAAAAGTCAAACATAGAAGTAGCATATGACCCAGTAATTCCACTCCTGAATATAAACCCCAAAGAATTGAAAACAGGCACTCAAACAAACACATGTACATTCATGTTCAAAGTGGCATCATTCACTACGGACAAAAGATGAAAACAACAGGAATGTCCATGAACAGATGAATAGATAAACAATCGAATAGTATTCAACCATGAAAAGGAATAAAGTACTGAAATATATTACAACATGGTTGAACCTCAAAAACATTATGCTAAGTGAAAGAAGCCAGGCACAATAGGTCACATGTTATATTATTCCATTTATATGAAATATCCAGAATAGAGAAATCTGTAGAGACAGAATGCAGACTGATGGTTGCCATGGACTGGAGGGAGGGGGACAGATGGGAGAAACTGCTTAATGAATGCAGGGCTTTATTTTAGAACTAGATAGAGGTGATGATTGTATAACATTCAGAATGTTATATGCTATTGAATTGTTCACTTTAAAATGGTTAATTTTATGGTGTGTGTGTGTGTGTGTTTTTTAAGCTGCAATACTTTCTGGGTTAAACAGGAGCCTTCTTGCAAGGTTATCCCATGTGTTTACTGAAGATTTAAAAAAAAGATTTATTCAATTCATTCATTCACACAGTATTTATGCATTGTTCAACATCTATTAAGTGCCAGATACCTTGGGACCCACTTGTACCCCATCTTCTATCAAAGGGGCCAAAGAACAGGACCATCTAATGGAGAAAGGAAAGTGACAAGCAGGGGGAGAGAGTTAATGTTTGGTAACCGGCTGCTACACACTAGGTCATCTCATGCTTGATCACATTTACTATTCAAAACCACTTGGAGGTAATGGTAGGAATCATTATTCCCATTTTATAGATACAGAAATTGAGGACCAGAGAGATGAACTTCCCTGAGTCACCCAGCCTGTGGGCAATGAAGCCAAGGTCTTCCTATTCCGCTATGCTACTCCCTGAGCAAAGGCATGTGGAGAACTGAATGCACTGGGGAAAATATGTTTCCCAATGCAAAAGGAAAAATAAATAAATGTATTAAGAAGCATCTTAGATGTCAAAAAAAGCAGTGTGGCTCTCTTTCTAGTGGGATGAGGAAATGAACCAGGAAAAGACCATCATGAACTGTCAAACTTTCACTCAGTTTCATTTTCAGAAAACAGCCATAGAACTTTAGAAAATGAGGGAGTTTTCTAAGTAATCTGAACAGATACTTTCATTTTTCAGATGGGAAATTTGATATCTTGCAAAAAAAATTAAGTGACATGCTCAGAGATATATAGTAAGACTAGAGGTCTGGTGCACGGATTCATGCACCACTGAGGTTCCTCAGCTTGGCCTGCAGGGATTGGGCCGAAATCAGCTCTCTGACATCCCCTGAGGGGTCCTGGATTGCAAGAGGGAGGTTCTTGGGTGATGCACCCCAGAATCAGGCTCCCTCCTCTCTGGTTCCAGTTGCATCACCCAAGAACTGCTGCTGCCAAGTGACTGCACCTCAGCAGCTCCTGCATTGAGAGCCTGCCCCCTGGTGGTCAGTGAGCATCATAGCTGCTGGCCAGTAGGCTGGTTGCTTAGGCTTTTATATATATAGAAGACAGTAGCAGAACCAGGAGTGGGGTTCAAGTCTCTTAACTCCTAATCCAGGGTTCTTCCCACGATGCCATACACAAAAAATTAAGAAACCAATCCCAGATCAACCTTTCACTAAGTAAACTCAGTTTCTCTCCCTCTCCAGAGTACCAGGAGATGTAATTTCTGCTCTCTATAAACTCTGAGTGTAATGATCTACAGAATATTGGACATTCTAAGTGAGTTTCTATTTCTTTAATCCTATGTTTTGTTTAAAAACCAATAAAGAAAGAGATTCACAAATTATAATCTGAAAAGGACTATATTTGAATTCAGTTCATTTTAACATAGGCAAACCTCTTGGAAAGTTGGAATAGGAAATGAGCTGAGAACAAGGAGGAGGAGGCAGCTTTGGAAAGATAGAAAATAGACTTTGCCAGGAATTCAAGAAAGCACACCTGTGTAAGTCTGATGAAACTCTCTGAGAAAGCTGTTCCACGCATCCCCGGGGCCTCTTTCTTTCCTACCCTCCTCTCCGTAGGCACTGGCGCACTGCTGCTATTAAAAATAATACACAAAATAATTACAGAGGGAGATGTATATTCTTTTAAAAGATGGGGCGATGACATCATTACTTTCTAAATTTCAAAACACTAGATTATGCAATTCAGAAAATTGCTATTTGCCCTTTGAGAATGCTCATCATCCAATTAAAACTTTACCCTTGATCCGAAACGGCCACCTCTTTCTTAGTCATCCACCCTGGCAACCTGAGGCTTCAATTACCCATCAGCAGAGCTATATCCAACTCTTCTAAAGAGCTGAAGCAACGATGGACTGACTTAGCTCAACATCCCACAGTGTACTTCCTATCAAACCCCTGATTGCCAACACCCAAAACACTGTATTGAAGGCAAAATATTAAATTGTCTATTCACATTTTTAAAAAAGTGATAAACACATAGTATTAGATTCTCATATTAAGAGATCATGTGGTCAATTGAATTGGTTGAAGTCACAACAGAGTCCCTTTGAATAATGTATGGATGAATGGTCAGACCCCTTAAGTCTTCTCAGACGATTCTAGACATTACAAATTTCTAAGCCAAAATCATTTATTTTTTTTAATCCTTTACTTTTTTTTCTTTTAAGGGAATAAAAGGGATGTATAGGCAACACGGCTTAATAAAAAGAAGTTGAAGATTTAACCATCAGAGGCATTGAAGAACTGTTTCGATAGGTGGAATGAAAGCTACAATTTTTCCTGACTTTGACAAGGCTTTATATATATATATATCTGAACATCTTTATTTCACCACTAGTTTTTAACTTTATTTATGTTTATTGTTGACACTATTATAGATGTCTCCAACTCCCCCTTTGCCCACTTTGACCCATGAAAAGGCTTTTGATTTTGTTCTGCTTAGCTGTTCCTCAATGCATTGTAAATATGGATAAAAATCATCCACTCTTAGATCAGCCCATAACCTGTTAAGGAGACGGAAAGTTCTAAACACATTCCATTAAACTTTCATCATCCTCATGCATTTATTCATTATAGATGAGGCAAGTTATAACTAATTATGTGGATGTCTTACATTTATTTTTCTGTATGATTTCTTTGTAATTCTCTAAAATAGACAGTAATGGTAAGACTCAAAGTCAGGTTTCACATGAAGTTGAGCTGTGAAGAAAACTGCTAACCACACGTCGACATGAATGTACTTTTATCTTTCCATCATGGTAGATGTTCACAAGCCTCTTATTGTCTTTTAGGCAGTCCCATATGATCGATGGCCCACGTTTGTAAACTATGCCTAAAGTTAGGGTGTAGCCATGGAAAAGAGCAGCAAATTGCCTTACATGGTGGGCAAGCAATGGCTTTAGGCTTATTTCCCCATCACCCAGCCCATTGAACTAAATAAAACATGACAATCTTCAACACCACAAAGGTTTTCAATTAGCTGGTGAAGCCCAAGAGTGAATTTGCTGAAAACCTAGTTCAGAATGAAGTCCAGGACCCATAAGAAAGGGTCATTCTAGATCCAAGAGTAATGCAATGTTTTACGGATAACCCACATGATGGAAGAGAATGCACCTTTAATTTTGAGGAAGCCACAAGCTAAGCCACCCCTTCAGGAGTTGGAGCAGAACTGAACAATAAGGGTAATAATATGCATTCAGCCTCTGCTCTCTGCCAGGCACTATTCCAAGAGCATTTACTTGTATTAACTCATTTAACCCTCCCAACCGACCCTACGCATTGAGTACTCACACTCTGACAAAGGGATAAGGACACATAGGTAATACCTTAATCAATCAATCAATCAATCAATCAATAAAAAAGATCCAAAGAAAGCCTCAAGGTGCATGATGGGATTCATGTCACCAGTCACTGCCCTGGATCCCAAACGGCTCAGTAGAATTTTCACGTGGCACTTATCTCGCTTTCGATCATAAGTGTAGACCATCCACTGTTTTTTTTACCCTTAGGTTCTTTGTTTACATTGATACAGAAAGCATTCTGTTTTTGCATTCCAATTACATATATGTAATTTATGACTATAAATACCGATAAATAAATTCTGATACTCCCATGCAAACATTGCTCCAATATTCTGAAATTAACATTTATCTTATTTTGACATGGTAATAGATCCTTAATTACAGCTATCATCATATTGAATTTTCTCTTTGTAAACAGCATGCTTTACAAGCATGCTTTGAATTTTTGATACTGGATTTCTTCTTCTTCTTCTTCTTCTTCTTCTTTTTTTTTTTAACAATACAAAAGACAGCTTGTGGTTAAGCGATTTTATTAGAATCAATTGCTTTTTCTGAAACGTACCAATAAATGTGATGTCATCAATCTATTTGGGTGACTGACAACTTGCGTTCTCCTTAAGCCAACTTCCCCGGGTAGGCAAAGCTTGTCTTTCTCTCATCCTTTCCCTTCCGGTCATTTCTTAAGGTCCAGAAGAGGAGACTCTTTGTGATATGAAGAGAGACCTGTAGCAGACAGGGTGTGGCTCTGACTCGGCCTCGGCCGGGGATGTGGAAGAATGGCCCAGACGTGGGAGAGCTGAGCACGCCTTTCGGGGACTTGGCCGCGGCGCAGTGCTGGAAAGGCAGCCTCCGTGGCAGCCGGCTGGCACCCTAGGTTCTGTGTAACCCGAGGAGGAGACTCTGCCCAGGGCTGTCCCTCGAGTCCCAACGAGAATTCCTTCCTCGGCGACAAAGCATGAGAACCAGGCCCTTCCCGCTCCTTTTACAGGTTTTATGAGGATGAAATGGTGCAAGTTTTTAACGGTTCACCTGAGGTGTAGCATTATTTCCTAATAAGTCTTTTTTAACCCCTCCGTATTCCTTTCGCTTTTTTTGAACGCGTGACATTCTGTAGACATTCACATCTCTCCTTTAATCTCCAGTTTAGTCAGCTTCACTGACTCGCAGGCTGTCGGAGGCAATGTAACCCAAGAAGTCATTATGTCATCGGTGAGTAAATGGTGTCCCTAGGAGCGGAGGTGACCCAGTTCTCACCCCTCAGACCAGACTCTCCCAGGCCGTCACCGGGATTCTCAGCCTGGGCGCTACTGATGTGTTGGGCCGGAAAAGTCTTTGTCAAGGGGGCTGTGATTGTAGGACGTGTATCGGTGTCCCTGGCCTCTTCCCTTCTAAATGCCAGAAGCACCTCCTTTCCCTCCTCCGCTGTGACAGCCACAACTGTCTCTGACCTTGCCACATGTCCCCAAACCAGCTCTGGCTGAGAACCACTGGTCCAGCAGATTCCTCAGCCCCTGCCCACAGGTGGGGAAGGAACAGCCAGTTTTAACAGCAGCAGCTGTCTGTCCAAGGGCACCTTCCTTGGATCACTTCCCCCATCGGCTGCTAATTGAGCCCAATCTTTCTTATCTAACTCCTCAGTGAGCGCCCTCGTCATGAGGAGCAGGAGTCATGAAATCCTCCTCTGGTTCTGCACTTCTCCTCACGGAACTTCCCGCCTCCATGTCCCGTCTTCTCACCGCTTTCGGAGCTCCCTGAGACTGGAGGGTAGTCTCCCTGATTGGCATAATCCATCCCAGAATCATCCCCAGTGTCTACAGTGCAAGGGACAGAGCAGAAATGCAGCAATGCTATTGGCTGAACAACTCCTCCGTGAGGCCTGGCTTCCTTCAAACACAAACGTACACATCACACACGGAACCCTCAGAGCCAGGGAGAAAGGAACACAGCCCGAAAGTGACGGACAGGCAGTCCCCGCCAGCTCAGGATGCACTGTTACGGGCTGTCCCGGTGCCCTCGAGCCAGGGGCGCAAAGCCTCTAAGACTGATGCTGTTTTCACTTTATGTAACTGAGAGAGTGCGGTTGGAACTGAGTAACCGTGGTGTACAAAGGCCAACGAGGTCAAAACAAAAATATTCCTGAGATTTCCACATTTTTATGCTAAGTGAAGAGCTGTTTTGCTGAAGAACCTGTCATATAAGAAATTAATCATAGTGGGTGCTCTTGTGGCCAGAAAATTTGGGGGAAAAGAAAGAATAAACTCTGGTCTCAGGGAACTACAGTCAAAATGAAAGATGCATTCATTCATTCCCTCATTTGTTTTATGATCATTGGATAAATCATAGGAAAAAATGTGTGCATCCAAAGTGGAGACAAAGGGCAAGTCGCTGGAAGGATGCGGCTGAGAAGAATGCCTGTCTGGGAAATGTGTCCGAGAAAATGGACCAGGACACAGTTTGACTCCAAAGAGAAGGAGTACCATTCTCCAGGACAGGGAAAATGACAGGGGCGGATGGATGCTCTGGATGGAAATGCACCGGCAGGCGGTGCTTCTGATGAGGTTTCTCGTATCTGAGAGACCTCACTCCACTTTCCCAGGACAGGGGGTAGCAGCTGCATTGATGGTGACGTCCTAGATGTAAAGGGCCCATCTTTACACAATGGAGTTTCACCGGAAGGCCAATCACAGTGAGCAATACTGAGCCCATACACCCTTACACCTGGGATCAAAAGCCCACCCAGGAGGCAGCGGGGGAGAATGTGGCTCTCCTCAAAGTGCCTGGAGGACTTCTTGTCGCTGAAGCTACTCCAGCCCTCCCTGCTATGGACTGAGTATTTATATTCCCCTACCCCCCACCCAGCCCCAATTCATTTGCTGAAGTCCTAGCCCTGAATGTGGCTGTATTTGGAGATTGGGCCTTTAAGAAAGTAATTAAGGTTAAATAAGGTCATAAGGGTGAGGCCCTGCTCTGATAGGATTAGTGTCCTTATAAAAGGAAACAACAGAGAGCTCTCTCCCTCTCTCTAAACATGACACACCCCAAGAAACGCCACGTGAGGACGCAGTGAGTAGGTGGCCTTCTGTAAGCCAGGAGGAGAGCCCTCTCCAGAGCCTGACCATGCTGGCACCTGCTCTCAGACTCCCAGCTTCCAGAGCTGTGGGACAAGAAGTGTCTGTGTGTAAGCCACCCAGGTTGTGGTCTTTTGTTAGGGCAGCCCTAGCACACTACTGAACATCCTCTCTCATACGAGCTAGAGTCCCTGTCCAAGGTAAAAGACCCTCGGTTCACCCATTCTGTTCTGGAAGCTCATCATGCCTTACCCTATCAGAGGCCAGCTGATAACTCTGTGGCCTTGTCTCGATGAAGGGAACCGAGCGAGAGGAATACTTTGTCTTCAGAAAATTAACAGCCCCACTAACTCCATGTTTTCTCTGTATATTTTTAATAATTTTGCTCGACAGTAATGTAAGGTTTTATTTATTTATTTATTTACTTTTAAATATATTTTTATTGATTTCAGAGAGGAAGGGAGAGGGAGAGAGAGAGATAGAAACAATGATGAGAGAGAATCATTGATTGGCTGCCTCCTGCACGTCCCCACCTGGGGATTGAGCCTGCAACCTTCGCATGTTCCCTTGACCGGAATTGAACCCAGGACCCTTCAGTCCACAGGCTGACACTCTATCCACTGAGCCAAACCAGCCAGGGCTAATGTAAGGTTTTATGGCTGCATTATTGAGCAGTCCTGCCTGCTTTACCCTGACTCTCCCACTTAATCCCTCTGAGGCTAGTGAGTGCTATCCTCCAGTGCTGGTGTACAGGGATGCTGGGGTTGAGTCCTAACAGGGGAAGGTTGCCAGGGACTCATCACTGCCACTCCCTCCTTCTGCATCCTGGCCCTACACGCCAGACATCTTATCAGCAGATGAGGGAAGGTTGAAAGCCAGAGCTGCCTTCAGTTTTGGAAGGTGACAGGGGATGGGGCCACAGGCCTCTCACAGTTTGGAAGGTCTTTGTTTGGGATCAGTCTGCTGGAGCGAGGATGGCAGCAAGTCCTCTTTCTGCTCAGAATCTGGTCCCTGCCTTTTGTTCGCTCCCCTAGCCTGACACTTGTGATAAGATTCCCAAAGGGCCTCCAGAGCCATCTCCTTTCCCTCACCTGCTTTTTATAGTCTTTCTAGAGAGGCCGTACGGCTTAGTGGTTAATGCCAACTGCCTGGATGGGATCCCACCCAGTCTGTGAAACCTAGGCAAGTCACTAACCCACTTTGATTCCTCCTCTATAAAATGGGTTTAATAATGTTACTCACCTCAAAGAGTTGCTGTAAGAATGTGCAAGCTAGAACTGAGAACAGTGCAAGGCTCATTATGCGAGAGTTAGCTCTTGTTATTATTACTGCAATTATAAATGCCCATTCTCCTTCGGTCCTCCTCCTCAGCCCTGTCACTTTCTACACCCCAGAGGGTTCCACGTGACACCTGAGACAAGTGTGTAGGCCAGGGGTGGGCAAACTTTTTGACTCGAGGGCCACAATGGGTTCTTAAACTGGACCGGAGGGCCGGAACAAAAGCATGGATGGAGTGTTTGTGTGAACTAATATAAATTCAAAGTAAACATCATTACATAAAAGGGTACAGACTTTTTTTTTTTAGTTTTATTCATTTCAAACGGGCCGGATCCGGCCCGCGGGCCGTAGTTTGCCCACGGCTGGTGTAGGCACATCTCTTAGAGAGCAGGACAACTTGCTTTGGCACAAGTGGGTACTGAATGAATAAATGAATGAACGAACGAATGAATGAATTGCTCTGTGGAATGCCTAGAGGAGCTAGCAGGAGTGGTTAGTATTTTCCTCAAGGGCCTTTTTGTCTTTTATATTTCTGAGTAAGATTACAAAACTGAAAACTTGCCCTTCAAAGGCTGAGTGCTCTGACAGCTAAGACTTGGGACCCGGAAGCTCTTGCCTCTGCTTCTGGCCAGGTTCCAATTCGCTGCAGCTGCATGACCCGAGGCTGCCGCTGTCGCTGCGAGAGCCTTCATTTTCCTGAAGAGAATAACAATACCTACATCCCAGGGGCGTGATAAAAATTAATGAGACGGCATGTGAAATGCGCCATGAGCTTGGCAAAAGAAAACCTGACATTTCTATCGAGCAAAATTATTAAAACCATACCTAGAAAGCATGGAGTTAACGGGGCTGTTAATTTTCTGAAGACAAAGTATTCCTCTCGCTTAGTTCCCTCCATAGAGACAAGGCCACCGTGGTATCAGTTGGCTCTCTGCAGTGGAAGCAAGTCCACTTTATTCTCTGCAGGTTTCAAATGAAAAGTGAAAATACCTGTCTTCATCTCCTCACCCGCTTAAATAAAACTCCATTTAGGATTCTGAGCATTTGGTTGGTTTCCGATGCTTGCCCTGTTAACCGTTATAGACCTGGCAATACAAGTCTGACCATGAAAGGTTGTCCTCCTCCTAAACAGGCATCCTAAACCCAGAGCAGCTGGCCACCTGCATCCAGGTCCCCGTGGGAGTGCTGCAGGCCTGCGGACATCCTGGGGTTTCCGCCCACAGCCACTGGCGCCCGGCCTTTCTGTGATACCACCGCAAAAAAGGTATTGACTTTCTAAATGACCCTAAAAAACACTCTGGTGTCATGTTTCAGATGACCATTTTAAAGGAAGTATTTCTTTAAAAAAAGGAAAGGAAAAAAAAAGTCCAAATTAAAAAGAAGCATTATTGGGCCCTGGTCAGGTAGCTCAGCTGGTTAGAGCGTCGTCCCCACACACCAAGGTTGCAGGTGCCGTCCCTGACGAGAGCATATGTAAGCACTAAACAATGAGGGCATAAATAAGGGAACTACAAGTCAATATTTCTCCCTCTCCCTCTCTCAAATCAATCAATAAAAAAATTTTTAAGAAGAAATATTGTTTGCATATCTAGCTTATTGCCACCTCTACCTTTCACTCTTCAAATGTCACCAGTTCTCCTGCAGTCAAGCTCAATTCAAGGCCCCTGCATGCAACAGCTTCCCAGCGCTTTCCTAGCTCTCCCATAACTCCAACCCCCTTTCCTATTAGTCCCAATCCTGCTCCGGAATTCCTCTCGGTGCAGCCGCAGGGAGGCCATCGGTCTTGCAGTGTTAGAAATTCTCAAATACACTCCCTGCGGCTGGAGAGCTCTCTACCGGGCCCATCATTTCTAATGACTGCCTGATGGAATCAATACACTGGAAAAACTGCACAGGCACTTGACAAAGCGGTGAGAAGGCGGGTCACTGAAGCCTCCTGACTGTAACCAGGCGTTGAAGGGTCCTTGAAGTTTTGTCCAGATACAGTCACTATCTTGAATGCATTTGATCAAGGTGACTAAGGAGACATGTTCATTCATCCTTGAGAGTTTATTTCCATCTTATCTGTGTGTGTTTTTACAGCAAGACGCAAGCCTCTGTGTCTCCTGCATTGGACACAGGGCGGGCACACAGCAGGCGTTGCGTGTGCATTTGTGCACTGAAGGAACGATTATGATGCAACCCAGAACCCCATCAATACAGACAGCCTTCCAGAGGACATCAGGAGTGGAGCTCTGAAAACTGGGCATCACACTCCCTCCAGGAGGTGCTTCCAGAGTCAGTTATAAACCACGGTAGTGGACAAATGCCCCAGTCCCGCCCCCTCCCCCGCTCCAAAGAAAAGATCAATGTTATTTAAAAAGTGGGGTGGGGGGAGGGGAGTGAGACTCTAGGAGAAAAAAATACATGAGACATACAAAGTGCAATGTGCACATAATCTCTATTCTGATTCCACAAATTAACTATAAAAAAGATACTTTTGAGACAATCAATTTGAATATGAACTGGGTGTTCCTAATATTAAAAAATTATTGTTAATGTTTCTGGGGTTTTTTAAGTCCTTATATGTTAGTTATCCAACTAAAGTATTTAGAGGGAAAGGGTACATCAAATCTAATAGGAAAAAACAAAACATAGCAAAACAGGAAGGAAGGGGAAAGGTTGGCAGAATTGTTAATAACTGATCATACTGGGTGGGCTATGGAGGGCCATTAGAAGCTATTGTTTTCTACTTTTGTGTAACCTTGAAATCTTCCAAAAGAAAAATACTTTTAAAAGTTACTAAAACCACAATCTCCAGCCCCTTAACTAGAATGTACCATCTTTTTCGCATTGTTTAATTCAATGCATATTTATCGAGACTCCACCATGTTAAGGGCATTGTGGCAGGAATGTGAGGGGTCCAGGGCTACATAAGATGTGATCAAATATCAACTATGTCTCACATAAATATCTTCAGTGGTTGTATTTGACTACGTGGGCATGGAAAACTCTGACCCTTCCCAGATACTGAATAGCCTCGGTTCGAAAGCTGGCTACACCCTTTACTAACCAGGCGATTCTGGGGGAGCCAGCTAACGGTAGTCCTCCCTTTGTGAGCTGGTTGTGAGTGTTAAGTAAGATAATAATAGGCCCAGCCTAGTATCTTCCTAGGCTATTGACGAGTCAATGATAATAGCTAACATCATTTTCTGGTTAGGAGCGGCCCAGCAGTCGCCCCTTGTAATATTAGAAAGAGGCAGTCCTTGGGCTGCATGGCTCTGAACAGGGGTGAAGGGCTTGGTGAGCAGAGGGACACTGGTTTCACTCCGGGCTGGGCTCCTTGTGTAGGGCTCAATCTGTACATCACATACAGGGCCTCTGAATGGGTTTTCCAGGCCCACCTTCATCCCCATCAAATGTCCCAAGAGCAATAAAAGCTCCAGAGCTTGCCTACAATTTAGCATGCGGGCGACTGTGCTCATCATTTAAAAAGCAGACGTGTGGTGCTAACTAACTTGTGTTTGGTGATTGTTGTGGCAGGATTGCAGGGTTAACAGAAAAGCAGCTTTGCAGTAAATGTTTTGCAACCAACTCCCCCGTCACTAGCCCCTTCTCGTCCACTCTGCTCCTCCACCAAGTTGGGGTTGAGTTAAACATGCCATTTCTAGTGCTCAAGGAATACATACCAGGCAATCCTACTGATGGATTTTAAAATTGTACACATGCTCCTTGACTTACTTACGTCCTTACAAACCCATCATAATTTGAAACTATAGTAAGTCAAAAATGAATTTCCTACACCTTACCTACCAAACATCCCAGCTTAGCCTAGCCAACCTTCACTGTGCTCAGAATCCAATATCCTAAAACGCTGGAAACACAGTACACGGTAGAGTATCAGCTGTTTACTCTGGTGATTAAGAGGCTGACTGGGTGCTGAGGCTCGCTGCCGCTGTCCAGCATTGTGAGAGAGTACTGTATCACATATCATTAGCTGGGAAAAGGTCAAAATTCAGAGTATGTTTTCTACTGAATGCATATCGCTTGTGTACCATCAGAAAGTCGAAAAATCATTAAGTCAAATCATTGTAAATTGTGGGCTGTCTATATACTCTTGTTTCTCCTAAATGGTGATAATAGGGATGGTGACTAATGTATTAATGTAGATTAATTTGAATGTTTTACTTGAAATGAAAGTTACTTTATCACCAGACTTGATTATACCTTGTCTTGTTTTGCCTCCTCCTCCTCCCACCTCTCCTCCTCCTTCTCCTCCTTCCCTTCTCCTCCCTCTCCTCCTTCTTTGATTAAGAGGCTAGCACTGCTAGCCCCCATCATCAGGCCATTCACTTCAGCATGTATTTTACTATGCAGTGGACTGAAATGTGCCATCCTCATCCCAGCTGCAGGTGCTACTGCTGCTTCCATGAACAGCCAGTCACACAGTGCACATCTATTTCTAGAGGGAGCTGAAGCTTTAGAATCTGCCTGATATATTGGCCCCTGCTGTGTCATAAATCCCAGTCTCTCTGCTCTTCAGTAGTGATTGATTTCTTGAACAGAACAAGTCCCTCCACTACTACACAATTTACATCAAATGAATATCTTTTAAGAAATTTTAAATAAGTGCTAGATTAGAGCTGAAAAACCATTAACCCTTTGAGAATGTATTTTAAAGACTTCTAAACAATGCAATTAAATCAACCACTATTTGTTACTATACTTTCTAATTTAAGAAAGATTTTACTTTTTTAAGCCTATTCAATTGGTTTCATTTGAGAAAATAGAAAGCTAACATTTTGAGGTATTTCAAAGACAGCGTATCTACAGTTTTAATCTCAATCAATCATGTTTATCCAATATGTGTATTATTAAGATAATTTTCTTCTAACTCCATGCTTTCCACTGCCTGCTTTCAGACACATTAGAGCTATATGCATTTTTTTTCTAGTTTCAAAAGCAATGAACACTGTTTATGGAAACTCAATTATCATTTATTACCTACCATGCAAAAATGATTGCTTAACAACTTAGCATTATGCCAGATGGTTTTCTTAACAAACATAATATTAACTGTTTATTAAAACAACATAATGTGTGGTAATTTGTAATTTATTTTACCTTCCTACCAATAACACATCATGGATAACTCTCCTTATGGAAATATTTAGTTCTATAAGCCCATTTTGGGGTCTGTGGTTGCAAAGTATGCTGTTTATGGATGTAGCTTGCTTTATTTAATCAATCCCCTAATGCAGGTAAAGTAATATTATAAACAAATGCAAAAAGAAAAAAAGCCATCCTTGTACATATACCTTTGCCAATGTTTCCTATTTAAAATGTTTTCTTACATATGTGTAGCTGGTTATATTTTCCCCTGTTTTTTTTTTTTTTTTTAAAAATCACGATAGATAAATCAAGAATTTAAGTAAATGAGAAGGAAATTGGCAAATGAGCCTTGGAAAGTATGTTTTTACTGGTATACTCTGTATTATTCAAACATATTTTGTCTTTTTCTCTGCTTCTGAGCTAGAAAATCTGCAGGAGAGAAATTCTGGGTGGAAGGTTTTAGAACCACTTTCTACAGCCCTGGCAAACCTGGGCCCCTTCGGGGACAGAACCTCAGGCCTTCTCCTTTTCCCTAAATTGTGTTGTTTGTGAAGGTTTGACCACAGTGTGTCTGCACCCCTCCTCTCCTGCACTTTTCTCCAGGCAGTTCCTTCTCCTATTCCATTCCCACTGTGAAAGATGATGGGTTCTCTGCACCCCACAATCTTTTACTTATCCCAGAGGCAAAGGGAATTCAAGAGCTGAGAAATATCCATGCTAATTCTAAGCATGGCAGTGAACTGAAAACAAATAAAGACTTCAAGGATAAAGTCAAATATAAAAACTGAATAGCACTTCTACACAAACATTGTTCTTTCTCGTTTTTTTGCATAGCTTTGATCCTTTTGTAACAAAATTTTCATTCAGGACTTCTTTCCACATTGCGATGTGCCATTGCATCATCCTTAGGTCATGGTACATATTTTCAATGGCCTATTTGTTTAGCGATTTCTCCCCCTTCTTCTTATTGTCAAAATCTGAGAACAATGGATTACTTCAATGGGAAACACCATACCATCTTTGGAGAAAGATCATGCGTGAAGTTGTATTCTTTTGTGCTTTCATAGTTTTGGTTGTGTGTTATAAAAGAAAGCACTTTAAAAATACAAAATAGCCCAGGTTAAACAGAAATAAAAAGCCAAATGTTCTCTTTTCCTCACTGGGCATTTACTGTTCACCTTAGCATGGAGTCACCAACTGCAGGGCTTAGGGAACTTGACTGAGGTCAGATAACTCAGTACCTAGTGGAGCCAAGATTTGAACCCTTGCCCGGTTGGTGTGGCTCAGTGGTTGAGAGTTGACCTATGAACTAGGAGGTCACGATTTCATTCCTGGTCAGGGCGCATGCCAGGTTTTGGACTTGATCCCCAATAGGGAGCATGCAGGAGGCAGCCAATCAATGATTCTCTCTCTTCATTGATGTTTCTATCTCTTTCTCCTCTCCCATCTTCTCTGAAATCAATAAAAATATATTTTTTGAAAAAAGATTTGAACCCAAACAGTCTGGCTGCAGAGTCCAAATTCTTGCTATTACCATGTAGCTGATTCTACCACACACACCCAGCTCTGTGACTAGATAAAAAGTTAAAAATACTAGTAGCCTCTACTGAAGAGGAGACATTCAATCTGAGGTCACCAGACAGACTCCTGCGGGGCAGAAGCACACCAGACTGAAAGCTGGAGGCTAAGGTGAAGTCTGCATACATTATCCTGTACATTGAATGTAGGCAATCTAGATCCTGTTTCCCTTCATGCTCCTGGAATGGTAGAAACCAATTTTATCACCCAAAGCAGAAGTATTCTTAGGAGACTTCTTAGTTTTAGAAGAAACTAAATGTTCCCACTAAAGAAAAATCTTCTCAACACTGATTTCTGAGGTCTCCCCGAGAAACACCAGGCTCACTGCCAGCTCATTCTTCAAGGACATCCACCAACTGCCAAACCCCACTAATCACATAAAAACTGCAATCAAGGCTTAGAGCTCACTCTTAAGTATGTGTGGACTGTCAAGGTCACCAAACATTTGAAAAAGAGAAAGTCTGAAACAAACCAACAAGAAACTAAGAGGCCATAGGAACAATACAGGGAACAGAAGAAAGGTTTTTAAAAATCCACTATCTTCAGAGGAAAAAAAAAGATTTTGAATCCATGAAATGACAGGATATTAAAAAAAAATAAAAGAATGGGGATGACACCTTAGAAATTAAAAATTTTAGAACAAAAGATCTCAATAGCAGAAAAGATAATAACATTAGAAAATCAATTGAAGTGGTGTAACATTTAACTAACTGGAGTTCCAGAAGAAAAAGACAGAGGAAAATAAAAGGGGAGAAATTAACAAAATGAAAATAGAGGCATCTTCTCAGAAACCAAAGGCATGAATTTCCATGTTAAAAAGGCCAAATGATCAAAATTGTTCATGAAAACAACAATAATCAACTCATAGCAAATCAGGATACATAGGAAGACAAAAACAGTTGACATGGAAGGAAATGGACAGAGGGGATGACGAAGTAGAGACTGGCAATAGTAGAGACTAGAGGGCAGTGCAGCAGACTTCAAAATTCTGAGAAAAATTGATTTTCACCTGGGGCTTCTATACTCAGCCAAACTATGATGTAGGCAGAATAAAGACATTGCATATATCCAAAGACTCAAAAATTACCTTGTATGTACTCTTTCTTAAGAAACCAGTGGAGATATATTTCAGAAAAACAGAATCAAGTCAAGAAAGGAAAAAATAAAAGACTTTGAGGTCCAAGAAAAGAGAATATAAACCTAAAACAGGAGAGTGGGAATGACAGAAACAAGTCTCAAAACAAAAGCACAGTAAAGGTGAGGAAAACAGTCCAAATTGGAGTGGTACCAAGGCCATGAAAAAAAAAAATCAATTATCATGGGACATATCTGCTGCAGCATTTGAAAAACAAAACAATAGTCCTCTAGAAAACGTAATGCAAAAAATGAACTTATTGTTCTCTAGGTAAAGCACAATGTAGTCTATAAAAGGAACCATAATTGTAATAAACTATTTGGCTCAGCATTGATAATATTTATGTGGTTTTAATAACTTATATAGTGATTTAGCCAAGACTTGTGATATAAGTTGCAGGGAAGGAAAGAGAGAAAATTGAGTGTAGATGAGGAAGCTAAAATCTCATCTACTGTGACTGAGAGTCAATAGATAATACCTAAATTGATTAATAAGTAGTAGTATAGATATATCAAGGAAATCTCAGGAAGGATATATGAGAGGCTGGTGAGATTGTTGCCAACCTCCATAATCGTGTGAGCCAATTCTTTACAATAAACAAACAAACAAATATCTCATTGATCCTGTTTCTCTGGAGAACATTGACTAATACATTTATTCACACTAATATTTTTTAATGCAGGCTATATGCCAAGCAATAAACTAAGTGCCAGGATAAAGAGTTAAAACTACAGTCCATACCCTGAAGGATTTAGGGATTTGGCAATTATGCAAACAACAAATAGTTTCTCCTGAGAGTAGGTTTTCCCCACAGAGAGAGAATGTGCATATGCATTTCATTAGGGAGTTTGAGGCTTCATTGGGCTTATTCATGGTCAAAGCCTGACCAAGTTTACTTAAGCACATGGTTTTTCCAGTCTTGCTTTATCTGTTGTTGTTTTTTTCCCCAGTGGGTGGAAGGTTCCAGGGAAATACTACAAATTTCCACTCCCTAATAATGTCATCTGTAGAGGACACAGTGCCTTTATTGGCTTGTGGTCCCTGGAGCAACCCTATTTACCTACCCTTTTGTGTGGGTCTTTACCACCTTGGAATACCATCCACTATTCAGTCATCTAGGAAATTTGTTTGACCTGCCTTCTAGTGGTTGGCTTGTGAGAACTACCTGTAGATGATACAAAGAAAACTTACAAGCATACGGCCTTGTCTGTGAGGCTTCTTTGAGCATAAACCACTCACTAATGAGGGAACTCCAATGAAATCCAAACTGGGGACAGAATATTCCAAGGGATCCTGCTGTGCACAATGTAATGTGGAGAATATCCTGGAAAGAGCAATGGCTTTGAAGTCAGGCAGGTCGGAGTCAACTCCTGTGCCATCTTCTTAGTCGAGGGTGACCTTGGGAGATTTAGTCAACCTCTCTGAGCTCTGGTTTTCATACCTCTAAAAGGGGGTCAGCTCTGGTTTTCATACCTCTAAAAGGGGGTCAACAATACCTTGTCACAGGCTCCCTGTTAGGGCTGAATGGGATCATGCCGGCACAGTGCCGAGGACAGTGCCTGCCACATGGGACCCGTGGGCAATCGTCGGAGGCGGCTTTTTAACATGGAGTGCTGGTGGATCTCTGATCCATCTCTGCGCTAGTAAAAGCAGTAGGGGTTGGTTATAAACATGTGCCTGCAAAGTCTTTCTGTATAAAGGAAAGAGTACAGTCATCATTTCAAAATTCCGGATTGAGCTTTTAGAACAAAGGACCTAGTTTAGTTCCAAGTACAACAAAATCTTTGTTACTCAGAATACTAGAGAATGGGCCATAAATAGATGGCTCAAGCATCTGGCCAGTAACGAGTTAATTCACATTGGCAAGAGGATCGTGCCTGGTCCCCCTCTCCTTCCTTCCAAACATAAATGTGAATGAAAGAACAGAAGATGGAAGGTCTTATTGTTTGTGAGGCAGAGAGCTAGCCTCCAAGTCTCCCTATACCCTTAAAAAATAAAGCCTGGAAAATAACCATCCTCTAAAAATCCAAATATAAAACTGCTTTGTTTACCTTTGGAGAAGCTAATGAGCTCAGTGAGTTTTGCTGGCTTATCTCAGAAATGCTTATTCCTGGAACCTTGGCAAGCGGGGAGTGTCAGATAACACAGCTTACTCAGCTCAGTGATTACGTTCAACAAAGAAATTAGGAGAGGAGGGAAGAGGAGAGAGGGGAGAAAATGTTCACGCAAAAGGGTCATAAAAAAGATGTGTCAAAACCACAGCGTGAAGATCGCAACTGACTCATATTCTAAAAATTGCACTAAACAGTTCTAGAAAGTTTTAACATCGAAATATAACAATGGAAACATAGTACTCATTGCCAAACCAAAGCATAATAAAGTTGTAGTTTTCACTTAAAATAGCAAAAAATAAAGGGTTGTTGGAACATGTCCAAGAGAGGAATATACTAGTGGAAATTAGGTGATCGCATACTAACATTAATAAAAATTTTTGAGTTCTGAATTTTCACAAAGTTCATCTGTCACAGAAGTAACGGGCTGTCACAGCTTATTACATCACTAGACTCACAGCTACTATCAGTTGTCCGGAAAGGCTAGAGGCAGTGTGGTGCTGACCATGGACCACACAGTTTACGGACAAACCATCTTGGGGAGCCAGTCGTCTAATAGAATTTGAGGAGTGGATTTAAATTCTGATTAACTTGTTCAAGTGTTAAAGTTTGAATTACATTGCAACACTCCGAGCTCCCCTTCTTCCCCCCGCCCCCCAAAAAAAAGAAGAAAAAAAATCCAAGCAGAGGTTCAAATGGTCACACAGGAATGTGTAAAAATTCAGTGCGCTTTTTGTACAAGTGGTACAAGAAAGCCTTCATTTCCTAAAGATTCCATATTGTCTTGGGAGCAAGTTCTACATCCTCATTCTGATCTTGAAGTTGGGTAGAGTCTCATCTTAGGTCTTTGTCTGGCTAACAATGTTCATCCCAGGTCAATCACCTGTGTGCCATGAACCATGCTGGGCCCTCTGCATCCATTCTCTATATTCCTTAAAATAATGCAATGGTTACCCCCACTGACAGATGAGGTAACAGAGACTCTGCGTGTTAAGCATTTGCTCACACCCCTTTAGGATGCAAATCCCAGTCTGCTGACTCCAGGAAGAAGGCCTGTCTTCTTTCTCCCCATTAACCACCAAAGTGAATTGCCAAATCCATGCTCTTTGAGCCACTGCTTAAGCTGTTTGCCTTTAGTTGAAAAATGCCTCCACCTTCTCTGCTTACCTTTCCAGTTCTAGACCATTCCTCCAAGCCTGGAGCCGCCATAGGGGGCCCTGATTATGCTGAAAACACCAGTGTCCCCCTCCCAGCCTGGACATAGAACAGACCACATGCCACTTGTTTCAGCTTTGGATCAGTCAGTCCAGCCCTCCATCTAACACTTCCTTTGTTATAATCTTAGTTTCTCTCTGTGTGTAAAGCTTTCTTCTAACCACGATGGCAAGAGCTGGTCTTATTTTACTTTATTTGTCTTAAATATATTTTTTATTGATTTCAGAGAGGAAGGGAGAGCGAGAGAGAGAGAGAGAGAGAGAGAGAGAGAGAGAGAGAGAAACATCAATGATGAGAGAGAACCAAACTGTGATCTCCTACTTCATAGGTCAACGCTCAACCACTGAGCCACACCAGTAGGGCATGAACTGGTCTTTTTAAATGATCATATGCTTTCTTCTTTATGCTCAGTGGGAGAAACAGTAATTATTTAATAGATTTAATTTAAAATGTCCTGCATTTTTGTTGCCTACTGTATCTAACTATACATTAGAAGGATAATTTCTGTTTGGTTTGATGATGAGAACAATCTACTTTAAAATAAAAGAAAATTTCCAATGGAATTGCTGTGTTCGCGCTTTACTAATATTCTTATTAATCTCATATAACAAGAATCTTTGATTATGCAGGACAGAGATGGATTGAATAGTCATGAGTATACAGCTTCATTTTAGACAACAGTATCAGATTTCCTCTTACTTTTGCTTCCACCACCATGAAGAAGTTCAAAAGAATGGATTGAAGTTTTGCCTTCTCTCTCTGTCCCTGGATACACTTAACTAGAGTTCTCTTAAGAGTAAATTTGCCAGAAAGAGCCAACAGGAAGATTCTAGAATGGTGAGGCAACTGGGCATAATACCTTCAGGAAAAACACAAGTTGTTTGTGTAAACCCTGGTAGACAGCCCATTAACCAGGACTCTCCACAGGCAACCTGTCATTATGAAGCCAGAAATGGGGAGAACTTGATGTTCCAGGCACTGGGGCAAGGAACTTGACATACTTAACAACCAGCCTGGACTATGGCAGGAAGAAAGACAAACATCAGGTAAGGCTGATTCCAAAGGACACTCTGTATGTATGTTGGTCCCATCACTGCCTGGAGGATGGAGTAGGAGGAGTCATGCATAAAGCCATTCCAGGGCCACAGCCTGTAGAGTTGTCTGAAGTGAGTCAGACCCTCAGGCCTTGAAGCACCCACCTTCCATCCTGGTCCTCCAAAGCCGGCCCCCAGCTGGTGGCACAGTCTGATGAGATAGAGTGTATTCATCTAGGGTTTCAGTAAAATATTCTACCACTGTTTCCATGCAGTCATTAGGAGAGAAAAGATTATGCCAGGGTGGCCCTGGCTGGTTTGACTCAATAGTTAGAGTGTCAGCCCATGGGTTGGAGGGTCTCGGGTTCAATTCCCCATTAAGGGCATGTACCTCAGTTGCACGTTTGATCCCCTGCCCTGGTAGGGGAGCATGCGGGAGGTAACCAATCGATGTGTCTCTCTCGTGTTGATGTTTCTCTCTCTCCCCTGCCCCACCCTCCCTTCCACTCTGTCTGAAAATCAATGGAAAAAATATCCTCAGGTGAGGATTCAAAAAGGAGAAGATTATGCCAGGGTGGAGGGTCTTTGCTGCAGCCTAAGGCCTTGGCAGCTTCATATTCAGGCTGGGGTGATGTTTACCTCTCCAAGAAAAACATTTCCAGCCAAATACCTGAATCTCTATTTCCTAACCCCTGGACTGTTTCTACATTCTAACTTCAAACTCTCCTTCCTGTCTCATCGATAGTAACATGTTAGGATCACAGATGCTGCTTTTTCAACTTGGAGAACTGAGGGGCTGGCAAAAGGATAGAAGGCACATAGCCATGGTGCTGGGAGCGTTTCCATCACAGTAGAGGGGAGCCTGGCATCTGTTTAGTCACTGGCTCTGATTGCTTCCCCCGAGCCCATGGGAAGTGAAAGCAGGCAGTGCTGTGGGATGCTGATTGCAGCGATGCAGTGCCACCCTGCTTAACAGAGCTGCTTTGGACAAAGCTGACCTCTGGTCAGCGCCCTGGGGTAAGTGCTCATCTCTGAGTGAGTCCTGCCACCGGGCCTGCCCGGGTCTCCGGGGCAGCCTGCAAGGCTCTCCATGCCTCATCACCAGGAAGGAGGGAGGTGCCACCCTGGTCTTAGCTCTACAGTGGGATTAGCAGCCAGAGAGAAGCAGGTGCTTTGTCTTCCTGTTACTGGGCCTGTCTCCAACATCCAAACAAAACAACAGCAGCCCTAACCCAGAGGAGAGTCAGGGAGGACCCAGCCGTCAGTTTTAGGTCTCCTGAATTTTTCTACATCTAGCAAACAAGTTCTTAACTGTGGAAAGTGGTGTTGAATGCCTCCTCTTTGCTCATGGAGCTTAGGGAAGACTAGAGGAAGATTAAAGGATATGGGAACTGGGAACTTTTGAAATCATGCTTCAGCATTGGTGCTGCTTGCCTGCATGGACAATCCGTGGTCCCCTCTTCCCCAACTCACGAGGCACCAGAAGGGAGCTCCAGGGCAGTTCCCAGGTGTTCCATCGTTCCATCCTTCCATCGAAGGATCAAGCCTCGCAGGCCCATTCACCCTTCTCTAGCACACCAGCAGAGAGAGCGCTGAGTGCTCCCTATGGGGGAGAGGGCAGGCGTGGTCACCGCCTACCTCGGGGGTCCATGGTTACTATCCCAATCTCTAGTGGTCACCCTCCTTAACTTGCAGGGGAAGGTTAGGGAACTAGAGAATTTTTCTCATTCAAATAATCCAGAGAGAGCTATCAAAGGGTACACACTCAGCCAGAAAGACATGAGCCTTCAGAAAGAAGGAGGTGAAGGAATATTTAAGTTAAACAGAAAGCATTAAACAACAACAAACACAGAACTCAATGGCCCAGGAAGAAGCGGTCGCTCAGCCCTGCTCCTCCCCCAGAGAAGGAAAAGTCCAGTCCTGTGGGCCACCTTCCACAGGTGTGTTTTGTTTGGCAAGCACTATATATACAGAGTATCTATATCTATTTCTATATCTATATCTATATCTATATCTATATCTATATCTATATCTATATCTATCTATCTATCTATTCCATTGATTTTTAGAGAGAGGAAGGGGAGAGGCAGAGAGAGAAACATTGATCAGTTGAGGATGGAACCCACAACCTGGGTATGTGCCCTGACTGGGAATCAATCTGGTGACCTTTCAGTATATGGGATATGGGATGATGCTTCAACTAACTGAGCCACCCAGATTAGGATTACACAATCCTATATAATAAAGAGGTAATATGTGAATTGACCATCACTCCAACACACAAGATGGCCGCCCCCATGTGGACACAAGATGGCTGGCAGTGGAGGGCAGTTGTGGGTGACCAGGCCTGCAGGGGAGAGCAGTTGTGGGTGACCAGGTCAGCAGGGGAGGGTAGTTAGGGGTGACTGGGCTGGCAGGGGAGGGCAGTTGTGGATGACCAGGCCTGCAGGGGAGGGCAGTTGTGGGTGACCAGGCCAGCAGGGGAGGGCAGTTGGGGATGACCAGGCTGGCAGGGGAGTGGTTAGGGGCAATCAGGAAGGCAGGCAGGCAGGCAGGCAGGCAGGAGAGCGGTTGGGAGTCAGCAGTCCTGGATTGTGAAAGGGATGTCCAACTGCCCATTTAGGCCCGATCCTGGTGGATCATTCCTCAAGGGTTCCCAGATTGGAGAGGGTGCAGGCTGGGCTGAGGGACACCCTCCCCCATGCACAAATTTTGTGCACCAGGCCTCTAGTATACTTTTAAATGTTTTACTCCTAATTAATTGCTAACCTTGATAAAGCAGATCTGGTAAAGTTGGCTGACATCCAGGTGTGGATCACAGCTGCCCTCTGCAGGTAACTCCCCATCAGCCCTGGGCCCTCTTTGTTGCCTGCTCCCTGCTGACCTCTGCAGCCTCAGACTTTGCCTCTCAGGTGAGACCAGTGTTTCTCTACCTAGTGTTTCACCTAGGGAGCTCCGACAAAATATCCACACCTGTGCTCAGACCAGGTGAGTCAGAATCTGGGCCTGGGGGGAGCCCCAGGACTCAGAAGGGTTTTATAGTTCTCAGGTGACTCTAATGTTAGGTTTAGGAATGGCTAAGGCTAGAGCCAAGCTTTTTTCACAAATACATACACCATGGTCTAGCCGGGGGGGGGGGGGGGGGGGGGGGGGGGGGGGGGGGCAAACTTTTTGACTCGAGGGCCACAATGGGTTCTTAAACTGGACCGGAGGGCCGGAACAAAAGCATGGATGGAGTGTTTGTGTGAACTAATATAAATTCAAAGTAAACATCATTACATAAAAGGGTACGGTCTTTTTTTTTTTTAGTTTTATTCATTTCAAAAAGTTTGCCCACCCCTGCTCTAGCCGCTAGACCATGAAGGACAGACGATAAATTATTCTCTTCACAAAGCTCCTCAGTGGCTCATGTCACTCTTTTACCATCTTTGAAATTTTTTATTATATCCTATCAAAATTCTGGTTTTCTCCTATTCCATTCTTCTCAGCACATCACACAGTCTCAGGGTGTCTTTTTTTTTTTTTTTTTTTTTTTTAGCTTCTCTTCTTTCTGTTTCATTAAGTTATTTTGGGCCCTCCATTCTGATCCCCTCCTTCAGTTTCTCCACTTTCTTTTTAAAGTACAATGGACAAAATTAGAAACAATACTCCACCCATTAGTTTATTAGAGTAGAATCCAGTAGAGGTATTTATTTCTGGTTCTATCATGTTATACTTTAATATCTCAGAATCACATTAATTTTTTTCACAATGCTTTCTTTTTCTTTCTTTCTTTCTTTCTTTTTTTTTTTTTTTTTTTTTAGCTTTATCATTATCTAGTTTTAGTTAACAAGGAACTAATTTGCAAAAACCCCAAAAACCACACTCCAGGATGGAAAACCAAGATTTGGGGCAAAATTAAAGCACAAATATCAAGCCTAATTTTTCTAGTTAGAGGGACATCAACCTTTCCCCAGGGCCATAACTGATATGTAAAATCAATAGGGTTATATGCATAGTCATAACAGTTTTAGTTCTTTTTAAAATATTTTTTTTATTGATTTCAGAGAGGAAGGGAGCGTGAGAAAAAGAATCATTGATGAGAAACATCAATGATGAGAAAGAATCATTGCTCTGCTGTCCCCTGCATGTCCCCCCACTGGGGATCGAGCCCACAACCCTGGCATGTGCCCTGATCGGGAATCGAACTATCACCTTCTGGTTCATAGGTCAATGCTCAACCACTGAGCCACGCCAACTGGGCAAGTTCTTTAACTTATGAATCAATTTGCAACCAATAGGTTAGCCAGTTTGGGGGCAATTTCTAAGCTTATTTGATAATTTTTTCTGGGGGTTGTTATTTAAGGTTTTCCCATTTTGCATTTTTTTCTCTTTCCTACTTGGCACTCATCAAGCCAATTCTCAACTGTCAGGTTATAACAGAAAAGCTGTTTAGTGGAAGTTGGAATTGGAAGACTAGCACAAATCTTAGCCCATCTCTATAAGAGATCGCTTTGCTATACCCACTTTACAGATTACAAAACGGAGGCCTGTAAAGCTTAAACAGCTGACCCACAATTGATGGCCCACAAGCCCAATTTCACCCGAGTCCCGGCTCTGGCCGCCTCTCAGTGAAGGTGAGCCTCAGAGAAGGCAGGAGTCAGGCTTTAGATCTGGCAGGAGCACAGACTGTCTCCATATCACACACTCGGGCCGCACCAGATGGACATGGAAATGCACACCAAACACTGCACAAGACATTCTGGAGCCAACCGTCGCTGTTAAAGGCTCCTTGGAACCCCTAGGGAAAAGCCAAGCTTTTTTCACAAATACATAAACCCTGGAGAGACCCTTACATGATGCGAGCTCTGAAAAACTGAAAATCTAGTCCAGAAATAAAATATAAAAACAACATTAAACTTCAAGATCCCCTGTAGCAATCCGGAGGGAAAAACCACACCCTCATGCTTTGGGTAGAAAGGAGAGCATTGAGGTCCTTTCTATGTCGGGTCTCCATAAAAATGTCTGCCCCGTTAGAACACAATATGTGAGGAGGGGAAAGGAAGGCGTGAGCTCCAGACTCTAAATCCCAACGGCTCTGAGATCCCAAAGGAGCCGGAGGCGAGGCGCGTGGCGCTCCCGCAGCCACGCCCAGGTCCCTGCAGGACTGGCCGCTGCGCACAAAGGTCCCCCTGGGCGGGCGGGAAAACAAGGCCTAACCTCATTGTTTCAACCCAGCCATAAAATGCAGCTTCTCCCCTTTCTCAAAAAGGACCCGAGGGGCTGGGGCCGGGCAGAGCCACACGGGCCGCCTAGGCCCAAGATTCTTTGTGCATCCGTCCCTGAAGCACGGGACGCGAGCCCCAGCCATGCGCTAGAGACGGGCGCTCAAATCCCGTCCTGCGGAGTTGTCCCCTCCAGGTCGCGCCAGCGGGTGCCACCTCTAGACTCGGCGACGCGCGTGGCAAGGTCACCCGCTGCCAGATGCCCACCCCCGCGCCCCGGCCTCTCCTCGCGCCGCCTTTGCATCCCCGCCACCCGGCTGGCCCGACGCCCCAGGAGCCCAGCCGCCGGCCGGCAGCGCGGAGCCGCGGCTACTCACGTTTCCAATTGTGTCCTGGAGGTGCGCGCGCTCCCGCGCCAGGTGAGTAGCAAGAGAGAGCTGTGAGCCGGGCGGGGAGCAGCAGGCCGTGAGCGCACGCCTCTCCTGCAAGCTCACCCAAAACGCTCCCCGGGCGCCCGCGCAGCTGCCAGGTTTGATAACTGTGTCAGACAGACAGCCCCTCCTCCCCATAAAGAGACACAAAGATGACACAATCGGGGGGCGAAGGTCCCCACCCACGTTCAACCGCAGGCACCCTACCTCGGCCCCAGCGCTGCCGCCGCTGCAGTGACTGTGCCGGGACCGACCAGGCACGGTTCAAATGCCAGCCTTGACCTAGGAATTCTCCAGGAACCCCAGATGCTTCCTGTCCGCGAGGAGCGCCACCTGATCCTCTTCCCAGCGGTATTTACGAGACCAGAGGCGAGTGCGCTTCCCGTTAACCTCCCGAACCTGCGTCTCAACTGTAAAGGGGATTTGCTGGCCTTAAAGGAGCGCCGCGGACCTTAGTCCTGCCTCTGCTGGACTGCGGGCAGGGGCGATGCCCGGGCACTATGCAGAGCGCGGAAGCTCAGGGAACTGCTCCCCTCGCCCACCAACGCCCCCGCCTCTCCGGACTCCGGCCAACAGAACCTTACTGTCTGGGGGGCTCGTTGGCAGATCTTCCGCGACCTGGACCATCTCCAAAGTGCGCACAGCTCCTAGAGAGCGGCTGGATGTTATCAAGCCGGAAGGAATTAGTGGTCTGTTTTGCAAGTGAAAGTGCTTTCTAACATACAGTGCGTGCCGGGGATGCGGAGCGCACAGCAGCCGGCCGGCCACGCCCGCGGCCTCTGGGGCCCGGCCTGCCGCAGGGCTAGTCCCCGCGCCGCGGAGCCCGCGCACCTGCCTCCGCTGGGAGTGGTTTCCGTGGAAACTCCGGAGAGCCGGTTCTCCCTTTCCCAACGCTGTTACCCTGACAACTGCGGCCTAGCATTCCCGGTCCAGGGGAGGATGTCAGCGGAAGCCTGTTTTAAATCACAGACTCAAAGAGATTCTCGAGGGTGGTAGCACAGGAATAGGAGGGAGGAGATATCTGGGAATGGAGGCAGAGCCCCGTCTAGTCTGTCCGTGGTTGAGGATAAGTGCACTACACAGATCCCGGGGTAGCTCGTCGCTCCCCCCAAGAGAATTCATACATGATTTTAGAATGAATTTCATCATTCCTTTCAGCATATCCACCTTTCTCTATTCTGCTTAGGATACTATTTAAAAGTTATTTTGCACAGACTGAGCACTAACTAGCTCCCGGGTAGGAGTGAGGAGAGGCCTCTGAAGATGCGTGGAGCAGAGGGGAGACCCCAGGAAGAATATTTGTGCAGGGTCTTCTTCCTGCACAGAAACCCCAGAACTGTCTGGAATGCAACCTTGCACCATCAGACTAGGATGCACACAAGGTTACGAAAATTAAACTCATTATTTCAGGTGAAGGGTTGGGTGGGGAACAAAAAAGGGTAGATGAGACTATCCATATATTAGTATGTTAAAAATTTAAATATCCATATGCCATCTTCTTATTTTTGGGTGTGGACATTTTATATTCATCAAGCCATGAATAGGAACCAAAGACTGAAGTGAAACAAGTTAATGAGCTTTGTGCAAGGCATAACAGGACGGTACACACACATGTCCCATATTGGTTTCTTCTTATTATAAACTAGAGGCCCAGTGCACGACATTCATGCACTGGTGCGCTGGGGGGGGGGGGGTGTCCCTCAGCCCAGCCTGCCCCTCTCGCAGTCCAGGAGCCCTCAGGGGATGTCCGACTGACAGCCGTGAGTCTGACTTCCTTAGCACTGCCATGGAGGCAGGAGAGGCTCCCACCACCACCGCTGCGCTTGCCAGCCAGGGCTTTGGGCCAAGGGGCGCTCCCCCTGTGGGAGCCCACTGATCACCAGGGGGCAGCTCCTGAGTTGAGCGTCTGCCCCCTGGTGGTCAGTGTGCATCATAGGCACTGGTCATTCCACTGTTCTGTCAATTTGCATATTACCCTTTTATTATATAGGGTTGTACATTTCATATCTGAGTTATTAAAAGTTAAAAATCAGTGGCATATTTGAATTAAGATTTTACTGTGTGCATTATAGTATGATGATAACTAATCTCTGGGTGAGACTTTCCTTGCTGATTGTCAGCTGGGGGCATCTCTCAGCTCCTTAAGGTGACCCACAGTCCTCCTTGGGGCCCTCCATCTTCAAGCAGAAAGGAAGGACCCATTGAATCCTCCTGTGCTTCCATCTCCCTGACTTCCTTTTGTACTACTGCCTTTTAAAGGGCTCATATGACTAGATGAGGCCCTATCCGATAATCTCCCTTTTCACTAAGGTAACAATCCTGGGAGTGATATCTCACCCTTCAGTCAAAAGGGAGGGGATTGTACAAGGCTGAGAGTTGTTGGCGTCATTCTTAGAATTCTGCTCACCATATGACCCAGCCGTTCCATTCCCAAGAGAAATGAAAAGATATGTCTATGTAAAGACTTATAGGTGAATATATACTTTACATGTATATACTTTATTCATAATAGCAAAAACCCAGGCAAATGTCCATCAACTGCTGAATTAATAAAACAACTTGGGTATGTATATCCATTCAGTGGAATAGCACTTGTCAATAAAAAGGAACAGGTTTCTGACATGCTCACAAACATGGAGAAATCTAAGCGTGGCGCTAAGTGAAAGAATTCAAACACTGTGGTTTGAAACCCCGACAGCACTCCAGGACCCCGTTGGAGGTGGGCAAGGAGAGAGGCAGACCACTCCAGATTGATAGGTGGCAGGTTTACCAGCAGGAGAACTTACTTAGGAGACTTGTCTTGGGTGGCCACAGGATAAAAATCTGTGCACCTGTCCACCAGAATCTTAAAAGTTCATGGATAGCCCTAGCTGGTTTGGCTCAGTGGATAGAGTGTCGGCCTGTGGACTGAAAGGTTCTGGGTTCAATTCCATTCAAGGGCACCTGTTTTGGGCTTGATCCCCAGTGAGGGGCGTGCAGAAGGCAGCTGATCAATGATTCTCTCATCATTGATGTTTCTATCCCTCTCTTCTCCTCTCCTCTCCTCTCCTCTCCTCTCCTCTCCTTTCCTCTCCTCTCCTCTCCTCTCTGAAATCAATAAAAAATATATTTTTTAAAAAGTTTATGTACAGGCCTTAACTGGGCTCAGTCGTGTAGACCATCCAGATGGTCTCAAGGCCGCCTCCCTGGGGCAGCTTCTAGCTGGAGGCAAGCAGGCTCACGTTCCAAGGACAGAGGCGAGGGTGAGGAGCCCCATATTGCCTGGGTCCAGCTCCCGGGTCCACCAGTGGTCACGTCCTCTCGATGACCTCCTTCAACAAACACAAAGGACTACATACTGTGTGATTTAATGTATAGGAAATTCTAGAAAATGCAAAACTATCCTCACAGGAAGTAGATCAGTGGTCCCGGGGTGGGGATGGGGATGGGGGAAGGGACTGACTGTAAAGGCACACAGGTGACTTTGTGAGGTGACATGTGCTGTATCGTGATTGCGGTGATGGTGACATGACGCTAGACACCTGCCAGCATTCACTGACTGTACAATTAAAGATCCGTGAGTTCCACTACATGTAAGTCGTTCCTTAACAAAACTGACAAAATGATTATGATCTTTATATTTTGTCCAGCATTTTAAGGTACTCTATATTGCAAGTTTCTCTACACATTTAATTTACAAAAGTCTACCCAAGACTTTCTTGACAGTGTCTAAATGTGCCTGTGGTTTTAATTCATAGCCTTACCCTAAGTGGAATGCACAGTCATCTGTCTATTGTCTGTCTTCTCGGTGCTCGACGCCAAGCTCCATGTGGACAGGGTGGCGTCTGTGCTCACCATTCAACCCTGGCACCTGCCCCACGTGGGCCTTTAGGAAACACGCTGAGTCAATGAGCCAGCCCCTCCCTCAGAGCCACTGGAACGCCGGAAAATCTGAGTGCACGTTTCCCCCTGGCTGATCTCTGATTGCCGTCGATTCCATTACTAAATCCTTCTCTAGACTATAATTGAAAGTTGGAGTCAGAAACCTTCCATTTAGCCTCATTACGCTACAGCAACTGCTTCTCCTGACTGCCGTTATCTGGGCTGGGAGCCCAGGGTGCACGCAGAGTGTCACCGTAGGGCAACAAGGGGAGAAAGAGCGTGGAGGGCAGAGTCTTTGGGTTGCTCTGCCTGACCGCTCGGTTTCCCACCATTTCGTTTTCTGTTGTCACTGCAGATGAAGTACCTTATTTCACTTCAAGGCTTAAATTCAAGGGTTCCCTTTTAAGGCACACCTGGCTCATCTAAACATTAAACACACACACACACACACACACACACACATACTTTTGTGTGTTTGTATTAATCAGAGGGAAATGTCATGTGGGATCAGTAAGACATTAACAGAAGGCAAAGGTTGCAGAGCCCTTGGGCTGGAGCGATAGCACCCTCAGAAGGGACCTGGCCGGGAAGGCACCAGACATTTCTCTGTTTAGGGAACTAATTAAGCCCTCCATTCCTTTGAGCTTGGCTTTCAGTTACTGTGCCTGTCACACCAACCTCCCCACCCTTTCAGGTCAGAAGTAAGGTGCAAAACTGCCAAATTCTAAAATCCTTCCTGATGATTGTGATTATCAACAGGCAAAACCATGTGACAAATACGAATTTCTCTTGCCTTTGTTCCCAGTATTCAAATCTGTAAGCATAAATTGTAATTGTAAATTCAAATCTGCAAGCAGGAATTGGGTGGTCCCTCTTAAAAAGCTAATATAGTGCATGTTGGTTATTTGCTACCCAGCATCTACTCCTCCTCCTGGCAACAGGGCCTCAGATTTCCTAAAGAAATTTGGCTTGAATGGGATTGAATTCACCCCAAGGTGCAAGAGTGGGCTCTGGTAGGCTTACACCAACTGGCACAGCTACCTATGTCCCTGTCACCTGGCTTGGCTTGGAGATTGGCACTAACCCAATCAGAGCCAACAGCCTAGAGAGGCTATTTGGTGAAGCTTTTTTGGGGGAAATGAGCCTTCTTTCTCTTCTGGTATTTTTGGGAGAAGAGACCATTGCTTTTACTCTGGATGGTGTGAGATGAGGATGTGAATTTTCGAGACCAGTTTTCCATTAAGGGGGATCCCAGACCTGCCTCTGGGGCCACCTTGCGGAACCTGAGGATCAAGTCAACACCATATAAGGCGATATGGGGTGGAGAGAAGCCTGGCCCTGGGTGGCATCTTTTGAGCTGCTGGATCAAACCTCACCTGACATCAGTGCCTCTCTAGATTTTCAGTTACTACTGAACCAATAAACTCCCTTTATCTTATAAGAAAGCTTGGTTTCAGCTTTCTGTCATTTGCAAATATATATTGCACTTGCATATATATATACATATATATGGCATTCAATTTAAAAGATCATCAGATTAAAACTAGCGTGTCACTTAGACATCACCTTAAAGCTCTATTTTACCTGCTTTTGCATAGGCCTTTCACAAAAGTTTCACAACCGGTTTTCCAAGCTTTCAGACTTCTAACATCTGGACACCAAGTTGACTGCTTCCCAATGTCTGGGCACGTGGTAATTCCTGCTCACTGCTCTTCATAAGGCTTTTCTCCTGCTATACAACATAGGCTATGTGTGCAAATTCTTAAAGCAAAAGCCCTAGAAAAAATCAAGGAGAAAAACAGGCAGAGCTGGGACCCAAATCTAGGTCTGCAGCCAAAGTCCATGTTCTTACGAAGTTCTCCACATTTTTCGCAAGTCAAGCCTGCCCCCCACAGTGGAAATGAAATCATCCTAGTATTTCATCCGGAGAACAGCCACTCATGGTCACTTTCCTTGATACAACTGAGATCAGGGAGCTCGCTCTTGTAAGTGAGCCATCCTGTTCCTGGAAGGTCCCGGTTCATAGGGCCTACTATACAGATAGAATACTATTTGCATTCACTGGTTTGTAAAATTCGGCAACGGACTCAACATAGGCAGAGGACTAACGTGCTATAGATAATATTCTGTGTTATAGATAATATTCCCAAAGAGTGAGGAGAAGCTCCATTGTTAAATATGCTAATAACAGCTAACATTTGCTGCGTGCTGCCCCACATGGTGCGCTGGGCTAATTCTGTCTCCCCACTTTGTCACCTGGAACCATCTCCACAGCTCCACGCAGCAGGCTCCTGGCACAAAGGCAGAAGTTTTGCACAAAGCGCTTAGCTCACCCCGGATCCCTGGGGATGTAAATGGCAAAGCCAGCCTTGAGCTCGGGGGGCCTGATAGCCGAGCCCCTGCGTGCTCTTTCTTATCATAAAAGTGCAGCGGGACCTGCTGGAAAAGGTTTTTGATAAGTCCTTCCACAGGGAAGAGGAAGACTTGGTACTGAAGATATATATCTGTCCCACAATCCTCTCCATTCTGCGTGCTCAGGTTTTTATGTATCCGATTTTCAGTGTAACGCGCTTTCATGTCGTTCACCCAGGACACTGTGGCACAGGTAACACTTCACTGTCAAGGCAACCAACACAGGATGGTAAATCCTTAGAGCCTGGGAGAGGTGCGTATAGATCGCGGGCTGTAGAAAATGAGAAATGAGCGTCTCTGCTACCGAAGGCTTTTGTTTAAAAGAAAAAAAGAGGCACTTAGCTCTCAGCGTTCTAGAAGCTCCTGTCATTTTAGATAAGCCGCCAGCCTCCAACCAGAGCCCATGGGCCGGGCTGCAGGGTGTCCTTGTTCAGATAAGGGCTGCACACGACCATGGCCAGAGCGAGGAATGAAATACAACCAGAAAGCAGGTCGGAGGGCGATGATAAAGATGCTGATGCTAATGAGATCGTTGGGCGCTTTATCCCTTCCCACCGACAGCTGCCTCGTTTCCCAGGAACACGTGGTCCCGAGAGGCTTGCGGTCAGGAACTTCTTGCCTATAAGCGGATGTGGGTTGTTCGGAGCAGGGGCTGCAGGTCCGTGGAATCCAAGGCTGGACCCCCGAAACCTGGGGAGCAGCTCCCACCCCCATCGGGAGGCTGTGGCTGCTTCGTGAATGCCCTCTTAAGTTTGGTACAGTGATGGGAGGAAACCACCCCTTTGACACATTCCCTTTCTCTTTTCTCCTGTTGAAACGGTTTTGAAAAGGATGTAGAGCTCCCCCAAGACTTATGAAATAGAATTTGATTTAGGAAAGTCCCGTTTTCAGACACATAGCAATTCATTGTCTGTAATTTGACGAGTTTGGTGCCAAGTGGACACCACGCTCTGTGTAGCGGCCTCCCATAAACCCTGAGCATCACCTGGGCGTTCAGGGCGGGGCTGGGGACATAGCCAGGAGCAGCAGTGTTCAGAGCACCAACTCAGGAGGCTTCCGGACTTTCGTCTGTGGTTCTGAGATGAGTGCACCTGGGCATGGAGGGGAGTTTCCTGCTTCATTATTCTATAGCTCCTGACACCTCTCAGCTGTCCGATGACACCGCCCCAAATAGCTGGTAATGGGCCCCGGTGCTGGAAGGTAGGAGCTGGGTTCTAGGGAACTCCTGGGGGCACTACAGCGGCCCAAGTGGACATATCCTCTGGCGCCCTGGCTGAAATCTTCCAAAATTCGGTCCAAGTGTTGTCCTGCCCTTTCTTACATAGCTCAGACTCTTATTCTGTGCACGAGTGCCAAAGGGCCATTTTCTCTAAGGACACCTTCACTTCCACTGGTTTAATTCCCCACACTCCCCCAGCCTGGCGCAGCGGGGCCTGGCAGACTTCTGGGGTAGCCACATTGCCCCCACCCCCCACTTCCTTGCTGTGAAGGGCCTGTGAGTGCCTGCTGCTGCTGCTCCACACTCGGGCTATTCCTGGTGTCTCCACACCTGCCCATCAGCAAAGCTGCCACCCGCCACGCATGCTGAAAGTTTCCTTATGATGCCGGAAAAGCCTACTTGGCATTTCCCTTCTTTAGAATCTGCTTCAGAGCAACTCTGTCCGGGACTTATGCCACCACCATCTTCCTAGTCACCCCTTTTCTCTGTAGAAAATTGTAACGATGGTGACACATTGAACATCCCATCCCGCAGGAAGAAAACCTCTACGTGTCTCCCATCAGAGCCAAGAGATTTGCTTATCAACACTTGTGACAGCGCCTCAGGACAATAGCTAGGGTCAGATATGCACATGTGTGTGTGTGTATATATATGTATGTGTGTATATATGGACATGTATACATTTATTATATATAAAACAATATCATCATTGAGAAGGAACAAAAATAAAAGAAATTTTGACAGGAAAAAAAAAACACACCCATTATTCTTCCACTAATGCAAAGATTATTTTTGTAACTGTGTATTCCATTCCCACCTGTGCCAGACACACTTTATATGTGAGGTCACAGAACACGTGCAGTTTTATTTGCTGACATAGAAATAGCTATTGGCAGTTAGTTGCATCTTTCTCTGCACCTCCCCATAGCACGGCCTGTAATCTGTATTTCTACTCTAGCAATTATTTCCCTGCATCACAATTAATATTTGTGTGTCATTCGCCCCTATCCCTGGAGGGGAGAGGTCATATCACATTTATCTTTACACTGTTAGCATCCAGCACGGTGTGCCCGTACAGAGTTGGCATTGGTGATGCCTGTGGGGGGAGGAACTGCAATCAGAGCCGGTGAGTTCAGACCCAAGTTATTCCTGTTTAGGGGCCTGTGAATTTATACAGCGTCCCTGGCCCATGGGGCCCTAGCCATTTGGCACTGGATTAGAGGGGAGGTCCTGAAGCATTCAGAAAGCATGCTGGTGTCAGTCCTCAGTAAGGGGGCATCTATCAGCAACACATGCAAGGGGCCGGGAAGGATGCACCATGCTGGACCTAGTGTGGCTCAGCTCCTGGGCCGAGGCCTCAGTGGACCTGCTGAGTCACTGGCTTTGAGGACGGCTGATGCCAGATGTGATCTGAAAGAACCCAGAGCGCCCTAGCCTTCAGCTCCAATGAACCAGAGTGATGAAGAAGCCACATGATTTGAAGTAACGATTGAGCCCAATACAATTATCAACCTCAGCTTGAGTCTGGACTATCCACATGAATCCAGTTCAAAGCAAACTGCAAGATGAAAGGCAAGTAAACGTCACTGTCAGCAAAATGGCCCGAGGCAAGCATGTCAAACTCAAAGGCTAACACGGGCCAAGTAAACAAGGTTTACGAGTAAGTTTCTGTGGGCCGCCAAAAACAAAAGCTTCAATTTTCATAGAAACGTAGGTTTATTTCGATAGAGACATGCTGAATACCAAGGGCTGAAATAAACGAGTAATCGTTAACATAAAATAATAGAACATTTTAATAAAAAGTAATATTTTTTCTTGAACATCAACTTACCAGACACTGAATAACTGCACAAATTAATAAGCGTAACACAAATAAACCTATTTTTCTTGTTCTTCAAAAGCAAAATATTTCTTGCTGCGCACACCAAGTAAGTCAGTATAAGACTAATGGCGCGGCCATCGGCTGCTAAAATATTCACGTGGACCACATGCGTCCCGAGGGCCGCGAGATTGACATGCTTGGTCTGAGGGGGTTCTGGAAAGTTGGAAGCGGTGACCCACGGTTTTTAGATCACAACAAATTCCCTCGTGCAAACAGAAAGAGAAACACAGTCGCCAAACCAAACATCCACCGACAAC
Source organism: Myotis nattereri (assembly GCF_964212035.1). Classification (NCBI taxonomy): domain Eukaryota; kingdom Metazoa; phylum Chordata; class Mammalia; order Chiroptera; family Vespertilionidae; genus Myotis; species Myotis nattereri. Next base: position 52,949,877 of record NC_138080.1, read on the forward strand.
CTTTACAAGCAACTCGACTGAGCCATCCCCACAAGCCCCAACTACAAGGAAGAGCAAACCACCAGCAGCCACAGGCCTCACACACACTCACACACTCACATGGGACTCGGTGTCTGTGCAGAAGACAGAGAGACACATGGCGTTCAACCGATTGCTGAAAGGAGAAGCCAAAGTGGCCACGGCTCACTGGAAAGCGTGCTGGGACAGTTGGAGAGGAGCAGCTGAAGCCGGAAGGGTCTGTCCTGTCCAATCGTGGGCAAGGTGCCAGGAGTCCATGGAAAGCTCAGTCTGACTCCCCTGAACTCCCAAAGCAGTCCAGCCAGGGCCTCCTTCTGGCACACAACTCCACACCAAGGAGAAACTGCAGTCAAAATAGAGCAGGACGTGCACAGCAGACAAGGGAAGAGAAGGTCCAGATAAAAGTGGTGGAGGAAGGAGAGCTGGGGATCTCAGAAGGCAAGTTACTCTCTCACACACACATGCACACACACACACACTCACAGTCACACACTCACACACACACACACACACACACACTCTCACACATTCTCACCCACACACCCACTCACACACATATTCACATACACATTCACACAAACTCACATTCACACACATTCTCACAAACACAAACTTACACTCTCACACAACCCTATACACAAACTTACACACACATTTACACACACCCACTCACACACAAACTCTCTGTCTCACACAACCAAAAAACAAGAGAGAGCTCTGGGAAGATAGAAAAGCTACTCTGCCACCTTCTAAAAGTTAAGGAAAACTAATTTTGCTTAAAAACGAACAACAGAAAAATAAAGTCAAATTCCATAGAAAGTTCTTAAGGGGGGAAACGGGGAATGAATACAGAATAACATTACTACAGACATTGTAAGCACTCTAGGAAAATAACTCCACAAAAAAAATTACAACTACAACTTTTCTCTTTCAAAATGAGCTTAAAGATCCAACTATCTTTACTGAAAACAAATGTCCTACACGCCCTAGCTAATTATCTTGTTTTAAATAATACACTTTGAAATAATTTGAAGAGAGAAAGAAATCATTAGATTTTTAAAATGAAATTTTGGCTACAAAATGAGACCATACCTCTTTAAAGAAACACTATTAAAATATAAATCCTCTCATCTCTCCAAATCACTCCGAAAATTTCAAAGCAAGATTTTTTATCTTCAAAGATAAAAGTAGGCACTGAATATATTATAATTTCTTCTGTGTTCTCTACTGAGAGCATTCAAACACAGAGCCTGTTTGGGAACCAGACCAATGGTTCCTGAATTTGCAATTAGTGGATTGTCCAGAAGAGGGCGCTCGTTCCCCAGGCTACTCAAGGGAGCCGCCTGCTGCAGTGGAAGCTGAGTAGCTAAGAACAAGAGGCACATTCTACCCAGAGAACTGAGAACAAAAGGGTGAAATCTAAAAAAGCAAGAGAAACTCAACATTTAATGCTGCCTCCCATAATCCCCACAAACAGCCTCTCACTCGGCCACAACTTGCCACAGGCAGGCTCAATATTGCACTATTTAAAAAAAGAATACTGGAACGCACCTGTTTTTTTTTGTTGTTGTTGTTTTTTTTTTAAGCATATTGTTTGCTTTAGTGCAGTAATTCCACTCTAGTGATGCCTATTTATTCAACAGTCAATTCTGCCTGAGCTGTGTTTTCCCAGGATGAGATGCACCCAGGCGTTGCTGAATCCAAAGCCAACATATGTTAACACGCATCCTGCATTTGGTGGGACAAAGTATAGGTGTAAGATGGCCCCCGAATCGTGCCCTATGTTCTTTTTTTTTTTTTAATTGCTAACTTGAATGAGAGAGAAACATTGGTTTGTTGTTCCACTTATTTATGCACTCATTGGTGGCTTCTTGTATGTGCCCTGACCGGACGATGTTCTAACCAACTGAGCTACCCGTCCAGGGCGTGCTCTATGTTCTTAATCCTCACTTTGTTTGTTCTCGTTTATGACTGAAAACACATCTCATCCATAGAAATAGCTTTACTCAAATAATTATGCTTTTAAAAACTTAGAGCCACTTTCGTGGCTTGTTTTTCAGAAAATAGCAAAGATTCCTCAGCAAACACAAAGGTAGGAATACCTCAGAGCAAGCAGCTCAGAGCAAACACACCCATGGAAACCCACAGCCCCCTTGTTTACTTACAGGTCTTTAAGCTCCTAATATTGACATTAGCTCCTGAGGTCTCCTGTGCATTTTCTTTCCTACAGCAAACAACAGCGCTTTCATCTAGGAAGAGGCAGTGCTTGGCTGCTCCAGAAAGATGAGTTAATGTCCCCCCCAGGACAAAAGAGTAAACAGTGCTGAAGAGCTGACAGGCTGTGTGACGGGGAGCAACAGGCCAGAAGTCTTGGTTGACAAAATAGGCTCCTTTGCCTAAGCTATAGCGATGCATTACAGAATCCAGGAGAAAGAACCAGAACAAGAGACAGAGCATCGTAATATGACAGGGTTTGAGGAGGATTCGGCTACAGCTTGTTCTTGGGGTCTGTGTGGAGGTATTACATGGAACGTCAGCATGCCTATCCAAAAGGTATTTTTAGAAGCAATTATGTTAAAAGCTTGAGCTCCTTGGAGCTTTATCTGTACGGATATCTCTTGGCCTAAAGGACCTAATGGTATTGAATTAAGTGAGTCTCCTTTTAAAGAGCAACAGGTTCCTGTATCAAGAAGGCAGCCACACTTAGTGCATAAGCTGGAACACATTTGGAAAAGGCCAGGTGCGTCAGGTGGGAGCGCAGCTAAGGAGGTGAGAGTTGCTGCTTTCAGCATCTTCCCTGGAGGGCTAGACTGGCCGGGGAAGGGGCCTGTGACGGCTTGAAAAAGGGCTCAGCTCCCAGGAGGGCCCCCAGATTAGGCCACAGGCACACCGGAGAGCCAGCATTCTTCCTCAGGCCCGCTTGATTTTCTGTCTGGATGGACTAGGGAACTAGGATGAGGCCAGGTACCCCTGCTGCCAGCAGCACCCCGAGAACCAAAGCCCACACTCCCCCTGACCACCTCCTCCCTCCGTGCTGTTCACAGCTGTGGCTACGTCCTGCTTATTGTCTGGTTAGTGCAGCAGATTCTATGCTGGGGCCGTGTGGGTGGACAGCTCAGGGTCTGGAACGCCTGAAGTCATGTGTGAGGTGTGTGCTTATGAAAATGTCCTTTTTTTCTTCCCTGAGAGGATGAGCCTTAGCTTCATTGGACGCCCAGAGGGATTTCCCGCTCCCAAAGGGCATGTAAACCACCCCAGAGGGACTGTGAATGAGCTAAAGCTGGGAAACAGCTCTCAGTGATAAGCCAGGGCTATCAAGACCTGGTAGGCAGAGGAGCCAGGAAAAGCTGCCAGAGCCTCCCTCCGCATGCGGACGACAAAGGGGCACCAGAGGCCATCTGGTCCAGTGCCTTTGTTGTGTAAACAAGGAAACAGGACTCTCCAAGCCACCGTCAGGTGTCAGGCCAGCCCCCAGGTCTCCCAGCTCTCATGCCGGAGCTCTTTCCATAGTACATCTCTTGACAGCCAGATCTTTCTGGTTCTAATTCTGGAAATTGTGTGAAGATGTGGCAGGAGAGGGGTGACCTCTAACATCATCGAAGTCCTTTTAGACTGTATAGGGTTTACAGAAGCAGCATGCTGTTGGAGTGTGGCCTCCTGAGCCTGAGTCTGAATCTTGATTGTGCCTCTTCTCTTGCCTTTAGGAAACTTATCTCATTCGATGTGCCTCCATTTTCTTGTCATCCAGTGGGAATAACAGTAGCACCCATACAATTTAAGATTTTTCTGTGAGAATTAAATAGGCAGATGCTTTTATATATGTTATAGTAATACTTAGAACGGGGTGTGACACATATTGAGCACTCATCTTCATCTATTATTGATATTTTTTTAAAATATATTTTATTGATTTTTTTTTTTTTTTACCAAGAGAAAGGGAGAGGGATAGAGAGTTAGAAACATCAATGAGAGAGAAACATCAATCAGCTGCCTCCTGCACACGCTCTACTTGGGGCTGTTCCCGCAACCAAGGTACATGCCCTTGACCGGAATCGAACCTGGGACCCTTCAGTCTGCAGGCTGACGCTCTGTCCACTGAGCCAAACTGATCAGGGCTATTATTGATATTTTAACAAGCATTGATTAAACATCTATTATAGTCAAAGCTTTGTGCCAAACACCAAAGATACAATGACAAATGATCCAATTTCTTTTCTTCAGTCAGGAGTGGGGCGTGAGAGAACCACCGTTAATTAAAATATATTGTGAAAAGAACCTCTGTAGTGGTTGGTTTAATGCCCTTGGTAACTGGGAGAGGCACTAGTACACACCCAGTTTCTTACATTTCCTCTGAGACTCAAAATGCAAACCTACACAGGTAAAACCACGGTATGCTCTTGGATCTACCTGCCCAGGGACCCTGGCAGGACCGAGGGCCAGCAATATGCCAATGTGAACAGTAGCTGCTCTGGCTACCTGAGGGGCAGGTCTGACAGCAGCTGCCAAGTGGCAGGTTGGGATTGGCGTGACATTGGGATGAGGGCAATGGGCTGGGAAGGGGCTGCCTGAGGATGACAGCAACGGTATCAGGATATCCTGGGATCTGATGATGCCCCAGAGGCCAACAAGAGCAAGGACACAGCGAGGCAGAGCTGGGCTTACTTCCTCCATGGTGGCTGTGTGTTCTGTGTTCCTTTTCGAAGGCATATAGCCAGGGCCCTGAGCCTACCAGCCCTTTCTTTGGGTTAAATAGAAAGCCCTCTGTACTAGTGAGGGTTCCCCAGACAAACAGAAACAAAAGGACATACCTGTAAAAAAAGAGAGATTTATTTTTAAAAATGGGCTCATGCCACTGTGGGAGCTGGCTGGCGACTCAGATGGGAGTTGATGTTGCGGTTGTGAATCTGAAGGCTGGAACTGCAAACGGAATTTCTACGCTGCCATCTGGATGTGAAATTCCGTCCGTTTGGAGGCCCTCAATCTTGTCTCCTAAGGCCTTCAACTGATCAGACGAGGCCCACCCACATGATGGAAGGTAATCTGCTTTCTTCAAAGTCTCCCAATTTAAATGCTACTCCCATCAAAAAAATACCTCCACATCAACAACCAGATTGGTGTTTGACCAAACAACTGGGCACCAATGTCCCATGACGAGCCAAGTTGACATAAAAATAACCATTACACCCCGACTCTAACACCCAGCCAAGACCATAAGGCCGTGTGAAATCAGGATGGAAGGGGGAGCCATTTAAGCTTAAAACCCTACAAATCTGACCCTTTTCTTCTGACTCTCAGTTTACTTGTCCCCTCCTCGGGAAAGGTGCTCCCTGACCCTGAGTGGTAAGCCCCTCCTCAGGGGAGCCCGTGCCCACTGCCTGCCCTGTGGCCCTGTCCACTTTATGTTCTAACCCTGTGTCTACTCTTCCAACCGTCTTTCACGTACCCCTAGGGCCTAGCTTTCATCATACCTACTGCACACTCAATAATGTTTATTCAATGATGAAATTTCTGCTCTTGAATTCCATCAGAGCCTCCACCCCAGTGAAGAGAGGAATTCACGTTCCCTGACAATCCTTGAAGCCAAGAGAGCCCAGCATCTGACATGCCCAACGACCCATGTATTTGTGTTGAACATTAAACTTATCAAAACACACGCCATGCCCCAGTGATGGACAACACTCTTCTAGGTAATGTGCTAATAGAAATACCTATTTTTCTTATTCACATCAGATAGCAGCTGTGAGTCACTGCCTCAGGAGTGGGGGTGTTCAAATTAAGGATCTTGACAGGGAAGATTCCAGACTCAGTCCTCTCGGCTTCACCCTAAGAGCATGTTTTGGGTGCCAACAATGTGCTGGGTGCCTGGTCCCAGCCCTCAAATGATTAATGACCTAAGGCTCAAGATTCCACTTCCATCTTCATAAAGAAATGCCACCTTGACTTGATAGCTTGCCATAAGGAAATATAGTGAATTTCAGGTCCAAGTGTCATGCTCTCTCATGACCTCATCTTTAACTGTGACACAGTCAAAGTGCTGGGCAGCGCGAGGCCCTGGGCCACTTCAGATGGAAGCCAGGGTTCCCCAGGGGAATGTGCTGTACAAGAGCGCCCCCTGTCCGGCTGTACGTTCTGACCTTGTAACCACTGCAAACTTAGAAAAACCAAAGGCTGTGAAGATCCCTCCCCAGCCCCTACACATACACACCCTTTCCCCCTTTTCTGGCCAACACTTAAACATTGCACTTGGAAAACCAGAGGGAGATAGAGAAAGATTTCCTTTACGTTATCATAAAATTAGCATACTGTGGAATTTTTAGAATACAACATAGGAAAAGAACTTTGGTGGGAATGTAGTGGTACCACCACATGGGGGAGCAATTTGTTATCATCTAAATAGCTTGAATGGGAAATGTCAATCGGTAGGGGTGGCTACATGACTTGTGGCAATAGGCATACATTGGAATACCACCTATCAGATAAAGTGAACAAGCAGATGTACCTGTATTAATACAGATTTATTTGGTGAAACAAAAAACACACACAAGGCTTTTTGTACCTAAAAAAGGAACGGAAATGCCAGGTAATATGGCATCCTATATAATAAAGAGGTAATATGCAAATTGACTCTCACGCTGTAACAAGATGGCGCGCTGTACACCAAACAACAATATATATTTTGAAATTATGAAACCGTGGGTGAAGGACACATACCAGCTTCAGAATCGTTACTTCTGGGGAGGAGAGGAAGGGAAGGAGGTAAGTGGGATGGCAGTGAGGACTCCAATGGTTATTTATAAAGATTTCTGTCTTTAAAAAGATGTATATGGCCCTGACCGGTTTGGCTCAGTGGATAGAGCATCGGCCTATGAACTCAAGAGTCCCAGGTTTGATTCCAGTCAAGGGCATGTGCCTTGGTTGCGGGCACATCCCCAGTAGGGGGTGTGCAGGAGGCAGCTGATCGGTGTTTCTCTCTCATCAGTGTTTCTAACTCTCTATCCCTCTCCTCTCCTCTCTGTAAAAAATCAATAAAATATATTTTAAAAAATATGTGTAAAGGAAACATGGCCACATGTTAAAATGTGTCCAATATTAGTGTTTGGCACATGGGTATCTGTTAAATTATTTTTTGTGCCTTTTTTGTTTGTTTGTTTGAACTTTTTATTTTTTGAAGAGTGTCTATTTGCCGGGAGCCGGTCCATCCTTGCTGTTTCAAGGGACCTGGCATATATGGCATACTGTTCTTAATATGTTTGCTCACCTATGTGTTTTAACCAAGGTCTCTGAGAAAGGTTGCTTCCCCAGGTAGGGATTTTCCCCTGAAGTTAGGGAGGGACTAAAACCTCTTAACTAAGTGCCAGGCGGGTAATTAATCACTTTAACTACGAACAATCATGCTTAAGCTACATAATCTTTACTCCCTGGAATGGAGATAAGAAACACCCTAACCTTTGTAATAGAGATTGATAGGATTGAATCAACTGGTATAAATACAGATGTAACAAGACAGCAAGACACAGAACTTAGGAGACAGAAAGAAGACAGAACCTACACGGAATCTAGAGACAGAAGAACTTTGCTGGAGAGAACATGGCAAAAGATCCTGGACTGAACCTGACTACAGAAATTGGCAAGAGAACCTGACTAGAACCTGGTGACTGAACCTGGCTGGAGAACCTGGAGAACCTGGCTGGAGAACCTAGCAAGAGAACATGGACACAGAACCTGGCTGGAGATCCTAACCAGAACTTCGCTGGAGAGCCTGACCAGAACTTGGCTAGAGATCCTGGCTAGGCTGCTGATCAACTGAATGCTGTCTCCGTGTCATTCCTTCTTCGCCGACTCCGTCCACACCTTTGGGGACCCCTGGACCTGCTGGGGTTGGACCCCGGCATCTATTGGTCTTCCTTATTTTAATTTATTTTTAATTATTAATTTTTAGAGAGAGAGAGCAAGGGAGAGGGTTAGAGATAGAAACATCAATGAAAGAGAAATATCGATCGGCTGCCTCCTGCACACTGGGGATCGAGCCCACAACCCGGGCACATGTCCTGACTGGGATTTGAACCAGTGACCTCTTGGTGCCTGGGTTGAAACTCAACTGCTGAGTCACACCAGCCGGCCTAGGCTCCCTTATTTTATTTTATTTTTTAAAATATATTTTATTGACTTTTTTACAGAGAGGAAGGGTGAGGGATAGAGAGTTAGAAACATCGATGAGAGAGAAACATCAATCAATTGCCTTCCGCACACCTCCTACTGGGGATTTGCCCGCACAACCCCTATTGGGGTTGTGCCCACAACCAAGGTACATGCCCTTGACTGAAATTGAACCTGGGACCCTTCAGTCCGCAGGCCGACGCTCTATCCACTGAGCCAAACCGGTCAGGGCTGGGCTCCCTTATTTTAGATGACAGAATCAAACAGTGGGTCTAATGCAATTTTTAAGTTGAGGAGCTTCTGAATATTTCCTGGCCTGGGTTTTGTACAGAATAGATGATTATCAGATATTTGGGAAGTAGCTGGGAAAAGCTGTCAATGTTCACTGGCTGCATTTATCATCACTTACCAGAGGGGCATAGGCTGCGGCCTGTGACTTCAAACCGTTACTGTCCTGCTTCCTACGGCCAGTCTGGGTCAGTGGTTTTCAGATTAGAGCGTACACCTGTCACCTGGGAAGGGAAGAAACATGCAGTTTCCTTGGTTTTGCTGCCACAGAGGCTGATGGGGGCGGGGCTGGTGGGGAGCTGGTGACTTGTATTTTTATCGTGACCTTCAAGAGGCTGCTGGTGTGGGTGGCTGGCAGGCTGCACTTTGAGGACAACTTTAGCATTTTGGGCACCTTTGGTCGAGACCTGCCTTCGTTTGCTCTTCTTTGAAAACAAAAACAAAACAAACCCCGGGGGTAAAAAGGAGGCCTGGCTGCCTGCGGTGAACATGAGACCTCAGAAACCAGGGCAAGGCTCAGCACCCAGCCTCGTGGAAAAAAAATCCTGGACTAGTCGCCCAAATGCACGTAGATTATATATCGAGTTAGAAATGGAAGCGGCAAGTTTCCACTGTGAGTGCCAGGGAGGCGGCAGGACGGTAAGGTAATGCTTGAAAGAAAGGGGAGTCCAGTCCCTCCCCCCACCCTTGAGGGGCAGAGGGAGGAAACAAGGACGCATCCAGCTGAGCACGCGCCTGCTGCTTTACTCACAACCGTGTCCTGACACATCTCACCAGCATCCGTGCCGGCAGCGTGCTCTCAGCCTCTCTGATGCCGAGGCACAAAGTACCAGCCACACGTTTGTTATTACGCCGTTGAAGCAGCGGCCCAGCATGGACACGAAGACACTGCTGACACCCCCCACACAGAGCTCGCTAGCAGGAGGGACAGGCTGGTGGCCAGAACTTCAGAATGACAGAAACTAACCCTCATGCTTCACACTGCCCCGCCCCGCCCCCCCCCCCCCAAGCCACACTTCCTCTCCACTGTCCCAGCCAGTGTCTGTAGCATAGCTGCCATGCGTCTCTTCTAAAAGGTGACAAGAGCCCTGCCGGTGTGGCTCAGTGGTTGAGCATCGAACCAGGAGGTCATGGTTCGATTCCCTGGTTGCAGGCTCCATCCCCAGTGTGGGCCGTGCTGGAGGCAGCCGATGGATGATTCTTTCTCATCATGGGTGTTTCTCTCTCTCTCCCTTTCTCTCTGAAATCAGCAACAAGGTAATCAAAAAATAAATAAATAAAAAGTGACCTGGGAAAGCCCTCTGTACCAAAGCCCTGGGCATTGGTCACCTTGGAGGCTGCCCAGAGGGGACACCGCATGAGTCTTGGGGGAAGCTGTTGCAATGGCCCACACACCCTTTCCCGGCTCCTGGGAAGCGGGGGCACAGGCACCGGCCCAGGCTCAGCCGGGAAGACCCCTCTACCCCTCTACTGGGGGTTGAATTGGGGCAGCAAAGAGTCAGGGATGAGGACACGGTCTTTCAGGCAGTGACGATGGGGGAGCGGAGCGGTGACCATGATCAGAGCCTGGGGTGGGCAGACTCCTCACAGCCGGGTCCTAGGCCCGACTTGGGCTGAGGGGTGGCCTGGGGGCTTCCTTGGTTCCCACAGTTGCCATCCTTCCCGGTGGCTCTCCGTGAGCTATCTGGTTAGCGTTCAGTACAATTTTTCTCCTTGAGTCAGCCAGAGTTTGTGTCCACCACTTGCATCGAAGAACCCTCACGGAATCAACCAACGCCTCCAAGAGGACAGGAGTTCCACGTGACGGAAACTACCTACTTAAAAAAAAAAATCCCCGTAACTCATTCCAGAGATGATAAAGCCAGGAGTTTCAAAGCCTCGTTTGTTATTCATGATGAAGACACATCAAAGATCTCTAAACATTTAAGAAGTGGCACAAGCAATTTCCGCAACGTTTCTCCTGCTAGGACTGAATCTCCAGGAACCTTTTCACAAGGATGATGCTAGCTGTTGGGCTTGAATTATAAGCAGGATGGCAGGGACCATTTTGGGGGGACCTGATGGAGAACACAGATTGGCTGGAAGGGGCAGGAATCGAGGGTAACATTTAAGAAATGTTTAGTTTGAGCTGCTTATGAACTATCTGAGGAGGTACTAAGCCAGTATGTGGATGGGTGTCACAGTCTGGAGGTCGGGGACATTTGAATAAAGGAATAAAGTGGAAAGCCATCAGTAACTGGATGGTATTAAAGCCATGGATGAAGCCACCAAGGAAAAGGACACTGATGACCTTGATGAGAGGCGTTTCCGGGGAGCGATGGAGCCAGGAGCTGGACTGGAGGGGACTGAAGAGTTAATTAGGTGACAAAGTAGAGATGACAATGTGTGTGGACAACTTAGTGCAGAAGCTTCGTTTTGAAGTGAAACAGAGAAAAAAGGGGAGAAAAACTGAGGGCCCGTGGAGTCAAGGAAAGACTATTTTTTAATATGGTGATTCCAGCACATTTTGTATGTTCGTGGGAATGGTCTATAGTAGAGAAGACTGAGGGGGTAAGGGGGGGGGAGAGAGAGAGGGAGAGAGAGAGGGAGAGAGAGAGAGAGAGAGAGAGAGAGAGAGAGAGAGAGAGGGACTGCTGGAGGAAGGAAGTCCTCCTTCATTTGACAAATATTCAGTGCTTACTACGTGTCAGGCACAGTTCTGGATGCACGTCATAGAGCACTGAATGGCCCAAACGATGTTAGCACTCCCATGCAAGCTTCCGTTCTGGGGTGAGTTCAGGAAAAGAAGTGGCTTTTTAGCCCTAAGTGGTTTGGCTCAGTGGATAGAGCGTCAACCTGCGGACTGAAGGATCCCAGGTTCGATTCCGGTCAAGGGCATGTACCTTGGTTGTGGGCACATCCCCAGCAGAGGGTATGCAGGAGGCAGCCGGTCCATGCTTCTCTCTCATCAATGTTTCTAACTCTCTATCCCTCTCCCTTCCTCTGTGTAAAAAAAAAAATCAATAAAATATATATTTTTAAAAAGAAGTGGCTTTTGGTAGATGGGTCTAGATGTGGGTACATTTGTAGGTCTGTGGATGGAAGAGAATTGAGCGGCATCTATTTTCTCAGCGAAGGGTGAGGCAGGTCATCAGCTCACATTAATGGGAGTGGGGAGAGGTCATATGGGAGATGCGAGGAGAGAGGAAAAGTATGACATCACTGCATGGGGAAAGCAAACTCCCCGTGGTAATTGATGGGGTAGATAAATAGTGCCCAGTGGGAGGTTTATGGTCATGAATTTATAGTGAAACCAGCCAGCCTGACTGTGTGATTACTTTTCCTATTAGAGTCAGCTGTTCAGGGACAAGCATGTAGAAGGCTAATAGTTGAACCAGTCAAGGTTGGGATTTTGCCACAGGGTGTGACTTAGAGAAGAAAGGAGCATGGAGTTGAGAAAGTCTGCCAGGAAGAGGTAACAATGATGGATCTTGTATTCAGGTGGGTAAGGAGGGCAGAGGTGAGGGGCGGGTCATGGATAAGACAAAGGGAAGGCAGTGATATCATTGAATTTGCACTCTTGGGATGGGGTCCTGGGAGGACGGCAAGAGCAGTTGGAGAGGAGGGTGTTCGAGAGCGACCTTTCAGCAGTGGTGGAGATGCTCCTGTGACATGGTGTACGGTGTGACTGTGATGCTGGCTGGAGTGGTTGAGTGGGAAGCAGGATAAGGTTGAATGGTGGCCCCAAGAAAGGTATGTTCATGCCCTGGAACCTGGAAAAAAATCTTTGCAGATGGAATCAACTTACAGATCCTGACTTCTCTAGTGTGCCCTATGTCCAAGAAGGGTCCTAGAACAGGAAGGAGAAGGCAGAGACTCAGGGGAGATCTGGGACTTCTGGCCTCCAGAGCTGTGAAAGAATAATTTCCCAGTGTAAGCCATGGGTGTGGGGTCCCTGTTATGCAGACGCTAATACAGGAGTTTAGCAGCTGTGGTGGTGGTGGGTCCTCCACATGGATGTCAGAGTCACTGCAAACGATGACAGAAGTCCAGGTTGAGAAGAAATTCATGAGCCAGAGCGGGAGTTATTAACCGACAGGGGGATGATCAGAGGTTGGTAAAGACAGCAGTGGGGAATGGCAGGCATGGTATAGCTGGATGGCACAAGCTTCAAATAAGCAGTATTGTTGTTTTTTTCAAACAAGAGAAGACAATTGGCAAGGGGTGGGGGCTCCAAGGAAAACAGTATCCTGGGGGGACAATCTGGGTTCAGTCAGCACAGAGATGGGGGGACGCTCAGAGATGGAGTTGGAGGTGTAGAGAGCATGGATCATAGCAGAGCTGGGAGTGTGGTGAGGGGGGCATTTAGGGGATATGGCAAGCAGAGCAGGGATGAGCGTTGGGGGACAATGGCCCAAGGTTGGACTTTTCCTGGGACTCAGTTGATGAGCTTGTGAATCCTACTGCACTGAGTGCCGCGGTCGCTGAGAGGGTGGCGGGCTGTGGGCCAAGGCGATGCTTCTGAGCACTGGGCTCTGCTGTGGCCCTTGGGGGACAGCTCCCTCTGACAGCTGGAGGATGAGGGGCACTGTCACGGGCACCCCTGCGTGCGGCTGCCCACGGGAAGCGCTCCAGCACGCAGCTGGCTTCATACCTTCTCACAGTCATTTCCTAAGGGCAGAGCTGCAGCACTCGGGCTTGTTTGTCTAGATGAATGCTCAGATTACATCTCAAGATTTATATGCATGTTTGTCTAGCAACAAGGGGTCTGTTAAATCAATTATGATTTGTTCATACAATGGAATGTTATGTGGCCATTACAAATTATGTGGTTGAAGAATATGGAAAAATGCTCACAATAAATCATGAAGTGCAAAAACCATGCTACCAAATATGCAATTATGATCTTAATTTTGTAAAAATAAAAAAACCAAAGTTTATCTATAGGCACATGTAGGCCTGGAAATCAATCGTACACTAAAACCATAACAACAGTCCTCTGTGGATAGGTGTATGGGAAATTTTTAGTTGCTTTGTATTTGACTGTATTTTCCAAAAACGATAATGAATGTTTATCAATTTAGGGTTCTGGGGGGGAAAAAGAAAGAATATTAGTTTTGACTAATACGCTTCTCAAATATTTTTCTCTTTCTCTCTAAGAGGACTGTTTAAAGAAACTTTTGAAATTTTCAGGGACAGGTTGTTGCAAGTAAGAAAAAATTGTATAGATAAAATAAAATAAAGAAGCTTTTCATGGTTCCCTTTGGCTCGCCATCAATGGGAGACATCCCCTTACAGCTACATCCTTCCCGCCCCTGCACTCTATCCCCCTACACAAATCAGGTGCTCCTTGAACTTGATCTTTAGCTTTCCCTCCAACACTGAGTCAAAAGATCTGGAGCTGGACTGCCCGCAGTGTTCTGGGTCTGTGGATCTTTTCTACAATGTCCCTGATGAGTGGCCTCCTGGACAGGACCTGTTCCTGTTTGGACGTGACACCTAACACGTGCACAGTTGTTTTTCTTCTTCTAAACCTGCCTGTCCTCACCTGGTTCCTTTAAGGGAATCCAGGGCCCTCAGCCTTCACTCCTCTGACAATAACCCTGGTTAGCAACCCTCCCAAGCCCTCCCTCCACCCCAGCCCAGCTCCCACTCCCCTCCAGCTCCCCAATCCCCTCCTGGCCCTTGGCCTCCGACGCCCTTTCTGGCACTGCTCCTGCCCTTGGGACTCTGTTATAGCAGACTTAGCTGCTGGCTCCTCTGCTCATCCACCCCCCACAGGATGCCCGGGCCTCTCGTAGACCCGAGTGGACTGTCCCTCTCACCTCCTCCCTGGTTGGGTCTTTGAAATCAAAGAGAGGAGGAGGGGGAAAGAGGTGGACAGACCTCTTTCTATGTGTCACTAGTATTTGCATTTGGTTCAAATTGGCTCATCTGTTAAAATTTTTTTTTAATCCTAATTCTGTCTCAAGCCATTTGCAAATATGATTTGCATGTCGTCTCTGCCCTTTTAAAAGACGTTCATGAGCTTGTTGAATGGGCTCAGGAAAGCGCCCAGGTGCAGGTCTCAAGAAAATTCCCATAGGACAGAGTCTTGCAGCACATGGCAACTGAGCCTAACTCACAGAGATGATTCAGCCCACTTTCCTCCACGTGTTGACAAGGCCAAGGTCAAAGGTCTTGCACAAAAATCCCAGCACTCCCCTGGCCTGCCGGGCCAGAGCCTTCCTCAGCCATACTCCCCCGAGCAATGTAAAGCTTCCCTCCTCCAGCCGTACAAGGAGGCTGGTGGCAGTATTGGTCTCAGGCTGCTGTGCGATGATGTATGTGGAAGCACTTTGTGGCTCATAATTTACGCGTCACCCATTTATCAGTTGAAACCCTCCAAGACAAGGCTGCGAGTCCGGTGGGACTTGTTTTCCGTGATCTATGTCCCTCCCAGTGACCATTCTAAATATTCACAAATCATCCATTGACTAATCTGTTCTAGAATGCTGCGAGGAATTTATATCAAACTGTAGCTCACGAAACGAATCCTCCTCCCTCTCTTGGAAACTGAAGGAAACCACCGTACCCTGATGTATCACTGACATGGGAGTAGTATCCAGATTACCCACAGAACTCCAGTAAATCAATAGGAAAAAGATAAACAACGCAGTAGAAAAACTGGCCAAGGACGCACATAAGCAATTCACAAGTGGGGAAACCCGCGTAGCCCACACAAACACAGAGAGATGCTCTACCTGTTTGTCATCAGGGAAATGCAAATTAAAGTCATGATGAGAAAACATCCTGCACCCTTTAGATTAGGAAATATAAAAGTCTGACATTTCAGGTGCTGTGAGGACACGGAGGACGGGAAGTCACACACTGCAGTGGGTAGGAGCTGGGCAGCCCTGGGGAGCGAGTGGGCAACGCCCGGCTAAGGTGGAGACGCGCAGATCCCACACTCAGCAAGACAGCGCCTGGGTTCAGACCCGAAATCAATTCCTGCCCCTGTGCCCCAGGAGACAGGGACCCCAATGTCCAGCGCTGTTAATTAGGAGGAAACGTGCAAACAACTTAAATGTTCCTCAATAAGAAAATAGATTTCTAAATTGTAGTATATTTAAACAATGAAATTCTATCACACAGTTAAAATAAATGAACATAAGAGGGGGTATAAGGAAGGCTCTCCATGTCTTTTTTAAGCTAAGTGATGACTACACAGTGCAATCATTGTGTTAGATATTCCTTGACTGTGCCTTAAGTCTTTGGGAATTGTATTAAATAAATACTGTGCTCCAATAAAAAGGTGTACAAAAATGAATGAACATGAACTACACCTATCACTGTGGATTCATCTCAAAAACACAGGGTTAGAAAAACAGATGTTGCTGAAGGCTACATAAAAGATGGTGCCATTTATGCGAAGCCTAAAAACTTGCCAAACCATTATGTAAGTTGTTTATGAATACACACAGATGTGGTAAAGTTATGCAAACATACACTGGGCTATGGAGGCAAAGGGATTGGGTTTCGAAAGGCCACACACAACAACATACCTGTAAACTTTTATTTCTTAAGCTGGGTGGTGGGTTCACAGCTATGTCACTGTATTATAATTTATATTTTTTGTGTAAGTGAAATATGTTATTTAAAATGTTTTATAAAAACTAAGGACACTATGTCTCTCTCCAGTTTCCCGACTCCCCTCCCCCCACTTTCTATAGGATTCTCACAGATGTTAGGAGTCCTGTCCGCGTGCCAAGGTGAGGTTACGGAGAGAACTCTGGAGCCAGACTGCCTGAGCTCAAATCCCAGCTCTGCTACTTGCCAGCTGTGTGACCTTGGGCAAGTGACGTAACCTCTCTGTGCCTTGGTTTACTCGCCTATAAAAGGGCGATTATGACAACACCCACCAAATGGGGTTGTAGACAGGATGAACTGAGTTAAATGCCAAGAACTGTGCCGGACAGATGGTGAACGTTGTGTGCATTAGTTCTGGTGGCACGTTTGCCCAGCCAGCAGTCTGGACTGTTGAAGGAGATGAGAGCTGCTCCTGTGCTGAGCTTCATGCCGCTCAGCACTGTGGCTCCCCCCTTTCCGGCCTGCCTCTTAACAGAAGGCACGGAAACAAGATAGAAGCAGAGCATCGCCCGTGTTCTGTTTTCTTCACGCCCCATCCCAACCCGAAGGCCTAGCCCTCGCGTTGCCACCTTTGTCTGCCCTTCACTGTAAAGCCCGCCTCCAGCACCTCCTCCAGCCTGGCTCCCTGACGGCCTGCCTCAGAGGCCATTCATGGTTTTCTTTAAAATCGTTTGAAACAGTTGTCTACATTTATAAATCAGGAGAGCTCGCGTTAAAGTCTGGATCCTTCGCTTCTCTTGAAAAACGGGAAGATCTGGAAACATTTGGTCCATGTCCCCACGGGGCAACCACTGATTTGGGCAGAGTGACAGCCCAGCGAGCTCCACAACCTTCCCTACGGCCTCACCTGGGTGCCACCCGCAGAGGACAGGTGTTCCCCGGGCAGAGGCACCTGGCCAGGGTGCGGGGGGTGGGGGGGCACTGCAGGGTAGCCGGGCTCTGCTCACTGAGCTGTGGGCAACGATACTGGTACATCTGCCTCAGAGACGCATCTCCGAGAAGGGCCCCCATTTCCTGAAGGCCACAGTGGTGTCATGTGGCCTTGAGGGGGCCCTGTCCTGCCACCTGGCTAGCTCTGGGCATTTGTATGAGCAAGTGCCACTTAGGCTGGAGGTCCCGTGCCCTCCGTTCTGTTCTGGACCCCTCTGTCAAGTGCACTCACCCTTGAAAGTCCTGTGAGGAAGGTCACTTCCCTTCGCGGAAAAAGAATTTCATTGAGGGTAAGTCATTCATCTGAAATCCCCCGGAAATGTGAATTCTCTGTGATGTATATACTGTAGATTGGTTCTTCTGTGTCACCACCGCCATCACTGTCACCTCCCAGCCTGGACAGTCACCACTAATCATTCCCAGATCAGTCCCCCATTCCCTCTCCCCTTCTTGCCTAAAGCAGGGGGAGGCTGTGGGGAGGTGAGGGGAGGGACAGGCAGGGTGAACAGGAGGGGTGGGTTCCTTCACATACCTTGTGAGGGTGGCCGAGCTGAAGGCCCCGAGATGTACGCAGCCTCTGGAAGGCCTTCAGAATTGCATCTGTCTGACCATCATCTATTTTTCTCCGTGATTTGCCAACACAAAGCTTTAGCCTGAGGGGATTAAATGCAGATGTATGAGAACAACCAGAAAAAAAATTAAGCTTCAAGATTTTCCATCTCAGCAGGCAAATTGCGGGAGAGGAGAAGCCAAAAGAATGGCGGCTGCAGCTCGGACAAGGAAGGGAAACCAAGCCCAGCTCCAGGCCCCCAGGGCGGCAGAGGAAGTGGCCTGGGTCCGAGACAGGGCCACAGCAGGACCAGCTGGAGGGCAGGCCTCTGAAGTCACTGCTCCTTCTCCAACAACAGGCTACTTCATATTTCTCTCCTTGGAATTTTATTCCGGAGAAGCTCCCATTCTTCTTGACTATTTAAAAAAACCTTTAGATCTTGAAATCTGCCTTCTGTAGTCAGCAACGTCTAACCAAAATGTCAAACATCTGTCGGAGTCCTGCGTGGAGTCACTTATTCCACCTAAGGTTATGCTTTGGGTACATATGGAAGCAGTGGAAGCAGGACCCCACCCCACACCCTGGAGGGCTGGGGTCCTTTTATCAAGGTCATGAAGCCCAGAGGAGAATTGCTTTAACTGGGACTTTGTGAATTGTAAACTGGAGGGAAAGGAGAATATTGGGACATGATTTGCGAGCAGCTTGAGGTGGCAGAATACTTAGGTCTCTTTCATTTTCAAGTTTCAGGTTTTTGTGTGCGGTGGTGGTGGTGGTGGTGGTGGTGGTGGTGGTGTCGGGGGGGGGGGGGTGGGCGGGGAGGAGCGGAGGTTGTACCTTTCTTTCAAACAAGAACTGCAAACCCAGTTATCAGATTTCTTCCCAGAACTGAATACACACTCATGGGTTGCCAGGGGGTAGAGGGGGCAGTGGGGGTGGAGGGTAGACTATTGCCACTTCTGCACACACACACACTTCTTCTCAGACAGTGGCAAAGGGGAGACATTTTTTAAATTTCACGTGTTATTTGCCCTGGACGATGAAGTACAGGTGGAAATGGTGTCCAAGACTTATTTTTAAAATATATTTTATTGATTTTTTACAGAGAGGAAGGGAGAGGGATAGAGAGTTAGACACGTCGATGAGAGAGAAACATTGATCAGCTGCCTCCTGTACGACCCCCACTGGGGATGTGCTCACAACCCCCACTAGGGATGTGCCCACAACCAAGGTACATGCCATTGACTGGAATCGAACCTGGGACCTTTCAGTCTGCAGGCCGATGTTCTATCCACTGAGTCAAACCAGTTAAGGATTGTCTGAGACTTTTAAGATGCAGCCTTAAAGAGTGGCTCATGCCCTTCTTCTCTCCCTTCTCTTCCAGACATGGTTGGAGCCCCTGTAGCCACCTTGAAGCAATGAGGCAGAAGCCCGTGTTGAGGGTGGTGGGGGAGCAAGAGAGAAGCCTGGGTCCCTGAAGCACCCTCCTAGGCATAACCTGCCTACCTTCGGTCTCTTACATGAGACCACTACTATCTGAGATTTTAGCCTGAACCGATAGAACCCTCTTTCCTCAATGGTGATCACTCCTTATTTGTATCTGAGTAATCACGGTGACCCTACCTGACAAGAGATTCTTTGCCTCCAAACCCACCCACGCCAGCCAGGCTTGTTATTCCCACTTAGTGTTAGAGAAAGAAAAGAGAGGCTAGATGTAGGGGGAAATGTTCTCAAACGAAAATCAAGCTGAGCCACAAAAGCTATTTTTAAATAACTTTAAAGCCTGGCTGGTTACAGCTCTGTTGACCATTTGTTCGGTTGCTTAAACTGCCTTATTGTGCAGTTTCCGTTCCAAAAGTGGAGAAGGATGTGTTCAGATCAGACTCAATGGCTGCTCTGTGGTGTTAATTATATGTCTGCACTTGCGTGCATGCTTGTCTTGTGCTGAAGTGTCTCATATATTCCCAACTACACGGTAAGGGTTCAGGGGCCGCATCTGATGCCCGTCTCCTCTCCTGGCACATCCGTGCCGCCTGGGATTATGCCCGTAAGGCTCTATCAGAATTGCTTGAGATATGTCAACCCTCCGCACAGTCGCCAACGCCTCACTTGTTTCCTTGCTTTCTTCCCTTAGTTCGTTCTAGTAGTAACATTTCTAGTAATCTTTAAAATGTCTCCTCTAAGAAACCTTTCATGGCTGTTTCCTCTTTTCTGAGAATCACATGCAAAGAGCTCTGACTTGCAGATTGTCACTCAGCAGCTGAATGCATCCAGAGGCTCCGATGTTCCTTTGATTTTCTTTATCTCAACTCCTCCAGGAAAATAACTTCACTTTACAAAAATGCAAACATTGTTATTTCCGAAGCACCAGCATCGTCACTGCCTTGTATTGTGATGATCTTCTACGACTCTTATTGGAATCACAGTAAAACAACTGGCGTCTTTAAACACACTCTCATTGATGTGCTGTCTCACAGTTTCTCTTCCATGATTTCACACTTTTTATACTTCCTGCAAAGAAATGTATGATTGCATTAAACTATTTCATTGTCACGTTGTTTTTTTAAAAAGCATGCCCTGTCAGAATCCACAGCTATATGCTTGCATCTGACTATTTATAACCGGACAGAAATTAAAACAGCGCTTCCAAAACCAACGTTTCAGCTTCACAGGCCGGCTAATCTACACTCAGCCTCCCGGTTTGCAGCTGCGGGAAGCCCTCCGCGCATGGCCTGCAGACAGCTCCTCCCAAACCGCCTCCCTGAGATTCCTCATGATATCTGGGCAGAAATTCCCAAAGAAAATGGCCAACGGCAGCAGCAGCCCTCCTTCCATAACAGTTCCTTTCTACAAATGACGGCCACGTCGAATCTCCAGGTAGGAGCTCAGGGCTTTGACACGCAGCCAGTCAATGATAAACCCGGTGAGCTTGTTGAGTCGGTTTGTGGAGCATGTTTTAATTTTAGCTGTTCCACACTCACTAACAGGAAGAATTTTAAAGGAAAGTCATCTAATTAAATATGGAAGGTGGTAAAAAGGAGAACAAAGCCAGCGTCCCCTTCGACTCACCCAAGGGCATGATTTGCCTTGGTGCCCACACTAAAAGGTGTCTGGGCAGAGACACATATACCCTAGGCCATCAGTTCTCAACCTGTGGGTCGCAACCCCTTTCACAGGGGTCGCCTAAGACCATCCTGCATATCAAATATTTACATTATGATTCATAACAGTAGCAACATTACAGTTATGAAGTAGCAATGAAAATAATTTTATGGTTGGGCCACAACCTGAGGAACTGTATTTAAAGGGCCAGAAGGTTGAGAACCACTGCCCTAGGCCAAGATCTCCGTCTATCTTTTTTTTTTTTTTTTTTGTAGTGCCAGTCCCCTTAAGATGAGGTGATAAAGAACCTCTTTAAATGGAGAGAGGATCAGGTAAATATGTAAATAATAGAAAAAAATGAAACCACCTCTGCACATGTACAAGCCCTTGGCTATGCCTGTTGTTCTCTGTCGCTCCCCAGACCCATTTCTGCCTGGCGCCTTGCCCTGGGAGGCTGACATCTCCGGGCATCACCCAGGCTCCCTGACCCTGACTCCAACTTGGGTCCGACCCCTGGGAGGCACCATTAGTAGATTAGCGAGAAGGAGAAGAAAGAGGTTGAGGTATTCATTTCCTTTCTCCCCTTCTACCTCCCCAGCTTCTGGCAAGGTTCCCTTGTCCTCTTCTCAACAGAATTGCCAGGCCAGTGACGGGCAGGATGAAGGTGTCCACGCTTCCTGAAAGAGCCTGGTGTCTGTGGGATCAGGTAAGTGGCCTTTGTCAATGCCATGGCTATAGAACAGAGGAACCCAGAGAAAGTGTGATTGCAGTGGTTCCCAGCTGATCCTTGGGGCTACCGGGGACGGTGCCAAATGAGACTTTCTCTGAGTCCTCCTTCATACCCCTCACTTCTGACAAAGCCAGTCCTGCCCATGAGCCCCGTGCTCAGGCCCCCTCCCCTTCACTCATCTAACAGATATTGATGGGGTGCCCAAGACCTTTCATCTGTGGCAATGACTTTGAGCCATGATGGCACCCAAACGTCACTTCCACGCTCCCTTTTCTCAATGACCCAATCCACTGTTCTCTCTGAAAGTCAAATACCCATTGTGCGTTCTTCCACGGTCTTTGAGATCCTTCATTCTCCCACTTGAAGGTCAGGATGAAAAATTAGAGTGCTAGCCACTGTAGGAGAAATTATAAATACAGGCACGTACTACAAGAGAGCATGTCCCAGAGAGGCGTCTTCCCCTGAGGTCAGGCACCACCACACGCACTGCCCAACTTAATCCTCTTAGGGACCTTTGAAGTAGTGAACATTTCTTCCTTCTTTTCCTAGATAAGAAAACCGATTACTGAGAAGTTACAAAACTTGCCCAAGGTTACACTAGCACCTGACTGCCAAGGCCGGATTCAGACAGACAGACAGACGCCAGAATGCTTGTTCTTAACCTCCACACTCTACCTCTGTGGGAGCGCAAACAAGCCTGTCATCCCCTTTAAGCCTGAATTTCTTCCACTGAAAATAAGGGGCCAAGATGAAACCATTTTAAAAAGTCCCTCTTGCTTCAAAATTGTGCAGTTTTGCTCGGGAGGCTGTTTTATCTCCATCAGCCACCAGGTGGCGCGCGGCCAACTGTGCAGTGGGGATGCCAGGGCTTCAGGGTGAAGAACTGTCTGCCCCCTCAACCCTCTCTGATGTGGCGTGGGAATGGAGTGGAAACTTGTTCCCAGTCGTAATTGGTGCAAAGCTAGCTGCTTCCACATGGCAGAGCCAAGAGTTTCACCAGTCGGTTTGACTCCTGTGGGCATATTTCCATCGGCTGCACGGCTGCTTCTCTTAGTTGACTGGTAAGGCAGGAAACCTGGATTCTCCAGCCACCAGCTCCTGTTTGCTCTTCTGATGCCCCTTTACGTTTCCTGCAAATGGCGTGTTAGAAGCAACGTTCAAAAGAAATAGAAGTAAAGAAGTGGATGCATGCCGTAGCAAGGTGGGTGTTCTTAACCAATGACAGAGACCTGCTGTCAATGGCACCCCCAAACCCGCTCTGAAACCCCCGGGAGGCCTCTGACCAGGGGCCCCCACTTGAACGTATGAAAATGTATAAACTGAACTTGGCTTGTGAAGATGGAGATGTGTTTTGCCACAGAAGCAGAGCCAGGGGCCTGCTTCCCACAGACATGATTTCAAGTCCACAAATGCCATCTTCAGGGAAAAGCACGGATGGTGTGAGCACGTGCGGCTCTGGCCACCTCTGGCGCTGAGACGTTATCGGACTTCTCCTCAGTGTATTGCCTCTTTTTTTCTGGAGGAGCAAACGAGATCCCGGCTGGCCCAGCCTTGGCCTGCCTCGCTCCACGCTCTGATACAAACCCTGAGGATGGGGATAGGCACTGAGGCCGGGGACTTGCAGGTGGAAGGAGAAGCTGGAGACAAGGGTTCCTCCTTCTCAGAGCTCTGCCTAAGGTTCATGTGTGTGCACGTGTGCTAACGAGTAAAACCGGCAGCGCAGGCCCGAGGGCCCCAAGTTCCAAATCACTGTTGGGCCCTCTACCCCGACTGCACTGGCTGCTCACACCCAGTCTCCAGATTCTGGAAGCATCTGTGGAGAGGTCTGGCAACTCCGAGGAATCAGACCAGTTACCCTGGGTGAGTCTTTGGGAAAAGAGGCAAAAATGTCTGCGGACGAGGAGAAAATTAGGGAGGTCACTATACTCCTTTAGCACTGAGTTTTCCCATTGGGATGCCTGTTGTCTTAGTGTAAAATTTAAAATATATATTTCAGTCTCCAAAAGATAATTTTTAAAAAATTAAGGATATATTTAGAAAGTGTGGTTTGAAAAGATGGCTCCACAAGAATAGAGTTTCTCTTCCCCTTCAGCTAGGTCACCCAGACACCCCAAGAGCTAGCAATGAGCTCTGGGTCCAGCATCAACATGCTTGTTGGGAGCAATTAGCCCTGAGTCAGGTCCAAATACATGTTGGGAGCTGATAGGACTTTAATCATCGCATCCCACTGTGTGAAGAAATAGGCACTTATATTAGCTCTCGGTCAGTGCCTGTGGCTCCCACATTTATGAGCGTGGAGCCTTGTCAGGCTGAACAAATAACATCACACCTGTGGCTCCCCAGGTCCCACCATCTTCCGGGGCATTGACTGTTCTTCCCATGAATGTCAGCTCTCTTCAAACGAAGAGAACAAAGCAAGCCAGAGTGTCAACTTGAGGAGAACGCAGACACCATCTGGTGGCCGTTCACCATAAATCGTGGCCTCACATGCAAATTCCTTGCACAAAGGAGCCTGACCTTCCCATGGGATTTGTAGGCACTGCCCGAGAAAACCTGGGAATACCCAGACGTCCACAGCCCGGCAGGCCTCTCTTTAATTTCCCCCAATTTAAAGTACTCGACTCCAAGCATTATAATAACATCCTAACCATTGCAGCGCAGGAAGGAAGCTCTGAGCTCCTCCACAGCCTGAGAAAAGGAAAGAGCCCTTTGAGTCGCAACGTTTTACATTTCTTACGAATGTTCTGCAGTCAAATAGAAATAAGTAGCCTGTCTGTAGGGGTCTCTTTCTCATTTAACACTTTCTTCACTGAGGAAAGGCCATCCTTACAAGACTAATGCACTACAGACTTAACCTGCCCCTCGTCCAGCCTCTTATCTCGGGCTCCCTCTGTCCTCTTTTGTAGATGACAGTGACTGAAGGGACTCTACCTTGACACTTGTTGATGGGTAGCCACGGAGCAAGGCTCTACCTGAGCAACGGCCACCAGCAGGTGAAATTCCCTTCCAAGGCCCCTCACCCCCACTTCGCTCCCGTCCTTCTCCCTCCGCTGACCACTTCTCTCCCTAGCTCCACAGGAGCCCATCCTGACCAAGGTGGGAAGTTCATGTCCCGATTTTGAAGAATCTTGCTTGCTAAAGTGAAATACCCTCTGATGTTTCCATTTTTAAAAGGGGGCTCCGCAAATCCGGCACGAGCCAAGGATAGCATTTCAAATAGTATGGTTTGGGGGCAGGGGTAGCTGAAGCTGTGTGGGGAGTGACCAGGAGTAGCCCTGCTTGAAGCCCCTCCCCCTAGAGTGGGTGCCCGCTTTGCCTGCTGGTGAGGCTGGCCCTCCCGAGAGGATCTCTAAGACCCTGAACCTCACGCCCGAAGAAGCAAACACCCTTCGCCCCACTGCTGGAACCCCACTGCCCGTGGCTCTCATCTCCAGGAGCTGCGTACTTTTACCACTTCTTTCTCCTGCTGTGGGTGGGAGAGCTGTGTTCAGACTTGCCTCTGCTGAAATAAATAGCCGGGCACTTCTCAGAAACGGGTACTTCACGTTAATTAACAGGAAGAAGATGAAACAGGAACCCAGCTCAGAAGGAGCCGTTCCCCTCACGGATCAGGAGGAACAAGTTGGGGGAGGGGGCAGAGGCCAGGGTGTGGAGGAAGGAGGGGGTGCAGGTGAGCAGGTAGACATTTTCTCAGGCACAAATTGGTTTGTTTTTCCTGGTCTGGGATGAGAACAGGTAGGAACCAGGGCAGCTCTCTTCTACCACTGGCCTGCCTGGACACTTTCGTTAAAGCTGGAGGTGGTCACCGACGCAGCCCATCGGCAAGGACGAAAGGCCAGGACAGTCTGAAGGAGCCGAGGCCCTGAGATCTTGCGGGGAGAACCCACATTTCCGATCTCATGAACCTCAGATTGTAAGAACTCCCTATATGCCATGGACATAAGAGTTTGTCAAAAGTTCTCAGTCACTGAAAAGGTTTGACAGAAAACGATGAGGTGTTAGTGCCAAGGCACCATTTTGAGAGTAGAAACACAATTGAGCAAGAGGTCAGGTAAACCAGATGTTATGGCTTCCTAACCTTCACCCGCCTTCGCCCGGGGTACCTCAGAGTGTGACCTTACGTGGAGAGAGGGTCTTCACAGAGGTGATCGAGTTACGATGAGGTCAGTAGGGTAGCCCTAACTCAGTATGATGTCCTGTCCAGAAGGGAAACTTGAACACAGACACCCCAGGGACACCCCCAGTGAACATGAAGATGACCATCTACAAGCCATGGAGGAAGAAGGCCTGGGACCAACGGTCCCTCACAGCCCTCAGCAGGAACCAACCCTGCCCACCTCTTAATTTTGACTTCTAGCCTCCAGAATGGGAGTTAGCAAGTTTCTATTGGGTAAGCCACCCAGGCCGTGGTCCTGAGTTACTCTAGCCCTGGGGAACTAATATGCTGCCTCTACTGCTGGACATCCCCCGGACGACTCTCTGGGTAGGTCCCTCCACTGCTCTGGGTCATTACTAGTTTGGCCCAACATATCCCAGAAACTTTTGCAGTCCGACACTCCAACCCTCTGGCCTCTGAGCCTATAAGCACAAAGGGCACATCTGGCCCACTCAGAGCTTCCGGAGTTAATGGCCCGAGACTGCTGTAGTGCAGCGTGTCCCAAAGACATGGCTTTCTAGCACTTCCGCTCCCAGAGATGGGGGCGGGGCAGAGGAGTGCTGCCCGATGCTAACGCATTGTTTAAAATTCTGTCTGTGTATGTTAGGCATTTGAAACACATTCAAAAAATGAATCAGTAAGTAAGCTACGGGGTATTTCTGCCCTCCCCACAAGCCTTGATCTTGCCTTGAAGTTCAGGGCACATTCTCCGTACGTGTTATTATTGGCTGGTGGTAAGGAGGAGCCCACGCCTTTGAACCCACCTTGCTAACCACACTCCCTTCCCGCCTCTTTCCCACAGCTCCCACGTCGGTGTGGCTGGGTTCTGCATGGCATACGTGTGCGCTGGGCGAGCGCGGAGTGTGCTTGGGTTGCAGGTGCAGGCTTGTTGGCTGAGGAGGTGCAGCAGGGGCGGGTGTGGCGAAGGTGGAGGCCAAGTTTGGCACATGCGAGCAACCCCGGGAACATTTCAGTGGGTCTGTGGGTTCTTGAAGTTGCCTCCTCCTCGGAATACTTGCATCTTGTTCCTTTTCAAGACGTGGATTAGGTGGGCAGTCACTGTGGGAACCAGACTTAACATTGGACAGGTCAATTAAATGGCCTGTTCTGACATTTTGATACTAAAGTCAGTGGTGCGATCATTCCAGAATGGTTCAACTGGGACGAGTCCCAGGCCTCCCCCTGCAGAGGCTCCTGGTGTGGAACCCGCTCGCGGCCGCCCATGCGAATTTGATAAACTCGGAGGAGAGGTCCTGGGCAGCGGGAAAGACCAGGCCCGAGGCTGACCGAATGCCACTTCTCACTGCAGAAGTGGTGGGGGCAAGGGGAGCCCTGAAGGTGTCAGGAAAAGGGAGGGAGAGGGAGGAGGAGGGGGAAGGGACCAGGGTAGGCCCCTGGGAGGGTCCATCTGTGCTGAGTGACTAAAGTAAGGGTGATGTCATGAATAATCCGCAGACTTCCAGCTGCTGTAATTCTGTGTGAATAATTCTGATAATGACCCTTTACTCAGCAAGGGTGGCAGCCAGATAAGCAGATTGCTAGAGCTTTCCTGTCGGCTTATGCTCGCAGCGCACTCCGTGCCATCTGACCTGAGGTAACGCACAGCCGTGACTGGCATTTCCCCGTGGGCCTGCTGGGGCCGCGGGAGAGATGACGACATGGGACCTGTCCAGAGGGAGAGAGCCACCCCGAGAGGTGTCCAGGGCTGTTCCCTTCCTCGGCGCCCCTGGGGCGGCTCCTCCTCTCCTCCCTGTTGGTGAGCATCAGGCAGCCACCAGCACTCCCCAGGCCGGAAGCAGGGTCCGACGGACAGAGGCTGCCCTCTAGGAGGGGAGAGTTAAAGGTTTTCTTTCCTGGAAGGAGCTTTGTGTGAGGGGGAGACAGGCTGTCCCACAAGGAGGTAGGGCTGTGGGTTATTTGTGCCTCAAAGTCAAAAGTCTGATGCCAAGTGCCCTGTGCTCCGCACACTGTGAGGTGTTGTGCCAGCTTGCCCAGGAGCCCTTCCCTCCTCTGCTAAGAGTATCTCCATGGTCTCTGTGGAGAACCATCTTTCCCTCCACTCTCAATCCATGGGGTTGGGGGACTTCACCCCACTCCGGGCCCTGGAGGGGAGCACACAGCCCAGCACTGGGCAGTGAGAGCACTGCCTCTCCCGGACAGCGATTGGTGCAGGTGCTGCCAGTCAGGGACACTGGGATTTTTGGCACAGTCACTGGGAAATAGGTCCTCTCATGCCTCTGGAGTTGATAAACCAGTTGGATTCATCTTGCATGGCCAGGGGGTACCTCTGCCAACTTGGGAGAAGAGGCTGACCAAGAGTAAAGCCACCATAGAATAAAGCCAAGCAGAACTGAGAGATGGAGAAAGATGGAGAGAGGAAGAGAGGGAGGGAGGGAGGGAGAAAGAGAGAGAGAGAGAGAGAGAGAGAGAGAGAGAGAGAGAGAGAGAGAACACAAATAAAATGAATAAAATGGATGGAAAGGTAAGTCTGATTATAGGCTGAATGGGTGGTACTATGTGCTAGTCCTATTTTTCAACTTCTCTGTAGATGTGAAGTTATTCCAAATTGGGGTTGTTGGCTTTAAGAGGCTGGCACCCGCCTCGGGACAGGGCCCCTCACCTGCTGTGCATTTCGCTGGCTGACCCTTCCTGTCCCCCTTCCTGTCCCGCGGGCCCTGCTGTAGCTGCGGGAACAGCACATGAGGCGTCCTTCCACATGGATTGGTAGTGTTGTCAAGTGGAATTTAATCCTTCCAAGTCAGGGGGATTATTCTGGATAAGCCATTAAAATTATTAATTAAAATGCTCGTGTCTGATTGCCTTTATTCTCATTTATGAGAATTCTCTGAGAGTCCATGAACGTTGCACCCCCCTCTCCTGGCTGCCCTGTGTAATCCACTTAAATCCAGGGCCAGGACATCTCTCCTGATTTCTGCCTGTGCCCGAGGACCCTCTATGGATGGGACATTTGACGACATTCTCCAAGCTAAGAGGGGGCTGAACATTTTGGACTGAATACTTTTGGAGCCTCTAGTATGTGCAAGGCCACTTGGGTAAAGTCTGGTCATTGTCCTCAAGCAGCTTACAATCTAAAATGAGAAAGCAAGGAAACACACAAAAACCTAGATAATCATAGAAGGTGTATTTCAATAGGTCCCCACATGAAAACGATCAGCAGGCAATGAAAATGTATGGACTCATTAGTGGAAAACTGTAAAGACTCCAAATATTCAGAAGAGAAAAGGTTTCCTGTGGGTGAACACGTTTAAGGAGGCTTTGTGGAAGGAAGGGGTGAGACAGAGATGGAGGATGAATAGGACCTGTGTGCAGAGAGAGGGCTCCCAAAGGGGTGGGCCCCGTGCACCGAACCGTGGAGATGAGAATGCTCAGGCCTATTTGAAGTGCAGGGAATGGACCCGTTTGTCAGAAGTTGAGAGTGTGGGAAGGAGAATGAGAGAGAACTTTCTCTGAGTAAATTGGTAATGAACGTCCAAAGCTTTGGATCCCAGCAGCTTGGGCTTTGTGGATGACGGAGAATGAAAGAAAAAGTCTGGGGAGCAGGGGCTGAGGGGAGGAAGCTATTGAGTACGAGGGCCCATTTATTTGTGCCCATTGTGATTCAGGTACTGCATGTACTTATCTCTGACCCTCACAAAACCCTGCAGGCAGATATAAGTTCTTCTTGGCATGAAGAACTAGAATTCCTGGGGAGGCCAAGGAGCATGCAGGTAGGAAGGGACAGAGCCATGGGCCACACTGAGGCCTGTCCCGATTTCAGGGTGGAGCTTCCTCCTTGACACCCTCTCCCCACCCTGCTGTTTACTAGGGACAGAGAGCCCTAGAGCCCGAAGCAGGGCAGTGGCGATGGACATGGGAGAAAAAAGAAAGATGTGGGGTAAACGAGAAGGAAAAACTGACAAGACTGGTGAACAATTATATCTAGGAGGTGACTGAAGGGAAGTTAAATAAAGTTTCATTTTGCTCTTCAAGCAAGAACTTACTGCTACTACTAGGTTAGTTATTTGGAGAAAGAAAAAAATGATCACATTATGGACCCTGCACTTGAAAACATTATAGTCTAGCCCTAGCTGGTTTGGCTCAGTGGATAGAGTGTTGGCCTGTGGACTGAAGGGTTCCAGGTTCAATTCTGGTCAAGGGCACATGCTAGGGTTGTGGGCTCGGTCCCCAGTAGGGGGCATGCAGGAGGCAGCCAATCAATGATTCCCCTCTCGTCACTGATGTTTCTATCTCTCCCTCTCCCTTCCTCTCTGAAATCAATAATATATATATATGTGTGTATATATATATATATATATATATATATATATACACACATATATATATATACATATATATATATGAAAACATTGTAGTCTAGCATAAGATGTTACAAATGTACATAAATATGTATAATGTGGGAAAGAATTAGATACATGCTGTAAGAGTGAAATATTCAAAGTGCTGTAGGTAGAAGGGAAAAAATTAAGCATTCACGGAAGAGAAAATACTTGCTCTGAACTTTTAGTAATGGAAACAGCTTTGAATGGCAGGGGGAAGAAGTGAGGAGAGGATAGCCTAGATCAGTGATTTTCTACCGTTCTCATCTCATGGCACATAAACTAACTACAAAAATTCTGCAGCACACCAAAAAATATATATTTTGCCGATCTGACAAAAAAAAAAATAGGTATAATTTTGATTCATTCACACCGGACGGCTATTGTTGTGTTGGCTGTTGTCCTATTTTTACTTGACAACCTAAGGGAAAAGAGGTCAGTGCCCCTGACTAAATAGTCAGGTGTTGCATGTTTTACAAATTCTTGCGGCACACCAGTTGAAAAATCGCTGATCTTGATCAAGGTTTCTCAACCATGGCAGTATTGATTGACATTTTAAACTGGGATAATTCTTTGCTGTGGGGGCCTGTCCTGTGTACTGCGGGATGTTTAGCAGCATCTCTGGCTTCTACCCACTAGATATCCCTTCCAGTTCTGACAGCCAAAATGTCTCCAGACGTTGCTACATTTCCCCTGGAGGGCAAAATCGACCTTGGAAAGAACCACTGTTCTAATCTAAGAGAATGATGTTAGAAAGGGAGTATGTTTGGGGAATAGCAAAGCATCTGTATCAGCCTATTTCAAAATGTGTTCCTGGGAACATTAGCGTCTAATGAGGTAAGTGATGGTTCCTTAAATAAGATTCATGGTTAAACAGCGTTGGGAAATACCACATACTTTCTCCCTCGATTGGAAATTCATAATGTACATTAGAATAGCAAAAGCTTTGAGAGATTATGCAGAAACACCAGTTGGCATTGGTTAATTTCATTATCAAAGAACTTAAAAAAAATCAAGGAGCAAGTATTAACCTCCTCAAGGGCACTGTTGTATTGCAGGATACAACTTGAAAAATGATGGTACAGTATATTTGACTGAAACACAGAGTATATGGGAGATTCAAAGCTGTAAAAATACAGATAGATCCTAGCACTAGATTCAGAGGGCTGAATTTTATTTAGTCTAAATTTCATTTAGAAATCAGAGTTTCATTTAGTCAACGATAGGGAGGTAGCCAGCAGGTTGATAATTAAAACTTTGGTTATTCATTCAGCACATTAAGCAATCTTAATCTAGTAGCAGCAAGCCAGGTAGATTAGAAGATGTAGAAACAGGAAAGAACGTATATTGCAAAAGTAATGAGCAGAAATGATGGAAGGAAGAGGCTCATGTAAAAAGCATTTTAGAGATTAACAGAACATCGTGTCTGATTCGTTGGAGGGTGGGGCAAGAAATAAAGGAGCCAATGATGGTTACACACTTTTTAGGCTTGAGTTACTGGGAGCTTCTTGAACAGAGAGAGGATAGTCAGGAAAAGAATTTGGGGGAGAAACTGTCTTGTTTTGGACACGTTGAATCTGAGGGGTTAGTAGGACATTCGGAGTCAGATGTCCAGTAGGTAGCTGGAATTGAGAGTCAAGGGTGAAAATGGAACTGGAAATACATTTTTGGAAGTCATTTTCTTTTAGGTAATAAAAGAAGTTGTGAAAGTGGATGCGGCCGTTAAAGGGGGAAAGAATGGGAGAGGAGACAGCTCAGAACAGTGACTTGCAGAACATCTGTTCTGAGACTGTGGAAGAAGGACGATGATGCCATGAAGGGAATGGATGGTCTGTTAGAAAAGTAGAAGATCTGAGAAAAAAATGGTGAAGAAGCCAAAGGGGAAGAAAGGGTCAAGAAACAATTGACCATGTTACAAAGAGGTCAAAGAAGACGCACACTGGAAGGAGCCACTGGATTTCAGACGAGGGTCAAAGGAAAAAGAATCTCTGTAAACTGGTGGGGCCAGAAACTAAATTTCAAGGAATGAGTGGGTAGTAAGGAAGTTAAGACAATGAATACAAATTCCTCTTCTGAAACGTTTGCTTAGAAGCAGTAGCCACTGAAGGCATTGAAACAAGATTTGTTTATTTGTTTGTTTGGGGATGGGGAGATTTGACCATGTTTACTGACAACAACTAAGGAACGAGAGGAGATTAAGAGATTCAAGAAAGAGGAGTGATAATTAATAGGGCAAGGCTTAGGATGAGTCAATTGAGATGAGATCAAGGTCAGAGATTCTTTTACAAAAGAGGAGAAGCGTGCCTTCCTCGAGTTAGGAGTAGGGGAAGAGAAGATAGATAAGAAAATAGAGAAATCTTGAGGTGGAGGCCTCCATAAATTCAAACCTTTATAAATTCAGAGATCTAGGTCACCAGCTGACACATGGGAGGCAGGAATCAGAATTTTGAGAGTGTAGGAAAGAGTTAGCTGTTACAAAAAATATGAAGAGTTTTTTTGTTTAAAAGATGGCTAATAGGTTGTCCAATCTAGAATGAAACCTAGAATTTGCTCCATGGACTTTAAGCTGACCCAACAGGTATAATTTGGTGACTTTCTTTAGGAATGCTCAGCAACAAAGAAAGCACAAAATGGACAATAAAAACAGACCAACAGGTGATCTAAACATTGGTGTTATTAGACAGGGACTTTAAAATAACTGATCAATATGATCAAGAAAATAAATGACAAAATGAAAAAATTTACCAAAGAATTAGAATCTATAAAAGTAACCACGTTGCCCTGGCTGGTGTGGCTCAGTTGGTTGGGTATCATCTCATGCACGAAAAGGTTGCAGGTTTGATTCCTGGGCACATACCTAGGTTGCGGCTTTGATCCCCATTCAGGGTTGGAGATTTTAACACACCTTTCTCAGAAACTAGATTTTAACACACAAGTAAACTAAAGCAAACAACAACAACAAACCAGGAAAGACATAGAAGATTTGAAACATATAATTCACAAGCTTGAACTAACTTAAATGCTCTAAATACTCTACCCAACAACTGCAGAATAGATATTTTTTATGTTCACATAGATCTTTTATCAAATTGCTCTAATGCTGAGCCACACAACAAATTCAACTTCAAAGAATTAAAGCATTATAGATTATGTTGATGATTAAAATGGAATTAAGCAAGAAATCAATAACAAAAAATAAGTTGAGCCCAGCCAATGTGGCTCAGTGGTTGAGTGTCAACCCCATGCATTAAGATAAACATGCCAAACTCAAAGGCTAACTAACAGGCCAAATAAACAAGGTTTAAGTTTATTGGGCCACAAAAAAGCCCAAAAGCTTCCATTTTTGTAGAAACATAGGTTTATTTTGATGGAGACATGCTGAATACAAAGGGCTGAAATAAATGAGTAATCATTAACATAAAATAATAGAACATTTTAATAAAAATTAATATTTTTTTCTTGAACATGAACTTATCAGACACTGAGTAACTGCACAAATTAATAAACGTAAAGCAAATAAACTTATTTTTCTTATTTTCCGAAAGTGAAATATTTCCTTTTGAGCACACCAAACAAGTCAGTCCAAGACTAATGATATGGCAATCGGCTGCTAAAATATTCGCTGCCAGAATTAGTGGAGAGAAATAGTGCGCCTGCATGTAAGGCGCGTAAGGAAAATGAATGCAACACGATTATAGTAATCAGTCATTAGAGAACGTTGTAGTTCGTTATTAATAATTATGTATAACAGGATATTGTAAAAATAATTTAATTTGTATTAAAACGTTTCTTACATACCGTTATATTAGCTGGGCCGCAAAAATATTCATTGTGGTCCACATGCAGCCCGTGGGTCGCGAGTTTGACACGCTTGCATTAAGAGGTCCTGGTCCCAGTCAAGACACATGCCTGGGGTTGCAGGCTCAATCCCTAGCAGGGAGCATGCAAAAGGCAGCTGGCTGATGTTGAAGTTTCTCTATCATCGATGCTTCTATCTCTCCCTCTCCTTTCTTCTCTCTCTAAAAATCAATAAAAACATAGTGTTGTTGTTTTTTTAAATTCATACTTCCCCAATATTATAATATTAGGCAATGCACTACTAAATAATTCTATGGGTCAAAGACAATCTCAGTGGAATTAGAAAATATTTCAACTTAGTGATAATGAAAATATTACATAAAAAACGTGATATGCAGCTAAAGTCACTCTTAGAGGAAAATGTATACTGTAGTCTTAAAATGAATAGTTTAGGAGAAAATATTTGAATAGCAAAGAAGACTGAAAATTAATGATCCATTCAGCTCAATCTATAGGTAAACTATTAGAATTAATAAATAAAATAAGCAAATCTGCTGGAAAAAAGGTCAATACACAAAAATCAATTATATTTCTAATATCCACAAAAAAATAATTAGAAAATTAAATTCTAAACTTGAAACCATGTACAATAGCATTAAAAATATCAAATACTTAGGAATAATTCTAACAAAAGATGTGCAAGGTCTCTATATAGAAACTATAAACAAAATTTTAAAAACGTTAAAGAAAATCTAAACATGCAATATTTTAAAGATATCAATTTCCCCCAAATCAATCCAGAGATTCAATGTAAACCTCCAAAATATCCTGGCAGGTTTGTTTGCTTATTGTTGTTGTTTTTTTTTGTTGTTGTTGTTTAAAATATATTTTATTGATTTTTTACAGAGAGGAAGGGAGAGGGATAGAGAGTTAAAAACATCGATGAGAGAGAAACATCAATCAGCTGCCTCTTGCACACTCCCTACTGGGGATGTGCTCACAACCAAGGTACATGCCCTTGACCGGAATCAAACCTGGGACCCTTGAGTCCGCAGGCTGACGCTCTGTCCACTGAGCCAAACCGGTTAGGGCTGTTTGCTTGTTTTTGATATGGAACTTGACAAATGAATTTAAATTATATATGGAAATACAAAGGGTCCAGGGCCAAGAATAACTAGGACAATCATGAAGAAGAACAAAGCTGGGAGACACTAGCTATCACAAGTTACTATGATGCTAGGTAATGAAGACAGTGGTATTGGCATGAGAGAAAAATAGATCAACAGAACAGAATAGAGAAACCAGAAACAAACCAACCCTTGATTTATAACAAAGATGATATTGTAGCGCAGTGGGGGTGAAGGACAGTCTTCTTAAGCAGTGATTCTGGGTCAGTGGCTATCGATATGGAGAAAACCTCTTAATCTCTAACTCACATGATTAAAAGGAAAATCCAGCTGGTTTGTAGATCTAAATGTGAAAAGTAAAACAATGACACTTTGAGAAGATCACACAGGAGAATATTTTCGTGCTATTAAGATATGCAGAGATTTCTTAAACAGGACATGAAAGTCACTTAATCATAAGAGAAAACATTGATAAATTAGACTACATGAAAATAAAGAACTTCTGTTCATCAAAAGATACCATTTTAAGAGAATGAAAAGGCAAACCACAGACTGGGGGAAAGAAGGAGATATGCAATATATATTTCTAACAAAGAACTCATTCAGAATGAATAAAGAAGTCCTTTACGTTACTAAGAGAAAAGGGGAAAAAAACTGGTAA
Organism: Myotis nattereri; assembly: GCF_964212035.1. NCBI lineage: Eukaryota > Metazoa > Chordata > Mammalia > Chiroptera > Vespertilionidae > Myotis > Myotis nattereri. The sequence goes on from NC_138080.1 coordinate 52,985,336, forward strand.
GGAACTTAGCATGCAGATCACCAGAGAATATCCAAATGGCCAGTAAAATGCAAATTTAAACCACAATTAGATGCCACTCTTTATCCACCAGAATGGTTAATAGTAAAACAACTGAGTGTTGGTGAAGGTGTGGAACAAGAAGAAATCTCATATACTGTTGGTGGGTGCACCAATTGATACAACAAACTTGGAACACTGTTTGATAGTATCTACTAAAGCTAAATATATGCATACATTATGACCCAGCAATTCTACTTGTAGGTGGATATTCAACAGGAGTGCACACATGTGATCACAAAAAGACATTTAAAATGTTCCTTGTAGTAGCCATAATAATACAAAACAAGGAACAACCCAAAGTCCCTCAACATTAAAGTGGACAAATAAGTTATGGCAAATTTACCTAATAAAATGTCATAAAGCATTGAAAATTACTTAATTATTGCTCTATGAAATAACAAGAATGATTCTTATAAAAATAATATTAAACAGAGGGGGTCAGACACAGAATAATATACATTGAATGGTTCCATTTATATAAGGTTCAAAAACACTGGCAACCACCTCACACCCACTAGGATGGCTATTATAAAACAAAAAAAACCAAAAACACATAAAATAACAAGTGCTGGCAAGGATGTGGAGAAATTAGAACTCTTTTGCACAGTTAGTGGGAATGAAAAATGATGCAGCCACTATGGAAAATGATATGGTGGTTCCTCAAAAAATTAAGAATATAAATACTACATGATGCAGCAATCCTACTTTTGGGTATTTTATGTGTATTTTACCACAATAAAAATTTAAAAAAAAATAAATGAATGAAGGCAAAATGAATGTGGTCATTGACATCAGTCCAGTGGTTACCACAAGTAAGCAAAGAAATGCAAATTTATTTATTTATTTTAATATATATTTTTATTGATTTCAGAGAGAAAGGGAGAGGGAGAGAGAAATAGAGACATCAATGATGAGAGAGAATCATTGATCGGCTGCCTTCGGCAGTTCCGACTTTGGGGATCGAGCCTGCAACCCAGGCAATGTGTCCTGACTTGAATTGAATCGTGACCTCCTGGTTCATAGGTTGATGCTCAACCACTGAGCTGCATTAGCCAGGCAAAGAAATGCAAGTTTAAACTGTTACATGTATGGGTTCTTCATATTGGCATATGGTTCTTCATAAAAAGCATCTTAGAGCCTGGCAAGCATATGGGGAAATTGCCATTATTGTACTCTGAGGTTGAGATTATAAATTGCAGGGCAAAAGACTAATCTTTATCAAAATTTAAAATAAACTTTCCCTTGGATGCAGCAATCTAATTTCTAAAAATGTACTTTAAAGTAAATAATCAACCAAAAATCCAAAATATGTTCATTGTAATGTAGTTTATAATAATAAAATATTAGAAAAATTTCATATACATCAAATCAGGCATAATAAATTACAATACTCACATACAATGAAACACACACACACACACACACACACACACACACGCATCTGGAAAAATGCTCACCAAATTTAAACAGTCGTTATCTCACAGTGGTAGACGTGAACTTTCTTTATTAAAAAAAAATTTTTTTATTGCCCAGCCAGTGTTGTTCAGTGGTTGAGTATCCACCCATGAACCAGGAGGTCAGGGTTTAATTCATGGTCAGGGCACATGCCTAGGTTGTGAGCTCGATCCCCAGTGGGGGGTGTGCAGGAGGCAGCCGATCCATGATTCTCTCTCATCATTGAGGTTTCTATCTCTCTCCTCCTCTCTCTTCCTCTCTCTGAAATCAATATAAAATACTTTTTTAAATAAAAGGTTTTTAATTGATTTTTTTTTTTCCTCAGAGAGAAAGGAAGGGAGAGGGAGAGAGAGAGAGAAACATGGATGTGAGAGCAGAAAGTTGATCAGTTGCCTCCTGCATGCCCTCCACCAGGGACTGAGCCCGCAACCAGGCCATGTGCCCTGACCTGGAATTGAACCAGCAACCTTTTGGTTCGCAGGCTGAAGCCCAACCGACTGAGCCACGCCGGCCAGGGCTGTTTTCTTTTTCTTTTCTTTTTTTATAAATATATTTTATTGATTTTTTACAGAGAGGAAGGGAGAGAGATAGAGAGTTAGAAACATCGATGGGAGAGAAACATCGATTAGCTGCCTCCTGCACATCTCCCACTGGGGATGTGCCCGCAACCCAGGTACATGCCCTTGACCGGAATCGAACCCGGGACCCTTCAGTCCGCAGGCCGACGCTCTATCCGCTGAGCCAAACCGGTTTCGGCTCAGTTTTCTTTTTAATGTTTGAATTTGTGAATGAGTACTGAGTTAAGAAAAAACAGGAACAATAATTGGAATATTCTGGTCTGTTTTAGTCATAGGCAACACTTTCACATTCCTATGTTCGTTGCCATGCTTCCCACTTGTTCTACCAACCTCCCATTAGAATGGCAAATCAGACTGAGGGGTAGAGGATGGGTGGGCTCTTTGGGGTTTAAAGTCTCTGCTGTATTTACACTGAGAGGTAAGACTCCAGTGGACCACCACAGCGACTGGAAGGCCTTCCCTCTGCCCCAGGCACATTGCAAAATACTACGTTGCTTTCCTTGAGCTGAAATGTTTGCTTTCCCCCAGGAGCTGAGGCTGGGCCTCCTCCTCTGACCCCCTCTGGAGCAGGAAGGCAATGCCTTGTCTCCCCCCACCCCCAGCCCCACCCCCCATTTAGAGTTGTCTAGCTGGGAGCTTTGCATTTCTGTAGGCCTTTCCCTAGGAATCTAAGAGCTTGGAGCCATTAATCCTCACTACAATGACAGGTAGAGTGTCCTACCAAAAGAAGTTTGAGCCGTTCAGTCTTAATGGTAATCTCTCTTCCACTTTCTTTCATTCTAATCAGCAGCTAGGAGATTGGTAAGGAGGCAGAAGGAGGCAAGCAAGAAGAGAGAGGAAACATTTAGGACCAGGGCTCCGCAAGGCACTGCTTCCCAGAATCATACTGTTTTCATACACCACTGACATAAGAACTCGAAGAACTGGAAATTTTGACTTTCTCTCAAGTGGCTGCTGCCAGTATAGACATTTCAGTGCGCTTGGCATTCTCTTCAAAGGGTCAACTGTGATAAAATTCCTACCTCTAATTGGTTACAGTTTTGAGAACTGGAGATGCTCAAGGTATTGGCCCCAAAGCTTCAAAAATGGACCCTAGGACCTAACTCTGCCCTGACCTGCAAGGAGGGCCTTTCCTTAGAGAACTCGACCAGGAAGCCCCGGGTCACGTGGATCCCCCATGCCACCTCCCCACTCGTGCAGGGCACCTCCCGCTAATCTGGAAGTCTGGTTATAAGCCAAGGGGACCTGTTATGTAACTCTGAAAGTTTAAACTTGGGAAAACACACGCATAGCTAAACAAGGGCCTGGTGAAAAGGAGCAAACATGTTTGCTCCTAGATCCTATTTCTCTATTTTATTGCCCTGAAAAGCAATTTATTGTATTCATTATTACATCTCCCTACCTTCCTGGCTGCCCAAGTGGCCATGTCATCCAATGAATTTATAAAAGTCCTTTCTGCCTTTTAGGGCCCTTAAAATGTCATCTCACGTGTGCACATAGAAGTGAAAATTGTTTAAGTGCCCACTGTACTCATCGTTGCATGTCTTTCTTATGACCCACACTGAGGGCCACATCTCCCAGCCCCAGGGAGTACAGGCGGCTCCTCCCTGGAGCCTGTGTGCCTGGGAGGGTCAAAGGCACTGAATAAGCTCCCCTTTCCCTCCAACCCACAGGAGCCTGGAAGCAGAGCCTGTACCAGGAAGTTCAGTGATGGCCTGAAACGAGGGGGTGAGGGGCAAACTGAGAGGGAAGGGCCAAGGTCCCAGGGATGGGGCCCAGCCCCCAGGCCCCAGCTTTGGGCTCTGCACTTCTGTTCCCCAACAGCTCTGTGCTGCCAGGAGCCTCCACAGAGAGCTGCAGGGCCAGGGGCCCAGCGGGCAGTCAGGCAGCTGCAAGGCGGGCAGCCTTTCCAGGTGGTGCAGAGAGAAGGAGGGAAGGGACGGAAATGCACCCTGTCGCTGAGAGGAAGGCAGACTGGGCCTCAGGCTAATCCCTGTGAGAACTGTTTGCTCGGGGAGACCGGGCACAAGTCCAGGAGTCAGGCCCTGGGTGCTGTCCCATGAGAGAGATAATTCCACCACCCACTCTGCCTGCTCGGTGGGAGACAGCTGGGAACCAGGAGGGGCACTGTCCCTGGGAGCACTCCCCCTCCCCCCATAAACGGGGGCATTTGTACAGCTGACACCAGGCCCTATGGGAGGGTTCTGTCTATGAGACTTCGGGAGGGGAAGGCAGGTGGTTTATCTCAATGCCAATTGGTGAATTTAGCTTTGACAAAATGAGGAAAAATAAGGACAATGCAGTGAGCTTTTAAAAAAGCTAAATGTATTTAATTTAAAGATTGTTTTTAGTCTAATTCTGTGTCCAGCCGAACGTTGCAATTTACTTTACTGATGGAGCCACTAGGTGATCATTACTGCTGTTTTTAAAGCCCTACTGGCCAACTTGTCCAGTTTTTTCTTTTGATTTTATTGGCCCATGAAAGCCCAGAGGTGAAAAGCATCCAAAGGCATGTTTTTTGGCCCCTTTCTTCTGTGATTATTCTGCCTGTGTCTTATTTCATAGTATGTACACCTAGCATTCATTTCCTTTAGTCATTCAACAGATATTAAGTAAGCATCTACTATGTGTCGGATACTTTATCAAGATATAATGTTTACTTCAGGGGATAAAAGATTTTGATTATGCCAGAAAGGAACAACATAAAACAAAAGTATTAAGTGGGTATCCTGTTTATCCTCAACACATTTAATCCACGAAAAACTTAACTATGGTTTAGCCAATGACATTTCATCAGGCAGCTACCATCAAGAAACTTTCACTTTGATCATAAAGCATAGTTGTTGTTGTTTTTTAGCAAAATTATTATTTAAAAAGTAATGAATCTAAATTCTCCCCAAATTAAAGTGACCACCTCTGCTCTGATTGTCCTTCCTTTTCGTTTCTATCTAGATCAGTGGTTCTCAACCTGTGGGTCGTGACCCCTTTGGTGGTCAAACGACCCTTTCACAGGGGTCGCCTAAGACCATCCTGCATATCAGATATTTACATTACGATTCATAACAGTAACAACATTACAGTTATGAAGTAGCAACGAAAATAATTTTATGGTTGGGTCACAACATGAGGAACTGTATTTAAAGGGCCAGAAGGTTGAGAACCACTGAATTCACTATGGCATGAATTCTACTCAGAAAATGAATGTGGTAGAGACTTCTAGGGACGGGTTTCAGGCTCACTTGTTACTGCAGCATAACCTAGCCAATCCTGACTCTTTCAGCCTTCCTAGTTTAAATGTATTTCCCCTTGAGTGCTGAGTAGGGCTGACCTAACACCTGGATGAAGTAAGTTATGCTTCTAACATGTGATTTGAAGGTTTTTCACCCCAAATCACTTCTCTCTTCATTGTCTAAGTTTCTACCTAAAGTGATTTGACCTCAGGCCTCTTTAAGCTTCCCTCTCCTCAACTGTGATGTGGAATAAAAACAGTTCCTTTCTCACAGGGCTGTGCTGAAAAATATGTAATATAATTTGATTAAATCACTTCACATGGTGCCTGCCACATAGTAATAATTCAATGGTGACTATTATCATTAGTATTATGGGTATTAATTTCCTAGGGCTGCTGTAACCAAGGACCACAAACTGGGTGACTTAAAACAACAGAAATGTATTGTCTCACAGTTCTGCAGCCAGGAGTCTGAAATGAAGGTGTTGGCAGGGCTGGTTCCTCTGAAGGCCCTGAGGAAGGGTCTGCTCCAGGCCCCTCTCCCAGCCCTGCTGGTTTGCTGACAGTCTCTGGTGTGGCTTGGCTCCTGCGGTGTCACTCGAATCCCCACCTTCACCATCACATGGCATTCTCCCCGTGTGTCTCCGTTGTCACATGCCCGTTGTCTGAGAACACCAGTCACATTGGATTAGGGGCCCACCCCGCTCCAGTACATCTTAACTTAATTACACTTGCAAGGGCCCGATTTCCAAATAAAGTTACCTTCTGAGCTCTTGGGGGTTAGGACTTCAACATATCTATTTGGGGGGAACCCAATTCCACCCACAGCACAAAGGATAGGATTTTGTTTATTATTATTATTATTATTATTATTACTTTAAAATTTTATATTACTTAAAAATATTTTTATTTCCCTAACCGGTTTGGCTCAGTGGGTAAAGCATTGGCCTGCAGACTGAAGGGTCCCAGGTTCGATTCTAGTCAAGGGCATGTACCTTGGTTGCGGGCGCATCCCCGGTGGGAGGTGTGCAGGAGGCAGCTGATCAGTATTTCTCTCTCATTGATGTTTCTAACTCTCTATCCCTCTCCCTTCTTCTCTGTAAAATGTCAATAAAATATATTTAAAAAAATAAAAAATAATTTTTATTGTTGTTAGAATAATAATTATAGTTATTATCGTTTTCATCGTTTTTCTATAGTCAAGTTTTCACACTTTGGCAGATCATCACCAAATGCAGGCCTCACGGCAGTTTCTTAAAGCAGACCAACACAATTCCCTGTTGGGGCTCCCCCATCCAACCCACATACACCCCACCCCCGCAACTCCCTACCCCCAAGCAGAGCAAGTCACTCCTCTTCTCTCCATCAACACTTCCACTGCAGTGATTCTCCCCCCGCCCCTCTTGCCTTGTCTTCACCTCCTCTCCAACTCCTGCTGGCTCACATCCAAGGTGAGGAGGGACCTCACCGATGGAAGCCAACCGCAGCCTGACCTCACGCACGCACTGTGCTATGAGATAAGGAGGCTGCCTCTGTGACCCTCCCAGCGGGCGTCTCGCTGCTGTGGAGCCGCTCTTCACACACCACCGGGGCGTCCTGGACACCTGAAGATGTCTGCCAGGAGCCGTCCACAGCATCCATTTCCACCGGTGTGCCGCAAAAATGCCTCAAACATGCAACCCCTGACTCTTTAGTCAGGGGCACTGACCTCTTTTCCCTTAGGTTGTCAAATTCAAAAAAAAATGACAGTAGCCAACACAACAGTAGCCATCCAGTGTGAATGAGTCAAAAGTATACCTTTTTTTTTTTTTTTTGTCAGATTGGCAAAAAATACATTTTTTGGTGTGCTGCAAAATTTTAGTAATTGGTTTAGTAATTGGTTAATGAGGTGAAAAAGGTGGAAAATCGCTGCTATACAGGAATAACTTGCTTTTACAATCTCTGGCCTTCATTAGGGTGGTGTGCCATTCTTCCTCTTTTTTTGGTTATTATTTTCTTTTGCAAATGGTACCCCATTTTTAATGCGTGAGGGGTGTTTTACTAATTAAAGAAAGCCTGTGGCCGATCCTGCTGTCAACCAGATAAAATAATCACCCGCTACTGTATTTTGGGCAAATTCAGATTTTCAGAGGTGGTATTGGGTTTGCTTATACGGGCGTGCACCTAGGCATGGCTTTGCAGCTTAAAGACTTGGGTGTGACGGTCAATTCGGATGGAGCAATGGCAGGCATATGCGGGCCATTGACTTCTGACTTCTGTCAGGGCCTGTCCTCCAGGATCTTTAGTCCCCGGAGTGAGTGGCCACAGTGGGCCCATGACACCCAGGATTACTGTGTGGCATCGAATCTGGCTCTCCCAGAGTTTGCAGACTCCCAGGAAGGAGTGCAGCTCTGATCTGGAACCTCATTCTTTATCCCAGGCTGTCTGTGCCTCATCCTACATCCACATGAGGAGCTGAATGACCGGACCCAAAAGAATCTTTGTGACTACATTTACTACCTACCCTGGCTTACAGCAAAGGGGAAAGGGAAGGGGTGTTCTTTACCTGTTTTAAGTTGCCAGATTTAGCAAATAAAATAATATGACACCCAGTTAAATTAGACTCTCAAAAAACAACAAATAATTTTTTATCATCCTAATGCAGCATAACTATAGTTAATTCAGCACAACTATAGTTCAGTAGTGTAAAGTATATTCACATAACAAGTGATTTTTTTAAAATATAAGTATGTCCCAGGCAATACTTGGGACATATTTATACTAAAAATAATTCACTGTTTACCTGAAATTCAAACTTAACTTGGTATGCTACATTTAAATCTAGCAACTCTCCCACCACTTGTCCTGGCTCAGCTCACTCATTCAATTGTTTGTTTCTGTTACTGGTTCCTACTGGTTCTAGGCTCTGCAAAGACAGAGGATCCTTAGGGAACCGAGGCCGTCCTGCTCTAACCTCCTAGGTGAGAGGCTGCCAAGCCTAGGACATACACTGCAAGCTTAAAAGTTGATTTCGAGCAGTCGAGTCCCTGAACAAAATCATCATCAGGAACAGGGTATCTCTGGCACTTCCCGTCTCTCTGTAGTGTCCACTTGTCACCCTGCCCCTCCCTGGGCAGCCCCCTTCCGGGTCATGACTTCCTAGCCAAGCCCTAACTGATAAACATCAGGTGCCGATATGTTTAAAATGTGACCTTCTTTCAGACATACTTATTCTCTCTCCCCAGTGGACTCAAGTGATCAAAACAGAAGGCTGCTGACCAGACAGAGTGGCATCTGTTGCCTGTGTGGGGTGAGTCTGCCCAGCGCTTGGGGCCACGGAGCCTAAGACTGCTCACCTCAGCTAAGACTCCTCACCTTGCAGCTCTTCTGAGAGGAGTGAGTTGTTTACAAGAAACGCTTCAAGGACTCTATGTTTAACAGCAAATTCAAATTCCCCTTGGAGTTCTATTTTATAGAACCTAGGCTCCCAGAGTGGAGCTAGAAAAAGAAAGCCCCAAATGAGAAATCTTTAGAGAATAGGCAGCTCCAGTCTAACTTAGTGCAAACCACTCCCGCCAGGCGCCTGGGGACAGGGACAAGAACAGCTTTCTCCTCGTTGCTGCACCAGGAGTCCTGGTGAGCTTTACGAATAGCTGCCCAGCTTGAGTGGTCCCAATGGACTCAGATACATGTGCAGTTGGTGACGGACAGTGTGTTAGGCAACATTAAAATACACATAGTGAACCTTTTAACTATGTTATTACATGCTGGGCATACAAAATGCCATATTTGTATTGCACAGTCATGTGGATTTTAAATTTTAGTTAGCAAAAATGAATTAAACAAGAATGCATGGTTTCTTTTAAAAGGCGAAAGATTTATGCGATCTGAAGAGAAACCAGAGTATCATGGCTTCTTTAAAAAAAAAATAGTTTAAAAAAGCCCTGGCCGGTTTTACTCAGTAGTGAGAATGTTGGCCCGTGGACCAAAGGGTCTCAGGCTTGATTCCCAGTAAAAGGCACGCACCTCGATTGCAGGTTCAATCCCCAGCCTCGGCTGGAGTGTGAGCGGGAGGCGACTAATCGATGTGACGCTCTCACATTGATGTCTCTCTCTCTCTCCCCTTTTCCCCAACCCTTCCAATCTCTCTAAAATTCAATGGAAAAAATATCCTCATTCCTTGGGTGAGGATTAAAAAAAATTTTTTTTAAGTTTAAGCAAATACACAGAGTGACCCACATGCTCAACCAATTTATACCTTTAGAGATTTTTCTTGCAACCGATTAGTTGTATCAAATAAACCATGAAAACATCTCAATAGATTTCTAATAGTAATTCAGTCTTCAACACATTGAGCACAATCACATGCCCGCCAAACAGAAGTTGGGGTATAAGGACAGCTAAGACACACCCCCTCATGGAGATGCTTATGATCAAGTGGCAAAGATTGGCAACAGGACTATCCATCATGGCACAGAGTGGAGTGACAGAGGTGGGCACAGGACGCATAAGCACACAGAGGATGGCTATCGCCCCGCCCAGGCACGGAGTAATTGGGAAAGGTGGGCAAAAAGGCTTCCTGAAGGAGGAGGTTCCGGGCAAGGTGTGGAAGAGCAAGTGGCAAGTTGAACAAAGGCGTCGCTCCTTTGGCAGAGGCTGTACAATAGGAGCCAACCCAAGTGAGGCCACCACCTCTGGCTCAGCTCTACTGACCCCACTATTCTGGTCCCAGAATTTCCTTTGAGTCTCTCTCTCGAGTGGACCCTCATGGTAGACAGAGAATGGAAATCCTCTTTCATAAGCTTTCTCTTTATTCATTTATTCAAGCAGTTAATTAATTTTGGGAGATTCCCAGAGTGATTCTAGCACTTCCATCCAAGCTTCAATTACTGAAAAGCTTCACTGAGTTTGGTCTCCAGAGTGTTCAGATGGATTCTTTCTTGTCTTAACGTTGAATAGGCTGCCCCTGAGGCCAGCGGCTTAGCGGGCCTGCTCAGCTGTAACTAGGGATTTTGACCACCAGCTGGGCTTTCAACACCACTTCTGCTCAAGGGCCTGGTCAGAAAGGCTGTTCTTGGCTCAAATAGGCCTTGTCCCACCCCTACTTCTATAGCCATTTCCTCCAGCAGCCATGTCAACATTCATTCTGTTCGCCCACTCAATTCACACGTGGAGTGCATTGCCACCCAACTGAAATACTGAAACTGAATCAACGATAAGATTCTTGGGGAAGGTCTATGTAATAAAATCTCACGAGTGAACCACAAAGGATCAATGTCAGGGAGGGGATGTGAACCCGGGGGGCGTCTCAGTCCAGGGAAGAGCAGGTAGGGGGCCCTGAAGATTCCTTTTAGATGAGGAGACTCTCCAGGCGCCATACTTCCCAAACCACACCAGACATATTTAGTTTGAGAAGAGTTGCAGGAGGAAGACAACAGCTAGATACATCAACACTTAAGAAGACTGACTAAGAATAGCTTGGAATGGGCAGAAGGTACCTTCAGACTGAGCAGATCTGCTGAGGCATGTGGCATTACAGTATTAGTAGTCTCATACAAGTTCAAGTGTCGACCCCTGGTATCCTTATGGTAAAGTATTTTTTTACTTAAGCTAGCTTGCAAACAAACACCTAGTCTGAAATACTACTGTAGGAAAGTAACAGAATAAAATCACTTCTGAGGATGAGAACATGACACAGAGAGGAAGAGTTGGAGTGAAGAGATGTAGGGAGGACTGAATGAGTCTATGGAAACTCAAGGCATAATAGGTATTGAGGAGGTTTGAGGTATCTAGACAAAAGCTATAGTGGAGCCTCTAGGTTGCTTTGAAGGATATTAACAATAGACTGGAAATAGAATTTGATTTTCAATCATTTTAACATTGCTAGTCCTTCCCCCAATAAAAAGAGAAAGAATTATGACAAGTAAAAAGATATATTGCCCTAGCCAGTTTGGCTCAGTGGATAGAGCGTCGGCCTGAGGACTGAGGGGTCCCAGGTTCGATTCCTGCCAAGGGCACATGCCTGGGTTGCGTGCTCGTTTCCCCAGTGGGGGGTGTGCGGGAGGCAGCCAACCAGTGATTCTCTCTCATCATTGATGTTTCTGTCTCTCTCTCCTTCTCCCTTCCTCTCTGAAATCAATAAAGATATATATTTAAAAAAAGATATATTTTATTTAAAAAATTTGTATACATTGAAAATGATAAAACATTGCTGAGAGAAACTAAAGACCTAAACATTGGAGGCATTTGTCAAGTATCAATATTGTCAGCACATCAATTCTATCCCCAAATGACCTATGGATTTAATGGAATCTCAATCAAATGCCAATAGGGTGTGTGTGTGTGTGTGTGTGTGTGTGTGAGAGAGAGAGAGAGAGAGAATTGGCAACCTGATTCTAAAATTTATGTGGCAATAAAAAATATCTAGAATAGTCAGGATAATCTTGAAGGATAACATTGGAAGATTTATATAGCAGATATCAAGATTACAAAGCTACAGTAGTAGTCAAGACAGTATGGTATTGGCACAAAGAGATTCAAATAGATCCCTGGAACAGAACTGAGAACCCAAAACAGACCTATACATACCATTACTTTATAACAAAGGCACTCTTGCAATTCAGTGAAAGAAAGAGTGATCCTGGATGAACTGCACATCTCGATATGGGAAGAAATGAACTTTGACCCCTACTTAACACTATACAAAAAAATTTATTCATAACAACTTATAGAGCGTAATGTGAAAGGTAAAACAATGAAGTTCCTAGAAGAAAACATAGAAGAACATTTTCATGATTTCAGGGGTAATCAAAGATTTCTTAAGTAGGGCACAAAAGACACTGAGCATTAAAAATCAGGTTGATCAGCCCTAACTGGTTTGGCTCAGTGGATGGAGCCTGCAGACTGAAGGGTCCCAGGTTTAATTCCAGTCAAGGGCATGTACCTTGGTTGTGGGCCCATCCCCAGTAGGGGGTGTGCAGGAGGCAGCTGATGGATGTTTCTCTCTCATCAATGTTTCTAACTATCCCTCTCCCTCCTCTCTGTAAAAAATCAATAAAAATATATTTTTTAAAAATCAGGTTGATCAAAGGACTTGTATGCATGCATATAAGCCTAACCAATGGACACAGACAACAGCGGGGTGAGGGCATGAGTGGAGGGGTGGGGGGAGGCAATGGGGTGATAAGGACACATAAGTAATACCTTAAACAATAAAGAAAAAAATGCAAAAAATAAAAATCAGGTTGATCAATTGGACCACATTAAAATTAAGAACCTTTTCTTCACCAAAAGATACAATTAAGAGAGTGAAGAGACAAACCACAGAATGATAGGTGTTCACAATACATGTACCTATCATGGCATTAGTGTCTAGAATATGTAGAGAGCCTCTACAAATAGAAAAGTATAATCCGTTTTTTTTAAATGAGCAAAAGACTTAAACAGGCACTTTGCCAAAGAGGATATCCAAATGGCCAATAAGCATCTAAAAGTTACTTCACATCAGCACTGCATCAGGAGATGCCAATTAAAATCACAATGAAATATTATTATACACCCACCAGAATGACTAAAATTAAAAGGCCAGCATGACAACGTGTTGACCAGCATATTGAGCAACTCGCACACTCATACTTCACTGGTGAGAATGCAAATTCCTACAACCATTTTGGAAAACTATTCAGCAATCTCTATTATAGCTAATCTATGCATTCCTTAAAACCCAACAACCCTATACTAGGTATAGAGAAATCACTGGTGAGTATAAATCAGTTCAACGGTTAAACATCAGCTCAGTGAGAGTCAACTTAGTTCCAAAGGAAAATGAACTTCTGCAGGGAGAAATTTGTAGGCAAATAAAGGAAATAGCAACAGAGTGTGGGGATTGGGCGTGGGGCTAAGTGGTGGGGGAGGAAGTCTTCCAGGCATCCCCCAGCCTTTCTAGAATCTCAGCTCCACTGCTGGAGCCAAGGCTGTGGCTGGAGGTGTTGATGGACAGGCACTCCAAGGGAGTCATGGGGGACAGTCCCTCAGCCTGCAGTGACAGATACATTTGAAGCTATAAAAATAAGGAAAATAAATGACAAGAAAAGGAAAGTCAAGGTCAACGTGGATGGACCTAGAGCGTATTATGCTAATACAGAGAACAAAATGATGGTTGCCAGAGGGGAGAGGGGTTGTGAGAATGGGAAAAAAAAGGCGAAGGGATTAAAAAGTACAAATTGTGCTGTGATGAAATAGTCATGAGGATATAAAGTAGAGCACAGGGAATAGAGTCAATAATATTGTAATAACTATGGATGGTGCCAGGTGGGTACTAGATTTATCAGGGTGACCACTTGGTAAGTTATATAAATGTCTAAGCACTATGCTGTACACCTGAAATGTATAATATTGTGTGTCAACTGTAATTGAAGAACATTTTAAATGCAAAAAACAAACAAAGAAAAGTCAAGGTGTTGAATTCTGTGAGCCAGCTCTCTGCAATAAAGCATGTCAGCCAGGATGTAATCATGGAGCATATAATCATGGAGTATGTACCGGTGTGGATAAAGTTCCCAAGAGAAGAAAGAGGAAGAGAATCCAGTCTAGAGCCAAGACAGAGCTCTCCCCTGGTAACCACGGGCTGAAATCCTCAAAATACCCTGATGGAAGTCATCATCACCACCATCATCATCATCATCATCATCATCATCATCATCATCATCATCCTCATCAAGAGCTAATTGTTCTAAGTGTTTTACACACATTTCCCAATTAATCTGCAATAGTCCTACACATATAAAGTAGGACTATTATTATCCCTATTTTACATATGAGGGAACTGAGGCTTAGAGGAGTGAAGTAACTTGCTCAAGGCTAACACAGAGAGTTAACGCCAGAACAACCTCCTAGTTATACCTGTCTGATCTAGCACCACACCCCACTTGCAGGAGTCGGTCCAGCCCAGTGGAGGTGTAGACATTGAGGCTGTTGCCAGGCCAGGATCCTGGGACCGAGACAAGAAGGTGTGAATGAAAAGGGGGCTACAGTACCCTAAACCTGATAAGCTCACAAGTGCCCCATGGCAGGCCTTACAAACACGGTGATGGAAAATAGCCACACAGGATGGTCTAAACATAAAAATTCCTAAGTGGATCATGGTGGGTAGTCACGTCCTGGCCTGTAGCTGCCTTGATAAAAGGTCAATCTTTATCTTCAGCGAGTCCTGTCTATTATCTTTGTGCATCTTGGACAACAAGCCTTTGAAATGTCAGAGTAATTTTATTTTCCAGATCCCTCAAAGGCACAGCTGCAGCAGGCACCAGAGCACAAGACCCAGGACTCTGCACTGTTATCTTGCTGCCCGTATACCGTCCCTGTGTGCTGTAAATGTGGACTGGTAACTATCCTGTACCCACCAATGTAAAAGAAGTATGTATTTTTCCATTCTGCCTTTGACCCAATCCTAGAGACTTCCAGCTCTGCTTTCTCCCACCTCCTTAATCTACCATCTGTGGATTTCATGTAATCTTCCTTACTTACATTTTCTCCTTTGATTCTTAATGCATGAAAAGAACCGTAAAAATACCATTCGGCAGAGCATTTTCTCAATCTGCTGAGATATTGTTTACAGGCATACTGTCAAAATTTGGACTCAACTAAACTATTAGAAAACTTTCCTACCAGTTTCATTGTTCTATTCTCAACAAGGGAGCAGGCTCTGAAGGTAAGGGCAAGATCATGACTAGTACTTCAGATCTACTAGTTCTGGCCAGGCAAGGTCACCAGCTAGTCAGTGGCGGAGCTGCACTAGAACTTTTCCGATGCTGTGTCCTGGGCTTTTTATTTATTTAAAATTCTTTTTATTTTAAATATATTTTTATTAATTTCAGAGAGGGAGAGAGAGACAGAAACATCAATGATGAGAGAGAATCGTTGATCGGCTGTCTCCTGTACACCCCACACTGGGGAGTGAGCCCACAGCTTGGGCATGTGCCCTGACTGGGAATCGAACCGTGACCTCCTGGTTCATAGGTTGAAGCTCAACCACTGAGCCACGCTGACTGGGCTGTGTTCTGGGCTTTGGTAATAGAATGAAATAAATGGAGGCTTGGTGTTGCCGGGATGGATGTCACATTGGTGCAGTGAGTACACAGAGAGAGGACTGGGCAGAGGGCACTAGGGGGTGTCAGGGCTGGGAAAACTTTCCCTTTACCGCTTTAGTTCTTCTGGCTGCTCCAATAATTCCAATGACATACAGCAGATTAACAGGAGAAAATAAAATTTGTGGCCATGGGGAATTCACATGAGCATGAAAACTCCAAAGACAGTGAGGCAAAATGAAGTAGATATGTCATTTTGGACCAAGGAAGGGGAGGTAGGCAGTTTACTAGTAGACGCGGAAAAGGCAACATTTGGATAACAAATTATAGCAGGGCCACTCAGAAACAAGGGACCCAGGGGAATCTGCTGAACAGATTTTAGTTTGGATCCTCCCTGCCGGCCACATTTAACTCTTATGTGCCAAGGTGAATAGCTATGGTTCCTTTCTGAAGCAGGGTTTTCTAACTGAATTCCTTTAGGGAGGAAAAGGGGAGGGTCAGAGGTTCTTTCTGAGTCTCTTGTTTCTCAATAGCCTGCTTAAAGTCAATATCCCAGAAAGCAGATTTCGGAGTGGCAAAACTTTAGTCCCCTCAAGGGGATATGAGAAGACGGTACCAAGGACGAGGAAGTGACTCCTCTAGGAGGGGAAACTTTCTTTTCTTTTCTTTTTTTTCTTTTCTTTTCTTTTCTTTCCTTTTCTTTTCTTTTCTTTTCTTTTCTTTCCTTTTCTTTCTTTCTTTTTTAAAAAAATATATTTTTATTGATATCAGAGGAAGAGATAGAAACATCAAATGAAAGAGAATCATTGATGGGCTGCCTGCTGCAGGCCCCCTACTGGGGATCAAGCCCACAACCTGGGCATGTGCCCTTGACCGGAATCAAACCTGGAACCCTTCAGTCAGTAGACTGATGCTCTATCCACTGAGCCAAACCAACTAGGGCTAGGGTGGGAAACTTTCCAACTGATGCTACTTCAAGTTCTCTGATTCCATTTAAAACCTCAAAAGAGCCTGATGGGATGTGTTTGCACTTATAATAAAAGGAAGAGATGGCTCAGAATCAAATACTGCAGTTCCAGAAGAAAATGCCTTGCTATGTGAAAGAAAGGCTGGGGAGAAGAGAGAGAAGACCGCTTCCTCAAATGAATGAATCAATCACATATTCTCAGAAACCCTAACTCACTGCCTTTTGCCTGGGGGACCAGGAGCCCCTGCCTTGTGGATCTGGAGTAGTCCCCAAAACTCCTCTCAAAACTTTGGATGTGCCAGTCAGAATTTAGCTTACGGGAGTGACACAGACAAAATCAAAATATGGATTTATGACGGTTACCAAGCCAACCTAAATGGCTTCCATGAATATTTGCCAGTTGCCTGCTACCAATCCGTCAACTACTAAGTGAGTCCAAAGCAGAATGACTTCTGTTTTTCATGTTGGGAATGCAAAGTCAGGTTCCCAAACAAAAATAGTTTAATTTTTTAGCATGGGTATCTTGCAGCAAATTTCATCCCTAACCTGTTCTAAGGTGAAGGCAAGTAGAAATCATGACTGTTACTGACATTTTTAAAAAAATTACGTACAATCCATTAACTCTGGTATTTCATCAAGGATCAGCTTACTTCCCTGAGGGCTCTACCCATGGGATTAGAGACAGCCTGGACTAGAAGTGCATAGACCTGAAAGGGGTCACATTCTTGCCTTCACCCCTCCCCTTCCTCCCTCCCTATCTAAGTCCCGCCCCCTCCTCACAGCCCAGTTCCATCCCCATCGCCTCAGTGTGCGTTTTCTCAGAACAGAAACTCAACATGATTGCTTCCGTGTGAGACCACAGACCCAGAAATGAAAGATGGGTGAGAAGGTTGAACAGTGGGTACCTAATGGATTGGGAAAAGGTCTACTTTTCTGTATAAATGTTATTTTTTTTAAATATATTTTTATTGACATTAGAGAGAGGAAGGGAGAGAGATAGAAACATCGATGAGAGAGAAACATCATTGACTGCTGCCTCCTGCACACCCTCCACTGGGGATCGAGCCTGCAATCTGGACATAGGACCTGGAATTGAACCATGACCTCCTGGTTCATGGGCCGATATTCAACCACCAAACCACGCCAGCTGAACTGTAAACGTTATTTTGATTTTTTGAAAAGATCACTGTAACTGATACCTTGGTGACATTTTGATTGTAAACATCAGCAGATATAGGCTCTACAATCCCATAACATTTTATTCTAACTGGCCATCAAATGATTCAGAACTTTCAAAGTCCTAAAATGCACGAATCCCTAAAAATATATTTGCAGACTTCTAGGGATTTATGGACTATAATTTGGATCACATTTTATAATCCCACTGGCATCAGGGTTTCCAGGAAAACTCATTAGTGGTTTAGGGACCGTTAGGTTCACATAGACAACGTGACTGCTGCCCCAGGAGCTGAGCAGCGTGGGGGTCTCTGGCTTCCCTGTAACCCTACTCCACTGAGCTGCTTGGCAGGGTCAAATGTCTTCCTGTGGTGACACCTCCTCACACAGGCACTTTCTTTATGCCTTCCCCTTTCTACAATTTCCACCACACTCAGACTGGAACAAAAACTCCCACCTCATTCCACACAAGGAAGTAAAAACAAGCCAGATGCACAATGTTACATGAGCCTAAGTAGAGCTAAGTTTGTCTGCCTTCAAGCTGGAGAGTCTTATTTGTGGTAATAAAAGCAATTATCTCCTCCAAGGTATTGCATTTCTCGGTGTCATGCCTCTCTAGGGAAAAACCAACCAACGGAAAAGGCCTTTCTTCCTATGTTTATGCGGGTTTTCTATGCTCAGCGTTGGCATAGTTGGCATCTAGCTTTAACTGCCCTCCCAGCAGAAGGATCGTGGAATCGGAGGCTTGGTAAGAGGTAAGAGAAGCAGCCCTTCACCTCACACGGCCAAGAGTGAACACTTCCAGGAACTCATCGTCCCGCCAGTCTGTATGCTCCATTATTGGAAAGGGGAGAATAGTTCTGTCTTGAGAAATGTGTTTGCCTCGACCACTATTCCATTAGTGTCAATTCAACCATCTTCACTCTTCTGTGGGACTGTGTGTGCCTGTGTGCATAGGTGTGTGTGTGTGCGCACACACACACACACACACACACACACACTCACATGCAGACTTTCTAAAACAGACTTCATAAGAGGAGGTCTTTTCAAGATTTTTGTAAGATCTTTTTTCAATGACCTAGACCAGTGGTCGGCAAACTCATTAGTCAACAGAGCCAAATATCAACAGTACAACGATTGAAATTTCTTTTGAGAGCCAAATTTTTTAAACTTAAAATATATAGGTAGGTACATTGTTATTAACTTAATTAGGGTACTCCTAAGGCTTAGGAAGAGCCACACTCAAGGGGCCAAAGAGCCGCATGTGGCTCTTGAGCCACAGTTTGCCGACCATGGACGTAGACGATTGAGGTATTCAAAAGAATCGTTACAAGGAACTAAATAGTGTTTTGGGTGCTATTAACTTTGACCTTCTGTGACGTAGTCAGAAAGACTTTGGAAGTCTTTCCTTAAAAGGTTCTAGGCCAGCCATGGGCAAACTACAGCCCGCGGGCTGGATCCGGCCCTTTTGAAATGAATAAAACTAAAAAAAAAAAAGACCATACCCTTTTATGTAATGATGTTTACTTTGAATTTATATTAGTTCACACAAACACTCCATCCATGCTTTTGTTCCGGCCCTCCGGTCCAGTTTAAGAACCCATTGTGGCCCTCGAATCAAAAAGTTTGCCCACCCCTGTTCTAGGCATTCAATATATTTAATGAGAAATAGCAAGTCAGCTCCTTGGGACATCCTGGTTCTCCAACACAAATATACAAATGCACCACGAAGGTGAGTGTGACAAGTTTATCTGACCTTGATGTTTGGGGGCAACAACCTCAGAGCCAGGGAGATGGCAACATGACAAGAAGAGAGATGTCCAGGCAGGTGTCTTCTTATACTGTTCCAGGCCCAAGTGCATCTCTGCCTCCCAAAGTCAGGAAGTGGGACTCTTTGG
This sequence comes from Myotis nattereri, assembly GCF_964212035.1. Lineage (NCBI taxonomy): Eukaryota > Metazoa > Chordata > Mammalia > Chiroptera > Vespertilionidae > Myotis > Myotis nattereri. The sequence goes on from NC_138080.1 coordinate 53,004,763, forward strand.
CTCAGGTTAAAAAGGTGGCAAGAGAGAGCCATCATGGGAAAGAAATGGTTGTGTGGGAGAACAGCTTGGCCACTCTGCAACCTAAACGAGATTAGGTTTCTCTCATTATTTAAAATTCTGGTGATGGGAAGTGGAGAGGAATGCCACAACTCAGGAAGCAGTTACAGGAGTAGAGAATCTGAGCTCAAAAAGAAGAAAATCTCTATTCCTACCATGCTTTTGCCCAAATGAAGTGACCAAATGGTTTACATGCAAATAAACAGCTTTAGGCTTTATTGTCTTTATTTTTTAAATATTTTTATTGATTTCAGAGAGGAAGGGAGAGGGAGAAAGAGATGGAAACATCCATGATGGGAAAGAATCATGGATCGGCTGCCTCCTACACATCCCCTACTGGGGATCAAGCCTGCAACCCAGGCATGTGTGCCCTGACCAGGAATCAAACCTGTGACCTCCTGGTTCATAGGTCGATGCTCAACCACTGAGCCACGCCAGCTGGGCTAGTCTTTATTTTTAAAATAGATTCTCAGTCTATAGCGAGTGTCTTTGGCAAGACTGTAAATTCAAGAACAGCCGACTATGGAATGAGTGCTCACATATAGTTAATATTTTCAGTATTTTTTTCATCATAAAACTAATACAGAAAAAATAGATAATGAGAAAAATTAAAATCCCATCGCCAGTTCCTTAGCCTTCTCATCTCTACTTCCTGGTCAGGGAGCTGCCACGGGGTCTCCAGCCATCAGAGTGTGCTGGGCTGATCCTAGGGGCCCTGAACCAAGATATAGGGTGGATGTTGTGGGCACAAGATCTCCTCTGGCTCTGCCATAGAAGCTGAGTCAGAGCCCTGTCCGGGCCTGCCTCTCCCACCCGCGCTGGGCTCCACACAGCAGCAGGTGACTGTGGCTCCTCTGAACCACGTAAAGAAAGACTTCATTGTAGACTGGATTTTGATCCCAAATTCAAATTGGGCAACTCCCTCCTCTTTCCTCACTCCCTTGCATTCTTTGGTCTCTGCCTCATTCATGTTTTAAATCACACCAACTTGCTACATTGAGTGAAAGAGAGCTCCTATGCTCCAAACCCTCCTCGACAGTCTTCCAAGAGAGGGGCCGTGCTATGAAGTGGTTAGAGCACAGATGGTGACGTCGGAAAAATCAGAATTTAAATCCGAATTTTGCTGTGCAAACTTGGGCCTTTGTTTCCTTATCCGTAACCCGGGCCTAATCATTGTGAGCTGATGTGAACAGAACTTACCTCCTTGCCTGGCACACCGTGGGCTTCCACAAAAGACAGCTATTAAAGCAGATACTAGAAAATGAAGGGTGGTCCCTTGATATCCCTGAGTGGTTCAGCTTTGAGCTTAGGCAGTATTTCCCTCTGCACATTAAAATCATCTGGAGAGATTTGCAAAACGATGGCCCAGCCCAGATTCTCTGCGGGTGGGACCCAAGCATCAGTCGTTTGTAAAGCTGCCCAAGTGATCCAGTGTGTGGAAAAGTGAAGAAGCATTGGAAAGGGAGCTGAGTGATAAACCGCCCAGGGCAGGTCTGCTGCAGTACAAATACTCAGAGGGAAGCCCCCTCGCCTCCAGGAATGCCCCCAAGGGTCATTACACAGGACAGCATACAGTCCAGAGACAAGATGCCCAAACGCCAGGCGGCTGGGAGCCAATGAAAGTATTTCCAGCCCAAAGGGGCCCAGCCCTCCCAGGGGGCCTGCGGCCTCCGTATCCCTCCCTGACACTGTGGACAAGAGGAAAGGGCTCAGTTTCCCTCTGCCCTGGCAGGGACCGGGCTCTGCTCTTTCTATGAAGGCCATGGCTGCCTGTTTCTAGCGAAGAGCCACGGGCCCTGCCTCCCTCACCTCGGGGCACCTCCCTGTGCCGCTGTTTCTATTTTCAGACCTCATGGTTCCTTCATAAATAACCTCCGGTAATACTGAGCAGGTCCCAGTGCTGTGTACCTTTCCACTCAGGAAACAGACAGGGAGTTCAACAGGCCCAATATCCGCTAGTTCCCACAGGCTAAGTATACCGATGACACATATTACAAAGAAAAAAACAAAACAGGCTGCTCTGGGTTGGACGGGGAGTCCCAGGGGAGGGGGTTTCCAGAGGCCACCAGCACCCTGCCCTCCCCTGCTTTTCTGACGGTGGGAATTTTGCTCTGGCCTCTGAATCCACGGGGAATTTCGGAATTTCGGGTTATGGAATGTGGGGGCTCTTCCTCAAGGGCCTGTGGCAGAGAAGAGGGTGGGGAAATGGGTAGCAGAGCAGAAAAAGAGAGCAGGAACCAAAGAGTATGAAGAAGGGCACTCTGGCCTGTGGAGTGAATCTGTGAAAGGAAAATGGAGAACGAACCACTTAAAAAAAGCAGACAAGGTGGAATGGGGACGTTAAAATACAAGTGAGGAAAGGATGCTGAAAGCATTTTTTTTTTTTTTTTTTTTTTGTCATGGAGTACCACACTGATGGTAATTTTTTCCTATCTATATTATAAAAGGCCAGTGGCTGTCATGCCATAACACCGTAATGACTAAACGACCGGTCACCAGGAGGTGCATAGAGCACCTCTCGGGGCCCTCCTCCCACCCCCACCCCCCATCCCTGGGGCGCCAGCAGTGTCCACAAAGCGTGTGAGGCTTTGCCGGGCAGCAGACATGGCCCTGATGGCAGGCTAGGCCTAGGGCCATGGTCAGCAAACTGCGGCTCTTGAGCCACATGCGGCTCTTTGGCCCCTTGAGTGTGGCTCTTCCTAAGCCTTAGGAGTACCCTAATTAAGTTAATAACAATGTACCTACCTATATAGTTTAAGTTTAAAAAATTTGGCTCTCAAAAGAAATTTCAATCGTTGTACTGTTGATATTTGGCTCTGTTGACTAATGAGTTTGCTGACCACTGTCCTAGGGGATCCTACATGCGCACAATTTAATCGTGTGCTGGGCCTCTAGTATAAAAATATTTAATGAATATTGTTTCATTAGCAACAAAATAAATATTTTTTAATTTAGAAAAGGAGAAGATTCCAGGTGGGATTATAAATTGGTACGAGGACTTTGGAAAAGAGTCTGGCCGCCCGTACGGCACAGTCAGCAATTCCCATTTCAGGTATATCCCTGGTGCAGATGTTCGCCAAACAGACAGACAGGGTGATCGTGAAGACACTGTTCTTACAGGCACAGCCCTGGCCCACTGAGGGAGAATGGATGAACCATGGAAGGGAACTACAGCTACTTGTATTTGCGAAGATGAACCTCCCAAGCATAATATTGGAAAACAGCATCAAGGACAAGTGTCACTGAAATGACAGTTTTATAGCATTTATACAAACACCCCCTAGAAAGCAAAATATAGTTTAGTGATAATTATATATGCTAAAACTATGTAAAAACCCCCACAAAATTCAGGGTAGTGGTTTTTACCTCTGGGAGGAGGGACAAGGGGAGGCAGTCAGGGAGGGTGACAATCTGGAATATTCTGTTTTATCAGCTGGTACTATGTTTATCTGATTACTCTTCTTTAAACCATACAAATGTATTAAAAAGCCCTCATCTTATGTGTGATATATTTTATAATAAATCAATAAAAACACGAAGGGGGAGATGGTGAAGCAGTAAGGAAAACCAGGGAGAAATAGGAGGAGGAATAAATGAGAAAGGAGACGGTGAAGAGAAGAAAGCCATTCTGGGGGAAGACAGCAGTCACACTTGGTCTGAGCTGCACAAGTACACCCGGGCGTTGTAGAGGCTGCATGTATGGCACCAGAAGATGGTGCTCCCCAGGCCTCACCCTCCATTCACTGTCCTCCCCGCTCTATACTCTCTAGCTGGTGATGTAGTCATTCTACCCCCCCCTTTTTTTTTTATAATGGAGCTAGCATTTTTATTCCCTTTCAATACGATAATTAATGTCAATTAGCGATTACTAAAGATGTAGATTTAATTAATTAATTAATTTATTTATTGTTTAAAGTATTACATATGTCTCCTTTTTCCCCGATTGACCGCCCCTCCACCCCCCCGGCCACTCCCACCCCCCAGGACAAGCCCCCACCACCCCAGTGTCCGTGTCCATTGGTTATGCTAATATGTATGCATACAAGTCCTTTGGTTGATCTCTTAGCCTCCCCCTCCCACCTCCCCTGCCTTCTCTCTGAGGTTGGACAGTCTGTTTAGTGCATTCTCTCCCTTTTGACAGTCACTGATGTGCTGATGATGACCAAAATTCTGCCTCTAAATAAGTCACCTTCATTGAGCCTTGGACTCTTGCTATAGACTGAAGGTTTGTGTGCCCCCCCGCCCGCCCCCGCCCCAACTTCATATGTTCAAACCTAATGTGGTGGTATTTGAAGATAGACTTTTGGGAGATGATTAAGTCATGAGAGTGAGCCCTCATCAATGGGACTAGTGCCCTTATAATAGAGGTTCCAGAGAGTTCCCTCACTGCTTCCACATGTGAGGACACAGAAAAAAGACAGCAGTCTATGAACTGGGAGGTGGGCTCGCCTCAAACACAGAATCTCCCAGTGCCTTGATCTTGAACTCCTTAGACCCCAGAACTATGAGAAGTAAGTTTCTGTTGTATATAAGCCACCCAGTCTATGTTGTTTTATGATAGCAGCCTGAACAAACTAAGATAGCTACTATATCTAACTGCCTATTGGATATCTCTACTTGGCCATCCACACGGACACTCCAACTCAAGAGCATTATATTCCCTCTCACGAAACTCTTTCTTCTGTGATCTCTTCCTGCCCTAAATGGCACTATCACCCAGTGGCTAGAATCATAGAAGTTACCCTGGTTTCCTTCCCCATCCTCTTATTCTATAAATGTTTGAACTTTTAAAAAATATATGTTATTGATTTCAGAGAGGATGGAGAGGGAGAGATAGAAACATCAGTGATGAGAGATAATCATTAATTGGCTGCCTCCTGCACACCCCCTACTGGGAATTGAACCGTGACCTCTTGGTTCATAGGTTGACACTCAACCACTGAGCCACACTGGCTGGGTCATACAGACTGAACCAACAGATTGCTCAAAACAGTAGAAGCAAGATTTAGTCCACATGTTTAAAATAAAATAGGTATATTTTAAAACCTAATACTTTAATATTTAGAAATATACTAACACAGCGGTATATGTCAGATTATCTGTTATAATATACTAAAGAATGTTTTCAAACCATGAAAGTTTAAGTAACTGTACACGAAAGAAAGAATAATGACTTAGTTCAATATTCCTCACGCCCCCCCCCCCAACTCTGATGTTAAGGGGAAATTGAGTTACATGTCCCTCTCCATAATTTCCTTGGAATACCTCCACCACTATATCCACTCTACTTACCTACTTAAGTGTTTGTCTTCCTCAAAAGACTATAAACTCTTGGCAGGGACAAGTAAAATGCCTGCAGTATAAGGTTGTCAGTAGATTCAATGATATAATAAGGTAAAGTATCTAGAATAGTGCCTGGTATATCGTAAGGAATGTATAAATACTTGTATTTGTAAAATACAAATTATTTTTGGTGACCTAGAAAAATGTGTATTTTATAGTGGTTGCAACTATCAAGTGAATTTAAAAAATGAATGAAGGAAACTTGAGTTAAGATTCTAGTTACTATGATATATATGTCTCCTAGTAACAGCTACAAACCATAGTGAAATCCTCTATTTGTATATTGCTCAGAGATTCCCAAACACAAATCAAATCTCATTATAATAAACCTGAAGACTCTGTAATTGCTGTTGTAAGTAGGCCACCAGCTGGCACTTGGAAATGTTTTGCTATACAGAGTTCTTGTTGTTGTTGTTATTATAATTACATGTGTTGTGATTGAATTTAACTAAGAACTTGTCTAAAGCATGCATATACTCACAAAACCCATGAGGATTTAAAGAAAGTATATAGGACAATAACCTCATGTCCTTTATTTTTCTATCAAAAGAACTACCATGCATGCAGCAATTTCCAAGATGCTCAAAGGGACTGGAAACTTTAGTTTCTGACCTGGCATGACACCAAGAAGACAATTTCTGGTTTTAAACGTTGTCCTGCTTTCTGACTCTATGGCATACCTGCCTACTCCTTGGGCCTGAAGTCTGCTTCTGAGTAAAGAGAGAAGAGAGGCATTATAAAATGTGATTTTGATCCCAGAAGTCCTATTGCTTAGCAAATTAAGTTAAATTAACTAAAAATAATTTAGGAAATTTAGAAAAAGCAACATCACACAAAATTAAATTTCCCCCTAAATGGAATTCCAGGATGTTGAATGGCGCAACTGGTTAAATGAGACTTGTTAGTTCAATAAATAACCAATCCGTGTGGCTTACTGTGCTTGCAGTAGGGGTGGCACAGTGACCCAGGCACAGCCCCTGCCCACCAGGAGTTCTCAGGGGGAGAAAGCCACAGGGAAGCAGGCCATTACGATGCCCTTCACCAGGCTCCCTCGGGGCCAAGCTGGAGAGTACAAAGGGGTACCTGTCATCTACAGTTATAAGTAAAAACCCATCGGGGCCTCCCTAGGAGCTTTGCAGCTAATCCCTTCTCAGATTTGCCCAGAATAAAATGCAAACCTTTCCCTAAAAAAACCACACAGAACAAAACAAAACCCACACCTAATCATCTTACTGAGATGTCTTCCCAGATTTGAGTTAGTGGCCATTTGCTGCTTGAAAGCAAATGGACTTAGAAGCTTGCCTCGGCTTTCACTATTCACACAAGTGTCTGATCTTGTTTCTATCCTTGCTTAGTTATTTGCTGTAATAATAACTTGTGGCAGTGAGTTCTCCTGGGTTACTATTCACTGTGCACAGGAAGGACTCTTTGTTTCATTGGTTTAAATTCGTGTGGGAACCATTATGCTCCTGTTAAGAGAAAAGCTAAGTGTTAAGCTAGTTAATAGCAGCTAAAAGGGGCCATTCATCGCTCTGCTGGGGATACGGATGGGAAAGAGGGTCAGAAGTTCTGGCACCTGTTCAGTCTGTCCCCTTATACAAGTCATTTCAACCATGTCACATCTTCACCTATAAAAATAAGAAATGTATTTTAAAAGGTCACCTATTAGGCTGGTGTACTGCAGAGGAGCCCCGTCATGGCTCACAGATCAACATGGGGGAACAGCTTGGGGAGGCACCAAAGAGCAACGGTCTTAAATTCTATCAAATATATTTGTACCTTACTTCTCATTTCATTTGCCAGATCTCTCGGAAGTCTTTTAAACTAAGGGTTTTAATAGTCCGTCACCAAGTTAATGCATTTATTGGGCACTTATATTAGATCTGAGACTAAAACATTAGGGCAATGGTTCTCAAAGTGTAGCCCAGGAACCCCCTAGGGGTGCCAGACTCCTACAGAGGCTCCACAAGGCCAAAATTCAAGCATGGATGTCTTTAAAGTGCTAGGTAGATAAATAGATTCTAATGTCCTAGAGCAGTGTTTGGCAAACTGCAGCCCTTTGAGTGTGGCTCTTGCACAAAATACCACGTGCGGGCATGCACGTACAGTGCGATTGAAACTTCGTGGCCACACTCAAGGGGCCAAAGAGCCGCATGTGGCTTGCGAGTCGCAGTTTGCCGACCCCTGTCCTAGAGGATGAAAAGTTCATTACAGTTTCAGATTCAATATTGCAACTAGACTTCAAAAAAACTGTCTGTGAATTTTTGCGTAGTATCAAAAAAAAATCTACAATTATTTGAAAAGGCTGTTAAAATACTCTTCTCATTTCCTCCCCCTCTCCTAAAAAAAATAAAATAAAATACTCTTCTCTTTTCCAACTACATATCAAAGTGGGGCTGGATTGTCTTCATATACTTTAACTAAAACAACATTTTGCAAGAGCTAGAATGCAGAATCATATGTGAGAATCCAGCTGTCTTCTTTCTATTAAGCCAGACATTACAGAGATCTGGAAAATTCCAAACAATGCCTTTTTCACTAATTTTCTGTTGTTTTAAAATGTAGTTATTTTTCATGAACATATGTTATTTGTGTTCATGTGTATTAGGTATGTTATTGTTATTTTCAACTGAATTAAGTAAATATGTTTAATGCCTCTGTTTTTCATTTTAGCATTGCAGATATATCCACAGATATAGCCAACATAAGCAACTATTTGATGTCTTCAATACTTTTCAAAGTTTAACTTTTTATATTGAGATAACTGTAGATTCATAGGCAGTTTTAAGAAATAATGCGGACAGATACCAGGTACCCTGTACTCAGTTTCCTGAGTAAGAATGGTAACATCTTGCAAAACTATAGTACAACATCCTAACCAGGATGTTCACACTGATATGGTCACAATATAGAACATTTTCATCACAAGGATTCCTCATTTCCCTTTAAGCCACACTCACTTTCCACCCACCCCCATGTCTTTCTTAACTGCTGGTACTCATGTTTTCCATTTCTACAATTTTATGATTTCAAGGATGTTATATAAATGGAATTATAAAATACGTAACCTTTGGGATTGGCTTTTTTAATTCAACATAATTTTCTGGAGATTGACCCAGGGTTTTTAATGTATCAATAGTTGATTCTTTTTATTGCTGAGTAGTATTCCATTGTATGAATGTACAATGGTTTGTTTAGCCATTCACTCACTGAAGGACACCTGGTTACTTTCCATTTTTGGCTATTACAAATAAAGCTGCCATAGAGGTACAGGTTTTGGTGTAAACATAAGTCTTTGTTTCTCTGGGATAAATGCCCAAAAGTATAATTGCTGGGTCATGTGTTAGTTTCATGTTTTGTTTTTAAAGAAACTTCCAAACTGTTTTTCAGAGTGGCCGTTTCAAATATTGAACTTGTCTTATATTTCTAGATAAACCCCACTTAGTCAGGGTGTATAATTTTTTCAATATATTGCTATATTCTATTTGATAATTTGTTTATATTTTATTGATTTTTTACAGAGAGGAAGGGAGAGGGATAGAGAGTTAGAAACATCGATGAGAGAGAAACATCAATTCAGCTGCCTCCTGCACACCTCCTACTGGGGATGTGCCCGCACCCAAGGTACATGCCCTTGACTGGAATCGAACCTGGGACCCTTCAGTCCGCAGGCCGACACTCTATCCACTGAGCCAAACCGGTTAGGGCTGATAATATTTTTAAAGGATTTTTTTTTGCATGTACCAGTATATTCATGAGAAATATCGGACCCAAAATTTTTGTATACTCTCTTTTTCTGGTTTGGGATCAGGGTAATACTGGTTCCATAAGATGAATTGGAATGTATTCCTGTTTTCTGTTTTCTGGAAGAGGTTGAGTAGAATTGGTATTCTTTTTTAAATGAATGGTGGAATTCTCCAGTGAAACCATCAAGGATTTTTTTAAAAAATATTATTTTACTGATTTCAGAGAGGAAGGGAGAGGGAGAGAGAGATAGAAACATCAATGATGAGAGAGAACCATTGATCAACTGCCTCCTGTACAACCCACACTGGGGATGGAGCCCGAAACCCGGGCATGTACTCCATCTGGGCATGTGCCTTGACCGGAAATCGAACCCATGACCTCCTGGTTCATAGGTTGACGCTCGAACACTGAACCATGCCAGCCGGGTCCATCTGGGATTCTTTTTTAAACAAGTTATTTAGTTACAAATACAATTTCCTTAATAGTTAAAGGGCTACTCAGATGATCTATTTGATACTGAGTACGTTATGGCTGTTTGTTTTTGGAGGAAGTGGTCCATTTCATCAAAGCTGTCACATGTATGTGCATACACTTGTTCATAATATTCATGTATTTTGATATCTGCAGGTCTGTAGTGATAGCCTTTGTTTCTTTCCAAATATTGGTAATTTGAATCTTATTTCTTTTTGTTTTGCTAAAAACTTAATCAATTTTATGATCTTTTAAAGAAACAGCTCTCTTTTCATTGATTTTCTTTATTTGAAAACAGATGTTTTTCTGTTTCAATTTCATTAATTTTTATGTTATTTTTTTCTTCCGCTTTCTTTGAATTTAAGTTCTTGAGGTGGGAGCTTAGCTTAGATGACTGCTTTGCAACTTTTCTTCTTTTCTAATGTAAGCATTTAGTTCAATAAATTTCCTTTTCAGCACTGCTTTATCTATATGCCACACATTTTTTTAATCTAGGGGTGGGGAACGTCCCACCCACTGGCTGTATAAGGCCCGGGAAATCATTTGGTCTGGCCCTGCCAAGGCATTAGGGGTGAGTTAATTAAATGTGTGACCAAATATAGCAGCTAATTTTTAAGTTGACAATTTTGTCTGGCCTGTGAGTGATGTTATAAATATCCAAATGGCCCTGGTCAGAAAAAGGTTCCCCACCCCTGTAAACCCCTCTAACAATTTCTGTCTTCTAGCTGTCATGTGGCCCCACTGCCACCACGGAGAGGTGGCCTCGCTATTCTGGGGAATGGTGCGAGCCCTGACTCTCCCCTAAGCTGCCTCTGGCCCCGCTCACGAGGCAGGAGGGGATACAGCCTCCTTACTGCCAGGTGGCCCACTGGTCTCCGCTGACACTGTGGGGGCTATGTGTGTGGTGGGGGGAGGCTCATAGGTGACAGGGATGAGAATTCTGGCTCCCTGCTTGGCCTGCTCTGACACCCCCTGTGGGAATGTTGGGGTGCTCATTACAACCTAGTGGGGGCAGAAGTTGAGGTCCCCACTTGGTCTTTTCTAGGTGGTTTCGGTGGGGCCGTGGCTTTTGCCTGAAGTAGAGTGGTCACTGTCTGAAACCTTTCTGTCTTGCTAAGCTGCTGCGTTCCTGATCCTTCAGCTGGACAGGGGAGACTTTTGTTGGGGCTTTTGTCGGGGCCATTGATATTTTGGGGCTGATGCTTCTTCAACTCCAAGTCTGGGATAATATGAGATAAGAAGTAAACCCAGGGACTCACCTGTGTTTCATTTCTGGGGTCCCAAAGTCCTAAGCCGTTCTGCCACCTTCTCTCCGCAGTTCAGAGCTTTATGTTTGTTTTACATACGACGTCCAGGATTTCTGGTTGTATTTTGTGCAAGGAACGCACAAGGGAAAGTTTGTATAGCATCTTCCAGAGCAGAATCCTCCACAGCAGTTGGTTAAGAATGTGAAGGGTCCCGGGTTTGAGACCCTCTGGTCTGGAGGAGAGAAAATGTGTAAATCATTGATCCTTACTCTCGGCCTTGCCATCTTGCTGTGAATGTGACACACTAGAAGTTTTCATACCTAGCTCTTCTTGCTAAACTATATATTTTAAATAAAATAAGCTACCACCTATTATAAATGGTAAAAAATAATCCTTTTCCATTTGTGTTACCATCGGAGGGGCTTGCTTTTCTACTCTCCACCCCAGGGAACCACACTGCTCCACACTACACAGCGATAACAGGGATGGTGACAATTGGTGTTTGTAGCTCGCGACAGTTTACAAAGTGTTCTCATGTAGATTATGACATTGATCCTTACAATAGCCCCATAAGGTCAGCAGAACTGGTGTTACCATCACCAGGGCTGATATTTGGCTGTCACACACCAGCACAGTTGTGCTGGCTGCTAAGGTAACAAAGTCCTCTGTAAAAGCTGCTGCCTACAAACCCCAAGCACTCCCCCCTCTCCCCCAACACCTGTCCCTCCATGTCAGTGGTTCTCAACCTTGGCTGCACATTAGAATCACCTGGGAGTTTTTTTAAAATCCTGATTTCTGGGCCTCATCCTCCGGAAATTCTGTTTCTTTGTTACTAATGTTGTGGCCCCGACTCATAACAAAGAAACAGAATTTCCGGAGGATGAGGCCCAGAAATCAGGATTTCAAAAAGATTCCCAGGTGATTCTAATGTGCAGCCAAGGTTGAAAACCACTGTTCCTTGATCCTGCAGCTGAAAGGTTAACACGAGGCCAAGATGGGGCCTGGCTGGTGTCAGATCTAGTTCCCGAGCCCCTCCTGTCTATCAAATGCCTTGACTGCCACCTCTTAATCTTCCTCATGAGATGCTGAGGCACCAAGAGCAAGGGACCTGATCACGGTCTCCAACCCTGGATGTCAGGGTCCAAACACACAGATCTTTCCTGAGCCAATAAGTAGATACAGAAGTATGGGCAGTGGGGCTGACAGAGGGCCCCTCTGAGCCTCCCCACATACCCTGCTGGTCTTTTCTGCCCTTGTCTGTGCCTGGGTACCTGCTATTCCTGCAAATGACTCAGACACCCGCCTGCAGAGCTTCTCCAGAAACCTCAGCCCCAGCTGGTCTTCCCTGTCTAACTTCCCGGCGACACACCTTCCCAGCCTCTCATTCACACAGCTTTTTCTCTGAGGGGGCTCCATAATAGAGCATGCCTCATGGTTTATGTTGCTCCTCTAAGAGCACCTGCTCCTTGAGATGAAGGGCCACCATATAATCCCAAACCACGTGGACTGCAATGTTGTGCACACCACGGGTTCTCTGAAGCCCACAAGCGTCTTGGCGGGATTGGCAGGTCACCAGAGACCTGCACGAATGGCCTGAGCAGGAAGACGGCCGCTCCGCGGTCTCTGCTCCTCTCTCCTTCCTGCTGGCTCCCCGCCCACTTACGGCTTCTGACATGTACACACCCGGGAAACAAGAGATGTCTGACTCCGTGTCTGCTTCTCATGTGCCCGCAAACATGGAAGGAAAGGTCTCTACGGGACAGGTGTGTGGTGGGTGCATGCTCCCTTCCCGGACCGTTTCTTAGGGCATGTATACTTAACAATGTTAAAACGGACATGAACTTTGATGAGCTAGTTGGAAAGTGGAACTAAGTGCCGCTCTTGGGCTGACCTGCGGAGATCCCCTGGGCTGGCGAGTTGTTGGGAGAGTAACCAGGCCGGCTGCTCAGTGTCCAAGGCTCTGGCTGTGCGGCCTCACGGCCCACAATGGCCTGTCTCGGCCGCCACAGCTGCGTTCAGAAAGCACTTCACGACATGCTCTGCGAACACAGCAGCCAACCGGTGGGATGAGCCTGAGGTAGATGAGGCCTGACTGGCTAGGACAGTGGTTCTCAACCTTGGCTGCACATGAGAATCACCTGGGAATCTTTTTAAAACCCTGATGTCTGGGCCTCATCCTCCAGAAATTCTGTTTCTTTGGTACTGATGTTGTGGCCCCACCCCATAACAAAGAAACAGAACTTCCGGAGGGTGAGCCCCAGAAATCCGGATTTTAGAAAGATTCCCAGGTGATTCTAATGTGCAGCCAAGGTTGAGAACCACGGGGCTAGGAGAACACTGACCAATGGCCGTGGCTGGGCAGGTGTGTGAGGGGACAGTGTGGGATGAAGAATTCCCTGGAGCTGACGTGGGGTGTTCAGTCTCCCAGCTCCCTGCCCCTCCCGGGCCTCCTCCTGCTCTGTCCCATGGGCTGCTCTTTTAAGGGGCTTTGAGCTAAACCATGTTTCCCCATGCTCAGAATTTAGACATTTCCTGTGAGTGGCCAGCTACGCACGTCGGCCTGCACTGTGCTTCTTTCTTGAGAGAGACACCGTGAGAAGGTAGAGAGGAAAGGGAGAGGAGTGAACACGACAAGGAAGGAGAAGGGGGAAGAGACTGAGGAAAGGACAGGCCCCGGCGAGCCCGGGCCACCTGCCAGCGCTGGCCGTGCCCCACCAGCTGTCAGCCAGCACAGGACGGCCCTGGGCCTGAGGAGGCGCCGTGGGGACGGCAGACACCCTCTGTGAGGACAGGGTGCTCCGTGGGCCCGGAGCCTCCTTGTTTGCTTTCCTGCGACTTCCACAAGAAAACAACCCGGAGCATAAAACTCGCTGTCCCTTTGCTGCCCGAGGACCACGTGTTCTGTGGCAGGGCTGAGGCACGAGAGGGGCTGAGGCCAGCATGCCACCTGAGTGTCCCAGGGCACTGACAAAGCCTCTCTCTCTCTCTCTCTCTCTCTCTCTTTCTCTCTCTCTCTCTCCAGGCCTTTCTCATACAAGGCACACCCCCAGGCAACACGGGGCCCTGGTGCAGCTGGTGGTGTCAGCGGGCTGGGTTTTGTGCCCTCAGTCCCACACCTCGGGCCTGAGCCTGGGCCTGCCCCTGCCCCACTCTGGACTCTCCTTTGCTCCTTTTGTGGGGACGACAGTTGGGAGAATTTTGTTTTACGTAACTGTGATGGCGGCTGCCTACCGTGTGGAGAATGAAAAACGAAACCAAACAAAATCTCTTTACTGGTTTCCTTTTGTAAACATTTCATCCCCCAAGGGCTGGGGAGCTCTAAGGAGCGCAGTCTTCCCAACGGTAATTACAGCTTCAAGAACACGGCAGCCCTGCGTCTGAGTCTGCAAAGCCCAGGGAGTTGTTGATTTTGTGTGAGCCACACCCACTGTGCAGTTCCCCAGCCAGGAGCAATGGTGTCCAGGACACCCCCTCCCCCACGCACCCCCTCCCCCACGCTCCCCTCTCCCCCACGCCAGGCCTGCGCCTCCCTGCCCTGAGCAGGAGGCATGACAGGGCGCCGCCTGGGAGGGCTCCTGGACGGGGCACCCGCTCGGCTACCCACCCAGCCGTGGGCGGCCCAGGTGGGAAACAATACCTTCATTCACGGGAGGCAGGTGGTTCCGTTGCAACACCGAGTGAGAGGAGGCAGGCCTCGCGGTGAGAGGCTGTTCTGGAAAGGGGAGGAAATGTGTTTCCAGAGGGACAGGCCACCAGGTGCTGTCGATGTGCCCAGCCCTCCCACCACGCCAGGGCTGGCGGCAGCTGGGACACTGCGGCATGGCTAACCGGTCATTAAAATGCCATTGTGTCTTGGTTCTGGGTGATAAATAGCGGCTGTCCCAGCCTCGCCGTGTCCCAGCCTCCTGGGCCTCCCATTGCGAGGTCCCCGTTCGTTCGTTCCCATGGCCCGACCACTAAGGATTCCTATCAGGGCCTGCAGGAATGTGCTCGCCCCCACCTGTCAGTGCTGTCAGTCTGATTGTCAAACCGCACCCACCCCCACGCCAATCAGAATTAATTGCCTTCCCGAGGAGGCACATAGCTCATGCGCACTCACCGGGCATTCTCCACATTCTTTAGCGTCATTTCTATGTTGTGCACTTACGTGCATTCAGGTCTGTTTCCCCTTCCTGGGAACCTCTCACCCAGGGTCCCTCGGTGCCTAGGATGGACTGGCTGCCACCACCTACATCAGTGGTTCTCAACCTTCCTAATGCCGCGACCCTTTAATACAGTTCCTCATGTTGTGGTGACCCCCAATTTCATTGTTACAAATTGAACATAATTAAAGCATAGTGATTAATCACAAAAACAATATGTAATGATATATGTGTTTTCCGATGGTCTTAGGCAACCCCTGTGAAAGGGTCGTTTGACCCCCAAAGGGGTCGCGACCCACAGGTTGAGAACCGCTGACCTACATGGTCGTGATGTTCATCTGCCTTAGGGTTGGCTTGGAAGTGGGGAGACAGGGTGAGATGAGGCCCATGTCTGTGTGGGCACGTGTGGGTAGGGCCTGAGGGGGCACTTCTGCCACCTCTGCTGATCTGAATGTAGAGAATGAAGACGGGTTTGGGTGGAGGGAGGGAAGCCACACAGCAGGACAGCCTGGCATCACAGTAGCCAGACTGGAACGGCAACAGGCCTCTCCCAGGGCTCGGCTCTCCCATCAGGCTATTCGGCTCTGCTCAAAGCTAAGGGTGCCTGTCGGCTGAATTAGCTTCTGTTCACATATGAGACCTGAGGGAAAGCAGTTCTAAGCACATGGCCAGAAGATGCCCCAAGGAGTCCTCTAACGCAGCCTCTCTCCCCACAAACAAACAAAGCGATCTAGTGTTGGCCTCTCTTTCCAGAGCCTCCAGCCTGGCGATGCTGCCCGTGGAAACAGGACGGTGAAGAAACCAAGAGGGCGGCAGTCCTGCCCGGGCGGGCCACGCCTGGGTGGAGCGCAACCAGGGGGGTGGCTGTGGGCCAGCAGCAGAACTCGGGCTCGTGGAGTCAGAATCTTACACAATCTGGGGGACACTCTGTTAGAGAAATCACCCCAAATTACAAGCACAAAATGAGATACAGGGCCCTGGAAGAAGCCCACACAAGGAAGGGGCCTGAATGCTATGCTCCATCAGCTTGGCAATACATTCACCTCCGGTACAGCATCCTAATAAGCAGGAGGCGGTGTGTGTTCGTTTCCTGGGGCTGCTGTGACAAAGTACCGTGAACCAGGTGAGTTCAAGCAACAGAAATTTATTGTCTCAGTTCCGGAGGCTAGACGTCTGAATCAAGGTGTTGGCAGGGCATGCTCCCTCCGAGACCTGTCGAGGAATCCTTCCCTGCCTCCTCCTAGCTCTGCATGGATTGCCAGCTCTTCGGTGATCCTTGGCTTGCACTGCGTCACTCCCATCTGTGCCTTGGTCTTCACACGGCACTTCCCTGTGTGTCTGTGTTCACATGACCTTCTTCTAAGGACGCCAGCTTTGTTAGATTAGGGCCCACCCTACTCCAGTATGACCTCATCGGACCTGATTACATCTGTAATGACTCTATTTCCAAACAAGGTCACATTCTGAGGTCTGGAGGAGTGGGACTTCGGCATGATTTTCTGGACGGACACAGTTCAATCCATAACAAGTTGGGGAGGCGGGGGCAGTAGCAGTGGCGGTAGAAGCACTGGAGCTATTCTGGAGGCTGAGGGCTGGGAGACCCGCAGTTGGTGCTCCACTGGGCTCTGTGAGTGGGAAGATGTTCTGTCCCCTTCCCCAAGCCACCTAGAGAGGATAGCATCTCCCCAGACACCATGCTGGCCCAAGGTCCTGCTGCTTCACCTCCGCTCTTGATATCTTCACTCCACGGACTCACAGCATCACTTTGCTTGTCCCAAAGGAACTTGGCGCATGTGGGTGGAGCATGTGCCAGAAGCTCTGACACTCTGGTCCCTGATCTCTGAGAGTTCACAGCCTGGTGAAGCACCGTGGATGAAAATTGGCTCACAGAACATCATGCTAATATGTCCACAGCCACAGGGCTACAAAAGCAACTTCCAATGCTTGCCAAGCTCAGTGAAAGGGGTGGTTAAAGTAGCAGGTAATTCAGGCTGGAATGCATCATTGTTTATGCTTTTCTTTCCTCTAAGACAGCAGTTCTCAACCTGTGGGTCGTGACCCCTTTGGCGGTCAAACGACCCTTTCACAGGGGTCACCTAAGACCATCCTGCATATCAGATATTTACATTACGATTCATAACAGTAGCAACGTTACAATTATGAAGTAGCAACGAAAATAATTTTATGGTTGGGTCACAACATGAGGAACTGTATTTAAAGGGCCAGAAGGTTGAGAACCACTGCTCTAAGAGGTTTGCCCTCTTAATTAGGTTTTGCTTAATCTCCAAAATGAATGTATGTTTGCTGAGCAAGGGGTAGGGGGAGCCTGAAAAGTTCAGGCTGGGGAGTGGGGGGAGCAGGAAGAAGCCAGGCAGATCATCACAAAATTGGTTTTCCACATATACCCAGTAACCCCAGCCTTGCCCAGCAAGGTCAACCATGGGCTGGCCCTGGTCACTTCAACATTCTAATTAACCAAATGCCAAAGAGGCCAGGCATTTTCGAAGCCATATTCCAATGAAATACACCCAGCATTAAACAGCTACTCAGCATGGCTCACCCATGCTGATTCAATCGGCCTTGGAATCCTGCCGGCCTTTGGGGACATCGTTTTGAACGTGAATTGTCCATGTTAGAGCTGTGCTTGCGAGCGATGCGGGCGCTGGCTGGCCCTGTGATTAATGTAGAAGCTGCTCCTGGTCACACAAATCAAGGGCAGAAAAAGAGTCTGGCCGTAAGAGCTTGTGGGTGTTTGGATTCTAGATTAAGAAACAATATCTTAATGGCCCTTTGTCTGCATTTGACTTTGAGGCCATGGAACAGTTTCATTGATTGACCCGTTGTGGTTAGAGCATGCTTGATCTTGCTGAGCAAGGAAAGGCAGGATCTGTGCTGGTCCAGCCCCACCCACCCACAAGAGGAGGGCAGCCCCGCTGCCCCTCAGATGCTGCCACTGAGACCCTTCTGTGATTCTTTTTTTAAATATATATATTTATTTTTTAAAATATATTTTTATTGCTTTCAGAGAGGAAGGGAGAGGGAGAGAGAGAGATAGAATCATCAATGATGAGAGAGAATCATTGATCAGCTGCCTACTGTATGCCCCACACTGGGGATCGAACCTGCAACCAGGCATGTGCCCTGACAAGGAATCCAACAGTGACCTCCTGGTTCATAGGTCGACTCTCAACCACTGAGCAACACCGGCTGGGCCCTTCTGTGATTCTTTGGCCTTTGGACCACGTTGCTCATGGGCTTTCACCAAAGGAATCAAAACGTCCACCCGTCTGCCTCTTAGTGGTCCAGACCTTCAGTCTTGCCTCGCTGTGGGGTAACAGAGTTTATCCTTTCCTGCGGTTGAGCTCAGCTGCTCCTTATCAGAAAGCAAGGCTGCCCTTCACAACCTCCTGGCAGTCCCACTCTCAGCTCCAGCCCCAGGGGGGCCCGTAAGGCAGCAGGCCACAGCGCCCTACACACCATCCTGGAAAGGAGGTGAGGCTTGGTTGGCTCGCAGGGGGGCTGACAGCTGCTTTGCATCTGCTTTGTGTGTGTCACCTCACTTTGGGGCTTTGTAAAATCTTATTTATCGATCACCAAGACACTGAACGCTCAAAACATTTGTTCAATAATTAACATGTGATTAATAGGGACTGTGTCTATTTTTGCTCTCACTGTAATGCAGGGACTAGCATGATGCTCAGCTCAGAGGAGGCCCTAAGAATATTTAGGTAATGAACAAGTGAACACATAAATGAGCGCCATACCAAAATGAGAGTGGTGGTACTATGAACAGGAAGGACTCAGGGGAACCAAAGCAATCCAGGAAGTTTCCACGAAGGACTGGGACCTGGGCCGGGCGGCTGACACTGAGTGGGATTTAACCAAGTATGAGAAACCACAACTATTTCTGTCAAAGATCTCCTAGGGAGGAAAGGGCCTGTGATGGTGGGGATGTTGGGGGCTCAGTCAATAACCACCATCCTGGAGGCTTAAGGGTTTTTTTATGGGTCCAACTTGGGTCCTGCCTTGGGAGTTTTAAGAATTTGCGATCACACAGTGCAGGCCAGCAGTAGAGGCCATGCAACTGTGGGTACAGCAATGAATGTGAACCCAGGGCCGGCTCAGGCAGTGGGGCCCGAGAGGTGTGTTTTATGCTCTCAAGGAGAAGGATTAGGGAAAGTCAACATCTTCCTCCCACTCAGTGTCCTAACTCTTACCCACTTGCACTGACCGGTTTTCTACTTGAGCTTCTTGGATTTTCCCTAAGGAAGGTTTTCAACAGCACCACCTACTCCCAGTGTGTCATCTTGGTTCCCACACAGATGCATCTATTCCACCCATACTTACTGAGCGCCTGCCATGTGCCAAGAATTCTCCTAGCGGTAGCAGAGCGCCGGACAGGCATGGTCCCTGCTATCATGCAGCTTACATTCTCCAGCAAGGAAGACAGAGAACAAAACAAGTAAAGAAAAAAAAATTAGCATAATTGCTGATGTGAAAGGCACAATCAGGAACATCAACCAGGGCAATAAGAGAGTGACAAGGTGGGGATGGCAACTTCAGGTATGGTGGTCCGTCAGAGAAGGTAGCTCTGAAGAAGTGGCGTGTGGGCTGAAAGCTTTAGGTAAAGTAAACTCATGCCAAAAGTCAAGAAAGAGTAGAGAATAAAGTTTTGAAATAGTATCTGTTAGAATCTGAGATGAACTGCTAATAACAAGAACCAACTAAAGTGGCTCAACTAATTTAGAGGTTTATTTCTCTTACATAAAATACGTACAGAGGTGGGCAGCTCCACGTAGCACCATAGCTCATCATGGACCTAGCTCTTTCTAACCTTCTGTTCCACCATTTCTAGTGCCTAACTTGTAGCCTTATAATCACATCATGGCTCAAGGCCGCTGCTTGAGCTTCAGCCATCACATCTGTATTCCCTGCAGAAAGAATAAAAGGGAAAGGGGCTACGGGGGCACTGCCCAGCTATCTGTCTCCCTGTGAAAGAACTTTCCTGGAAATTGCATCCGGTGAGTTTTTATTTGCAGATCTTTGACCAGAACTTAGTCTCATGGCCACACCAAGATGTAAGGGAGGCAGAGTCTTTTGGCTGGGGACTCGGCCACTAAGACATTGGGTAGTGAAATAGTCATCTCTGCCTCCAGAGGCCAAAAGATACTTCTACTCCAGACCCCGAGAGCATGAGCTTCTGTTGACAAAACCGATGGGATAGAATTCAAAAAGGAGCAACTTCCCCACTGGTGATCTAAATCAGAATTCAGGGGCTGTCTGCTCCCCACCCCCTGTCAGAGCCCACTCTCAGGTTTCCCTAGACTTTACCCACTCATATCAAAGTCATTTGGATACATTCTGCTCTCTTTCCTGAAGAATGAGGAGTGAGTTCCCTCCCCAACCCCCTCTCCCGAGTACTTGTAGTGTGTCTCTTGATGAACACCCAAAGCTATCAAGTCCTTATTCCCGGAACTGGCAAATGTTACCTTATTTGGAGAAAGGGTTCTTGCAAATGAGATTAAATTAAGGATTTTGAGTTGGCATTGCCCTGGATTGCCTAAATTGGCTCTAAATGCCATCACAAGTATAGTTCTGAGAGACAGAGAGAAAGGAAGAGGAAGCAGTGTGACCAGGAGGTGGAGATTGGAGTGATACGGCCACAAGCCAAGGAACACCTGGAGCCACCAGAAGCTGGAAGAGGCCAGGATCAGATATTCCCCTGGAGCCTCGGAGGAAGATGGCCCTGCCAACACTTTGATTTTGGGCTTCTGGCTTCCGGAACTGTGAGAGAATAAATTTCTGTTGTTTCAAGCCACCCAATCTATGGTGCTTTGTTACAACAACCCTAGCAAATGAATCTAGCAGTGTACCAGCCCGAGGGGAGGGCGGGGGGGGGGGGGTAGAGTTAGAGGCACATTTTATAGTATACAGTATATATTAATGGATTAAAAAGTTACATTTTAAAAAATTATTAAATTTTTGAAAAATAGTAGAAAATGGAAAATACATCACAATCCTGAGACTATAATAATGTTTTTAGTTAAAGAATTTTAAGAAATCTCAGTGGGGAAAAAAAATCTACCAATTAAGACATATAACATTGCTAAACATCTAAAATGAAAATGACAGAGTAAAAAATATTTAGAACTTATACGACCAAAGACTAAAGCTAAAATATATAGAGTTCATTTAAATTTATTTTTTAAGAAACAGCTAGACCCGAACATAAATGGAGAAAACTATGAACAACTCTCACAATGAAAAATTCAGTGACATCATAATAAAAATAGTTTCTTTTTATTGCATTAAGCTCTATGCTAGGTTCTTCAGAAACACTGTCTCAAATCCCTACATTAATCTACTACAAGGTAGTGTTATTATCCCCATTTTATAGAAATAAACTGAGGCCCCATGGAGTATGGACAAAGCTTAGGGAGATGAAATTTGAACCTAAGTCTGAGAAAATAACTATCATTGCAGGTAATTCATTAATTTACTGTATTAAAACAGTACTTGTTTTGCTTTACTCTATAGGACTAGGCATTGTGCTAGGATAGAAGATATAAAAAAGGACAAGATGCCTCACTTTTCTTTAGGGACCTGGAGACATGGGGGCAGGTAGACAGTGAAACACCAACCAAAGGCTGTGATAAGTTCTGTGATCAGAGCATCTAGAGCAGGGGTTCTCAACCTCCTGGCCCTTTAAATACAGTTCTGCATGTTGTGACCCAACCATAAAATTATTTTCGTTGCTACTTCATAACTGTAATGTTGCTACTGTTATGAATCGTAATGTAAATATCTGATATGCAGGATGGTCTTAGGCGACCCCTGTGAAAGGGTCGTTTGACCGCCAAAGGGGTCACGACCCACCGGTTGAGAACCACTGATCTAGAGGAAACCAAAGAAATACCTGTCAAAACATGGATGGATCTTCAGAGTGCCAAGCTAAGTGACATAAGTCAGACAGAAAAGGACCAGACTGTATTATTTCACTCAAATACGGGATATAAAACAAAAAGCAACAAGTGAACAAACAAAAAACAAAACAAGCTCATAGATACAGACAACAGAAAGGTGGTTACCAGAGGGGAAGGGGGTGGGGAAGGATGAGGAGGGTCATGTATGGTGATTAAAGGAGACTAGACTTTGGGTGCTGTGGACAAGAGTACACAGGTGTTTTATGAAGATGCATACTTGAAATCTATGTAATATTGCTAACCAATGTTACCTTAACAAGTTTAAAAAAAAGAAAGAAAAATTTTGTCATAGATTCCGATTCGCATTTGGGCTGATTTTCAGCACTAACATCCAACAGCGGTGTAGTACCAACTTTGGAAAAAGCAATTTTGCAATTCATGTCCTTTGACCCAATAATTCACTCCTGGGAACTTATCTTAATAAAATCATTCAACAGAAGAAGAGAACTATGGTACTATAGGTTTAGCATAGCATTTAAAAAAATAACAACAGGAAGTGGAGAGGAGGCAAGGGGCACTTTGAGACATCCTGAGACAAAAGCTTGGGCGTGCATGACTGATGGATAAATAGGAGTGAGATGAAAGTTCAGCAGGCTGATCAAACAGATCTGTGACTGAACCTCTTGGGGCCCTGGTGTCCCCGGACATGCCCATTGCCTCTGCCTCTGAGTCACAGATTTAGTCCTCACATGTGTCTCTGTGGCCAGCTTGGCTCTGACCCTGTCTGTACTCACAGCCAAGATGGGGAGTGTGTGTTCATAGAATGTGGTGGATAAACACAGTGAAATATCATTCAGCTGCTTAAAAAATTGAGGAAGTCTTTGTCAAAATATGGAAAAATGTTTCATAGCAGAAACAGCCTAGATGGCCATAAGGGAAAAGATTTAATGGGCTGTGACAGATTAACACAATGGAACATTATAGTAGCTATTTTTTAAAAAGGATAATTATGAAGACCATGTAGGAACATGGAAAAAATGTTGGATATGATGATAAGTAAAAATAGCTATACAGAATTAAATATGGGAACAGACTATATAAAAGGCTTCTCTATTTCTCATTTCTATAATGTTATATAATTTTTTATCATGAGAAAAAGGGATTGTATACAAATAGAAAGTAATATGCAACATTTTTTTTAGTTATGGTAGGGTGAATGATTAAAACTTCATTTTTCATTAGCATTATCTTAGTGTTTTTTCAACAAGACGAACAAAGCTTTTAAATGATAAATTTCAAAATTAAGGGAACTCTTCCAACCAGCAGAGGAATAAATATTTCTTGAGCCTCTTCAAAAACATTGTTCTGGGTTCTGGTAGTGAAGGATGAAGGAGCCACACTGGGCATCTGCTCTCAAACTGTCCACACGATCTGTCTCTATCCTCGTGGTAGATTGCCTGCAAAGATGACCCTCCCCCGTTCCTCCATTCTTGTGCACGCTCTCCGTCATCAAGACACAGAGACTACTTTACCTCCCCTTAAATCTGGGCTGGCCCTGTGACTTGCTTTGGCAATAGAATGTGGTCACACAGTATGATTTCTGAGCCTGGGCCTGAAGAGCCCTTCCTGCTTCTGTATTTTTTTTTTTCCTTAATGGAAGCGTGCTGCCATGTAAACAAATCCAACTGTCCTGCTAGATAGAGGCCATGTAAGGAGAGAGGAGCTGGAAGAGAGAGGGTCAGCTCAGCTGGCCCCTGGCTGTTCCAGCTGCCCCAGCTGAGGTGCCAGACATGTGAGTGAAGCTATCCTGTAGCCTCCAGCTCTGAAAGAGCCATCCACCCAAGACTACGGGGAGCAGAGATGAGCCATCTACACTGAACCTGCTCAAATGGCAGAACAATACGCAAATGGATGCTTCTTATTGCTTTCAGTTACTAAGTTTTGGGGTGTTTTGTTGCGCAGTAGTAGCTAACGGAAACAACTCTAATCCTGACTAGACCAAAGGACTCTAGGACCAGGACTGAGTCACCCTGGCTTTACATCCCCCTCCCAGCACAGAGCCTGGCCCTTCAGAAACATTGGGTGGGTGGATTCAGGTGTGAGAGAGGAGGGAAGCAGAACATATATTGAGCACATTGTAAATTCCTCCTACACACGGACCCAGTTATCCCGCATCAGTTCAGTTAAGGAAATGTGGCACAGAGAGGATAACTCGCAGCCAAGCTCACTCCCAGGGATACAGTTGGCTTTCACACCCAGGCAGTCCAGAGCCCGTGCACTCAACTGTTTTTATCTGAGCTCTCAAAATACCATGACGATGACATTAAGGGGTCTAAATGCTGGCCCTCAACAAGCCCTTCCTGCATAAGTACAGAGAGAACCAGGATTCTTACCAGGCGAGGGCCTATGGCTGAGGGATTCCTGGGCGAGGAGGAGCCTGTGGCCTGGTTTCATTGAGCCCCGATTCCAAGGCAATTCTGCAGGCTGACTCCACCTGCACCTGCAGCCTCCCGAACACACACTTCCAGCACTCAGGGGTTCTCACAGGCTCACTCATGTAGCTGGATATAGAGAAAGTTACATAGAGAAACCAACTTCACCTTGGTTTCAGTTTTATGTAGTCGCTATGCTGGGGAGATGGTGAATCTTGAGAAGCCGAAACCACCCAGCTCAGGGCTTGGCCAAGTATAGTTGGTGAGCCATATGCAGCTTGCCATGATTTTGTATGACTTGTGAGCTAAGGCTGTTTTTCAATGTAATTTAACAGATAACACAAAAATCACACAGAACTCCAAGGCTGAGTGGAAAGACCTGATCAACCTGGTTGTCTGGTGAGCTGAATTGATTATAACAAAGCCGGTTCTCCAGAATCCTCTCAGCATCTCCAGACAACTCCAAGTTAATGCATCTTCCAGAAAGTGCCACAAGGATTCCCATAGGAACAAGAGCGAAAGAGAGGAAAGTGGTCTCATGAACACGGGGCATGGCCAGCTGCAGCCTGCCAGACCTGGGCACATCCCCACCCCGACTCTAATCACCACATTCAACCAAGGAGAACTGGATACAACCAGTGGATTCTCTCCTGCAATTCAAAGCTGCTCAGAAAGGCGTCTTCATATTTGCCTCTCTTGGGGACTCAATTCCCATTTGTTTGCATGCAAATAACCCCCTTTCCTAGACAGGTGCCCTAGCAACTCAGTGTTTTCAGGAAGTGAGATGAACCACTCCTGCTACTGTTGTAACTCTCCTGGGTGGAAGAGGCCGCAAGCAGCCAGGACACCTGGGTTCAAGACCAGGTTCTGACACTTCAGCTGCGTGATGTGCCCATCTGTAGAACAGGGTTAATGTTTATCTCGCAACCACACAGGTCTGCCTTAAGGCTTAAATCAGTGGTTCTCAACCTTGGCTGCACATTAGAATCACCTGGGAATCTTTTTAAAATCCTGATTTCTGGGCCTCACAGGCTTTTAAAAAGATTCCCAGGTGATTCTAATGTGCAGCCAAGGTTGAGAACCACTGGCTTAAATGAAATAAAGTGGGTGAAAGGTCCTGCAAACACACAGCGTTTGTCTTTCAGATCCTGTCTCTTAGGTTGTTCATTTGGCTCCTTGGGAAGAGAGAGACGGTGAGAAAAAGTAGAAAGGGAGGACATGGCTACCCATCTCCCAGGCCCTTCTACATGACAAAACTCAGAGCTCTGATTAAGGTCTAATGGAGAACAAGGAGGAAGCCAATAGTTCAGAAACCACAGTTAATCTTGCTTAACTTTTTAAATCTGTTTTTTAATTTGGAAAAAAATGTTTAACTTTAATCGTACTCAAAGGAATACAAATTAAAACCGTAATAAAATGCAGTCTTCCTCCTTTGCATATTACTTCTCTGATGCTCTCTCTTTTTTTATGTAGATTCAAATTAATTTCCTTCTCTCTAAAGAAATTACTTTAACATTTCTTGCAAGACAGGTTTAATGGCAACAAATTTTGCTTGTCTGAGAAAGTCTATTTCTCCTTCACTTTTGAAAGATAATTGCACAGAGTACAGAATTTATTTCTCTCAACACTTTCTTTTTGCTTGTATGGTTACTGAGGAAAAGTCAGTCGGATGTAATTTTTATCTTTGTTTTTCTATAAGTAAAGTGTTTTTTTTCCTCGGGATTCTTTTAGGATTTTATCTTTATTTTCTGTAGTTTGAAAATGGTATGCCTAGGTATGGGGTTTTGGTTCTCTGAGCTTCCTGGATCTGTGGTTTGGTGTCTGATATTAATTTGGGGGAAATTCTCCATCACTACCGTCTCAGATATTTCTTCTGTTCCTTTTTCTCTTCTGCTTCTGATATTCCCATTATGCATGCTACAACTTTTCAAAAAAATATATTTTATTGATTTTTTTACAGAGAGGAAGGGAGAGGGATAGAGAGTTAGAAACATCAATGGGAGAGAAACATCCATCAGCTGCCTCCTGTACACCTCCTACTGGGGATGTGCCTGCAACCAAGGTACATGCCCTTGACCAGAATCGAACCTGGGACCCTTCAGTCTGCAGCCGACACTCTATCCACTGAGCCAAACTGGTTAGGGCAGCCGTGGGCAAACTACGGCCGCGGGCCGGATCCGGCCCATTTGAAATGAATAAAACTAAAAAAAAAAAAAAAAAAAAGACCGTACCCTTTTATGTAATGATGTTTACTTTGAATTTATATTAGTTCACACAAACACTCCATCCATGCTTTTGTTCCGGCCCTCCGGTCCAGTTTAAGAACCCATTGTGGCCCTCGAGTCAAAAAGTTTGCCCACCCTTGGGTTAGGGCCACGCTACAACTTTTATAGTTGTCCCACAGTCCCTGGATACTCATAGTGGGGGTTTTTCAGTCTGTCTTCTCTTTGCTTTTCAATTTTGGAGGTTTCTGTTGAGATAGTCTCAAGCTCAGATGGTCTTTCCTCAACTGTGTCCAGTCTATTTAAAAGCCCATTAAAGGAGCTTTCTCTCTTCATCACTTTCTGGGTCCCCACCTCCAGCTCTGGCCCTGTAAGCCGTTGATGTGTCACTCATTTGTGCCAAGAACTTCACTTCCCCAGAGCTTTAGGAATATGACCTGAAATTCTTTGTGGATAAACTAATAAGGACTTCGAAGACCCCAAAATTCTGGCCTTCACCTGCCTTTCCGACTTGATCTTCCTTAGCCTCCTCCCCATGCCTCAGCCAGAAACTGCTGCTCCCTTTGCTGCCCCTGACACCTCTCAGGGGCTTTTGCGGGGGCGGGGGGATTGGTTATTAACCTGAGTTCTACACTTACACTTATCTCATTGGTATAGTGGCTGCCAAACGCTGCCACCCACCCTCTCCTCCTCCGCTGGGCGTGCACTGTTATAAATCGGTTTCACAACGATTGTGAGGTGAACTCAGGGGCCCCGAGTACAGTTGGGTGCTTTTGGAGGCGGGGTATCTGCAGCACAACAATTAGAGTCCCTCACCCCTCTGCCCTCCCATGTCCTGCTCCTCCCATTTATCTGCCAGACCCATCCTGAGGTAGGAATTAGGAAGTGACACTCCCTGGCTGTGTGTGTGTGTTATGTTCAGCCACCATTTTCCATGGCGCCTGCCCCGGCCCCTTCCTCTAGCTCCCACTGGCCAAGGTCTCTGTCTGGAAGCTGTGGACAGGGTAGATAATGGGGCGCCCGGGATGAAAAGGGAGCAGTTCGGGCGGCTGGGATGCAGCAGGGGTGGGGGGTGGGGGGGTGGTGATGGAGGCTGACCTCCCTCAGGACCCTGGGACTCCAGCTTCTGGAAACTCCTGTCTCAGGCTGTCCTCGAGGCCTCCCTGAAAGGGGTCTGGCTCACACTGCTGTTATTGGAGTTAAGCCAGACAGCAAGAACTGCTTCTCCTCGCCTCCCCTCTGCCTCACCCCACCCCGTGCCGTGTTCCAGGACCCCAGCTCCACCATTCCCTACACCCAGCATCACTTACGGTGCCTGAAAACAGCACTGGAGTGGCCCCCTGACCCCTGAGGAGCACCTGGAACACGTCAGGCCCTGGGCCAGGCTCCATGCAGACTGCCTAATCTGGCTGCACACAGATGGAAACGGGGCCAACAGAGAAGTTCAGGGATTTGGGTGCCAAGACCCAGGACCTAAAACTCAGGTGGTGGTTTTGAAACAATACCTTCTTTTTCTAATTAGTAGGTTTGATGAATCTAGACCAGACTCATAACAAGGACTGTTTCCCAGAGTGTGTTTCTGTAAACACTGTCCCCAGATGCCCAATGGAAGAACACAAAATGTGTCCTAAGGTCAAGTCCAGAAATTTAATTTAATATATTTAATTTGTAAATTTAATTTACATTAAAGGCTCTGAGAAGATCTGAAGTCAAGAAAATGGTCTAACCCAGGTGCATTCTTTTGCTTCCAAGTACCACAAACTGGGTGGCTTAACCAGCAAAAATGGATTGTCTCACTGTTCTGGAGGCCAGTGTCCTTCTGAGGGCCTGAGGAAAGATCTGGTCCAGGCCTCTCCTGAGCAACTGGTGTTTGCTGGCAATCTTCAGTGCTCCTTGGTTTGTAGAAGCATCACTCCCCTCTCTGCCTTTATCTTCTCATGGCCTCTCCCCATGTGTCTGGGTCCAAACTTCCCCTTCTTATAAGGACGCCAGTAATATTGGATTAGGGGTCCACTTCACTCTAGTATGACTTCACCTTAATTACCTCTGCAACAACCCTATTTCCGAATAAGGTCACATTCCGAGGTGCTGAGGGTTAGGACTTCCATGTATGCGTTGGGGAGGGATGTATGCACAGTTCACCCCACACCACCAGGTTTCCCCACATTAAATCTGGCCTTGTTCATTCTGGAAAGGACAAGGATGGCATAGCTCAGGGAACCAGAACAGACACTCCCAGGAAAAATCAGCCCCTACCTTTGAACTTCCCCAAACTCAGTGTCACTGGATAATCTGCCCACCCCTCCCACTTCGCACCGCGGCTGGGAACAGATTGAGGCTTCTGGGGCTCAATGAGGGCAGCCCAAGGCCCAGCCCAGAGGAGAAACAGAATCATTCTTCTCAAGCTTATCTCTCATCCCATCACTGGGCACTGGCAGGAGCACCTGCCCTCCACGTTGAGGGAAAAAAGATCAATTCTCTCCTATTAATCAGCAGCCTCTGGGCAATCATAGTTCCCAGTATTCAAGGGGAACTGAAGCTCTGAGATGTGTACCAATGTGCCATTTGGCTGGGGCGTGAATCTGACAGGACTGGTGGGACTGAGTAGTGACCAAGGCTGAGCATCTCAGCACAGCCTCCCTTCCTCTGCCCACGCATCTGGGGAAGGGTTCAAGGCTTTCTTGGGGAAGAATGGTCCATTGGAGATCTCCATTCTGGTTATCCCAAGGAACAGCGAAGGAATAGAAAGCTTTTTATTCAAATTGTATGCCCAGCTGGCCCTCTACAAATCACCAAAGTTGACATGAGCATCTTATTAAATGTCAGGGACACAAAAAGTCACATTGAAGGACAGTAGACGGGTGGCATCTAGATGAGCCCAGAGAATCAGCGAGGCCAGACAAGGAGGGAACCTATGGTTTGGAAGATGAAAGTCTGAAAGCTTGAAATTTAAAGGATCATGGGCAGCTCAGAGGAGAACAGTTTAGAACCATTGAATGAACAAACATCTCCTTGAAACCTAAAAGCATCCAAAGTCGCACAACCCAGGAACCTCCTCAGTCCTAAAGCTTCTTCAGAGCCCCTCCAGATTTGGGGTTTTCTGTGGGCTCCCCTAGGCTCTGAGGGACACCCAGTTCTCACACTGGATTAACCTCCCAGGACTTACCCTGCTCATCACTGCTGCCGGCGGCCCGACCCCCCCCCCCCCGCCTCCCCCCCGACCCGACCCCCCCCCCCGCCACTGCCCCGACCCCCCCCCCCCCCGCCACTGCCCCCCAGCCAGCGGTCTGTCATCCTGGCCTGGGGGCCTTCACAGCAGCTGTTGCAGACCAGACCACATATTATCTCACCTGATCCTCCCACAGGCCTGCAGAGGTCAGGAAATGAGGACAGTGAGCAGCAAGCAGGTGGTGAATCTGAATGAAACCCCAGGTCTGCAAACTCCAGAGCCCATTCTGAAAAATAAGAAATAGAAAGAGTGTGTGGGTTTGGGGGGTGGTGGCAAGTAATTAGACAGTTGGACAGTTAGGCCCGAGAATCTGCCTCTGCCGCTCCCCTCCACCCCCAGAGAATTGGGATGGTGGCGGAAGTGGTCCTGACAAGTCCCCAATCCCATCGCCTCTGGAGAACCACAGGAAAGACCTGGCTCTTCAAATGGGAAGGGTGGGGAAGAGATCATACTAAGCTTCTACAAATGCATTTAAACCTCGAGATCTATAAATCTCCCAGGAACACGGCTCCAGCTCCCTTAGGGTTGAGACTCCGAATCTCATATCCCCACCACCACCACCACCCCCTAGGAGGATCAGGCTGAGACAGCTGGCTGTGACCTTCTCAGAAGCATGCTGCTGAGCTTTCCTCTGCACACAGCTGGAAGGGGTCACCCTGGAAAATAAACCAAGTCAAGGCCCATAAGAAATCCCCATGAGCCTTTGAACGTTGGAATAAAAGCCTTCGAACCCCCAACAAAGTAACATTTTTCTCAGTCTCCTTGTGAAGGTATCAACGCTTGACAGACACAGAGATTTTCAGGGGAGTTTGGACCGTATTTGCCACCAGCAAAGGCTGAGGGCATTGCTAGATGGTTTAGGGTCTCAGGCCAAAGTTTCCCAGGAATATCTCGATCTCCTATAGCTGCAAAACGAACACATCTCTCGTCCTTTCTAGAAGTCCAGGAAATATTTCTTTAATGTTGTTTGGTTTCTTTTAGTTGTAAAATGGAGAAGTCTCTAGTCGTTTCTATAATGCCAAGAAAGTACTTCCTCGGGCCATTGAGAGAAGAAAAAGGCAGTCTCTTATTGGCTTGCTATTTTCCCTACAACATGTCACTACAAACCCTCCCCAGCCATTAGTTCCCACTGGTCTCCTGGGTCAGCTTTGGCCTCCAGTCCCCAGGCCTTTGACTCTATAACTGAACAGGGGACTTACCTGCTAGGGGACTTCCATTTAAATGTGTTTCTTGAGATCCATTCTCTTATGTGAGATTTGATTCTTCGGGAAAGAGTGCCTGTCATGGGTCAGCATTCAATCACAGTGCTTTACTATTGTACTTCACATGATTCCACTTAACTTTCATCGTAACCCTGAGACGGGCGTCTCTCTACCTCACAGGCGAGGCTCGGTTCATTGACTCTCCAGGGTCATGCCACCAGAAAGCGACTCTGCAGGACCTGGCTCTCAGCCAGCACTCCTTCCCCTATGACCCTTGTTTTCACAGGTGAGCAAACTTCTGCACACGGGAAGCATGCACCGAGTGCCCATTGACCTAAGTACCAGGGACCAACAGAGGCACAAGACACCGACAGAGTACAACAGGGACCTGTAAAGGGACTGTCTAATCTCTGAGTGACAGTGAGCATGGAGGTGTGTTCTGCTGCTGGGAGGGGCAGCACCAAAGAGCAAGTGACCCTTGAAATGGGTCCCAAAGGGTGACAGTGACCTCTAAGCAACTGGGAAGGTAGGGAGGCAGTTGGCCAGTCCCAGAACAGGGCGGTTGGTTTGCCTGGAGACTGGCCTGGTAGAGGTGGGAATAGTTAATGATGGAAAGGAATGGTACTTCTTGCCCCAATCACTCATCCTCCTGCAGGTATCTCTCCCTCCCCAGATTTAGGAAAAGGTTTTGCCAAACTCACTACGAGTAGCACGAAGGTAAGACCGGGGTGCATGGGTGGAGGTTTAGGGCAGAATCAGGAGAGAACTGAATTTTCCAGCTTTTCATAATGTGTGACTTAGCCCTGGCATCCCAGGGCCCACCACCCACCCCTTTGGGATCCCTCCCGCCTCTGGTCACAGGGTGAGTCTACAGACAGTTGAGATATGTCCCTGGGACTACAGCCCTGAACAGCACCCACCATTCATCCTCCCACAGAAACTAGGAAAAGCCTGTAGGGATGGCAGGAAGGAGGCCGGTGTGAGGAGGCCTCACCCTCTGCCCGTCTCCAGAAACCTCAGTCGAGCTCTGAGAGTACAATCGCATCTGTTGGCACCACTCATCCACTCTCACTGCCATCGAATTTGCCAATGGCTCTGGCTGAAGAGCAGAGACAGAGATGCAGTCCTGCACGCATACCTGAAGGTGGGGAAGGTTTGGCTGAGCACCTGGAGCTCTGCCATTGGTGGGGTCAGACAAATTCCCAAGATTCCTGGCCTGACAGGAACATTTCAGCGGTTTGGAGGTCACTGCTTTCCCTTTCCCCCTTTCCCCATCTGCCACTCCTTAGAATAACACAGAACGAGAAGTGTCACCCACGGCTGCTGAGCCAGAGCCCTGCTCTTTGTAGGTAGATATCTCTGATCCGGAATGTTCCTATAACAGCACACCCAAGATTCAGAGCCTGAAGGTGGTGCCATTTGGCACTTTCAACCCCTTCATGTGTGTCAGCTCAGCCCACTCCCAAGTGGCCTCTGGTTCTGGCCATTCTGACTCCCGCGGTTAGGAGCCTCTCTCGCGTGAACTTGTGTGTCACGGGAGCAGTGACATATGAGTCTGTTTGACCGACTCACTTTCTTGCACTGTAGGCCATTCACGGTTCCTAAGCCTGCTGCACTATGAGTGAGCATGAATCAGACAGGAGAGATTTCCGGGGAGCCCTCCTGTACTCCCCTAAAGCAAAGGCACCACCGAGGCTGTCTTCCCAAGTGTGTGTCCTTCCTGTCTGGCTGAGATGGGGAAACCTGGGCATGGAACGAAGGTGGAAATCCTACCCCTGTTGGAGTCCAAAGAGCCCAGACCCCAGACCCCCAGGCACTGTGCACACTTTCTAAGTGACATGTGAACTTGTAAAAAAAAAAAAAAAATTGCTATGAGTCACTGTACTTTGAGGGAGGGAAGGGGAGAGATCCTCTCCACTCCTTCCTCCCACTCCTTCCTCCCACTCCTGGTTCTCGAGGGCTAGCCCGGTCCTCTCTGCAGAGCAGGCTTTTCTTGGTGCCTGAACTCAGGTCCCCCCTGGGCTGGTCCTGAGAGCACTCAGCAAACCAGATCGGCCGGCCCTGTTTGCAGTGGAGCCACGCCCAGGGGGACTTCCTTGGTGGAGCTGGGATATGACAAGTGGACTGGGAGCCTCTTCAGCCAGAGGGTGTGATCTCTGGCCCACTGGGGCCTTTAGCTCCCAAGGGCCCTCCCCACTGTGGCTCCGTGGCTCCGCTCTGCCCTGCCTGTGGTTTATGGCTGTGTGAACCCAGTGCCCTCCCACCCCACTAGGCTCTCAGGCCCAGAGGGCACAGAGCCACATTGAACTTCTACAGAACGTATTGGCTTCAGGGCTGGGTCCCTCTTCCTGCTGTCCCGTGTTCTCTAGAAATTTAGTCACTGTTTGATGAGGGGTTTTTAACAAAGACCTTCCCTTCTAGAGGCTGCAGCCACAGAAAAGGGACTCTGGGACTAGTCACAGAACATTATCTTGAACCTTCTGTGTGCTTTCTGCGTGGCTAGAAGGAGACGGGGGTGACCCGTCCTGCCGTCCCTGTGCAGTGGAGGAGCGTGACGTCCATGCCTTGTCCCATGTCACACAGAGGCTCCTGGCTGGACCAGCGCTGCCCCGAGCCCTCTGATTCTGTCACCTGTCAAGGCCCCGTCCGCTCTCCCTCTGGTGTTTCTGTATGGCAGTGACTAGTGTCTAAAATGCGTCTGTATGTCCATGACTGTCTCCTGTCTTTCCTCCACCCACATGCACCAGCTCATGGGCTCCTTGGGGCTTTGTTTCTCTTGTTTCTGCCTCACCCCGGTGCCTGAACGGCGCGGTGCAGTAGGACCTCAATGAACACTTGTGGGTGGACTGATGGGCCCGGAGTGCAGGGCCCTTTCCATGCCTCTGATCTGCCTTTAGTGGCGTTGAAGGTGAAACCTCAAAGGTGGAAAAGATGGCTTATCCTTCCTAGACCCTTCACTGAAGCGGACTGGGCTAGTCGCACACTGGGCCGGTCGGGAGAACAGGGCTGTGAATCACTCCCGTGGCTCCTGCTTTGGCACCAGCGAGGTGACCTCACCCACTGCGAGGCAGGAAGGGCTCCTGATGACTCACCTGGTGGAGCTCGGAGCCAGCCGCAAGCCCTGCCTGAATGTGCACGAGGCAGTGCTGGCAGGGCAGAGGCGGAGGCCGGACAGCCTGCGGAGCAGGACCCTGTGCACGATGCACACCTGCTCAGTCTGCGTGCGTGTGTGGGGAAAACGGGCCCGGAACACACATGTGAACAGTGGGTGCTCCGAGGAGGGGCGTAGCTCGGGGATTGGTAATCAGGGAGGCCAACTCTGACTTTGTACTGTATATGTTTATATAGCATATGTGTTTAAATGACTCCTACGAATAATTAAAAATAAGTATATTCTCCCTGAGAATCCAAAATAGCTAGGCTGTCTGTCACCTCCTCCTTGTCTCGTCCTCTTCTACCTGGGCTGGAGGCAGAACCCTAGCCAAACAGTTGAATTCAACGACACCGAAGAAAGCCTAGGCGTTAAATGTTTAGATCCCTGAGGAATGAGGTCGAAGGTTGCATTGACCAACGGGGTCACATAGCTCGCTGGTTCCATGGACACAAATTGCCCCTCCAGCCCCAGGCAACTGCCTCCTATTTTCCTACCCACTTTCCCAGGCCTGGAGACACCGGCTGAGATCTAACATCGAAATGACCCGGGCTCACCTAGTGCCAACATCGCACTAAAATCATACGACATGGCAGCACTTTCCTAACCTTGGGCTGCACCGAATCCCCAGGGAACTCTTGCAAGGACTTGCACCCTACTGCTACTTCCTGGGGTCTCCCTACAGCCCAGGTAGGAGAGGAAGTAGGAGAGAGGAGGAGGCGAGGAAAGCAGTAGGACCAGCACAGCTGTCTCAGGTTGAACTACTTTCTTTTAAAAACATAGCCGCATGCATTTATTTTTTAATTTAAAAAGAATGAGCTCCCTGGTGATTTGACATCTCCCCCGGAGGAGAGCCATAGCTGTATGTCACTCTAACCAAGCTGGGCTGGAACCTGTCCCCAGGTCTCATTTCCGCGGAGACTGAGAAAGTGTGGACTTCCTTTGAGGCGGGCGTGCAGGCGCTGGAGGGCTGCAGGCGGGAGTGAGTGTCCCCAACATTGAAATGACATCAGGGGCCAACTGTCAGTGCCAAGTCTAAGCGCTGGGAGCTCACTTCTGCCAGGAAGCCACCGGTAGATACAGCCGCAGGTCTTCCTGGTGGGACAGGGCTGTCCCGACAGCCTGTGGGGGCCTGGCCAGGCGTTGGCTGCGGCTGCTGCTCCCGGCACCTGGAGGGCTGAGGGGAAGTTGGACAGTGGAGGTTTTCAACTTGGTCACCTGGCACGGGATCTGAGGTCAGGGGACAAAGAAGAGATTCAAAAGGAACAAACCCCCTGGCCTGTTGGGGGTTGGGGGAGAGGCAATGGGAGGAGGAGAATAAAGACCTGAAGGCGATGGTAACCCCCAAACACTTTCCCAGAGAGCAGCTGAGCCTGAAAGTCCAGTTCGGTAAATGGGTGGAGAGGAAATGAAAATTTCTCCTGGGCAGAGCCAGCATTGGAGTAAGCAGAAAGATAATGATTTCTCCCGCAGGGAAGGAGGCATCTTCCATAGGCGTGCTCAGGATGGCCCTGCTAACTGAAAGGCTGTTTTTTAGGTTTTAGTTTCAGGAGAAAGGAAAGGAAAGGTTCCCCCATCGTGGCCTTCGAGCACAGGTGCAAAGCTAAGGCTCCCCCCACCCCCCGCCCCAGGGCTGTGCCCGGGTCTCCTCCCTCCTGAGGACGGGGACAATCTATCCCAGGGTCTAAGTGGGGCAAAGGCAGGTCCCTCATCTTCCAGGCCACGTCCTTCATCTTCTGGCCCAGTGGTCTTTCTCACTTCTGGAGAACACCTTTGCCTATGGTTGTTTGCTTTCCGAGGCTGGGGGCCCCTATTTTATAGGACAGGTGTCTGTCTGGCTCTCTTTCCACTGACCCCAGTGAGACCCCACCCGCTGGCTTCCAGAGCCTCCGTTGTTCTCTGGGTACCCAGGGCCATGACTCTACACCCATTGGCACACATGCGCCATCCTCTGCAGGCAGGCTGCTCCTGCCCTGCTGGCAGGCAGTTCTGTGATAAACTGCTGTCCCCAGCCCATGTGGCCCCTCTGAGCTGTACGCCACTTGTACCCCTTTGGTCTCCCCTGCAGCCTCACCTTCCTGCTCCCCAGACACATTACCTCATCCCAGCCTTGAACCTCATGCTCATTGACCACACGGTGTTGTTCTGACTCAGGCCTCTACACAGGGCACCCTGCTCAGATGCCCTTCACCCACTGCTTTCTTGACAACATTCAATCTTAGCCATCACCTCCTCCATGCTGCCAGAGTTAATCACCCACTCTTTTCTGCCTCCAGTGTCCTGGGTGACAGCTTCCTCCCTTTTCATTCTTTAAACTCATCTCTGTGCACTACAGCGATCGTTTTCATGTCCCCTCCCTCACCGGGCAGCGACTGTGAGAGTTTCTCTGGGCCAAGTCCCAACACAGGGTCGGGCACACGATGATGCTCAGAGAAAGGGAAAGGAAGGGAGGAAGGAACAGAGGAAAGGGCCAGGTTAGATGCTAAATGTGAGGTCAAAAGCTTTCTAAGGCAAATGTTCCTGAGATCAGAGCGGGGTCTAGGATAAGGCAAGAGACTCTGATCTCAGGTTGTGCTGTACAGGGCAGCCCCTGAGGATCAGGCCTCCTTAAGTGTGGGGCCCTCAGCAGCCTCCCTTCTTCAACTTAGTCCTGGCCCTGCTGAGGCTTTGCTCCTGTTCCTCTCAGCCCAAGCTCACTCACTGACTGGTAAATCCAATGGCTGTTTGCTGGGCACCCACTGGATTAGCTCTGTCTTAGGCCTGCGGCATCATACAACTATGAGGGAGAGATGTACCGTGCCTGCCCTTGGAGAACTTGCACGCTAGGAGGAGAGGAGACATCAGATAGTAAATCAAGTCACATTTAATTAGAAACCATTGTGTGGCCTGCAAAGGAAGGGGATACGTGGCTCTCAAAATCTGAGCTAATCAATGAAAGATGTGCCTTCCCCAGAGAAAAGAATCTACAGCCGGCGCCAGACAACCCAGCCAAACGACCTTCTCGTTCAACAGGCCCTTCTCCAGGCCCTGCCTTCCTAGCGGCTGTGCAGCTGCCTCCTCCATTCCCGCCCCCTAGCAATCTGGCTGTACCTAGTGACGACAGTGACTATACATACTGTGCCTTGTATGTGGTGGCAATTCCGGAGAAACTCTCTCTGTGGTCCTTAAGGGGATGTGTGTGGAAATGTTCACTGTGGTGCCATATGTGTGAAATGTATGACTAACCTAGGTGTCCATCAGTAGGGGAATGGTTGTGAACACTGTGGTAGCCACATACTAAGGAAAGTTGTTTATCAGTAAGAATTAACAAGCTAGATGCACACAGAGAAACATGAGAAGATCATAAAATATAGTATAGTGTAAAGAAACTGAATGGGACTCATAGAATGCTATCACTTATGTAAATTAAAAAGTACACTCTAAAACAGGGGTCCTCAAACTACGGCCCGCGGGCCACATGCAAATACAAATATTGTATTTGTTCCCGTTTTGTTTTTTCACTTCAAAACAAGATATGTGCAGTGTGCATAGGAATTTGTTCATAGTTTTTTTTTTAAACTATAGTCCAGCCCTCCAACGGTCTGAGGGACAGTGAACTGGCCCCCTGTTTAAAAAGTTTGAGGACCCCTGCCAACAATGCAACATATTTTAAAAGGATATATTTACATGTAGACACACAGATATCTAGAATCGTTATCAAATATGTTATGGTGGGTGCCTACTGGGGAGAGGGGGAGTAGAAATGGAGATTAGAGATGGGGCAGGGAATAAAATAATATCCAACATGAAAGGACTTTACACAGACTAACGATAATGCTGGGACAAGAACTGGGCATGGTCAGCTTTCTTCTCTGCTCCTATGGTCCAACACAGACCAGACAGTAAAAACCAACCCACCAGTAAAAACCCTGACTGAGGATGCACGACATGGGCACGGTGATTTCATTCCATTTTTTCAGGGGCCACTGGAGTTATTCCAACCCAACTCCCCACTTTACGGTTGAGAAGCCTAAGGCCCCGAGAGGGCATGTGAATTGCTCCAGTTGCACAGCTCCTTGGTGGCAAGATGCAGGTTCTAGCCCCCAGCCGGCACTCTATTTCCCACTCTCTATCTGCTTCTATTTTCTGACTCCTCAACCCAACCACCTCCCAGTGTTTGTTTAAAGGGCTTGGCCATGTCTATGTTAGCACATGGGCGCCCAGTCTGAAACAATGCACTGACGTCAACTGGCCTTTCCTTCGTCGAGTTCAAGGCGAAAACCTCAACACCAGCCGGGAGGCTCAGGTACTACTTTCTTTATTGTTCAGTGTTTTTTCTCTTTCCAGGACAACAG
Organism: Myotis nattereri; assembly: GCF_964212035.1. NCBI lineage: Eukaryota > Metazoa > Chordata > Mammalia > Chiroptera > Vespertilionidae > Myotis > Myotis nattereri. Next base: position 53,043,263 of record NC_138080.1, read on the forward strand.
CCTCGAAGCTCAGATGAGCTCATCGACTCACATGGGTAGGTAAGTGCCAGGCTCGGACAGGGCTTTCATGGGAGGAAGTGCTATTGATGTGCTGAGGACAGGAGGAGCTTTTTCTTAAAGGACCCACCTTTCCCACAGCCCGTTCAGCATTCGCTCTGCCCGTGGCGTGTTCACAAGCCCCTGCACAGTGTGGGTACAATGTGTTGATGTCAACAGTTTTGCTGGATCCCACAGACCCATAAAACTACTGACAAGAAAATGGAACGGGGTATTAATGTGGGCGGTTGGTGGAGGTTTATGGCAGTGATGCTGAGCGACAGGGATGAACAATCAGTGGGAGCCTCTTGCAGGAGCGGCCTTCGAGGTGGACTTGCCTCCCTAGTGCCCCTTGTACCCCGAGTGGCCCAGCTTGTGCTAGTACAGGACAGCATACACGCGCAGAGAAAACTGCATATACCATAGGGTTCCATCTACCCATGCAATCAATACCCTGAGCAAATTACAGGACATTCCCAGACCCCGAAACCTTTCAGGTCACTGAGCTCCCTCCAAGGGTCGCCACTATGCTGACTTCTGACAGCACAGATGAGTCGTGTCCCCCCTGTTTCAACCCCATAAGCAACAGGGTCCATAGTTGATAAAAGCCCTTTAAAATATGAGTTTCCTTGACCCCACTGTTTTCTAGTGGGACAGGCAGGTGACAGGCAGTGTTCCCGTCCCGGGGCTGCTGACGTACAAGGAAACCTAAGTGACTTGCATAGTCTCGGGGTCTCCCAGGGTCAGCAGAGACCCGGCTGCTGGGCCAGCTTGTCCTGAGCCACCCGACATCCGTGGGCCTCGTGCCACAGGCTGCAGCTGTCTGCCGGGCCGCCTAGGCCTTGCTGGGAGGGCACAGGCTTGAGCCATGATGTAGGCACCTGGGACAAGCTCCTGGTATTTCCCTCCAAGAGGCCTCAATGGTGAGCAATCCCAGCACCTAATGAGGTATTGGCTTGTGGGAAACAACCAAACATTGTAGCCACATGTGAGATGCAATGATCGGGCATGCCTACATCACTCTAGAATTTCTCTTTTAGAAATTCCTTTGGAGCCATCTGATAAGCCATAGTTCTTTTATCGTGTGGCTTGTCACCTGATGATCACATTGTGATGAAAGGCAGGTATAAACCTGTTTGACTACCCACCGTTTTTCTCACGTGTGCCCATCAGAAAACAGCGCCCCAGCCAATTGTCACAGGAAATATTCACAGAAGAGACTTTCCTCATAAGTCCAATTACCATTCATTGAGCACCTTCTATGTACCCAGGTATATCTCCCATTTTTATAACAAACCCCAAAGGTAGGCATCATTTCCCCCACTTTACAGATGAGAAGCTGAGACTCGGATAAGAAGTGACTTTCCAAGGTGACCCGGTTAGCAGAGCTGGGGTTTGAAACAAGTCTGTCTGGCTCCAAAGCCCACCTCTCCCCCATCAGTCTCCACAGGTCTCTCAGAAAGTCCCTGCCGGGCAACCCCCAAGTCCAGTGATGGGTAGGCTCCTTGAGCCCCTTCTGAGGAGATGGGTGAGGCCACTGATGTACGTTGTGAGCCAGAAGAGCAGAAGGGGTGAACTACGACGTGGCCCCAATATCCCTAAGACTCTCACCAAGAGCCCAACAACCGTACTATTAGAATCAAAGAACCTCAGGCGTGACAGCGACATGGAGGGCTGGAGCCCACCTCCCCTGGAGGCATGAGGAAACAGACATTTAAAAGGATGTATAACTGGCCCAGGGCCGCCCGGCCGGATGAGGAGGTCTCCTCTCTGTTCTCAACATCTGGTGGCCTCCTTTTTCTGTCTTGCCTTCCTTGCAGCCAGGGCGACAGGTTTTCTGTGGGCAGAAGGCCGCCCTGCCCAGGTGACCACAGTGAAGCAGGTGGTCGGTGGTCTCACGGGGAGTCAGGAAGAAGTCCACTGGGCTGCGGAGACAGAGCCTCCCTCTCCTCTTTCTCGTGCGGGGCTCTGTTGACCTTGAGGGAGACTCCAGGTACAGAGTGTTCCCCTGGCCTTCCCCTGGACTAGCAGTCTGCTGTGTAGAGAACACCTTCCCTTCATATACATGCTGGGCAAACATTTTCCCAGGGAAGGGAAGTCAGGAGTCGGGATGAGAGGGAACCCTTTGCAGACTTTGACCTTGAGGGTGAGATCATGGGCCTTGGAAGTAAATGCATTTTATAGACCCAATAAATTAGACGCAACCTGGCCATGTGCGTGCTGTCAGTTGTCATGGAGCCCAGGCTTGCTTATGTCACTGGAAGAGGGAGCAGAAATAGAGGCAAAGCTGGGTTCAGTGACTTGTCCAAGGTCACACAGCCAGATAGGGACAGAGCCCAGGTGAGGACCCACTGCCCTGAGAAGTTGCCAGGTGGGGCTCTGACCCAGAATAGTGATAAATGGCAAATACGTACACTGTCTTAACACAGTCATCTAGCCCTCAGGACTGCTCAGAGATACACAGGGCTATGATTCTCAAGCAGAGGTGTGAAGCCCCTTGCCCAAGATCACACAGCTAATAGATGGCAGGGCAGGATGTGCCCTAGCTGCTAGTGGAGGTCAGGCACCCAGCCCATCCATTTCTCCAACATCCCCTGGGAATATATCCGGTTGTCATTTCCCAGGTCCAGAGTCCTCCGAGGAGACAGACAAATAGCTTCGGAGTGAACTCCTCCTGTCCCTGGTGACTTATTTCCATCTGGTTTGGAAGAGCACAGAGCAGGATTCATCTCGCCACCAGGTTTTTATGGTCCTTTTACAGTCTGAACCGCCCTGGCAGCCTCATCCGCACGCCTGGTGCGCAGGTCCTGGCTGTCCCAGTCGTTCTTCTCCATCATGCTCCAGCTCCTCAGGGTTCGTCCTGTAAGGTGTCCCGGGCAGAGGACTGGACAGATGTGGACTGACCAGCTGGCCTCACGTTGGGTGCTATTGCTCCATGACTATGGCCAAAATGGTGCTCGGGGCAGCCACGGGAGACCACCGGCCCACACGCTTCCCTTTCACCTCTCCAGAATGAATTCCTCCACTGAAAGGTGGGACTGACAAGTTCTGGGCCACTGGGATGGTGAGTGTGTGCTGAGTAACTGTTTGCAAAGCTGTGAGTTTCTTGGGAGAAAATAGCTAGCCAGAGTGCAACCCATTATGAGCTGGTTGAGAAAAGCAGGGCCTTGGGAAAGAGCTGGGAGCACTGGGCATCTTGTCCAGGTGCTGACCTAGCGACTTATTTCTACTGTATTGGAGTCAAACCTGAACTTGGGAGTAGGAGGCGCTGTGGGGGTGGGGAGCCACTCTGCTGTCTGTCTCTCATTGGCGGCAAGAAGCCTGCCCTGGAGGCAGCCCTCCTCTTCCCTCTCCTCCCTGGGATGAGTCAGCTGGTGGGAACCACTGGTGCCCTGGGAAAGAGGAAAATACAGCTGACAGGGAGGCTGACGACTCCGTTCAGCCACAGCTGAATGGAGACACTGTTCTTTCTGCCGGGGCAACTTCCAGAGCTGAGCCATCGTGTGAATCCAAATACGGCTCAAACCCCTCTATGGCACCTGCCCAAACCGGCAAGATGGCTGTCCCTACAAGTGGTAAGACTGGTCCAGACTCTCTCAGCAACTTTCTCTGTTTCATGCAGAGCAGTTTGCGGCCTAAAGTGCTGAGAGGTAGATTAATCCGTGCTGACAGCTGTGGAGAGCACCAGGGCCCAGTCCTTCTTCCTGAAAACACTTCCACTCTCTCAATAAGGGTGGGGGTAGGAGGGTCCTGCCAGAGTCCCTCCTTCTCCTGCCCGTATTTAGAATGCAGCACGTGAGCCTGCACACTGCTCCCAGCCCGCACTGAGTCAGCACCCTGGAGAGCTGCGCCCCACCCCCTTCCTAACCGGTGAGGTCAGCACAGATGCTGGCCTGCCTGGCCCCAGGACACACAGCGAGCAGGAACTGCAGCCCTGAGGCAACGCTCCTGAGAACCGAGCTGAAGTCATGCTGGTGGAGACTGTGGAAACCCAGGGAACAGGGCTCCTAAGAGCAGCTCTGCTGACAAAATCTCACGTGGACACTCAGATGGGTGTGACATTGTGCAGCACTTATTAGCAAATTGCTTCATAGATACTGAACTGCAATCTTCCGAAAGGGCAGCCATGGCAAGTCTCATGAAGTGTCACTTCCTATGTCCCGCTGGTGCCATTGTTCTTAAGCTCGGATGCTACGTCACCCAGAACTGCAGGCTCGGGGGAGTGGCCAAGCGTATAAACCGGAGGCACTCCTGTCTTAAGATGAAGTTAGACCACCTGCTCGGGTTCCAAGGAGGCAGCTCTCCCCCTGACCCGGCGCTGAGGTCAGAGCCAGTCTCTGCCTCGCTTGTCCAGGAGACACTGTGTGGCCTGACAGGCTCGGAGAGGGGCTTGGGCCGGAGGACAGCTCATAGTCCCACAGAAGAACCCCAGCCTCTGGCCTTGCTCCAGCCCGCTGGTTCTCAACAGCAGGGTGAAAAAGGAACCACTGGGGAGTTACCTAAAATGCAAATTTGGGGGCCCTACCAGACTTGGTTTAGGTCTGGGATGGGGCTGGGAATCACCCACCTGAAATGTGGGTGATTCTGTTACACACTGGAGTACATCCCCCTGTGGGAAAGGGGGGGCTATTAGATGCTCCCATGCTGTCAGAAGTCAGGGGCACCTCAGAGAGCTCCCCACGGGCAGCAAACGTCCAGCTCCCACTAAAGTGGTCTACGGACCCAGCTCCCAGCTGTCCTTCTCCCTGATGATCAGGAGGCAAAAGGAGTGTGGTTAGTCCCGCCTCCCTCCCGGACAGTTGAAAGCAGAGGGTGTACGACTCTCTGCTGGGCGTGTGTTCTGTGAGGAAGCACAGGAGGCAGGTGTCTCTGGTAGAAACATGGCCTGCATTCACTGGAGGTGGCCTAGGAGATGGGAGCCCCTGTGTCTGACCTCCAGAGTGGCGAGGCCTTTCCTTATCAAGCAGTGGACAGTGGACATTACTGGTGCTCAGGCTGCCGTGCTGTAGCCTCTACCTGATGTCCTGAAGGAGGGGAGGAATGTTCCCGGCACCTTGGTGTTTTCCTTATCCTTAGAGACTCGGCTACAAGTGAGGTTCTCTCCTATGGAAACGTCGGTGCCACAGTCCACCACGGCGGACAATAGGCTGTTGTGGAAACCTACCTGTAATGCATGACATCGTTGCTCTGGGAAAGTGACTCTGAACTCATATCTGATTGCAAGCAAACTTGGGGAACATCATCTGCCTGTGAGTTAGGGAGTGCTTGGGTGACTCAGCCCTTGAATATCTCTGAGGAGTTTGGGGCAAAGCCCAGGCCCACATTCCGAAGGTTGGGCATGAATGCACCCATAGGGACCTCAAGCAGCATCCTCATTAAGAGGCTCAGCCATCTTCGTACCACAGCCCAACGGGCAGGTTGTGCCAGGCTCTTGGTGGGTTCTGAGTCAAGGGCCCATGAATGAGTAGATTGTGAGGGCTGCTTGGCATCTTGATCGCTCCAGTGGGGTCCAATTTTCCTACCTACCAACCAGGAAGCCAAATGCCTTATTGCAGAGCTCTGGCCTGGAAGACAGAAAAGCCATTATCTTCAACGGCAGGAATGTTGCTTTTATCTTCACTGAGGGATCCAGTGAGCCCAGAGGACATTTTACTGGAAGATGTTTGCGGGTGAAAAACGCCCTAGGGAGAGGTTGCCCTGGGTTGTTTTCAACCCTGTCACAGAGTCAGTCCCAGCTCAGCCCATCGATGCTGAGTAGCATGACTTGCAGACCCACGCTATCCCATTCTGTTTGTGCTCAGGGCACAAATAACTGTTTAAAAGCACTTATGAATCAAATTCAATGTCCCTTACTCAAATTGGACATTTATGTGTGTTTGGAGACACATATCAACAACAAAAAAATCTTTTTTTTTTTTTTACAAGACGGGAGCACGAGGCGAGTTATCATAAAGAATTAAAAATAAAGTTTAAGCTTCAATAGAAAATTCTGTGAAATTGCAAAATGTCACCATTGCCAGATGGGAGGAGATGGGGGGATTCCGCACCCTTAGAGGTAAAAGTTGGTCATTTGCACACCTCGGAAGGTTGACTCAAGAGTCCTCCCAAACTGCCCGGCTGGTGTAACTCAGTGGTTGAGCATTGACCTATGACCCAGGAGGTCACGGTTCAATTCCTGGTCGGGGCCCATGCCCAGGTTGTGGGCTCGATCCCAGGTATGGGACGTGCAGGAGGCAGCCGTTCAATGATTTTCTCTTATCATTGATGTTTCTCTCTCTCTCCCCACTTCCTCTCTGAAATAAAAAAATATGTATATATATAATTTGTTTGTTTAAAAAGAGAGCTCTATCAAACTATTCCGGAGCCTCTCACCATAATACATAAACATTCAGAATCTGGAACGAACCATTAGGAAACTGTGGTCCCTTTGAACTCAACACCTATCTTCAGGAGGAGGACTGCACCCCAGGGTCCTCCCGTAAGGAAAGCCCTAAAGTAAGAGGGTAAAAAGAAAACTGCTTGAGACCCACTGGGAAAAGAAAAGGCTCTAACAGGCAAAGCCAGGTTCTAAATGTCACCGGGCAAGCAGCAACTCACAAGGACGGCATCTACGCTCTCACCCACGGGTGCCTGACCCAAGGCTATTCCTTTAACCATTTCCAGAAAAAGCAAGAGAGTAGCCAGGCCTAATACCTGATAGGAAACCCCAAGGTATGAAGTGGGTCTCACAGACGTCCCCCCTCCCCACCTTTCCTTTCAAAGAAGCATCAACCTTGCATTTGAAATAAAACCTCACCTTCCTCCCTCTCTGCTCATTCCTGAGGCCGCTCAGAAGTGAGCTGCGATTTCCCAATAGTGTCCTGAGCCAAAGCACACGAGGACACACAGCAGCAGATCCAGACTTGCCGGCCCCATGGAGATTACACAAAACTTGGCCCCAAACGTGGAATAATGTGAGCATGTACGAGGTGCTGAACATTCCACCGATGGCCTGCCTGTCAGCTGCATGCCTGCTTTCCCACAGGCCTGGCGCAAGGCTCTTGGTTAAACGCAGGTTCTCTGCTACTAAGGAGATACACCAACAGCCTACTTTTGGCTCTTGAACCTTTCGAGAACAAGACTTGTATTCCAACCCTCTCCTACCTCCTGCATCCTGCCTTCCTCTCCTGCCAGGGTTTCTCTCTCACACATACACCACACACACACACCAAGGAAAAAACACAATCCCATAAACAGGAACTTTATTTAAGTACGTGTTACGTAAAAGAACATATAAATGGACCTTTAAATACATCTTAATTGTTCATCTTAAACAATTTCATATAGAAACTTATTTACACTTCTCCATTATATACTTAAATTATTTTGTCCAAGCTTACTACCGATAAAAGGTAATAGAATGATCACCTGCTCATACAGATGCAAACACAGAAGTTGTCCACAGGGCTAAGTAAATTAAAACACCACTTCTCAGGAAAGTGGCTGAGTGGGTTTCAAAGCGACGACTCATTCTGGAGGTGTTTTGAGCAGGCCTTTGCGGGAGGCCTCTGCTGAGGAGATGCGGGGGGTTGGTTCTGAGAAGCTGATCCCAGGGCAGAGCTGGGTCCCTGGGTGTTTATGACTCTGACTGCTGAAGCTAGAAGGACCCCTGGAGACCATCATGGAGGCCATGCCCCCACTGCTGCAGACTGGGAAGCAGAGGCTTAGGGACAGGGAGTGGCTTGCCCAAGGTACTAGTATCAGCGATGGAACAGGGAGGGACTCGATCCCTGGTCCCTAGGGTCTCACCAGGAGTCCTGACCCCCTCTCTATCCACAAATCCACAAACTTTTGACCCCTTTCATCCATGTCCCATCCACCCATGGGCCCTATGTTTTGACCGCTGTGGTCTGCATGGTTAAATAAATGATTTCTCTGGCTTTTTGAGATGGTAGAAACAATTCAGGATTCCCATTAACCATCTCTGCAGAGCCCCGGAAATACCTACTCGGGGCTATTTCTGTAAGAGGTTTTGTGGTCAGGTGCCTAACTTCTTCTACTACAAAGTTTACCCTTTCAATTTAGCGGACTCATCGAAGTCGAGTTTCCAATTAATTTGGTTGGGAGGCAAAACTGTACGGGAGGGAGATTGTAACACATCTTATTTGCCTAAATCCGTCTCCCACTGTTGGATCTGAAATGAGGTTTCGCTAATAAGTGACCAAAAATTGGGGGGGGGGGCACAATTTTTAAAAAATAAAAAAGTTTCAAGAATTCCCCCATTTCCCAAGTAGTCTCAGAGGGAAATAGTGAAGTGGGAACCGGGTAGAAAAAAGTGTCCCCCACCCACACCTTTCCTCTGCACGAAGGCCTTTATTCCAAATTGTCCCTGATGATACAAATTCTCCTAACAGTTATTTTCTTTTTAGTCTGACTTTAAAAACTTGATTTGGTTTTTCTCAGGATTTCAAAACCACTATACCAAAGAATAGATGTCAACATTTGTAAGTTTTACTGTTGAGAGAGAGAGGTGGGGGGAGGGGAGAGAGAGAGAGAGAGAGAGAAGGAGGAATGGAGAGAGAGAGAGAGGGAGGGAGAGAGAGACTGACACTCTTCAGGTCACATGAGCAAAGAAGGCTGGGAGCAAAGAGAAGACGGAGAAGAAAGACTGGGAGACAGAACGGTTTTCCTCCCCTGTAACCAGAGCGAACACAAGCCGTAGCAGCCGTCACTCCGTTGTACAACAGAAACACAAATGCGAAGACGTGGGATGGGAGAGGTGTGATCTGCTGAGCAGCCCCATGACGTTCCATGAAAATATGGCACTTCTACACCCTGAAAGATCCAGCATTCTCCCAGGGGCTGCCTGCCACCCGTCCGCAGGGAGGCGCTCCCGGCAGCCACAGGCCCCCAAAACGCACGGCCCGCTGCCCACGGTGCCCACACGGAGCCATGGGAGCACCGGTCTCCACCCACCAGTCTCACGTTCCCTCCTGCTCACACGCAAACCCTCATCCCCAGTCAGGCAGGGAGAGGTGAGCCAGGAAGAGTCTCACGGACTCGGTGCAACCACAGGACGCCCAGGGCTCATGGCGAAGCCGAGTTGCCAGCAATGGTCGGTGTGCGGGCAGGTGGAACCCCGAGGCCAAGGACACGGGAAGATGAAAACATCTTCATACAAAGCAGTTTTTCTTCTGTCTTTTTTTCCCCATTCACTCTGCAAAAGGAACCAACTAAAACACTGGATTTTTATATTGAAAAATAAGCCTCTGATTTCTAAAAACTGGCCAGAATTCCTTGTTTACTTGTTGCGTACGAATGCCATCTCACACGCCCGAGTCTGTTTTGGCGTAGAGGTGCCTGTGCACACTTTGGGGGTGTGTGCGGGAGGTGCCGGTCCAGGACAGGGGTGCATGGGGACTCGACGGCAGGAGTCGGCGCTGCAGGTGGCAGCCCACAGGCCTCCCAGAGGGTACCTTCAGCGACAGGAGCACTAGCAGGTGGCACCGTCGATTCCCTTGATGTAGAAGAGTCACTCGGCGTTGGCCTTTCACAGCAGTCAGTCCGCATGACGTGCCAGGAGGTGAGGGGGTACAGGCACCCGTCACTTCCATAAGGGGTGGAGGATTTTCCCCAGTGTGGTCCGGCCGGAGTCTTTCTGCCTGAAGGAGGTCCTTTCTCCCGTCCCCCTGCCCTTCAGAGAGGCCTCCATGTTGGCACCGGGCCCCTCTGCTGGCTCAGGACACTTTTTGGGGGCCCGGGAGCTGTTGGCCCGCCGCAGGGTGCCGCTGTCCTTGGGGACCGCATCCTCAGAGCCACCCTTCATCCTCAGCTGCCGGTGGGAGACGGTCCGCGTGAGGCCGGGGGCCTTGGTCACCGGGAGAGAATCTGTTTTCATGAACCGAGATGAGGAGGCTACTGTGTTTCGGGCAAAGCCTGGGACCTGGGACGGGACACGGGGGACGCTGGGGGTTGGTGGAGGCGGCTTGGGCTCTTCTCCCGGGCTCTGGGGGTCCTGGGAATTGGAGCGGCAGATCTTATTTTCCTCGGGTTTCTGTCTGGGGACGTTCCGGAGGGGCTTGGCGCTGGGCTTCTTGAGGGAGCCCCTGGGCTGCAGGGCGGGCTCCTTGCCCGGCCGGGTGCCGCAGGAGCCGACCCTCCCTCGCAGCGGCCTCTGCTCCTGCTCCTCGGTCACCTCGGCGACCACCCCAGGCCCCTTCGAGGACCTCTTGGGTGACGTGTCCGAGGTGTCCTTCACAGAGTTCCGGCGTGACCACGGCTCCTGGGTGCCGCTGGGCGGCTCCCGAGGCGGCTGCTTCCAGCCGGAGGAGCCCCTGCTGGCCCTCGAGATGGGCACGACCTTGCGCATGCTCTCGCTCTCCGAGGAGGTCAAGGTCCGCACGGGCTTGGGCGCCGTCCCCTGGCCTCGCGGGACAGCCCCAGGCTTGGGGGCTCCCTGGGATGCCTCCTTGAGGGAGTTTCTCTTTGGTGTGGTCACTTCCTTCCCTTTGGAGGACCTGTCTCTGGAAAGGCCACCCCTGCAGCTGGGCCCGGTCTTTGCAGAAGCAGGAGCAGGGGTCTCCCCAGGGGGGCTGGAGAGAGGGTTGGAGGACACTTGGCTGCCATCCGCCTCCCCTGCCCCAGAGGACACAGAGCCATCCCCTTGGCCAGCCTCCCCCAGCTCCCCACCCCCAGACCTGGCATTGGTTTCCTCTGAGCAGTCCAAGGTCAGCGAGCAGTCGGTGGCATCTGAGAAGTAGAACAGAGGCCCAGGGTCTTTGTTCTCAGGGTTGATGCTGGGCTCGTCAGGGGCCACGCCGTCACCCTGCAGGGCGGCGCTGAGACTCTCCTGGGCACTGAGACTCTCCTGGGCGCTGAGACTCTCCTGGGCACCTGTATCCACAGGCGTCAGGCTACCGTTGCCAGCATCAATGCCAGCACCAATGCCAGCACCAGTGTCGCCTCCGAGGGGTTGCAGGCTCCCATCCCCCGGAGACGCCAGCTCCCCTGGACTGACGTTGGTCGGGCTCCGCTGGGGTGTCTCCTCTGGGTCCTTGGGACCCTGGACGTCGAACTGGGCCAGCCCGGTCACCAGCTCGTGCTCCTTAATTCCCAGAGCGAGTGGCGAGAGTGGAGGGGACCAGGGAGACGCCAGGCCCACAGGCTCGCTGTTCCTCTTCTGGAGCATGCTGAGCCCGCTACGCCGAGTTCGGAGCAAAACCGGAGCAGAGTCTTCCATCTGGGGGGCGAGGAGCTGGCCACAGGAAGCCGAGGGTGGGTCGGGGGCTCCCTCTTGGCCTGCAGAGGCCTGAGGTCTGTGTGTGAGGCCAGAGCCCTGGTCCCTCGGCTCCCCAGACTCCCTCCAGGCCGACGCGGGCCGGGCCTGCCGAGGGCTGCTCCGGGGCAAGCTGTTGAACTTGTTGGCCTCCTCAGGGCTGCCCACGGAGTTCTCCAGGAAGGTCAGCAGCTCCCGGTCAGCGGAGGCACCCAGGGAGAGGCGGGAGCGGCGGGTGTTGGGGCGTCGGCAGGAGGGGCTGATGGGCCTGCGGCGCAGGAAGGGGGGCAGGTCCTCCGCACCCTTCTTGCCCAGCTGCTCCACGTCATTCTCACTGCTGCTCCGGCCGAATCCCACCAGTTCCCCGGTCGCCCAGGAATGCCGCTTCTGCTCCAGCTCCTGCAGCCGCCGCAGCTGCCTCAGCTCCTGTACCTCCCGGTTGTGGTTGTCCTGAACGAGGGGTGGAGAGAAGCCCAAAGATGCATCAGACACCTGGGACCCCTGTGCCATTCCAGAGCCACCTACCCTGAGACCCCAGTGAGACACACATGGTGGAGGAGAGACTGGGCCACGGGCATCAAGGGGAGACTGTGCGTTTGCCCTTGTGTCGGGGGGCTGGGTTCTTCCAGAGCTACGTGGGGGTGACCAGAGGAGACACTACTTCTGGCCCCAAAAGTCTGTCTAAGGTTGTCATCAGATGCCTGGGCCTAACTTCCAGCTTTCGGGTCAAGGCACTGACCCCGCAGTGTGGGCTGTGACTCCACTTATACCTGTGACCTCAACTCCAAGGAAACCCCATGTGGTCCTTGCATGGACACACACACACACACACACACACACACACACACACTCACTCCTGTGCAGCACATTCTACCTAGTGGGGGTATGGATGCATAAATGATGTACACCCAAGATATTACGAGAGGCTTTTCAAATCTCTGTTCTCTGGCTGCTCCCTGGTAGAAAAAAAACCACACACACAAAAACAAACAAACACCAGAAATGCCAGGGTGGCTCGGTCCCTTGTGCCCCATGCCCTTCCCACAACCAGAGAGAAGGATTTGCCTTACAAATCCTCCGCCTTCCACCCTGCTCCGAGTGGCCAGTCCTCTGGGACTGAACAAATGCACACAACCAAGCACACTTTACTGCCTGGCTGTGCACTTTGAATGTACTCCTGTCATGGAAATATGTGGAAATCACCACCCAAATCTGTTATCGGTAGCACATTTTACTTGAAGGTCCATTTCTGCAAACAGACATTCCTGTCCAAGTGTCTGGGAGGCTCTGGCTCCAGCTGGCTGCCAGTGCCGGGGGAGGGGCCAGCTCTTGCTCTCGGGGCGGCTGGGCTTGAGAGCATCACACAGGTGCCCCCGAGAGCCTATAGGATTCCAACTGGGAGTGAGGGCCTCAGCAAGAGCCAATCTGGCACCTACCACCCACCACCGCTTCCCCTGCTGAGCTCACTGCTGGGAAAAGGGAGCGTAAACGTGGCCAGAGGCTGAGCCTCCTTTGCTTAGCTGGACGGAGGACGGAGGGACCGAGAAATCAAGGAACTCTGGTCTATTCACTTCTGGCTGGAGAGAAACTGGACCAGCCCCTCCAAGAAACTCAGCTACGGGCAAATCTGCTTTTGAAATATAGAGGAAGAGATGGTGTACATGTATTAGGTTTCTCATCACCACCAGAAAGGAAGGGAGGTGAGGTGCTTTGTTTTTCATTGAAATGAAAGTTTTATTTACAAAGCCAAGCAACCCAGAGAGTTTTCTGGCTTCTGCAATGAGCTCAGAGATGACTGGAATTGATGGCTGAAGGGCAAGGTGGACTCAGACAGCAGAGCACCCTCCCTAGATATCTGAGCGTTTCCAAGTCGGCTCTGGCCAAGGACAGACTGGTTCCCATGGCACCAACCCCTGGCGACGGCCATGGGGCTGGAAACAGTGACAGAGGGCTCTATGGTCAGCCCACTGCGACCAAGGTCTCCTGGCAAAGGATATGTTCTCCTGGGGAGGGGCTGAGAAAGACTTTCAGGATCTTTGAAGATACTTTTCAATATGGTGACTGCCATCATAAATAAATCTTACTAACAAAATGCTTTTAGGGCATTAAAGTAGGTAATGTTCTGAGCCTCAGAGTTGCAGATGTTGGCACCTACCACCCACCACCGCTGTCCCCACATGCTGGGCACCTGATGATACGGAAGCGTTCGGGCCTGGGGTGGCAGAACCACTTCCTCCTCATCCTGACCGAGAGCCTGGCGCCCGACCTTCCTGAACCCCCATAAATGCTCAACCATCTCCTTGCCATGGGCAGAGAGCTGGCTGGGTCTGGAAGAAGAAAAATACAAATCCGAACCACTCAAAAAATACAGAGATGCCATCTGCCGTACCTTAACTGCTTTGCTGAATTTGGTGCAAAAGTCTCGAAATATCTGAAGGCACTCATCCAGTTTCATGGTTTCTTTGTCTTCGCAGAAAAAATCTATGAGGGTGTGGGCCTCGTCCTGGAGCTCCCGTTTCCAGTGTTCTAGTTTGGTCAGCTTTTCTACAGCAAACTGCGGGCAGACAGACAAGCACACGCTGAGGCAAGCAGTCGGCGGGCAGGCTGGTGCCCAGGGGAGGGGTGCTCCCGGGTTCAGTTTCAGGTCTCGGAAAAGGGAAGGCTTATTGCGAGTCCAATGTGCTCAGAGCCAAAAGGACAATAATTCAACCCAAACAAAACCTTCGGGGAAGCAAGGTGAGCTCCTGGCTGAGGCCTAGGAGCAACAGAAGCGATGGAAGGGCCTTCACCTGTAGAATGTCACCAATGAAACATTCACCTTCAATGTCACTGAAAAAGTGACACAGGTGTACACTTGATTTTATTAATATTTATATAAATACTAATATTCATATTCTGTATGTTCTTCCTTCTCTTAAAACTGGGTGTTATACTGGCCAGGTTTACTTTAGGGCCCTAGAAGTCACTGTCCTATCAATGAGTTGTCCTGTTGGCAGGGAAGTTAAACTTAATTCCAAATGAGCCATGTCAGGGTCAGGGTCACCCCTCAAGACTGAAGCCCTCGTGCCTTGACCAAGGTCCCAGCAAAGGCTTCCTAGCCAGGGGTGCTCATCTACATCAGCTGGGGTGCTGGGTCTACAGTCCATGCCACTGAGTAGCTGTGGGGTGCACCCAGCCTGCATATCTTATGAAAACTTCCCCAGGAAATGGTGATAGGTAGCCACGGTTAGGAATTTCTGCCTGTACAAATCCATCCTCTTTACTTCTCCACGGTCTCCAAATTCTTCTAGGACAAAGTCTCCAGGGCCCCTACAGGTTCAGGCTACTGCCTCAACCAAGAAGTGGGAGGGAAAGAAGCTTGCTTTCCTCCAATGAACTCCAACCCTTTCAGGAAGGGATCTGCTGGGGCCAAGTGGGCACAGCCACACTCCCTGATGCGGCTCAGGGACAACAAAGGTTGAGCTGAAATGAGGAAGCAGAGTGCTCCGAGGAGCCAGCCCCCTGGGCACTGAGTACGGGGACCACATGAAGCCTCATGCGGCTTTCTTTCCCACTGGGTTACAAGGCTTATATGAAGAAGGGACGTACGGAGTTATTACTTTATGAAATCATGTGTATCATGTTTTCATAAAGATGTATTTGGAGACTTCTTCGCGTGGGGGACAGGCCTGGGAAATGGTGAAGACACAGGCTTGCCCTCCCGTGAGGAGTGGAAGCCCTGCTTGGACCTGCTTGGAGCTACGGAACCTAGAGACAAGTTCTGAGAAGACGCGTCCCCTCTCACTCGCTCCAACACACTCTCCCCCTGAAAAGCCCTCTTCCTACACCAAACACACTCAAGAGGATGCAGGAAACCAAAACTATTTAGGAGACCAAATACCAGAGAAAGTAACCATCTGCGCCAGCAGCCCAAGGCAGTGTGTGCACTCACGGTGTATTTTTCTCTATGGAGAGAAGGGTATTAACGAAAGGATATACCCCTGCCTGTCATTCTTCCACAGAAGGGAAGATGGATGCCAGCCAAGAACAGCTCAACTGCAGTTAAACAGGACTCTTGACAAGAATCTACACAGGCATTTACCGCACCTCATAGGCCGCATCCTTGGAGTGTGAGGGGACCGAGAGGACTCGGGGAAGGAACGACGCCAGTGCACCGCAGTCACCCTCAGGACTTGGGAAAGTGAAATAGTCCAAATATGGGTCTGACAAGTCACCACGCTCAGAGTCATTACTTCCTGAACCCTGCCCACATGATCAGGGCCGGGAACAAAAGAGTCCAAAGCCACACTGGCAAAACGTGAATGACAACAGGTTAGCAGTGTAGCAAACTCCACTTTCCATCTCTAACTTGTCTGCTCTGGAGCCAAGTTCCAAACCAGTTTACTTGGTTTTTCACACACCCAAAAGGTCAAAAGTCCCAAAGAGATCTGCAAAACGGTGGTCCTGTCATTTTTTTCTGCTCCAAAATCTCCAGCGACTCCCCAGGGCTTAGAGCACAAAAGGCCGGAGTTTTCAGACTGGCCTTCCAAGCCCTTGCTGGCCTGACCCTAACCTACCCTCAAAAATTGTACCCCCCTCTTTAAAGAAATTGCATTTTAAAAAAATAAATAGCTGGGTGGAACATTTTTATTTACAGAGCTAAAAATGACCGCCAGGAAGAAGCGTTTAGAGTTAAAACAAGTTTGCCTTAAGACAGAGGTGCAGTTAAGAAAGAGCTGCTTTTCACGGAAGACCTTTCTGTCCGGCTATTTGGCATACGACACTAATGTTTAATACAAGAACTGAGGAACGAGGCAACCGGAACTCTCATGTCCTGCACGTGGGCCTTCTCCTTGACTTTTGGGATTGGCTTCCGTTGCCTGAATGTGCTCCCTGCTGAGCGTTTTCCTACCCACTGGCAGGTGTCTCTGTGCTGCAGTTTGCTTTGTCCTTACACTTTGAGAAAAATCTGTGGACTTGTAAGGGGAAAATCAGAGCCTGCTTACATTTCAAAGAAAGCACAGACCCCGTGTTTAATAATAAAAAATAAAATCCCAACCGAGCCAAACGAAATCAACTGTTTGCAGATGGAAGCTGAGGCGCATCATATTTGCAGCTTCATTACGCGCACACGGGTCACGGCTTCGCTTGGAACAAGCCTCCGGAGCACAGTGTTTCTTCCCGGTGCCAAGGGCAGCCCGGGCACCTGGATTCCACCTCGCGAATCTAAAGCACTGACATTTAAGGCAGCACACCACTTCCCTGAAGGTTGGGAGCATGAAAAGGTGCCACGTTTTCCTTTTAATGAGGACGATAAACGAAGTATGTCAGACTGTGTGATGAGTGAGTCACAGTGAGCTGTCACAAACAGGTCCACTCTGCTGTTTTCTGTTGTTATTCCGAGCAGCTCCTGGCACACCCTGTTTGGGCTGATGAATTTCGGGTGGTGATAGGCACAGCGACCGTGTTCTCCTGCTCTTAACATAAAACATGCCAAAACGCAGCCTGTGCCTTTAGTAAACACAAGCGAAGGGACAACAGTCCAGGTTCTCAGGTTATCTTTACGATTTCTGTGGGACTTCGTGGTTCTGTTACTCACCAGTTTGACCGGGAGTCGGGAATCCCAAAACCACGACTTACAACCGCAACTTGAGTTGCCAGGGTAAGTGAGCACCCTCACCTGATACCATTTCACATCGAGCAGTGATACACAGAGGCCCGCTCCCTAACAATTAGCTGAGGCAGTTTAGGCCACATTCAGTATCTTCTGCTCAAAAACAATCCAGCCAGGAATGGGCACTGACCTAAGACACGCCCTTTACTGACTGGGGGGAAATATGAATGGGAACCTGTTGCTTCCCTGAACACGCCCATGCACACGCACCCCGCCCCGGGAAGCTGCTGAACGACGAAATGAGAGGCACTGACTTGCTTCACCCACAGACCTGAAGGAACTCTTCCATCTGCTGACGGAGCTCATCATCCCGCCGGATGTTTTCCTTCAGCGACCGTGTCCTGACAGACAGCGAGTGCAGCTCTGCCTCCGTGTTATCCAGAGACAACCTGGGAGAAGAAAGGGGACAGCGGGCAGTTGGCAACGGGGAAGCCATGTGTCACGTGGGTACATCAACCCAGTCTAACTGCTGGTCAATCTTAGAAACAGAAGGGCAGACACACCTGAAGCTAATACAAAACACTGAATGTAAAGAAAAAAAGCAACACAAATTGACTATCACATATCAGTTCGAACGCAGAAGCAGTTGTAAGGGTCCAACTATTAAGTGAAGACATTAAAGAAATTTGTAAAAAAGCAAACAAACCAAATAGAAGGGGAGGGAGCCACTGCGAATACATTAACCTACCCCTGTATTTAGAGTTTCCTCCTATATTTTTTACTTATTTATTACTTAATTTTTTTCGGTGGCACTCTTACAGATGTCCCCATCTCCCCCACCTCCACCCCGGTTTTGCCCACCTCCACCCAGTCCCCCCCCTCACCCCCTTTTGGCCATCATCACAATGTTGTCTGTGTCTATGGGTTGTGCATACATGTTCTTTGGCTAATCCCTTCACCTTTCATCCAATCCCCCCACTCCCCTGCCCTCTGACAGCTGTCGGTCTGCATATGTTGTTGCTTATGTTGTTTTTTGAAGAGGAGATTCTTTCCTAAAGACACACACTGGCTCAAAGAAAACAGGCTGTAATGTACGTAACTGTTCTTGCTGGTGAGATAACCAAAACCATGGGGCTTGTCTGAACACCTTTATGCAATAAGCATTGGAAAACTAAAAGCTAGCAGGACTCAGATGCATTTTCCTCTGGCCACTAAACACAAACACAGAAGTTCTAACTCATGAATAGCAAGGCAGCGTGTGCTGATAATCCTGACATTAAGGGTAATACGGAGCTACTGAGCGGACATCATGTGGCTGGCCACTGACAGACAGGGAAAGCGCTCTATTTTACAGAAAACTAATAATCATGCAAAGGCTTTTGTTATTTACTGTAGATCAAATCCAGATCGGTAGGGCAGAAATGATGTTTTTGTCACCCGGTAAAGTAAACACAGACGACCATTAAAATCAATTAGCAAATTCATATAGTAGGATGCCTTCATGCTGCCATTGGTTGGAGTGTCATCCCATACACCAAAAGGCTGTGGGTTCAATTCCTGGTCAGGGCACACCCCTAGGTTGTGAGTTCGATCTCTAGTCAGGGCACATATGGGAGGCAACTGAACAGTGTTTCTCTCTCTCAATCCCTTCCTCTCTCTAAAATCCATTAAAAGAACAATAACATATCCTTGGGTAAAGATTAAAATAAAAAAAGTAATGGTTATTTCTCTGTTTCTCTCTTAGTAACATTTCTATACCAGTCGGAGGAATAAATATTCCCATACAGATTCCTTCAAGTAATTCAAAACGAAAACAGTTTATATCTTATAAGAAAGATGCTCATTCTTTTGGGGGAATAATCTGGCGATCTGTAAACATGAACTACGAACTGTTCACACTTTGGACTGTCTGATCATCCCACTTTGGGAAAGGTGTCATCTGTGGCTAGATGTTCACAGTCATCACAGAGACACTGGCCAACGACAGGGCTTGGCCTGCAGAGCTGTGGTTCATGTGCTTATGCATGTGGTTTGCGTCCTAACTGGATATAGTCACTCAGATAATGAGTCTATGCAATAAAGACTATTGCAAATAAATCAGTGAATGAGGCGGATTAAGGGGTGGGCTGAAGCCAGATTACAAGAGGTGACGTGGGTATAGGCATCTCTTCCCAACTGTGCTTTAGTAACACCACATTGGTACCTTGAAATCAGCCGTGATAGTAGTATTTACACCATGGAAATCGACAAATAATACAAATCAGACCTTTTTTCTCCCCTAAAAAGCTAGTTTTTGAACATTTACTGCTTTGATGCAGGGATGTGTACTGTAAATTTGAAAACACAGAACTTGAGCTAGCATGTAGACACAGATTAGAGCTACATTAAAACACATGACTACATTAGGAACAGAAGCAAATTAAAGTGTTAGACATGGAGCTCCATGCTTGGTAGATACTTTCTCTGTAAAGCCGAGTGACTAATTTAAGACAAAATCCTTTCACAGCCCTTGGTATGGTTCCAACTTCTAATGTAATAGAAAATAAATGTACCATGTTAGATTCTACCACGAAAACAGTGATGGATGGCCCTGCCAGTGTGACTGACAATATACCAGCTCCCAAGGTAATAGGCTGTGTTGTTTGAACTCTATCTTTTGGGTGTGGAGGGAGTTGAAGTTCTTAATCCCTGTTTTTTTTTACACAGATGATATTCATTAGAATAGATGGCAATAGGTCTTTTTTAGATTAAAAAACTAAGGATTAATTTTTCAAAACCCCCAAATTCCAAAGGTGTACACACACACACACACCTCTGTAAGCAAATGAAAAGAAGGTCTGAAAGTTCAACAAGACAAAACTTTTAAAAGTTCACACTTGAATCCAGAAGTTATAAAACAGTCATCAGTTTTCATAAGAAGGCAGTTGAAAAAACACACAACCTTAAATCTTCACAATTCACTTTCAGTCTTTCTTGCTTACCTAGCAGCCTCCTGAACATGATGTAATTTTTCAGAAAAGTTTAGAAGAATGGCATCATTCTTTTGGGCTTCCTGAAACAAAACCAGAATTTGGTCTCACTATAAAGATGGAACTGGAAGGAAATCATTTGCCCAGGCTTAAAGGAACCTTAAAATCACTTTTCCCGTTTTTCACCTTTGATGCATTCAAAGCCATTCACTGAGACAGTAGCTCCGATGTTCCTAGCAAGATCTACCAGAATGCCAGGACTCTCACCATACATCTAACTTCCTGAGCAACTGATGCTGACATGAAACATAAGTAATGTGCCTGAAAACTCAGGGGAAGGAGGTGGTGCCTTAGCAGGGCCCATCGTCTCTCAGAGAATCCAATATCTCCTGTTTAAATACCACCCATACCTGTGAGTGTGCCTTTGAATGACCGAGATACCTTCAGCAGTTAAACCAGTTTGCAACCTGAGTTTAATCAGAAGGTGCCCAAGCCATGGAGACTCTGGATTCTTCACCTGTTCACAGAGTACGAGGAAGACTATACAAGGGACCAATGAACAACTCGGGAAACTTCCCCACATGGCAGGGACGCAGGACACACCTGGATACACGGATCTAAAAGGGCTGCCAGAGAGTCCCTCCCAGCAAGACACCTGGGGGGAGGAACCTATTTTCTGGTTTTAATGTCCTGCAAATTAGCTTTTATATTAGTCCTAAGGTCAACATGGCCTCCACCTTCGGAAGACTATAGTAATAATTGAGAGCTTACTATATGGAATTACCTCTGTGAGCCCTCACAGTTACCTGGTTTTGAGGTATCACTATCCCCATCACTGGATGAAGAGATCCAGGGTCTTAGGTTTAAATAACTAAGTGGTTGGGCATCCACCTATGAACCAGAAGGTCACGGTTCAATTCCTGGTCACATGCCTGGGTTACAGGCTCAATCCCCAGTGTGGGGTGTGCAGGAGGCAGCTAATCAATGGTTCTCTCTCATCACTGATGTCTCTCTCTCTCTCTCTCTCTCTCTCTCTCTCTCTCTCTCTCTCTCTCTCTCTCTCTTTCTCTCTCTCCCTTCCTCTCCGAAGTCAATAAAAATATATTTTTAAAAAATAATAAATGACTTGTCTGAGGGATTACAGCTCATAAATGACAAATCAAACTCTTTCAGTTCTGCCAACTCTCTCAGTTCTGCCCCATCTGAAGCTCACACTTGAAATAATCACATGACAGCTTCCTCCCCAGGCTAAAGCTACGTCGTCGCTGTATTTGCTGTCAAAACAACAAGGCCTTGCAATGAAGGAAAGACAAACCGGAACAATTCGTTACTTGAGATAATTTAACAACAAAGAGATAATTGTGCTGGGCTGATTTTTCACTTTGTAACTAGTTCCTTTGGCATCACATCGACCCAGTCAAAAATGGAAGTGATGGCTCAGTTGGTTGGAGCGTCCTCCCATGCACCCGGGGGTTCGATTCCCGGTCAGGGCACATGCCCAGGTTCCAGGTTCAATCCCCGGTCAGGGTGTGTGCAGGAGGCAACCGATCGATGTTTCTCCCTCACATCCAGTGTTTCTCTTTCTCCCTTCCTCTCTCTAAGTCAATATTTTTAAAAATGGAAGAGATAGGCAGGGTTCTGAGTCTAATCCCTGGGCTCACGGCAAGGCACGCTAACCCACACTTCACAAAGGAAAAAGATGGAAGTGATCTTTGTAATTGCTCTGATTCTCTCACGGTTTACACAAAACTGGTAAAAAATCTAGTCAATTCAACATTAGAAATGTTTCAACATCCATCCCTGTGGCCGTCACTCTGATTCTCAACTCTTCCAAACAATGAATTCGTGCCAACTGCCACTAAGAGGTACCCCTCGTTCTAGCTCTTGCTCCACTCCAACCCATCCTCCACACTTTCCTCACAACAAAACAAAAAGCCATTATGCACACACATCTCAGTTGGCTCCCCACGGCTAAAGCAAGCAATCCACATTTCTCAGCTTTAGGATCCAAATCCTTCATTATCTGTCTTCATCAACCCTTCGCCTCACTCCCCAGACCCCTGCCCTCCCCTCCAGTCCGAGGACCGTGGGCGCAGCTCAGCTCACGTACTTGCAGACAGTGCTTCCGCACAGAGAACCTTCTTGGGACCCACCATGCCCTTTCCTGAATCTGACGCCACCTTAGACCTGGGAAAACCGTCACGGCCAGCATGGGGATCCACCACATTCTCTCTCCATAACAACCACTTCCATACCTGTGCAACAAAGTGCAAAAGGTTCATCCCAGGTTTGTTTGCTTTGGTGTCTGCCAATTTGAGCAAAGAAGACAGCTTAAATCCTACTGCATTGCCGGCATACCCTCCCTAAAGAAGACAAATCAAAAGAAAAAAACCATATGTTTAGACAGATCAATACAGTTAGAAATACAACGTTTTAATTTTTTTGTATTTTACTTACTGCATTCATGATATTTCCTGCCTGTAGCACCAAGTGTAATATGGAATGCAGCTCCTCACATGACATCAGCTCTGTCAAGAAGAACACACACAGTGACTTAGAGAAGCCTCCAGCTGAAATGTAGAAGAGACAGCTACCAGCTACCACATCCAAGTTCAAGGGTGTTGGGAGCAAGCTCTGACCCTGAACTTCATACAAAGACTCTGAAATTAAAGAAAGCAGCACATCCTATGGTGGATCTGATGCAGCATTTGCCACTGGCAATCCATATCCTGGTGGTGAACTGGGAATCAAATATCAGTAATACTTACACATCATAAAACAGTTCAATTATGAATTTATCCCTGTGTTACAGGGATACATTTTCTCTCGGCAATGTTTCTTTTTTTCATTTATATCCACTAGCCTTTGAGACTATATTGATGAAATGTGAAAACTAATAGCAAGCAACATTTTGCTTAGTCAATGAGCTATGAGGAGATAGAAAGTAAACAAGCTGGTATGACATGTAAATAAGGTGCAAAGCATCAACCCTTAGGGGCCAGGCACCCAGAGACTCTTCGTATTTTATTCAAAACTAGACATTTCACTTGGATTGGCCTAAGGACTTAAAAAGAAACTTATCATTGGAATATACTGGTAAACTAGCTCTTTAATCACAGGATCTATTGTACACGCACCAACACAAAAAAAAACACTATTCAAAATTGTTGATGTATTTGGAAGGCTGAAAAAGTTTGATGATTAAAATGACAGTATACCCAAAGAGTAAAATGTCACCTATGGTATTTTTAAGTTAATATTCCCCATTAAGTCTGGTATTACTTTCCAAAAATTACAGCTGGATCACTGCCTACATTGTGTTATCTAAGGAGGCCAGTTTTTGAAGGGTAACCAGATAAGAAACGTTTGTGCCGTGCCCACAAATTTGCCTGCTCAATACGAAAACATGTTCTCCCATCTCTCTTCGAACAGGAGCAACAACCCTGTTAGAGTTGCTGCAATAGCCTTGGTATAGGGAAAAATTTTAAAAGAACTCTAGGTTGAAAGAAGAAAAAAATCTTCGTTCTTAATCTCCTCTCTAAATGAAGAAACTATGATGGGCTGAAGAGAAAAACATTATTTCAAGCCCAGGTCAGAGCAACTAAACGGGAAAACCAAACAGGAATAAACAGTTCTGCACGGTAATGAAATCCAGAAAATGAGCAAGAAGGAGTCAGAGGCGCTGATGGTGCTGGAAGATGTGAGGGTCAGGGAGGGCACGAGACTGCCCGAGAGGAGGAGGCAAACGCAAATGGGCTGGGCCTGCAATCCCAGGGTCAGCCAAGGCCAAAGCCAAGCTCCCACCCATATGGAATGAGACATCAGGGCAGCTCTGAGGAGTCTATCCAAGCTGGGTAAGCAAGAATGTAGCAAGCTGTTCAAAGACATGGACGTGGGCCACTGGCCCCTCTCAAAATAGTTAGCCAACCAGTGGTTGGAGTCTGGAGGGGAGGCAGTGGGGGCAGAGACACCCTGACGAAAGAGCCCGCGTTGACATTCATTCCTAGGAGGAGTCAGGAGGAAAGGAGTGGGGGTGGGGGTCGGCTTCCGGAAAGCAGGGTCCTAGACACCAACCGAGGCCAGAGAATGGGAGGAGAGATGGGCTGGGCTGGCCCAGGGCTTGCGCACCTTCTGATTAAACTCAGTTTGCAAACTGGTTTAACAACTGAAGGTATCTCAGTCATTTAAAGGCACACACACCACCGACACACAGCAAACAAACCTACAAGAGGAACAAGAGTGAGCTGCAAGTAGCGAGGCTGACTCCGAAGCGTGAGATGAAAGAAAGCTTCTCTTACGGGAGGATAGTGTGCTGATTAAGGAAACAATTGATTAGTCAATTAATTTATTAGGGGGGAAGTAACTGTAGATAAACCTTCAATGCCATCCCTGGTCACACCGATTTCCCTTTTTAGGGTGTATCAGAAATGGGACTTTGCATTTCTAATTTCAACCGAATCATTTTTTAAAATAAACTGCTACCCAAATAAATAAAAACTAATTATACGAAGGATCATGCATTTACTCACCTTGTATAGCCATTCTTAGAATTCTTATATCCGTGTAGAGAGAAGAGCAAGAAGGTAAAAACTCCTTCTTTAGCACCATGGCTTCAATCCGAAGCGAATAGCTGAAAAGGAAAAAGTCAAACTGTAGTTCTGAGGTCACGTGTTTAAAAACCTTCCTCTGTAAAGAACAATGATCGGTGGTCCTTACTTTGGCACCTGAATTAAGCAGTGCAGAAAGGAGTCTGCCAGGGACAGCTTGGACACATCGCCATTAAATGTTTTTAATTTCTTTATCTAAAAGACAAATGGGAAAAGGGGGTAGAGAAAAACATGACTTGTGATGAAAATGTAACATGATTTTAAATTGCATCCTAGAATCCCTGCACGCAAATAGAATTTCGGTGCTACCTTCAAACTAGTAAAAGCGGAGGCCTGAGAAAAGACAGAAAGGGAAGTCGTCACATCTACCACTTTGTCTTTTTGAAAGCAGAAAGACCAAACAAACAACACAAATTAGAAAGAGAGGAGCCGGGTCACTTCGGTGGGTGTAAACAATCCCATGCAAGCCAGAGAGCTGAAATCCTCAGGAAGGTTACCAAAAGGAGACTGAAAAGGGGCCGTCCTGAGGGTGAAATGTTTCTCCAAGTTATAACCTGGGAGGGATCACTGCTTGGGAGAAGGAAGAAGAGATGGAGTATTCCTTATAATACAGTCCTTAAGTCATAGGTGAAAACAGTCTTACTACTTTTGAGTCTTTTGGATGTAACATACTCAGACTGGGTAAGGTCTAAGGCAGATCTTTCTGTGGTCAAGTCCCCTTCCCATATATTCACTTTATAGGAAGGGACTATTGTATGTTAGGTGAGTCCACTCCTACTCTCCAGCAGAAAGAAATAAAGGAAAATGGCTTAACAGAAAGATCAATGCTAAGACATCCCTCTATGAAAGAATCAGGTAATAAAAGCAAATGCACAATGGGATCCCGTATATATATATATGATTATATTTTCTTCTGCTGCTTATTTTTATTTTCTAAATTGTCTACAATGAACATGCATTTTCTTGTAAAAAATTAAACTATGCCCAGCCGTCAGGGCTCAGTGGTTGAGCATCGACCAACCTATGAACCAGGAGGTCACGGTTCAATTCCTGGTCAGGGCACAAGCCCAGTTTGCGAGCTCGATCCCCAGTGTGGGGCATGGGGGAGCGAGCGGATCAATGATTCTCTCTCATCATTGATGTTTCTATCTCTCTCTCTCTCTCTCCTTTTCCCTCTTAGAAATTAATTTAAAAAAACTTTTTTTAAATTAAGCTGGAAGTTATTAAACACACAAATATTCTTTCAAATGTAGGCGAGAACTAAAAGTTCGGACATAGGAATGTAGCCAAAAAACTTGGCAAGTGCGGATGGAGGGGAAAAGGAAGTTCCCCTCTACACCAGAGAGCCATGCTTTCCCCACACAGAAAATTGGACCAATCTGATGGCAACAGCCCTTCTCCATCCACTGGGTCTTCCAACAGAAACACTTGACGGTAAGTAGGGCCTTCAGACATAGGTAGCCCATCTTTGCAGCTAATGGCAGCCAGGGAGCATGCACCACTTTTTATTAGTCTTCATAAAGCTTTCTCTCTTCCACCTCCTGGATTATGCTGACTGCCCATAAAAATAACATGATTCTTAAGCCTCTTTAAAAATTAGGGAATGATGTGCAAAAACACAGAGGGAGTATTTGCAAAGATCCACAAACTGAAATACTTACACCAATTCCCTGAAGATACACAATGCGACAGTGTAGATGAACATCCTAGAATTGAGTCTGGTCCTTAAGACCACATCTTTTTCTTCCAACGGACAGAAAAATGGCCATTTATAGAATGGCACTATTTCCCCTACCTTTAGGGCCCCAACGTGATTTTTACAATTTTCTGGCCTTACTAAATAAAAGGGCAGATGGAATCTCTGCTTTAGCTAAGCCCAAATCAGAGGTTTGTTTCTGAGCTGAGAAAGCTATGGTAAGAATTCTGATCCCTTCCGAACTGGTCTCACAATTCACTATATATGGGCAGGGCAGAGCGAGAGTTCATATGCAGCACGTGCAAATAACAGCAGTTTTCTGTCCAAAGCCTAAGAACAGGTCATGCTAAGTCATCTCGGTCGATATTTCTATTAGACATGTGCTAAACTGTAACTGAACAAAGACTAATCTCCTTCACTTATGTAACGAGCTAACAATGTTTAGATTTCAAGAGAATGGTGATGAAAAGATAGTATTTGATTTAAATGCCCTGTATACAGTTCTTAACTCCATTCCAAAACGGGATTTATGTTCATTAAGCGGGATTACGGTACCTTCACAGTGGCAGGGAGGTAAGAAAAAGAGAGGTGAACCAACCCTATAATTATTATGCATTCTCATCACCATCAAAAAGCATTTATCAAACATCGTTAGGCACGATGCTGTTGGCTGAGCCAAGTGACTCTCATTATGACCCGGCTACACGGTGCTGTCCTCATAGCAAACAGAACGCTCCTTGAGACTCGCACATTCCCAGGGGCAGGCCTCCGTCATCCCGTCTAATTCCACTCCCATGGCCTTAAAAGAGCAGGATTTCCCACCCACAGACCAGCAGGAGATTCTGGAGCTCCCCCACGGGCACTTCCCTCCCAGGGGCAGAGGAAACCAATGAGGTGAAATGAGGTGATAAAGTGTCAGGGAGGCCTTTCCATCTGCGCCCAGAGAGGACAGAGCATTGCTATCACCTTCCAGTCCTACATCCCCAACACTGAGGCCATGACAGGGTCCCCGCCCCAGCCGAGGGAGGGCCTTGCCAGCTGGGTGGGGGTCCTTCCCCGGACCACCTGGCTCCTCCTCCAGCCTCCTCTCAGGGCACAGGGATACCTGACAGAGAGCACAACCCCCCAGTTCTCTCACTTCCAGGTCTACCTTCTTCCTCTGCAAGTTTTAACCACGTGTTTCAGGCAAGATGAACAAACATGCCAGACAAAAGATTTGTGGCAAAAGGGCAGAGGAATCCTGAACACAAATTAACCTTGGGTTGGCTTGTCAGCTGAGAATGCAGAGGAGAAAAGAGCTCTTTCCGTTCATATTTTTCCGCCTGCTGATAAGATCAGGGTGTTATCTGGGTGACACTCACACCAGTACTGTGTGACAGCACAGGTGATGAAAAGGCTGGGAGGCCTCTGAGAAACTTCTGAGGACCTCTGCCCTTCCTTCCTTCCTTCCTCCAAGTGCAGCCCAAGGAACTGCTCTGGGGTCAGACCAATCAGAGTTCAAGTCCACTTCCTCCGGGGCCTGTCCATCAGGTGGCACTGGACTCGTTCTATCCAACCCATGTGAGCCTCAGTTTCTCACTTGTAAAATGAGGACTATCTTACATCGCTATGAGGATTAAGTGAAAAAGATGATACACTAAATCACTGCAGCAATGATTTACTGACTGTCTATGTGCCGGACACTGGGCCACGCACTTGAAATGCAGGATCTCGCTTGGTTGAATGCTGCCTTATCCAGTGCCTGGGACACAGTGGCACTCAACAAACATGTAGTCCCTTCTTGTGCTAAAAATGAGCACAGAACGTTATGCCACAGGCTCAGCAACATGCGGTTACTCGCACACTTACGCACTGATCAGCATATTTCTGCCACATTCCTAAACCTCTCTCACTTGGCCCTGTCTCCTCCATGGCCTCATCTCCATCCTCCACCCTCCTCCAAAGACTCTGGGGCTGGCCCTGGGTCTGGGTGGTGCCAGAGGCCACACAGCTCTCACAACTAAAGCTAATCTGACCTTGCAGCGGGCATGGGTCATGGGGTGGCTTTGGCTTTCACTGGGCCTCCCTCTGCCAGCACAGATCCCCCGGAGTGCGTTAGGGAGGGATGCCAAGTGACACCCAGCAGGACTGTCAGGGTGTTCCTGCTGAAGGAAGCTCCCAGTGGAGTTTGGAGGGTGTGGTGAGCTGAAGCCAAGAGTCAGTAATGTAAACAAGGAGGAGAGTGACCAAGCTGGTCAGATATTCAGACGGAGGATGGCCCTGCAGCAGGAGGGTGGTGGGAGAAACAGCTGGGCCTGGCTCAGGGGCTGGGAAGGCAGGATTCACAGCCAGGCCAGAGGTTAGCTAACAGTCTGAGGGTGAGAGAGCGCCTGGGGCCTCAGGGAAGCCTTGGGTGGGTTTTATTCATCTTACCCTTAACTTTCCTCCCTGTCAATTATATCCCACACACAACTCAAAAAACCAGCTTTTTAAAACATGAGCAGTTTGACAGCTAAGTTGCTTCTTTGAAAAATTCCTTAGTCTTCCACAGCCTTTGCATTCCTGAGTCACCTTTGATTTTTAAATTAGAAGATATTAAGAAAGCCTTATGTAATCTCCCACATCTTCGTGGCGTGAAGACAGCAGCCTCCATCATGCCTGACTTCTGTTTAGTGAGAAATTTAGGGCTTTTCAGAGCACTTTCACTTGTGCAATCAAATCTGACCCTCACTTAAAAACGGTCAAGATCAGTGAGGAGTGGGTACCAGAGCAGTGCTGAGGAAGAGTCATGAAAAAAGCCCAAGCAGGATTAAGATATTGAGAAAAACTAAATCTTCTTTAAAATCCAAATTAATTCAACCATATTCATCCTCATTTTAAAATTTGTGAACTCCCATTGTCCACATAAAAGAAAAATTAGAGTGTTCAGCAAACAAGATCTGGGTAAGTGATGATTTGATCTTCCCTTTTCTCAATATTTTAAGACTCTTTTATTAACATTAATAAATCCTATTAATTAATCTTGGCTAAGATAAATTATACTTAACTTTAAAACAGAAAGCCCAGGATAGGGAGAGGCTGAGATTATTAGATGTATCTAGAACAGCCGTGGGTAAACTATGGCCCGCGGGCTGGATCCGGCCCGTTTGAAATGAATAAAACTAAAAAAAAAAAAAAGACCGTACCCTTTTATGTAATGATGTTTACTCTGAATTTATATTAGTTTACACAAACACTCCATCCATGCTTTTGTTCTGGCCCTCCAGTCCAGTTTAAGAACCCACTGTGGCCCTCGAGTCAAAAAGTTTGCCCACCCCTTATCTAGAATGTCTAGTTACTCAATAAGACTCTCGATTTGGCATTGTGAGTTTATCATTGATGTAAAAAGTATAAATACGTTTATCTTATTGTTATTAATGGTACTAAAGTCAAGTTCCACCTATGCTGTGTGGGAAGGGGAGTGGGATGGGAGAGGGAGGAACTGCAGTATGTGTAAGAGGGTAACATACCTTTTACTTTATAAGACTATTATTATTCAAATGTTTACAAGCACAGATATTCATGTATTTCTTTTAGATTTTTTTCAAAGGTCACTTCTTCAGAAATAAAAGACAGTAATAAGATTTTGGGAGGTTTTACAAAATTATTTTTCTGTTTCCTTTTCTATCAAGCTCCTAACCATTCAAAAAGTCAGTGAATTCAGTCCAAAAAAAAAAAAAAATCAATAACTGTATATTGTGGTACTACATTGCTATCACAGCAATCTCCAACTTTCCGTCAATTATGTAGACAACGTTCATTAACAATTTACCTACCTTCCCAAATTTTAGAGCATTTTTATCCTAAAGTGGCTTACTTGGTCTTTACTTTTTTTTTTTAAGTATACACATTATAAAACAACCCATGTACACCCTACGCAAACATCATCCGCCAGATGATGAGAAATGGAATTAAAATGTATTGAGCTTCCATGTGCCAAGTACCATGTCAGAAGCATAACTACCATTTCATTATCTTCACTATCCAATGAGGTAGCAACATAGCCTCACTTTACAGGTGAGAAAACTAAAGTTCATGGGCGTTAGGAAAGTTGCCCAAGTTTCTCAATTAAGGGTAGAGCTCCAATTTAAACCTAGGTTCTCTAACCCCATAACCCATGCTCTTTCCACTGGATCACTTAATTTTATCTGAGAAAACTAATTCTGGGTAGGAGAGTTCCCTTCCCATGTGATTTCTGACATTCCTACAAATATTAAGCTTTTATCATCACTCCTAACATCTAAAACTCACACGGCAAATTCCTTACCTCCTCTGACTCTGGCAACAGTTTAAGAAATTCTCGCAATGTCTCTGCTCCATAATGCTCACTCTTTCCTTGATGAATATCTTCTACAATGGACTGAGGAGACCTTGAAAAGACAATTAATCAGATTCCATTTCATGTTCGCTCACGTGCCAAAGAAACACAAGCCCGTGGAAATTAAAACAAATCACCTCCACCCTCCTTTCCATCCCGCCTTCTTCCCAGTCTAAAAGGCAGTTGTGTGTCAGTGATCACCACAGACCCACCGCCAGGAAAAGTGGAGATCCTGAAACACCACTCAGAGGCCACTTCACCCAGAACCGCCCCCCCCTCCCTCCCCCCGCCCCCGGCATCCCTGAAAAGTCAGAGTGACTACGACCACTGGAGTCTCCTTTTGGGAGAAGAAAACCGTCCCCTTCGGTCTCATGAAACTCCAGTAGAGCCCTCGCCTTTGCACCCTGGACTTCACCACTGTGTGACTCACCAGCCCAACCCCCACTCAAGGGGCAACACTGCAGATGAATTTACAAACTCCCTGACATACCAGGCTTGAATGGCATCCTGGGGCAATTCTCCCTATTTCAAGCCACTAGATTGGGTGCCTGAGAAGGATCTGAAGGCCTGGGGAATGATTTTCCCTCATGTTAGAATCTGAATTTCAGCTCACACCCACAGACTCGGATGCTCCAGTTGCAACTATGTGCAAAAATCTTACTTCTTAAATTGCTTAAGAAATATCCCAATGTTCATGCTCCGTTTTGCATCCAAGATAGTAATCTGTAAAAAAATAGAGACACATAAGATCATTCAAGTACAAATAATAACAGTTGGAGGAATGAAGAGAATGAAAACCTATTAAAATATAATTCCAATTTATAAGAGAATAATTCCCAGTGTGTAAATCTAGTGATTAATTGATATACCTAATATAGTTTTACATATAGTAAAATGTTATCATCTCCCCAAACTTTCTACAACATGTTTCCTTTATTGTAATAATTACACATGATATTATATAATTCTTAATAAATTATGTATTTTTAAATTTAGCAGCTTCCTTTTAAAATAATATAATCCACATTTAAAAGCCTTAATTAACTTGGAAAAAATGTCTTAGTATAGCAAGAATCACATGAGATTTGAACTGAGAAAGTAAAAAATAACTCTGAAGTGATTTCAGAGTGAATCCCAACTCTGATTTAGGGATAGAAAAAAATATTTAATAAAATTCTTAATTTTTTTCTAAAAGAGAAATTTCTTTTCATTGAAAAAGAATATATATGTTCAACAGCCCTTTTAGGAGGAGGTAAGAAAGTGCCCTACATTTTATTTACTCATAATTTAAAAAGGAAAACTCCTGTGATGTATTTTACCAAGTCAAAGACATATTATTATTTTTTTGGCATTTTAACATCTCTGGAATCATCTTTAATTTAATGAAATATGTTGGCTATTCCAATGTACCATCAAAACCCAGATTTTGGCTGCAATAGGCCTTAGTTGTTCAAAATGAATAATTTGGAAGAGTTTTATCAGATTACAAATTAGAACTTTTTTTGGTGGGGGATAAAATAACGAAGCCATTTCTTTCTCTGGAAGTAAATGTCCAGAATGTGTGGAGGAAAGAGAACCTTAAAACTGCTGCAGTTTTTTCCATTTGTTTTTTTTTTTGGTAAAGGGAGACTCGCTAAAATAGGAATGTTGTTATAATGCTCTTCCTTTCCAAATGTATGTGATTCATTGCGAACAAAAGAGAATCGGGTTTCAAATTAAATTCCTGATCTCTGGGCCTGCTTCTAAGTGTATAGGAAACAGCAAGACTAACAAGAATGTTAACCAAAGTTAATGGCACTTCCTGGCTATAAGGTTAAATTTTTACAAGAGTATGGTTGCCTTCATTTCAACACTAATCTTCAACAATCACATTATTTACTATCCTAGGGGTTTATTTCATGTTAACACAATCACCTGCCAACCATAAAATAAACTCCCAAGTTAAAAGGGCCAGCTCCTTATTGGAATCCTACCCTGGGGTTGCAGTTCAAGTTCAGGGTGAAGGGGGGGGGGGGGGTGGGCGGAGGGAAGAAAGAGTGGCGAGAAAAAAAACCCAAAAACCTGTCAAAGTTATCACCCTTTAAGGAGGAAGGCTCATACCAGAATGATATTATGACAAACAACTATGTGTTTATTATAATTCATAAATTAACAAGTAAGAACATGTATATTGATTGATATCCAAAATACTTTCTCTGTACTCACTTCCACCCAGAATGGGGAAATACCTTTTTTTATTTCTCTCATTAAATTACCACCTCCTGCTATATTTAACCCGTGATGGTGGCACCCTCCTGGGTCCCCAATGCCCCAAATCCACCCTCATCATCTTCACCCTTCAGCCCTCTGGGACTCTGCACACTTGGCTGAGATCCCACAGCTATTGTTGCTGAAAAAGTGATGGAGACATTAGTCTTACACTCCTATTTACCATATAAGGAAACAGCCTCGGAGATGTCATTTTTATAACTTCCCCAAAGCAATACTAGGACTGAAACGTTAGCCTGGGTGTATCGGCTTCCTTTTCACTCTAGTTCTGGAGAGTTTTAATATCACTGAGATACAGGAGTAAAGAGAATTGGCAAATATTCCCCCTCCAGCCTGGTATTCACACTGGAATATTTCTCCAGAAATGGGGACAGATCTGAAGAAAGCCATCCACGGGGTTGGCCAAGTCCCCTGGTGACCCCAGTTGTATGTGTGGGGTGATGGGTAGAAATGTCACCAGCTAAGACAGCCTGCAGGCACAAAGAGGCTTCCTTATGCCCAATGCAGGGGCAGCCAGCCTGGAACAGCAGTTGTCTCTACAGTCTGAAGCAAGGCTTCAGAAACTGGCCACTGAGAGAATTCAGCAATATTCCTAAGGAAAAACCTGGGTTGGTCATGACTGACTGCACCCACCAGGGAAAACAGCCCAGTGCCTCATCCAAAAAAAAACAGGAAAAACGAGACAACTGTAACGTTCCAGGGCCTGCTCCCCGCCCCAGGGGCGGTATCCTCAGATTTGCACGAGCAGTGTCTTTCCCACTGGTTATCTCACTGGATCCTTCCAAAGCAGTGTTAGAAAAGTGTTTGTTAAAGTCCTTCAATGAGGGTTATCACTATCCATGTAAATTAGCTTATCTTACTTCCTAAACGCTTGCCAGCTCAAAAAGCTGGGCAATTCAGAAATGAATGCGTGTGGGACTGCTGGGGTGTTGGAATCATTCAGAGCCATGGACTCTACCCGTGGGCCCCCCTGTGAGACTCGCAGGCTCCACAGGTCAGACCAACTGCTCCAAGAAAAGGGAAGAATCGATGGGTCCCTCCCTCTCCCCACCAGTTCCAGTCAACTGTATCTACGCCGCAGCACATGGAGGCAGGACTCCACTCAAGTCACCAGCAGGTACAGCCAGTGAGCTTCCTTAAAGGCTAACCAAGGAGTTACACCATCCCTGGCCAACAGGTAATGTGCTCAGCTCATCCCATCCGGAGGATGTCCCACCAGGATGTGAGGGGACTTGCGGTAAGAGCAGTCTCCCCACAGTTGGCCAGGGTGGCTGGGGTTGTCCTAAGACCCTCAGAGACACTGAAACCACGTACTGGGTGCTCCACAAAGATGTACATGGCTACACCACGGCCCCTGTTAACACCTCTGCGTAAGCTCTCCTAGGTTCTTCTACTACAACGCATGTACTTTCACCTAGTGTCACATCACTACAAAATCTGCCTCCCATATTCTCAAAAGGAAGAGGAAACGTTTGTTTTCTAGTGGTAGTGAAATACACATAACATTATTTACCATCTTAACCACTTTCAAGTGTACAGTTCAGTGGCATGCAGTACATTCACACTGTTGTGCAACCATCATCACCATCCATCCATCCATAGAGCTCTTCAACTTGCAGAACTGAAACTCTGGACCCATTAAACCCGAACTCCCCATATTCCCCTCCCCCTCCCCTAGCAACCACCCTTCCACTTTCTGTCCCTAGGAGTTTGACCAGTCTGGGTACCCCATGTAAATGGAATCACATCCTATTTGTCCCTTTGTGACTGGCTTATTTCACTTAATATAATGTCCTCAGGTGGAAAAAGAAAATCATTTTTGGTTATTTCAATCCTATGTCAAATTCTGAAAAGCAAAATTTTAAAAATCTTCCTGAATGCTCTATACGTCCTTAGCTTTGGGTTTTAATGGTTTTTCATTTTTGGTTGGCTGTCATGTGGGAAATGTTCCTCCCCCAATGTTGCGGGGGAGGGAAATGAAAACCCAGTTGAAACTTTGCTTTTAGTCCCCTTTCAATACAGTTCTGGACTGAGCATGTCCCAGAATTCTACAATATACTGGGGTCGGAACAAAAGTTGAGAAAGAATGA
This sequence comes from Myotis nattereri, assembly GCF_964212035.1. Classification (NCBI taxonomy): domain Eukaryota; kingdom Metazoa; phylum Chordata; class Mammalia; order Chiroptera; family Vespertilionidae; genus Myotis; species Myotis nattereri. The sequence continues at coordinate 53,078,112 of NC_138080.1, forward strand.
CTGAACCCTGAACTACAGTGTGGGAGAACAAAACATGACTTCTCATGAATTTGAAAAACCAATCCTCCATCTTATTTTCTCTCTCGCCATTCTTCTTTCCCCAGTTCAAGATTTTAGTTAGGTTTCCCCATCTAGCTTATGAACACATCCATCACCTCACATATTTATCTTTTTCTCTCTTTTTTTTGGTGAGAACATTTGGCAAATTTCAGTTTTTACAATACAGTGTTCTCAACAGTAGTCACCATGTTTTACGGGAGATCCTCAGACCTTATTCATCTCAGAGTGGTTTCTTTGTGATTCCCAGTTTTGACCTATCCTGTTGACTGACACCTTGTAAGATGGTCCCTTTGCTCCCTCGGTTCAGTTCTGTCAGCTCAGATACTTTAGTTTCTTTGAAGGACACCAAATGGGTAAGACTGTTCCTTTCCTCAAGAGAGTTTCCTATTCTAGTGAGAGACAAGTACAGACCCAACAACCAGTGTGGGGCTCTGAGGAGGCTGAGGTTCAGTTGAACGGGGAACTTCTCAGGGGTGAGATCAACAAGCTTGGGGGGTAGAGGGGGAGGTAGAGTTTGAGCTGAATCTTTTTATTATCATCACCAGTTATATGAATCTGTTATTTCTAATTACTTTATTATAGCTTAATTATTATTGTAACATCTGTAGCCTCCTCAAGTTAATTTTTTAGGTAACAAAGATACAAGGATAGTAGTAATAGGTCATAACCTCTTCCCCCTTATTAAATGTTCCACTTCACTTGTTAAGGGTTATTCTTCCTTAATTCAGCAATTCCTAGCCCCAGGTCTTCCCTATCTTCCAGAAACTTCTTCCTTTGGAGTATAATGGAACTTATTTGTAAGGCTTTCTAAGCCCTTGAAAGTATGAGCCAACCACATAATGGCAGGCCATTGCTGTAGGAGGTGCCTATTATTTCCAGGGGACATAACCTGATCCTCAGCACGTTTGAGCCTCCAGAGTTACGGGCTGTGTGGTCACGGCTGGGATGCCATGTTTCCAGGCTCGGATGGGTCCATCTGCTCAACATGCTGTGGAGGGAGTTCTCCAGTCCACACGGACAGGCAGTGAGGACTAAACTGTCAACCCTGGGCTTCCCCTACTACAGAGTGAACTGGAACTTTTAACGCTGGTCCTTGTTAGACTACCACTCTGCTGAGTTGTCGCTGCTTTAGAAGAAAATCTAATGAGGGAATAAAATCACATGTCCTGTATTCTTTACTGGGACAAAAAAAGAAAGTACATATGATACATCTAGCCATGTTGGAGGCAGCATGGAAAATTGAAAATAATTCTGGATAACCCTGTTCTGTGACAATGTTATGTAATATGCACTTATCTATCCATCTACTAAACTACTTACCCTACCTGAGTATGAAGAGCTAAAGAGTTAGGCTGTTTGCTTACACAGTTATGGTGATTTAACTTTTCTTTCTAGTATGCCGTCTCTCAGATTAGGACCTATACGTGTTAAAAATAAAGTTATTTGCAAACCCATGTTCATAACAGCATTATTCACAATAGCCACCCAAGTGTCCATGGACGGATAACTGGGTAAACAAATGTGGTGTATGCCTACAACGGAATATTATCCAGCCTTACCATGCTGACACGCTACCACATGGAGGGACTTCGAGGACATTATGCAAAGTGAAATGATCCAGGCACAAAAAGTCAAACACTGTGCAATCACACTTATATAAAGTACCCACAGCAGTCAAATCCATAGAGAAAGTAGAAGGGTGGTTGCCAGGAACTGGGAGTTCCAGTTTGCAAGATGAGATTTCTGTGGATGGATGGTGAGGTGGTTACACAACAGCGATTGTCCCAGTGCCACTGCACTGTACACCTGCAAATGGTTAAGATGGTCGACGGATATTTTACCACAATTAAAAAGATGATTATTCACAGACAGACAACAGTATGGTGATTACCAGAGGGAAAGGGGGGGGGGAGGTCGGAGCGGGTAAAGGAAGGATAAATGGTGAGGGAAGGAGACCTGACTTGGGGTAGTGGACACACAATACAATATACAGATGGAGTATTATAGAATTGTACACCTGAAACCTGTATCATTGTATTAACCAATAAATTCAATAAAGGATAAATAAACATAACAACTGACTAGCTAAATAATTATTCACTTTCAGGTGTTTTGTTTTGTTTTTAAGTTAAAGGAAAAAAAGTAAAGATGTTCCTCAGATAAGGGGTGAAGTGGGTGAGGAGAAAGACTCTTCTCCCCACCCCCCCCCCCCTGAACTTTAGACCTGGCCTAGAAATGGACATCTCCGCTTCTGCCGCAGGTGGGAAAAGTCGCCACACTCCCTGCCACTCTCTTCTCGCTCCGAGAGGTCCTTAACCTCTCTCCGATTCACAAACTCAAAGCAGCAAGTGCCTCATAGCATTTGGCAAAATAAATGTCCCCAATTTACAAGGACCAGCCGCCTCCCCAGAAACATGGTGAGCCGAACCCCCTTCTGTCTCCACAGGTGCTTTTCGGAGACATCACCTTTTCTCCACATGTGCCCACCCACTCTTTCCTTTAAAATTCTTGAAATTCAGTAAAGTGGAGCTCAGAAACAGCGGTGAGAAACGACCTGCTGTGCATTAAGAAGCCTCTGCTGGCAGCGGGGGCGAAGGCCAGGGGACTTAGGAAATGACTTCTTGCTTCTTCCAGGATTAAAAGGGTCTGCTACGAAGCGCAAGGACTTTGCATAAGGCAAAGAGCAGGGGAAACCTGTGCTTCACACTCAGGGTTTTCCTGAAGACTTCCTCTCAAATGCATGTCACAGCTTACAGTAAACTCAAATCCCAGCGTTCTCCACACTTTATAATAAACAGACGACTCTTGGCTATTTCAACAGGGCACCATGCCACCAGCCTCAAGGGCCCCCAAGGGAATTCATGGACAGAAGTTAAGAGCTAGAGAGAAAAGAGGTCAATATTGTCGGCTCGAGAATTCAATAATGCAGGGAGCTGCTACTTCATTCCAGGGCCCTGCCTACTCTTATCTCACACCTCCATCTCTGACCTATTTTCTCAGCTCCCTTACAGCAGATTAAAAAATGATGCATTTCTGTTACTTTTTTTTGTTTTGTTTTGTTTTGTTTTTGGTGGGCAGCATTCTTTTCTTTTAATCCCTGGTTTCCTAATTATTTCCTCTTGCAAGTAGAGGCTTTTCCATGTTTACTCGAGTTTCTACAGAGAGTACGAACACACACGATGTTGGACTCAGTTTCTATAATATAGAGTGGCCTGTATCTTGGGAGATCATGCTTCCAGTGAATGCCTTGTAACTTGCTAGCTTTATTTTCTTCTCCAAGTATCACACCGCGTGTTACCTGGAAATACGCTTCCTAGAAAGTCTATCTGAAAACAGCCTTACGCTTTGGCTCTCTGGAAATCTCTGGTCCACAATGGCCATAATTCAGGGCCTTCACTAAACACTGTGCAAGGAAAACTGGAGGAAATACTAAGGATAAAACCCTAAGGATGTGCATTACTTAATGATGCTATTTAACAAAAGGCATGCTGTCTCAGAAAGCTCCAGCTGATCGCAGATGCCTGAGCTCAGGAACTTAGGATCTGTGTTAGTCTCACTGGAGACGAGTAATCCTGGACTCCTCGCAGAAGTGCTCCACCAGGAGAAACCACAGATGTGCAGAGACAGGGCAGCGCTGAGAAGCCAAGGATGATGGCCCCACAGAGCATGTTCTCTGCATGAGGTCATAATCCACCGAGATGCCTGGGAGGGTCTGGCATGCACGCTCCTTCCACTTTGTTACTACTCAGCTCAAGTTCATCATGTAAGGTCCTTTCTGTCATTCCCAGAGCACAGCATTCCCTTGCCTTATGTTCTTTTCTTTTTTAAAAAAATAATATAGTTTTGTTGATTTCAGAGAGGAAGAGAGAAGGAGAGAGAAACATCAATGATGAGAGAGAATCACTGATTGGCTGCCTCCTGCTCACCCCACACCGGGGATCGAGCCTACAACCTGGGCATGTGCCCTGACCAGGAATCAAGCCATGACCTCCTGGTTCATAGGTCGATGCTCAACCACTGAGCCACGCCGGCTGGGCCTTAATGTATTTCTTAGTGATTCTAGTAAGTTTTCAAACGTATGTACACCCCCAAACTCAAAACAACGTCCCCTTCTTACCTCCTCTCTCGCTTCCTTGAAGGACGAATTTAAAGATCCTCCTCTCCTGGAAAGGGAAGGCTTGGTGGCATCTTCCTGCTGCCCGAAGAGCTCCTCGATGGTCTTCGTGTCTATTTGGTATTGATGCTGCTGCCTGGATGCCAAGGTCCAGATGTTGGTTTTGCCTCGCACTTGCTCCTCCGGAATGGTTTTCCAAAAGAAGCTTCTCATCCGCTTTTTCTTACCGAGGTGGCTGTAGCCGTTCAAGTGAGATGCTGGGGGCAGTTCTGGAGGGGGAGGAGGGACCGGAGGCCCCCCGGGGAGTGCATGTGGTGGGGGAGGGGGAAGAGAGGGAGCAAACACTTCCTCTGAATATGGACATGGTGGAGGTGGAGGGGGTGGAGGAGGAGGAGGAGGCGGGGGTGGTGTTTCCTCAATCATGAATCCAGCTGCTGTGGCGATAGTCCCATTTTCTTTATCACTGACCAAGGAGACACAATTCATAACATGCATAGTATTGTTGCCTTCCAAGGAGATAATTTCTTGACCTTGAGGACGCAGACACAAACCTCAAACTTGCGTCATGCTTTTTCACACGCTGGTCTGCCACCAGGGACAAAGGCAGCTGCGTTGTGTGTCATCTTCCAAACCTACAAAGATAAGACAAGTTTAAAGTCAGTATAGGAAAACATTCCAATCCAAGCTATTCCCATCAGAGGCCTGTGCCAGGCCTCCTCGAGTAACTGGGTATGAAAATAATGAGGGGCAATACATCCCAGAGAGCAATAAAAAAGGGACTAATACTTTTCTAAAATGTGAACCAAATTTTACTACCTGGAAATGTTGCCAAAACAGCAGCAATAAATCCAACTTGGAAAACTTCTGTTCATCAATAAAACACATTTGCTGAGGACCCACTATAGGTTCAGCTAGTATTGCTCACTTTATGAATAAACTACTTGTTCATTACCTGGCTCGGTGTCGTGGGACAATGGATACCCAACGCCTAGGGAAATTACGCACAAGACTGAAGCGTTAGGCATTAGTGACCTGCCTTTCCCCAGTGTGGCTATGTCCTCTACCGACCACCTTGCACATAATAGGCAGGGATTTGCAGAGGATAAAATAATGGCTGAACTCACACCCCTGGAGTCAGAGCCACCACGTTCCTGCTCCACTTGGTGACATGGCTTCCCAGAAAATAGAGCAAACACTAGACACACAGATGAAAGGTTCCAGCTCTGAATCAAGCTTTGCTGCTTACCGTTTTAGACAAGTCACTTCACCTCACTAGACTTTAGTTTCTCATGTGTAAAATTAGGAGGCTGGGATACATTACATGACCTCTACTATCGCTTCCGATGCTATCACTTCGGATTCCAGTTAAGCCACTCTCTGGAAGCCACCAGAACCTCTCCCCTGTTTCTTCTGCTTCTTCCGCGAACTATTAGCAAAGACACACACATGGAAATGCTGCCGTGTCACACCTGCCACACGTTGACCCCTTATCCACAGTCACTGACTTATTTTAGTGGCTTGTATTTTTACCGATCTTTACATGTTTGTTTTGGGGTTGGGTTATGGACCTGATGTGAAAACAGGGTTCAAAACAACTACATTTCTTCAGATACAAGGACAGGTAGGTGGGAACGTGGAGGAAGGGAGCCCGGGCAGGACACGGAGTGAGCACCTGACTATGTGGGTGTATGAAAGGGGGACTGTTTCCTCCAGGTCATAAAGGGCCAAAGGGAAGGCTTTTCAGACTGGACTTCTGAGTGTAATTGTCCTCGCACAGCATCACTGTCTAAGCTCACACTTACACTAACACAGTGGTTAAGCAATGCTGCGTTACACAGGAGTAAACTGTCTGATATCACTACTTCAAATATTGTGAAACTTTTCACTCAGAACCACATACAAGAGGCAGGACTGCCGCCTGGCCTGTGTGGTTCAGTTGGTTGGGCATCGTCCCATGCCCTGAAAGGTTGTCAATTTGATTCCTGGTCAGAGCACATGCCTGGGTTGCAGGCTCCCTCTCACATCGATATTTCTCTTTCCCTCTCTCTTCCCCCCTCTTCCTCTCTCTCTAGCTTATCACCATTCAATTTTAAAATCTTTAAAAAAAAATGTTTTTAAAGCAGGTTTGCCTTGGAAATAAGAGTGGAAATTCCAGAAATAGGCTGCTTTTCCTCAGATCCTTAGATGTGCAAACTAGGGTGAGGCAGGTTATTTACCCTACGTTTCAACATCCTCTTCTATAAGGACATACCGTTTCACTGGCTTGTATAAGAATATATGAACTAATATATGGACAGTCCTTACCAAGATGCCTATATATAATTAACTATTATTACCAACTGGTATCATATGTACATATGATTTCTCTTTACTTCCCCAGGCATTACATTTGCTTTAAAATATGTACTGGGTTTATAGATAAAATGCTCAGGCTGCTAGAAACCTTTAATATTTCCATTCTCTGCTTTCTTAGTTACTAGGTTTTAGAGATTTGTCTTTTTTTTTAATACTCAGTGATTATATATTAAATTATCTCTATCAAGAATGGATGTTTTTCTGAAATGTTTGAATATTTAGATTCTGAAAATTACATATGGCTAGAAAATAGCATTTCCAACTGTAAACTGGATGATTCTTTCTAACCATTTTTACATTAAGTACACTCGCAGTGTTGTGTAGTCATCATCATTGGATAATATTTTAGAAAGCAAAACTGAAAATATTTATCCAAGCCAACTTACAGCTCACTTGAGATGCAACTGGCTTTTAAAAGGAGTTTTCATAATTATCATTAGGGGCATAACCAGGCTGTTTTCATAGTTGGCACCCCTAAGCAAATGACTCATTGTCAATTACAGTTTATAGTTATATTTGAACTCTTCTTTTTTCAAGACTGCACAGGTAATCTTGGCAGTTTATCCTTACATATTTTAAAATACTTCTGTACATGATATATCTCATGTATAGAAGAGTTCTAATCCTCCAATTCACTAATTATGTATAGAAGAGTGGCTAACCCTTCAATCCCAGATATGCTGACTTGTTTATAGATTATCCCTGCTAAGAATGAGGATAAGATAAAAAAAAGTCTCTATCCTAGAAAGCAGTAACTCATCCAGTGCTGAGTAAATATATGCACAGATGTGCCATTAAACCTCACATAGCAAATGTAAAGATACTAATAGAGTGAGAAAGACTATCTACCCGGAAGTTATGCAACAGCACTATCTTCCAAAACCAAAGCTCCAAAGAATGCCTGTCTTTTTTTTTTATTTTATTGATTTTTTACAGAGAGGAAGGGAGAGGGATAGAGAGTTAGAAACATCGATGAGAGAGAAACATCGATCAGCCGCCTCCTGCACACCCGCCACTGGGGATGTGCCCGCAACCAAGGCACATGCCCCTGACTGGAATAGAACCCGGGACCCTTCAGTCCGCAGGCCGACACTCTATCCACTGAGCCAAACCGGTCAGGGCTGCATGTCTTTTTGAGTATTACGAGTTACATGGGGAAGTACCAGATAAAAACTTGTCAAAGTAATAAATAAGTTAGTGATGCATTGGCGTGATTCCAACCACTGCCCCATCTTGAGAAAGAATGCCATCTAAAAAAGCTGAAAGAACAAAAGAAAACTTACAACATTGTTCCTGGTATGTTGTCTGGCTAATTTTTCCCCACGGTAACATACAAGAATCTTACAAGCCCCCCCAACGGCTTCCAATGAATACGTTGTCCAGTAATGATTAGCCAAGATGCTAAGGCTTTTACAACTGGCGACAATAGGGCTTCCTCCCTGGCCCGGACTTCACATGTCAGACAGAGGTAGGGGAACGACAGTGCAGACAGACATTCTAACCCTTTCCACCGTCTCAGGGGACATTAGAACAGGACACACAAAGAACATTTAATTTCCTGTGGTGCTATCTACAGTCAAGATGCAAACATACCCGCTCTAAGTCCGCAGGGAAAACACAGGTGCCCTAAAGACACTGGCTGTTGATCACTGCCACTGATTGCCAGGAGGGGCAATAGAAATAAATAACCTCGCTCTGTCTGGAAAATGTCAAGTATCCATCAATCTCACCTGGGCAGACAGACAGGCTTGTATTTAACATCTCATCCCCAGGCTGGGGACCGCAGCAGCAGGGAGAGTGGCTGCTCCGGCTGAAGATGCCCCGCTCTGAGTAAAATGGAGAGCTGCCATGGCCCCGCTCCGAAGAGAACTTCTCTTGAAGTCCCCGAGTGCTAATCAGGACCCAGCACAGGTGTGTCTGAGTGATAGGCGCTCTTGGGGAGGCTGTATCTTTTTTACCACGTGAATTTTTAATAAGGGGACTCTGCAACCATGGCCTTAGCCGTTAGCTGATCAGCAAGCTAAAAGTCTTAGAACGAGCATGCTCATGGGGTCTCCAAAGGAGCCCTCTGGCCCCTTTCTAAACGCTCCTGCCTAGACAGCCACATTACTTTGCTCCTGGTGTCAGAAACGTAGTCAAAGCTCTATTCCCTTGAAGGGAGTGGGCGAGAGGGAAGAAAAGAGAGTATATATGCTTCATTTCGGCATATTTAGTGGGAAAACAGGCTCCTGAAAGTCAGAGTTCAGAGCTCGGAGCTTTCCTGAGAGAGCGGTTAGTGGGGCTCGTTGCTCGGCTGGTCACTCACCACCTAGGACGGTCAACAATCATCAAAAGGAAAGCCCACACCAGAGAGCCTTCCCGCTGGATTGCTGACATGTGTCACAGATGAGGTGGGCGCAGGAAGGGCTGGCCCATACCCTTCGGATGACAAACGGGGGCGGAACATGCCAAGCTTGGCGAGAAGAGGCAGAGAAGCCCACGGCCCTAGTTTATTTGGGGGGAAAGAAAGGCCGGAGAGTACAGGCAATTCTAAAACAGGGAATTTTTGCTCCCCACGAACTCATCGGGAAAAGGCTCCTCCCCTGGGCCTATCTTTCCATACCTTTACTACACTCACAATGTCCACCACACAGGCGGACCGGAGCTGGGAGCTGGCCACGAAGGCCGTTTCCAGCCAGCGAGTGTAACTACAGCGCAACACAAACAGTTCACGCATGCCTGGGAGCGCAGCGCCCTGAGCGCGGCGAGAGAACGCCTGTTTTTGAATCTGCATTTCCAGTTTCTCTCAATGCCCCCAAACCAAGGGGAAAAAAAAAAAGCAAAACGTGCGCCAAAGGATGCTGTAAAGAGAAGGAAGGAAGCGCGGGCTCCTCATTCCGGGCAGACGACTGTGAGAGCGCGGAGCGGGAGTCACAGACGACCCCACAGTGTCTGCGCAAACAGCTGTTTGAAAAGGACTCGGTCCTGCAGAAACTCCACGCGGGGGGCACCGGGGACACCGGGGGCACGTTTTCCTTCCCAAAGTCGGATACAGAGTCGTCCCCTAAGTCTTTGCATTGGCGAGCGGTCCACCCCGTCCTTCCGCCCCCCAACCCCGCCCCAGCCACTCACCAAAACGCCCCGGCTGGGCCGCACAAAAGGCTCCGCGGGCCCCGAGCCCCCGGCCCGTCCGGCCACACGACCGCGTCCGCCGTAATCCCCAGGGAGCCCCGCTCGGCGTCCGGCGGCGCCGGGAGTGGGAGGTCCCCGCGGACGGCACGCGAGCCCGCAGCGGCGTCCTTATCTGGATGGACCGCGGCGGCTGCAGGGCGGGGGAGCCGTGCGAGGCGCAGGCGGCCGCCTCCACGCGCCGCGGGGCTCTGCGGGTCGCGGCGACGGGCGAGGGCGCGCGCTGAGCTGCGGAGGGGCCGCCGCCTGCTGTGCGCGGACACCCGGGACTACCGTGCGGGCGCCGGGGAAGGGCCGGATCCTCTGCCTCCGGGAGCGTCGGCCTTATCTCAGGGCAGAACCAATGGGAGCAGCCACGCACCCCTTCGCCCCTCCCGGCGCCCCTACCGCGGGCGGGTCGAGGTGGGACCGGGGGTCGCCAGGCCCCGCCCCCTCACCCCGAGGTCCCGGGCTTCAGAGCCTGCCCGCCCCTCCGCTGCACAAAGCTCCCCGGGGCGGGGGAGGGGGCTAACGAGGGAAGGTGTCTGCTGGAATCCAAAGTGGAGGTCTCCTGGCCCGCGGACTCGGCTCTCCTCGCACGGCCGCGGCGACACCCCCCGCGCGCGGTCGGGGTCCCGGGCGCCGGGAGAAAGCCTCAGCGCCGCACTGCGGCTCCGCTGGAGGCAGCGGCGAGAGCCGGCGATCAGCCGTGGAGGGAGACTCCTGGTGTTCAGTCGGAGGATTAAACCCGGAGTCCGCGGCCCCGGCGGGGCACCGCGGCGGCGGGAGGAGACCCGCCAGCCCCCCAGCTTCCTCCCCGAACTTGCACAAGTGCCGGGCGCGCCTTCCCACCTGAACTTCGCGCGTCAGGAGCAAGTGTGCGGGAGCGAGAGCCGCCTCGTCCTCGGTCCTCGCCAACCCCGCGCCCCTGTCAGGAGGGGCGAGTCCAGTGTCCACGCGGGGCAGGGACCCGGCGCGGCGCCCCCAGCTGCGGGCTCTTGGGCGGGCGGGTATCCAGCGGGGGCGCAGCGTATCCGGGAGTCTGAGCAGTTAAAGCTAACTCAGCCGACCTGGTCCAACACGGCGGTGGCCCGCGACCTAGCTCGGTCTCCGGACAGGGGTCCAGACCCGCGCGCCTTCGCCTCCAGGGACCGATCCCCGTCCTCGGCGGCCAGAGGAGTGCAGCCGCCAAAGTCACCCGGGTGGGTGTGGAGGGCGCTCAAATGCCCCAGCCTTCCCAGGGAGGCTCGAAGGCAGCCAAGACTCAGCACCCCAGCCCGGGGTCCCGGCTGATCGCCCCCGACCCTTCCGAGCCGCGAGTCGCCGGTCCCGGTGGCCCCGGGGCAGGGATCGCCTCGTCCTCAGCCGGACGGCGCACACTCACCCGCGACCGGCTCGCCCTCCAAGCTCCTAGCGCCGCCGCCTCTTCTCCGGTCGGTGCAGCCCGGCAGCCCCGGGCCGCGAGGAGGCAGGACGACGCGGGGCGGGGCGCAGCCTCTGCCGCTGCCGCAGGTAACAATGCTGCGGCCGAGGCTGCTCCCAGCGCCCGCCGCGAGGCTAGCACGCCCCTTCCTGCTCGGCCCCTTCCCCCTCCCACTCTGCCCACGCCGGCGTCCGCGCTGCCGCGCTCACCTTCACCTGCGCGGGGCCCCGGGGGCCTGGAAGCCACGACCTGGCGCGCTGCTCCCCGCCCCCGAAGGCTGCCCCGGAGCCGGGTGGTCGGGCACCGCAGGAAGTAGGGCGGTGGGGGACAGAGATGTGCGGACCGTGCCGAAGAGCCAGGTGTCCGCGGGGAACCAGCAAAGGGGAGGCGCCAAGCTGGCTTCCGAACCGGCAGGAGCCCTCCACAAAGGAGCTCTGCGGCAGCTCCCCGGCACCCTGCCCTGTGCACCCGCGCGCGCGCACCCCCAAGTGTGCCCCAGGCCATCCTCTGCCCACACGTGTTTCTCCCTGGAGCACCAGGCAGCGCTTGGGTGGATGGTCCCAGCCCGCGAAGGAGCTTCCAAAGGTCAGCTCCTCTCTGGGCTCGGGCCTGCCAACCTGTAAGTTTACTTTTTTTTTTTTTCTCAGTGGTGACTCTAACAGGAACCTTTTCGTTATAGGAACTGACGGTGTCTGGGAAAGGCTCCGCACTGGAAGAAACGGGAGGACAGCTTAATCGCATATTTTTCAAAGTGACTAGTAATGCCCGGCAATGGGAAAGGAGTCCAAGAAAACCTATCCGGGCCAACCGGCTGGTGGGAAGTCAGCTGCAGGGGTGGGGTGGCGCCCTCGGTGGGGATGAAGTCATCTCTACCTTTGCCTAGGTGAGCCCAGATAACGCTTTTTCAGCAGCCTGATGGCCTCACCTCTCCACCTTGGGTCTCTGCCCCTGAACTCCAGGACAGAATATACGACCTACATGTGGATAGAAAAGAGAATCTATTAGGGTAGCCACAAAACAAAACAAAACAAAAAATCCCCAAAACAAAACCCATCCCAGCCAACAGCCCATTTCTTAGCAGTTAACCAGGCTTACACTAACTATGAAGAGAAATCGATCCAACTAAGACCACAGAAAATCTCCAGGAGTAGGAAATGTAATAAAACAGAAAGACAGGGGAGTTAATATTAATCCTAAAGGAACACTGACTATAGAGGCAAAAGTCAAAAGTTTTTTATGTCAGCCTCCTGAGATGAGGCACCCACGGCACACTTTCCACTCCTCAGGCCTCCCTCCAACCTGAGCCCCCCCCCCCGCCCCCCCCCCCCACCCCATACTGAGTGTGTGCTAAAATCAGTCACTTTTTTAAGAGGTCAAGTCCACTGACCCGTCCTCAGCCAGCGTTCCTTTGATCTCCCTGCAGCACCCTGGCCTGCAGGCCTCCTCTCTGCCTCTCTGGCCTCCTCTGCTGACCCATCTCATCCTTTGAGGACAGTAACTGGATTCTTCCAACCCTTTCTCTCCCATTATCCCATGGCATTGCTTCTGACTTCAAGCTGGCTGGGTCCAGGTTTTGTGGGGCCTGAAGCTTGTGTAACTCTTGAGGGAACTTTTTAAAGAAAAACAATTTTAAAAAATGCTTACAAACTCAACACTAGATTAGATATGTGTCCAGGGAAAGTGAGGGCATGAAAACTTGAGCCCCGAGGCAGATCCACTTCCGATTTCACCTCTATGTCAGGGACTCTTGAATCTGTTGTCCCTATAATATCTCAAATCCAAATTCAGAGTCAAAAACCAACTCATCTTTCTCTCGAAACTAGAACTCTTCCTGCCCACATCCCATACTTCAGACCTGATTTTTCAAATTAAAAAATCCAGCTTTCCTCTGGTTCCTTTTCTCTTCTAAATTCCTGATATCCAAGTATTTGCCAAAGTTGTGCTCTTTCTCAAGTAATATCTCTTATATTTATACTTTATATCCACTGCCACCACACCAGCCCCCATTAGAAGGGGAAACTGATATTTACGTGCTGTTGGCCTTTTGTCAAACATCACCTTTGGTTCTCACAACAATCCTAGAAACCCTACATTCTGTTTTCTAGCTTGGAGAAATCAAACTGGACTCCTGCATCCACTATTTCAGCTTTCTTTCTCCTGTTCTCCCTGACTCTGCTGTCAGATCCGTGTTTTCATCCCATTACCTACCTGTTCAAAACCTTCTATAGGTTCACATATGTGCCTTCAGGGAAAAGAGGCAGTCTTCAGTCAGACACTCTGGCAGCATCCTACCTTTATCTCCATTTCACCCAAGCAGCATATCTACCAACCCTGAATGTGTGATTTTTAAAAAAATCTATAATAATAAAATCATAATATGCTAATTAGACTGGACAGCCAAACGACCTTCCGGATGTCCTTCCAGATGACCTTCCGGGTGAAGCCAGGGCTGCGAGGGCCAAGCCCCTCGCATGAATTTCCTGCATTGGGCCTCTAGTAGAATAATAAGTAAGTTGTGCACCAATTATCCTATATAATAAAAGGCTAATATGCAAATCAACCAAACAGCGGAACTACCGGTCACTATGACATGCACTTACCACCAGGCAGCAGATGCTCAACGCAGGAGCTGCCCCCTGGTGGTCAGTGCACTCCCACAGGGGGAGTGCTTGCTTAGCCAGAAGCCCTGAGCTTGGCTCATGGCTGGCGAGCGCAGCAGCGGCAGTGGCGGGAGCCTCTCCTGCCTCTGCAGCAGTGCTAAGGATATCCTAAACCTTCAGTTGGACATCCCCTGAGGGCTCCCAGACTGGGAGAGGGTGCAGGCCGGGCTGAGGGACACCCCCCTCAAGTGCATGAATTTCATGCACCGGGCCTCTAGAGTGTGTGTGTGTGTGTGTGTGTGTATTAATTTCAGAGAGGAAGGGAAAGGGAGAGAGAGAAACATCAATGATGAGAGAGAATCATTGATTGGCTGCTTCCTACACCCTGTACTGGAGATTTATCTCACAACCTGAGCATGTGCCCTTGACCAGAATTGAACCAGGACCCTTCAATCCACAGTTCAATGCTCTATCCACTGAACCAAACCAGATAGGGCTATGTCATGCTTATTTTGACTCTTATTTTCTATATTGTGACCGATTAGGTGGCCAAGAAGTACTTGAGTAGAGCAGAACACAACTCTCAAATAGACTTAGTGTCTCGATGGATTGATCTAAGGCTGCAAATCTAAAGGACAACTTAGTCTTCATCTATTAATATGGGGATTGTTAACCACACCCTTAATTCTCCCAAGTTTGTGCTTGGGAGTTCAGATCAGCTGTTGCTCTGTTTCCCAGAAGTGTGCTAGCCACTCTGTCTGGAATTTGTGGCTTGGAGATGGCTGCTGCTGCTACTGCAGGGCTCTTGACCAGTGGTCAGTGTGGTCAGCTTGCACTTTTCCAAGCCAGCCAAACTTCACAGGGACTGTGTTAGTAGCTTCGTGTGGCCCAGGCAACAGGCCTCGCAGGTGCCAGCCCCAAGCCCTGTAGAAGAATTCTTCTTGCAGCTTGCTCTTCCCCTCCCAGGCTGTCTTTTACAGATTGCTCCATTTCCTTTGCCATTTCTTTCTTCTAGCTTCATCTCCTCAGCCCCGAGAAGCTCTCAGTTTCCTACGTCAAGTATTTTGAGTCTGTCATTAGGAGCCACTAAACAAAGCCTCAAACAAAAATGAATCAAATTTCAGGATCCATTCCAAAGGATAACAGGCTTATAGTGCTAACATGGGCTTATTTGCTTAAGGAGCAAGTCTAATTCATGAGCTGGCTGCATGGGCCTGCTCGGGAACCACAGTGGACACACTGAAATGAGTCCCTTTGGCATAGGATTGGGGCATCAAACTGATTTTTAAATCTCTCTCTCTCTCTCTCTCTCTCTCTCTCTCTCTCTCTCTCTCTCTCCCTTTCTCAGTTGGACTGAGATTTGCTTAATCTTTAATCTTTATTCTTCTAAAAGCGTATCTGATGAGACCAGTTGTTCAGATTTAGATTATAGGCTATGTCTTGGTTCTTAAAATTGGAAACTCCAAAAGAAACAAACTACCAACTCTATAAACAGACTTGCAAAGACTCACCAGACCTTCTGGTAACAATCATTTCTAAGAGAAATTGCCAGACCTTGTTTCCTTCAAAAAGTGGAAACTGTAGAATAAATAAAGTCAGTAGAATCATTACTGTCACAATGAATGCAAAATTTTAAAAATAGTTATATTCCAATACTATAATTTTTATTTATTTTATTTATTTTTAAGTATATTTTTATTGATTTCAGAGAGGAAGGAGAGGGAGAGAGATAAAGACATCGATGATGAGAAAATCATTGATCGCTTCCTCCTGCATGCCCCATATTGGAGATTGAGCCTGTAACCTGGGCATATGCCCTGACCGGGAATCAAATCCTGGTTCATAGGTTGACACTCAACCACTGAGCCACGCTGGCTGGGCACAATGAATGCAAATTTGCATCAAATATCTCATGGGCAAAATGCAGATATTATATTACTATAATTTTCCAAACAACTTGGACCTGATAAAATGATGTCTTATTTTTGCAGGCTAAGAAATTTAAGTAGTAAGTTGCCTTGCCTTTAAATAATGTAAAAAAAAATTATTATTCTCTGATCATTTAGAGGGAGAAATCTTTGGATGCTAAGTAGTGATTTCTGAAAGTTTTAAATAGAAAATGCTTTTCACACGTGTTTCTGATATCCATGGTGGTGTCAATGGCATTGCCCTTGCCAGATGTACATACAGGTACTTTGTCAATAATAGCTCCTGATTTGTTTTGAGGGTAGGAGGGATTACAGACAACCCTTACTCAACATATAGGAATGAGTTAAGTACATGTCTTATGGCCCCTGTCCCTGCCTGTCTATGTTTCCATAGAGCAAATTGCCCATTTTCTCTCTTTTAAAGTGTGTGTGTGTGTGTGTGTGTGTGTGTGCGCGCGCGCACGTCCAAGAGATCTGAAGGTAGGGATAAGAAAAGGAGACCAAGGAAAGAGAAATACCGTTGACCCTTGAAAAATGCAGGGGTTAGGAGCACTGATCCCACACAGCCTACTGTTGACTAGAAGTCTTACCAATAACATGTCTTATTGGAAACATGTTACCAATAATTCATTTTATTATTTGCTATCATATCCAAAGAATTTACCATCTCACTGAAAATAGCTTAGTGCAAAGGGATCCCCACACAGCCTACTGTTGACTGGAAGCCTTACCAATAAAATGTTATTATGAAAATCATAAGAAAGAGAAAATACATTTGCAGTATTTACTGGGGGGGGGGGGGCGGGGGGAGAATCTGCATGTTAAGTGAACCCACACAGTTCAAATCCATGTCCCATATATCACTGACTCTTCACCGAGAAAACCTTCCCAGCTAGACCTTTTTAAAATATATATATATTTTATTGATTTTTTTTACAGAGAGGAAGGGAGAGGGATAGAGAGCTAGAAACATTGATGAGAGAGAAACATGAATCAGCTGCCTCCTGCACACCTCCTGCTGGGGATGTGCCCGCAACCAAGGTACATGCCCTTGACCAGAATCGAACCTGGGACCTTTCAGTCTGCAAGCTGACGCTCTATCCACTGAGCCAAACCGGTTAGGGCCCAGCTAGGCCTTTTTGAAGTTTACAATTGATATAGCGCTTGGGAAACTGATTGGTGTTCATTATCAATGTAGGGTCTGACTGTTACTCAAATTTTGAGGAGAAAAATAGCTTTAAAATATAACATAAAAGTGTATGAGTTTCAATAAAAGGAATTAAGTTAAAGAGTATGTCTGATGCCAACTTCTTTTGTTACTGGTTTTAACTGTTGTCCAATTGTTTACCCTTCTAAGTTAGAAAAGCAAACAGTTATTTGAAATCATAACACATGTAGTATAGGCAGTCTGCAAACAGAAACCCAGTGAATCAACAATATTGGTATGTGGTGTAGTGTGTGTGTGTGTCTGTGTGTGTGTGTGTGTGTGTGTGTGTGTGTGTGTTTCCCTGGGGGAATATTATGTACATGTCCTGTGCAGGACTTTGTAGGGCACATAAGGAGAGGTGAAAGGACATGTTGGTGACATAGCAATTTGTAAAGCCCTTTGTACTTCCCATTGGAAATTGAGTTTGTACCAGTTATGAACAATCCCTTTGCACTAAGCTATTTTTAGTAAGATGGTAAATGCTTTGGATATGATAGCAAATAATAAAATGAGCCCATAAAAATTAGCATCTTAATATTTCCCAAGCCCAATTTATAGCAAAAATTAAAATGGACCATTTGTAGTTTAAAATGGATGGAAAACTTTTCCCTAACTTCCATTTACCTAGTATTTTTGTGCCTATGATCAACTTTGTGTGTTAAATTGTGTATCAGGTCCTAAAAGAGATTAAAATGTATCCATACAAAGTGTCTTTCTATTGGAGGGGATTTCTCAGGACTAGGCTAAAGAAAAGAGCAAATGTCTACTTTAAAATTATCTTGAAATGTTGCTGGTTTGCTAGGTAAAATCCTGGCTTGCTCCCTCACACACCTACTTGTGGAAGGCACAGGGTAAGGAGCTTCGGAATTTCTGAGTCTTGCCTTGTGTCGTGGTGCTTCCTGTGAGGTGATTGGTGGGGAGTTCACTCTGGGTGTCTGTTTTACACAGGGAAGGAATGGATACAGGCAAACAGTTAACCACAGGACTTTAATGTACACTGGGATTATTATTATTATTATTATTATTATTATTATTATTAGTGTACAACAGAATTATATCTTTCTGCTAGAAATGGCTTTACAAAAAGAAAAAAAAGAAAAAAAAGAAAGAAGAAGAAAGGCAATCTCTCTTCCCAGGGAAATTAAATACCTCGCACTGTGGATTCCTGTTTACTCTAAGCAGGTTTGGGGTCACAAAGGCACATCACATTGGTAATTTAAGAGGAGCATAAATAAGGGGAAGCAGAGAAAATTCACACATTTTCCCTGCCTCCTTTCCCCCACCCCCATCATCAAAGATTTGAACCTATTTTTTAGATTTGCATTCTTTCCTTTATGAGCATGTGCTCTTTACAGTTTCTCTCAATAAGAAGACTGATTTGCAAGGGTGCCTGCTTGCCTGCTGGGCATAATCAGGTTAAACCTTGTCTAGGGGAGGGGAGTGCAGAGGAAGGAATTCTACCCCACCAGCCCCACGGCACAGGAGCCTCATAAAAAAGGGGGGCCCCTTGTGATCCTTGTGCTCATTGTACAGGGTCTACAGAAGTCACCTGATGGTTCTAAGTAAGACCTTTGTCCTGTGTGACAGGCTGGGTAGAGGCACCGTAAAGAAATCAGAGGGGCTAATTCAGAAGGCTGGAGCAGGAACAGGGTCATAGGGGGCAAAAGGGGAGTCATGGAGATTATGATTCAACCCCCCCTATTTTTGTTAACGTTCAGATTTTTAACAGAAGTCATATGTTATTCTACTTTAGCCAAGATTCTTGTGATAACCAACAAAGACTTTTTTTATTTTTTAATGGAGCGTCTTCCCTGTCAGAATAAGCTGATTTCCACCGGCTGCAGTAATCAAAACTGCAATAAGAAACTTTACAGGAATTGTTCTCAAATTCTAGAAAGCCATTTTGCAGATTCCAAGGCTCCCCAGGATGACCTGACCATGAAACACTCCTGCACCCGCTCCTTGAGTGCCTCGTTATGACCCACACAGGTGAGCAGCTAGGTGACTGGTTATTCATTTCTTTTCCTTCTCAAAAATGGGAGCAACCAGGGGAAACTAAGATCATATATTAAACTGCTAGATCTTCTGACCAGTGATTCTCCTCTGATGACCTAGAAGTTATGGACAAATTCTGCCTCTTTGTACAACTAGCTAGTGTGACTGGGTAAAAAGGAATCAAACATTCTGTTAGATTGCTGGCAAGAAAAAAACAAACAAACAAATTAAGATCCAAAGCCTACAAAGAAATAATATTGTACTATATTTAAGATTTGGTTTATGTGAGATTGTTTGACAACATGGATAGGATCATTTCCACGGACCGAGATGCCATGGCAAGATGGTAAAATGCACCCTCTGCTTCCCCCACACACACACACATGCACAAGACATTCCAATTTGGAGCCTAAGGCTGGCTGCCTCCACACTCAGCCACTAAGAGCATGTCTGAGTACTGGTCCCTCTCCTCCCCTCAACCATCCATTCCAGGATTTGCATAGCCTACATTAACCCAAAATGTTTGAGGGCAGCACTGTCTTACTCATCTTCATATCTCAGTAGTGTCTACTCCTGGGGCTCTGACCATGGTTAGTCATTGTGTCTGCCAAACTTAACTTGGTCCTCATCACCAGCGAGGGACACCAGGGGGCCTCCAGTCCTTCGGAGCTAGAGGCTTCAGCAATGATAACCATCATGACTGACATAACTGAAAGTCTTTATACATAAGGCACAGGAAGGACGACCGAAATGTTCAACACAGTTCTGCCCTCGAGAGGTTTCTGTGGTCCAGAAGGCAACCCGCCAGATGAGAGTCAAGCTCTTGGAAGCAGGCCCTAAGAGCACGTGAGAACAGCCACGCGGCGTAACATTTATGGTGAACTGAGGACACGTAGGCGTGCACAGGCCAGTTGAGTGAAGCATTTCAGAAGACATGCCAAAGCTCGACCCACAGCAATGCAGTCCCATCTAGCCTGAAAAACACCTCCAGCTTTTACACACTTTGGGAGGAAGAGTGATTGGGACTGAATCCTCTCTTCTGGAATTGGATCCAGAGGACTGAGAAGCGAAGCATGTAGACCCTCTACGTTTAGGGCTCCACCAGAGGGGTGAGGATTCCTGATCTCAAAAACTAAGCTCGCCCTTGATCAGTCATCTGGCTCTGTCACTGCTTGGGTAAACTGCTTCCCTAGATTAGGTGGACAAGATGCCAAAGAGGCTACTGTAAGGAACAAAGATACAAAAGTAATGAAAAGTCAGCACACTGGAAATTAAATGAATCATGAGTGAGGTTTTCTTAATTGGGTGGTCTCAGTTCACTGCTAGTGAATAGAAATTCCCATAAAAATGAGTGAAAAGGGCTAAACAGGCAGAGTTCTTCCTAGAATAATTCAAGGTCAGTGTGAAGGTCACTGGCAAGGAAGCCTGGAGGGGCTTGAACGGAAGCTACTTGTGTCTTGGGGAAAAGAAGACTTGTTTTCATTGCTCTGGTGATGAGCACACATAGTGACTCCAAAAGCTTGAAAACCCAAAGATGGCACAACAGTCTCTATGTCATTGCATTTTTTTTTTTTTAAAGGACAAAGAGGCAAGTTAGGACCACAGCCTGCTATGAAGCTTTAATATACGTTACTTTCCCTTCTCTTATAAATTTAGAAAAGGTCTAATTTTAAAAAAATCATTAGACTTCTAGCTGCTCATTTGCAATTTCTAAATAATTCATTTTTATGGTGGCTGGTTTAATTGGGGAAAAATGCTAACTAAACTTGAAAGAAAACATAGTGAGCCTTTTTAGAGAAACAAAGTTTAGATTACATAAAAGACAGACTACTTCTTAAAAGACTATACCATAGGAAATCTAAGTGATGAATTAAAGTTCTGTTCTTCTCTATTACGTGACCATCCACTTAAAAGAGACTGCTATAAACATAATCTGGTATATATGAAGCATATAGTAACCACAACCAAAAATTCACAAGAGATATACAAGAAATAGTCTAGGGCGGGGGGATAAAATGGACACATATGTAATACCCTTTGTAATACTTTAAGCAATAATAAAAAAAATAATAATAATAAAAAAATAAAGAGAAAGGAATCTAAACACAAAATTATAGAAAGTCACACAAAAGAAGAGAGCAAGAGAATGAGAAAGGAACTGAGAACTACAACAACAATCAGAAAACAATCAATAAAATGACAATAATTACAGACCTATCAATAGTTATTTAAATGTAAATGGATTAAATGGTCCAATCAAAAGAGGAATGGATGGAAAGACGACGATGTGGTACATACATACAATGGAATATTACTTGGTCATAAAAAGAATGAAATCTTACTATTTGTGACAACATGGATGGACCTAGAGAGAATTATGCAAAGTGAAATAAATCAGACAGAGAAAGGCAGTTACCACATGATTTCAATTATATGTGGAATCTAAAAAATGAAACCAATGAACAAAACAGAAACATACCCATAGATACGGAGAACAAACTGATGGAGGCATTTTGAGGGGCCGAGTGAAAAAGGTGAAGGGATTAAGAAGTGCAAATTAGAAGTTACAAAATAATCATAGAGTTGTAAAGTACAGCTTAGGGCAGTGATGGCGAACCTTTTGAGCTCGGCATGTCAGCATTTTGAAAAACCCTAACTTAACTCTGGTGCCATGTCACATATAGAAATTTTTTGATATTTGCAACCATAGTAAAACAAAGATGTATATTTTTGATATTTATTTTATATATTTAAATGCCATTTAACAAAGAAAAATCAACCAAAAAAATGAGTTCGCGTGTCACCTCTGACACGCGTGTCATAGGTTCGCCATCACTGGCTTAGGGAATATAGTCAATAATATTGCAATAACTCCATATGGTGTCAGGTGGGTGGGTGTAAGACCTACCGGGAGGATCACTTTATAAGTTAGATAGATGTCTAACCACTATATTGTATGCTTGAAACTAATATAATATTGAATGTCAATTGTAATAAAAAAAATTTTTTTAAGGGTCTGGCCTTCTCCAGTGGCCAACACCAATCCCAGAAGAAACTGTTGGACCCACTTAGGGACTATCTGAACCTCTTGAGTGTGTAGTGGAATCAGGTGATGAAAGTCAACATGGGTAAGCTGACCAGTCATTCAGCAAATACTCATGACCATTTAACTTAGTGTTTTGTTTTTTTTCAAGTCACTTGATAGTACCAGAGATTATATAGTAACCATTGCCATGGTAAAAACTCAATTCTCAAAACATGGCCTGGGCTTTTTTGCTGCTTTTGTTATTTATGTAAAGTAGTTAGAAAAATTCAATCCACTGGGTTTTCCTTTTTCTGACCTAAGGTAGGTGTGAGGGAACAGGAAAGAGAGAATTTGAGAACAATGTAAACGTCCATTATTTATTTGGGGGATTTTTGAAAGATTTAATCTGATTTATTAAGAAGTGTGGATTAAGGAAAATTTGACCAATTCATAAAATACCTTTCTAGATTGAGGGTAAGTTATTAAAAATTACCAATGTACAAATATACTTTAAGCAGCCTAAGTTATTATAAAGAAGCAATAAGCAGCCACATTTGAAGAAATGCAGAGTACAGAAGAGTAGTATATGCTTATTTATGAGAAGAGGGGGGAATGGAGACAGAAGAAACCATTGGTATTGAGCTAAAATAAACTTAGTGTTTTATGTTTGAGCTTAACTCCTTGTACAGTTTCAAAAGCCATTTAAAAAGTTGAGGGGAAAAATCCAGTTTAGTGAATGCATGTTGGAAAATACATGTCTTTTTTCTAACTAGTCTCATATCCTATGCTATTTCTGCTTCTTTAGTTGCCATTTCCATAATCTTTACTGAAAAACAGAAATGGTTCAATTGACACTTTCCTGAATTTCTGTGTTTCCAAGTACAAACCAGTTTTTTTCACAGGCTAGAGCAAGCATGTCAAACTCGCGGCCCGTGGGCCGCATGCCTCATTTATTTGGCCTGTGTTAGCCTTTGAGGTTGACATGCTTGTGCTAGAGGAGCAGTTCTGGTATTGGCAGGAGTGAAGCGAGTGGTGTCATTGGCTGGACCAAAACGGTGGATTGCCATCTTGGAGCAAGACGGAAAACTTAACAGGATCCTACCTGCATTTCTGGATCAAATATCCTAGTGTTTTATTATTAGTAGTAGTAGTATAACTTTCAGAAAAGGACAAGTTAAAAGACTAGTACAATGAAACCCCACACATCCGCCTCCTATTTCAATAATTGCTAATATATTGTCACATTGAAGACATTGTTCTCCTTCCTTTTTTTTTCTCTCTGCCAGCTTTCTCCCTGCGTGTGTATGAACATGTTTATTTCTGCTGAACCATTTAGAAGTTGCAGACATCATGCCACTTCACCTGGAGTTTTTAATAAAAAGCTTCCTAATATAGACTTAGAAATCATTTAGGGGACAATAAAAACAAATTCACATCTATAAATAATTTGAGGATTTTATTTATTATTCTAAAAACTTAATACTTTCAGCAAGGCCAACCAGATTAAAGATAGTTCTCTTTCTCTACCCCTTAATACTTCCCATTCTGAAAAAAAAAAAAAAGCTTTTTACAGTGAGAGATTTTTAAAATTGATTTTTAGAGAGGGAGGAAGAGGGGTGGAGAGAGAGAGAGAGAGAGAGAGAGAGAGAGAGAGAGAGAGAGAGAGAGAGAGAGAGAGAGAGAGAGAGAAAGGCTTGCCTCCCGCACATGCCCCAACCAGGAATGGAACTAGCAACCTAGGTATGTGCCCTGAACAGGAATCAAACCTGCGACTTTTTGATATATAGGACAACACTCAAACCAACTGAACCCACACCAGAAGGGGGAAAGTTTGCTTTTTTTAAAAGTTGAACTTCAATAATCAAAGCTCCAAGATGTGGTGAAGACTAACATCATTTACATTTTTCTTCCTGATGTGCCCCCATGCCAGCAAGGTGCACATATCACCCCTAAGATATTGATACAAACACATACACCTGTACCCAAAGCAAGCAATAAGAAAGTTTGTCACAGAAAGTTACTTTTGTTTAAGATCAACAAAATGCTATCTTGTTCCTCTTTCGTCAACAATTCATGATAAACCATAGTTACAGAAAGGTCACCATCTTTGGCTGAGGATGCTTATGACAAAGCCTATCTTAGGCCCAAACAAGAAAAACTGTGATTTTATTTGTGAAAGTTCCATTTGTAAAAATGTTATGATATTCCCAGCTTTGCTAGTATATTAATGAATGACACAGAAATGGAGTTACATCTCTCAGACTGGGTCTTATTTCCCTTCCTCATATGAACAGTCTCCTCTTTCCATATCAGAGTTAATGCCAGAATAACAAGTAGTTCTCCATTTATATAACTACTAAGAGTCGACCTTTATTTCGCAAAAACAAAGCTGAAGTTCATAGTTTGCTGTACATTAGGAGGACCACTTGGCAATTTATTATAAAGGCCTATTGATGCCGGGAAACCTGTTGAGCAGGAAACCTTCAAGTGGGAGCATAGAACAGGATTTAACGAAAGTCCTCAAAAGAGGAAAACTGTTTGTATTGTCGTTCTATCTTAATAGGTCTTGCTATATTGTAAAAATAGTAAAGGACCTGTGGCCCTTGGAAATGCTTTGAACTAATGCCAAAAATTACTGGTCTATTTTTTTTTTTTTAATTCTCACCCAAGGGCATTTTTTCCTTTTTTTTTTTTTTTTTTTTAGAGAGAGTGGAAGAGAGGAGAGAGAGAGCGAGTGAACACGAGCGCTCAATTGGTTGCCTCCTGCATCCACATGGCCCCCATTGCACAGGGGATCAAACCTGCAACCAAGAACCAAGGTATGTGCCCTTAACTGGGAATCGAACCCTCAGTTTTGTCACTGAGCAAAACTGGCCAGGGCTATTACTGGTCTTTTGATCAGAAAATAAGAACTGGGTAGTCTTTGCCAATATCATAATCTGTAATATTACAGAGGGAATCAGATTTTAAATGCCTAAATTTTGCTGATAAAATTTACTGATGAAGGCTCTCAGATGGTCTCAACTCTCCTAGGCAACCCAAAAGTTTCAAAAAAAGCGCTACTGACAGAAGATATATAGGAATATTATTACAAAATAAATCATTCTTAATACTTCACAAAAATTAGCACAGATTATATACAAATGTTGCAATTAACTACCAATTTAAATAATTTGCTTTTGCCTTGGCTTGTGTGGCTCACTCAGTTGGTTAAAGAGTTGTCCTGTAAACCATAAGGTCACAGATTTGATTCCTGGTCAGGGCACATACCAAGGTTGTAGGTTGGGTGTGTATGGGAAGCAACAACTGATCAATGTTTCTCTCTCCCTCTTCCTCTAAAAGTAATAATAATATGCCGAAACCGGTTTGGCTCGGTGGATAGAGCGTCGGCTTGTGGACTGAAAGGTCCCAGGTTCGATTCCGGTCAAGGGCATGTACCTGGGTTGCGGGCACATCTCCAGTGGGAGATGTGCAGGAAGCAGCTGATCGATGTTCCTCTCTCATCGATGTTTCTAACTCTCTATCCCTCTCCCTTCCTCTCTGTAAAAAATCAATAAAATATATTTAAAAAAAATAAAATAAAAGTAATAATAATAATAATAATCTACACTAATAAAAGAGAAACATGGTAATTGGCATACGACCGCTACCCTTTTCATTGGCTAATCAGCGAGATATGCAAATTAACTGTCAGCCAAGATGGCGGCTGGCAGCTTGAAACTAACATGAGGCTTGCTTGTTTCAGTGACGGAGGAAACCGACGTTCCCCGCCTGCGGCTGCAGGCCTCTGAGCAGGCAGTTTAAGAAACTCTGTAGCAAATACCGCCAGACTTCAGCCAGCAGGATGGCAACATTGTAAGCAAAGGCCAGAAACCTACTTTCAGCAGGGGAGGCCTAAGAGCTGGAGCCAAGCCTCAAGGTAAAGCTGGCCCAGAATAAAAAAAGAAAAGAAAAAAAGGAGCAGTTGGGAACTTCAGTCACTCCCAGCCTGAAAACAGCCCTCAGCCCCTCACCCAGACTGGCCAGGCACCCCAGTGGGGACCCCCACCCTGATCCAGGACACCCTTCAGGGCAAACCAGCCGGCCCACCCATGCACCAGGCCGCTACCCTACGTAGTAAAAGGGTAATATGTCTCCCGGCACCGAGATCAGCATGACAGGGGGCAGCGCCCAAACCCCCTGATCGCCCTGCGGCTCTGTGTGTGACAGGGGGCAGGGCCCCAACCCCCTGAGCAGCCCTGCTCTGTGCCTGATAGGGGGGAGCTCCCCAACCCCCACCCCCCACCCCCACGGGCCCTGCTCTGTGTGTGACGGGGTAGAGCCATAACCTCCCCATTGGCCCTGCCCTGAGTGTGAGAGTGGCGGCGCCCCAACCCCCTGATCGGCCCTGCTCTGTGGGTGATAGAGGGCGGTGCCCCAACCCCCTGATGGGCCCTGCTCTGTGTGTGACAGGGGGTGGCGCTGCAACCTCCCCATCGACCCTGCCTTGAGTGTGACAGAGGATGGTGCCCCAACCCCCCAATTGGCCCTACCCTGAGCTTGACTGAGGGTGGCATCACAACCTCCCGATCCACCCTGCTCTGTGCATGATGGGGCGGCGCCTAAATTCCCCAATCGGCCCTGCTCTGAGCCCGACCAGGGGCTGCACCTAGGGATTGGGCCTGCCCTCTGCCACCCGGGAGCAGGCCTAAGCCAGCAGGTTGTTAGCTCCCGAGGGGTCCCAGACTGCGAGAGGGCGCAGGCCGGGCTGAGGAATCCCTCCTCCCCCCCGAGTGCACAAATTTTTGTGCAGCGGGCCTCTAGTAATAATAATAATTTACTCTTGTTTTTCACACCATTAGTTATCTCCAGTGAAGACTAAAGGAGCCTGGGCACATTTTAAGGTAGATACATTATTCTTCAAGTCAACAGTCCCATGATTAAAAGACATTTATCTTTAGCTTTTCAATATACTTAATTTTACTTTATGTAACACTTTTGGGGTTCACATCATTTTTCTTTTTTACTAGCAACCAAAATTTAGTAGTACATTGAAAGTATCATGCACCATGATCAAATGGAATTTTTTCTGAGGATTTAAGGATAGCTCAGGATACACAAATCAATAAGTAAGATAAATCACAATAATGGAAATAAAAGATGAAGGAAAAAAACATTTGACAAAATTCAATATTCTTTCATGATAAAACTCTCAACAAATTGTGGAAAGAATATACCTCAACATAATAAATGTCATATGTGAAAGCCCAAAGCCCATGCTCAATGGAGAAAATTTGAAAGCTGTTCTTCTAAGGTTGGGATCAAGACCAGGGTAACCACTCTCACACTCCTATTCAACATCACCCCTGAAGTCCTAGTGAGAGCAACCAGGCAAGAAGAAAAAAAAAAAAAGGCATGAAAATTAGAAAGGAACAAGTTAAATGATCTCTTTGCAGATACAATAATCTTATATGTAAAAAATCACAAAGACAGTTGAATCGACCCCGGTGAGGTTGGCAAGGCCCTGGTGAGGTTGAAACGGCCCCGGTGAGGTAGGGACGGCCCCAGTGAGGTTGGGACTGCTCCAGTGAGGTTGGGACAGATAATGGGGACCAGTATAGACTGATGAACAGGGGTAGATGCAGAGGCAGAGCAACATTGAACAGACTGTCAAACTACAGTGGGAAGCCTGGGGAGGGTTTGGCGGGGGCGGGGGGGGGGGATTAAGAGATCAACCGAAGGACTTAAACCAATGGACACAAGACACGGTGGTGGGGGTGGGGGGGCGAAGGGGCTGGGGGAATGTCAAGGGGGGGAAAAAAAGGAGACATATGTAATACTCTTTGTAATACTTTAAGAAATAAAAATTATTTTAAAAAAATCACAAAGACTCCACCAAACACTAGTAGAATGAATAAAAAAATTCAATAAAGTTGTAGGATACAAAATCAAGAAACAAAGTCAGTTGTGTATTTGCATGCTTAAAACTATCAGATAGATATAATAAAATCAGTTCCATTCATGATATGAAAACAATAAAATACTTGAAAATAAATTTAAGAAACATAATGATCTATACAATAAAAAAATAAGACATTGATGAAATTAAAGAATAAATAACTGGAAATATATTCCAAGGAACTATGAAGATTAATTTTGTTTTTTTAAAAAATTATTGAAGTTATTAGGGAACATTGGTTAATGAAATTACATAGGTTGCAGGTGTACAATTCTATAATACATCATCTGTATATTGTATATTGAGTCCACCTCCTTCAGTCACCATTTATCCCCCTTTATTCTTTACTAGAGGCCCAATGCACAAAATCGAAGCCGGCTTCGTCCGGAAGGACATCTGGTCTAATTAGCATATTATGCTTTTATTATATAGGATTCTCTTCTACCTCCCCCTACCCTCCTCTTTTCCCTCTGCTAATCACCATGCTGTAGTCTGTGTCTATGAGTGGGTTTTTTTTTACTTAATCTCTTCATCTTTTTCACCCTTCATATGATTTCTTTTTCAGAATACTCTAAATTAAAGGTCAGTGGATTGAAAGGATGAACACTTTGCTACATGAATACTTTGAAATGTAGCTAATATTATTCCATTTGGGGGTGAATGAATTTATTATTTTTTCAATTTAGAAGACACTGAATATACATTGTATTTAACTTTAGAAGTAACACCTTTTTCTTTTTTGTTTATCCTCTTCTGGGGATATTTCCCTTTGATTTTTATAGAGTGGGAGGGATGGGGAGAGACAAAGAAAAACATTGATGTGAGAGAGACAAATCTATTGCTTGCCTCCTGCATGTGCCCCAACCAGGGCAGGGGAATTGAGTATGCAACCGAGGCACTTGCCAGGCCTTCATGTCTTCATCTGCAAAAAAGAATGTTAATCAGATAATCTCTAAGAAACCATCTATTTCAGTCTACAGCAGCCATTTTTCAACCTTTTCCATCTCATGACACACACAAACTAATTACTAAAATTCTGTGGCACACCAAAACATATATTTTTTGATTTGAAAAAAATAGGTATAATTTGGATTCATTAATATTGGACAGCTATTGTTGTGTTGCCTCTTCAAGTGCAATTTTTTCTTGAATAAAGTCTACTTTAATAAGAGAAAAGTCAGCTATTTCTCTGTCCCATACCCCACAATTTCCCAAATCCAGACTGTTCAGTCTTATCTTCCTGGCTGCTTTTCCCTTTCTACTTAAAACATTTATAAAGTGCTGTTCTGCTGATTACAAGCATTATGCCCTTTTATGCATATTGGCTTTAAAAATATGCTAACCAGGAACATGTATATGCTCTTGGAGGTGTAAACTGGCAAAACCTTTCTTGAAAGCCAACTGGCAATATATAACAGTCTTAAAAGTTTGTATATATTTTGAGGGCTCATTTTTACTTCTAAGCATCCAACCAAGGGAATAACCAAGTAAGAGTACAAAGATGAATGTATGCATATTCAAATTAACTTTATAATTGTTAACTAAAACATCTAACTTCAGGAGAGGTAGGTAGTTTCATGCAATACTAACTTGGCAAGTGATTTATTTTGGCAAGTGATTTATTTTATCTTTAATTTTTTGAAATTAATTTATATTTTTTTCTACAATGAATACGAATTACTTAACAAAGTGGCTATGTTAATTTACTTATTTCTTTTGCACATGTACCCATGTCTCTGAATCACTAATATCTTTAGTTTATTCTGAAAAATCATCAACCCATAAACCTACTTAATTCCTTAGCTACTATAATTGTTATTAAAATGTGGTAAAGGTGGGTATGTTCTCCCTAAAGAGATTTCAATTGAGGGGGAAAAAAAAACTTACTGCGATAAAACAATTACAGAAACACCTAATAATATGTCCTATGTCCTCAGAGTTTCCAAAAGTTGCTTCTTATTTTAAATGATGAAGAGCCAGAGAAACAAGGTACTGCAGCAAACACTTTTAATAAGAATACAAAATTCACACCAGAGGCACATTCTGGGGAATGTAAATGAACTATCACAAGTAGTAATTCTGCTGGAAGAATAAAATAAGGCTCTCAGGAGTACAAATATACAGGAGGGAATGATTTAAAATAGGTTTATGATTTACAATCACATTACATTGTATTAAGCACTGAAAACAGGCATATTATTTAAAAAGCCAGCTAAAAGGCATTTGAACATATATAACAAATCTTACAGTCCACAAGTTCATATATAACAGTAATTTTAAGTACTTCATTTCAACACAAAAGAACAGGTGAAGGAATACCTCTCAAAATATTAATTTATGTCTATGACAAAAATCAAGAAAACTTATACTGAAAAAGGATTGCATTACTGATTGAGCCACACAGTGGACAGGCCAACCACATGAACACCAAACCAACAGTGCCGAGCAACTAAACTCGTGCTGCCCTTTCCAGTCCCCCTTGTTCTTACCACCACTCTGCCCCGTACTGCCTTTCCATCACTCAGGAAAAAACTCCCGTCTCCCCATTCCATAAAAGGAATGAAGAAAAACCAAATAGTGTATTCAAAAGTTGATTTCACCTTAAACCCTAAATGTGGTTTAATGCGTACAAAGAAACCCAACATTTATACACAGTGCTCCTTTCAAGGAAGGAACAGACAGGTCAAACATTATCTGAAAGGGGTTTCCTTATGGATTCTGTACATTGGTTGAATGAGAATTACTGTATCTGAGAAGGCACATATCTGTGACTTAAGGCTTAACCGGTATTGTTACATATGGAAGTCAATGAAAGCTGTCTAGGAATTCACTTCTGTCAAAATAGATTTTACCTAAAAACTAGCTTTCTGAGCACATATTTCTACCTTAGAAACCATCAAGAATTTCTATTCCCAAGTCCACCTGTCAAAAATTTTTTTTTTCTTAAACAGGTTTCATCATGAATCAAAAGACTGCTAACATAACCACCCTCTGACTTTGGATGATGCATATTCATAAGCTCAAAAGCCTCATAGAAATTAGTGTGATTCCTGCATCTTAAAAAAAAAAAAGTCTAAACAAAAGTACAATGGTACAGATTCATTTTTTAAAAGATATTTGCCAAAACTCCACAAGCTAATCAGTCATTCATTAGAGCGGCTGCCAGCCTATCGTGGATGCCGTAGGAACATCAAATAATTTTACTCTGCAAAATAGTCTCTTCTTTCTTTAAGACAATACATGAAAATGAATCTCTTAAAGATGTTTAATATATTCATATATAAAATATCTGATGTTGATACAAATCATGTAAACCTCCCTTTGGAAAAGTTACAACTGGCCCTCATTCCCAGGACCAAAATTCTTGAATTTTGATCCGGTCAGTGCAAAGCTATATTAGATGTTTTCAAACTACAGAAATAGCCATCAACCCTTACAATACAAAAGGACTTCTCAAAAAGAAAAATTACTGTGTTCAGATTATAGAAATTAGGTTTTCATTAAAACCGCCCACCTTCCCATCAAATTTAACAGTTCAATTGTTAAGGTATGAAAAAGGGAAAAATTAAAGCTGTTTGTGTGAGAATCTCTACAATGGTTGTCACCGTCTCTCTTCTCCCAACTGTGCTTCATTCTTATTAGGTTTGTTTAGAAATAGAACCATGTGACTTTCCTTTTTTTGTTTGTTTTTTGTTTCCAGGAGTGATTTTACTGTTCTTCAAGCCAAGATGGGGCATCCACTCCAGGCGTTTTCAACTTGATGTGGAACTGTTTAAGGGTCTGTTCAAGCTGCTTCTGGTTCCCAGCAAAGTAGGCGGCGATGGCATTGTGGAAAAGGACCAGCTGGTTGTGCAATACTTTCACCTGTGAACAGGGCAGAGTACAAGACCACGCATTAACACCAATGACAACGAACTGTCTCACATATCTCTCTCCTCAGGAAAAGCTGTTTTAATAATGCAAAGTAGTTCACATATACCTACTGTACACTGTCTTGCAGGGTCTGAGCCTTTGATGACTTTTAATTTCCCTACAGGGGACAGATCAGTTTAAGAAGCTAAATATGTACAGGCATACCTTGTTTTATTATGGGCAGCTTTACTGAACTTTACAGATGTTGCGTATTTTACAAACTGAAAGCAAGACCCTCCACCAGCAAAAAGATTACGGCCTGCTTTATTGCAGTGGTGTGTAACTGAACCTGCATTATCTCCAAGGCATGCCTGTACTCTGTTAGCCATTTTCAAACATTGTTGAGGGCGTTAATTAAAAAATATCATTAAATACCCTTTCAAACTAAGGATATTCAAAATCAAATACTGAACAGGAAAAATTATATACAAATTACTAATGACATACACTCTATACCAAGTATAGACATCAAAGGATGGTGAACCTCAATGTAGAGACACTTATTAAGGAAACAGGACAATCACAGGAAAAGCAGGTTTCTGGATGGCAATTTAGGAGATCAGTGAAGTATCCTATTACAGTGGACTATTACAATGGCCCCAGAGAATCACTCCTCTCAAAATCCACACCCCTGGGGACTGTTCTACAAGGTATTAAAAAGAAAAACCACAGGCCCAAGATGGCTGTCACTTATGCTAGATGCAAAACATAACCTACCTGCAGTTTCAGCCTCTCCCAGGATGGCATTTTAAACCAATCAGCCAGGAATTTCCTGATCCACACCAGTGAGGTGTTCTGCCTGATAAGACCCCTGCCTTTCCCTAAAGGTAAGTGTCCTTGCCAGAAATAATCTACTCTTT
Organism: Myotis nattereri; assembly: GCF_964212035.1. Taxonomy (NCBI): domain Eukaryota; kingdom Metazoa; phylum Chordata; class Mammalia; order Chiroptera; family Vespertilionidae; genus Myotis; species Myotis nattereri. Next base: position 53,110,676 of record NC_138080.1, read on the forward strand.
ATTAGTTCTAAACTCTGTCTACAAAATCCTTCCATTTTGTACAATCCACTTGAATGGCCTCCTAGTTGCTAGATGGGATGCTGCTCAGTTCATGAACTACATAGTAAAGCCCATTAGATCTCCAAATTTAGTGTTTTTTTTTTTTAACAAATAAAAGTAAGCTTGGCCATGTAACGTTAGAAAATGAGGCCTGAGAAGCAAGTGCTTGCCCTGCTGGGGGTGAAAGCCCATAGGAGAGGAGTGTGTGTGCCAATCTTAGTTGTACCACTTTCTAGTGTCTTTGTGACACAGGCACAGGTTACTTCTAACTTCATTGGCCAAGGTCTTTATCCGTTTATCAGGGATGCCATTACCAGCTGAATCTGCTGTGCTGTTGTAAGGGTTAAATGAAATGGGATACTACCCAGCACACTGTCTGACACAGAATAGTACTCATTCAATTTCAGTGAAATCCAAGGTTACCTATTTGACAGTCAAATCTTTAATCAACACTGACTTTTCTTAGTGAAACAAAATTTCACTTATTTAGAACCCACTGATTTGGAATTTGTAATAAGATTGTAATACTGTGGTTTATAATAAGGAAAATATAATTGATCTTCATCCTCACTCTGGGAAAATAGCTCCAAAACCTTTGTAATTCCCTAAAGGATAAGAGGATGGGAACATCTTTTGTTATAATACTTGGTCTCCTGGTGTACATCTGAAACAGTTCCAGAGCTAAAAGGAGTATTTTTTGTTGTTGTTCATAATGAGCCCTTTCAACCATACTCCACTTTATGATAATGAGATTGGTGGCAACCAAACCTCATCCTGTGGTTCTCTGGGGACTTTCCAAAAATCTCATTATCATAAAGTGGGGTATGGTGAGAGGGGTTACAGGCTGAACTAATTACCAATGGACAATGCCTTAATCAATCAGACCTATGTAATGAAACCCCACAAAGCCCCCTAAAGTACAGGGTTTGGAGGGCTTCTGGGCTGATGAACGCGCCCATGTGCCATGAGGGCAGCATGCTCTCCACGCGCTGCAGACAGCAGCTCTATGCTCAGGACCTTCCCAAACCCCGCCTTATGTACTAGTATCTCTTCATCTGTAGCCTTAAATATTTGTAATAAACAGGGAATCTAGTAGGAAAACTGTCTTCCTGAGTTCTGTGAGCCACTCTAGCAAGTGATTGAATCCAAGGAGGGGTTGTGAGAACCCTTGATTTATAGCCAGTCCATCAGAAAAACAAGTGAAAACCTGGACTTCCAATTGGTGTCTGAAGGTGGTGATGGTGGTGGGGTCCACAGTGTCAGAACTGAATTGAATTGTAGGACACCCAGCCGGCGTCGAGAATCAGTCAGTGTGGGAAAAAGCCCACTTGGTGTCCCAAGTGTGTGAGAAATGTTGTATGAAAGAAGAAATATGAGTTCTTTCCTTTTCAAAGATAGAAATTGATCAGTTTACCTCAACACAATAAAAAAAAGGCCAGATGTGGAGGAGGGAAAGGTGGATATGAAGAGCTCAGTTTCAGATGCCTTCCAGGGAACACCCAGGGAAATGCTGACTAGGTAGCTGTATTTTTGAAACTGAATGAGTTCAGGATAGCAGTCCAGAATGGAAATGTGAATTGGAAGTCAATATAGTACTTCAATATACAGATGATATGCAAACCCATGTGACTAGATAAGCTCATCAAGAGAGTGTATAGACAAAAAGAGATCCGAGGACTGAGTCATGAAAAGTGAACCTTGACCTTTACACCTCACGACATCTCCAGAATTTAAATTGAAATGGATTAAAGGCCTAAATGTCAAAGCTAAAACCCAGCCCTAGCTGTTCTGGCTCAGTGGATAGGGCATTGGCTCATGGACTGAAGGGTCCTGGGTTCAATTTCAGTCAAGGGTACTGTACCTTGATTGCAGGCTCAATCCCCAGCCCAGGCCAGGCGTGTGCAGGAGGCAACTAATCAATGTGTCTCTCTCACCTTGATGTTTCTCTCTCTGTGTGTGTGTCTCCCCTTCCTCCGCACTGCCACTTCCTTCTACTCTCTCTAAGAATCAATGGAAAAGTATCCTCAGGTGAGGATTAACAACAACAAAAAAGCTAAAAACCTATAAAACTTCTAGAAAAACACATAGGAGAAAATCTTAATGATATTGGGTTTGGCAAAGATTTTAACCCTTTGCGGTCCAATGTTATTTTTGGAATTCAAACAGTCTGGTCCAAATTAATTGACGAGATTGAATGTTGAACTTTTTAATGTTCTTATTGCTCGATGTTGGACCTGCTCCTAGTGCCTGGTCTGTCAAGTCAGCCTCGAGGTTGGACCGAAAAGGGTTAAAATAGTACACACAAAGCATCCTATCTAATAAAAGGGTAATATGCAAATTAGCCACCACTCCATCACAAATATGGCGGCACCCAGTCTTCTCAGCCCCCCTGGAGTCCCCCAGTCCTGGGGGGGCGGCCACTGAGAGTGGGCAGTGTGAGCGGCCTGGCAGAATGTTTGCTTCGTCGCCATAGCGACGAGGCAAGCATTCCACCCTAGCCACATAGGGCCTCTGGGCAGCGGGCACGGAGCGGCTGGGGGGGAGGCGAACACTTGCATCGTCACCCTGGTGATGAGGCAAGCATTCCACGCCTGGCCACGGAGGGCCTCTGGGAGGTTGGGCACAAAACGCTTGTGTCGTTGCAGGCTGGGCTGAGGGGACCCCCCGCCCCGATGCATGAATTTCATGCACCAGGCCTCTAGTAAATTATAAAAGAAAGACATTAATTGGACTTCATCAAAATTAAAATATTTTTCTCTTCAAAAGACATTTATAAAAATAAAAAGGCAAGCCACATATTGAAAGACAATATTTGCAAAATATGCATAAGACAAAGAATCTGATACTACAATATATAAGGAATTCTTATAATTGAATAAGACAATAAACAATAAAATGGGGAAAAGATCTCTCTGTGTGTGTGTGTGGGTGGGTGGGGGGGAGAACAATGGTGCTTGGAAAACTGGTTATTCACTCACTACCTGGAGAGAAAACTGGATTCCTAATTCACATGATATAAATAAAATATAAATAAACCAGCTCCAGGTGGATATGGAATTGTGAAAAACAAAAAAAATCTAAAACTTTTAGAAAAATCTTACAACCTTGGGTTTGAAAAGATTTCTTAAATAGGATGCAAAAGGCACTAACAAATAAAAGATTGATAACTTAAACTAGTTTAAGGTCTTCTGTTTGTTAACAACTATTGTAGAGAGTAAAATCACAAGTCATAAATGGTATAAGATATATATATATAACACATAAACAAAAAAGGATTAGTACAAAAATACATGAAGAACTCCTACAAATCAATTAAAAAACAAACAAAAAAACAACCCCAAACAACCCAACAGAAATATGGGCAAAGGCATGAATTGGTATTTTATACTGGAAGAAATATATGTGGTCAATAAATAATGAGGAAAATAAAAATGAAGAACACACAAAAGAATACCATTTTATTCACTTTGGAGAGACTGTGGCTCAAAGGGAACTGTGTACATTACTGGTGGAATGTAAACTGGTACATCCACATTAGAAAACAATTTGGCTTTATTTTAGAAAGCTGAACACTCACAATGCCTTATGAGGAAAGGTCAGGAATATTCATAGCAGGCACAGAACAATACAAATGTCCTTTAACAGTAGAATGAAAAAAATATAAGGTAAGAGGGGGTAAGGGAATAGGTTAGGGAAGGAATCCTATATAATAAAGAGGTAATATGCAAATTAACCCTCATGTCCTCACAAGATGGCTGCCTACGACCAAGCTGGCAGGGGGGTTAGTGAGGGATGACCAAACAACTGAACAAGCAGGCTGCGTGGGGTGACCAGGCCGGCAGGGGGGCAGTAAGAGGCGACCAGGCCGGTGGGGGGGAAGTTAGGGGCTACCGGGCCGGCGGGGGTGGGGGTGCAGTTGGGGGTGACCAGGCTGGCAGGGGGGGCCGTGAGGGGCAACGAGGCTGGCAGGGGGGAATTTGGGGGCGACCAGGCCGGCAGGGGGGACAGTAAAGGGCAGTTGGGGGCGACCTGGCCAGCAACGGGGGGCAGTGAGCGGCAACCAGGCAGGTGAGCGATTAGGAGCCAGTGGTCCAGGATTGTGAGAGGGATGTCTGATAGGGCCTAAACCAGCAGTCGGACATCCCCCAAGCGGTCCTGGATTTCAGAGGGTGCAGGCTGGGCTGAGGGAATGCCTCCCCCACCCCCCCGCCCCCCGCACAAATTTCGTGCACCAGGGCTTTAGTAGGAAGATAATAACATTATTGGTAATGTTCTAGTTCTTGGGTTGAAAGGTGGGGTCACAGATATTTATTATGTTTTATAACTTAAATATGCATTACATTTATTATTTTGTATGTCTAGCAAGTGTTATTTTTTAAAAAGACAAAGACCCTGACTGGGTGGATCAGCTGGTTCGAGTGTCATTCTGAGCGTCAAAAGGCTGCAGGTTCAATTCCCAGTCAGGGCACATATCTAGGTTGCTGGTTGGATCCCTGGTGGGATGAGTAAAGGAGGCAAATATTCTATGTTTCTCTCTCACATTGATGTGTTTTTTTTTCTCTCTCTCTTTCCCTTCTTGTGTCTCTAAAAATCAATCCTCAGGTGAGGATTAAAAAAACAAAGATAAAGGGAAAAAAAACACAGGAAAATAATGAAGCTTTATGACTCATTTCAGATATAGGATCAAAAATAGACTATAAATGAGTTAACAGATCTAAAAGTGAAACTAAATTTAAAGGTTTCATATACCCTTTCCAGATTCTAATTCTTTCTGTTGCCATAAATCAATTCCGTTTACCATCAAGACATTCACCTTTTCTTGTAGTGTCTGAAGTAATGAACCTCAGGGAATATAAAAAAAACTCATATCAGTCCCTAAAATACAATGTTACAATGCTCATGAACTGATATGTGATGCATCTTGAATTTTTGCAAACCACACTTAAAATTTCCTTCTCTATAATGACATTTTCTAGATCAGGAACAAAGCAAATTTATTACAAATAAACCATTTATTAACTTGTACTTTCCTCTGTCCATTAGTTAAATAAACCTTTTCTTTGTCTGCAGAGACTCTTGTTAGCTGAAGAAGAAAGTTAAGATAGCTAAGAGAGAATAAAAGATCTGGGAAAATGGGACTCCATTCCCATTTTCCCCCAAGTTTACTATGTGAACTCTCTTCTCACTTGCATAATGAAGAAACTGAATTAAAAATTTTATGGTTCCTTTCTACCAACATTTTCTGAGAAAAGTAATTGCTTTTTAAATAGAGGTATTCCTCTATCTGGAAATTCAAAAGAAAAACATTACATTATTTCTATTTATTTTCAAGGACAGAAACTAACTCCTCTTTTAGAGATATATTAAATTCAACAGAGAGTTTATCAGTTTATGAACCAGCCCATTAATTAACTTTCTTCCCTATTTAGAGGTATTTTTTAAAGGCTTTCACATTAGTAGCCTACCTGCATCACAAAGTAATTTTTGACCTTGCTCTACTATCATCTGGGCCTTTCCTGTTTTCCGATTTTGGATGATCCTTGGCTCCTGGAATTATAGAGCAATTCAGGAGCCTCTGTCCATTTAATGTGGAATTTAAATGTTCAGAAACAGAGTCTACCCAATTACTTTATTGCTCTTTGGGTCACAAAATAATGTTGCCTTTAATTTTAATCCCCATGTTCTAGAATTAGAGGAGACAATAAAAGTAGAGTACAGGATTGGTTCATTACTGGATTCCCAGAGAGCTAACAGTCTAGAAAGTTAACCAAAGAGAAAGTGGGAAGGGCATCAGTCAATCTTTAGCTAACCCTACAAATGTCAACACAAGTCAGGTTCCCCCCCGCTCCCTAGAGTAGCTGACAAACCCAACATGGAGAAACACCTCTTTGTGTAGCCAAGGAAGCATTTATTAACAAAGGCTCAAATGGGGTGCATTAGCTGTGTTTAAAATGCCCCCCTACCCCCAATGAAACTTAATTCATGGGAAACCAAGGAAAGAGGGTGCTTTTTGGACTGACTTCTAGTTTTCACAACAAAATGATATAATACCTGTTTTTCCAAAAACATTCCCCCAGTAATTGTGAGAAGGTTGATGTGTAGAGCCATTAGAAGTATACATACACTTCAGAGCAGCTCCCTTGAATAAGAGAGCCTTTGGGGCTTTGCAGCTTTTCAGTGATAATTGTGAAAAGAAAGCATACAATTTCATTGTCACTTTACTCTCAGAAGCTATTTTATACCAAAACAGATTACTTATCTCATTTTCCTATTAGCAATGATTATGTGTTATCCTAGTACAAGTTTTAGTTTTAGCAGTATGTCTTCAAAATCAGATACAAATTTAAATAAGAATGGTATTGACTGTTTTATCCAATCAACCACTACTAAATAAAAAATAAAGGGAATTTAAAATAAACTAATAAACCAAATTTCAATGTGAACATACTTTCTAAATGAAATCAATTAAAAATATTTTCTGGCTATCTTTGATGAATTAATTTACATTATGACACATATTCACATAATGTCTTCAATGCAATTCAGATTGATATGCTATAATTGACCCTCAGAATGTGTTGGTTATTAAACAAATATAAATCATTACCAATTAAAGGGAAGAATTAAATAATATTAGAGAAGCAGTTACCATACAATTTTAAAGATAACAATTTTACATACATGGTAATAACTGTGCTGTTGTCACTATATATAAGGTATTTTAGCAAGACTTAAAAGTATTATTTTAAGTTATTCGCTTATTTATCAGGTTTGCTTTACTAGGCTGTTTGGTCTTATAAAGGTCAATCTAAGAAAGATTCTGTTTCTCAAACAGAACTGGCTTAAAGTGAGGTGGGGGAAAGGTCAAACCTGCTTTTGGGAGAAGGGCCAAAAAGCCAAAACCTTTGAGAAAATATTTTAGGGTCATTACACTTTTAAAATTTACTTCTATATTTATACTATAAGATTATGAGAAGTGATCAGCATAGAGAATCAAAGAAACAGCCAAGTATTTTGATAGACTATTGTTTGATATGGTGGGGGACACTAACTTTTGTGAGGCACTTTGTATGTGACAGATAGTATGTTACCCTTACATCTATTTTGTCCGGTCTTTTATTCTCTCCATGTGATGGTTAAAAAAAGCAGACTCAGAAGGTTAAGGAACTTGCCTAAGGTTAGAGAGCTAGGAAGCAGATGTGCTGGCATCTGGGAAACGCAGGAATGTCTATCCCAAGACTGGCCCGTGTTCTTTCACCTCTTCTTACATGCCTCTATTCCTAAGGCAATACACATTTTGGAAAGCTTTTCAACAAAGTTGGAAACAAACAAAGATAGGCCAGAACACTTAAAAGAAGAGTAGAAATGTAGAAAAGACATATTTTAACCTCCCTAATTTTGTCTCTGGCCCTGAAGTTGCATTTAAACATTCTCAGGACAAGGATCTCACACAAGGGTTGGAGCAGATGAAAGAAATAAAAGTGAATTCTAACATTATGAAGATTAACTAGAGACCTGGTGCACAAAAATTTGTGCATGGGAGGGGGGCGGTCCGTTAGCCCGTCCTGCCCCCTCTCAGTCCAGGAGCCCTCAGGGGATGTCCTGATGGCCCATAGGGAGCGGGCCTAAGCTGCAGTCTGGCCTCCCTCTGCAGGAGGTGACCAGGCAGATCAGGGGAAGGCGCCGCCCCATCACACTGCTGTTGCTGCCGCTGCCAGCCGCTGCGGCTGCCTGCCCTCGGCACTCGCAGCTGCCGCGGCTTTGTCTGGAAGGACGTCCGGCTGTCTGGTCTAAATAGCATATTATGCTTTTATTATTATAGATGCCATATTAAACTTCCATATGATCTTTCATAATTATAGAGCAGGAAAAATCTATAATGAACTATTTGTTGATGTATGTTAGAAAAGATTTAAAGTGCTTATAAGGATAAATAAAATACAACAGAAAAGCAGAAATTTCAAATAGGAGCAAAAGAAGATAGTAATAACAATTCCAGGCAGAAACAGGATGATGACAAATTTGATAAATTTTCAAAACCTAACATAGAAATACACTAAATCACTGTGAACTCAATTACAAAGAACTTTCATAGAGATCTGCCAAACAATGAGCAACCAGATCAGACATAAGCAAAACCACTATAGCAACATCTGGTGAATGACCTAAAATATAGCACACAATACTTTAATTGTTAAAGGGCAAAACAAACTTCAACACTGACTACTAAGGCAGAGACAAGCTGCAGTTTAAAATAGAAACTGGGTAAGAGAAATTTAAGAGCAGGACTGATAGATGATGCCAAGTAGATTACACTGAAAACTTTCTCCTGCCCACACAGCATGTATCAATAGAAGATAAATACTATTTACAAAGTTACTGACTGAAAAACCTGAAGAGAAGTATTACTTTGTAGGCATCAAAACCATAAAAATGAACTTTTATTTACAAATCAAATTTATAATACATACATTCTTATCAGAGATGCTGAAGTAAATAAGAAAAAGAGGCAAATTACAATAAAAAATTATGTTATATTTATAATTGTTATAATTCTTCAAATTAATTATTGGCTCTCCAAATAATTTTATTAAATAGGGGTTTATATTACATGTACAACAATATTGGGGTAATAGCTGTGAGGAAAGATGGAACAAAGTCATTCTTTAGTAAGATGTCTCCAACCACTAATATAAAAGTATTAACTCCTCTCTTTACTCCCAACTATCTAAAAATATGTAATTATTTGCTTTCTCTGCCATCACTGATCTCTTTTTCAGTAAGAGACCAGAAGAGGAGCAAGCAGGAAAGTATATCTGTCTCGGTTTTTTATTAGGTTTGTGATTTTATTACTTTGCAATAGATTTGGAAATGCCTGTCCTGTCAAAGCAACTACCAGGTGAGAAAGAGACACTATCAAAAATAAGGGCGTGGGCACTGGGAAGGGAGTGAGGGCAGAAAGACAAATATGAACTACAAGTGGAGGTGGGAGAACATATTTTACTTTTCAGACTCACTAGGACAGGTTTCAACAAATCACTGACAAGCAGGTTAAAAAAAAGCATCCTACAAGGGAAAGAAGGGCAGTCCTCTTTTGAAAAGGTAACTGATGAAACATAATCTGTAAACTCCAGTAACACCGGGTAACACAATTGTGGTAGTGTCTTGTAAATCTTTATCCAATGGTATAGTAAAATCCTTAATGCACAGGTTCCTTCTGCCTTAGCAAAACTTTCTATTGCCTTTCTGTTCTGTGGTCTACAGTGTTAGCTCCCTCCCCTTCCTCCCTTCTTTCTAGGACAGTGATGGCGAACCTATGACACGCGTGTCAGAGGTGACACGCGAACTCATTTTTTTGGTTGATTTTTCTTTGTTAAATGGCATTTAAATATATAAAATAAATATCAAAAATACAAGTCTTTGTTTTACTATGGTTGCAAATATAAAAAAATTTCTATATGTGACATGGCACCAGAGTTAAGTTAGGGTTTTTCAAAATGCTGAGACGCTGAGCTCAAAAGGTTCGCCATCACTGTTCTAGGAGATCCAAGTATAGGTGACCAATATGGCTTCTGTTATCGCCCATCTTCTTCCTCTGCTATTTTAAGAACCTTCCGTGGAGCAGCATCATAGCTTCATTTCACTTAACTAAAAGTAGGGCTGTGGAGTCAAACCGATCTAGATTTGGTCTGGCTGTGAGACTTTGGGCAAGTTACTTAACCTCTCTGAACCTCAGCGTTGTCATCTATACATTAGTATATGAGCATCTAGATCACAGATCGGCTAGACATATATAGATGACATATATAATACTTTTAGAGAGCTTCCTCCATATACACATTATTCAAAGATTAGTGTCTATCAATTCATTTACTGTAAGGGAATGCTCTACAGATGCATCCATGGAGCTTACATCCAATGGGAAAAAACAGACTAGCAGGCATTCACAGCACAGAATGATATTGCTTTAAATTGAGAAGGCCCTGGCACTATAGTAAAACATCGGTGCCAGAGGAAATATTAAGTAATATAAATCACTTAAGTTAGCATCTGAGCAACTAGTTCAAAATTAACTTAGGTACAGAAGAGTACTCAAGAAACTGGGTATTTCCTTTCATCAATTAGGTGACCCTGTTCTCAATGGTCTATGGACAATGGGCAACAAGGACTTACAGTTAAACCAAAGGTCTACTCACACTCATCTTCACATTCAAAAATAGTTTTCCTTCGTAGTTACGGTTTTCTGTATTATTCCTTGGAAAACTAACTTTTTAAGATTAAGAATCCCATCTCTTGTATAATATACAACATTCTGACCCTATACACCTAACAACTATTTATAAACTTAAATAGAAAAGCTTTATTAAAATTTATGACAAAGCCATTTTTTTTCTTAAGAAAACCCTTAATAGTAATACTATGCCCTGCTTTAAGATGAGAACAGAAAATTTAACAAAGTTTACAAATCATTTAAACATATAATCAGAGTTTCTTCAAGAATTTTTTTTTCTGGTCTTTACCCACCAATGCTCATTCTTGTATGGTAATGCTTAAATCATACTGCCACCTAACCTACTAACAGGGACTTCCAGCCCACACCAATGTTTTTCTTCATCAAATTCTGTATTTCTTCTTTTTTATGCTTAACTCAGCATTTTGTGTATAACAAATTTTACTAAATGTTCTCCATTCGACTGTTAAGTTGCTTGTCAGCAGGGAATTTGTCACAATACCTTTATACATTATTTTTTAAGATTAGGCATTATAATAGTCCAAAACAAGCACTTTAAAAAACATATTGAGCCCTAGCTGGTTTGGCTCCACATCGGCCTGCAGACTGAAGGGTCCTGGGTTTGATTCCAGTCAAGGGCACATGCCTGGGTTGCGGATCAATCCCCATTAGGGGGCATGCAGGAGGGAGCAGATCAATGGTTCTCTCTCATCACTGATGTTTCTATCTCTCTGTCCCTTCCTCTCTGAAATCAATAAAAACATATTAAAAAAAACATATTGAGTTTTGGAAAAGTATCTTTTGAAAACTTAAAGACAGAAATAACAGAAAATCAAAATATTATAAGGTTTAAGAGTAATAAAGGAGAAACCTAGTTATCAAATGCTTTTTTTAAAAAAGAAAATGGTTTCTTTCTTTTCTTTTTTAAAATATATTTTTATTGATTTCAGAGAGGAAGGGAGAGGGAGAGAGAGATAGAAACATCAAGAGAGAATCATTAATCAGCTGCCTTGAGCCCCCAATCTGGGCATGTGCCCTGACCAGGAATCGAACCATGATCTCCTGTGACCTCCTGATTCATAGGTCGATGCTCAAACCCTGAGCCACACTAGTCAGGCTCAAATAATTTTTTTTAATCTAACAAAGCAAAGTGTAGATGAGTCATGGAAGGAATATATATGTATAGTTAACACAAAAAATGCTGAGTCATTACTTAGAGGACTTTAAGGAAAAGGTTAAAAAGAACAATGCAAAGTCAAATTCTTAAACACTGATAATGTCAAGATTTTATTCAGAAATACTAATTAAAGGTTTTACTTTAAGTAAATTGAAGAGACTCTAATTACTAAGAACTAAAAAAAAAAAAAAAAAAAAAAAAAAGGATGTGCAGTAATGCCACTGTCACCAAAACCAATACTGATTATTAGTGGTATGTTCAAAGTATTATAATGGTTACTTAAAAATTCAACTGTATTACAAAACCTGACAACCTTGACTTGGGTGATACCCAAGGTTGGCAAATAAATGGAATGTGGATCTGAGCAGTACACATGTATCAACCATGTTTAGAGCAGACACATCACAGCAGTAATGGTTAAGAATTAAATTTTCTTTTTTCGTGCTAATCCTCACCAGATATTTTTTTCATTGATTTTTCTTTTCTCTTTTTTTTTTTTTTTTTTTAGAGAGTGGAAGGGAGGGACAGAGGGAGGGAGGAACACTGATGTGAGAAACACACATAGATTGGTTGCCTTCCACATGTATCCCCACTACTGGGACTGGGGACCAAACCTGCAACCCAGGTACATGCCCTTGACTGGGAATCGCACCTGCCAGGGCAAAAATTAAAATTTTTTGAATGAATCCTATTCACTCAAAGTGAAAGGACCAAAATAATGCCCTCCCCTCTGATGGATACAACAAAAATGAAACCCAAATCTACCCTTCAAATGAGTTAATCACTTCTGACCAAGTCAGAAAACACAAGTACCTTATAATTGCCAAAAAAGGAAAAAAAGGAACCAAGTCAATTCTGTAAAATTAGTCATTCATAATTAGAAAGCTATCTCTCATGGAAGGCTTTTACATCTTGCCTACAAAATACCTCTCCTTCACAAAACTACAGGCTGGAATCAGCACAACAGAAACAGACTACATGGATTAGTTAGGCAGCATGGTCTCTCTCCTGCATACACTGGTTGATGATTGTAAATTAACAAAATGATTTTGTATAACTATGGCTTGGATGATGCCAATTTCAAAACCAACCCATAACTCACAATTCTTTTTGGTTGCATGGTTTATATAAAGATAGCTAATTTCTGCCTGTTTTCTAAAGAGAGAAAGGAGACAATGCAAACCACTGGCAAATTTTTCATTCTCTACGTGGTTTTAGAAAAATTTTAAAAAGGGATCTGCAAGCCAAACCACTAAGAGCAGCAAACATGATATCATACGTGAAAATATTTTCTGACATAAATGAAAGGTACTATATCACACCATTTTGAATCTGTCACTTAAGAATGGAGGAACTCATGTCCTAGCAAGTTAACTGTTTTTCTGTTCTCTCCAACACATAATTAATCATTTGATTTTAAAGCTAAGAGGAAAATTATAGGTTATGTAAATAAATATTAGACTATGTTTGAAAACAGAAATAGTCTCGTTTGAAAAAAGATAAGGCATATTATTGAAAAAACAAAACATTCCAGCTGGTTTTATTTTTCTTTCTTTTTAGAGTTAAATCTTTTTTAAAAATATATTTTATTGATATTTTACAGAGAGGAAGGGAGAGGGATAGAGAGTTAGAAGCATCAATGAGAGAGAAACATCGATCAGCTGCCTCCTGCACACCTCCTACTGGGGATGTGCCTGCAACTAAGGTACATGCCCTTGGCCGGAATAAAACCTGGGACCTTTTAATCTGCAGGCTGACACTTTATCCACTGAGCCAAACCGGTTAGGGCTAGAGTTAAATCTTATTATCTGAATCTGTAGGATCAAAATTTAAAGGATATATGTCTCATTTTCACTCCTGTCTCCAACTACTCTGTTCCCCTTATAGGTAACCAATTTTACTTAGTTAATTCTTCCAGTTTTTTGTTATGCTAGTACAAGAATAATAATTACATATTCTTATTTTCTCCCTTTCTTACACAAAAGGTATTGTACAGTATACACTGCTTTGCACCTTGCTCTTCTCAGTTAATAGTATGTTCTGAGGTGCTTTCTATCAATAGCACTTCTATTCTTTTTTTAAACAGCTGCCAGGTCTAAATGAACCAGTTCATTCAACTAGTCCTTTCCTGCTGAACTGCTGGGTTATCATCTTTTGATAGTATAGGTGATGCTGCAATGAATAACCTTGTACATATGTCATTTCTTTCTTGTGTAGGCCCTACCTACCAGTGGCTGCTTCATCCACAGCTACTGTCCCCAGTCTTTAGGCAGGGGCTCACTGACCATCAGCTGGTTTTTGTATACTAGTTCAAGCATGTCAAGCTCGCGGCTAGCGGGCTGCAAGTTTGACATGCTTGCTTTAGTTCTTCTTCTTAAAATCCCCTTCCCCCACGCATCTTTATTTAACTCCTTTCCATCCCTTTGGATCTAAGCCCCAATGTTTTCCTCCAGCTAGCCTTCCACAATCCCCCACACCAATCCAACTCCCCTTTGCATATTCACATGACCCTTCTATTCGATTGTATTTATGTATTTGGCTAATGCCTATTTCTCTTGACTATAAGCTCTATGATGGCAAGACCATTATATTTCTGCTACCTAACTCAGTGACTGGCACATAAAAAGCAATCGGTGACTATCTGCTGAATAAAGAAATAAAATGTCAAAGATGCCAATTATATACATCAATTTGTTCTCAGTATTTTACATGTATTTGTTTTAGCTTTAAAGTAATTATTTCTTGAAACCTTCAGTTCACTCCATTTCTACTACCATCACCCTGTTCCTAGCTCCTATCTTTTCCTCTAAACTACTATATTCCCCCTTATGTTCTACTAAAATCTATGCTCCATATTTCAGTCCTATCATTTACCAAGAATTCTTTCATTAGCTTCCCACTAATATTAAAATTAACTTTTCCTTAACGTGGTCTATAAGACCTGCATGCTTTGGCCCTTGCTTACTTCCCAGTTTTCTCTGTGCTCTAGTCATATTCATTCTGTGAACATATCACCTCTGTGTATCATCCCCCACCCACCCCAGAGGGCTGTAACACAAGCTGTTCTTTCCGCTGAGACACTCTGCTTCTCACTATACCTGGTTAATGTTCAACATTCTTCCTCAAGGAAGCTTGCCCTGACCACTCTTAACTGACTATGTACCTCTACTTGAAAGCACTAGTCACAGCCAAAATTATGTATATATTTGATCAATGTATTTTTTACTATCCTACAAGCTTTTTAAGGGTAGAATTTGTTTATACTTTGCTCATTGGGTATCACCAATATCCAGAACACTTCCTGGTGAGGTGAGACTACAGTTTTGCCACCCCCAAATATGCCATCTGGGATGTTGTTTTTAGGCTGGTTATTAAGAAACAAAAGACTAGAAAGAAACTTTGGCCCTCCCCTCCCCCTTACCTGCCTAAATAAATGCAGATAGAAAACCCTGCTTAAAGGAAGGGAGCATCACCTTAACATCACAATATAAACAGTGGCAGCCTGTTGGTTAGTTTTCCCTCTGTGTCCCACTATTTCTGGGTAGTCCAGGTAAAAATTTGTTTTCCACATGTTTTTGCTCCTTCTCATCTACTTGTAAAATGCCCATTTTCCCCTTGAAATATCCCAGACCCTTGCTCCCCTTCTCCTTTGGCCAAATGGCCTGCCTATAAATCTCAACTGCCCAATGTCCTTGAGTCCTATATTCTTATGACATCCCCCACACAGATCTGTAATAAATTTCAGACATTTCCTCCTGTTAATCTGTTTCATGTTAATTTGATTATTAGGCCAGCCAGAAGAACTTAGAAGGTGGGAGGAAATTATATTTACCTGGACTTTGGCACACAGTATATATTTGAAAAAAAGGTTTGTTAAATGAATGGAAAAAAAGGACAATAACAACATGAAATTATATCAAAGTAGAGGCCCAGTGCATGAAATTCATGCAGGGCCAGGTCCCTAGCAGCTGCCACATATACCCCTACCGGGAATTGAACCCGCAATCTGGGTATGTGCCCTGACTGGGATCGAACACGACACTCCTTGGTATACGGGATGACACTCTAACTGAGCCACAACAGCCAGGTCTCAAAGAGAAGTTTTAGTAAGTAAAGAATTTGCCCTCTAAGTTTTTCCAAACATTTACAGCATGTTTTTACAAAAATGTACTAGGCTTTGAATATTTCCTATTACAGCTACTGAGTCATAAACAGTTGTATAGTTGTCTCATATTACAGGAATATGTTTACTTTGTTCCAGGTGTTTTTAATTTTCTGTGTATTCTCCTGCCTCGCCACTTTAGTTCATTAGAGTTTTCTCTGAAAGTTAAATTCATAATAAGGTACATATAAAATAAGTCTGTTATATATTTTTTAAAAATCCTAATATACAGGAATATTACTGTATTCTGATTATATATAAAACGTGATATGAGGAAAAAGTTTTTCATCAACCTAAGAATCAGGATGATTTTTGAGAAAAATTTTTTATTTTATTTTATTTTAAATTAAGTTAACTGTATAAATCAGATATATGTCCAGGATGGATTCCAAGTCTGGTTCATCATTTTTGCCCCTCGTCATCCTTTAAGTCACTGAAATATAATAAATGAAAACAACAACAACACTGCATGTAATGATTATAGCTAAGTAACTGACATTACTTTAAAGAGTATATTTTATCCTTCTTAAAATAAGAATATAATAAAATTAATGGGATACTTACTTTTTATTTATATCCTAAAATAGATTTGTTAAATCTGTGACAGGGTTTTCTTTTTATCCTAATAAATTAACAACCCTGAAAAGAGATTTACTGCCCCAGAGTTAAATTATGATCATCTTAAGGAAAACATTCATCTTAAATTACTTTTTTCATGTTCTACGTGATTCCAAGCCATATAAAAAGTTGTTTTAAAAAAATAAACATGGCTTGCTCACAATAATCTGCATGCTTTTCTCTAACTTTTTGTTTCCCTTTCCACGCAAACAGTACACACTGCAGACAATAGCAGCATTTCTGAAAGAGTGAGCTTTGCCCTCACTAAAGCAGTGTGGTAATGAGGATTCACCCTTCTATCCCATTTACTTCCATCTCTCTCACTGGCCTTCAGTGAACCTCTAATTCTGGGAAGAAATGCAAACACGCATTTGCTCAATGACTACTACACATTTAACACCATTGCTAGGCATCAAGAGCACTGTAAAAGAAGGCATGGTACCTATTCTCACAAAGGCTACAGAGAAACAGAAATGCCCATTTTTTTCTCTTTAACTTATGTTTTGTTTTGAACCTTGAAAGGAGCAATCAAAGGTAAAGAAACTGTGTCAATCCACAAGACAGCTCGAGTTACATTACTTAAAGGTCTAGAAAAAGAGAAATATTGATAAAAGGAGAAACACTAGAAGAGCCTAATTAATTTTGTCTTTAACTCAGTGGCGTTTAGTAAATAAGGAAGAGACTATCAAGAGATTAATAAGGGTTGTTTAGGTTAAAGAAAGAGAGTACAGATTGTAAATAGTAGAAGAATTCAATGTTTTCCATTAAGGATAAAACTATTTCTAAAAACAGAAATCTATGACAAATATAGGTATGTGCCCATATTACTCAGTATTAATGCATGCACATACACAGGAATGTTTGTATTTTACATACCTACTCCCTTTGTTTTGCCAGGGAAGGAAGGTTAGACTAACTGTATATAAACACCTTAATTTTCTAAAATATAGCTATGAATTTGCCTCTTAAACCTTCTGAAAAAATGTTAAAAAGTTTTAAGAACAAAACAAGCCAAAACATTCTCACAATGTTGGGCCACTAAAATCTATTACAATAGTTATAGGAATGGTTCTTAGTCCTTTTCTCAATGACTATTTGCTTTCTACTTTATGCATATTCTGGGTGTTTGGTTACTTGGCATCTCATTTCAGAAGAGAAGTGTTGCTATGGGAAGACACTCCAATAGCCATGATATGAGAATCAAAAGAGAGCCCCTACAGCCTCCTCCACAAAGCTGCAAAAACAGCTTTTTAAAAAAGCAGTAACCTTTAGGACATCAAATTGCAAAATAGCACATTCACCGATGTTTCAGATAACTTTCGTTTAAAAAAAATTCAACATATAATATTTTAAAAATATAAAGTTTGTTTAAACTCATGTGCTAAGTAGATTACCTGATAAATGATTTTAAAAGAGATATTAAGGTACAAATTCGGCTTTAGTGTAACAAAAGAACAAAACCCAGATTTGAGGTATTCAAACTGCCAAGAAAGCGGGCAGGGATGATAGTTCTTCAGCCTAAAGGCTTGTTTTCTCCTCCCTTTGCTAGAACTATAATAATAAAAGGGTAAAAGTTGCTCAAACAATAACAAAAATAAAAGTTTTCTCATGGACCTGTCTTCATCAAAATTATAGTTTTGAAGAATTAAATAAAAAAGATAAAAATATCAGAGCTTATTTATAGGTTTTATTTTAGACAGTCAATTACTGAGTTCACATTGAAACTTAGCTTGATAACAACTCTGGAAAGCCAAAAACAAAGACCGTCTCTAGGCTACCCAAGAACATAAAATCCTTGAGAATAAAGCCAATTTTATTTTCTTGTTTTATATTAAGAAAGGTCAAAAGAGATGTGACAATGACATTATTTTCAAAGAAATGACTTCCAAACCTTTATCTCTGAAGCTCTGGCCCTGCTTATCCCAACTCTAAACCCACATCATTAACTTCCTACCATTGTTTCCACTTGACTATCTTGTCATCATCTCAAACTAAACACAGGGTTAAATAGAACAATTTCCCAACCCTCCTCCTCCACAACCTTCAAGCTAAACCAGCTTCCTATGTTGATTTCCCAATCCCTGTCATGCAGTCTTTTTTAAATTAAAAAAACCCCACAAAACATTTATTGATTTTTAGAGAAAGAAACATCAATTTTTGTTCCATTTTTTTTAATTGATTTCAGAGAAGGGAGAGGGAGAGAGAGATAGAAACATCAACGATGAGAGAGAATCATTTATCAGCGCACACCCCCGACTGGGGATCGAGCCCACAAACCAAGCATGTGCCCTTGACTAGAATCAAACCTGGGACCTTTCAGTCCGCAGGCCGACACTCTATCCACTAAGCCAAACCAGCTGGGGCTGCTGCACTTCTTAATGTGTTCACTGGTTGCTTCTTGTATGTGCCCTGACTGGGGATCAAACCCGAAACCTTGGTGTATCGGAACAACACTAACCTACTGAGCTTCTTGGCCAGAGCCTGGCATGCAGTCTTGATGTCACTGTATTCTTGCCTTTCTGCAGCTATTGCAGTGAAGGTTGTTATGAGGATTAAGTGATAGAATATATGTAAAATGCACAGCAACTGATAAAAAGTGCCTTCCCTGATTCATGTCTAAATCTGGGACCTACTGTCAAGTTTCAAAAATAGTTACAGTAAGAGAAGTAGCAGTAAATGGCCACTGTCTATCCACGTGCAATCTGCTCATTTTTACTTACCCTGGCAAAATTTATATAAGTATAGCTCGTTTAAAGGTGCTGATTCTTTCAAAATAACTTTCCCTCCTTTTCTTTTTTAGAGAAAAGAATGGAGAGGGAGAGAGAGAGAGAAACATCTATGTGAGAGTGAAACATAAATTAATTGCCTCCTGCACCCACCCTGACTGGGGATCAAACCTGCAACCTGGATATGTGCCCTGACTGGAAATAGAACTTGAAACCATTTGGTGTATGGGGCAACGTTCCAACCAACTGAGCCACACCGGCCAGGGACTTTTCCTCCTTTTAATAAAGGCAACACAACCTTTAATAGAAATTGTCTAAAGTACTAAAAAATGTATAGAAAATAAAAATTACCCATAATTTCACTATCCAGAGAATAGCATACAACACCATTAGATCCCAATGGAATGCAATTATCATTTTATAAATTTTCTAAAATCATTTTCTCTATTTGCAAAAATCCTGAACCCCCAAATACTTTCCCTTCAAATTAGCTTTGAGTAGACCCCATAACATTCTAGCATACTTCATTTAGCATTACATTGCCTAGTGTTGATCCATTATAGGACAGTTTGTCGAAATATTTTCATATTTAAAATATACATCTATATCTAAGTACTGATATAGTCCTATCCATAAAAATAGTATACAGCATAACTGACACATATGGATAGATATATGAAAGACTAATATGATGCCATCTACGTGCTCACAATCAGCACTGTGTTCTTGTTTGAATGATGCCAGGCAAAATGTCTGATAACTCTGCTGAAGTTTTCTTTACTTTCATTATAATGTTTTCACATGAATTATTTTTCACCCATTGAAGCTAAAAAGGGGGAGTGGTGGTGCTGGACTTGGTAGGTCTCAAGGAAATGTATCATTCTGCAGCTTTTATGGTAACCAGAAGAGTTTCTAAGGAAATACTAAGGCCAAGAAAAAGATACGAACAGACAATTCAAACTGAAGAATAATTTTAAGAGAGTACCTGGAAGAAAGCAGAGTTAAAGGCCTATCATGGCTTCAGAAGATGTGCACAGGAAGGGACCACAAATGTGCAATGGTAAGACCCCCTCTCCATGGAACTGAGCTACTACACCTATTGACTCTCTTACTTCCAGAACTACAGCTCGCTCACAAAATTGAGTATGCATGTAATGGAAGACATGTTAAAATGGGAACCTATTCTTTACTTAAACCAAAACTAAGGAGCATAATATTATATGAATCCGTCTTCAAGCCTACAGTAAGTAGGTACATCTCAGCTTTCACTATCCTAGTCCTCGGATGTGTTCATGTTACATGAAAATAACGTGATTTCTTGGCTAATTTCATCTAGATTATGCCAAATGCAGCTCTATGCTGGACTTTCTAGTCATTCCTCATTTGCCAGTTACTGCACAGAATACTCTTCCTTTCCTGAAATCTGCACCTACCATTAATAAAAAGGTTTTAAAACATCCCGAGCAGAATCTGTCATTATATAACTGTTTTTGGCCAATTGTTAGACATGAAAGACTAGGACAGTAGAGCTGATGATGACTTCTACAACAGAAAGATAAATACATTTTGGATACTTCTAAAAACTCAAACACTGATTACAGGTGAAATTCCATTTTGCAACTGTAATGAAAGAGAGTTAACAAAAACAAAAAACTTTTTATTTATTGCTCTTTAGGCTGACTTTTAAAAGTTCACAGAAAGATCTCAAAAAGTAAAGAATAAGTTCACCTTATTTTCTTCTAGAAATTTCAACTTGATAGAAACATCATTGCGCATTTTATCGTATTTTTCCTTATGTGCTTGGAACAGATGCTGTGACTGCTCGATCTTTGGCAGAGTGTTTGCATCACGTGGTCCAAGATTCAGTTCTTCCAAATCAGTGCGATATGCATCATATTCAATCCTGGAAAAAAGAGAATAAGTGAAGCACATTACAAAACAGAGTGAAATAGGTTCAAGAAGTGAGCTAGAAGTACATTACAGTCTCATATTATGCCTTAATAGATAATAATTTTCACATATACTTTATACCTTATGCTTTTAAAATGATGTATTTCTTTAATACAAAAAACTATTAATATAAGCATGGCGGGAAACAAAATTCTACTCATCTCAGAGTAGAATTAAGCTGCCCCTTAATCTCGTTAACTATCCCTCCCAAAGTACAGTATTAACTGACAAGTAAAATTTCCAAAATGTGAAAACCAGTTTGAAAAAGACAGACGTCAAAATCTAATGCTAACAAGAACAAGAGTAGTAATCTGGTTAATACTGATAAGGCAAAGCAGGTGAGGATGGACTTTAGAATGAGATACTTAAAATGAACCAATAAAAGGAAGTTAAACTGAGGGTCAGCAGTCCTTAAAGTACAGTTTATGTCAGCAATGCACAACAGAACTATAGCGCGAGCTGCATATGTAACTTAAAGTTTTCTAGTAGTCACACTAAAGTAACAAAAATTAATTTCACATGTTTTCTAATAATACATTTTATCAAAAAATCCAAAACATTATCACTGCAACATGTAATCAATGTAAAAAACTGTTAATAAACTATTTTACTTTTGGGGGATACTGAGTCTTTGAAATCCATCATGTATTTTACACTCCCATCACCACTCAATTCAGGCTGGCCACATTTCAAGGGCTCAGCAGACACACACGGCTAGTGGCTACCATATAAGACAGCACAACTCCAGATGGATTTCTATAACATTAGTATTCAGAATGTGACACAGTATCTATCATAGAGCATTTACCACCTTGTGTTCCCTGAGATGTACCCCCTACTAGTCTCCCACAACTAACTTAAATAGTTACCTCACCCACTATCACTCCATGATCCCATAAGCACCTCATAATACCTCAAACACAGCACCTGTGAAAGTATAATACTATCTTGTTTATTAAACAGTGACTTATCCAGCAGTCATAATTACTCAGTACTCAGCCAAGAAGAAAGTGACCTCTAATTTAGTCAAAGTCAGCACCACAAAACTTATGCCCTAAAAATAATGCTCTTTATTCAAATCTCTCAAGTACAAGTCACAGTTCCTTTTCTGAGAATTATGAACATTTTAAATGTCAAAATATATTGTATATAAGACTTGAGAAAGAATGTACTGAATCTAATTTATTCTTCACTTGTACTGAATTGAACAAACTTGATCTTTCAGGGCCAAATAATCATTCATTCATTCACTGAAACATTGATTCATTCAAGAAATATTAAGTGAGCACATTCTATGTTCCAGGCACTGTGCTAGAAAGTAGAGCTATAAAGATCATCAGATAGTTTATCTTTGAGAAGCTTACAGTCAGTGGTTCTCAACCTTCTGGACCTTTAAATACAGTTCTTCATGTTGTGACCCAACCATAAAATTATTTTCGTTGCTACTTCATAACTGTAATGTTGCTACTGTTATGAATCATAATGTAAATATCTGATATGCAGGATGGTCTTAGGCGACCCCTGTGAAAGGGTCGTTTGACCGCCAAAGGGGTCGCGACCCACAGGTTGAGAATCGCTGGTCTAGAGGGAGAGAAGTTCTTAAAACAACTACAACAAAATGAGATGATGGAAACTGCCAGAAGAGAGGATAAAAGAGAGTGGAAATCAAGAGGAAGAAATACATAATTAGATATTTGAAAGGCATCTCAGAGTAGAATTAAAACACTAAAATAAAATTTTAGAGGATGGTAAAAGCTTAAAAGGTAGATTGGGGCAGGGAAATTGGTAGAACTTTCCAGGAAGAGAATACTATGGACAACGGTGTATTTTTATCTGTTGTAAGGTACCATGAAACATTTGGAAAGTAATTCAGTATGTTAGAACCTGAAGTTGGACCACATAATGGAAGGAGTCAAAGTCAAACGGGTAGACAAACCTGAGATTAAGCAGGGCTTAAAGGCCATGCTAAAGGGATCAGGTTTAATCCATAGGACAAGGGATGGGAAGCCACAGAAAGAACATGTGCAATTTGTTCAGGACAGAAAGATGATTACAGTAGTAGTGTAAGGAATGGAAGATGAGCTGGAGTTGAAGATTAAGAAATCAGAAATAAGGAAACCAATTAGAAGATTACGGGCAAAAGAAAAATGAGTCACTGAATCAGGACAATGGCACTAGAGCTAAGGAGGAGACAGATACTACATTTTTAGGAGGCACTGACTTTGTAACAAGTTGGTTAAATTCCATGGGTTCTATATAGCCAACTGGATGACCACTCTATCCTTCCCTGGCTCTAATATCTTCAGCTACTTTATCTCTTGCTGCTTCATATATATAAAGTAGTCAGGATTCCAGGTATTAACTAATATCTTTGCTTATTATTATGGCCAAATTAGAAGAAAAATAACTAGAAGCAAACATACTAAAAAAACTACAAAAATAAAAGAGAAAAAAGTAAAACAAAAATAAATAGTAATATGTGGTGGCTTAATGTGAAGACAAATATCCTTCAATTGCCTTGAATCACAATTTTGAAACAACAGTGATTAATTTAAGCATAATCAAAGTTATAATGCTGACCTTACATCCAGAGTTTGTAGATGGTATCAAAGTAAAACTTTCCCTAAGGGCTTCTTTAACAGTGCTCATTACAACCAGAAAGAGAAGCATGCTAAGTTTTCAAAATGTAACTCTTCACCTGCCAGTCTGTATTGAGTCCACATCAACAAAGTTAGTGATAGCTGGTTACTTTTGGTTTATGTAAAACTTCTAGAGAATAGGTGTCCATATTGACCACAATTGACTCCCTTGTCGGTGCTGCTATAGAGAAGTGTTGAATGGGCTGTTATTTGATTTTTTATACTTGAAGCACCAGAGGGCTAGGAAATGCTTGTACACAATGCACAATGGGGAGCATTAAAAGGCCACCCGAACATATGCCTAAATTGCCACTTTCTGTGCTGGATCAAATAGCTGACCCTTGTCCTAAAAGTCAGTAAATTCTGATTTTGACAGAGAATAAAATTTAGCTACTGAGAAATTTTTAATCTGGGATTCCTTTTTACATGTCATCCCTCAGTAGGCAATGCTTTAGTGTTACAACCAGTCAATTCCTTAGCTACTTCATAAAAAGCACAGAGAAGTCAAACCCCAAGCTAACCTTGATGAATAAAATCATATGCTGTAATTTCAATAAAAAGAACAAATTATGGGGCGAGGTCATTATTGGTGGTGGTTTTTAAAGCACACACAGAGGATGTCTAAAGGTTTCCTGATAATCAGCTACCAAGTACATATAACTTGATTTATAATTTTGTTGAAGTTTCAAACAAACCTCTATATTGGATAAACTGAGATCTTATATCACATTGTGCTTTGTCAGATTTCTCATGATAAGATACGAAAATTACTTTTTATAATAAGATGTGAAAATTTGAGATTTAAAAGATGCAGTTCAAGCTTGAGGCCTAATGATCAAAAGTAGAAAGCTCATGGATTCTCATTTTGGTTTTAAATTAGCTCTCCAAGTGAGCAAAGCATTCAACGTCTAGAGGTTTATTTTTTTCTCTGCAAATTAAATATAAAATGTCTATGGAGTGACTTATCTAATAAATTTTTCTTTCTTTAATATGAGCTAGTATTTTTAAAAGCATGTCAGAAATAAAGGTTGAAGAGAAAGATATTACATGTCTAAAATAAAATATATTTTACATTTTGAAAATATTTTTTAGTAACTACATATATTTCAAAATAGGTGGACAATTATAAAGTAGAGAAACAGAACTAGATTCATGTAGTGTTTAACTGGGGATACTTTTGTAACAAAAGAATTTGCAACTTCAAAACCCACAAATATTAAAACAAAAGTGCTTAAAATGATTAAAGAGATAAAAAGAAGAGTATTCATTATGAACAAATTAGGATATTATGAATAAGGACAGACAGATTTGAAAAAGAATCAAATAGAATTTATAGAATTGAATCCTTTAAAACATACAGCCAAGGTCACGAGAGGACTTAAATAGAAATTGGAGAACCAATTACTGGAAATATTATTGAAGGGATTCCTACTGAAAGATATCTTATTGAGAGACTCAATGTTACTGAGGAATATCCTATTGATAGATTGTGTTTCTTCTTTTCCACCTTCTGATTTTAATACTATGTTAGCAAATAATTCAAACAATAAAGTAAAAAAAAAAAAAAAAGTCCAAAATCTAACTATGGCACTGAGCCCCTTCTTCTTCCTCCTCCCACCAGACAACCACAGGTATTTGTCTTAACCTTCATTCCCAAGCCATTAAGAATCTCATATGAGTTAATACTAAATTGAAAACATAGCATAGGATAGAAGCATCTCTTCTTGTGGAAAGATCAAAGTTAACTTTCCAAGTGATTTGGGCTTTTAACGTATGTAAAGCAGAAGAAAATACATACTTAAGAATAAGCACTTAATTGCAAAAAAAAAAAAGACTAGATGAATTTAGTTTTCATAAGCATTTCTCACATCATTAAACTAGGGCCAGAGGCCAAAAAGTAAAGTTAAACTTCTAGACGGTAACGTTTGCACTTCAATTACACTACAAAAAGTATAACAGAAAATAAAATTTCAAGTGGTAAGAAAAAAAACCACTTCAAGGGTCTTTGAATGAGGTGTGGGGGGAGGGGGGGCGGGGGGATGGAATCTGGAATCAAAAGTTGAAAACTGCTATCATGGGTCTGCTACTTTTTAGGCATTTATAAGTATTTATTAATATGTACTTTGTTTACCTAATAGGATGGTAATGAGATGGAGAAATTGTGTGTGTGAGTGTGTGTATATAAAATGTATGAAAACACTGCATTATACACAGCTATGACAATATAAGGCAAATATTTCATTTATATAAAAGGTAAAATTTGAAAGAGTTTGAAGGCTGGTTATAATCTGGATAAATGGAAGATTAGGGAGTTGGTATCCACAATATGAACAAAGTCAAAGAGGCAGAAATGAGCTTGTAAATTCAAGAGAAATGGAAACTATAAGTCTGGCTACTGCAGAAGCAGTCAACTGCTTACAGTGGGAAGCAATGGTAATAAGGGTGAAAAGGTAGGCTTAGGACAGATTATAGAGGGCATCTAATCTCTACCTGGTAGAACACAAGGCCTTGTCCCCTTCTAAGGAAGCTGGAACTGGGAGAGCCTTCATCTCCTTATCCCCTAGCAGCCAGGGTTTGGGCACATGACCAAGATTCATTCGGGCACCTTAAAGGCAATGAAGCAAATATTCAGGGGTCTTTTGGAAATTATTTATGGTAGCTGTGGCAGCATCAAGTACCAGGGGTACCCAGCATCAGGGTCCTAAGCAGATTCTTCTGAGGAATTATCTTGGCTTTCTCTTCTCTTGCCATGCTATTGGCTCCATAGGCTATCCTATAACCTCATACATTCATGTACTGCCCATACTGGCCAGAGTTGGTTTCTCTTATTTACAAAGAAAACCATTACAGAATTGCATACCATCTGTAAAAGAGATAATATAATGAAAATTTATACCAACCTGGCACTTTCATACTGTTTCACAGTCATTAATGTATCTTCAATTGTTTTATTCACCAAAGTGTTCACACTGGCAATGAAAAAATTAATGGCTCCAAGAAGAGTCTCTCCATTTTTAGCCAGCAGCTTCTGGGTGTCTGCATTATAGCCAAATTCTTCCTAAAACAAAAAGTCACCTTAACTTATCTAGTAATAAGTTAGTAAATTTATTTTAAAACTCTCAAATATCACTAATGGGAAATTATTTGATTTAGAACTCTAGCTATAGAATTTTTCTGTCAATGTTTAAAAAAATAGGAATCTAAATTATAACTAGCTATATTATTACCAGAAAAGTCTAGTAAACCAAAACTGTCATCAGCTCAGATGCATAGCAAAATAAATAATTTTAAAAGTTAAACTACTTTGTACTAGAAAGAGTATTTTCATTTCTCCTTTTTGTTTCGATTATACTGTAAGCACAGCTGTTAGCAAGAAAAATATAGCAGATTATTAATCAGAGAAACTATAACTTTCACAACCAAATTAGGTAACAATTGGCTAAAACTTTCAGACATAAAATAGATTGCGCTTTTGTGTTTTGACTAAATCTCTTTGAAGTATAAATATTAATAATACACATTTCTTTGTAAACTTAGTGACCAGTTGACGCCCAAGTTCAAGTCTATCTGGGCATACAGCTGAGGAAGGATCACTCGACACCAATGAATTCATTTCTCTGAATAAACTGAACCTTGGCTTAGCAACATTACACATGGCTCCTTCAGATATGGCAAGGACTAACTCTAAATTTTCAGCAGTAAAAGCTTTACAGTCCAAGTTTGATTAATTAACAGATTATCAGGAACACATCAGACCAAATAAAAATGTTGACCATATTGTAAGATGTATCACTCAATTTGAGAATTCTGAAGTTTGTCATAAAAATTTTTAATTTAGCTGAAAAGAATGTAATATTAAATTAACTTGAATCTTAGAAGATACAAATTTAATACTAGTGCTATAGCTATAATTAAATTTTTAGGAGATAACATATTCAACAGTTAATAAATAGCAGGAAAGTAAAATTATTTTTATTATGCTAAAAGTATTTTCCATTTAGAGATCCAGTACTCTATATGCTGGACTGAGGAAAATCTATACAATCTAGAAGGCTGCTCTTTTACTAAAAACAAACAAAAAACTAAAACTTAGTAAGATGAAACAGCAGCAGAAATAGTATATTGCAAAAATTGAAATCCTATATTTATAGATGAGAAAAACTGGCCTAAATTCAAAGCAGACAGGAGGAGTAAACTGCCACTATTCTGTTTCATGAATGTAAATCTCACCTATAATTCTGTGATGAGAATGTGTATAAAACTTAAGATTTTAATGTATAATTTGAAAACTGGCTAGAATAAAAAAGCATTTTTACAAGAGATACAGTAGTAAAAGACATAAACCAATTAGGACATTAGGAAGAAATATACATATGTACATGCATTATGAGTAAATACATAAATAATTAAAT
Source organism: Myotis nattereri (assembly GCF_964212035.1). Classification (NCBI taxonomy): domain Eukaryota; kingdom Metazoa; phylum Chordata; class Mammalia; order Chiroptera; family Vespertilionidae; genus Myotis; species Myotis nattereri. The sequence continues at coordinate 53,138,630 of NC_138080.1, forward strand.
ATGTTTTGGCACCGCAAATATGATAAAACATAATTCCTAAACTTCATTTAGTTGATAATTTATGTTACTATTCTGTTAGAGACATTTTACATATTTTTGTGAATTGCCTTAGTAATTACAAATAAACTAAACAAATAAAAGAGTACATACATCAAGAACAACGTTGTGGTTCTAATCTGCCACCGAAGAAGGAAAACCAGTCCAATTCCCTGATCTAAAAATGTGCTTACTTTACATATGGAGAGAACAAAGTTTGAAAATATTAAAATTTTTTTTATTCTTCAGCAGCTCCTACATCATTTACATCTACCAGATGCAAATTTACCAGGTGTAAATAAACAGCACTTCCCATTAAACTTAGGACTAAATAATTAAAACATCTGATTTGTTCTAAAACATCAAGTTTTAGTAATATAAATTATTATGTAATTGATAACGAATGCATTATTTTAAACAATAATACAGAGCAATAAAAAATATAAGTATTAATTGATAATTGACAGTAACTTGGGTTGTGTGAACTTTCCTAATTTTGATGTAGATGTTACCCTTTAAATTGAGAAAATACAATTTAATGAGGTGCCGTGGTATAATAGAACTAGGAGTCAGAAGGCATGGGATAAAATGGTAAAAGTCTAGTTTGGTAATTCAAACAACTTGGAAGTTCACATCTTGATTCTGCCATTGACTGGATTTGTATCTTTTGTGAATAATTTAAATTCTTTGTGTTTTAATTTCCTTACTAATAAAAAGAAGATCATTCCCATACACACCTGATAGGAAGTATAATGAGATAATCTGTATAAAGATTCAGACAGATGACAGATATTTGTTAAAATATCATTTCCTATTACCCTTAGGACATCAGCTTTTTTACTGGTAGATGCTGGTTGTTTCTCTAAAAAAGGAAAGAAGTGGACTAATCTTTAAATTTTCCTCAACTTCCAAATGCCATAATCCCATCAACAGCGATCACATCCATCCTAATTTATGCAGTGCCAGTAAGTGCCAAGCCCTGAGTTAAGTATTTTCCACGGATCTCAGTTAATACAGCACAAGGTGGGAGACAGTGGACACCATCTCTTCACTACTGCAACCTGCTAAGTTATCCTCATAAAGAATCAACAGAGGCATGGCTGGTATGGCTCAGAGGCTGAGATTGACCCAGGAACCAAGGGGTCACCAGTTTGATTCCCAGTCAGGGCACATGCCTGAGGCAGCTGATGGATGATGATGTTCCTCTCTCATCAATCCCCCCTTCCTCTCTCTAAAAATCTATCCCCCCCTCTCTCTAAAAATCACTAAAAAATATATATATATATTTTAAAAAGAATCAACAGGCAAAGAAGGGAGTAACTTTGCAAGCTGGCATGAGTGATCCTGATTACCAAAGGAAAACTGGATTGCTGCTATGCAATGCAGGTAAGGAAGAGTATGCCTGGAATATAGGTGATCCCTTAAGGCAGTGGTTGGCAAACTGCGGCTCACGAGCCACATGCGGGTCTTTGGCCCCTTGAGTGTGGCTCTTCCACAAAATACCACGTGCGGGCGCGCATGTACAGTGCGATTGAAACTTCGTGGCCCATGCGCAGAAGTCGATATTTTGTGGAAGAGCCACATTCAAGGGGCCAAAAAGCTGCATGTGGCTCACAGTTTGCTGAACACTGCCTTAGGGTGTCTCATAGTACTCCTATGCCTTATGACTAATATCAATGATTTGGGGGACCCTACCAAGCAAAGAACCACGACGGCTGAGGGGCTGGCTGAAAGCAAATGCAATATAGAATGGGTAGTGGAAGCAGCTATGACTATGTGGACATTTGTAGAAATAAAGACTATACTTTTAATCAGTATTTATTTCTTATTTTGTCTTAAACACATTTGTGTGTATAAATACTTTTTTTTCCCTTCCCTCTCTTATTTATCCCTTTATCATGTAACACAGTATATGTTAACTTTACATCATAGTATTTAAGTTATAGTATATCAAAGAAAAAAATGAACGTTACCCAAGGACTTTGCATCCTCTTCTGGGGAAAGAGTTAATATGTCTTAAATAGTCTGCAGGACAGTTGTATCATGATAGGTGGAAAAGACTTTCTTATTGTCTTTATTTTGAGATTAAATATGGTTTAAGAACATGTCCATATGTGCTAAATTGAAATGAAGGGTTGTGATAGTTAATTTTATGTGTCAACCTGTTTAGACTATGGTGTCCATTTGTCTGGTCAAACACCAGTCCAAATGTTGCTACGAAGATACAGATTTTGTTGATTCGAATAACATTTATAATGATAAACATTGGAGAGGTGATTTAAAGTTGACTTTAAGGAGATTATCTTCCATTATGTGGGTGGCCTCATTCAAATAGTTGAAGCCTTACGAACAAGACTGAGGTTTCCAGGAGAAGGAATTCTGCTGTTAAGACTGTATCATAGAAATCCTGCTTTAGATTCCAGCCTGCTGGCCTACCCTACAGATGTCAGATTTGTCAACCTCCGCAATTCCTTAAAATAAATCTCTTTGTGTGTGTATATATTATATACCTATCTCCTATTGGTTCTATTTCGCTGGAAAACCCTGATATAAAAATATCCATCCAGTAAATATTGATTCCAGATTTCAAATACGGTAGGTTCTAATTTACCGTTATCATTATTATTTTTTAATCCTCAACAGAGGAAATGTGTTTTTAACTGATTTTTTTTTTTTTTTTTTTTTTAGAGAGAGAAAGGAAGGGAGAGAGAGAAAGAAACATCAATGGGTTGCCTCCTGTATGCACCCTGATCATGGATTGAACCCATAACCTAGTTATGTGCCCTGACCAGGAATCAAACTGGCTACCTTTTGGTATATGGAAAGATGCTTTAACCATGCCACCTGGCCAGGGCTAGTTTACCACTTATTTTACATTTATAAACATCAATTAGAATGTTAAAGCCAATGAATTTTCTATTTCCTTCAAATCACTTAAATATACACACTTGCCTTGAGCATTTGTTCACTGACAAATCATATCAAGCACATTTCGGTGCACAAACATCATAAAAGAAGGATATATCATGTCTTTTTAGCAAAATAGGATGGTCCAGATTCTTGACCCAAAATGTTGCATGATGGGAGTCACTCCTGCTGAACAACTAACTAGATGAAAGAAAATACCTGAAATGGTTAATTTTATGTGTCAACTTGGCAAGGCCACGGCATCCAGATATTTCATCGAACATTATTTTGGATGTTTCTGTGAGGGTGCTTTTTGGATAAGATTAAGATTTAAATTAATGGACTGTAAGCAAAGTAGACTGTCCTCCATAATGTAAATGGGTCCCATCCAATCAGCTGAAGTCCTTAATAGAACAAAACTGACCTCCCAGAGCAAGAAGGAACTTTGCTAGCAGACTGCCTTTGAACTCAAACTGCAGCTCTCCCTGGGTCTCCAGCTTGCCAGCCTACCCTGCAGATTCTTTATGTACTGAGTCTTCATAATTGTGTGAACCAGTTTCTTAGAATAAATCTTTATATATCCACACATCCAGCTGGTTCTATTTCTTTGGAGAATCCTGACTCATACAATACCACATTTCCTTTTTGTCCTTAATAATACATTGTTACTCACTGACCCTTGGATTTACGATGAATTTTCTGGGATATCATCAGAAGACTCATAAACTAAGATTTCACTTATATTATCAATTTTGCCATTATTGTTAAGAGTCAATACTGCTGAGTCTTTGCAATCCTCTTCTGATTTATCTAATAATTGTGAAATATCTTCCTGTGGTATTATCTTCTCTTTGCTATTATGGGCAGGAAATGGAAAATTCTAAGTTCTCCGCTGTGTTCATGAATATTTATAAAAAAAAAAAAAAGACCACAAAAATGGTTTCTCCAGATTTCTTGTTGGCAACACAAACAAAAAGTATTTCTCTCACTATTGTATCATTCTAGGCAATGGTGTCTTTCTTTTGTTTTATTATCTTAGTCATTTCAGGAATTGAATCGTGACCTCCTGGTTCATAGGCCAATACTCACACACTGAGCCACACCAGCTGGGCTATCTCAGTCATTTTTAACATGGTTGGAAATAACTGATGAATAGTGATGAAATAATTCCTAAGATGATGAAATAGCAAAATGTTTTAAGATATAGAAAAATAAGATCATTAAGATCTCATACTGTGTCACTGATTTCTTATGAACCCATATGGTAGTTGCAAAATAAAAAGTTTTATTCTATTAAAAAAAAGAAGTAAATTTTCTCACTGGGAGACCTTGAAGAAAGAATAAAAGTCATGAAATACCAGTTCTTACAAAGAGTTAGAAATGCTCAAACAGAAAACTCAAAAATTAAAACTGAGTCCAATGGACTTGAATACTGAGGATTATTAACCCTTAATTCTGCAAAAAAAAGGATTCACATATACAAAGAAATGTAATAAAAGTATTTATTAGCTAAGACTGACCATTAGTTGAGTTAATTCATATATAAGCCAGGCCAGCAAATGTATCTCCAAGTTGCTTAGAACTGTATCTGGCATATAGTAAGTCCCCAATCTGTTAACTATTATAATTAACTAGTGGCCTGGTGCATGGATTCGTGCACATTGAAAGGAAATTAATTAGAAATATTTTAATATTGCTAATTGCCCTTTCTCTATAATAGAAGTGTCAGAGATGAAAGAAAATGAGTAAACTGTATATGAAAATAATATATGAATAAACAACATAAAAGACATGATATAAAAACAACGAAAACATGATATAAAAACATTGATAAAAACAATGACTAATAAATTGATTAAACTTATTCTAATATCTCCCTGTATACCAGATTAAGAGTAAAAACACTTTCAGAGTGCTTGACTAATCTCCCTTGTGATGAAGTATTTACAACTTTAACTTTAATGTCACACGCTCTTCGAACTCGAGAGAAAGCAACATATAACTGACCATGTCTAAAAACAGGTTCAGGTAGGAATATTCCTACTCTGTCTAGAGTTTGTAATTTATTAATAGTCATTCCAAAAGCTGGCATCACGGGAAACTGTCTTCGAATTAATTTAAATGGGAGGCCAGTGTCAGACGGGGATAGCTGTGCCAATAGCTGGTCTTCAGACATATTCTGTTGATGCCGCCGCTTTCTTTCAGCATCAGAATGTCAATGAAAACAACCAAATTCACGATCGACAATGATAGATGGAAACGCATGCGTGTGATTGGCATCAGTGAGAGCTTTATATGTATTGTACACATGTGAGTCAATGTTTATTTTTAGATAGCCAGTGTGCATCATATGTACCGGCTGGTTGGATGGACAGACGTCAGTCACTTAGGCTTTTAGATAGATAGATAGATAGATAGATAGATAGATAGATAGATAGATAGATAGATAGATAGGTTTATTGAGTGTAGCATTACTGTTAACATATCTGCAACACTTTCCCAGGTTCTATACCCTGGCTACCTCTTTCTATACTGTGGGGCTTTTTCTCTGGGTCATAGACCCTCTAAAGATTCCACTTTAGATAGCATCATGGAGAAACATAGACAGACCAGGATATAAATTCCAGTTCTACCTTTTGATTCATAATCTTATAAAAATCACCTAACCTCTCCTGGCTTCAGTTTCCTCATCTATAAATTGGGGATAACATTTCTTGCAGTGTTGTTCATTGAATTACATGACATAATGATTATAATGCATTCAGTCTATTATAATTGTGGACACTCAAAACTGCAGCTGTTATGCTTATCCTACTTTCTAAATATTAATTAGTTCTTTTTGTCTGACTCAGAATTAAAAATCAATATTTTTCACTATTATGATATATGTTGCCATCTCTAGCCAGCTTTCTTTGTCCAAGTTTCTAGATATTATGAAATGACTTAATACTCTATATTATCTAACTCTTGAAGTTAAAAGTCTGTATGCAAGGGATTTCTGTACCCTTAGGTGAGAGAAGAAAAAAGACAAAAAAGAGTCACTTAAGATATCGTAAGAAATTGTTGGAAATGTTTTGCTGAATAGAAATGTATGCAGAAAAATAATTTCATTCTAAGATTCACAATTTATACTAATGATTCAGTAAAAGTATATCACAAATCCAGTCAAGCAAGTTACTACTTGTTCAAGACAAAAGGAGACTAGGTAAGAGTGAATTTTCAATAGACGCGCAGATTTATGTTTTATCCACACCCAGCTATACATAACTATGACTCTTTCTAGGTTCAGGCAGGCTGAGTATTCCATTTCCTTCCCTCCAATCAAGTTCCCTTCCCCTGAAGCCTCCAGCTGACATCTCTAGAGTACAACTGGTTCACTATGTTGACATAAGTCAGTTGGGCCTTCTTAAAAATTATATTAGACTAGAGGCCTGGTGTATGAAATTCATGTGGGGGGCGGGGAGGAGGGGTGCCCTCAGCCCAGCCCACGCCCTCTCACAATCCAGGACCCCTCGGGGGATGTAGGGCCTAAACTGGCAGTTGGACATCCCTCTCACAATCTGGGACGCTGCATGCACCAGTGACCACACTTTTCATACAGGTGAAGGGCATCTTGCTGTTCTATGGGCAGCTACATTTTTTTGCCCTGATTATAAAAAGTAGTACATAGCATGATCCTTCTGAGGCAGTAGTACCATTTTCCCCATCTTATGGATGGAAAGACTGAAGCAGAGAGAAGTGAGGTAATTGGCTTTGTCACACAGTTATAAGTGTCAGAACCAGGGCTGACCGCAAAATGTACAAGCCAGAGTCCATGCATGTCATCGCTGCATCATCCTGTTTTTTCAGTGTTAGAGTAACCTTGCCATGTTTTAATTTTTAAATCTAAGAGACTGTTCCCAATATATAGGGTAGGATTCCTAGGCCTGGCTGGCGATCAGGGTCATCTGTGGGGCAACTGGCAGGCAGAGCAATCGGGGCGGGGGGGAGAAGAGGGCCCTGCTGGCACCCACCTTGGCTGGCGGCCTGGCACCACCCACTGGCCAGCTGCGTCCCTCACCACCGCCTACGGTTGCCTCCCTCTTCGAGGCAACTGGTGGGCAGGGCGATTGGGGGGCCCCCACTGGCACCCACCTTGGCTGGCAGCCTGGTGCTGCCCACTCACCGGCCCCGCCCCCCGCCACCAATTGCTTCCCTCTGCGGTGCCACCAGCAGGCAGAACAATCGGGGGGGGGGGGGGGCGCTGGCACCCACCTTGGCTTGGCTGGTGGCCTGGCACCGCCCGCTGGCTGATCACAACCCCCAATTGCCACTGCTGCTGGTTGCCTCCCAACTGGGGGCAGCTCCTGCGTTGAGCGTCTGCCCCCTTGTGGTCAGTGTGCATCATAGTAACCAGTCGTTCCGCCGGTCAATCGATTTGCATATTAGGGTTTTATTATATAGGAGGATATCTTTTAAAAAACCTAAAGATTCGAATTTGATTAAGACTTCCGCAAATCAGAAATGTAACAAACTACCTCTTAGAATACTCCTATCGCCACTCGCCTCCCCCGATCCCATAGTTATTTAAAATAATCTTACATGGAGTTCTAGTGACTTCAAACTCAGGTCAGCAAATGCATCTCCAAGTTGCCTTTGTGTATGTACCATCTGAAAAAGCTGGGTTGACAATGTCTGAGCAAGTCTTAGAATATTTTCATACTTTTTCTTGTTATCTCTTAATATATCAATCTGAGCTTCAAGTTCAAGGTCCACAGTTCTTGACCCACGGCCTAGCTTTTCAGAGATAATTTGTCGAGTGCACTAAAAGTGAAAAGATGCATTTTGTTTAGAAAGAATAAAAGGAACAAAAGAAAAAAAATAATACAGCAATCCAAAGTAAAATGCTAGATCATATGGCATATATCACTTTTGGCTTCACAAAAGGCAGACTAACAAACTGAAAACTGTCAGTGCCCTTTTACAAGTTCATTAGGACTCAGAAAGTAAATTTAAGCCAGTCAATGAAGGAAAAATCCCACATGATCTCACTCATTTATGGATAATAAAGACCATTATACACTGATGAACAAAAATAGATAGAGAGGCAGAGCAGCATTGATCAGACTGTCAAACTACAGTGGGAAGCCTGGGGAGGGTTGGGGAGGCGGGGTAAGAGATCAACTGAAGGACTTGTATGCATGCATATAAGTATAACCAATGGACACAAGACACTGGGGGGTAGGGGAGGCCAGAGGAATGTCAAGGGGGAAAAAAAAAAAGGAGACATATGCAATACTCTTTGTAATACTTTAAGCAATAAAACAAAATTAAAAAAAAAAAAAGAAAGTAAATTTACCAGACATGTCTAATAACTACTACTAATCAGAGGAAGTTTTTTTTTAAAATATATTTTTACTGATTTTTTGCAGAGAGAAAGGGAGAGGGATAGAGAGTTAGAAACATCGATGAGAGACAAACATTGATCAGCTGCCTCCTGCACACCTCCTACTGGGGATGTGCCCGCAACCAAGGTACATGCCCTTGACCGGAATCGAACCCAGACCCTTCAGTCCACAGGCCGATGCTCTATCCACTGAGCCAAACTGGTTAGGGCAATCAGAGGAAGTTTTAAGATCTAGCTAATTCATATATTACCAGATAAGCTCTCTCACAAAATCGTATTTTAAGCTTACTGCACTTGGTAGCTTATTTAAAACAACTGATTAGCATTGATTTAAGAACAATATTGGACTATTAATAACTAAGGAATAATACCAAATTACACTCTCCTATTGGTTTCATATGACTTTCCTCCTTTTATCTTCCCCTTAAATCACTGTGTATGTGTGTAAGTAGGAGGAATGAAGGGAAGAAAGGAAAAAGAGAAAAGAAAAGGGGTTGGGACTGGGGGGGATAGGAGGAAAAGAGAGGGGGGTGAGGGAGGAGAAGAAAGGAGATTAGAGATTTCTGAATTCTTTTACTTTTGCTCAAATAGAGTTAAATTATATTATTCCATTCTGCCTAGAAAATAATGATAAAAAATTTATACTTTTTAAAAATACCTAATTTCAGAGCATACTAAAATAAATTTTCTTGTATTTTTTGTTAGAAATAAAAAAATTATGAGCAACTTCACTACTCAATAATACATTTTATGAATAACCTAAAGGGCATTAATATATTCCCCATCATTTTAAAGTGAAGAAAAAAGTTCTAAAAAGTAGTAAATAAGTACACTATTAACAATTTTTTAAATTGCAAATATGCTCTTTTATCATATCTTTCAAAGTTTTGGTTAGAATTACTATTTGTTGTAAAATTAAAATAATGAGGGAAATACAACAAATTTCTTCTTCCTTCCTTTAATCCCACTAGATATTAGAGAACTACTATTGATAGGTAGTCTAGACCAGTGGTCGGCAAACTACGGCTCGCGAGCCACATGCGGCTCTTTGGCCTCTTGAGTGTGGCTCTTCCACAAAATACCACGTGTGGGAGGGAGCGCACGTATAGTGTGATTGAAACTTCATGGCCCATGCGCAGAAGTCGGTATTTTGTGGAAGAGCCACACTCAAGGGGCCAAAGAGCCGCATGTGGCTCGCGAGCCGCACTTTACCCACCACTGGTCTAGACTCTCCTGTGTGCTGCAGCACACACTGCAAGAATGTTTAAAACATGCAATGCTTGACTGTTTATTTAGTCAGGGGCACTGACCTCTTTTCCCTTAGATTTTCAAATTTAAAAAAATGACAACAGCCAATATAACAATAGCCGTCTGGTGGGAATTAATCAAAATTATATCTTTTTTTTTTGTCAGATCAGCAAAAAATAAATTTTTTGGTGTGCCACAGAATTTTAGCAATTAGTTTTTGTGTGTCATGAGATGAAAAAGATTGAAAATCGCTACTATAAAATATCAAAAAGAGGGAGGTTCTCTTTTAGCAGTTCTACAGCTAAATATTTTCCAAGGTAATATATTTCTATCTATCAATTAATAAGCATTTTAGTAGTGTTTCTTTTACCTTTTTCCTATTGACTTTTTAAACTACATTTATATAAAGATCAGTAATAAAACAAAATACTTCATTTTCCAATTATAATTTCATTTTTAGATAGCATTATGCTCTCTTATGTGTTCATACAATTGCAAAATAATTTGAATAACACAAATATAAATCCCTAGAGCCAGTTAGGGTGGAAACATTAAAAAATTACAAACCTTGTAGGTGTTTAGACTCCATTTTCTAACAAGTTCTAACTTTTCCATTGCAGGATTTTTAATTTCATCTGCTAAAATAACTGGTCCACTTTTTGTCTGTGTTCTCTGGCCACCTGCATGATCATAAACACAAAAGATAAAAACACAAACCAGGTAATGACAAGAAGGGAAAACAAAACACTGATGCTGTTCAAATTAAACTACTTATGCATTTAAAAAAATGAGAAGGTTCCCACAAACTGAAGGTCTACAACTTCCTGGGATCATTGAAGATAATTTCCTAACACTTAAAAAATATTTCTATTAAACACAAATGCCATGTGGTTAGCTTGTCATCTTCTTTAAAAAAAAAAAAAAAAAAGCTGCAATCAACCTTCTTTTCTAAACAAGTGTGTTTTACTGAAGAAAAATACAATTTCCACAATTAATCTTATAACCTAATGACCCTAAAAAAACTTTGTCAGTAAAAATCTGAAAGGCCACATACCCTCACACTGTGATCTCCTTTCACTGTACTATGTAAACCGAACAACAATAGAATGTTACTATAATCCTGGAGGATTTAAAAAATACAGTTCAAACTTCAATCATTAAAAATATCTTACCATCAGTATGAAAGGCTGGGTTAAAACAAGACCTACATTGTACCTCTTTTTCTTAAGAGACACCCCCTCCTCCACCAAAAAAAGCCATAATTACTAAAGGCAGTCTGATGCCCTGACATAAAAAACAACTCAACAATTATCTAATTCTTAGCTGAAAAATATTTTTCAAAAAAGAAAATATTTAATAAACATTTACGATACTAATGACTTGGGATAAAAACTTTATAATAATTTTAGAAGAACAATGAAATAAGATAAAAGGCTATAAGATATGGTTTAAAAAATTAGTCAGCAAAAATTTTTCTCACTCCTATAGCCAGACCAGCTTTTACCACATAGCTTTACCATAATCTAAAATAAAAAATGATTTATATAAAATAAGACATTTAAGAATTTACCAAATTCTCATAGAAACAAAATACAAAATGTTAACATGACATATAAAAAGAAATATGGTGTTCAATTTTTTTCCTATTTTCATAGTCCAGAAATATTAAAGTGCAGAACAAATTTAGTGCAAAGAAATGGGTTTTTCCCAAGTATTTTTTATTGGGCAAAACTAGTAAATTACATAGTATTTTGTTATAGTCTGCAAACTATCTGTAAGCTGCGGCTGAAAATAGGAAGACATATGACCCATTCCAAACAATGAACAACCCAACTGTTGAAGACACCTTTCTTGTTTAACTAGAAAACAGAGAGCAGAGCTGCAAAGTTGAAAGTTTAGGATCAAGTAAGTGAACCTACATTTCCCAGAACAAAGAAAGGATGATTTAAAAGGAATCAAAATTTACAATGTTTTTAAATCTTAAAGTGAATTAAATTTCAGGTATGAGATACAGTTTAATAACTTTTAAAAGCCAGAAAGATATGTATGGCTAGAATGATCATTTCCCTTATTGCTAAGAAAGAAAGAGAAAGAAAAAGCAGCAGCCACTAAAAAAAGTCAGAATAACACACACCTAAGAGTATTAAGCAAGTGATTATGAAACTGAGTGAATTAGTTTAGCTTCAGCAGTAGCAAGAAGTGCTTTATCCAATGAGTGCAGTGAATACCTGCGGGAACAATTAAATCACTTCCTTGTTGAGCCAGTTGACTAGCTGCAACCCTGCTAGGAGACATAACAGATGGCAATGGTGGTGCTGAGGGACCTGAAAAGGATAGACATTTAACTGTGAAAATCCTTTTCCTCCTCCACATATAGCACATTTTTAATATAGATTTACTAACATTGCCTTTAAAATATTCAAAAACTAGTATCAAAAACTGGAATTAATAGCCTGGCTGGTGTAGCTCGGTGGTTGAGCATTGACCCATGAACCAGGAGATCATGGTTTGATTCCCAGTCAGGGCACATGCCCAAGTTACAGGCTTGATCCCCAGTAGGGGCATGCAGGAAGCAGCCAGTCGATGTTTCACTATCCTTCTCCCTTCCTCTGTCTAAAGTAAATAAAAAACACACCTGGAATTAATATATTTGCTTTCTTGCAGGAATGAACTAAGTAATAAATGGATGTGAGCAGGTTGAGTTCCTGAATAAATTTTTCATTGAACTCTTAAGACCAAACAAGACACATAACTATCAGAAGAAACTTGGTAAGAGCATGTCTAAACAGAACTTTACCTGGACTCTGCTTTTTAAAAATAAATTACTAGAATGGAATTAAAGTCCCATAACTGAATGATTTAAAACTTAAGTAAATATTTTATTTATTTATTAAATCCTCACCCAAGGACATGCTGGGGTGAGGGGGGAGATACAGACAGACAGACATCGATGTGAGAGAGAAACATCAGTTGGTTGCCTTCCATATGTGACCCAACCAAGGATCGAACCTGCAACACGGATATGTACCCTGACCTGGAATCGAATCAGGAACCTTTTCAGTGCATGGGACAACACCTGACCAACTGAGCCACAATGCCCAGGGCAAGAAAACACATTTTTACACCTAAATATTTACATGGTTTTATTTTCTTTCACTCATGAGAAAATGAAAAAACACTTTTAAAAGGTTGTTAGGGGCAAGAGCATTACAAAGAATGCAACTTTGTCCTTTATATTAAAAATACACATATATATGTGATGTGTGCAAAAGAATTACCACAGCAAGTCTAATTGCTTATTCTTAAAAAGACTAGCTCATAAGACTGGCCTTTGGATGGTGTCTGGGAACTTAAATTTGGTTAAGATTCCAACCATTCCCAGAATGGTAAAACAGGCTCACTGTGCCTAAACTATTTACATAATGTATCTATGTTAGACACCTGCTTTCCTTCTGGGAGCCTGGAATATTGGTACATGCTAGGCAGAGGATCCTATGGAGCAATCTCCAGTAAAAATCCCAGGCACTGAGTCTCTAATGAGCTTCCCTGTTCAGTAACACGTGTGTCACAACTCTGCTGGGGGAATTAAACATGGCCCATGTGACTGCAATGGGAGAAGGCCCTCTCAAGCTTATGCCTACTTTCCTCAGACTTCACCTCAGGCATCCTTTACCTTTGCTAACTGTGCTTGGTATTCTTTTGCTGAAATAATCATAACTCAAGGAGTCCCTTGAGTCCTCTTAGCAAATTACTAAATCTTACAGTGGTCTTGGAGATGTCCTATACAACATGTATAGTTGGAAAAAATAAAAGTTTTATTTTCCTAATTGCTTTGATATAGAAAATATGTATTTATACAAATCAATATTGACTAATAGCTATATATTTTGTGCTTATAAGCAAAAATCATTTAAATCTGCATTTTGATATAATTTTTGAGTTTTTATTTCAGTAATTTAAAACCAATTCCTAAGAGAGCACAAAGGGGGATAAAACAGTGGTTCTCAACCTGTGGGTCACGACCCCTCTGGGAGTCGAACGACCCTTTCACAGGGGTCGCCTAAGACCATCGGAAAACATATACAATTACATATTGTTTTTGTGATTAATCACTATGCTTTAATTATGTTCAATTTGTAACAATGAAAATACATGCTGCATATCAGATATTTACATTATGATTCATAACAGTAGCAAAATTGCAGTTATGAAGTAGCAACGAAAATAATTTTATGGTTGGGGGTCACCACAACATGAGGAACTGTATTAAAGGGTCGCGGCATTAGGAAGGTTGAGAACCACTGGGATAAATGGTGATGGAAAAATAAAATAAACAAAACAATTCCTATATAATAATCAGTGAAATCATGCACACCGATCTATTTCTATGAAGACTACTACTAAAACAATTCCTAAATCATTAAATTGAAGAGAAAAAGGAATATGCTTATAATTGGTGTTTTATCATTGAATTAAAGGGCTCAATTCTTATGCTTTTTAATAAAGGTAGCATTTGAAGACCTCCCATCCTCCACCCCAGCCATCTTTAAAAATACATGGGCTCTTACCTTGATATGCTCCTGCTTCAATAACCCCCTCTTTGGTACTGTCAAAGCCATGAGATGTAATTTGGGTTTCTGAGAGACCAAGTCCAGCTGGTAATGAATGCTTCAAATCCTTAGCAATGTTGGAATAAAAAAGAAAATCTTTGTGAAAATCTCATACCACATTAACAGTTTAGGATAATTGTGTTCTTTTAATCACATATTAAACTATTTTTCTCTCTACTATGTAGTATTCCCTTATGCTGTCACAGCATTCTTTAACGATGTATAACAGCAGCAAACTCAGCAAGATTTGCTATTAAGAGATACAAATTACTTTCATTATTCTAGATCTAAGTAGTAGGAAGGTATTAAAATTCAATTTTGAATTTTCTAATTTATTGATATATCAGGAAAATCATTTTAGAGAACAGAATTAAGATGACTAAAAAGGCCTATCTAATATTAAAAATTGACTGATGTGTAATATAATCATAATGAGTCTGGCTAATGCTCAGTATAAACAAATCATCCACTTGCAATATTAATTTTCAAGGTTAGCTCAGTAAACAGGGCTTCTCTGACTTCAAACAGTGTGAAAAAAAGAAAATTTCTTGCTCATTAAATTTACATTAAGCAAATTAGCTATAATTGGAACTTAACCTAACAAATATTCAAAATCAGCCTTATAGCAAAAAAGAAGAAAAGAAGAAGAAGGAGAGAGAGAGAGAGAGAGAGAGAGCGCCAAGAGGCATAGATTTCTAATTAAAAGTCCTCTCTTTCCTTTGGCTAGAATATGAGGAATTATCTAATTTTCATAATCAGATTCTATTAATAGATCTTATTGGTTTTCCACAATAATGACAAGTTAGTGATGCACTAAAAAGGTAAATGTCTTTAAAATTATTTCCTAATATTCTACCCCACTACATACAATGTACAGTTATACTTTGAAAAGTCAGAACATTTTGAGTTTTCCAATTTGCAAATTCAAAACTTAACACATATAGTCTCTCATAACTAACAAGTGTTGAGAGGGTTTTTCTTGAGAAGCTTATTAATTTTGCCTGGGCAATTACTTGTTTGGTATGGTGGACCTAAATAACTGAGATCAATTCTCGTCTTAGGTGATTTATCAAACAGCATCTGACACAGGTGATGTTCTCTCCTTGTTAAACTTGCATTCCCCAAATTCAGGGCACTCTTGATCTTCCTCTGATATGTCCTATTGTCTCCTTCACTTATTACTCCTCATCTCCCCAACCTCCAAATCCTAGAGTGCCTGAGGGTTCAGTCTGAGGACTTTTTCTCCTATACTAATTTCTCTGGTGATCATATTGATTTTTCTGGCTTTGAACATCATCTATACATTGACAACTACAAATTTATGTGTCTTACTGGGCCTCTCTCTTTAACTCCAATATTCTAACCACATTTCCACTTGGATTTCAAATAGGCATCTCAAACTTATATGTCCCAAACTGACTGATTATACACTACCCGCTCCCCCCTCCCCCGCCCCGGAAAAAAGAGAACAAAACAAAATAACACCACCTATAGTTTTCACTCCTTTTAGTTTATGGCATCTCTTTTACCAAAAGCTTAGCCAAAAATCTTAGGACTTATCTTTGACTCTCCTTTTTATCTCATATCCACATCCAGACAATCATCAGATGCTATTAGATCTACTCTCAAAATATATCCAGGATTAAACAAACTCTCTCCACTTCCACTGATTCCACTCTAATATAAGCTAGTATAATATTTCACCTGGATTATTCCAAGAGCCTCCCAACTGGTCTGCCTGCTTCTGTCCATGACACATGGCTCTAACTTCTCAAATCAACCAAAGGTATCCCCTATTAAAACGCTCTAACAGCCCCCAATCTCACTTGACTTAAAACCCAGATCATTAAATGTTCTCAAGGGGTTACATGATTTGAGGTCATCTCCTACTAGCCTCTCAGGCTTGCAGCCACACTGTTCTTCAAAAACAATAAACCTACCTCTATTTCAAGACCTTTGTACTGCTGTATTTTTCTTCCGGAATGCTCCTCTACCAGATATCCATAGGACTTGCTTCTTTAGCCAGAGATGCTTCTCTCCAACAATGTATAAAATAGCAACTCACATAAATTTCACACTGTAACCCCCTATTCTGTTTTATTTTTCTCATAGCAGTTATCACTAAGAAATATATTATGTGCATATTTATTTTTTCTCCCCTCACTATACTGTAAACTTCATGAGAGCAGGGAGGTTGCCCATTTTGTTTGTGCTATATATTTAGCACCTTAAATAGTGCCCAGGATTTAGTAGATGTTCAATAAATATTTGTTGAATAAATAAATGAATTTGTTGAGTGAACTAAAGGATTTATGACTCAACATCATTAGATTAAGAAGCTGCCACAGCAATAGATTTATTTTCAAATTTAATTTAATGAGTATTTGCTTACTCTTACTATATGTTAGACTTTCTGGGAAAAGAAAAAAAAAAGATATAGTTCTTGCCTGACTGGAGAGACAAGATATACAAACATTAACGTAAAAGTTGAACTTAGTACCAAACTAAAGACAGTAAGTATCAGAGGACTTCAGAACAGGGACTAAGTCCATGAGAACTAACTAGAAAAGAAGGAAGTACTGCCTGAGCTCTGAAACACAAGGATTTATTTACAACTGGAACCAACATTTGATGAGTACCGCCTTCAGGACAGCCACTGCTTTGGACACTACAAACACAGCCGTATAGGAAACTAAAGTCTCTGCCCATATTACTCACATGGGGGGGCGGGGGGAGGGAGGAGACTGATAGTAAACAAATACTTGTATAATAATATATTAGGTAATAAAAAGTTCTGGAAATACGCAGGACTCAATAAGGGGTTTTTTTGTGTGTGTGTGTGTTGTTGTTGTTGTTTTTAAAGGCAGGATGACAGAGACCCAGAGTAATAGGCAGAGGGTACTACTTTAAGCGGGGCACTCTGGGAAGGTCTGAGGACGTAAAATGGGGGCAGAATGCTGGATAAAGAAGTGAGAGAGTGAGCCATGTGGCTATGTGGAGAAAGGACTATGACTTAAAAGGTAACAATGATGTTCTATTTCTTAATTGAATGTTAGAAAAGTAGGTATTCACTGTACTCTGAATTCACTTCATCGAAATATAATTCTCATGCCATAAAATTTATTTAGAGTTGTATAGCCATCACCACTAGTTTTAGAACATTTTCATCACTCCAAAAAGAAACTCTGCACCCAGTAGAAGCTAGTTTCATTCCTACCTTTCCCCAGCCCCTGAGAACCACTAATCTCCTTTCTGTTTCTATGGGTTTGCTTATTCTGGACAGTCATATAAATGAAATCACATAGTATCTGTCTTCTAGCATACTGAGTTCAAGGTTCATTCATATCGTAGCATACAGGGTGGGGCAAAAGTAGGTCTACAGTTGTGAATATGTGAAAGACAGTGTTTATTCTTGTTTGATTATTTATTAATTATTGTATTATTTTCCATATGAACAATTGTAAACCCACCTTTGACCCATCCTGTACATCAGCAGTTCATCTTTTTTAAAAAAAATATTTATTTCATTGATATTTTTTCAGAGAGGAAGGGAGAGGGGGAGAGAGAGAGAAACATCAATGATGAGAGATAATCATCGATCAGCTGCCTCCTGCACGTCCCCCACTGAGGATCGAGCCCGCCACCCGGGCATGTGCCCAACTGGGAACTGAACTGTGACCTCCTTGTATATAGGTCTGTACTCAACCACTGAGCCACACCGACTATGCAGCAGGTAATTTCTTTTTATGGTTGAATAATATTCCATTGTATGGGTATAGCACATTTTGTTTAACTATTCATCAACTGATGGATCATCATTTGGACTGTTTCCACTTTTTGACTATTACAAATAATGTTGCTCTACATGTTTAGTGTACATGTTTTTGACTAAGTTATATGGCAATTCTATGTTTAACCTTTTGAGGAACTGCCTATCTTCCAAAATGGCTGTACCATTTTACATTCCCCAAAGCAATGTATGAGCATTCTAATTTCCCCACATCCTTATTATTATCTATCTTTTTCATTATAGCCATCCTACGAAGTAGCATCTCAGTGTAGTGTTGATTTGCATTTCCCTAATGACTAATGACGTTTAGCATCTTTTCATGTGCTTATTGGTCATTTGTATATCTTCTTCAGGGAGATTTCTATTCAAATCTTTGGCCCTAGTTTTAGTTGGGTTATTTATCATTTTACTTTGTAAGACACAAATCCTTTATCATATATATGATTTATAAACATTATTTCTGTGGGTTGCCTTTCGCTTTCTTCTTCATGATGTTCTTAGGATCCCAACAGTTTCACAAATTAATAAAGTCAAATGTATCTATTTTGTTGTTGTTGCTTGTGCTTTTGGTATCACATCTAAGAAACTAAAGTGCCTAATACAAGGTCGTTAAGATTCACATCTATGTTTTTCTTCTAAGAGTTTGATAGTTTTAGCACTTACCATTTAAATCTTTGATCCATTTTGAGTTAAGAACTAAAACAACATACAAATGGCACAGAGGTCCAAAAAGTTGTATTTACTGTATTCTTGGAACTTACCTGAGAGAACAATACTTATTTGAATTCTCTGCCCTATTACAAAAATGTGTAAATTTCCAAAAAAGAGATATAATAATAACAGTAGTTGGAAAGAGGGGAATTAGTAATTGGTTGAACAGTAAATACAATGGCTATCCCTGATCACCTGCGTTTTCAAGAAGTTACAGGGACACCTTCCATTTTTTCATACATGGCCTCCAGAAGAAACAACTTCTAGTTGTCTGAGGATATTACATCTCACCCAACAGTCTCCCAGGGGCCCTTTATTCAACAAACAAAAGTGCTTCCAGAAAAAAAAACACCCATGTTCTTTATATAAAACAGATGTAAAATCTGAAAAGCACTTAGGCCTCCCTGTGCCTAAACTGTTAAACAGAAGGATTCTAACCAAAAGAGGAACAAATGGGTCCATTCACATTCTGAATGGAGTTACCATTTTGACAGTAGTCTGGCAGCTAAGTGAAACACAAAATAATATGTATTATGTGAGAGGAATAGATGACTTGTGACATTACAGTATTTTATAAGCTTGTTGATTTTTTTTTTATAAAATATATATTCTTTAAGTAATATAATTTAACCTCATACTTCACAAGAACTTAAAATGTGTCTTTATATTAGCCTTCCCATTTTCTAAAAAAAAGTATCTCAGTTATAAGGCTGTGCCTAACTTAGTAACATTTTAAGTATCTGCTACTGTATTCACTCCTATAGTTTCCGGAGTACATTTGAGAGACAATGAGCCCATTCATAACCCACAACATAAAATCCCTTATTTGCATTTTTATGTCACTGACATTCAACTCAAAGTTTAAGACTTTGCAAAGCTGTGCTTAATTATTGTACAATAAAGTGGAATAAACCTGAAGTTAACTTTCTATTCAAGCTATGAGGATAGTGCTACAGTATTTAATAGTTTTTAAAAATAAATTTTCAAATAATTAAGCTAAAATAAAATAACATGCTTTGGACAATAAAGTTTCATGTATACTTTAAATCCTTTTCAAAAGATAAAAAATGACACTTGTAATAACATCTTCCATAAAACTGTAAGGGATGCTCATTTCAAACCAAAATAATTTGCCTCCGTTTTGCATATTTTAACTGAGGTAAGACAAGAATGAGATTAAAAATGTTTAAGTTTAGAACTTATAATTTAGCAGGTAATCTGCTTTTGAACTAAATTTAGTACAAGACCAACACATAAAGAACACAAAATGTTCAGCAAATTTGCCTTAAAATATACATCCTTAAGAAGGTACACAACACTACAAGAGGTAAGCAGAATTACAGATTTATTAATTACTTGGGGTGAGGAGAAATCTTGAATAAAGGAGTGACTCTCAAAACATATACTCTAACTACCAACAATCTGTAAGAATTCTCCAATAAGTTCTATAAATTACAGAACTCTCTTCTCCCTTAGTTTCTTTGCACTATATTCTCCCAGTTTTCCTCCTATCTACATCTTTAAAAATGGCTTGGTGCTCTTTAATGGTTCTAGTTCAGGGGTGGGCAAACTTTTTGACTCGAGGGCCACAGTGGGTTCTTAAACTGGACTGGAGGGCCAGAACAAAAGCATGGATGGAGTGTTTGTGTGAACTAATATAAATTCAAAGTAAACATCATTACATAAAAGGGTACGGTCTTTTTTTTCAATAGTTTTATTCATTTCAAACTGGCCGGATCCGGCCCGCGGGCCGTAGTTTGCCCACGGCTGTTCTAGTTTCTCTACAAGAGAAAAGTCCTAAGTCTTGCTTCCCTTCCTCCCTTGGTGTCCAAACTATCTATTTAATTGTCTCCCTTGTTTCTAGACGTGTCACTCCTGAAATTCACTCTTTAAAACTGTAGGCCAAGACAACTTCTACAAAGCAAATCAGACTGAGACACTTCTATTTTTATGTCATTTAGGGCTGCTCTCCATTTACCTTTTAGATAAAAGTCCATACTCCTCAACATAGTTTTAAGGTTTTTCAGGATCTGGTCCCTACTTGCCTCTCTGCCTGCCTCATTTCTTACACATCTGCCCCCATATTCTCCACTTGAACAATAGTGAATTTTTAATGTTATGGTCTTACACCTTTTTCAGGGCTTTAGAGTTGCCTCTAAAGGGGGAACATCTTCACTCTCTTCATCTAGCTAGCTCATCCTTCAGATTCAGCTTGGATAGCAATTCCTCAGGTGATCTTTCCATATTCCTCCTACCAGTTCCCAGACCATGATATACCTGGCCTAGCATATCACTTCACATGGTAAAATTAATTTGTCTACATCCTCTTTCCCTGTTGGTTGTACACTCACTAAGGCCAACCAAGGTTGCGTATCAACCTTGTTTCCCTTTATTATTTCTAACATCTAGCAGATATAAAACTAATACTTCATTTACTAAGTAATTTTCTCAATTTAAACATCCCATCTCATTCTTCAAAATGGGTAAAACCTTCCAAAGCATTTACATAATATAACTGTTAAAGAAAAAAATTAAAAAACTATGTTAAATGTTCTGTGAATTTTGATAATTTAAAATTTCCCTCTGCTGTTTTAATGGTTAGCTGCCTATAAGGAATATCTGCCAGAAGCAAAGCTATTATTCAAACAGACCTCCACATCCCCAATTCTACTGTAAACGAACTGCAACACCCTTAACCTCCTCATAGTGTTCTGAACCCTTTGCATGTTATTGGGCACACTTTCAGGGAATGATTCTATATGTTCAGTTTGTAATTCCTTCCAAACTGATTATAAGGTGTCTCTACTGAATTTTCATAGCTCATCAAAAACATAGTCTACTAATGGCAAGGTATATAGTTTGTTGCTTTATTTTTTAAATACAAATTATAAAATATGTAAAACAAAAAAAGTCAAGTGCATGAGCCTGCCTACCTATGTTGATGCAGAATGACTGGTTGTAGTAATAACAACCTGTAAAAGTGTATGATTTTCACCCCCTCCGTATACTTATAGAAAACCTAAAGTTGGTAGTTTGATTCAGGTTTGGTAATTTGTGAACAAAGAGCCAACAAAAATTGAGGGCAGATAAAAGATATGCTAGACTAATCCAGTACAACCCAACCTACACTTTAGTCTCATATTTCATTAACCTCTTCATCCCTAATGTCTCTCACCTTTCAGGCCCTATCTACTCAGTCAACTGGAACTCCCATGGCCACTCTTTGGACCATGTCATCAGTCAGGAAGCAACACCACTGGAGTCTTAAGTCTAATGCTGCTGAATTCATTCAAAGACTATCAATGGGAAAATTTGTATGTATCTACATTCAAAATATTCCTGCTAGAGATAAAAAACTTACTCATGACAGCATTTGTATATAAATAAAGGCACAAACTATGGATTATAATGAAGATAGATAAGACTTCAGCCTTTCATTAAAAAGTATATTTATTCATAATTTTTAACAGCAATCCCAATCCAGAATTAATTTAATAGATGTGTATATAATAACACATTTTAAAACTTATTTTTGGTAAAAGTAGTAAGAATATATTTTATACTGGAAAAGTAAATATTTAAAATCAATCTAGGTTTGCATGGTTTAAACAACGAAAACATTTGCAAACCATCTGCCATACCTCTTAAGGGCCCAAGATACACATTTGGTAAAAACTATATATTATGAAGACATACTCATTACCTGCTATTCAAACTCTAGGGTAGGATGACTGAAGTAGAAAACATGTTAAAATTTAAGTCCTTATACTGGAATTAATTCCTTTATCGAGCAACTACTGTTAACCAGAACAGTGTTGTGTGCTACACACTATCTCTGCCCTAAAGGTGATTCCAATCTCTTGGGAAAAGTAGTGAGACTTGGGGATCTCAAAGGTACTCCCACTTAACTAATATCCTGTGATTTAACTCAAAACTTGCAGACCAGGAGTTTTTAAGACCCAGGGAACCTAAGGATCCAAAGATAGGATTTAGGGGGGTGCTAAACTCCCTAAAATTGAATATAAAACTTGGTATCCTATGTATATGAAAATTTTTTCTAGAGGAAAAAGTCCATAGGTGAAAAAACCTAAATTGTGGATTTTAGTTTTGGGCCAACCACAAGAAGTTTCCTTTTAGCTATACCTATTAAGGTAATTTCTCTAAATCTGCCAAATATAACTTAATTTACAAGAAATTTTACCATATGAAGCTAATATTTGCTTTTTCTCTTTATTTCATGCAACAAATTGCACATTTCTACTCTAATATTGTGGCCAGTAGTATAACAATAAATTATAATACGCAGTTACAAGTCAAAGAGTAATTTGTACTCTTAGAGATGAACTTTTCTAATCTCCAAAAAATACAAATTACCTTTTATTAAAAAGCAAAAATATTTTTGCTCCAAATAAACTGCAATAATATTAAGATCATTATCCTATGCCTCTCATCTTAATAAAAGAGTAATAAACCTCAAAACATTAACAGATGTTAAAGTGCTGCCAGAGAATCCCTATTACAGGTTCATACATTAAAATCTCTATGTGAATATGAAGACTCTAACCAGAGCCTCTCTTAGATCAGAATAAAAAGGGAAATCAAATGAAAAATGAAAGATGAGACAAAAAAAAAAAAAAAAAAATTTGTAATTTCACTGCCTGTGCCACAGTGACACCAACAGGCCAGCTAAGTTATGACAACTTAATGACAGTCTTCATTTTATACAAGACTGTATTTTTTAAAGTGCATTATGCAGTATCCATTAAATAAAAGCCATTATATAATTTTAGACAGCAAATATGTATGAAAGGAAGATGTATATAAGTAAAATACCGCAGAAAAGTGGTCATGATCCAGTTTTACATGAAATCTTTCTTGGCCCATAAAATATGGTCTACTGGTAATAAATACACTTTAACATTTTCATAAACTTTTATTAAAATAGAAATGTGGATGAGATTAAATGCAATTTCCCTTTTATTGATCAGAAAATACTAAAGGGAAAGTGTGCCAAAATGTAGGAAATACAGGGTGGGCACAAGTTGGTTTACAGTTTTGAGTATGCAAAACAGAGCTTATTCAATATATATATATTGATTGATTTCAGAAAGGAAGGGAGAGGGAGAGACACAAACATCTGTCTCTGATCAGAGAGAATCACTGATCAGCTGCCTCCTGCACAACCCCTACCGGGAATCGCATCATGACCTCCTGGTTTACTCAACCACTGAGCATAGTGGCCGGGCTAGAGTTAATTTATAATATTAATACTTAATATTATTATCGTATTATTTTCCATACAAACAACTGTAAAGTTACTTTCCCCCCAACCCTGTATATGCCTAATAGATCCTGAGTGTAATTTATTCAACATAGTCAAAAGCTGCTTTTAAAATACTATATTTTACTCATGGTAAAAGGGATCACACGGCCAATTTTTATACTATTTAAAGCATACTAAATATGTAAGAAACTCTCATCATGCATGTATTTTTCATAAGAGCAGGTAAAAATGGAAACAAGTTTTATGATGTTGGATTTCTTTTAGGGAGGTGAAGTGCTGGTTGAAGTGCATTGTTGCTTCTAAGGAGCCTTTCCCAGTTTTAAAATTACATCCAAGTAGGGAAGACCTTCAGGACATCTCCTTTTTTCTCTTACCTCTCAGTAGAAAGTGAAATAGCACTGCAGGGGAATCTCCAAAAAAAGAACTTGACATGAACAAATGAGTAAACTTATAAAGCAGTAAGTTAACCAGCTTTGACTTCATAAGCAAAGAACTCATACAGAGGCAAGTTTTTCCCCACTCCTGGGACATTGGCAATGTTCGGAGACATTCTGCTTGTCACAACAGGAGGGTGCTACTGGTATTTGTAGGAAAAGAACAGGGATCCTACATGCACAGGCCACAACAAGGAAATTAATCTGGTCCAAAATGCTGATAGTGCTGAGATTGAGAAATTCTGATCTAAAATATCACCTGTTAAAGTATTTTATTCTTAAACATATGAAATAAAGAGAGCTCCATTTAAACTGTAAAATGATAATATAATTATCATTTTCAAGAATATGAAAACTATATTTTACAAGTTATTTAAAGTTGTACACATGTACCAAATAACATAAAAAGGGGTATTTAATGAAAATAGCTCCAGAAATAGTAGCCATCACTATCATTTCTAGGACT
This sequence comes from Myotis nattereri, assembly GCF_964212035.1. Taxonomy (NCBI): domain Eukaryota; kingdom Metazoa; phylum Chordata; class Mammalia; order Chiroptera; family Vespertilionidae; genus Myotis; species Myotis nattereri. The sequence continues at coordinate 53,163,502 of NC_138080.1, forward strand.
ATATTCAACATATTACTTACTTTATCCCATTTAATGTTAATATCCCTACGAAAGTAAGATTCTCATTTACAGATATTAGAAAGCAAAAATGAGGAGATTAAATAAATACCTGCCCAAGGTTTCAACACTAGAAATTGCATAACTGACATTTAATCCCAGATCATCTGCAAACCCATGGTGTTGCCATTAAAATGCATTACATTTCAATTTCAAATGAAAGGCAGACTAAAATTTAAAGCAGCCCTAATTTCATTTTTCACTGAGTCAAGCATGTTTTTTGAAAGTTAACTTTAGAAAAGTGAACAGCAAAGTCAAAAGCAGTCTACTTAGGAATTATGTACTAAGGACACATAAAAAAGAGATCAGACAGTGCCAATGTTTAAAAGGATAACCTAATGTTAATATTTTTTCTTATAGCAAACAAAATTAAGTACTTTTATAAAGTTACTACAGGCCCGGTGCACGAAATTTGTGCCCCAAAGGGCAGAGAAAGGGGGCTGGTCCTCAGACGGGCCTGCATCCTCTCCCAATCTAGGACGCTTCCACCGCCAGTCACCTCCCAGTCGGGGGCAGCTCCTGCATTGAGTGTCTGCCCCCCGGTGGTCAGTGTGTGTCATAGCAACCGGTCATTCCACAGTTCAGTCGATTTGCATATTAGGGTTTTATTATATAGGACAGGGGTGGGCAATTCCTGGCACGCATGCCAAACATGGCACGCCAGTAACTTTTGCTGGCATGCAAAACCCTCTCTTATAATCTTCCATTTACAATTTTTTTTTTTTTAAGAGAAGTAAGCTTTATTTCCTTGTTTCTCAAATAGACTTGGCTGAGCTGGTTGCTTTTTGGTAATTAATCAAAGAGACCAAATTCCATATCCTCATCTGACTCCTCCGACTCTTCCTTTGCTTCAACCTTGGCTGGGGCTGCAGCAGCAGCAGGAGCAGTAGTGGCCACAGGGGCAGCAGCCACAAAAGCAGATGGATCAGCCAAGAAGGCCTTGACCTTTTCAGCAAGTGGGAAGGTGCAATCAGTCTCCACAGACAAAGCCAGATCTCGCTTATACCCATTGATAATAAAATGGGGTACTGATGCAACTGTTGGGTAACCAATGTGAAGGCGTATGCTGGCAACACTGCGGACACCCTCCAGGAAGCGGGAATGCAGTTTCCTCTGTGATGTCAAGCACTTCCGGGTTGTAGATGCTGCCATTGTCAAACACCTGCTGGATGGTCAGCCCATAGGAGAAGGGGGAGATGTTCAGCTTGTTCAGCAGTGTGGCTTCGCTGGCTCCCACTTTGTCTCCAGTCTTAATCAGCTGTTCATCCCTCAGTGCCCCTGGAGATTTTAGTGGTGATGCCTAGAGCCTGGAAGAAGGAGCTCTTCTCTGGCCCCAGACCAGTGTTCTGGGCTGGCACAGTGACTTCACACGGGGCAATGGCACCAGCACGGGCAGCAGCTGGCACCTTATTGGCCAGCAGCATGTCCCGGATCTCAGTGAGGTCCTCCTTGGTGAACACAAAGCCCACATTCCCCCAGATCTGAGGCAGCAGTTTCTCCAGAGCTGGGCTGTTTTCCAGATGTCCTCGGATGGCCTTGCGCCTCATGGTGTTCTTGCCCATCAGCACCCCAGCCTCCCGCGGAGGGACATGCGGACCTGCTGCATCTGCCTGGAGCCCACACTGTCTGCTCCACAATGAAGCATTTTGGATAATCATCCGGAAGTTGGATGATCTTAAGGAAGTAGTTGGACTTCCAGTCGCCCTGTCTTCCCTGGGTATCACGGCAGTGCGTCAAGGATTGCCACGCAGGGTTTAAAGACGATGTCACTCCCACAAGGACGCCTGGCGAGAGCTACAATATTTTTTCTTAATATCGACTTTTTTATTTTTCAGATAAATTCAGTGTAGGTGCATCTTAGATAAATAAATAATTTTACATAACAGGTTATCTTAAAGATGATAGACATGGATTGACGAAAGAGGGGAAGAGCAATTTCTATGCCTCTGCCTTAACTCTCCCTGCCTTCCTAGATCCGACCAGTGTTTTGGTTTCATCCACATATGCTTGTGAATCTTTGTTCTCAGTGATGAATTTTGTTAAGTCTCGTAATTGGAGTAGCCTGACGGATGAAAGTAGCAGCTCATGCATATCTCTGAAGGTCACGAAACATAAACCTGATGTAAAATATCTGTCATCAGTGATGCAGCAGCAAAAGTCCCACTGATAATATCAAACGGAGCCATAAAGTTTTCTGTTGAACTATCAGTGTACATGTATACATTAAAAAATAAATATATTTTTCATCATCATATACTGTGTTTTTGTCGCGCCAATGAATTTTATTATTTCTTCAAGGTTCTTCACATACGTACACCTTAAGAGATATCAAGTAGGCATAACGTTCTCAAAAAATTAGGGTTGGCACGCAGAAGAATTTTGAGTCAGAGATTTTGCTGGTTTTGGCACGCACTCACAAAAAGGTTGCCCACCCCTGATATAGGATATGCCAAAAGTGTCAGACACACTCTTATGCTGTTATCAATAGAATTATTGATAACATCAAAGCCTAAATGCTTACTGGCCTGAGGCTTAATCTTGACAAATCACTATTATGACATACCTAGTCCTCCCTACATGATAAATTAGATTCCTGGTATTTTGGTCAATCTAAGAAAATATTCCTATGTTAAACACTATTACTTTTGTCTCAACATTTAAGGGCTTATCATGATTCTTTATATTAAGAAAAAGAAAAGTGTTTTTACCTTATTAAAGCCATGTTCATGTGAGTCATCAACTTCTCCATTACTAGTCACCGCAATTTCTGCTGCTGAATTTCTGGGAGACTCTTGAGCCATGGTAGACTCCTACAAAAAGGAGGCAAAAAAAAAAAAAAAAAAGTCATAAATAACACCAAATTATAAAAGGCAAAATTCAAAAGACTATATTCATGTTTAAGGGACTTAAAAGCCAGCATTAAAAAAATTAATTTATAATTTACCTAATACTTACATAGTAAACATGATATTAATGTGATAAAAATGCATGTGGCTTTTAAAACTGAACTCAACTTAAATTTTTATATTAAAAACACAAGTTACTAGCCCTAGTTGGTTTGGCTCAGTGGATAGAGCATTGGCCTGCGGACTAAAGGGTCCTGTGTTCGATTCCAATCAGAGGCACATGCCCGGGCTGTGGGCTTGATCCCCAACAGGGGGCATGTAGGAGGCAGCTGATCAATGATTCTCTCTCATCACTGATGTTTCTCTTTCCCGCTCCATTCCTCTCTGAAATCAATAAAAATATATTTAAAACAACAACAACAAAAACTCCCCACAAGTTACTTGTTACAAGTGCCAGGGGGCAATATCTTTGCCTTATAAGTAGTGTTATGATAGACTATCACTTATAACTGGAAAAAATATTACAGAGAAAAACAAGCTTGATTTTTAATTAAACTAAAGCAGCTATACTCTTCCAATTGTATAAAATGGGTTTCTATGCCAGCTTTTATATAAAGTGTTCCCCTGATATAACAAAATTTTTGAAACTTCTATACTAGAAGAATAAATTTTTATACTCTGATTTTACTGCCCTAAAAGTCAAATAATGTTTAAAAATACATCCCTTAATTTTGTAACCACAGAAAATATAAATTTCTTTCAGAAACTAAATATGGTTAATCAATAACAGAACATCAATTATGGTTGGTAAAAATTTTTCTTGCTCCAATCATATGTGATTTAAGGAAACGTTTGGATACAAGCTAAAATGAAAATTTCATATCTGTGAAGAATCTTAAAAATAATATATTTTCTCTTATTTTAAAAATAAAAAAAACTTCAAAGTAAATAGGCTAACAGTTACACTTTTCACAGAGAACAGGTGCCTCTCTCTCTTCACACACATTTAACAATGGTGCCCACTAGAAGAAAGGCCTTAATAGAGAGATATATGTCAGCAACAGAATCAATATCTAACAATATGTGTTTTAATGCTCAGACCTGAATCTAGCTGCTACTCCTGATATCGCATGCACAGAATTACCAAAATTAAATCAAACAACTAAAATAAGAGTGTGAGTGTGTGTGTGTGTGTGTGTGTGTGTGTGTGTTTAATCTATAGGCCTGAACCTACTGCCAAGAACATTAATTAAGGGGATTTTTATAAGCTGTTATTCTATTAAAAGCAAGTGTTAATGCAAATAGTTTTGTGCTCTACTCTCTACTTCTAATAAATATAAAAAGGCTTATTCATATATATCTCACAGACATAATGTTGAGCAAATGAAGCCAGACTCAATGAGTACATACTATATGATTTGATTCAAAAATAAACTAATGTGTTATGATGACTGTAGGCAGAAGCATGGTTATCTCGGGGTGGGGAAACACTAAGTCTTGACTTTGAGGGTGGACTTCTAGTTTCCATTTCTGAATGTAAGGAGCTTAGAAGTTGCCACTTCATCTTAACAACAAGTAAGAAGCAGAACAGACTGAAAAGTCAACAACTCTTCTTGGATTCATAAGCGAGGGGAGAATACAGGGGCAAACTGCTGCCTCAAAATTGCAGAGACAGGCAAATAAAGGGAGTCATGGCTTACCAGAGCGAAGACTCGCCAGTGTAAAAGACCTCAGGAACTAGCTCGGGTAGGGAAACCTGATGAATTGCTGGAGGTTCAGGTATGGACGATTCTGAGCGTTACAACCTCAATAAGGTCTTCCTTATTGGAAGGACCCACAATATTGTGAGTTTTACTGCCAGGAGCTGGGCCAGGTTAGCATAGTAAATACTGGAGAAAAACCCCCTCATCCTTCCAGTGAGGGGAAGAGAAATGGAACTGTTTTTTTGAAATACACCAGAGCACTCTGTTCTTTTTTTAAAAAAAATATATTTTATTGATTTTTCACAGAGAGGAAGGGAGAGGGATAGAGAGTTAGAAACATCGATGCGAGAGAAACATCCATCAGCAGCCTCCTGCACACTCCCCACTGGGGATATGCCCACAACCAAGGTACATGCCCCTGACCGGAATAGAACCTGGGACCTTTCAGTCCACAGGACGACGCTCTATCCACTAAGCCAAACCGGTCAGGGCCAGAGTACTCTGTTCTTAACAAGGCCTACCCCAGGAGAAATCAGAACCTAACCTTCTTGGATACAATCAGTGCCTAACTGATCTGAAGAAGGAAAATACCTAAATCCAGCCCACTCTGACCATCTTGACACACCTAAGAGGGGGTAGAGAAAAATGAGAAACAATTGTGAAGTTCCCAGTCCAGAGGCACAGGTTTGCTAAAGACTAAGACCTAAGCACAGGACTAGAGAATGCGTCCCTCCTCCTACACCTTATCAATACATTGTTAAAGACCTATCAATAGCAGTTCCTTTTACTCAATGTATCATGTCTGGCTAACAAGAAAGAATTACCAGGTCCTCCAAAGGCAAAAAAATAAAACAGACACAATTTGAAGACAACAAAGCAAGCATCACAGCCAGACATGGCAAGGATGTTGAAATTATCAGACCAGAAACTTAAAATAATTATGATTAATATGGTAAGGACTGTAATGGATAAAAGAGACAGCATACATGAAGAGATGGGCAATGTAAGCAGAGTTATAAAAATTCTAAGATAGAATAAAAGTTCGAGATGTGTCTCTCTCACTGTCTCCCCCCACCTTCCCCTCTGTCTGAAAATCAATGGAAAAGGTATCCTGGAGGGATTAACAAAAAAAGAGGGAAAAAAATGAAAAGGCAAACCACAAACTGGGAGAAAATAGATGTAAAATATGAATGTATCTGACAAATGGCTGGTGTTCCAAATATCTCTCTATATAAAACCCTAATATGCAAATAGACCGAATGGCAGAACAACAGAACAACCGGTCGCTATGACATGCGCTGACCACCAGGAGGCGTGCACGGAACATGGCAGGTGTAGGCAGCAGGCAGAGTGCAGAACATGGTGAGAGTTGGCCGCAGCGGGATGGTGGAGCAAGTGAGCCGGGGGGCGCCAGACCAAGGCAGGGTGCAGGTCGGTCGCTGTCATTGGGGTAAGCCTCTGGTGGTTACTGCAAATTCTTTGCTCCCGCCCAGCACTTGCACCTGCTGCTGGCGCCAGCCCTGCTTGCACCCACTGCCAGTGCCCAGCCCCAATCGCTCCGCGCCATCAGCAGGTGTGAGCAGGGCCAGTGCTGTCAGCATGTGGGAGTGGTGGGAGCAGGGCTGCTGGCAGAGAGGGGATCAGGGACCGTGGCAGGAGTGGCCGAGGAGGCTGTAGAGGATGGGCCAAGACCTGCCCCTGTGCCCACCACAGCCTTGCGGCCCACAGTTCCTTTCAAGGTGCATGATTTTGTGCACTGGGCCCCTAGTGTAAATAATAAGAAAACATTTTTATGGCCAAAAATTTAACAAGCACTTCACACACACACACACACACACACACACACACACACACACACACACACAAATGAATGGCAAGTTAATACATGAAAAGATACTCACATCACTAATCATCAAGGAAACGCAATTTAAAACCACAATAAGGAACAACTACAGGGTGTCTCCAAAAAAAAAGTATACACACTTTGAATAACTATTAATTCCAATGGGTCAAATCTAAAAAGAAAGAAACATCAATTGAGCTATCAGCTGTTTAAGTGTGTATACATATTTTAGGGACACCCTGTACATATACCCACTACAATAGCTAAAGTTTAAAAAGGCTGACAATACTAAGTGTTGGTAAAGAGTAATTGGGAACTTGCATACACTGCTGGAGAGAATATTAAAAAGTACTTCATTTTGGAGAACTGCTTAGCAGTTTCTCATAAAAGTCAATATGACTCAGCCATTCTACACCTAAGCATTCACCAGAGAAATTAAAACAAATGTCCTGATTACACTTGTATACATGTATTCATAGCAGCTTTACTCCTAAGAGCCCAAAAATAAAAATAAAATAAAATATGTCCACCAATAGGTTAACGGATAAACAAATTGTGTAATATACATATAACGGGATATTCCTCAGCTGTAAAAAGTAATGAATAACTGATATATGCAATAACTGTTGCTTAATCTCAAAACATTATGCTGAGCTAAAAAAGCCAGACACAAAGTAATACATACTATATCATTCTATTTATATAGAACTCTAGAACATATAAAACTAATCTAGCATGACACATCAGCTATTGCCTGGGGAAAGGGATTAGGTAGGGGAGGATTAACTGTAAAGAGTACAAGAAACTTTAGGATAATGAAAACTTCCGTATCTTGACTGTGATTATGGTTTCCCAAGTTTATGCATTTGTCAAAACTCATCAGAGTGTATCATATGTAAATTTTACCTCAACAATCTGTTGATGTTTTTTAAGGGTAAAGTTCTATTCTATAATCTTTAAAGATAGAGGATCTATTTTTTCTGCAAGCCCCAAATCCACCCACAGAGACCACACTAGTCTGATGGGGGGAGGCATATGACCCTGATAAGATACCAGGAGGGACTAGCTTGCAGCTCTATAATTCAGTAGCAAACAAAGTTTGTCATTTCCCAAAATATATCTCCATGACAAAAATAAATGAGACCAATCCCCTCTCACTATGAAAATTACTGCAGTCCCAAGTGTCACTTACAGACCTCTTAGCCCTGTTTGATTCAAGTCTGAAAATCACAAGTACTTGTCTCTAAGAGAGTATCTAAAAAACAGCAGAGCATTAACAAAATCCCTCTGTTCCTCAGATCCAGTGGCTCTCATCCTAGATCTTTTAAAACAGCTAAAGAGAACTGCCTCAGTTTGCCAAGTCAGGCTTTAGCCAAGTATTACATCTACCTTATTTTTATGGCTGCCCAGTCACAGCCCTCTTCCAGTGTTGGGGAAAGTCTCTACAAGATGAGGCTAGGGAAAGGCAGAGCCTGTCTTATTACATAGAAGCCCAAAATACTGATAATCGTGCAACATTCTCCATACCGTAATAGCTTTCACATGGCTTATAAACTGCTTACAATCTGACCCCTACCTACTTCTCCAGCTGCTTCTCATACCATACCCTTCCCTAACACTCTCTATACTGGTCAATTAGGCAACCAAATGTCTATTAACTTCATCTTCACCCTCAGAACGCACAGTGACTCTTCTCTTCCTGTCAATTCAACGCCTAGGCTACAGCCTTTTCTGTAGGTGCCCAAGACCTAGGCTAAAAGAAAAAAGCTCAAGTAATTTTTTCTGGCACTACTTGTTTTTCAAATCCTGAAAATACACCTGACACATTTTGAAAGGCTTTACATTTGACAGTCAGCATTTGTTGGTGAACACTCCATGGAAAATAAAATGTAACATTAACAATTTTGACCCAAATACTAAAAATATCTATCTTAACAATGCAAGATACGGTATTTGAAAATATTAATGGTAAATCCCAATTTAGAAAATGCTCAGAAACAAGGTAGAAACTTTCTAGAAAGGATGGAAAGAAATATGTCTTAGTCTTAATTAGACATCTGGAATTGTACAGGGCTTTGTATCTTCTAAAACACACATTTAACACTGTTCTTTAATTTACTACTGAGCCAGCAAAAATAAAGTGGTATTATAATAATAAACTTAAAGTTTTTCCAATTGTTTCTTAAATCTACCATTTAAAAAAAGTTATTTGAAACTTTTTAATGAAGTTTCAAATGGCTGCATATATTCAACTGGTACTTTGTTCTGCTATCAAATAAAGGTTATATTTTCTTCTAATCTAAAGGACTAAACTCTTAATTTCAGTCAATTCTAGAAAAAAACAAAACAAAAACAGTGCAGAAAGCAAACAACGTGAAAGAAGAAAATAAGCCCCAAATACTCAACTCTAATTGTTACAGTTCAGACAATGAAAGTCGCAGTGCTTAGTGGGCTGATTATGCATGTTAACAGAGGCCATATATTGTTTGTTCCAATACCAAAAAGCACAAATGCCTTCTGTGTCAGACAAAATTATTGAGATTTTTCTTTGCCTACAAAAAGAAAAAGCAATTCTATGGAACTCATAATTCAAATAGTCTTTGAAATTGCCTTCTGTATTGGTAAAATATGGCCTTCTTTAAAAAATGGTTAATGTATTTATTACAAAGTGTTAATTCAATATGGTTCAAAAGTATTAGGTGAACAAGCCTACTACATGGACCCTGAGAACTAAGCAAGGTAACAGGAGACAAGAATTTAAGGTCCAGTTCTGCCCCTTTCTATAAGTCACTTTACCTCCCTAAGTCAATAGCCTCATTTATAAAATACCAGAGGGATCCCTCAGCCTGGCCTGCACCCTCTCACAGACCAGAAGCCATCGGGGGATGTCTGACTGACGGCTTAGGCCTGCTCCCTTAGGCCCGCTCCCTGTGGGCCTAAGCCATCAGTCAGACATCCTTAGCACTGCCACAGAGGTGGGAGAGGCTCCCACCACCATCGCTGCGCTCGCCAGCCATGAGCCCGGCTTCTGGCTGAGCGGCATACTGACCACCAGGGGGCAGCTCCTGCGTTGAGCGTCTGTCCCCAGTGGTCAGTGCATGTCATAGCAACAGGTCATTCCACCGTCGGGCCAAAACCAGCTCTCCGACATCCCCCGAGGGTTCCCAGATTGCGAGAGGGAGCAGGCTAGGCCGAGGGATTCCACCGGTACATGATCAGGGTCAGGGAGAGACACAGGAGGTTGGCCAGCTGAGGAGGGCCCGTGGGAGGGCTCCAGGGCATGTCTGGCCCGTCTCGCTCAGTCCTGATCAGCCGGACCCCAGCAGCAAGCTAACCTACCAGTCGGCTGTCTAGCCCCTGGTGGTCAGTGCACATCATAGTGAGTGGATGAGCAGCCTTAGCATATCATTAGCATATTATGCTTTGATTGGTTGAATGGACGACTGGACACTTAGCATATTAGGCTTTTATTATATAAGACTAGAGGCCCGGTGCACAAAAATTTGTGCACTCGGGGGGGGGGGGGGTGGTTCCTCAGCCCGGCCTGTGCCCTCTCGCAGTCTGGGACCCCTCGGGAGATAACGCCCTGCTGACTTAGGCCTGCTCCCGGGTGGCAGAGGGCAGGCCCAATCCCTAGGTGCAGCCCCTGGTCGGGCTCAGAGCAGGGCCGACTGGGGAGTTGGGGTGCCGCCCCCTGTCATGCACAGAGCAGGGAGGATCGGGAGGTTGTGATGCTGCCCTCAGTCATGCTCAGGGTAGGGCCGATTGGGGGGTTGGGGCACCACCCCCTGTCACACTCAAGGCAGGGTCGAGGGGGAGGTTGTGGCGCCACCCCGTCACACACAGAGTAGGGCCAATCAGGGGGTTGGGGCGCTGCCTCCTGTCATGCACAGAGCAGGGCCCATCAGGGGGGTTAGGGCTCCGTACCGTCACGCACAGAGCAGGGCCCATCAGGGGGTTGGGGAGTTCCCCCCTGTCACGCACAGAGCAGGGCCCATCAGGGGGTTGAGGAGCTCCCCCCCGTCACTCACAGAGTAGGGCCGATAGGGGAGTTGGGGCACCGCCCCCTGTCACACACAGAGCAGGGCGGATCAGGGGGTTGGGGCGCCACCCTCTATCACCCACAGAGCAGGGCCGATCAGGGGGTTGGGGCGCTGCCACTGTCACACTCAGGGCAGGGCCAATGGGGAGGTTATGGCTCTACCCCGTCACACACAGACCAGGGCCCGTGGGGTGAGGGGGGGTTAGGGCGCCGCACCCTGTCACACACAGAGCAGGGCCGATCAGGGGGTTGGGGCAGCGCACCCTGTCACACACTGAGCCGCAGGGCGATCAGGGGGTTGGGGAGCTCCCCCCTATCAGGCACAGAGGAGGGCCGATTAGGGGGTTAGGGCGCCTTCCCCTGTCACGAACAGATCAGGGCGAATAGGGAGGTTGTGGCCCCACCCCCTGTCACACACAGAGCCGCAGGGCGATCAGGGGGTTTGGGTGCTGCCCCCTGTCACTCTGATCCCGGTGCTGGGAGGCCTCATGGCTCCGCTGATCCCGGTGCTGGGAGGCATATTACCCTTTTACTATACAGGGTAGAGGCCTGGTGCATGGGTGGGGGCTGGCTGGTTTGCCCTGAAGGGTGTCCTGGATCAGGGTGGGGGTCCCCACTGGGGTGCCTGGCCAGCCTGGGTGAGAGGATGATGGCTGTTTGCAGCTGGTCACACACCCTTCAGGGTTGGGATCCCCACTGGGGTGCGTGGCCAGTCTGGGTGCGGGGCTGAGGGCTGTTTTCAGGCTGGCGGGTGACTGAAGCTCCCAACCACTCCTTTTTTTCTTTTTTTTTTTATTCTGGGCCAGCTTTAGCTCTGGCTCCAGCTCTTAGGCCTCCGCTGCTGAAAGCAGGTTTCTGGCCTTTGTTTACCTTCTGTATTTGAAACAATGTTGCGATCCTGCTGTCTGAAGCCCGGCGGACTAAAGCAGGTTTCTGGGGTTTTGTTTAGCTTCTATATTTGTAACATAGTTGCTTAGAGTTGCAGCTCAGAGGCCGGCAGCATCAGGCGGGGAACGTTGGAGTCCTCCGTCACTGAAGCAAGCAAGCCTCATGTTTGCTTCCAGCTGCCTGGCTACCAGCCACCATCTTGGCTGGCAGTTAATTTGCATATCACCCTGATTAGCCAATGGGAAGGATAGCGGCCGTACGCTAATTACCATGTTTCTCTTTTATTAGATAGGATGATTATTAACCTCACCTATATGTCATACAGCTCTTATAAAAATCAAATGTGAAATTGCTTGGAAAATTGAATATGCTATGCAAAGATGTTATATTATAGTACATTAATTTCAGCTCAGGACCAACAGGACAAATAATGGAGTAGTTCCATCAACACTAGCATTTACCAATACAGCTACTCTTCCTAACTTTATCACTATGGGTAGGTACCCTAACTATACTTTTTTAAAATGGACCAATATCAAGAAAGAGTTGAAGTATGGTCACAAATGTTACTGTTTGTAGCCTTATTAATTTTTTTATTTTTTCTATCTATCTTGGCAATTTTATGGTTTTAAAAAGAAGATGACCCTCAAACCTAGTGTATTATTATAAAGGAATGGATAAAGCAAATGTAAAATCCAAATAATTATTAAGCCTGGAAGATAAGTACATGGGAATCCTTTACTATTTAATTTTTATTTTATGTTGTAAATTTTTCTTACCAAATATTTTAATCTATTAGCATCAACACTTAATTTTTTTTTATTGTTTAAAGTATTACTTGTCTTCTTTTTTCCCCCATTATTGCCCCCCCCCCGGGCCACTCCCATCCCCAAGAGCAAGCCCCCACTGCCCCAGTGTCTGTGCCCATTGTTCATGCTAATATGCATGTATACAAGTTCTTTGGTTGATCTCTAACCACCCCCCCTCATGCCTTCTCCCCAAGGTTGGACTGTCTGCTCAGTGCCACTTTGTCTCTGGATCCATTTTTGTTCATCAGATTATATTGATCATTATATCCCACATATGAGATCATGTGGCATTTATCTTTCTCTGACTAGCTTATTTCACTTAGCATAATGCTCTCCAGTTCCATCCATGCTGTTGCAAATGGTAAAAGTTCCTTCTTTTTTATAGCAGCATAGTATTCCATTGTGTAGATGTACCACAGTTTTCTAATCCATTCATCTACAGATGGGCACTTAGGCTGTTTCCAGATCTTAGCTATGGTAAATTGTGCTGCTATGAACATAGGGGTGCATATATCCTTTCTGATTGGTGTTTCTGGTTTCTTGGGATACAGTCCTAGAAGTGGGATTACTGGGTCAAATGGGAGTTCCATTTTTAACTTTTTGAGGAAACTCCATACTGTTTTCCACAGTGGCTGCACCAGTCTGCATTCCCACCAAGCAGTGCACGAGGGTTCCTTTTTCACCACATCCTCGCCAACACTTGTCGTTTGTTGATTTTTTAATGATCGCCTTTCTGACAGGTGTGAGATTGTACCTCATTGTTGTTTTGATTTGCATCTCTCGGATGATTAGTGACTTTGAGCATGTTTTCATATGTCTCTAGGCCAGCGGTTCTCAACCTGTGGGTCGCGACCCCTTTGGTGGTCGAACAACCCTTTCACAGGGGTCGCCTAAGACCATCCTGCATATCAGATATTTACATTACGATTCATAACAGTAGCAATATTACAGTTATGAAGTAGTAACAAAAATAATTTTATGGTTGGGTCACAACATGAGGAACTGTATTTAAAGGGCCAGAAGGTTGAGAACCACTGCTCTAGGCCATCTGTATGTCCTCTTTCGAAAAGTGTCTACTTAGGCCTTTGTCCATTTTTTGTTTGGATTGTTTATCTTCCTTTTGTTAAGTTGTATGAGTTCCCTATAAATTTTGGAGATTAAATCCTTATCTGAAATAGCATTGGCAAATATGTTCTCCCATACAGTGGGCTTTCTTGTTGTTTTGTTGTTTTGTTGATGGTTTCTTTTGCTGTGCAGAGCTTTTTATTTTGATGTAATCCCATTTGTTTATTTTCTCCTTAGTTTCCATTGCCCTAGGAGCTGTATCAGTAAAGATATTGCTACAACATATGTCTAATATTTTGCTGCCTATGGAGTATTCTAAGATTTTTATGGTTTCCCGTCTTACACTTAAATCCTTTAACCATTTTGAGTTTGCTTTTGTATATGGTGTAAGATGGTGATCTAGTTTCAGTTTTTTGCATGTGTCTGACCAATTTTCCCAACACAATTTATTGAAGAGATTGTCTTGACTCCATTCTATGCTCTTGCCTCCTTTGTCAAATATTAATTGAGCATAATGGCTTGAGTTTATTTCTGGATCCTCTGTTCTGTTTCCATTGGTCTATATGTCTGTTCTTGTGCCAGTACCAGGCCGTTTTGAGAGCCGTGGCTTTGTAATATAGAGCGTCATCACCTAATTTGTCTTATATTTTCAACTACAAGCTACCTGAATACTGCATTTCAAATCTTCTCCCAACTTTGTCATCTTCTACCTGTCATTCTCATTTCCATGTTAAGCCCATCTTAGATCCTAGCTACCACTTGACCCACATTTCCTCCTACTCTGTCCTCACTGACATTTAGTTCCAGCCCTAGAACCCTTCACCACTGTTCCTCAAACACACCAATCTTATTTTTGCCCTTGCTGTTTCCTCTTTTTTGAAGGTTCTTACTCCCACCCAGATTTTCACATGATGCTCCCTGTCATTCAGGCTTCTGCTCAAATGTCATCTAAGAAGGGAAACCCAACCAACTGATGTAAATCAGCAGCCTTCAATACTCTTTAGTCCTTATCTTGCTTTATAGTAGTAAGGACTACTTTACATCTATAATAATAAAAGCGTAATATGCTAACTAGACCGGACATCCTTCTAGATGACCTTCCAGATGGAGCCGGGGCTGCGAGGGAAGCCTGGGTCCTGGGTGCCTGCCGGCGGATGGAAGGAAGCCTAAGTCTCGGGTGCCTGCCGGCAGCTGGAGGGAAGCCGGTACCAGCAGCCAGGGGAAGGAAGGCCTACTCTTGCATGAATTTCATGCATCAGGCCTCTAGTTATAATATAATTTATGTATTTATGTATATGTTTAAACTTGTCTATGTCCCTCCCCAATGTTTACAACATAAAATCCAACTCCTCCTGACACTCAAAATCCTTTCATGACCTGAACTATCTATAAATTATACTTCTTCAGATAGCCTATTAAATCAAACTTAACTACTCACACTTTCTTTTAATTCAACGGAGTAAATTTTAATATTTTTTTGTTGATTTCAGAGAGAGGAATGGGCGGGGGGGGGGGGGAGATAGAAACATCAATGATGAGAATCATGATCTGCTGCCTCCTTCATGCCCCCTACTGGGGATCAAGCCCATAACCTGGGCATTGCCCTGACCAAGAATCAAACCATCATGGGTTGATGCTCAACCACTGAGCCACACCAGCAGGGCTTACACTTTCTTATACATGTCTCAACTTCCTTTCTCTATGTCTTTGTACAAGCAGGGACCATCACTGCTCACATGCTCAAATTCTACCCACACAGTAAGACTCAGTTTAAATGCCACCTTCAGTGATATTCCTGGCTGATACCCCTCTGAACTGCTACAATTCTTCATCTGTATGATTAGTCTATATTTTATTTATTTAAAAAATTCCTATATTAATCAACACATAGCTTGAGTGCAGGATCTGTACCCAATTTACATTTTAGATCTGAATTATGTAAAAGAAGGATGCAAATATTTGTATATTTTCTTAAATACTAGAAATTGGTATATGTATTAATGTAAATATATTGCAGGGCAGACAAGAAGAATTCAGTCAATAATCTTAGGATATGCTAATAAGTTCCTGACATAATTAATTTGCTTGCCTCCCTTTTTGCTAAAAATACAACTTATGTGCTTGTTTTCCAAACTTCCTTACTTCTACCTTCAAATAATTTTGTCCTAATTAGTTTCTTATATTCACTTATCTTTTCCACTTTCTTGGGTTCAAGTCATAGCTCTTTTCCACATTAGCTATGTTAACACTTCCAGGTCTCTATTGCCTCATCTATAAAATGAAGTAGAAAACCTCAACTGCAAACAGGGTTACTGTAGCACTAAATAAGATATTTTTAAAACCCAGGCTGGCACCTAAAAGGTTCTCAGTGAATGGTGCCTATTAGGCTACAGAAGCAGCAGTTTAAACACATTTCAAGGTATAAAGTTTGAATATTGAAAATACAAAGAACAAAATCTAGCTTTATCTGCTCTAATCAAGATTGAACTGGAATACAAAGCAAGACAAGCTCGTGTTTTTCTCTCTTTTTCAATTCAAAAAGAAAAAAAACCACACACACTGATTTCATAAAAAACAAAACAGACAAACAACAAACAGAAACACAACATGTAGAAGAAGAAAGCATTTTTATGGTAACTGATGAGATAGATATTTTAACAGAAAAAGCATTTGATCAAGAGTTAGGAAATTACCCTGGGATCTGCAATTAATGAGCTAAGTGACCATGAGCAAGGCAATTCACTTTAAGTCTCTTTTTATTCAGAATTGATCATGTTTTCACTCAGTTCAAAATGCTGGAGTTTTTAATTGTTGTTGTTTTGTTTTACTTTTAAGGAAATGAAAACTATCACCCAGGTCATCATAGTCTATTCCTAAAAAATATCTAGATCACTTACACGAGTAGAGTGAGAATTAATTCATTCATCAAATTGACCACCAGTGATGTGCAAAGGTCTGCTAGAATTAATCTGAATTACTAAAAATTCTGATGTATAGAACATTTAAAATTAAGAGAATTGACAAAACATATACAAAGTTATAATATATTAAAATAAGAATTCTTATAAGCAAATATGACCCCCAAAATGTTTTCATTATGGATTTTGAAAAAAGCAGATTTAAGTTAATAGAATACTAATAGTGGGAAATTTTAAAGTCACAAAATATTCCTAAATCCTACTTCAGTTAACAGAAACTCATATAATGCTTTTAAATTGGGGCATAAATTCATATTACACTCACACGCCTGATCTTTTTAAAATATTCCCAGTGGATGCTGCACACCTGGGTATGGCTAAACACATGGGGAATGCCTAACATGGATTTTATTGTTAATTTATAAATAAATTTCAACAATCAATTACTTGGCAATAGTTTCCTTCAGATCATCATCCAAGTTTAACTCTCTATTGAGCAGGAAACTACTTACTAGTTTAGCATATATCCGAGTGACATTCACAAAAACTCACAGTGGTAAACCAAAATACAGGATGAGGCAAAAATAGGTTATAGTTGTTCATATGGAAAATAATACAATAATTAATAAATAATAATACAAGAATAAACTGTGTTTTGTGTCCTCACAACTGTAAACACCCCTCCCCCGCTGCAGAATGCTTTCTTTTATCATTACGAGTCCCATCATTGGCTGTGCAGCTAATCTTTCTGTAGTTCATCAAACTTCCTTTGATCATCACTCAATAGTACAGATGCAGAGATCTGATCATAAAAAATCAAATCCACGAGTTAACATAAATGTAGTATACATAATTCCCTAGTTTCTCAGAACTAAATATAACTACAACACTGCTTGGACATAGGTAAAAGCCAAGCTATTTTGATTTACAAAGAATCCTGAATCCTCCAAAGATAATATATAATTTGCCAACCAGAACTCAAATTTGACTTTTGGACTAAAAATAAATTATCTAGTTCTAAATCCTATATTAAAGCTTGTCACAAAGATGCACAGTGTCTTGTTTTGATTGAAGAAATACTGTGCCAGCATTGTGCCACATATAAAGATGGCAAATTGGTTCAGAAACACTGCAACTAGAGTCAGAAGACAACATGTTGTGTTCTAACCGTGCCAATTTCTAAAAGTTAGTCACTACCTCTCTAAAAATTAAAGATGTTCAACAAATAAATGGGGAAAATAATAACTGTTCTACTTATCTAAGTGAATTACACCAAACTGTCTTAAGGGCCAAAGTGGGACAATATGAAAGTGCTATTCTGTAAAATTTAATATGAGAGGTATTATTAGTATTAGTTATACAAAAAATACCTAGTGACTTGATTTAAATATAAGATTAACTTCTTAATATACTTATTATTCTGATGAACTAGAACTGTGGTTCTTAGGTGGTATATATTAGAAGATCTTTAAAACTTCCAAAAGAAAAAAAAACACACATGGCCCCATGTTTGTCACTGTAGATTCTGATTCAGTGAGTCTGAAATCCAGAACTCAGTATTTAAAAAACATACAAACCTCTACACTTGAATTCTAATGCATACCTAACTAAAGAGAGCATATGAAAGTAGATGAACTCAAATGTGAAACCTATAACTATTATTTCAGTAGAAACCTCATTTCATATTTAGAAAGTTTGACCTGAACTTTTATGTTAATTTTTATGTGAAAAGCAAATGGTAACTTACTTCCCCTTATGAGGAAATCTCTCCCTCCGCTCCCACTCCTTTCCTGTGTCTATGTGTGAAACATTTATTTACAATGGCACATGTTTAGACCAACTAAGTCAGCTTGGAGAGTCTAAAACTTTTATTGAGATAGGCTGACTTTAAATAACAGTGTAAATGCCACCCAATCACCTCAGAGTCAGGCTTGACTTCTTCGGGGGCTGGTTTAATTGTACCAAGAGTAGTAGTATCATTGCTGCTGTCAGACATGCCTAAAAGTAAAATGTGTTAAGCACACATTAAATAATTTAGTTAAACGCTGTATCACTTCCCCAATATCCTTACAAATATTTCACAACATAACTAATTTACTTCAGTCATACTAGTAATTTGTTTTGCAAAGCTATCTACAATCATATGAGCATCTATTGATTATAACAAGTGAACAAACACAACCAAAAATTTAGAAAAAGTATGCAGAATATAAGAATATATACGTCAATGATTTTGGGTTTTTTTTCTTTTAGTTTTTTCATACCTCAATGATTTAAAATACTTTGATAAAATCATTTTAGACATAAAACGGAACTTAAAAGATCTATTAATATATTCTGTATTCATAACTGTGCATACATACTGTTAATCTAATTACTAAAAGTTTTGCACAGGGGTATGGATTAATAATTTTGAAATTATGTTAGGTGATAATAGAACTAAACAAACAGGTAAATAGAATGTAGATACAGAAAACTAGATTTCTCACTGTAGGAGAAAAAATTGAGATAATTCCCAATGACATGTAGTAATGGGGAACAATTTAAAAATCAACCTAACAGATATTCAACTATTCCCATCCACACCATCATTACCAACTTTTAACCAAGTAACTAAATTAACTGTTTGGAGAAGTCTTTTTATTTTCCCACTCAGACTGTGTTACAGAGAAACTAATGAGAAGTAAAATGATAAGCCTCTCAAAACTAAATTACTCCTTGAAAGAAAACTAACTGCAAATGAACTCTAAATTATTCAGTGTACTGTGGCCTCATTCTTCATAGATGGCTAGCTAAATTGCAAAACATTAGAAGTGAAGTCAACCAAGAACCAAGAGAATTGGAGAGCTGCTTCAATTCTGTTATTCAATTCCAAAACCTTCTAAAAAAAAAATCCCACAATATTCATAGGTAATTTTTTTTCCAATGGAAAAAAGCTCAGAGTAAATAATCTAAGAATATAGCTTAATATAGATACATATAGAAATATTCATAGATATGTATATACATGCATTAGTTTATATTTCCTAGAAGTAACCCCAATAATAATAAGCACATACAGTGCCCAGATTTTGGTTTCTAATAACATTCTTCAATAAAGGGAACCAGCAATGCTCCTTGGAGAAATGGCTGATTCTAGGACTGAAGTAGGAAATATACAAGATAAGCCTGGAGCATCTTGTAGTGCCAGAAAGTAAAAAGGTGCTTAAAAACACACACCTCAAACAACAACGAAAAACTCACAATGATGGGGATATGTCAAAGGAATATTGGAACCAACTGAAAGAGCTCACAATGGCCAAAACTGGAACAGTTTAAGCAACAAAATAAGTAAAGTACTATTGGATTATAACTCAAAGTATATCTTAAATATTCAATCTATATATATAAAAGCCCAGCAACCAAATAGCGGAACGACCAGAACATCTGGTCAACCAGTTGCTATGATGTGCACTGATCACCAGGGGGCAGATGCTCAACGCAGGAGCTTCCCCCTGGTGGTCAGTGCACTCTCACAGTGGGAGCGCTGCTTGGCTGACCAGGATGAGCTGCTGACCAGGATGAGGGCACTCCCACAGAGGGCCAATCCCTGCATGCCACACCCCCCAACCAGTGCACAAATACATGCACCAGGCCTCTAGTAATTTAACAAGTGAGGGGAAAGAGGCAAATCTCCCCTGCAGAAGAATTCATAAAAGTTTATGTACTACTCCACTGTTAAGGAGATGGAACATAACTCCCCACTCCTAAATGTGCATTTCCCATAGTGACTTTCTTATAAAAAAAGAGGAGGAGGAAAAAGTAACTTTACAATGGACAAACCTGATAAACAATATCTCAAACCAGCTGATCAAGGTTAACAGCAACAGTGCTAAGGCATATTAACAGTATTTACTCTTGATATGAGAATGGCACCTGACCTCTGTTGTCTTCCTCCCAAAAACACATTGCCCAGTCTAATCATGAGAAAAGCACCAGGCAAATCCCATATGAGGGACAGTCTACATCATACCTGTCCAATAATCCTTAAAACTATCAACTATACTGTGCTATATTTTTCCTTTTAGGCTTATAATTGAATCCCTAAGACCTAGCTCAGTGCTGATGACTAAATATTGATTGAATTGCCAAGTTGATGTTACTAAAGATTTCAGTTCACGGATTTTTATAATTAATAATAGGATTTTGAATATTAATATTTATTAATGTAGGCATCTGAGAAAGAAGGCATCTCAAAACCAAGAGGACACATGACAACTAAATGTAATATGGTATCCTGGATGGGATCTTGGAATAGGAACATTAGGAGAAAACTGAGGCAATCTGAACACGTTAGTTAATAATAATGTATAAATATTGGTTCATGAATTGTGACAAGTGTACTATACCAACATAATATGTTAATAACAGGGTGAACTGGGCATGGGGTATATAGGAATCTCTATACTATCTCTGTAATAATTTTGTAAGTCTAAAACTATTCTAAAATATGATTTTATTATAAAATAATCTAAGAATACTGTGTTATATTTTATAATTATTTTCAATAATTAATAAGTTTATATTAAAATACTAATTTGCTTTCATACACTTGAAAAAACAGTATAACTGGCAGTTTAACTACAACTATATTAACTACTACATTAATAAATATTAATATTCAAAATCCTATTATTAATTATAAAAATCCATGAACTGAAATCTTTAGTAACATCAACTTGGCAATTCAATCAATATTTAGTCATCAGCACTGAGCTAGGTCTTAGGGATTCAATTATAAGCCTAAAAGGAAAATAAGATGTGGTCCCGCACAGGTGGGTATGGTTCAGTTGGTTGGGTGCTGTCCAGTGCACCAAAAGGTTGCCAGTTCAATTTCTGGTCAGGGCACATGCCCAGGTTGTGGGATCAATCCCTGGTGGGGAGGGGGCATGCAGGAGGCAGCCAATCCATGCTTTGTTCTCACACTGATGTTTCTCTCTCTCTCCCTTTCCCGTCCTCTCTAGAAATCAATTTAAAAAATCTTTAAAAAGGGGGGGAAAAGATGTGGTACCTGTCTCCATGGAATTTGGAGGCAGTGCAAGAGAAAGACAATCATATAATCACACAAATAAATGTAAATTGCAACTGTGGTAAATGTATGATGGTAATATCTAATCTGGAAGGTTGGAATATTCCCTAAGGAAGCAAACAGTCAGTTGAGGCATGAAGGTAAACAAGTGAAGGTAATGTAAAGAGAGAGTGGTCCAGACAGGGAGAAAAGCATGTGCAAGGAAAGGCTTTGTAATGTAAGAAGCAAGACAAGTACAAGGACTAAAACAAAGACAGCGTGGTTGAAGTGGAGAGTTAAGCAGAACATGGTAAAAGATGAGGCTAGAGGACTAAGCATTGTTAAGGAGTTTCATTTTTACCCTAGAAGCAATGGGAAGCCATAAAAACAGGAGTGGAGAGTGACAATCAAATGTGTGCTTCAAAATAAGTCACTGTGCTTTCAGGATGGAGAATGGATTAGAAAGGGACCAAAGCCTAAGTGGGTAGACAAGAATGGAGGCCTTCAGGCAAGGTAATAGTAACAAACTAAAGTGATAGCAGTAGAAATGGAAAGAAGTAGACAGATTCAAGAGATATAAAAAGTAAGATTAATAAAACCTGACTAGATATATCAGGGAGAGACAGAGTTGTTAAGGATCACTCCGAGTTTTCTGGATTTACAATAGGAAAGATAATGGAGTCTATTCACTAAAATAAAGAACAAAGAAATAGGACCAACATTTAGGGGGGTTTTTTGGATGTGGGAGTAAGAGGGAAATCAATTTAGTTTTAGACATACTGTATTTGAGATACCTTTAATATATCCAAGAAGTGTCAACTAGAAAGCAAGATATACAGGTCTAGAACTCAAAGGGGGTAGAAAGCACTCATGTTCTTAGAAAAGCTGACATCTCTATGGTTAAAAAGCAGAGAATTATAATCCCCAAATATCCCAGAAAAACATTGGACTCTGACCATCTGTATTTAGTTAAAACAAAAAGCTGAGAGAGAACGTGGCAATATTTTATCAGCTAAAACAAAAACTGCTAGACACAGAATTTTAAAATCTTGGTTCAATAGTATAGCAATTATGTCACTAATTGTATAGTATTTTAAAATTTTATCTGGACTGGCCAATGTTATTGGAAATGATCTATATCTGCACTGTCCAAAGTAGCCACTAGCCACATGTGGCTACTGAGCACATGAAAATGTAGCTGGTGTAAGGAACTCAGTTTTTTAAATCCTATTTTAACTAATTTAAATAGCCACATGATATTAGCATGGGTTTAGTGCTTCCTTCTGTATTTCATCTAATCCCCAACTACTACCTGTGTATTAACTAGGAGTGGATGTGGGGGCTAGAGGGATTAGAGAAATAGAAATTTTCATTCCATCTGCTTATTATATTATTTGAATTTGTATTTCAAAAATATATATTACTTGTATAGTTAATATGTCATATAGAAAAATTAGAAAATGCAGAAAGAGGACAATAAAACTAATCTGTAAACCTACCTTTAAGAAATAATCTAGAATTAACATTAGCGACATATAAAGAGGTTCTACATTTTTAACCCTTTAGTTAGTAGTACCTGTAGCACCACTGATCCAAGTTACTCTGAATTTTGAACCTTCCTCTTCTACCCTATGCCCATCCTCAAACACCTTGAAAATCCTGTTAGACAGCATCGTCTCTAGAACACTACCTCAAAACTGCTAAAAAGAAACATTTAACATTCCCCTTGCCTATCTTCCTTTCACCATCACTCTCTTGTTACCAATGTCACACACTTTAATTAGAAGCCAATCTCTACCCTGCAATGTCCTGAAATCATTTAGTCACTACAGTGAAAAGAGTACAAGCTTTGGAGTCAAGCAACTTTAATTATGAGTCTTGTGGTTCTTCTTTTACTACTCGGGTGACCTTGAACTAATTATTCCTGCTGGTTCTATACCTATCTCTTCATTTGTTAATAGAAAATAAGAATTCCTAATACACAGATAGCATTTATAAAGCCTAATGCCTAGCCAGAGTAGCACTCAATAAAAGACAACTATTATGGACTTTTATGTGCCTAGAGCTGCCCTAGTTGCTAAAGGTAGCACTCTGAGACAAAACAGATAGGGTCCTGGCCACCCTGTAGGTCACATACCACTGCCCAAGGACTCTTTCCACCAGGGATTTTAATTCCTGACCCATCCCTTATTAGGTGTGTGAACTCATATAAAACTCTCAATCTAAAATCTCAATTTCTTCATTTCTAACCTGGTAATACTTGACATAACTGGAATAAAAGTAAAATTAGAATATATGTAAAAGTGCTTTGTAAATCATTATATGCTAAATAAAAGAAGATATTAAACAAAGAGTAACATATTCTTCTTCTCTAGGGCAAAGTTCTCCTTGCAACCAGTGTGCCAAGAATGGATTACGTATGTGCTGAAATATTGACCCACACTCCCCAGCCCCACAGCCTGGCTATAGTCTGCCACACAAATACAATAATTTTCCATGTGTGCCATGATGCAGAAAAGTTTGGAAAACTTGCTCTAAAGCACTATCTCATGTTAATAGAAATGAGGTGGCCAACTTACTCCTGCCCCTGGATGATTTAGGATTCACCACTAAACTCTGCTGTTCTTATGATCCTGCTCCAAAGACAGTGTGTCACAGTTTCCCAAAAGATAAAAGAGCATCAGCTTGAACATCAAAAGGCTGCTAGTCAATTGCTATCATAGTCATACAAAAATGAAACAAAATAAAAATTCTTTGGTGAGAATATGGTAAAGATATTGCCATATTTCCAGAAAAGATTTGAGCAATTTCCAGCAACACCTGCCTGTAATCATGCTAAGACAAAGGTCTAGGAGTAATGGAGGAGAGAGGAATAACATAATTAGATAGATGAAGAAAGAAAAAAGGAATAAAGGAAAGAAAATATATATTTTTGCCTTATAGAGAATAGCTGAGGATCTGCGAGAGCTATTCAGTGGCTTCTGAGACTGCCTAAAGATAGTAGAGACCAAAGGTAAGATTAGTTTTAGATTCTTTTATTTCATAGTATTTTTTATACACCCTGGAACTAATGCTGGTGCATATCTGATTTTTAGACTATCCCTAAGTCATCATCTTCCATATTATATGGAGCTACTCTTTGCAGTCTGTACATATATTGTTAGTTTTTCATCTATAGCCATATTACCTTAAATTCTCTGTTGAATTTACTCCTTATCCTGAATTTATTCCAACTCTATCCCAATTTATCATTCTGGAATATATTTATACCTCCAGACTCTCACAATGCTGAATTTATTTATTACTTAAAAATCTTTATTTTCACATTTTTCAACTCCTCGTATGTCATAATACACAGAGAGAGACTTATATCCACCCCTATGGGAAAAGTCTACCATATAGCACTCCAAATTAATTTCTTTTTGTCCTACTTTTTGGTATGACATTCAACGAAGTATTTATCCACTGTAAATTAATAAAGGAAAATATCTTATTAGCATCTGATACAAAATCAGGTAAGACACCTCCAACTTAGGCCAAAAAAGATGTAAAGAAAATATGGTACAAGCAGTCTAGAGCAGTAGCTAAGAGCTCTCAAACTAGAGTTAGACAGCCTAGGTTCAATCCTGGCTCCACCTGTGTAATTCTGATTACTTTAGCAACAGTTAATCATTTAGTTTCATTAGTAATCATTTAGTTTCTTCATCTATAAAATGGGAATTTTAGCTACTTTTTAAGGATGCTGTAAGGATTAGATGAGATAATCATATAAAGCACTTAGCATAATGCCTGGCACAAACTAAGTAAATAAGTGTTGATTATTGTTTTGGTGATAGATAAAATCTATCTTCTGACTTCGTCATTACATTAGAAGAAAACTAACTTAGCACAATTTACTCTTCATAAATTTATGCTTTCTACTCCTCCCCCAGTGAGGATGTTAGACAGAGGAAAAATTATTTTATTTTGTGAGCAGAACTGGTTACTCTATATGGACTATGATGAGTTGGACTATGATGAGTAGTATAGGTCTCTTCAAGTTCTAACATTCCATGAAACAAGTGCAAACATTTAGAACTTCAATCCTTGATCAACAAACACTTCACAACTAAATCAGTAAGTTCAAATATGCACACCAAACTTACAATAATAATATTCACAAAAGAGAACATTAATATACCTAATATTAAATGGTGGGAAAGGGGATGTTAAGATAAGCAGCAGCATACTGAAAGTTACAGACCACACTACTGAAACATCTTATTTGCCCTTCCTAGCAAAGCCAAAGACCAAAGTAGATGCCTCAAGTGAAAAACAAGAAAATGAAAGCAAACAACTACAATCAGAATTTAATTTTTTTACACTGAACTGTAGTAGGTTGGTGATATTGAATATGTATTTAAAAACTAATAAACCCATTAATTTATAAATCCACAGATCTCCACAGCATTACTACAAATAGCTATCCCTAAAAAGAAACCTCAAAACCACAAATCAGGAACTAAAGTAAGCAGTCTTACTTCCTTCTCTAGGTGTAGGAAAGAATTTAGAAACATTGACGTTTTGAAGTAGAGAGATTTCAGTATAAAGCTAGAATCTCTGCCTTCTACTCTTCCCAAACAAGCTATCTACAATAGAAAAATAAAAGTCTCACAAAAAAAATTTTAATTAACTCAACAAGACACTGATTATGTATCTGGAAGTTATATATCACATATATATATACACTTCATATACATATATATACATATACATGTATACACACATATATACATACATGCATATATATATTTTACACACACATACATATACACACACTATCTGGAGGTTTTATACCTCCTTTGAGAATTTGATAAAAAGAACAGACTCTTCACCCTCCCCCACCCAAAATGCACTCAAAACTTTGCACATGATTTCAGAGTTGGGGTTGAATCACAGACTTCATAAAAGAGGGATCCTAGGACATAACCCAGGATTAAAAATAATTTGAAAAGAATTGGAAGTGAGGCAGAGATTTTTAATCCAGAAAATAAAATTAGAAATACTTTCTATTTTCTCAGATAATGAGTGTCAGAAGTGGTAGTTGGAACAGGGTGTTGGTCATGTCAAACAAGGAAAACAAGCAGGACATATCGGAGGAAAGGTGTAATTAAAACAGTACGAACATATAGTGTGTTATAATCACTCCGAGACGGCGGCAATGAAATGGCCAATCCTGCAGCCTTCACACAGGACTGATGTTAAAAGTAAGCAATGCTGGTGCACATTTCCATGCCATGAAGTTAAATGGTAAACGTGAACACATCCTTGCGGGTGAAAGCACACGCTTAGGAAAAGCCTTGCAAACCTTCCACTTCTCCTTCTCGGATAAGAACCGAGATAGAGAAAGTATATAGTTTAGGAAAAAACTAAGGGAGGGGCACAGAAATCCTAAAAGGGGGGGGTTGGCTAAACGATTTGCAAGAAGTGTAAACTACATGTTTGGAGATCAAAGGGCCCCAAGAGAGAGATAAGAACAACACAAAGGAAGTAATCATAAAATAAAAGGAAAAAGCATCTACAAACTGGGCTTTAAATAAGAAATCTCTCTCCTCTTCCCAGACACGTAAACAGCAGTCACTTGGCACAGAGGAACGGAGAGGACGACAGCACAACTTCCTTCCCAACTCCAGCATTTCTGGGACCTTCCCACAGAAGCAAGGCTCCTCCCCCGGCACCACAGGCCCAAGGACCTCTCGGGGGGACTCCCGCTCGCCCCCTTCCCCTCGCGGCGGGAAAGAGGAAGCGGGGGGTGCAGGGAGGTGAGAGAGGTTACGGCTGGACACCAAACCTGAAGACTTCGTCGAGAAAGACCGGGCTCCTGCAGCCCCCTCTCCCACCCGATGGATGCAATGCCAAGAGGGTGCCACCCTGGCAGGGCCAGCCCTCCTCCTACACCCGGCTGCTTTGGGGGACACACTCAGGGCCAGAAGGGGCAGAAACCAAAGGCCGAATCCGTGGGCAGATATGGCAAAGACTAGGGAGAGAAGTGCCCTGGGAAAGTCCGGAGCCCCAAAGGCAACGTATCGGCCACAGCCAACCATTCAGGATGGCCTTCCGCCGCCTCCTCCCAGGTGGCCCGGCCCCGCCCTCACCTGTCGGCCGGGAACCACCTGGCGGCTCTCACGTCGAGGATTCTTCCTGCCGCTGCTCTCTGGAATCTTCTCAATCTTGGGGAGAAGTGAGCGGAAACGCCACTGGGGCCTTTTCCTTCTTCCCTCCCCCCACGCACCTCGGCTCCTCGGGGGCGGGGAGCTAATGCAGCTGTCACAGCCTCTCACTGACCAACCGCCGAGGACACAGACCTCCCAACGCAGCCTACGACACCCACAGGGAGAGCAGCGGAGCCGGAAGTGAGGAAACCGGAAGTAGCGCTGTCCTCGGCTCAGACGGCCTCTCTCTCCCTCAATCTCGCCCGACCCAGCCACGTCTCTATGGTGCCACGGCACCTCCCCCGAGGCCACCGCCGTCCCCCCCCAACCCCCCCCCCCCCCAGTCTCCGGGAGCCTGGCCCCGCCCCTCTCGCTGCGGCCTTAGCAACCACATCCGGGGCTCCGCCCGTGCGGTTGCCCGGGTAGTTTTCTGGCTTCGGTGGGATCACAGAGGGGCGTGTACGCGGGTTCCGAGGCACCTGCCAGAGCTGGGAGCTTGCGCGGGCCTGAGCTTGACGGGTCGGAGGTCTCCAGGAGCCCTCAGCATCCCTCCTTTCTCATTCACACACCCCGGCCTCGCGCGTTAGGCGTCCCCCCAACAGACGGTGAGCCGGCGGCGGGAGGGTGGAGGCGGACGTAGCTCACCGCCCCGTAAATCACCGGAGAGCCCAAGCTCCTTTCTCCGCTGCGGGAGCACCGAGGTTGCTCCAGTCCCGCGGGGGTGGCAGGTGGAGGGGATGCGGGGTCCGCGAGCAGATGCGCTGCGGGCGCCTCGCCGCCGCTGCCTGGCGCCTGGAGCGCCCCTCCCGGCCACGTCCTCACGCCCCCCCTCGCGGGGAGACCCGACCACCACGGCCGCGGGTATCCCCGAGGTCTCGTCACTGCTCTGTCTTTGCGATCACTGTCTGCTCTGCTCGCTCGCCGACAGTGGATCCCCGTACTTTTCTCTCCTGCTCCTATTTCTTTATCCATAGAACCGATTTTTCCCCCTTTCTTTGCCCTGTTACTGCTTAAGTGGATCACAGACCCCGCTGGACAGTCCCTTTTTCTCAGAGCCCTTGGTGGTTTCCTAAATTGAGGCCCCCAACCTGTACTCCGGACACTCCCCCTCGCCCCGCACCGAGTGGAGGAAGAGTATGAATGGAGGGAGAGTACGGCTCCGCAGTGGTGCGAGACACAGCCGACGCTCCTGTACGTGCTGTGCACACAGTTGACGCCTCCGCACGTGCCTCCCTTCAAGGTTCTGGACTGCTTTTCCTCGGACCGCGTGGCTGCTCATTTCCACCGCCATTTCCTTTAGAAATGCGAAGGGATACAAACAGTGCACTCCATATATACACATATATAAAATAATGTAGTGCCCCAAGGCAGACTCTGCCTCTATAAATTTCTAGGGAGTTTCAGGGAACAGTATATCCCTGTGTACAGATGTCTTCTCCATATCCGTGAATAGTACATACTCATGACACCACAAATGTTTCAAAAATAAAATAACAATATTTATTTTCTAAGATCTCCAGGACATCTCCTCTAGCAGAAATAGCACTGAAATCCCAAAACAAATGGAATAGCAATGGCCTTTATCTTAAATGGTTCTGTTTTTTTTTTTTAAAAGAGCAAATATAAATGCCAATTCACCCAAACTGTCACAAGTTCTGGAGCTTACTATGGCCTTTCAGTTCGGAGCCATTTGTTAGTCTCCATTATAAGAAAAGGATCCCAATTAGACTAATTACTGCTCTTATTGTATAGGAACCGAATGGACTGTAGTGGCTAAGGACAAGGGTTCTTGGAGTTCCCAAAGGTGACCAGGAGGAGCTGCCGGCTGTGCTGGTGGTGCTGGAGTGATGTGTACTTAGAACTGTTTAGGCTGACTGGTGTCTTAAGGACTCCTGCGAGCTGTCTTGAGTTTGGGGACACATAGCTTCATTGCAGTCAGTCTCACTATTAGTCTGTTAACACTCAGGTTTGTGGACACTTGCTTTAGTTATGCGTCCTTCGATGGATGCTGTCCTCGGAAGGTGCTGCTGGCCTTGATAGAGATTCTGATGGACTTGGAACTAATGCTACCTTGTGCTTGGTGAGGGTGCTGTGGATCATGTTAGGTACTTCTCAGTCTAGCGTGATCCTGGCACTGTGCATGATTAGTCCTCATATGCAGTGTGCAGAGCTATATACAGGGTTAATCTTCCCCATGATTTCTGCTGCCTCGAGGGAAATCAGAGTGCAGGTTGGCTGGAAGAAAACACTGGAAGCTACTTCAGCTGGTGGTGGAAAACAGTGAAAGTCTATGCAATTTCTTTGGGAAAAGGAAGCAGTAACAGGTATTCTTCAGATTTGGGGGAAATTTTTCATACTAACTGAAAGACATAATTTTAAACCTAACTCTGCTTAGATGGAGACATTTTTTCTTCCCTCTTTCTTCTCTCCCTCCTTCCTTCCTTCTTTCCTTTCTTTATTACCTCCCTTCCTCCCAACCTTTGTTCTCCCCCCCCCCCATCTATCTTTCTCGGTCTCCCTCCATCCCTTCCGCCCTCCTCCCTCCTCTCCCCCACCCTCCCCCCTTCCTCCTCCTCCTCCTCCTCCCTCTCACCCTGCCCCCTAGAGCTTAGGGAATTCTACTTAACCATTTTTAGGGAGAATGGATCATAACTACTTTTCTCTCAATTGGCAATTATGTTTGGAGAGGTAAGAAAGGAATCGCTGCCTGCCGTATATGTTTATGACAAGGGGATTTTCTACGTATTTATCTTTGCAGTGTTATTGTCTATTATTCAGCTTTCAAAAAATCAGGTACCATGTATTCATTTGGCTTATGAGGAACTCTGGCAGCCTATCTCATTTATTGGCCAGAAGGAAAGGAGGCAACAGGTTAAAGGATATTGTTATTGTTCCTTTCTGAATGAAGTAAAAGTGAACATGACCTTTTCTCTTTGCTTTAGATGTTGAATATTGTATACTGCTTATCAATATTATTTCCTCAATGAAAGAGGAAGGTGATACCTTTAGGTATTTTTTTAAAATATATTTTATTGATTTTTTACAGAGAGGAAGGGAGAGGGATAGAGAGTTAGAAACATCAATGAGAGAGAAACATCGATCAGCTGCCTCCTGCACACCTCCTACTGGGAATGTGCCCACAACCATGGTACATGCCCTTGACCAGAATCGAACCCGGGACCTTTCAGTCCTCAGGCCAACGCTCTATCCACTGAGCCAAACCAGTTTGGCGATACCTTTAGATCTTTTTGAGGGGAATTCCAGTAATGTCGTAATATTTTCATCGCTCTTTATTAGCAGTTCCCTTTTCATGCAGAAATAATTAGTTACTGATTGCACAGTATAATTCTCTGGAAACAAGTTCTTTATTAGAGGATACTGATTAATGGAACACTTAAAGAAGCCCACAAGTGGTAGAATAAGTAGAACATAAGAGTAGACATTGTTTGAACTACAAAGAGAAAAAAACCTGAACTTAATCATAATTCCATTACCTAGAGTCAACATTCAACATTTTGGTTAATGTCTTTTTTTCTATGCATATATATTTTTTCTTCATTAACAAATCATTATTGAGAACCTTCTGTTTACTAAGCACTACAGGAATAGCCATGACCCTCTGGCCTCCTGCAATTTTGAGTATATGTTGTATTTCTTGGTGTAGTATTGCATTTTGCTTTTTTTCACTTATTATAGTATGGAATTTTCCTCTCATCATTAAATATTCTCCTTTAGTGACTCAGTAGTATTTAGCATAGATTTTCCTTAATTTATTTATATCTAATCCTTTTGGTTGCACATTTAGGTTATTTTAAGTCTTGTCTATAATTATAAAACAACTAGAGGCCCGTTGCAGGAAGATTCCTGCAAGAATAAGGCTTCTTGCAGCTGCCCTGCTCCCTCCCATCTCCGCTGCCTCAGCTCTGCTCCGTCTCTGCTGCCTGGGCTCCCTCCCTTCTCTGCTGCTTCAGTCCCTTCTGCAGCACTTGGCTTCCTTCTACGCTGCCTTCAGCCTTTGCTCCATGCCTGTGTATGCAAATTAACCACCATATTTGTTGGGTTAATTTGCATACTCACTCTGATTGGCTGGTGGGCGTTGCGGAGGGACAGTCATTTTGCATGTTTCTCTTTTATTATTGTAGATGTGAGGGATATTATAGTGTGGTAGAATTCTAAGATGATTTCCAATGATCCTCACTTTGTATAATTCTCTTCCCTGTGAACGTGATAGAATATCATTCACATGATTGTTATATACAAAAAAAGACTTTGCAGATGTAATTAAGGTTACTAATCAGTTGACTTTGAGTTCATCAAAAGGGAGATGACCTGAACTGATTACTTAGGCCTTCTAAGAGTAGAGATTTTTCTCCTGTTGGTGGCAGCAGAGGAAGTCAGAGGGATTGGAAGCATGAGAGAGAATTGACTTAGGAAGGCCATAGGCAAGCACCTGACATAGGCCACCAGGAACTGAGAGCAGTCTCTGCTGACAGCCAACAAAAAACCAAGGACCACAGTCCTACATCCAC
Organism: Myotis nattereri; assembly: GCF_964212035.1. Lineage (NCBI taxonomy): Eukaryota > Metazoa > Chordata > Mammalia > Chiroptera > Vespertilionidae > Myotis > Myotis nattereri. The sequence goes on from NC_138080.1 coordinate 53,195,440, forward strand.
AAGTAGTTAAATTCTGCAAATAACCTGAATGAGGTTGGAAGCCAGTTTTTCCCCAGAGTCTCCAGATAAGAGTCCCACATGACTAGCAACTTGTTTTCTGCCTTGTGAGACCCTTGTGAGATAATAAATAGCTGTTGTTTAAGCCACTAAAAGTGTAGCAGCAATAGAAAATGAATACATTTCTAAGCTAGATTATTTTTACATCTATAATTATTTGGAGGGGATAAATTGCAGATATAGACTTGCTGAATAAAAGTTATGGACATTTTTAAGATTTTTGTATCATATAAGTAATTTGCCCTCCATAAGCTTTAACCAATTTATGTGCCTCCTAATAACCTATGTTTTTGCATTCTGGCAAACACTAGATATGGCCATTCTGACAGGCAAAAACCAAAACCAAAAAGGTATCCCCTATTTTGAAAGAAGTTTTACATTTCTATTATGACCAGTAGAATTGACCATTGTTTTCTTTATTTGGGGTTCAGTTGGCAAGTCTTTTTTAGTGAATGCCTATTTTTATTCTTAAGTTAGCTTTATTATTGACATAGATAAAATAGTTCCTAATATGTTGTACAGTATTTTTCTGCTGTAATATTTTTAAGGGTAGAATGATTAATGAGCTTAATTGAGAGAATGAGTACTTCTGAGAAATTTTAGCTGCTGCCACATACCCAAATGTAATATTGTGGGAGAATAGAAAATGTCAGTTTCTTGATTAAACAGTAGATGCTCTATTCTTTTCTAGGGAAAAAAATCTAGCTTGTCTGATTAGAAATGTGGTTATTTCAAGAATAAAGATATATTGTATCTTACCAGGGAAAATTATAGCTTCTACTACTGTTTTATAAGGAAATATGTGCTATTATCTATCAGAAAAAAAACCTAATCTCTTCCTAAATAAACATATCATTTTTCTTTTTTAAAAATATTTTTATTGTTGTTTTTTTAGCGAGAGAGGAAGGAAGAGGGATAGAGAGATAGAAACATCAATGATGATAAAGAATCATTGATTGGTTACTTCCTGATGGCCCCCCACAAGGGATAGAGCCCACAACTGACGGGGAATCAAACTGGTGACCTCTTGGTTCCTGGGTAAACGCTGAACTGCTGAGCCACACCGGCTGGGCAACATATCACTTTTCAATTTGATCAAGATAACAAGTAATCTCTGGTTATGTATATTATATTGCTTTATTTGGGATGTGGTAAGGGAGGAAATTCAAATTACTTTTTCTTTAATCCTTGTGATTTGAGATAATAGAGTTTCTTTCTGACAAATGAAATAAGGTAGAAGGAAAAAGGGAGGGATAAAAGAAAAGAAGAAAAAAGGAAGAAATGAGAAAAATTGGTAGATTGAAGAATAGTTTTGCTTAGTTTTGTCTTTACATAAAAATTGGTTCTTACTACCTCAATTTCTAAAGGTTGGCATCTTCCTAATAAGAACAAGATATTCATAAATTTTTACTTTGAAACTATAGATGTATAGGAAATTATACAAAAACATACAGGAGAGCCAATATATGAGAAAAAATTTTTTTTAGTTGAATGGTAAAATCTTATTTACTTACAAAAGTTATCCTTCCCTCGGTTGCTATTTGTGTTCACAGAATTCATAATGGCCTGTTCTTCTGTGGAGGTCTGATATTGCTTTTGTTGTTGTTAGGTTTGGATAGGCATTGGAAATGCTGACTTTGGCTTTGTGCTGGGGGTATAGAATGTGTAACTATTATCAGAAGAGGCCACACCAGTATGGTTCAAGGACACTGTATGATAGTGAAAAGAATGGTAGACTTGACATTAGAAAGCCTGGATTCCTACTGCACTCAACCACATTATAACTATACTACTAGAGGCTCAGTGCGCACAAAATCGTGCATGGTTAGGGTCCCTAGGCCTAGTCTGGCCTCCATCGCATGGCCTCTGTGGCCCTGCGACACTATGTGAAGCTCCCCACCCCAGGATGCTCTGCGATGCTCGCAGCCCTCGACTGCTCCATGAAGCTTGCTGCTGCCCTGCAAAGCTCACCACTGGATGCTCTGCGAAACTGCCCCCCCCCGCCCCACCACTGCTCCCCGAGGCTCCCCCAACCCCGCAACTGCTCCATGAAACTCTTCTGCCCCGTGACTGCTTCTCAAAACTCGCTGCCACCTGTGTGACTGCTCTGCTAAGCTCACAGCCACCCCGTGAAGTAGCCCACCACTGCTGCTCAACAGTCCCCAGTCCTGCCTCGCTGCCAGCCCCCCCATGGTGAACAGTTTGGGGGGCGGGAGAGGGGGGGTGACCAAGAGGTGCTCCATCCACTTCATGGTGACCATTCACCTGTGCAGTCATGATGGCACCTAGCTCTTTATATATATTAGGACTAGGAGCCCAGTGCACAAATTCATGCACCTTGAAAGGAACTGTGGGCTGCAAGGCTGCGGTGGGCATGGGTGGGTCTCAGCCCATCCTTTGCGCCCCCACCTGGCCCCTCCCATCACAGCCCTCAGCCCCCTGTCTGCCAGCAGCCCTGCGGGATGATCAAGGCCTGCAGCTGCCGCTCGCACCTGCTGACGGTGCCCTGAGATTGGGACCTGCGCTGGGCACCTGCAGTGGGTGTGAGTGCCGGGCGGGACTGTGGTGCACGGGAGCAAAGAATTTTCAGTAACCACCAGAGGCTTGCCCCGATGACAGTGACTGGCACCCCGCCTTGGTCTGGTGCCCCTGCTCACCTGCTCCACCATCCTGCTATGGCCGACACCCGCCATGTTCCATGCTCTGCCGCCTGGTGCCAACTCCTGCCATGTTCCTCGCGCGCCCCTTGGTGGTGGGCGCAGTCATAGCGACTGGTTGTTCGGTTGTTCCGCCATTCAGTCTATTTGCATATTAGCCTTTTATTATATAGGATGAGCTTTGAAATCCAGTTTGACCTTACTCCTGAGTTGTTTGGAATATAGGAAGTAAAGCAGTTTAGAAATTAAAGCCTAGGCTACCATAATTATTATTAAGATCTTTCTTGCAAATAACAACAATGGTAAACTCCTATGATACAACAATGGTTGTAACTCCTATGATAAAAATTATTTCTTGATTTGGACAACAAAGGCAGAGGAATTTTGACAAAAAGTTTTTTCAAAAAATTTTGAGCAAAAAAAAAAAATGCACGTGCCACTTGAAACTGAGGAGTACAGGGAGAAAAACTAGAGGAATGGAGCATCCACACTATTTCATACAGCGTGACACCTGCATATCAAATTAGCTTGTTATCTTAGTCTGCAATAGTTCTAAAGACTATAGATTCAGTACTCTTTGGTTTAAGAAACTTTGCTTTCAGTATCTACAGGGTGGGCAAAAGTATGTTTCTAGTTATTTGCAGGGGAAAAAAACAAATAATACAATAATTAATTCATAAATAATAATACAAAAATAAACTATAAACCTACTTTTGCCAATCCCCGTATTGTAAAACCTTGAATTTTATAGATTGACACAACAAAAGTGACATTAGAGCAGTGGTTCTCAACCTTCCTAATGCCGTGACCCTTTAATACGGTTCCTCATGTTGTGGTGACCCCCAACCATCAAATTATTTTCGTTGCTACTTCATAACTGTAATTTTGCTACTGTTATGAATCATAATGTAAACATCTGAGATGCAGGATGTATTTTCATTGTTACAAATTGAACATAATTAAAGCAGAGTGATTAGTCACAAAAACAATATGTAATTAGATGTGCTTTCTGATGGTCTTAGGCAACTCCTGTGAAAGGGTCGTTGGACCCCCAAAAGGGTTGCGACCCACAGGTTGAGAACCGCTGCATTAGAGAGACGATAGGATGATGAGATCATCACCACACACTTACTGAATATCTCCTAAGGCACTAAATAATTCTGCTCAGTGTTTTACACTCTTGCATTGAATCCCATTGAAAGTGCAGTAATCCTCTGAGGCAGATGCTATAGTTAACCCCTATTTTACAAGCAAGAAAACGGAGGTCAAAGTAAGGAAACGACCCAGGATCACATAAGTACTAAATGGCAGAGGCATTTGTCAATTCCAATGTGCCTGGCACCAACGCTCCTCTCTTTACACTCTGACAAGCCCTTTATTCTACAGAGAAGGGAAGCAGAGAGCCTACGACATATGGTCGCTCTCCTTCGTAATCTAGGTCTTTTTCTGCCTTATAGCCTCTTAATAACTTGTTTATTTTTATGCATTTTGTCAAGTATTTCTGGCCTCGGTGCATCTGACTAATGCATCAAATGGATACAAAAATTAGTAGATACTTTTAATTGATACATTTAGATAGAATAAGTTTTAGATTTTAAAACTATGTAATGAATTCACTTGAATGGATTTTTTAGTGAAGCATTTTCTACCAGATTCCCATAAAGGAGACACTGTCTCTCATGTGCTATTAAAAGTTGGACCTTGTGACTACTGTCTGACTATGTTTTTCTTTTAGAGAAGTCAGAGGGGGCAGTCTGACTTCATGTAAAAAATAGCCACCAAAGATATATCCAGCATCATTTTTAGTTCTTTAATTTTGGTCAGCCCACATTTTCAAAACAGATTAAATTTGTCTGGTTTCTTTCAGAAGTATATATTACAAAGCATTCAAAGGCAAGTGAAAATTCAAATGCACAGAGCAGAGCCAGAGAGCCTTCTACAGAGGCTCTGCAGAAGGTAAGCATTTCTCCTGCTTTGGCTATTGTATTTCCAGAAACATATTCTCATTCTTTTTTATTATTAAAAGCATAACTCATTAGTGTAAATATTTTTCATATTCATTTGACATATTGCTAAAAATGCTGTTCTGTTTGTTTTTGTATTTTCAAGAGACAGAAGGCATACCGTCAAGCCCTAAGGATTCTACCGTTTCCTTCTCTACCCTGAAGAGACTTGGAAATTAATGGGTAACATTTTGCATGAAAATTTCTAAATGCTACTTGTTCTTATCTCTGAGGCCTTCTGTGGAGAATTAATAGGAGGTTGAATGAGCAAATGGATAAAGTGAACCGTCTTAAAGGATTGAAGTTCCAAAAATATATCAGCAGGACTGGACAGGTTTGAGATAATGAGATTTCTATTTTAGCTTGACTTCTGAAACTCTGAATAAACTATAAACTGAGCTACACAAGGTCCTGGGAAGGAAGTTTTTCTTCTAAACTATTCTAGTTACATACAACATTTTTCTTATTTAGATCCCTTGAAAAAATATATATTTAGTCATCAATAGGAATAAGACTATTATACACGTACCAACTTGTAATGTATGACGTGGGAGAGAAAGTAGCAAATTGTGTCATACAGGAAAAGACATTTAATTAAAGAAACAGACACCAGAAAGAGGAGAAATCTCTATATAAGTGCTGGTTGAGATGGCAGAAGCTTCTGCAGATGCCTCAACTCTCCCCGTAACAGTGAAAAAGAAGAAAAGTTTATCCATTGAAGAAAAGATCGACATCATAAATGCAGTAGAAAGTGGCAAGAAAAAAGCAGAGATTGCAGCTGAATATGGAATAAAGAAAAATTCATTGTCCTCTATTATGAAGAATAAAGACAAAGTTCTAGAAGCCTTTGAATCTCTGAGATTTGATCCAAAGAGAAAAAGACTGAGAACTGCTTTCTACACAGATCTGGAAGAGGCATTAATGAGGTGGTATCGAATTGCTCAGTGTCTAAATGTACCAGTTAATGGTCCAATGTTGCGTCTAAAAGCAAATGATTTTGCCCAGAAACTGGGACATAATGATTTTAAGTGTAGTAATGGTTGGCTGGATCGCTTTAAATCCAGGTATGGTTTAGTATTCAGAGCTCAACCTGTAGAAGCTACAGGTGTATCAGTAGACCCTTCAGCGGTGTGGCACCAAAACGTACTTCCTTATTATTTAAATGATTATCATCCTAAAAATGTTTTTAATATAAAAGAGACTGGACTGCTTTATCGAATGTTACCTACAAATACATTTGCATTTAAAGGAGAAACGTGCTCAATTGGAAAGTTATGCAAAGACAGAATAACGCTGGTGGTCGGGACAAACATGGATGGCTCCGAAAAACTTCCTTTGCTTATCATTGGGAAAAACAGAAATCCACATTGTTTCAAAGGAATAAAATCATTGCCTGTGTGTTATGAAGCTAACAGAATGGCATGGATGACCTCAGATATATTTGAACAGTGGATGCAGAAGCTTGATGAGAAATTTCAAGCCCAGCAACGAAGAGTTGTGATTTTTGTTGATTCTCTTCCTGCACACCCAGAGGTAAAGAACCTGAAGTCCATTGAGTTAGCATTTTTCCCATCATGTTTGTCTCCCAAATTTATAGCTATGAAACAAGGTGTTATTAAAAGCCTTAAAATCAAATATCGACATTGTCTTATCAAGAAATTTTTAAGTTCTGTTGAAGGCAGCAAAGAATTTACATTTTCCCTACTAGATGCAGTTGACACATTGCATCTCTGTTGGAGGGCTGTAACCCCAGAGACTATTGCTAAGAGCTATGAAGAGGCAGGATTCAAATCTCAACAGGGAGAAAGCGACAAGACAAATACAGAGTCCAACACTGGTCTTGATTTGGTTGCCCACGCCCAAGCAGCGGGAGTGGAGTTTCCTGAAGGTTTATCTATAGAAGCGTATGCTGCCCTGGACGATGACTTGGAGACATGTGAAGCAGCGCCAAGTGGTGATACGGTCTGGACCAAAGAAAGTAAATCAGATGAAACTGGATTTTATACTTCTGATGAAGAGGATGATGGTGGGTCTCTGGGAACTGAACTTCCCTTACCCTCAAAAAATGAGGCAATAACTGCTTTAGCTACTCTTAAAAATTTTCTTAGAAGTCAAGATATGAATGATGGGCTTCATAATTCTTTAGCAGACCTTGAAATTTTTATTAACTCTTTATCACTGAAGTAATTAATTATTTTACAACAACTGAAGACTAATACCTTTTCCTGATATATTTTTCTATATGAGGTATGTAAAGGGAAAATACCACAAACACAAAAAATGAAAAATTAGTGCGTTTGGTTTACTTGCAAATGTCTGGTCTGATTAGTAAAATTCCCTACGTAGATTAAGTAAATGAAAAAGCTAAATTTCAATTTAGCAAGCTTTTGAAAAGTAGAAATGTATTTCAGAGGCCTGTACTTGAAAAATATGGTAAATGTGTTAAAAATAAAAAACTATCCAGCTATCTGATTTATACAGATTGAATTGGTGATTACTATTTTCTTTCTTTTTTAATGTGTAGGTCATGTTCCAGAATATTTTAGCTTATCTACCTCATTTAAGGAACAAAATCTTTATTATTGCTTAGATATTTATTTTATAAGTACATATATATGCCGTGTATGTTTTAAATAGACTCTTAAGGATCAAGTATTAATTTTAAATTTTTAAATTTTTCTCATAACGAACTAATATTTTTAAAAATAAATGATAAAAAAAACTACTGAAAATAAAACTGGACCCAATCATACACCAAAATGATTAAAAATTTGTCTTAACTATTTTCAAGTTATTTCTATATAAGTTCAAACAAAAGACTGTGACATCAGACTTTTCTTATCATCTAAAAACAGAAGATGATATGGATTCTTTCTAAATATTTATATGTATATGTGTGTGAAAATAGTAAAATACATTATTGAAACATTTGTTAAACTCTTATGATATTTATATTGTAATAAGACTACTCTTAAAAAGGAGACATATGTACTACTCTTTGTAATACTTTAAGCAATAAAATAAAATTTAAAAATAAATAAATAAAAAATAAATATGAAGATTACATATATTGCTACTAGAAAAAAAAATATCTTATGTGGTTCTTAGTTTTCTAATTTTAACAGCTGAAGCTTATAATCTATAATATTTATTTCCTTGATCTTACTGAATCTTATTTTTAGTAAAAGCTGAGTGTCCTTTAGCATATTCTAATGTATTTAATCTCCCTTCCATGGTAATATTTTGGATTAAATTTCTGTTTGAGGAAGCTTTGTCCACAGAATGTTTTAAAATATTGTATCCAATTATTTACTCTTTATCCACAAAATAGTCTGTAAACAGTAAAAATATAACAATGGGTCAGACTTTTATTTTTTACTTATTTATTTATTTTTTAAATCTTTGTTGAAGTGATACATAGATCCTCCTTTTCCCCCATTAACCTCTTCCAGCCCGCTCCAGTCCTCCCCACCCCCAGGCCCTTACCACTCCTTTGTCTATGTCCATAGGTTATGCATATATACATACAAGTTCATTGGGTCAGACTTTTATATTGTTAAATTTTAAATTGTATGCTTATTTAACTCATTATATCTAATTTAGGGTCCCCTTTTAAAACTATTTTGGAAAATGTAAAACATTATCCAGTTTCTTTTTATTATGAATTATTAGTGTGCCAACAAGACACATTTCAAATGAAATATTCATAGAAAGTATTTTTATTTTCCATTGTTGATTTACTCTGCTTTTGAGATTTTGTAATAGCAACACTTAAAATGTGTTAAAATTAAGAGTTTGTTTTAGAATGAAATATGGATTATTAAAATCATTTTTATTGATGATTTGATTTAAAATTTTAGTGTGGTAGAATTTTGGGCCGAAAGTAGCTCTTCAGAGCCCCAGCTATAAATATAATATCTGGCATATATTGAGCTCTCAACAATTTTTTTCTTTCTTGTTGCATTTCATAACATTTTTAGATCAAATATTTTCATTTTAGTCATTTAAGATACTCTATGACATAAGGATTATTATCTTCATGTTTACAGATGAGGAATTTAAAACCTGGAAATACTAAATTCTTTGTTTAGAATATCAGAGCCCAAGCTAAATGCAGCAGTTCCCTGTCACCTCGTCCTGTGTTATTCTAACTAGATAACTTTATGCTGCTTTTCTGTACTCTATAAAAGAAAATTCTGTTATTTTCCCCTTGAATTTAGGGGCCTGAGGGTGAAATATTTCAGAGAACATGCTGAAACTATGCTGATGGCTCTATCACAAGATCTCTCCTGAGAACACTATTACTAATGAAATACTGGAAACCATCTGATTTGGCAATTCTGCACCATTCTAACACACAGGTTCCAGTGGAGTTCTATTGAAAGTATGTAAAGCAACTTTAGTATTTCTGAAGTGCAGAAAGCATCTACTCCTTTTTTCCTTTATATGATATGACTCCTTTTTTTGTTTTTGTTTTTACTTCTAGGGCATAATAAACGTAAAGATGATAAAAAAAGACAAGGCTGCTATATAAAGGATAAGAAAAACTTAACTTCAGATTTAAATTCAAAGACAAACTTTAAGTTGTTAATGTTGTACACTCTTCTGTTAAATTTACAAAATATGTAGATGCAAATAATTTTCAGAACAATGAAAGTTAAATATTCATTTGTCCTAGGACATAGAGGATTGCGCTGCAGACCTTGCTCCTGATTTATCTTCTCTGTACAATCATTGCAAGTTGGACCTAAATGCCACTTGTCTTTTCACCTGTTTTTCAATTAAATGTGGCATTATTTCCATTGTTTCTTGCCTTATAATTTCCTACTGTTTCAATATGGTTTTTGCTTCTTTCTACTTCATCAAGCAACAAACCTTGAATTTGGGACATTATTTCACCACCAATGGCTACTGAACTGCTAGTGAAAGGTTTGGTTCAGGATAAAGTAGGACAATGAGTAAATCAAAGCCTGTGGGTTTCATGTTGCCTGCCTCGCTTCTCATTTGGACCTAAGGTTAAATGTCAAACATCGCTTTTACTGAATACAAAGCAGAATAACTGGGAGGGGGAGGGAACTAGGGGAGGGCAGAGTTAAAGGAGAGCTTCCCAAGCAAACACCTCAGATGTCAAGAGAAGCCCTTTTCAATTACTGGCCCAATAGGGACTCGGTAGAGACTGGCAGAGAGAGATTTGCCCCTTAAGAGAGGCAGCACCACGTATCTGCTGCCTCGAAGATTCAGAGTCTAGTGATGGGCTGGATCTTTGGGAGCACCATGAGCTCCCTGAGCGAAGGACAGTGCAGCCTAAGGCAGCCAAGAAGCTACACCAGATGCTGGGAGATCCTACCACCACAGGAGATAAAAGACTAGGTTGGGGACCATAGTGTGCACACAATAAGTTCTCAGAAAATAATCTCACTCAATGGACTAAATTACTTTTAGCCCTAGTTTTATGGTTGCAAAAGACATTTCATTTCTCTGAACTGTTTGCTTCATCCATAAAATGAAACTGACACACCATTTGAATTCCTTTTGAGGAAAGAAAATTTTGCATATGAAGACATTTAGCAAACTCTAAAATGTTCCACAACTATAGGGAATGGCTAGAAAGGTGCTTTCGTTCCTACTTCCAGATATGCCCAAGTATTAACGTTGTGGTCACTAAACATCAATGACCAATTTTCTTATTGGAATTCTTCTGTGCAATAAAATAGGGAGGCTAACATTTCTAGAAATATGCAATTTATCTGTAGAACTAAACATTTATTTTCATGTTGAATGAGGGAATAAGACGACTTAGAAATCTTCATTTTTCCTGACTTGATCATTGTGCAAAGCAATTCAATAAAATAAGTATTCATCACAAAGGTGCCCTTTCTGTCACCACATTAGTTCCTTCAATTGTATTATTTCCTTGGGCTGTGAAGCCAAGGGTAACCCAGAGCTCAGGGGAGACTAAGTAATATAAACATGGTAGTAGTCTGCATGGGCTGCCATAACAAAATACCAAAACACCATAAACTGGGTGGCTTAAACAACAGAAATTTATTTTCTCAGTTCTGGAGGCTGGATGTCTGAGATTAAGGTGCCAGCATGGTCAGTTTATGGTTAGGGTTCGCCCCTTGCTTTATAGATAGTCACGTGACTCCTTTGTGCCAAAAAACAGAGAGAGAGAGAGAGAAGAGACACCAAACTCTTTGGTATCTCTTCTTGCAAGAGCACCAATCCCATCATAGAGCCCTCACCCTCATGGCCGCACCTAACCCTAATTTGCTCCCAAAGGCCCTATCTCCAAATCAAATACCATCACACTGTGAGTGAGGGTGGATTTAGGGATTCAACATAAATTTTTAAGAGGAACAGTCCATAACAATTACCTAGTACCAATAAAATGTTTTCTAACCATTGGTTAAATAGATGAATTATTCAATAAAGGTATTCACATATTAAGTTTCCAAATTGCTAAAAACTGCGTATTTTAGAATGTTAATCAGCTATAGCTATTAGGATGGACTTTAAAGTTTATGAAACTTAAGAAGCAATGTGGAACTATATCATGTCCTTGAATAAATAGGAAGAGTTAATATAGAAATATCTTTTCTCCAACTTAATCCCAATCAAAATCCCAATCCAGGTTTACTGAAAACTTTGCAAAATAATTCTGATTTTCACCTAGAAGAATAAATACTATGTATCAATATCTAAGAAAATTTTGAGAAAAACAAGTATTTGATTTAACAGAAGTTTAGACAATATAGTGTAAAAAAGAGAATTAAAAGGTTATCAAAGGAATAATATATGATATCTAGAAAAATACAATAAATTTAGCATATGATAAAATGGTTTTTAATCAGTGGTTAAATAGATGAATTATTCAATAACTGGTATTGGGCTAAGTGGCTAAATATAGGATTTTTTAAGTCATACATCAAAATGAATCTTAAAAGCATTAGACTTTTGAAATGAAAGAAAGAAGGAAGGAAGGAAGGAAGGAAGGAAGGAAGGAAGGAAGGAAAAAAGGAAGGAAGGAAGGAAGAAAGGGAAAAGAGGAGAGAACAGAAAGAAACTTGCAAATACTAGGAAAAATATAGTTAAATCTAAATATTTTCATATTTTAATAGGTAAAATATTTTAAAAAGTGACACTCAAGAAAATTCATTGAGAATAAAAATACCAAAAGTATGAAAACATTTTCAAAATCACTAGAAATCAAAGAAATGCAAACAAAAACAATATTTTTTTGTGGGGGGGGGGGGCAGGGAGGCTATCACAATAGACAAGATTATAAAGAACTAGAGGCCCAGTGCATGACATTTGTGCACTGGTAGGGTCTCTAGCAGCTACCCACTGCCGGCAAGGGCTCCCCTCCCTTCCCCCAGCCAGGCCCCCCCCCCCCTCGAACTCCCGGACAACTCCCAGTCGAGGGGGACAATTTGCTTACTACGCTTTTATTATATAGGATGACAATAGACAAGTGCATAGAGAAGTAGGTGCACTGTTGTTGGGAATATAAATTGGTACATTCTTATAATTATACTGACATGTATTAAATACTAATTACCAAACATTGTTCTAATTGATTTACATGCTACCTCACTTAATTCTCAGAATAACTCTGTTATCATTCCCATTTTGCTGCTGAGAAAATTTAAGTATAGTTATCCTATCTAATAAAAGAGAAACATGGTAATTAGTGTACGTCCACTACCCTTCCTATTGGCTAATCAGCGAGATATGCAAATTAACTGCCAGCCATGATGGCGGCTGGCAGCCAGGCAGCTTGAAACTAACATGAGGCGTGCTTGCTTCAGTGATGGAGGAAAACAACGTTCGCTGCCTGCCTGCTGGCCTCTGAGCTTGCAGTTTGAAACATTGTTAACAAATATAGAAGCTAAACAAAACCCCAGAAACCTGCTTTCAGCCTGCCAGGATCTCAGAGCTGGAGTTGATACAGAGTTTCGATTATAGAACCCAAACAAACTAGATACCTGCTCTCAACAGCAGAGGCCTCAGAGCTGTAGCCAGAGCTAAAGCTGGCCCAGAATAAAAGAAAAAAAGGAGCAGTTGGGAGCTTCAGTCACCCACCAGCCTGAAAACAGCCCTCAGCCCCTCACCCAGACTGCCCAGGCACCCCAGTGGGGACCTAACACCCTGAAGGGTGTGTGACCAGCTGCAAACAGCCATCATCCCCTCACCCAGGCTGGCCAGGCACCCCAGTGGGGACCCCCACCCTGATCCAGGACACCCTTCAGGGTAAATCAGCTGGCCCCCACCCGTGCACCATGCCTCTGTCCTATATAGTAAAAGGGTAATATGCCTCCCAGCACCGGGATCAACAGAGCTGAGAGGATTCCCGGCACTGGGATCAGTGTGGGGGCGGGGAAGGGGGGCAGCGCCCAAACCCCCTGATCACCCTGCGGCTCTGTGTGTGACAGGGTGCAGCACCCAAACCCCCCTCCCACGGGCCCTGCTCTGTGTGTGATGGGCTAGAGCCATAACCTCCCCATCGGCCCTGCCCTTAGTGTGAGATTGGCAGTGCCCCAACCCCCTGATCGGCCCTGCTCTGTGGGTGATAGAGGGCGGCACCCCAACCCCCTCCACGGGCCCAGCTCTGTGTGTGATGGGGGTAGAGCCATAACCTCCCCATCAGCCCTGCCCTGAGTGTGACAGTGGCGGCCCCACAACCTCCTGATTGGCCCTGCTCTGTGGGTGATAGAGGGCGGTGCCCGAACCCCCTAATATGCCCTGCTCTGTGCCTGAGAGGGGGATCTCCCCAACCCCCTGATGGGTTCTGCTCTGTGCCTGAGAGGGGGTGGCGCCGCAACCTCCCCAATTGACCCTGCCTTGAGTGTGACAGGGGGCGGTGCCCCAACCCCCCAATCGGCCCTACCCTGAGTGTGACTGAGGGTGGCTTAGCAACCTCCCAATCCACCCTGCTCTGTGCATGACAGTGGGCGGCGCCCCAACTCCCCAATCAGCCCTGATCTGAGCCCAACCAGGGGCTGCACCTAGGGATTGGGCCTGCCCTCTGCCACCCTGGAGCCTGTTATCTCCCGAGGGGTCCAAGACTGCGAGAGGGCACAGGCCGGGCTGAAGGACCCCTCCTCACCCCCAAGTGCACAAATTTTTGTTCACTGGGCCTCTAGTAGCTAATAAATTAACAGAACTAGGATTCAAATCCAAAACATCTTACTTAAATAATGTAGTACATGATACAAATTTATCCTAACAAAACAAACATATCAAGGACATTTGTTGCAGTGAATACACATCTATTGTCCCTTATCCAGAACCCTCAGAACACGTTTCAGAATTTAGAATGTCTCAGACTTGAAAAAGATAATATATGTGTGCTAGTATATTCTATATAGCACCCCCAGGGCCAATTAGGACAGCATTCCTCAAACAAAATTAATAATTTTTCAGGAAACATTCACATGAAGTCACATATGTAAAGGTTATAAATAGTTTAATAGTTTTATAGGTTTATTGCCAAATAAGTTCATGTCAGGTCAGCTTTTGCCACCAAGTGGATTACAAAAAGATGTTCAGAGCTTTTCATGTTTCAGAATGCAGATAAAATTGCAGTCCAATAAGAGCTAAAAATAAAAGACCGACAACTATTTGAATGTTTTAGACGATTGACTAAATATACATTTAAATTAAATGAAACATCAAGGTCCAAACTTTTTTGTTTGTTAATTCTCACCTGAGGATATTTTTGCATTGACTTTTAGTGAGAGTGGAAGGGAGAGGGAGAGGTAAAGAGAAACATCAATGTGAGAAAGACTTATCGATTGATTGCCTCCCGCATGTGCCCTGACTAGGGCAGGGGATAGAGCCTGCAACCCAGGTACATGAATTGAACCAGGATCCCATCAAGTCCGCAGGCCAGTGCTCTATCCACTGAGCCAAACTGGCAAGGGCAGGTCCAAACTTTTTTAAAAAACTTCTTTTAAAAAAAGTGGATGCAAATTTGCGTGTCTGAACTGAAGTGGCTATTTTCTAAATTTAAGTTTAGGTATAGCTAATTACAGAACTAGGATTGCAAATCTCTGGAACTAAAATCTCTTCCTGTGATTCTCTCTGTTGAACAACTTACTGTTATCACAAAAGCTACAAAATTTCTTGCCAAGTAAAACATGGACTATAGCATAGTACTGAATTGGTGAAAACTAGACTTGCTGGTTTAACGTACTATAAATTACAGGTTCACCTTCATGCATTAGTTCAATTTAAGTCAAAGAAGTCAACTTCCTTAATCAGAGAACCCTCAGCTAGTGTGTCAGAGAGAAAAATTGAAAGGAAAGGGCCCCCAACTCACTCCACTTTTATTTTTTCTTAGTTATCATCCCAACAAGATCATGTTTTGTTTGTTTGTTTGTTTGCTTTTTGTTGTTGTTTTAAGGTAGTATCTATTAAAGCAGGCTGTTAAATATTTGCTCAAATGAAGAACTAAATGAAAAGTGTTGGTCTTGTTTCTTGTATGAGGAATAAAGACCAGACTCTTGTTTTGCCCTAACTTCCTCTTTGTATGCCACTAAACTGTCCTTGTTGTGAATGCAAAGTCACTGCTTATGTTATTGGCTAGTACCACGCCTTATTTTTTATATTGCAAAACAGATAACTCAGCATAGAGACATGAGCCATTTTCATGTCTCTACCTGCCCCATTGAGAAACAACTTCCCAAAAAAGATCAGGATTGCATCTCTTAACTCTTACAGTGGTTTGCAGAGAGATATTTGCCCTGGTCCTACACTCTAAAATGAATATCTAAGACAATTTCATACTATTCATGTAATTATTAGTAATCAAAACGTAAGGAAACAAAATAAAGCAAATAAAAATAAAGAAGACTCAGGCCTATGCACTGCAGCTACATTAATTTCTTATAATTATTGTAAAATCAGCCAATGATAAACTTGGAAAAAGAAGACTCACATATAATATTACAAGAGAATAACCATTAATTTGACATACTCTAACTTTACATTTTAAATTAGAAAGTATATGCAATATAAATGTTTACCAATTTACATAGTGTTGATATTATCATGTTTGTTTCAGATTACCATATATATCCTTTATTTTCTTAATTTATTTCTAAATATTTTATAGTTTAGTTGCTACTACAAATGGAATAGTTTCCTTTTTTTTTTTCCTGATTACTACTAGTATGGAGAAAAGTGAATGATTTTTTTACTGTTTTGTATCTAGTCACATCACCAAAGTTTCTTATTAATTGAAATATGTTTTCTAACCAGATCATTTCATTATCATTTACAGATTTCTATCTTAATTCTTTGTTTCTTTAATTTATACAAATTATTTTTCTTTTGTCCCTACCTGAAGGCCATGAAATTTATTCCTCTGTATTTTCTTCTATTACATTGTTTGTTTTCCTATTTCGATGTATTCTGTGTGTGATGTGAGGCATTATTTTCCCTATTGGGTGAAGTAACCACTATATATTGACTAGTTTACTGTTTCATAATGTCTTTTCTATTTGTAACAAATTCCTGCACCTAGAGGTAATGCTGGGGAAAAGTTTAATTCCTACAATGTCTGAATAATTACCAGAAAGAAATTGTTTTAAACCAAAAGACATATTTATGTGGAAATATTGTTTGTTGTTTTTCTGTACTAAATGGAAATGGGACTTGTGGTCAAGTTTAATTTTTTAAAAAGTATATTTCCCTAGCGGGTGTCGCTCAGTGGTTGAGCATTGACCATGAACCAGGAGGTCATAGTTTGATTCCCAGTTAGGGTACATGCCGGGGTTTTGGGCTCCATCCCCAGTACGGGACATGCAGGAGGCAGTCTATAGATGATTCTCTCTCATCATTTATGTTTCTATCTCTCCCTCTCCCTTCCTCTTTCTGAAATCAATAAAAACATACATATTTTTAAAAGTATATTTCTGCATTCCTGAACTGTATTGTTTGCAATTTAAATCTACTACAAGGGTAATAACCTTTCACAACATCAACTTATACTTAGCCTTGGAATTTCAAATTTTAAGTTTTTTTCTTCCAAATTTTATCACTGTCTGCCAGGTTCAATTACTCAGTTAGAGAAATAATATAAAATCCTAGCAGGTCCACATTTATCTTACCTAAATTATTTATCCAGGGTTTTCCAAATAGAATTGATTCAAGCCTAGTGACTCTAAAGATTGTATTAAAAAACAAAAAAGACTGTTTATTCCACAAAAGCCTATCACACTCATTATTTATTTATTTTTTTTAAATATGTCAGTAGTGGAACGATCCACCCTTTTTACTTGCAAAGTGTGAACAGAAAGCTACTATATTTCTCTAGGACAGGGTTCCTCAAACTACGGCCCGCGGGCCACATGCAAATACAAATATTGTATTTGTTCCCGTTTTGTTTTTTTACTTCAAAATAAGATATGTGCAGTGTGCATAGGAATTTGTTTATAGTTTTTTTTTAAACTATAGTCCGGCCCTCCAATGGTCTGAGGGACAGTGAACTGGCCCCCTGTTTAAAAAGTTTGAGGACCCCTGCTCTAGGACATTTACAAAGAGTTTTCTTCACCTTAAGAAGAAACTGAATAAAGTAAACACTCATTATTTTAGGCACTGAGGATTTAATGGTGAGAGTGAAAAAAGTCACCATGGAATTGGCAGTCTAGTAGAGGAGGCAGACATTACTCAATAATGACACAAACAATACTCTGAAAGAGTATTACCTGCTTCTATAAAGTCATATAATAAGGGAACTTGACCTAGTTTCAAGGTCAGGAAAGGTTTCACTGAAGAAGTTTCAGGAGCTGAGACCTGAGATTTGAATGGTAAATAGGAGTTACCTAGGCAAAGGAGATAAAAAGAGACTATACGGGGCAAAGGCTCTGAGAGGAAAAGAACATGAATGGGTTAAGAAACAGAAAGAAAGCATCTAGAGCAGTGGTTCTCAACCTTCCTAACGCCGTGACCCTTTAATACAGTTCCTCATGTTGTGGTGACCCCCAACCATAAAATTATTTTCGTTGCTACTTCATAACTGTAATTTTGCTACTGTTATGAATCGTAATGTAAATATCTGATGTACAGGATGTATTTTCATTGTTACAAATTGAACATAATTAAAGCATAGTGATTAATCACAAAAACAATATGTAATTATATATGTGTTTTCCGATGGTCTTAGGCGACCCCTGTGAAAGGGTCGTTCGACCCCCAAAGGGGTCGTGACCCACAGGTTGAGAACCGCTGATCTAGAGTAAGGACAAGTGTGAAGAGGTCTGTGGAGGCCAGGCCTTGTAAGCATGGCCTATAGAGAGGGCTAGGTAAGCATTAACTATCTTAGAAGAAAAACAATGTAGGAAGAAAATGAGAAGTCTTCCCACCTTTGTTTTCTAAAGCTGGGCCCACAGCAGAGTAATGAGACTCAGGACACAGACATGTTAGTTAGAAAGTTGAATTTGAGTAAAGGGGAGTCTCCTGCCCATATTCCCTCCAGGCGTGAGGAGAAAAGAGACCAAGGCCCTGAGAGCAGAGATCAATGGGGCCACACATTAGTGGTTCTCAACCTTCTGGCCCTTTAAATACAGTTCCTCATGTTGTGACCCAACCATAAAATTATTTTCGTTGCTACTTCATAACTGTAATGTTGCTACTGTTATGAATCGTAATGTAAATATCTGATATGTAGGATGGTCTTAGGTGACCCCTGTGAAAGGGTGGTTCGACCGCCAAAGGGGTCGCGACCCACAGGTTGAGAACAGCTGCCCTAATGAGTAAGATTACAGCCAGTGTCACTGAGAGGGACATTATTTGAAGGTCCAAGAACTGTGGGAGCTGAGTTGGCTCTGCACGTGGCCCAGTGCCCCCTGGAATGAGCACTGGAATGGACAGTGTCCAGTGCCTGGGCCTGGGGCTGCATCAACCATGCTCTCCCCAGGGAATTCTTACTTTGCCAGCAGCCAGTACTTTGCTTGGTGACAACCTTGCAGAAAATATTGCAGTCTTAGCCCCACAGCCTTGGCAGATCTTATCCACTTCCTTATTATGTAAGCAGCCTACCTTCGAACTGCCCAAGAGAAGGGTGGATGGGCTCTTGTGATGGTGGAATGGGGAAGGGAAATCTTCCCATTCCTGAACTTGGGATAGGCCCTAAATTGAGCTCATTTAGGGTCCCAGGAACTCGCCCCACTCTCCTCCCAACACACACTCCCATAGTGGTGAAACCATTTCCTTCATGCTAATAACATAAATTATAACATAGAAAGAAATAGTGTTTATATGGAACAAGTAGATAAGGCCATACTATAAGACATACAACTTTACAGAAGCGATAAGGTAGGTTTCAAGTCTCATATTAGCATTCTTGATTTCTTTCTGCCACTTCTCTGTAAACAGGTCTGACTACAATATGCAATAAGGAAGCACAGCTTGAATAATTAACAGCGTCCTAACTCGCTGTTCTCAGGTGTGGTTTTACAGGGGGCAGCCAGTGTTCTGAAGTGACCTTGTGGGGAATTAACATCCTACTTGAAATAAAACATCTCCAACGCTCCTGGAAAAGAAGTAACTAACCCACTTGAAAGCTAAGTATTTCTTAGGATTTGGGCCTCAAAAGGAAGATTTAAAAACACAAGGAAGGGGAAAAACATGACAAAACGCAAAATAAAAGTTTAAGAACAAATGATTCCCTAATAAATTATTTCCCCCTCTTTTTTTTTTCTTATCTAGTATAGTAACAAGATGTGTTGTTCCATGTAACAAACTGGGGCTTGGATATCAAAGAAGAAAAGAGACATGTAAAGCACAACAGATAAGATTCTTTCTTTCTCTTTTTTTTTAATTTTGGATACTTTCTTTGGTATTTTAATTATACTCTGCAGCTATCTCTAGTGTAAAAGATAGAACATATGTTGTTAGGACATATATTCTTTTAGGACATATAAAACACAACAGATAAGATTCTCTAATTTTTTTATTTTTATTTTGGATATTTTCTTTGGTATTTTAATCATACTCTGCAGCTGTCTTTAGTGTAAGAGATAAAACATATGTTTTTAGGACTATTTGCTTTCCTCTCCAAATGCTGCTGCTGTCCCTGGAGTGACCACTGTTCTCACTCCGGCTTTATGATGAGCACAATCTTTAAAATTACTTTCACTAAGAACCTGTTTCTCTCCTCACACTGCTTCCCCTCCGCCCTACTTAATTAACAAGCCAGAGTTCTTAGAGTCTAACGGTAACCCCTGGCTAGAAGGGGGTTCTTTTGATTCTGATTTTCTGTAAGAACTTTTCCCACAAGCTCAGGCGAGTTCTCTTTGCTTTCAGTGAGTGTCAGAGACACACTGTGCTGAGCAATTTGGAGACAGCCTTTGAGTCTGGAAAAGGCACAGCTCCTAATTAACTGGCCAGTGAATGGTTTCACTGTGAGGGAATCAGTTAAGTACTTCCAGAGGGTTTTGTGGGACCTAAGAGAGATGATACTGCGCTTTTAATCAGGCGAACTAAAAAGCTAATACTTTTTAATGACTTAGCAGCCCCTCTCCTCTGAGGACTCCAGATGGCCAGAGCTCTCAAGAGCAATTCTGGAAACCCTTGTCAAGTTCCATAGGCACCTGGGATCTGTATAAAAGTTCAGCCTTTGAATGAATTCTGCCTGTGTGTGTGTGTTTTTTTCTTTACCCTTTTAAATTTTGAGACTATTAAAAACAGAAGGATTTTTTGTTCGTTTACTACAAGTGAAAAATGCATTGAAACGTGAGATGAGCCTGGAATAAAGATAATGGAAGTGTCTCTATCTCTCCTGTTAAACGCAAAGTAGTGGGTAGGAAGACCACCTCTGTTTTTAAATCTCTCCAATTAACAGCCCCCTTTGAGAATCCAAATAAAGCTTTGCATTTTCTCCATAAACAGAACATGTATATAAAATTTGTTTAAAATTTCATTAGATTCACTCTTAGGAAACCCTGTTCATCTTTCTACCATTTATAAAGTCTTAATTAGTAAAAGCTACACAACATGTTAAAAAAAGAAACAAACAAACGCAGTCTCTGAGGCAAATGAGCTAACATCCCACATCTGACTCTTCTTTTTTAACCACCTCAATGTTACCACTAAACACTTTCAAGTTTTAAAATAGAATTATTATTTTTTAAAACTTGTGTTTGAATTGAGCAATGCAGTCTTCTTTGGCACATTATTTTTAACGTTCTTCTTTGAATGTTATTTTTAATAGCTTGCTTGTGTATTTTTATAAGGAATTAACTTCCCTTGCCAAGTCCAATTAATAAATAGAACTGTCTGAGGCCTTGTTCTCTCCAAAATCTGAACACAGAGTCTGGAATCAGTGCCAGGCTGATTCTCTGTACCCAGGACGCGCTGTGACACTCTCTGATATTACCCTGTAGTGAAGCCTCCGAAACACAATGTTTAAACTTGAGCATTACAGACCCCAAGCTCACCTCCCAGGAATGGCGTGTTTTCTGTTTTTGGAGAAAAGAAAACAATTCAATCATAGAGTCATTATTAGTCAAGTTATTTCAGAACTAGGAAGCTCTGGCCGGTAAGCTAAGTTGGTTAGAGCTTCGTCCCAATACACCAAGGTTGCGGGTTCGATCCCTGGTCAGGGCACATACAAGAAACAACTAATGAATGCATAAATAAGTGGAACAACAAATCAGTGTTTCTCTCGCTCATCCATAAAGAAAAATATAAAATTTAAAAAAAAAGAACTAGAAAGACTGTCACATAAGGGTCATCTTCACTGCTAGGGCGTTGTGTCGTGTAGTGAGGGGGTTACAGAGGAGTTAGAGACCTGGTCTCCACCTTGGGGTTTGTCATCTAGTTGGGAAGACAGAATAAACACTCTGGGTAACAGAAGCCACCATATGCTGTTTCAAATCAGTGTGGCAGAAGAATTCCAAGAGCACAGAGCAGAGCTTGGTGTGAACTGCTGTGTCAGGGAGGATCATGCAGAGGGTGCCAGGCCTGGGCAGGTGAAGTGCAGGGCATGTATCCAGGTTGGCATAATTTGTAAAGTTCTTTTTATGTGATAGTCTCTGTGTCGTATATAAGGAGGGAAGAGTGTACATGTACAGTATTTCCAAATGTAGATTGTAGTAGAAGACTTTCCACTGACTCACCTAGGGCTTATGCATGTTGTAGAGAAAGCCACAAAACTCCACCCTTGATTGTGTACAGCTCCGAGAAAATGCCATTTCATGTAATCTTCACAAAGAAACTTTTAAAAAATGATGAAAAGAATAATTC
The DNA here is from genome assembly GCF_964212035.1 of Myotis nattereri. Lineage (NCBI taxonomy): Eukaryota > Metazoa > Chordata > Mammalia > Chiroptera > Vespertilionidae > Myotis > Myotis nattereri. Next base: position 53,217,410 of record NC_138080.1, read on the forward strand.
CTGCCATTGATATGAAAGGAGAAGTTAGATATATGCTGAAAGGACCAAGTAGGGAATACCAGAGTCCAATAGAGCACGGAGGCCAGGACAATTATTTTGGGAGCTAGATGGCTGTAGCAAGCCTGTGAAGGAGTGGCTGGAAAGTAATCTGGCCCATGTTGCTTCTTGTTCCCTGCCCGAGCAGCAGCAAGTGACTTCAAAGAAGCACCACACCGCTGGCAGGAAAGGATTTGAAGCAAGAGCAAATCACCTCTCCGCTAACCTACTAGTTGGTTTACTTACTCGTAACTCAGTTCCGCAGGAACTTAAACATTAACCAATTTAAATACAAAATTTGTTCCAATTCTCACTCCAACCCTCTCCCCCCGACCACCCCAAATCCAAGCCATTAAAACTTAAAGGTACAATTCAACCAGGTTTGTGCTATTAAGGAAGTCTTATAAAAATCACTACGTTAATGATACATTATTCTAAGGAGCTAGGGCTAGCTCCATTGTTGGATGGGATCGACTAGTTTTCTCATTGTCTCACAAGCTTCTACCAATGTGCCTGGCACTGTGCTGGGAATTGTACTTTCATTGTTTCCTATAATACCCAAGTAGCAATAACCCTGTGAGGCAGATACTACCCTGATTTTACAAATGGGGAAACTAGTAAACAGTCAAGCTGGAATCCAAGCCCTTTGGAGGATGACTCTCACTCCATTCCCAGCTACATGTCTCCTGGCTGCCTCTCACATTCCACTCTGCCCATCAGAATTTAGTGAAGGCCCAGCTTAAGTCCTGCATCCTCTGTAAGCCCTCCTACTGCCTACATTGATCTCGTCTCAGAATTAGTAGGACATTTATTTACTGAACGTAGAAGAACAGCACATTAGTAAAACATGGAGTGGTGGCGACGTCTCAACTTAAACAGAGTTAAAGCATACTGAGTGCTTACTATCTATAACGAGTTGTTCTAAGAATTATATGTGGATTAACTGAGTTCACTCTCACACAAAGCTGTGAGGTCAGAATTATCATTTCCACTTTACAGATGTGCAAACTGAGGCAGAGAGAAGTTAAATAGCTGTCCGAAGGGCACAGGAGTCAATATGTGTGACCACATAGAATAGTGCCTGGTCCACAGAGTATTTTAGTGTTGCTTATTATTACCATTTCACTCTACTGCAAGCATGTCAAACCTGCATGTCTCGTTCATTTGGCCCATGTTAGCCTTTGAGTTTGACATGCTTGCTCGACTGCTTCTCCAAAAACATTCTTTGTCTCTGTCCAGTTGATTGTCTTCCCAGCAAGAAAGTAATGTATCTTCATAGTTTTCTAATCTAGCTCCTTAATCAGGCCAGAAGTTCTGTGAGGAACTAAGCCACACCCATCTTTTTCAGCATCGTATTCTCAGCATTTAACAGATATGCTGGCACGTAGCAGGATCTTACTAGATAGGTAACTGTATAAAAAAGTGATTCTGTATCTGGACTGAAGAGATAGGAGAACTTTGAGCTCTAATATATTTATAGAGGACTTCCAGAAAATTGCTATGCTAGGAATATGGATCGCTTCCTATTATCATAAAGAAAATAGTGGTCATGAGCTCCTAAGGTGACCCTGAGACAGCCCAGCCTCCAGGGTCACACTGCAAGTGCTCAAAATATTTGTTGATCTGATTTCTGATTTCCCTGCCTACATTCAAGACCTGCACATAACAGCTTATCCCTAGTGACATGTATCTATACTCAAGGCTTACGTCCAGTTCTGGGAGTCCAGTGCATATGGAACAGGTACTTCTTTTTAAGAACTCAGCCTCTGAAGTGTGGACTAGCTTGGAGGAGACCGGAAGGGAAGCCAAGCAGTGTTGTATTATTGAACTTGTTTGGGGCGTGCAGGTATCCTTGTCAGTGTCAGAAGGGTCAGCAGGTATCCTGTTCACGGAAAAATTTTCATGCATTTCAAGGAGATGAAATGGTATTGAGAATGAAATGAAATGTCATCCACAGTGAAATGAAATATCTGGGAAGAGGAATAGGAGGTCGACAAGGATGATCGAGTTGACAGTCATGGGCAGACAGCCGTTTAGCATAAGTTAATATACCAGCCAGCTCAATAAAAAAAGGAAGCTTATATCTGGCTTGCACTGTGATATATTAGACTCTGACATGATGGCAGGAGGGGAGGGGATTTTTAAAAAGGCCATTTCCAAGGGCATAATATGTTTTATGTATGAATTGCAGAAACACCTAAAAGACCAAGGAGAAACTGCTGAGTGTTTTTCATATTTTTTAGACTCTTGTCATCCTTGTGTCTATGCCAGCTCCTCTGGAACGCAGGACTCAAACAGTTTTGCATCCAATTAAACTATGTATCTCCATGGAGGCGGGTAAGAGATTTTTAGTGAGAACCAGCCAGAGATATGCATATAACTGTACTCACATATACAAGTACATGGTTAGCTTTCCATGACTGTCAATTAGAAGAAAGCACGTCAGCCGTGTTTCATACATATGTTTAGAATATGACTTTTTACTGGATATTGGTAAATAAGTCCTCTGGCCATAATTCAAAAAAACATTTAAAATGCAATGAATATGAGCTTGGTTTCTAAAAGCTTGAAATATTCAAAAAGATTAGAAGGCAACTTGATTTAATGCTTTCCTAATTATAAGCAGCTGACAAAAGCAATTCCTACTCAGGCATCTTAAACGTTGCTTTCCCCCCTGAGTACACAGGGAGGGAAGCGCAGAAGCAATTACACAGCCACACATCAAGGCGTGAATGAAGATAAAACACAATTGGGCCGTAAACCACTCCCTTTGGAGTACCTTGGACAGAACAGGTTCTCAATACTTCCTTGAATGAGAGTGGTTAGCATTTCTATCTGAAGGAAAACCAAGGTCATTGTAATAACTTACCTAGTGACCCAGTCCTCATCACCATCAGTTTTTGTCACGTGATGGGCAACCACAGTAAAGGCCCCAGGAAAAGAAAATGTCCTGGGCAGAACGACTATGTCTAGGTGGGTACGGTTCCACCTGTATAGTCACTTTACCTGCCTGGTCTCAAAGTGCCTGCTGAGCAGTCAGGTGGGGAGGAGAGGTGAGCGCTATACCTGGAACATCTTGCCTACTAACAGCTGCCTCAAGGGACAATAGGAGGTGTAATCTGATTTGCAAAGTGTCTATGCTCTTGAAATTTTGGATTGAAATATAAAATGGAATCATTATTATAAATGCACTTTAGGAGTTTATTGTGTAAAAGACATCTCTGATGGACCTCCTCTCAAGTGCAAACTCTCTTACTTTAAATCAAAACAAGAGAGATAGTTTTTTAAAAATATATATTTTTATTGATTTCAGACAGGAAGGGAGAGATAAAAACATCAATGATGAGAGGGAATCGTTGATTGCAGCCTGCAACCCAGGCATGGGCCCTTGACCAATCGAACCTGGGATCCTTCAGTCCGCAAGCCGATGTTCTATCCACTGAGCCAAACCAGCCAGGGCAAGACAGATTGTTTTTTAACCAATATATCATTTAAGTTTGACTTTTAAATGGCAAACTTATGGTGAAATACCTTTTTTTTTTTTTGTGGTGAAATACCTTTATATTCTGAAATCTATTTCTGTGTTCCAAAGCAATAAATTAATAAATTGTTGAAATATAAAATATAGTCATTTTTTAAAAGTACAGAACCAGCCTTAACCGGTTTGGCTCAGTGGATAGAGTGCTGGCCTGTGGACTTAAGGGTCCCAGGTTCGATTCCGGTCTTGGTTGCGGGCACATCCCCAATAGGGGGTGTGCAGGAGGCAGCCGATCGATGTTTCTCTTTTTTTTTTTTAAATATATTTTATTGATTTTTTACAGAGAGGAAGAGAGAGGGATAGAGAGTTAGAAACATCGATGAAAGAGAAACATCGATCAGCTGCCTCCTGCACATCTCCTACTGGGGAAGTGCCCACAACCCAGGTACATGCCCTTGACCGGAATCGAACCTGGGACCTTTCAGTCCGCAAGCCGATGCTCTATCCACGGAGCCAAACCGGTTTTGGCCGATGTTTCTCTTTTATCGATGTTTCTAACTCTCCATCCCTCTCCCTTCCTCTCTGTAAAAAATCAATAAAATATATTTTTTTAAAAAGTACAGAACCAACGTAAAGTTGGCCCCTTTATATTTTGTGAGGTAGAAATCTATTTTTACAATTATTTCATAAAAGAAAAAATAATTTGACATCCAAAAAGGGCATGGCATAAAGAACAGCTGGTAGTCTAACAACAAACACAGGCAAAATATATTTTTACAAATATATACATAATTCTGGAGTTTAGAAAAATCACAACATAAAATTTTACTTTACAATATTACATTGTATATAATTGTTAGTTTGATATATGTATTTATCAGCTTGTGGTTATATATTCAATGGGATACCACAAAGTGAAGCATGAATGTTCAATTTACTCTCATATTTTACATTTATCATTCACTATTAAACTTTGCTTCTTTGCAGATGTAATAGATTTGTTAACAAAAATGGAAGTAACACTCAATGGCATTTCCCTTAATTTGGAATATTCTGTGTAAACCAAAGCAAGTTCATTGACAGCTCTGATTCTATTCTTATTCCTTATTGGGCTCTGGAGAATCGGTGCAGCCCAGGTGCCTATAAGAAGCTCCTACTCAACGACTCCTCTTCACTGAAACTGGGCAGCTGGAGGCCCTGGGGTCTAAACTATAGGGTTTATGGGGAAAGATGCCCTGGTCTGTGAAAACTTCCCCTCCAACCAGGCCTGTTCCATTGGCCACTATCTGGGAACCCCTGTCCTTTATAGGTAAAGGTCAAGGTTGCTTTTGATTGTCAACAAACATTAGCTTTAGTAAGAATAAGAAGTTAATAACAAAGAGTAAACAAATTTATTGTCTTAAAAATGTATCATCTCCCCATTTTGTCTATTTTCTGTAATGTCACACATTGCAGTGGGTTGAATAATGCGCTCCCCTCTCCCCCAAATTCATGGCCACCCAGAATCTCAGAATGTGGACTTATTTGGAAAGAGGGTCTTTGCAGATGCAGTTAGATGCAACTAGTTAGGGATCTAGAGATGCCATCATCCTGGGTTTTGAGAGGACCCTAACTGCAATGACTAGTGTTTTTATAACAAGAGGACAGGACACCAAGAAAGACACACACCCAGGGAAGAAGGCCATGGGAAGACCAAGGCAGAGACTGAGTTAAGCTGCATGAGCCATGGAACGCCAGCAGCCACCGGAAGCTGGAAGAAACATGGAAGGATAGTCCCTTAGAACCTTCACAGGGAGCGTGGTCGACGGACACCTTGATCTTGGACTTCTGGCTTCGAGCACTGTGAGAGAATAATTTTTGTTGTTCAAAGTCACCAAATGACGGCAGCCTTAGGAAAGTAATACAAACATCTTTTGCTTTTTATGGCTCAGTTCTCTGGCTTCTGTATCCTTTGCAAGAATGAGCTTAGTAAACTCAACAGGAGATTCTTTACAGAATCCCTTTTGACTAAATAACACTTCTTCACAAACTCCTTGCTAGTCTTCAGGCTCCGTCTTTCACCATCTTGGCTTCTCACCTGTGCCCTTTATCTTGCTTGGGCTTCGGTTTGCTTCCTTGTGCCCTGAGAGGCACGAGGAGGAGTGTGTCTGTGCAGATGGATGCGTGCCTGCCTGCTGCCCCTTTTGTCCATGTGATGGCCAAGGAGTCTCAGAACCAACTCAGCGATTTATACTTGGAAGAGTCAGTTATGCTCAGGCCTTTTCTAAGACAGTCATGCGTTTACTATTCATCTTCTTACATCAGCACGCAGGCATTTGCCATCGATATTTATAACGACTGGCCCATTTCAGAGACTCTTTTTTTTTTTTTTAAGAATCACTGTCTCCTTATTTGTCAACCCCTCCCTGGCCCCTGCATGTCTGCTCTGGAGCTATAGGAATCCCCTACTAAATTCAACGCTGAAAGCAGACTCATACTGCACTTTTTCAAACAGCTCACATCATAACTTAGTCAAGAAAGCACACAAGTATTTATTAAACACCAGGGAAAGGCCTGACACTGTAATGGAGGGTTTCATGAGTATGTATCGGCATGTATCCACCAAGTAGAAAAGGGGGAAGTCCTTTAGTCTTCATTTCCAGCCCGCTGACTCACCCGAAATGCTGGTCTTCTCTCCTCTAAGTCCCCTGGGTACCACAGACAGGGCCGTTTCCTTGCTTTGACATGTAGAGTTTCTCCAGTTAATGTAAAAACAAAAGAGAAAATACACTCTCTGCTATTTCTGAGCCCTATTTTTGTCTTTTGGGTGATAATGTAGAGAAGCGAAACCAACAATACAGCACACATCTTTCAGCCTCCTGTCCTGGGCTGCCCTCTCTCCTGTGGCTCCCTGACCCCCCTCCTCCACTCCCTGCACCCCACTCCTACTTCCCCAATGCCAGTTCCCAAAGGGAGTCTGCCAGGGCTGAGCAAAACCATAGTTGGACCCAGGGCCCCTGGAGCTACTGGGCTATAGAGAGAGCTGGAGGGCTTGCAGAGGAGGGGCCCAGGGAACAGGAGTGATGAGGGTTCTTGGAGAGCTTGAGCCAGAAGCCATTGCCAATCTGCACATAAAAATTCATTTTAATGACTGGTCTGGCCATACTGGTGGACGCTAACCAATAGGAGCCGTGCCTCACTGTGCGACCAACCCTGAATGACTTACCCTCTCTGAGACCCAAATTCCTCGTGCATGGAAGGACTCATGTTTGTCCTGCTTGCCTTACAGCATTATGATGGGTCAGAGTCTGCAATGAAAACTCACTGCTTAATAGCAGAATTCCAATGGCTTTTATGTAAACGTTGCCTTTACATTTATCAGGACTACTGGATAACCTTGAGCAAATTCTTTAAAGTATCTGTGCTCCTTTCCTCCCTGGTAAAGAGAAGGAAGAAAGCTCCCACGCCGTTGGGTTATTGAGGAGATTACGTGAGTTGATAGGTGTAGGTGGCCGAGCAGTGCCTGGTGCCATACTAATAATTAAGGGCACTGAGCTGGCAGCTTCCTACGTCCTACAAGTTGAAGGAGAGATTCAGGGCTCCAGTTATGAAGATGAAAGCCCTGAGGATGACCGGAAAGGGCGGTTGTACTTTAGTTTTGTTTGCTAGATATTTATATTACCAGATGTTAGTAGCTTACCAAAACATACAAAAAAGGCCAACAGGATTATTTTTATTTTTTTATTTTTTTTATGTTTTGTTAATCCTCACCTAAGGATATTTTTCCATTGATTTTGAGAGAGAGTGGAAGGGAGAGGGAGAGACAGAGAGAGAGAAACATCAATGTGAGAGAGACCCATCCATTGGTTGCCTTCAGCACATGCCCTAACCAGGGAGGGGATGGAGCCTACAACCCAGGCACATGCCCTTGACTGGAATCAACCCAGGACCCTTCAGTCTGCGGGCTGATGCTCTATCCACTGAGCCAAACCAGCTAGGGCCAAGAAGATTCTTTTTCAACCCTTTCATACCTTCTAAAAAATTCTCTCTGATTATCTGAGTCATCCAATATTATGCACTTTTTTTTTTCTTGACAACCTTGTTATTTGTTCACTATTCCCTTATGGGAACTTAGGCAACTTGCTTCACTTCCTGGAGCCTTACTTTCTCTTCTGTCAAACAGGAACAAACACGTGAGAATCGGGCAAAAGAAGATGTACGGACGTCCTTTAAAAATGAGAAGTTTTGTGTAAATATTATGGAGGAAGAATTTTGGGGGTTTACTAATTACATAAGCACAAACTTCTCTTTAGGGCTGGAAGTGTTCCCATAAGATGCATTAAAGCTTCAAGATAAGATGAGCCCTATGGAGATATTCAAAAGGATGGAGGACTATGTATCTTGAAGGTGGGGGACTGGAAGGCTGGAGGGTGGCATAACAACAGTGCTCACATACAGAAAACATCAGAGAGGATTATGTCCAACTGTTTCCATCTTCACTGATGACAGAATGAAAAGGAAATGGGCACCGACAGGAGGGATTTAGATTAGACATGAAGAATTTTTCTGCAAGTGAGGATTTTTAGAAATTGAAAAGCATGACTCAGTCTGCATGGGGTTGCTTCCCTGAAGGTCCATAGATTGGATATGCAATAAGGACATGAGAACTAGTCCATGGGGTCAGATCAGGGGTTTGCTAGGACTGGGGGACTCTGGGCAAAAAACATCCCTGACTTTCTCCAACTACCATGTCCACATCCACACTTTCTTGAACAAATGCATAGTTTTAGCCTTTGCCAACTCACTGATTTATGTGCATCTTATATCTAATTTGGATTCCCATTTATTAAAGGGTTGTTGCATCTAAAGGTTAGGAGCACAGACTTGGGAAACAAAAAGCCTGGGTTCCAGCCCTGCTTTTGCCCCCTTTCTGCTGTGCCTGTCACCTTGGCTAATTAATTGCTACACCTTCATTTCCTTACCTGTAAATGGACATCATAACGGTTCTTACATTAAGGATGGTTGCAAGCATACCTGACATGAAAAAAAAATAATGCCCAAAAGTGGTAGCCAGCCTAAGGTGGGCTAAAACAGCCTCTTCATGGTTTCAAGGAGGTGCCTCTTAGATCTCACCCTTCGAGTTTGATTTGTTCCGTTAGTTCGGTGCGTTATACATGCCAGCTTCCTAGTCTGCAGTGTATTCTTCATTTAGAAATAAACCTATCCTCCCAGGAAAATACATCTCCTTCCCTGTTTACTCTAGTTGTCATTCTCTGAGTTTTCTTACTCAAGCTCCATTACATCTGCCTTGAAGGCAAATGACCTGGAAGTGTTGGAGTGCGGTCCTGCCTAAGGCAGAGAGAGGAGCTGAATCATGTATTAAGGTACCTTCTGGCAACATGAATGTACGCAGCGACTCAAGTAGAGGGAATTTTCGTTTTCAGACCACCCCATCGGTTAGCAGAGATCTCTTTGTAACACTAGAGGTCACTGTTCGAGCAATTTTTCCAAAGCAGGAGCCTCACAGCAGCACGAACATTCAGAAAGAATCCTCCAGGACACTGGCGAGTGAAAAGATATCATACGGGTAGTCTGCGGGCGACAGCTGGGATTTTATCAAGCTCCTAAATTGAAATCCATTTCTAATCTCTTCTTGTTTCTCACCCCTAGAAAAACAATTCCGTTCTCCCTGTGGTCGCAAGAACTCTACCAGGGGGAAGGCTGGGGGACTGAAAAGTCTGCTCTGGCTTGGACTTCTGACTTCCAAATCGGCCTCTCCAGCCCTGACACATCAGCCACGCCCACGTCTGTGTTTCTGACCATCTTTAACCCATTTCTGGGTGTCCATGCCCTGCCTGCACCCGTCGATTCAAAACCTGCTAAACAAGAATTTACTTCCCAGTCTGTTCCTCCCCGCCACTTTCACACCCAACTAGACTTCCTCACCCGTGATTAAGACCAGATTCAATCTGCAATTGAAGGCCTTGCTCATCAAGTTCTGTGGGTTTTATGTCCTCCTTGCTTTCGGAATGTATCTTCTTCTGTAAAATCAGAATAACAACAGTGTTCACTTCACAGTGTGGCCCTTAAGTACGGCCACCATTAAGCGGTGTGAAACAGAGGGCCCCGCCTGCTGTGAGGCCACCCCTGGGCCGGATTCCAGGGCTCTCCCAGCAGATTCCTCATTATCTGCCTTGTGACCCCCTGGACAAAGCCCATCGTGTCCTTTGTCTCTGCTGATGTCCATCCTACCAGACCCAGGACTCCCAGGCCTCTCTCGCCCCTGAGAGTCTAAACCCCACACCACACTGCCCAGCCCCCTTTCTGATCTCACCTGGAACTCCTTCCCATCTCCTGAAACCCTCTCGCCTGCCCTCTGGAACTTGGGTTAATCACCAGCAAACCCTTCTTTCCCTCCGCCTCTGAGTGTTCTCTTTGCCTCCCTCACTGAAACTCCACTCCACCCGCGGCGGACACTGCTTCCCCTGCAGCCCTTGGTGGCGACGGCTGGATCCTTTTCCACGGAACCTGGCTGCGGGCTGGGACTCCTCGTATTCTTCCTTGCTGCCTTGACCGTGCTCCCTCAGCTTTGATGATTTTACCATTAAACTATAAGACTTAGTCTCCAGTCATTTTTATTACGTTTTGATTATTCTAATACCCATCTCACCGTCACTCTCTCCACTATTACTCCTTCTTGAGTCTTAGTAATTTCAAGCTACACGCTGCTGATCTTTCCAACACCCAGGCCTCTCCTCCAAGGATCTTCACCTCTACCTGATCTCAGCCACGTATTCCCATGGTCATACCCTAGGCCAGCGGTGTCCAAAAGGGCTTCCTGTGATGATGGAAATGGAATGTATCTGTCTATAGGGTAGCCCCAGTCACATGCGGTTGCTAAGAACTCGAGGTGTGACCAGTGTGACTGAGGAACTGAATTTTCCACTTCACTTGATGTTTAACTAGCGTAAATGTAAAGTCTCTATCTGTGCTTGGGTGCTCTTGGCGCTCTCCTCTTTCTATAAGGAACTTAGCTCCTAGTGGTTGACTCCCCACTAGTGCTATAGAGCCCACCCCCTCCCACTGCTACAAAACCCTCCCTCCTTTCTTCATCAGTTAGTCTCTACAATTTCTACAAGGTGGTTTCCACCCACCTACAAGCATGCTGTTGTTTCGCCTGTCTTAAGAAAAACCTCTCTTGACTCCAGCTCCCCACCTGGCACTGCTGTATTCCCCTCCTTCTGTCCAGAGCAAAACTCCCTGAAAGAATTTTCTATGCTCACAGACACCAATTTTTCTTCACTATTATTTCTTGAATCTCCACTCAGAAACTGCTCTTAACAGTGACTCCATGTTGATAAATCCAGTAATTACTTTCCAATCCCCAACTAACTAGATCCATCAGCAGCATTTTACAGTTGCTTGACTCTCTCCCTGACTCTCTCTCTCTCTCTCTCTCTCTCTCTCTCTCTCTCTCTTTCACTTGGCTTTGCAGACAGCACACATGCCTGGGTTCACTCCCAGCTTTCTGGCTGCTCTGTCTTCATTCCTATAGCAACTTCTTTTTCCTCGACTTCTCAATCTCTGAATGTCAGAACACCCAGGGCTTCATCCTCAGACCCCCCTGTCCTTTTTTTTCTCCTCTTTCTTCACTCCCTAGTTTATCTCACCTAGTTTCATAGCTTTGAGCAGCACCTGTATACTGATCATTTCTACATTTGTAGCTCCAACGCAGACCACTCCCCTGAAGTCCAGGCCAATATATCCAACTGCCAACTTGACATCTCTAGTTTAACAGGTCCTGATATCCATCTCCCTGCAAAAATTACTTGCTCCTCCTATGGTCTTCCCCATATCAGTTAAGGGCAATTCCTCTTTTTCTAGCTGTTCAGCCAAAAACCCTTAGATATGTCCTTGGGTTCTCTCTCTCTCTCACCCCTTACACACACACACACACACACACACACACACACACACACACAGTGCCTTTTATGAAAGCTAACATTCATTTAGCATTTAATATGAGGTAGAGCACTATGCTAAGGCTTTAATGCATTATCTTATTTAATTCTCATAAAAACCTAATGAAAAAAATGTAGCATCTGGATTTTACACATGAAACAAGCAAACACAAAAAGGTTAAATGCTTTGCCCAGTCAGACCACTTATCAAGTGCTAGAGGTAGGGAGTCTGATTCCAGAGCCCGCATACTCATCATGGCAACAGATTACATTACCCTCCTGGATTGAACTCTGTCTTCAAATCCCGTGCTCTCTGAAAGCTCAGTTCTCACGTCCTTCATGAAACCTCCTGTCGCCTCCAAGACACACTGAAGGGTTCCCTTCTCAACTCCCTTAGCACTCACTGCTGATGCCAAGTGCTTCAGCACTTGTCAACGCACTGTGCTATTATTTCAATGTAGTATTCTATGCTACAATACATCGTGCTATTGTTTAGTAGTTTCATACAGATTCCTTTTTTCCTCCTCAATTAATTTTTGCTCCCCCAGAGCAATCTAATGCTTCTTTTGTATGCCACTGTAGCAACAGAATTAGGCTAGATGGGATACTGTATAGATCTGTCCAGGACATGGAGGGCTTAACAAAGACTAGGGATTCGTGTTTTTGAGGCTCATTCAATTACACACTAGCTGAATTTTCAGTTCTTAGAGCACAAATAATAGCACAGAGGCTTTAGGGTCAGACTGACCCAGGTTCATTCTAGTTCTGTCGTTTTATGACCCAAACAAATGACCTGTTCATGGAGCCTATTTATTCACGTGTGCAAATGGAGAAAATACCTAAAACATATGGTTGCAGTGAGCATTAAAGGCATAGATAAGTAAAACCTAACGTGCTCGGTAAGATTTTATCTTCTCTTTCCTTGTCCCCCACTCCCCTCTCCCAAAGTGGCTCTCAAGAGACATCTGAGAGTCATTTCCTTTTTAACAAAATCAAACAAAGCAGGGTTTCTCAACCTTGACATTATCGACACTTTGAGACAGATCCATTTGTGCTGTGCAAGGTCGTCCTGTGCACGGTCCCATTTTAGCAGCCTCCCTGGCTCTGACGTCTATTCACTACACGCCAGTAGCACCCCCTTGACCCCCAGTCCTGACAACCAAACATGTCTCTGGACATTACCAAAAGTCCCCTGGAGGACAACATGGCCCTGATTAAGGACCATTGAGATAAGGAATATGAAGGCATTCTGTAGGACATGCAACCTGTACACATACTGTTTAGCAGGTTATATAAAAATCCTTTACAACCTAAATGACCTACTTGCAGCTCAGGTAATTAGACAAAACCTTGGGGATCAGGGAGGGGAAGCAGAATTGATAAAGAGGCCTTTGCTGCTCCTTTAGGAAAGAAATTCCTTTTGACCTTTTATCTAAACTGCCTCTGCTTCTCTGAGGGGCCCACTGGGCCAGGCAGTGGGAGGCAGAGTAAACTCAGTTCTCATATCCAGTACTGTCAGAGCAGACCAGCTGTCTTAAAGACCAGAAATACTTTCCTCTTCCCCTATGAAGTCAAGATATAAAAAGAAATGGAAGGAGATCTTTACTATTTTTTTTAATTTAATATATTTACTTATTTATTTATTTTTATTCTGTATTGATTAAAGTATTACATATGTCTCCTTTCCCCCCCATTGATCTCTGCCCAGCCACTCCCACTCCCAGCACATGCCCTCACCCCCCTAGTGTGCCTTTTCTATTTCTTTTTTCATACATGCAAAATGATGTAAAACTTCTTGCTTTTAGCCTGCTAAAGTATCTTGGTAAACGTTGAAATAAAAAGCCTGGCTTGATTAGTTATAATCAATAATTAAAATAATTCATAGAGCACCTGACCAGAATCCAAGCTCAGCATTTTGAAGAAAAGGACAGCTTATAGTATGATTGTTCTTTCATGGGGTTTAAAGGACATTTTTTAATATTTCTGAAGCCAGCTTAAAACTTTTATTAGGAAAAGACATTAATTTATAACGACGGTTTAAATATTCTTACATATAGCTGCATTCAACCATTTTACAAAACAACTATTTTTCTCTTGCTTTCTTTTTCCATGTCAGAGAATTATAGAATTTCTAAACTGCAAACCACTTTTAAGGTTTTAAAGGAGTTTTTCATCGTTTTGTGTCATGGACCCCTTTGACATTCTTGTGAAGCCTACTGACCCCTTTCAGAATAATATCTTTAAATACATAAAATAAAGTCCACAAGATTCCATAAGTTGAGTTATGTTTAAATTCAGTTATCAATATATATTTTTATTACTTTTAAAGATTATGGTAAAATACACATAACAAAATTTGCCATCCTAACCATTTTTATTTTATTTATTTATTTTTTAAATATATTTTTTATTGATTTTTTGCAGAGAGGAAGGGAGAGGGACAGAGAGTCAGAAACATCAATGAGAGAGAAACACCGATTAGCTGCCTCCTACACACCCTCTACTGGGGATGTGCCCACAACCAAGGTACATGCCCTTGACTGGAATCGAACCCGGGACCCTTCAGTCCCCAGGCCGATGCTCTATCCACTGAGCCAAACCGATCAGGGCCCTAACCATTTTTAAATGTACTGTTCAGTGTCACAACATTCACACTGTTGTGCAACCATCACCAGCATCTGTCTCCAGAGCTCTTTTCATCTTGCAAAACTGAAACTCTATATCCATTTAACATAACTCATTGTTCTTCCTTCCCCCACCCCCAGCCCGGCCCCCGGCAACCACCCTTTTACCTTCCGTATCTATAAATTGGCCTACTCTAAAGTCACCTCTATCCATAGTTCCTCTTTCCATATTTCAGTCACCTGCTGTTAACTGTAGTCCAAAAATATTGAACAAAAACTCCAGAAATAAACAACGCATACGTTTAAATTACACATCATCCTGAGCAGCATGGTGAAATCTTGCGAGGTCCACTCAATCCCACGTGGGATGTCTGTGACTCGCCCCTTTGTCCAGCGTCTCCTCGTTGAAGATGCTCCCGCACCGTCAGGCACCGATGGCCCCCGCAGCCAGCTGTCTTGGTGATCAGATCTGCAGGCCAGCACAGGGCTTGTGTTCAAGTCACCTTATTTTACTCAATAATGGCCCAAAGCACAAGAGTAGTGAGGCTGGGAATTCAGATCTGCTGAGGAGAAGCTACAAAGTGCCTCCTTTAAGCTAAAAGGTGAAAGTTCTCGACTTAATAAGGAAAGAAAAAGTCGTATGTGGAGCTTGCTAAGATCTATGGTAAGAACAAATACTCTACCCCTGAAATTATGAAGAAGAAAAATGAAATTCATGCTAGTTTTGTTGTTGCAAAAGTTACGCTCACAGTGGAGGATAAGAGCTTAGCTAAGAGGGAAAAGGCATTTAATTTGTGTGTGGCAGACATGAACAGAAATTGTGCTCTGATTGACGGCAACGTGTTACCTAGAAAGTATTGAGCCTATATGAAGATTTCAGCAAGGGATCCCCTAAAGCAAGTGTCTCCAAGCCATTTACTGCAAATAAGAGGTGGTTACATAGATGAAGGAGTACATTTGGAATTTTATCATCTCCCATCATCACAAGAAGAAGAAAGCTGAGTACCGTACAATAAGATACGTTGAGAGAGAGAGAGCACATTCACATAGCTTTTATTACAGAGTATTGTTATTAGTTGTTAATCTCTTACTGTGTCTAATTTATAAATTAAACTTTATCATAAGTATGTATGTAAAGCAAAAAAAAACAACAAAAAAAAAACACAACAAAAAACACCATAGTGTATATAGGGAGGTTTCAGGCATTCACTTTGGTCTTGGGACATATCCCCCACAGATAAGTGAGGACGAATGTATCTGCCCTTTGTGACCTTATTCACCCAGCATGTGCTGTAGCACGTGCCATAATTCCCTCCCTTTTAATGGCTGAATGGTGTTCCATTGTATGTATGTACCACATTTTATTTATCCATTCATCCACGGAGAAACATTTGGGTTATTTTCACTTTTTGGATATTGTAAATAATGCTGCTTTAAACATGAGCAAACACATATCTGTTTGAATCCCTTTCAAGTGTTTTGTGTATATACCCAGAAGTGGAATGGCTGGATCATAGGGTAATTCTATTTTTAATTTTTTGAAGATCCAACATACTGTTTTCCATAGTGGTTGCACCATTTAATACCCACCAACAGTGCACAGTGGTTCAAATTTGTCCACATCCTTACCAACACTTGTTATTTTCTGTTCTGTTTTTCTAATAGTAGCCATCCTAATGGATCTGAGGTGAAGTTTTCAATATATTTTAAAAAACAAACTTGTAATATAGTGTACATGTAAGCTTTTAAATAACATATTAGTTACCAAAAACTCTAGCAGCAGGTCTAATAACTTCCATAATTTCTAAGCAATAATGAGCCTAAGATATCTGCAACCATTTCCATATAGTATAAAGATATCTGTGATTTCTATTGGTGATAAAACACAGGTAATATATAGCTAATCCTACTGTAGTTTATCGCCTACATTCACAATGGAAAGAAATACCCATTTTCAGTTAGAAGTTAGTTGAAATAAAATGCAGTTTGCCCCCATACAAGTTTATAGCCCCTGAAAATGATCCTCGGACTCCTTGGGGGTCATGGACCCCTGGTTAAGAACTACTGACATAGTTTCTCCCTCATCGGTGAAGATAGGTTAAGTGATCTGCCAAGTCTCATAATTGGTGACTAAGCCAAGATTAGAACGCAATCTCCTGGTTCTTAATCTTGTGTTTCTAATCATAGCCATCCAATGCAAAATGGTCCACATCTGAGCCATCTCTAAATGTGCCAAAGCCTTCAGCTCATTTCTTTGCACATAGTAGGTCTCAGTAAATAGAGAGAGGATGAATGGTACATATAGGCAAGAGACACCAAAGCTGAATACATGATCAGCCCTCTTTTCTAAGAATCTCCGTGTGAGGTCATTTTTTTTTTTCTATCCAGCAGTAAGAATAAGATAGAAATTATTATTTCATTTATATAACCAAAGAAAAGGAGATTAAAAATTAAAGTTGTTTTGGTCCCAACATTCATATGTAGCAAACACTTTTTTCCAAGTGAATTCACAGAAGTCTGGTCCCATTTAAAAAGACATTTGATGGATATTAATATAAAAGTCTTAGAAAATAGTTTCAGATTGCAAACTATTTTTAAAAAATACTGTTATCATTTCAGTCATGTGCTTTGGAGGATATCTCAGCAGCATATGTCCCTGGATGTGTTCTTTCCTGTTTAGTTCCTAAGACATTAGCTGGGTACTAAGGAAGCACTGGCCTCAGCATTAAAGAAACAAAATAAAGACCCAAAGAAAAAGAAGACAATAAACACAGCCTTTCCATATGATCCTAGGTCATCCTTAGATCCTCCTTCACCATCTGAAGAAATTTGCCTGATCATGCTAGTCGTTTTAAGTTTGTTCTTAAAACTGATGCTGACTTAAGGAGAACATTTAGATAACAATGCTTCTAAAGCAGATGTCTCCTTATTGTTAGATGTGTTTAGATTGGTTAGATTAGTCATTTGTATGATACAAGATCTGTTGCAATCAAATATTTAATGCCAGTTTTTCTAGTCCTATAATTGGCTGGTTTATATAACCAACTTTCTGTTTCTTTGATTGTAAGAAGCTAGAGGAACGTGCAAGCTGTCTGTTTGCTTCAGCGTTATCTGTCTGCCAACAGGACGCTTACCTATTCACTCGGTAAATACCTGCACTGATATTTCTTCCTGGAAAGGAACCAGCTCCATTTCTGGTATGTCTGTGGACTTGGCGTGCCGAGCTTTTATCTGAGGCACAGGGCCAAGTCTCTTAGGAAGTTTCACCTGTGTCAAGGCCAAACGACTGTTGTTCTTTCATCCAAACAGATGGGCTGTTCCCTAAAAAGATTTAAAACTTACTAGCAGAGAGAAACATTGAAATAAGTTGGCATTGTACCACAGCTAGTCTAGTAAAAAAAAAAGAAAAAAAGAAAGAAAGAAGTTGGCATCATTTCTTGGCATCATTTTTATTTTGTTTTCTTGGCTTTGGGGAATGATAGAAAAATCCCTGTAGATATTTTAAGCGTGTAGCTCCTTAGTTGCTAGGTGTTTGCTCTGACATCATTGGCCTGTAAATCCTATTTCTATGACATGACAAGTCCTATTTTACTTCTTAATGTTTGGCAATCCCGAGGTGTTTTCCGATGATGAGTGAGCACATTCTCACAAGGAGAGGAGGCAGCCTCACCGGTCCGCCCACACCGCGCGTGGTGCTGCACCTAAACACCTGCTGTTTGTTCTTAAAGCTCATTCACTGGACAGGAGTGCTGAGCCGGTGGCACCTATCCAGCCCTGCTTTTTAAGGTCCGGAATTATCATTTTATTCTATCTCCCAGACAGCTGTTTTCTTTTTTTCTTGGCACAAGAATAGGCCTATCTGCTAAAAATGAAAAAAAAAAAAAATGTAGCGGCGGATCCCACTGAATTCTCCCAAATCATCAACCTTCTCAGCAGGTCAATGTAAATCTCCCTTTAAATCCAGCCTGCTATTATGTATTTACAGGTGAAAATTATAATAACATCAGTCAGCATGGGGGTGGGGGTGATCCCTAAACCTTATGGGATCTATTCCAAGAGGTTATGAAGCCCACTAGAGAGCCTGGTGAGGATCTGAGTGGTATTTTAACCCTCGGATCTTTGAATTCCTGTTTTGGATAAGAGAGGTCTGCTGAGAAAAGATGACATGGCCCCCAGCATCCCTCCTCCGTGACGTTAGGAGGGTCCACAAAGGGAAAAGGAGGGTGGGGGCCCAAACTGAAACTGATCACATAAAATGATTTGAAAAGCAAGTTCCTCTCTTTCACCCTCCTCTTCTGCCCACCCCCACCCTCTCTTCCACTGATATTTACTGTTCTAGTCATAGCATGATCCTCACCCTTTGCTTTCTCCGCAGTGGGGGATCTGAACAGTCCCTGTGATTGACATCACTGATTCCTTTCCTCCACTTGGGCCAGCATCGTGCTGGAGAACAAGGGAGAAATGGGTCCGGAGGCGTTCTTGAGTGCGACGGTCATTTTGACCACTTATTCATACATGTCACTCAGTCAACACATACTCACTGCATTCCCACTGCTGTAGCACTGTTCTAGGTGCTGGGGGACAGGGGTGTGGGGTGAAAAAGAAAAACAAGGTTCACATTCTAGTGGGGCGAGAAACAAATTTCAGAGCAGGGCAAGCTCATATGGTGATAAACGCTGTCATGGGGTGAAGTGGGGTTCGTAAGGGACACCTGCCTGGTTAGGAATCCAAAATTTAGGTCTTTAGCTCTGCGGTGCTGGCTGCCTGGCTAGGGCCCCCTGCAAGGCTTCACTGCTGTGGTTTTCTATTCTGAAATGTTCTTTCTCCAGGTTTCCACATGGCACTCTTAGGCAGAGACAACATTTTTCTTTACTTGTATTCAAAACGGGGAGGGAGAAATATCATAAGGACAGTGAATTCATAGGCTGTTTACTCACCAGTGGTTCCATTTGCTTGACTGTCCGCTTCTTGCTCAGGCATGTAAGATGTACCTTGTGCATTCCCCACCTGCTCCAGTTTATCTAGATTCTAGATCAGGGGTGGGCAAACTTTTTGACTCGAGGGCCACAATGGGTTCTTAAACTGGACCGGAGGGCCAGAACAAAAGCATGGATGGAGTGTTTGTGTGAACTAATATAAATTCAAAGTAAACATCATTACATAAAAGGGTACGGTCTTTTTTTTTTTTTTAGGTTTATTCATTTCAATGGGCCGGATTCAGCCCGTGGGCCGTAGTTTGCCCACGGCTGTTCTAGAGAGACACCTGTGCCAACAGTGTGACTCGTGCTCCTGTTATCTTTTTCTGATTTCCAGTGGCTGCTGGGAGAATGCAGCTCAGTACCCGGACTCTTCCTGTCACCTGGGAAGAACCCCCCCCCCCCCCCCCCCCCCGTGCGGCCTGCAAAACAGTCTTACTGTGAGAACCACAGCCCTGTAGAGAGTGGTCCCTGGGTGGGGCTGTCGCTGCAGAGACAAGGCTTATTGGGCATCTACAAGGCAATTATCTTTTTTTTCAGGAAAGGAAATGTTGGAGTCCTTGGGCCAATTTTTGAAAGTCTTTGGAAGCTTTAGGTGTTTGTTTTTCCTGAATATAGTCTTTGGAGGAGCCTGGAGAGGAAAGAAAAGTGGTCCAAGTGCACACAGGTGGTAAATCTACAGTTCTCATCAACAGAGGCAAAGAAATCTTGACTCAAGCAGGCAGCCTCTGAGATAGGAATGCAGCCTGGGGCGGGGGTGGGGGTGGGCGGGGGAGGTGGGGGGAGATTAGGGGGATGTGAAGGGAAGTCCCTGATCAGAATGATAGGTGGCTCGCAGGAGGTCCACACAGCGGCACCCCGAGTCCTCTCTCCCCCCCAGGAGAGACATTTTTAAAATGCAGCAAAGTTGATACCAAGCTGGACAATCAATCAAGTCATTGGATAAGTTGTTTTGATTTCCTGCAGTTTTTCTCACAGGATCATAAAATGATTAAATGATATTTGTTTGGAAAGAATGGCAAGAAAATATCAATGAATATTCATCTTCTCTTGAGGTAGGGAAATACTTTCTAATCATGGCATTGAAGATAGAACATAAGGGAAAAGATCAGGGAATTGAATTTGACATTTAGTATAAACTAAAAATGTCTGTATATATTTTAAAAACCACTATGGACAATATTAAAAGGCCAATGACAACTTTGAATAATATTTTAATATACATAGCAGACATAAGATTTAAAATATTAATAGATAAGGAACTCTTAGAAATAAAATAAAAGAGACTACCCTAATAGAAGAATATGTAAACAAACTAATTGGCTATTTATAGAAGAAAAATGGAAATAGCCAATAATTCTATGAAAAAAAAATTTCTATAAAACTAGCAAACAAGGAAATGCACATTAAAACAATCATGAGGAACCATTTTCACCAAATAAATGGCAAAGAAAATATAACCAGCATTATGAAGCACTCATAAAAAGTAGTACTTCTATATATGTAGACTATCATTTGGTATGTTTCTGAAATTTGGCAATATGTATCAAAGGCCTTAAAAGTAAGTTTTCCTTTTGGCCTAGGAATTATCATACAGAAATAGTTAAGCATGCGTATAAAAGTCTGTATCAAGAATGCTCAAATTAGTATTGTTTATGGTAGCAAAAAGCCTGTGTGTTGGAATGATATCTATCAAAAGCAAATAGGTCCAGTAAATTACATTGCCTTATGGGTAAGTGGTTATGAGCATGCCCACTGAGACTGCCTGGGTTCAAATTCTGCCTCTTCACTAATCGCTGTGTGTCTCTTCTGTGCTTCTGTTTCCTCAGTTGTAAAATAAAGATAATTTTATAGCATCTGCCTCCTTAAGTTATTGTGAGAATTAGATACGCTACTCTATAGATAGAACATGCCTGCTATATTCTAAGTATTGTATGCTGCTATTATTACTGATATTATTATTATTATAGTTGCTGTTGTTACTACTATTCTTTCTGTGGATAAACACGGCCACTAAATATGTTGTAGAAAAACATCTAAAAACATGAGGAAATGGACATAATATATGAAGGGGGGCAGAACAGTAGAAAAGAGTATTCATAATACTCTTAATAACTTTGTAAGTACATAATATGTATATAGAGAGAGGCAAAGAAAAAAAGAGTGGCAACAGATCAAAGATTAACAGTGTTTATTTCTGGGTGACTTTTATCTCTTCTCAATCCTTTTCAATATTTTACAAAATTTCCACCAGGACAATATTTTTTTGCTTTTAATCAGAAGTCTTAAAAATACGAATCTATTTTTAACAAGCGTTACTTAGATTCCGGTCTGTTGCACACCCCCCTGGCAGTGGCAGAGTGAGCTGGAGCTTCCTTCCTGCTTGTTTGCTAGTCTTTGATTTTATTCCGCCTCGTGGTTGATATCCCTGCCTCCTAGCCCACGGCTGGGCGCCGCTCTGGTCACGCGGGACCAGATGAAGCTGGTGGGGTTCTGAGTCCCGGGGAAACTCTTTTGTGAAGGAAGTGGAACCGGAGAAGCAGGCATCCCCAGGTTGGGACTGGGATGGGTGGGGGCCACTGCTGGGCTCTGACTGTGAAGCAGTGAAGGTTGAAAAGCCCTCGGTAAGGGGGCTTCTGCGGGAGCAGGGCCTGGTGGTAGACTTGGGTTTCAAATGTTACAAAATGCTCATGTTCCTGCTGCCATGATCAATATATAGCATTAGTAGGCAGGTAGCACTCATCCCACCTCTGGGTTTGGCAGCCCCGTCAAGGTCTTTAAATGAGTTGACATCCTGGGTTTGCCTTATGGCCCGGAATTGCCAAATAATGGCTTTACTCACACCTCCTGAGGGAGAACTGGTGGTGAGCAAGGCCTGGGATCCTAACTGGTTAAGGGAAGCCCCACTGAGATGTATGAATAAAACAGGTTTCCCCTTCCTTCCTGGCTGAACGCAAGAGAGGATTTGGGCGAGTCCCGGTCTCTGAGTCACTGATGGGCTAGTTTCTGTCTTTCCTGAGGCTTTCTCGGTGTCTTTTTCTCTTCTCTGGAGCCTGGCATATTGTGGGAGCTTCACACATTTTGTGAACTGGGAAACAGATGAATGAGTGGTTGAGAGGATGAATGAATGAAAGGGTAGGTGGGTGGCTGATGGGCTGGAATGGAGTGCGAGGCTGAACTGCTAAAACTCCCTAATCTTCTGCCTCCTTTCAACCTCCTGGAAGGAAGGGTGTACCCCCACTCACCTCTTTATCACAATTGCTCCTGCTCTCAGCACTGAAGTTGAGGCAACAGCGGGTTAAGCTAAACTGGAGCACGTTGGATGCCGGTTATTTGGTGTAAATAAGGCAGGATAGTTGATAGCTGTGGGTTTAAAGGTGGTTTCTCTGTAAAGTGTCTAGGAGAAGAATACAGCTAGCAAACGTTCCAAACCAAGGCCCTAGTCCTGGTGTCATAAGCTGGGGTTCATAGACATCTAGGTGGACAGAAGGTAGGCACTAATAGAGCTGTCATTGATGTCAGGGAGTCTGGTGTTCAGGACTAGGAATACCAGTTTCTTGAGATGTTTGGGTTTGGTCAAGAGTTTATATCCGGGTGAGAACACTAGGAAACTGAGCTGCAGACGCCTGATTCACTCTCAGAAAAACAGAGTATAAGGAGAGACCACTGATCAGGGCATGGTGGCTCCAGGAAAACTCAGGGGCCAGCCGACTGGGGTCCCCGTTTTCCCCACCAAGGGCTGCAACCAGCCTAGGCGAGCAGCCAAGGAAAACTTCACACTCCCCTGCTGGAATCTAGTTAGCTAATTATCTCCTCGATTTTTTGAGCATTCCTACTCTATGAGTTCCTTCTTCTCTGAATACCAACATGCTCCAGGCTTCTTACCTGAAAAAAAAAAAAAAAAAAAAAAGAGGAAAAATCCTCACCTTGAACTATCAGCAGCATTTTCCCTTTACTACCAAAGTTCTCAAAAAACGCATCTGTCTTCAATGTTCCTCTGCTTCCTCACAGCCCATTCGTTCCTTAATCCCTTAGAATATGACTTTCTCCGACGCTTTGTAATTGAAACTGCTACCCAAGGTCGCCGTGACTTCTAAGTCCCCCAAATCAGTGATTTCCTCTCGGTTATGATCCTTTTGACTTTTTGGTAGCGTCTGACACTGATGACCACTGCTATCTCTTGAAATTGTTTTCTTTTTGAGCTCAGGGGCATCTCAGTATCTGATTTCCTACTCCCAAGATCTTCCCCCTTCATTTCCTTCCCTGACTAATTTATCTCTTCTGCTGCAGAAGGCAGACATTACTTAGTGGGACAGCGTGCACAGTGCATAGTATAGAGCCAGCCACATGTAAGCGCTCAAAAAATGTAAGCCTGAGAGAAAAGAGCCTGCCCCCTCCCTACCATTCTCCTCAGTCCTCTCATCCTCCCCAAGGTCCCCCCACCATCAGCTGTGTTCCCCCAGCTCCCTGCATCTACCTGTACTGCAGACCTTCCCACGCGCACTGGAATCTGTTACTGTCGGGCCCGTTTTCTCTACTAACCTGAGAACTGCGCTAGGAAAGGACTCTGTCGTTCTCACTGTGTAGCCCCAGTGAGTAGCACACTAGAGATTGTCACGCTTTGTTTGCTTGTTGGTAGAAAGGCCTCAGTGTGGGTGACCTAGGTGTCTGTCTCCAGGAAGCCCTGCTTTCAAAGCTACAGCGTTATTTTTCTAACTACCTGCTGGGAATTTTCACATACATGTCTGAGTTTTACTAAAACCAAACTCATGGTTTGGAACTGTCATTCTCCCAGAAAGACTCAAAATAGCAGCATGATCACTGCCTTCTCTCCATCACCCCTGACATGCAGCCATCCAAGCCTGGCGTGTCTTCCTTCCTCACTCCCTCATCCAACCCACTTTTTCTATTCCCAGAACCCCACCCTGGCAAAGGCCCTCCCGCCTAGATTGAGACAGTAGCCTCCTAACTGTTCTCCTTACCTGCCAACTCACCCACTCATTTATATTGTAACTAGAGGCCCCTCCACGAAATTCTTGCAAGAGTAGGCCTTCCTTCCCCCAGCTGCCGGCACTGGCTTCCCTCTGACACCCGGGACCCAGGCTTCCCTGACAGCCCTGGCTTCATCCGGAAGGTCGTCCGGAAGGATGTCAGGTCTAATTAGCATATTATGCTTTTATTATTATAGATTATTATAGATGCTCACCTGAGGAAATGTTTATTGATTTTAGAGAGAAAAGAAGGGATGGGGGAGAGAGAGGAAGAGAGGAGAGAGAAAGAGAGAGAGAGAGAGAGAGAGAGAGAGAGAGAGAGAGAGAAAGAGAGAGAGAGAGACATTGATGTGAGAGAGAAACATAGATTGGCTGCCTCCTGTATGCACCCCAACCAGGGATCAAACCCACAACTTTTCAGAGTAGGGACGATTCTCCAACCAACCACATCGGCCAGGGCCAACTCACCCACCCTTATCCAACAAATCACGTTAGGGCCAAGTCCACTTTAAAGCACTCATTTGGTTCTGTCATTTCTGTATCCTCAATTAGCCACAAAATATGTTTTAGGTGGTACCAGAGGCCTCCCTTCACACCTTCTTGTTCTACTTCTCCCCATGCAAAAACTGGGCATCATCTTTCCCCAAAGACAGTGGGCATTCCCACCTTTGTGCCTTTCTCTTGGAATACCTTCTCCCTACCTTCCCTCCTAACCAGCTCCTAGTACCATCGCCTCCTTCCTGACTGCCATAGCTAGAAGTAATGCTTGTCTTCTCCAATCTCCTGAAACACTGAGTTTGTTTCTCCCAACATGAATGAGCATAGGTAAATCAGTTTATGTCCTGTCCTGCCTTTGGGGAAGGTACTGTATCCACAGTGCTTTGCACATGACAGGAAGTAAACATTCATTTGCATGATTGAATGAATCACTTTATCAGAACTTTGCACCCAGAGATCTGTTATTTCCACTTACCATTACCAGCTCATTTCCACCCTAGATAGGTATGTGATAGATGGTCCCTATGGAAAAAAGATTCCATTAGAGTTATGCTCTGGGCAAAGTGTATACTGCCTAAAGAATGAGCCAGATACATACAGCTGTTCCTTATACATGGCAGTTACTGAGGGACAATGAAAGGAAGGGTACGGGCTTTTAATGGGACAGTGGATTGGGTGAGGCCTATTTGGAAAGTTTGCCTGGGGAATCTAGGTGGGGTTTTTTTGTTGTTGTTTTATATTTATATTTTTTTATGTTTAAATTACAGCTGACATGCAACATTAGATCAATTTCAGGTGTACAACATAGTGATTATATATTTATATAACAAGTGATAACCTCAATAAGTCTAGTGCCCATCTAATATCATACATGGCTATTATAATATTATTAGAGGCCTGTTGCACGAAAAGATTCATGCAATAGGCCTTCCCTTCCCTTGGCTGCTGGCACTGGTTTTCCTCCAGCACCCGGGACCCAGGCCTTCACTCCGGCTGCAGCGGAGAAGCCAAGCCTCTTCAGCCTCCAGTCTTTGCTCCACGCCTGAGTATGCAAATTAACTGCCATCTTTGTTGGGTTAATTTGCATACTCATCTGATTGGCTGGTGGGTGTAGCAGAGTGACACCAATTTGCATGTTTCTCTTTTATTAGTGTAGATTGACTATATTTCCTATGCTGCACTTTACATACCTGTGACTGTTTTTATAACTGGCAATTTGTACTTCTTAATCCCTTCACCTTTTTCACCTGTTCCTTTCACCCCCGCCCCTCCCCCCCCAATCCATCTGGCAACCCTCAATTTGCCTAGGGACTAGGTTTTAGATCTCAGATTCACCATTCAGTCCTTGGGCCTCAAGCTGCATCAATCAGTCTTGGGAGCATAACTAGGAGTTCTCCCTCCCTTTCCTATCAATACCCCTATTCCTCTTTCTTTCTTTCTTTCTTTCTTTCTTTCTTTCTTTCTTTCCTTCTTCTTTCCTCCTCCTCCTCCGCCCCCTCCTCCTCCTCCTCCTCCTCCTCCTTCTTCTTCTTTTTCTCCTTCTCCTTCTTCTTCTTCTTCTTTCTCTTACCCTAACAGTTAAGGGCCTAACCTATAACTCATTTCTGCAGCCTAAGTCATCTAGTTCCAGACCTTAATAATTCCCAGGAACTAAGGCATAAGGCATGAAACAAGAGAAGCAGCAAACATTTTGCCAAGAAGAGGTGCTGTTCTTATTACTCTAAATTCTGACACCGTCTGGCCCTAGTGCCTGTGCTGGCTCCCAGGAAGCGCTGGAGGTCTGCATATACATAGGAGGCCCTGGCTAACTCAGAGTAGCTGCAGGGATCTCCAGGGAGAGGATGACTGGAATTAGCCTGTGGTTAGCAGAGTTTTATAGGCAGTGATTAAACACTCATTAAAAAGCAATTATTAAATGATTAAACACCTGTGACTGACCCTTCCAGGAGTGGGGTCTGAAGAACAGCAGCATCAGATCATATAGGATCTTGCTACAAATCCCGAATCTGCAGTCCCCCTGAATCAGAACCCGAGCTTTAGCACCACCCTATAATCATTTCTGTCCGCATCCAAGTTTAAGAAGCTCTGCCATAGACATTCCCTATTGGTCTCTTAAAAACATGTTCCGAGAGCCAGTATTATAAAAGCTGCCAGCAACCCACCACTCTGCAGGGACCTGCCTTCTCGAAGAGCCAACAGTGGGAAAGGTGTCACCGTTGCACTGTCGCAGTCCTCCCAGTCCTCCTGTGGCCCCTCCCTTCCTGGCTCAGGTCAAGGGGCCCTTGTGATTTGAGAGACTGCTGGGATGAGGTGGTGGGGAGGAGCGGGGTGTGGAGTGGTGTATGGAGAGAGCATGTCAGTTTTCCCACAACTATTCCCATGCTCTGTGGAATGATTCCTGCTGCTCCCAGTGGCCTGGGCAGTCAGGAGGTCTGGGTGTTTCCTAAAGAAATGCCAGTCAGGCTGGTTTAAGAGAAAGGCCGCCCTAAACCTTGAAACAACTGAAATGTTCACCAAGAGATGAATGGATAAGTAGATTGTGGTGTAGCCCTATACTGGGATGCTACTCAGCAGAAAAAAGGAATGCAATTTTGATAAATGCAGCAACATGTATAAATCTCAGAATAATGGCAGTGTCCTCCTGACCCTCAGGTATGTGCCAGACACCCCCCCCCCAAAAAAAAAATTAATTAAATGAGCAATACTGTATAATTACATTTATATAAAACTCACAAAAATGCAAACTAATCTACAGTGACAGGCAGCAGATCAGTTCTTGCAAATGAGGGACAAGCAAGGACAGGACACTTCTAGGGTGATAAATGGATTCTTTATCTCGATCCTGGTGAGGGCTTCCTTGATGTGTGCACATGTCAAAGTTTATGAAACTGTATATTTTTACATATGCATTGTATCCTGTGTCACTTGTACCTCAAGACGTGGAGAGAGAAGGAGAGAGACAGAGAGAAGCTGTGGGAAAGACGCGCCAAGAGCAATGAGAAGAAAAGAACAATGAGAGGAGCCTGGAGCCAGGGCGAGGCTAGGGGAAGCCTGACCCACTCCTTGGCCTCCACAGTACAGGTGGGTGGTCCAAAGGTTCTTTCCAGAAGCAGTGGCTGGCTGGTTCCCAGGAACATGTGCATTCTGTGAGGGAAGGAACTCGCCCTTCCAAACTGCTCGGAAATAGGCCTGCTTATCAGAGAGGCGGGGGACAGCAGAGGCCTGCCCATTCTGAGCCGTGCCTGGCTCTCTCTTTTCTCAGCCAAAGTCAGGCGGCTTTCTGGTGGCAGAGTGAGGCATTGCTGCCCGGGCAGTGGCCCCAGGGCACTGGCACCCTGTGTGGGGAGGGGAGGGATGGAGGGCAACCTGGGTTTGAGCAGCGTCATGAGCTTGTCATGTGCTGACCACTTGGTAGGCAGGGCTGCCTCCAGTCACTGTGACCCCGGAGGTTATCCTAGGTGTTCAATGGCTTATGGGACCCATGTTCAACATCAGTGGTGGCCACTTACTCCAGGACCACTGACTATATGACATCGTTTGTAAAGGGCAGCCTGGACAGAGCCCCTTTGTGTTGGATTGAACCAGCCACACACGCTGACTTTCTGTACTAGTGTCACCCCTGTCAACTAAGCAGCAATGGCAGTGTGCTCCAGAGCCAGAAGCCCGTGGGGAAGCTGCATTTACATCCAGTGGCCCTGAGGTGACCTTTCTCCTATAGTGGTGGGAGAGAAGCAGTGACATGTCCCTTGAGGAAAGGCTGACTAGAGATGTGACATCATGGGCACTTACACAGCCTGCTTGAAGACAGAGTCTGACTTTGACTTTATATATATACTAGAGGCCCAGTGCACAAAATGTGTGCACTCAGGGGGGTCGCTCAGCCCAGCCTGTGCCCTCTCGCAGTCTGGGAGCCCTCGGGGGATGTTCGACTGACGGCCACAAGTTGGACATCCTTAGTGCTGCCGTGGAGGCAAAAGAGGCTCCTATCACCACCACTAGGCTCGCCAGCCATGAGCCTGGCTTCTGGCTGAGCGGTGCTCCCCCTGTGGGAGCACACTGACCACTAGGGGGCAGCTCCTGCATTGAGCATCTGCCCCCTGGTGGTCAGTGTGCATCATAGTGACCAGTCGTTTGGTCGATTTGCATATTAGCCTTTTATTATATAGGAAGGATCTTTATCTTTTTGTTGTTGTTAATCCTCTCCCAAGGATATATTTCTTTAATTGATTTTTTTTTTTTTTTAGAGAGAGAATGGAAGGGAGGGAGAGAGAGAAAGAGAGAAAAACATTGACATGAGAGAGACACATCGATTGGTTGCCTCCTGCACACACTCTGACCAGGGCTGGGGATCAAACCTGCAACCCAGATATGTGCCCTTGACTGGGAATTGAACCCGAGACCCTCAGGTGTGTTGGCTCGTGCTCTAACCACTTAGCAACATTGTCCAGGGCTGGCTTTATATTTTAAAAATTAATCTATTATTATGATATAGAACAGCTGCATCGCTCTCAGAATCCTTTCATGCCCGTTCATAGTCAACCACTTTGTTTTCTGTCTGTAAAGTTTTGCCTTTGCAAGAATATCACATGAACAGCATATAAACGGACACACACAGTACATATGTAGACTTTTGAGTCTGGCTTCTTTCATTTAGCATAACGTTTTCAAGGTTCCTCCATGTCGCAGCATGTGTCAGTAGTTCATTACCTTTCGTTGCGAGTATTATTTTATTATATGGACATAGCACAGTCTTTTTATTGTTTCCAGCTGTGGGAGATTTTGAATAAAGCTATCAGAAACATTCACATCAAGTTGCTTTGTGAGAATAGATTTTTATCCCAGTTAGACGTGGGATTGTTGGGACATACGGTAAGCATGAGTGTAACTTTATAAGAAACGGCCAAGCTGTTTTCCCGAAGTGGCTGTAACATTTTACGTTCCCACCTGCAGTGTTTGAGCGTTCCAGTTGCTCCACAGCCCCACCAGCACTTGGTTTGTTAGTTTCATTTGTTAGTTTTTAGTCATTCTAAGAGGAGGTGGTACCTCACTGTGGTTTCTGCATTTCTCTAATGACAAATGATATTGAGCATCTTTTGATGTGCTTGTTTGCCATCCATCTAGGCGACCCATTCAAATGCTTTCCTCTAGCTTCCTTTTTGGTAGCTGAGGTGGAAGGACTGTTTCTTCAGGAGAAGGGCTGTTTCTACAAGACAGGGCTGTTTCCCTTGTACCTGCCTGCACGAGCTGCCTTAGAAACTCAAAGTAAAGCAGTGTACCCTGAGAAACTGGTGGGGCAGGGGGGAGGGATAACACAGACCTGTGTAATGCTCCCAAAGAAAGGGTGTTCAGTGAGAATGTGGAAAGGCACAGTGAATGTTTTCTCAGATGGATCTACAAGATGGAGCACAGGAAGGGGAAGGACACCCTGGTTCTGTTACAGGAGGAGGAAAGGTCTGCTGCCTGCAGAGGAGGCGGGGTATGGGGGGTGGGTTGGGGAAGGGGGTGGGGGACAGGGTATGAGAAGCATTCTGCTACTCTAGCAGGGATACTCAAGAGATACTGTCGCCTTGGGCCTCTTGGGAGAAGAAGGAGGCAAGTGATAACGTGAAGTGGCTAGGAGTTATAAATACCGCGTGGATTAAATATGAGGCTGGCTAAAAAACGGCTTTGTGCCTCGATGTATTTAGCTTCTTGTTACGTTCCTAAAGAATCTTTCCAAGACTCCTCTTCCTCTTTGTGGATATAAGGTAAGTTTTGCTTCTCTGTTAAAGCAGAGGTGTCATAGCTAACGCTGTGCATTCACCCAACAAGAAATGCTCTCAGCACTGCTTGAGCCAAGGGCTTGGCCTGTGGGGTGCTCCCAGGTTGGCCATCTTGCTGCTGTCCTGCTGTCTTTCTGGAGCTTTTGTCTGCACAGACCCTCTGAGTGCTAAGAGGTGGAGATGGAATGAGTCACGGGCAAGCTGGCGGTTGAAGGCTTGGACTGAAATGCAGATTTTTTTTTTTAATATATTTTATTGATTTTTTACAGAGAGAAGGGAGAGAGATAGAGAGTTAGAAACATCGATGAGAGAGAAACATCGATCAGCTGCCTCCTGCACATCTCCCACTGGGGATATGCCCGCAACCCAGGTACATGCCCTTGACCGGAACCGAACCTGGGACCTTTCAGTCCGCAGGCCGACGCTCTATCCACTGAGCCAAACCGGTTTCGGCTGAAATGCAGATTTTATATACAGTAGCAAGTCAGGCTGGGGTGGGGAGCAGAAACCCTCCACACAGGTGGGTTCCAAAAAATCCACTTCAAAGAGGAAGTGAGTCTCAGATGCAGTCAGTTCAGTAATAGGGCCAAGATATAATTCAGAAGAATCTTCTCAAGAAGCGCCCAGTGGAAATGTAGCAGGGTGCTGCCTTGCTCTTGGCCAGCAGGTGCCCACCTGCAAACAGTTATGCTCCTTCGCCTGCAGGACAGGGTCTGGGAAGCCGTTCTCTTTTGTATGCCCTGTTCCAACACCACATGTCCAATAGTGACAAGATGAGTAAGGCTCCAGGGAAGTGCTGAGAGTGCCTGAGGCTGATCTCCCAGAGAGTCAACGGGAAATGGTTTCAGTACTTTTGCTCTCCTTAAGAAACCTTCAGAAAACGCCATTCATTAAAGCAACCAGCCTTCAGGCCAGGCCCAGCAGGCGGGAGGAGGGTTGGCTAGGTGACACACTTAGGGGCTGGGACCCAGGCCAGAAATTGCTTTCATGCTCCTGATTATATTTTGAAGATATATAGATTTTTATTTGCAAGCTTAGGGATATTCTAGTTTCAAACATTCTTTTGCTCAGTGAATGATTTTACACACACACACACGCTGATGCTTTCCACAAACTCACATGAAGGAGACATATTCCTTTCCTTTCTGGCTCCAATGGCATTTGAGGTCAAAGCTGGTTCTGCTCTGAGGATAGATCCTCCATCCCTTTACCTGGGTAGCTGGTTTGACTCAGGGCATCTGGTGTGACTGAGCGAGTTCACCACAGCCCAGGGCATCGCCTGGCAGTTCT
This sequence comes from Myotis nattereri, assembly GCF_964212035.1. NCBI lineage: Eukaryota > Metazoa > Chordata > Mammalia > Chiroptera > Vespertilionidae > Myotis > Myotis nattereri. Next base: position 53,249,005 of record NC_138080.1, read on the forward strand.
AGTTTCACTGGAGAAAGATCTTTCCTGGAAGAGACATGGACCCGGGGCTTGTTTCTCAAGGGGCCCTGGCTTTACGCTGCAGAAGCCTCCTTCTTTGAAACCGCACAGCTGCGAGCCCCTAAACAGACTCACCTGAGCAGAGACTTGCTAGAATTTATTACCCTATCGAGGGCTTCAAATTCCAGCTATTAATTTTTGAATGTTGTTTAGGTGCTGCTGCTGCTGCTGCACATAAGTTCTGTTTGTTGATTTCTATGTGTATTTGTTATGGTATATTTGCTGCTGTTATCAATCATTTAGACTTACCAGTTGGTGTATTCCATTCTTACCCATACCCTGCAGATCCCAAGAATGCTGAGGAAATTATTACTAAGTATGTGCTGTTCTTAGATGCCCTTGAATAGTGCTCTTACCGCGTTCACCAAAGTTGAGTCCAAGGACAGATTTGGTAGCTGCCTTGTTTTCGCCAAGCCCTGGGCATGAGTGGGAGGCTGGGGATTTTTGTTTGTTTGTTGTTTTGTTTTGTTGTTTTTCTGTCCCCAAAAAACTCTTATTTACTTATATAGAGACGAACATAGAACTAAATATTTAATTAGGAGGATAAACACCAGGAACATATAAGAATGTAGTATGAAGAGAGAAGGGGGAATTTTTATTTTATTTTATTAATTTCAGAGAGGAAGGAAGAGAGAGAGAGAGGAACATCCATGATGAGAGAGAATTATGGATCGACTGCCTCCTGCAAGTTCCCCATTGGGGATCGAGCCCACAACCCAGGTATGTGCCCTTGACCAGAATCGAACCTGGGACCTTTCAGTTCCCAGGCTGATGCTCTATCCACTGAGCCAAACTGGCTAGGGCGAGAAGGGGGAAATTTTAAGGACAGGCGCAGAAGGCCTTCTTGCATTAAATAATATACAGTTGACCTTTAACAAGATAGGTTTAAACACATATGGGGGTTTTCAGCTGCTGTTTTCAATCCACAGTTTGGAGCCCATGGTTGCAGAGGGCCAACTGTATGCATTGATCTACATGGTTTCATATAGGGGACTTCGAGCACCTGTGGATTTGGGTATCTGCAGAGAGATCCTGGAACTAATCTCTGTGGATAGTGAGGAACAACTAAGTTTTGGGAAGTCAAAAGTTACATCCAGGAAAGAGCAGTTTACTCAGTGTAGTACCCTACATGGTGCCAAAATGGAATGAGTACTTTCCTTTCTCGTGCCTTTGAAGGTGATGATCTCCATTCCAGAGTTAGCCCATGTCACTGACATTAGACACCCTGGGAACACACTGTAGCCTGTTTTGATTCATGTGGATTTAGAATTGTAGCAATAAACCTATTTGGGTTAGTGTCAGATGATAGTTACTCATGTGAGTATTTGTGCTGTGACTTCACTTACTCTGGACTTAAATAGCCACCCGAAAGGACAGCTGTGCACGACGCTATTTTCATCTGCCTTCCATTTCTCAGTAAATTGTTTCCTCCAAATTGGAGCGAAGCACTTGTCCCTCGACGAAAACCCACCGACATCAAATGCAATGCTGTGAAGAACAACCTATTTTGTCATATGGTCAGGAGAAACAAATGTTATTTAAAAGAAATGTTCTTCATTAAGTAAGCTTACTGAAATACCAGTTAAGTCACGTCGCTACTGCCCTTTAAAATGTCCAGGGTTACTCACTGCTGACAGAATCCATTTCCGGTCATAACTTGATCTCCAGGACCTTGTAAAGCAAGCATGTCAAACTCAAAGGCTAACCCGGGCCACATAAACAAGGTTGAAAGTTGATGTGGGCCGCAAAAAAACAAAAGCTTCAATTTTCATAGAAACATGGGTTTATTTTGATAGAGACATGCTGAATACAAAGGGCTGAAATAAATAAGTCATCATTAACATAAAATAATAGAACATTTTAATAAAAATTAATATTTTCTCTTGAACATTAACTTCCCTGTTGGGAGGCCTTCCCCGACCCGCCAACCTATACAGAGATGCTTTTGCAGTTGTCCATGTGCAGACTTGGTAACCTCTCTGGATTCTGTCCACAGAATCTCCTGGAACAAAACTTCATTTCCTGGACCTTGAACTTAAAAACACTTCCTCTTTTCTAACTCATCCCCTCCATCTTTGTTTACTAGCCAGTCCTACTTTGGACATGCAAATTCCCTTCAACATCCTTTTCCTCCAGTCATCTCTTCCTCCGCTGGCATCACCAAACTACCTACCCATGGGGCTGAAAGTCATTCCAGAATTACAGGTCTCCTTTTCTCCTCACACAGCTTTTTTATTTTTTATTAGGAAGGTAATATGTGGTATTACATTCCACCCCTTCCCCCCAAATGACATCAATGTTATTAAAGGAAATCTGCCCTCTTCATTTCTCCTCTTCCTCTTCCCCCACCCCCCAGCTTTCCACGACCCTCTCCAGGATTACACTGTTCCTGCCCCGTGGATCCAATCCTTCCTGTTTTCTGTCCATATGCAAGCATATTTTTTTTTTCTCACTGGCTTTTCAACATGCTCTTGTTTGTATGTGAAGACAATGATTTCCTCTTAGTCTATCCCCGGCCATAATAATTCTCAGTCCCAACAGATTGCCAAAGAGGAGGCTTTCTTAGTGCTCTGCAGGTATCTAAAATAGATCCCCCTCCTGCCAGAGCCCCACAGAGGCGCTGCGTGTGCTGGAGTTGCCAGCAGCATGACCAGGCCTCCGAACACTGCGAAGCAAACCCCTTCAGGTGGCCACACACAACACCCACAACATTAAAACCTTCATCCTATGAGTTTGATTTTTAAAAAAAGAGGCGATATGTTTTGCAAAGGCGTCTAAGGAGAGAGGAGACCGACAGGTTTATGTAATGGGGAGAGGGGGGGAGTGTGGGGGAGGGCGAGGGAAGACTACACCAGCGGAGACTTGAGGCAGGGTGTGCATGGGGCTCATTCCATTGAGCGTTCTCCCTTGCTGAGTTTAATGAGTTAAACTCCTGGCAGGGAGATGGTAAGGATTATTTAGTTTCTTATTTGGTAACTTGTGATCATTTACAAAAAGAGGTGCCCAAGTGCTGAGAAGAGATTTTTTTAAAAATCCCATTTGAATAAGGGCCCATTTAATTTAATTTTTTAATCCTCATCTGAGGATATGTTTCTATTGATTTTTAGAGATAGAGGAAGGGACAGAGAGAAATGTAAGAGAGAAACATGGATCAGTTCCCTCCCACACACCCCCCGAGTGGGATCGAACCCACAACCTAGGTATGTACCCTGACCGGGAATTGAACCCACAACCCTCTGGTGCATGGGACGACTCTCCAACCAACTGAGCCACCTGACCAGGGCAAATAAGGGCCATTCTTTCTTTCATTCGTTTGTTCATTCAACATGTATTAATTGGCTTCATTAATACATGTTGAATTAATGTATTCAGAATCTTGTAGGGCAAACCGGTTTGGCTCAGTGGATAGAGCATCGGCCTGCAGACTCAAGGGTCCCAGGTTCGATTCTGGTCAAGGGCATGTACCTTGGTTGTGGGCATATCCCCAGTAGGGAGTGTGCAGGAGGCAGCTGATCGATGTTTCTCTCTCTATCCTCTCCCTTCCTCTCTGTAAAAATTCAATAAAATATATATATATTTTTAAGAAAGAATCTTGTAGGGCAGAGTTTTGAGTAGAAGGAAGGCATAAAGTTACATGGCTCCCAATTCAAAAAGCACGTGGTCAATTGGGCCAGAAAGAGATTGTCTAAATGATATAATCCAAGCATAATGTGGTAAAGATCATGAGTACAGCTACAATGATGCAGATGCTACTCGATACTTCCTTCCTCCCTAATAAACTGTGGACGTGGGTTCTAGCAACCATCCAGGGACTCAGAGGTCCAGGAATGCCAGGGGTGATTCCACAGCACGACTCAGCCACATACCTCTGCTGGCTCTGGACTGAGCCGTGGTCCCTGCAGGAGGAGGGAAGAAGATGGCAGTAGTGACTTAGGTGTGAACAGCCCTGTCTTTACAAGTCCTATCTTTATGTCTACAGTAAGGTGTGAGAGCCATATTTCTCAGTGCCTCACCGCTTTGCCAAAAGCAGCTCTTATTTTCTTATCTGACTCTCTCCATTCAGGTTTACAACTTGTGAATGAAGCATCTTAAGAGATATATTAGTCAGGAACAAACAATCGTAAGTCTCTCCGTAGCTTACAATCATGGGTCCCTAAGTCCGTGGGGTTTGGCTGATCTAGGCTGGGATCAGGTTTGTGATCTCACCGAGGTTTGCTGAGGAGTTAGTGGGCCAGGTTACCATCAACTGTGAGTCTGGAAAGTCAAATTAAACAGAAAAACAGGAAAAAGCATGGAGACCACTAATCTGCATTTATCATTCTGAAGTGGACTTTGGTATAGATAACTATATATTTATTAATGACATATTTCCTACTTCAAAAATACTTGAAGAGACTTCGAAAAAAGTTATAAAGACAGGATTTGATCAAAAACGCAACCGCAGTGGAAGGAAGTTTTGTTCCTTTGAACAGGAGTGGAAGGCCACCGATGAGTAAGACGGGCAGTCAGTCCCGGGAGAGGTAACCAGAGACCTGGTATATTCTGATGGGCACCTGGGGGTAGGGAGGAGGAAGGACACTTAGTCCAGCCCAAGGACAGGGAAGGCTCTGGAAAGGCTGGGGCTCCCTGGTGGAGATGGCTCCTGATCTAAGTCTTGAAGGATGAGTTAGAGTTCGCCAGGGAAAGCAATGTCTTAGAAGTGGTAAGGAAACCTGGGCTTTCTGGCAAAAAGGGGAACTACTGTGTTATTTATGTCTTCTTCTCTGAGAAAAGGGACATAGCTTTCTAAGTGCTAAAAATGAAACTCTAGAATAATGATTCTCAAGTATTTTGTGTGTAAAAAAAAATCCCCCAAACATCCTGGGACCTCAGCTCTAGAGATACTAAGTCAATAGTTCTAGGGTAGGGTCCAGGATTTTGAATTTTAACAAGCTCCCCAAATAATTCTGACGTAGGGTGGCCCTCTCCAGCCCACTTAAGAATATACTACTGTAAAAGGAATTTTTAAAAATATATTTTTATTGATTTCAGAGAAGAAGACAGAGGGAGAAAGAGATAGAAACATCAATGATGAGAGAGAATCATGGATCGGCTGCCTCCTGCCCTCCACACACTGGGGATTGAGCCTGCAAGCTGGACGTGTGCCCTGACTGGGAATAAAATTGTAACCTCCTGGTTCATAGGTCAACAATCAACCACTGAGCCACGCGAAAAGGAATTTTTAAATTCGGTTATTCATTTAGCACTGTCCTAACTGTAGGGATAGACTAGAGAACAAGACTGAGAAACCCCTTGCACTCAGGGACACTCTGATCAGGCAGGGGAGAAGCACAGAATTGGAGGCTCTGCCCCTGCCCCTCAGGTGCGCCCCCCCCCCCCCAAAAAGGGGCCTCCAAACCAGAGTGATGCACCTTGTTCCACAGGATTTCACCTCCTACCCACAATCCTTCTCACTTTCACTTTTGGTCACCAGGCTATGTGCCTAGGCCCTGGGGCTCTGTCATGGAGGCGGTCCAGGCTGATGCCTATGGTGGAAACCCCCAGGAGTCTCCAAACCCTGTGGCAGCTGCTCCGAATGACTAGCTGACGAGTGTGTGACCAGGGTCAGCAGTCAGAATGCAAGGACAGAGGCCACTGAGGGTTCTGACAAGTGCAGAGGGGCAGGTTAGGGGGAACTTGGGTGTGTAGGCTCCCAGCTTCAAAGGTACAAAGGTACCGTGCTATGGGCTGAATTGTGTCTCTCCACCCCTAAGAAACCCAGATGTTGAAGTCTTTAACCCCCAATGTGATGATATTTGGAGATGGGGCCTTTGGGAAATAATTGGATTAGATGGGTCATTAGGGCCAAGCCCTCATGCTGAGATTGGTGCCGTGTAAGAAGAGGCACCAGAAAGCTTTCGCTCCCTCTCTCTGCCAGTGGAGGATGGCGGGAAAAGGTGGCCAGGCAGGAAGAGGGCTCTCACTGAAACCTGACTGTGCTGGCTCCCAGTCTCTGACTTCCAGCCTTCCCGATCAATGAGAAAATAAATGTTGTGTCAGCCAAGCTGACTAGGACACAGGAGAATTGCTGTCAGCCCCTCTCCTGGCTGCAGCTTTTCTGTGCACTCTGGGGTTCTGTTTAATCCTTCTGCCCCAGCCATGCCCACGGATCTCTCTGGCACTCCCCCAGAGCCTGGAATCTTAACCTGCCCCCTGTGCCCTGCTCACTGGCTTCAGAGTGAGCGACAGGCACACCTATTACTCTTACCACAGCTGAGTCCTGGCCACCTTGTGATGCAAGCACTGCAGAGCCGTCAGCTGCCATCGGTTAGCGTTCAGACAGAACAATAAGCCCCAGAAAGCGTATGCCAGTGTGTCAGTGTGGGTGCGGGTTTGTTGGGTGTGAGATGTGTGTATATTTCTGAGTGAGTGTGCACGTGGGTAGGTCTTGAGAGACTGAGTACAGTTGGGCAGTGGCCCGACCCACCACCTGCAGCACACACAACCCAGGAAGCCAGCCTGCTACGAGTCAACGTACAGGAAGTCAGACCTTATCTCTAGTAACCACAAGTCCTGTAACAATTGGCCCCAATTTTCCCCTCCCACTTTCTATTCAGGAGGAGCAAATATGTGCCTCCGAAGCAATAACTAAATCTCCCTTCTAGCTCCCCATGCCAACAGCATCCCACAGGGCACACCTGAAGCCTCGCCTTTTCCCCCTGTGAAGTGCTCCGCTCCGCTGCCTGCCTGTCAGTCTCAGCCAAAGCACGAGGGATGTGGCAGGCTCCCTTGCTGTAGCAAGCCCAGAATAAACAGCCTTTGCTTGTTCTCATTCGGTTGGTCTCCATGGATTTCCACTGTGTGTGTGTGTGTGTGTGTGTGTGTGAGAGGGAGCGCTGTATACATGCGTGAGTGTGTGTGTGTGTGTGTGTGTGTGTGTGCGCCTGTCTGGGTCTATTTTTTTGGGGGGGGAGTGGGGCGGGAATGGCAATGTTGGGGCTAAGAGGGAATGCAGGGGTAGCCTGCACTGACTACAAATCTTATCATTTCTGGGTTTGTTCCCTTAGCGTCTGTCCCTTCTGTTTTGGAGCTGATGGGAGGGAGGGGAGATAAGGAGACAGGAGGGAAGGGAGGAGGGATTGGATGAGAATCTCATCTGTAATACAGAGAGGTGGTTGTAAAAGCAGGGGTTTGTTGGGATAAAATAATAGAGTCCCCAGAACCTGCAAGCACTTGCTGTTCGTGCCTTCCTGAGTGTGAGGCATCTCAGGCGTCATTACCCCTGCTGTGTGCCTGCTGTTTCCTGCAGAGGCTCCCGGTGCCTCCCCATCGAGACTGGGGCCCTGACTTCCTGCCACGAGTGTGTCAGGATTTAATCTGAGGCTGGGCGGCCACTTGCCAAAATTAATGGTTGGTAAAATTAGAACAAACAGGTAAGGTAGCCCATTACCTACCACACAGTCTCCCTGTGATTTTAACTGCAGTAAAGAGATCGCCAAGGCGCTGCCATTTTCTGATCAATGATGGTAATTTTCTTCCCCCTAAGATCAGTTTAATCACGGCAAGGGTCTCAGAGAGCACAGAGGTCAAAAGAAAATTATACGGTTGTGCAGGATGTCTCCGCGGCCTCCGTTTATTCTGCACATCATTCTAACCGATGGAGGGCTGTGCTTGCTCAGGAGTAACGCCGGTGCACTTGTAGCAGCTCTGAGGAACCGTCTGGCCAGGCCTCTGCAGGGGCTGCAGAATAAGACCGGCTGTGGCCCAGCCGCAGATACCTGACTCTGCAAGGCCTCCTGCCGGCTGTAGTTTTAAAATCAAAGAAACCAAGGCTGACACCTCGCCCTTGCCAAGCACGTGCCTCGAGCCTGGGACCCAACAATGGTTTTAACAGGGGGTATGTGGCGAAATGAAGAGAGCTCCAAGCCCTGGGCCTCTTCTGTTGCCGGTGTGTGGCAGCTGGAGAAATGCATGCGAGTACAGGATAACTGCCAACCGAACTCAGCACCAGAGGCTCTCAGAGCCAGTGGCCTATTCCCTGGCGCAGCGAGAGTTTGATGGATGGTTCTTTCCCTGTTGCTTTCCCATCAATCATCGGGTTTTGATCGCGTCTATTTTCTTCCACCATTTGTTCTGTGTTGTCACCTAAAGGGCAAAGGCATATTAAATCAGGAGTTGACTTAATTGCCAGTTAAAACCATTAAAATCCATACTGTAAATCCATTAGCAAACTGCTCATTACACGAATCACCAACCTACTTCTTGTGCATATGAATGGAGACAAACAGTGACTAATGACATTAAAAGCAGCAATGCACTGAACCAAAAACTGATGGCTATGTCAGGGGCAGAGAAATTCCAGTCACCTCGAGTGTTTACACCAGCCAGATCACTGCAGGTGAAAGCTACTGGAAAGTGGTGTCTCATGATGGCCTACAGGAAAGGTAGGTATTGATGCCTCTGTCTGCCCAGTCTCTCTTAGCACCAGAACAACCATGATTATGAAATTGCATTCCCTAGTGCTTAGGCCCTAACCCTGAACCAATGGAAGGACGTCGGTTAGAACACAAAAACCTAACACTCTAATCTCCCTGAATACTGGCCTAAACAGACACCTCCTTCCTGCATTGTTTTAATTGGGTAGAATTTCCACCTCATTCTAATCCAACTCAGTCCTATTTTGCTTGTTGTTAACAACCTCTGAGGAATTTATTGTCATGCAAAGAGGAAGAAAGGTGAAATGCAAATCCCGCCCCCCTCCCCCCCCCTGCCCCCCCAAACACACACACTCCCAACAGACTCTGCTTTGGAAATACACCCTTTAAAAGATCATTTCTCTCTTACCATATGGTCCAGCAATCAGGCCCCTTGGTAGTTTTCCAAAGGAGTTGAAAACTTACATACACACAAATATCTGCACAGGGATGTTTATCACAGCTTATTTTTAATTGACAAAATTTTAAGCAACTATGATGTTCTTCAGTAGGTGAATGGATAAATCACTGTGGTGCATGCAGAATATTATCCAGACCTAAAAAGAAACGAGGTATCGAGCCGTAAAAAGACAAGGAGGAACCTTAAATGCATAATGCTAAGTGAAAGAAGCTAATCTGAAAAGGCTATATACTGTATGAGTCTGCTATATACTGTATGAGTCCAGCATATGACATCTGGAAAAGGCAAAACGATGGAAACAGTAAAAAGATCAGTGGTTGTCATGATGGGGAAAATAAGACATTTTTGGGGGGCTAGCAATCTGAATCTGTGCCAGTAACCTAATGCCCATTCTTGGTAGCCTATAATTAAGTCACTGCCCCTTTTTCCACAATCTGGTCTTGCAAGACCTGTTTCCCTAAGTACTCCCATTTTGCAGAGGCCATAAACCATGAACAATACACAACCCCTTGGAGGGGGTTATCATCACTGGCACCAGGCCAGGCCTTTAGGTGCGGTCTCACAGCCTCCATCCCAACACATGGGGCTTTTTGCAAAGCCCACGAAAGGTCCGGAAGTCCCATCCATATTTGGGGGACAGAGAAACCAAAGGGTATTAAGGGAGAGCTTCCTCCATATTGGTTTGCTCAGGATTTGGAGGGGAACAGTCTCCCCTGAGTCACTGTACTAGTACATGTGAAACATCTGAAAATAAATGGGTTTTTCCTGTATCTCTGATACTCCTGGATATTTTTCGGTCTCCTGGTAAATTCTGGAACAGTCAGGGGTTGCGGGAGGGGAGTGCTGAGTGGAACACTGAGAATCTTTAGGCCAGTAAATCTACTCCGTACGATAGATACTACAGTGAAAATTCATGTCATTACTACTACACATTTGTCCAAACCCATAGAATGTACAACACCAAGAGTGAACTTTGGGTGATTATGACGGGTTCATCCGTTGTGACAAATGTACCAGCCTATGGGGGATGTTCACAATAGGGAAGATTATGCATGTGTGGGGGCAAGGGATATATGTGAAATCTCTGTACCTTCTTAATTTTTCAGTGAACCTAAAACTAAAGACTTAAAAAAAAAAAAAGTCTTTATAAAGAAAAAAAGGAAAAAAACAAAATGAACAGAAAATAACTCCCCAAAACAAACATAAAAAGATCATTTCTCTCTAGGGAAGCAGAGCACACCTTTCAGGCTTGGGTGTGGCAGAGTCCTCTCCCTCTCCGTGAGTCTTGAGGGAGGGGCATTCCTCCAGGGCCCAGGAAGGAGGCTGGGCCTGGCTGCAGAGAAGTGGCCTGGCCACGATCTCATGGCGCTGATGTCCCTGCACTGTCCACCATGGCAGGACTAGCTACACGGAGTTATTTAAACTTAAATGAATAAAGCAGAAAACTAAATATTCAGTTCGCACTAGCCTCATTTCAAGTGCTAATGGCTACTGTCCTGGACAGCACCGGTTTGGAACATTTCCACCATCACAGGAAGTCCTACTGCTGGCTAGCGCTGCTCTAGACGCAGCCACAGGGACTCACCTGTGGGTTGAGTAAAATCACAAATCAAGAATGCATGTGGTTCAGGACCGCCCCCCCCCCCCCGCCCCTACTCAGATTCCAAATGACACCTGAGCACCGACACCGTTTCCAAGGGGACAATTTCCAAAATCAGAGACCCACGGCTGGGCCGGGGCTGCAAAGGGCTTGGGAGGCGTGCTAACTGCATCAGCAATTGAAGAGCAACTTCTCTTTTGCAATCCTTGCTGGTCTGACAGGCTCCTGCAGAATTACATCACTTCCTAAAAAAACAGGCAAACACTTCTCCTTCAAGTTAGCACCTACCCAAACAAGCAGGAAACAGGAAATGTTCACGTTTCAGGGAGGCTGAAGCCAGCGCAGCATCGTGCGGGAGGGAGCGCCCAGGCCAGCTGACATGAAGGCTCCCCGTGCTGCCCTCCTCTGTGCCCTGATAATCGCACTCTTCCTCACTGGCCGGGCTCAGGGTAAGCTACCTCCACTGCAGGAGGAGGATAATGAAGCCTTGTTCGGTGCCCCAGGCTCTAGAACTCTGCCGGGGAGGCTAACACCCAGAAAGTGTAATCCTTTTTTTGTGAAAGAAGTGGAGGAAATTCGAACTGTCTTTTTAAGGTGGTGGGGTGGGAGGGTGAACTTGCCTTTCCCTGCAGCTATGAAATCGCGCTCTAGCTCGATCGCTTACTGTGACCTCCCTGCAATCTTTTTGTCTTCTAAGATATGTGGGTCCCTGTAATTTACCGGCTTTAATGGGCATATTAAGAAAACCATAAAGTCTTTGGCAGTTCATGGAAAAGAATGTTTCATTCAGCTGAAACGGAGAAATAATAATACATTTGATTTTAATAGTGTGGGCTGAGAAGTCTGCTGGTTTCAAACACTCCTCAAAAAACTGTGGTATGGAGATTTACTACTGGAAAGTATACTAAAGAAAAACATACGTTTAGAAAAATGCAAACAGGAAATTATCTGAGGCGTTCCCAGGCATCCACTCTTAACTTTTCAAGAAAGGTCTTTCATTTGTTTTTCTTTGATCTTGCTACTTTGGGGGACTATGTCTTTGAGTTGATTGTTATTGATGCTTTGTTTAAAAAAGTGATATGATAATAATTGCAAATCAATGCTACTGAAAAAGGCAAAATGTTAAATCTAATTCTTTTGAGCTAAGAGCAGCTATTGGATACCCTTGGCAGTTAGAGCAAGCATGGTCACCCTCCAGTGCCTCTTACGGTTGTGTTGACTCGCCCTTGGGTAAATAAACTTGCTGCCCATGGTTTCTTCAGGGCATGCTACCTGCTTCTGGTGTAGGGCAGAACTTCAAGCAACAGGCAAGTTCTCAAGCTGCGGTTCTTTAAATAGGATGGGGCACTAGGCACTGATGATCTAACAGATGTGACAACTTCCCGGAGATTAGCAGTCAGCATGCAACCACCCCCACCCCTCCAATTTCTCTTTCCCTGTGAGTGCTCTGCACATGGTCCCTCCAGGCTTTGAGGTGGGAGATGAAAGGTGAAAGGCAAACCATTCCAACTGAAAAGGTGTTTGGTTGAAATTGAGGTTAGCGTTTAAAGTAAGTTTGGGGGACAATGTTTCATGCACAAAGTTTTGGAGCTGGAAGGGAGCCTAAAGATTATGCAGCTCGAGCTGCACTGGGGGTCCAGGGGAAGAAACCGAGGCAGAGGAATTTGTGATGTCTGAATCCCCGCTGGTCAGACTTTCTGACGTGGACTCCAGGGGGCCAACCACGCCCCCTGCCAAGACCATTGAGCTAGACTCCCTTCTCCTCAGGGCATCCCTCAGCACACCCAAGGAAGTGGAGCCTCGCCATTCCATTTCCACCTCTTGTAACCCTTATGACTACCACAAACACCCCCCTGAGAGTAATATTAACCTTGCCTGAGGATTTTCTTGAGCTTCTTAAAAATGAATAGAAGTATTTGCAATTGGGGAGATGCAGAAGAAAAATCTGAAGAGACTCAATCCTTAAAACTTCTCTTTCTGAGGCCCTACCTGATCATGTGACTCTTCCACTTAAAGACCTCCAGTGGCTCCTCTTATGCTCCTTGGACTCACACCAATCTCCTTCCCAGTGGCACCTTCTTCCATGTGTCCTCCCACTCCCTAGCCACACCCCTCTAGTCACACTGAGCTGTAGTGTTGACAGGTAGTGTTAGCATGTCAGAAGTCAAAGACAAAAGGCTGCATTTAAATCACAGATGATAATCTGCACTGTAGTTGAGCACAGGGTTTATCTAGCTAATCCAACACATTTATTGGGCCCTTCCTGGATTCCCCAGGTCTGAAAATACAAAAATGCCACTTGCAAAATGCATGTATAATCAAAGGGTATTACTTTGAGATTAGTCAAGGAAAAGACTACTCTAAATGAATATATATTTTAAAATTAATTAATGTATATCCTTTTGATCTGATGGTGCCTAAGACTTGAGGATGTGAGTTGGTTTATAGGTGTCACACTTGTATTTCCTTGGGTTCTTCAAAAATTACCTTGGAACTGTCTGGTGGGAGAATCCAATCTCCTGAACAGCCTAACTTTCCCTTGCAAGCATATTGAGGGATATATCTCAAATGAGGCCTTTAGTAACCACAATCAGGCAATTCCTTGAGGCCTGCCTCATTACCTCTGAGTCAGCATCCTTCTCTTTATGTAGATTGAGAGCCTGATGAAGAATTGATTACTATCCCAGTGAGTAATCCACTTAGAAGTCACCAGGAGAGAAATGGGAAAACACCTTTTCTGCGATTTTGACCGAACAGAAGAGCATAGTTAAAGGAAAGCTCTGGGCCCAGGTATCTTGGCCAGTGTCAGATGCTAAGAAAGTTCAGACTCAAGGTGACATTCTGCCTCCGGAGTGAAAGGAGACATGCCTACCTCATTCCTTACCCTGAGCCCTGTCAGTGTCAGCCTAACACTATCCGCAAGCTAAAAGCAACTTGTCAGATACCAAAGGCATGGGATTTATTAGCTGCTGCAAGCAGGATGGTTTGTAGAAAGAAAGTCAAGGGCAGAAGGCAGAAACAATGTGGCTGCCACTGTTCAGGTGGCCAGAGTCAAACACCGGATTGGACAGAGAGGGCTGGGAGATAGTCTGGGCTGATTCAGAAGAGTAAGAACCATGTAATTACTGACTAATGAACCTTCAGAAGGAGATAAAGAACAGGAGAACATACCAGTTGCATAAATGAAGTGGCACTTTCTGACACTGTCCTTATTTCAATGAATGTGACTGCCACCTGCGATTGTCTGGGACAGTCCCAGTGAAGCAGTAATAGTGATGAGAGGGAACATACGCAGTGCTCATTACATGCCAGGCACTGTTCAGACACTGTCCATGAACTAATTCATTTAGTTCTCCTAACAGCCTTAGGCAATGGGTACTAGTATCCCTGTTTTACATATGAGAAAACTGAAGCACAGAGAGGTTAAATGATTGGCCCAAGGTCACACAGCGAAGCAGTAGATCTAAGTAAAATTCAGCTTCAGGAGCCTATGCTCTAACCTTATACTATATTGCCTCTGGGTTTTCAGGCTATGTGTCTAGTTTCAGGTTTGGAAAAATACGTCTCTGGTGGCTTCCCAACCGTAGGTAGACACATAAACTCTTGGCTGGGCTCTAAGGTCACTTACCACATGTTAATAAAGAAGCTGTATGTGGTGTGGTCAGGGACTGGCTGACAGGAAAAGGAGTGGTGAGAGTTGGGTTAAACTTTGGCCTGGAGAGGGGGAAGGGAGAGGCTGAAAGGTATAGAGTGAACAAAACAGAATCTGGGGATTAGCATAGTTAACACCAGAAGCAGGTAGGCTAATGTTGAAGTCACTGGGTAAGAGGCTTCAGGGTGTGGGAACCAGGGAGGAAAAGCCCAGCCTTGTTGTGGGAGAGAGCTGACCCCAAGGACCAAACACACACACATAAGCAGAGAGGGATTTGCTGAGGCTTAAAGTCCCTCTGTGTCTAAAAGGATGACCCAGGAAATCAGAAGAGGGCAGAATCTTGGCTGGGATGAGCCCAATTCTATAAAGAAGCAATGCAGCCTGCAATTTGCCTATTTGTGTATAGTTTGTATAGTTTCCACCACCCTCAACTGTTGGCAAAATGTGGAGAAACAGGAACTCTGAACCGCTGGTGGGAGGGTAGATTAGTGCCCTCACCTAGTCTGTCTTGCAGCTTAACACATCCATTGGGCTTTTAATTTCAGCTATCATATTTTTATTTCTAGAAAATCCTTCATCTATATTATAGATATATTATAATATACTAGAGGCCCAGTGCATGAAATTCATGCGCGGGGGGGGGGGGGGGGGTGTCCCTCAGCCCAGCCTGCACCCTCTCCAATATGGGACCTCTCGAGGGCAGTCAGACGTCCCTCTCACAATCCAGGACTGTTGGCTCCCAACCGCTCATCTGCCTGCCTGATTGCCCCTAAATGCTTCTGCCTGCCAGCCTGATCACCCCCTAAACACTCCCCTGCCAGCCTGATTGCCCCTAACTGCCCTCCCCTGTTGGCTTGGTCTCCCCCAACTGTCCTCCCCTGCAGGCCTGGATCCCCCCAAACTGTTCTCCCCTGCAGGCCTAGGTCCCCCCAACTGTCCTCCCCTGCCAGCCATCTTGTGGCAGCCATCTTGTGTCCACATGGGGCGGCCATCTTGTGTGTTGGAGTGATGGTCAATTTGTATATTACCTCTTTATTAGATAGGACTAGAGGCCCGGTGCACAAACATTTGTGCACTCGGGGGGGAGGAGGGGGCCCCTCAGCCCGGCCTGTGCCCTCTCGCAGTCTGGGACCCCTCTGGAGATAATGACCTGCTGGCTTAGGCCTGCTCCCGCGTGGCAAAGGGCAGGCCCAATCCCTAGGTGCAGCCCCTGGTCGGGCTCAGAGCAGGGCTGACTGGGGAGTTGGGGCGCCTTCCCCTGTCATTCACAGAGCAGGGCAGATTGGGAGGTTGCGATGCCACCCTCAGTCATGCTCAGGGTAGGGCTGATTGGGGGGTTGGGGCACCGCCCCCTGTCACACTCAAGGCAGGGTCGATGGGTAGGTTGCGGTGCCACGCCGTCATGCACAGAGCAGGGTTGATCAGGGGGTTGGGGCGCTGCCCCCTGTCACGCACAGAGCAGGGCCCATCAGGGGGTTGGGGAGCTCCCCCGGTCACGCACAGAACAGGGTTGATCAGGGGGTTGAGGAGCTCCCCCTGTCACTCACAGAGTAGGGCCGATAGGGGAGTTGGGGCACCGCCCCCTGTCACACTCAGGGCAGGGCAGATCAGGGGGTTGGGATGCTGCCCTCTATCACCCACAGAGCAGGGCCGATCAGGGGGTTGGAGAACCGCCACTGTCACACTCAGGGCAGGGCCGATGGGGAGGTTATGGCTCTACCCCGTCACACAGAGCAGGGCCTGTGGGGGGGGAGGGCGGTTGGGGCGCCGCACCCTGTCACACACAGAGCAGGGCCAATCAGGGGGTTGAGGCGCCGCACCCTGTCACACACAGAGCCGCAGGGCGATCAGGGGGTTGGGGAGCTCCCCCCTATCAGGCACAGAGCAGGGCTGATAGGGGGTTGGGGCGCCTTCCCCTGTCACGAACAGAGCAGGGCCGATAGGGAGGTTGTGGCCCCGCCCCCTGTCACACACAGAGCCGCAGGGCGATCAAGGGGTTTGGGCGCTGTCCCCTGTCACGCTGATCCCGGTGCTGGGAGGCCTCGCAGCTCCGCTGATCCCGGTGCTGGGAGGCATATTACCCTTTTACTATATAGGATAGAGGCCTGGTGCATGGGTGGGGCTGGCTGGTTTGCCCTGAAGGGTGTCCTGGATCAGGGTGGGGGTCCCCACTGGGGTGCCTGGCCAGCCTGGGTGAGGGGATGATGGCTGTTTGCAGCTGGTCACACACCCTTCAGGGTGGGGGTCCCCACTGGAGTGCCTGGCCAGTCTGGGTGAGGGGCTGAGGGCTGTTTTCAGGCCGACTGAAGCTCCCAACTGCTCCTTTTTTTCTTTTTTGTTTTTATTCTGGACCAGCTTTAGCTCTGGCTCCAGCTCTGAGGCCTCTGCTGCTGAAAGCAGGTGTCTGGTTTGTTTGCGTTCTATAATCGAAACAATGTATAACTCCAGCTCTGAGATCCCGGCAGACTGAAAGCTGGTTTCTGGGGTTTCTTTAGCTTCTATATTTGTTACAATGTTTCTTAAACTGCAAGCTCAGAGGCCGGCAAGGCAGGAGGGGAACGTTGGAGTCCTCCGTCACTGAAGCAAGCAAGCCTCATGTTAGTTTCAAGCTGCCTGGCTGCCGGCCGCCATCTTGGCTGGCAGTTAATTTGCATATTGCCCTGGTTAGCCAATGGGAAGGGTAGCGGTCGTATGCTAATTACCATGTTTCTCTTTTATTAGATAGGATTATATATATTGTGTCTTGGTTTTATTATTTTCTTGTGTTATTTGTTTCTTCTTTTATGTCTTTATTTTATTTATTTATTTATTTATTTTTCAAATAATTTTTTATTTTATTTATTTATTTATTTATTTTTATTGCTTAATGTATTACAAAGGGTATTACATATGTGTCCTTTTTTTTTTCCCCGCTCTTGACAATCCCCTGGCCTCCCCTACCCCCCAGTGTCTTATGTCCATTGGTTACGCTTATATGCATGCATACAAGTCCTTCGGTTGATCTCTTGCCCCCCTCCCTCTGCCCCCCAACCCTCCCCGGCCTTCCAGCTGCAGTTTGACAATCTGTTTGAGGCAGCTCTGCCTCTGTATCTGTTATTGTTCAAAAGTTTATAATGGTCTCTATTATCCATGAATGAGTGAGATCATGTGGTATTTTTCCTTCATTGTTATGTCTTTATTTTAAACACTAGAGGCCCAGTGCACAAAAATTTTTGCACTCGGGGGGCGGGGTTCCTCAGCCAAACCTGTGCCCTCTCGCAGTCTGGGACCCCTCAGGGGATGTCCACCTGCTGGCTTAGGCCCGCTCCCCAGGGGATTGGGCCTAAGCTGGCAATCAGACATCCCTCTGGCAGCCCAGCAGCCCTCAGGGGATGTCCACTTGCCAGCGGGGAGCAGACCTAAGCTGCAGTCAGACATCCTTAGTGCTGCTGAGGAGGCAGGAGAGGCTCCCACCACCGCCGCTGTACTGGCAGCCATCAGCCTGGCTGTGGCTGAGCAGAGCTCCCCCATGTGGGAGCGCCCTAACCACCAGAGGGCAGCTCCTGCATTGAGTGTCTGACCCCTGGTGGTCAGTGTGTGTCACAGTGACCAGTCATTCCCAGTCTTTCTGCTGTTAGGGTCAGTTTGCATATTACCCTTTTACTATATAGGATAGAGAGGCCTGGTGCACGGGTGGGGGCCGACTGGTTTGCCCTGAAGGGTGTCCCGGATCAGGGTGGGGGTCCCGCTGGGATGCCTGGCCAGCCTGGGTGAGGGGCTGAGGGCCTTTTTCAGGCTGGCCATGTTCCCCGGTGACCCAAGCTCCCAGCCGCTCCTTTTTTTCTTTTTCCCGGATTTATTTATCTTCTATAATTGAAACTTTGTAGCCTTGAGCATAGCCCAGGGCTGGCCAGGGCAGGTGGGAAGCTTGGCTTCCTCCATCACCAGGGGCAACCCAAGCCTCCTGGTCACTCCAGCTCCATGGCCACCATCTTAGTTGGGTTAATTTGCATACTCTGATTGGCTGGTGGGCATGGCTGGTGGGTGTGGCTTGAGCATAGTGGAGGGATGGTTAATTTGCATGTTTCTCGTTTATTATATAGGATATTATTATTTGATAACTTTTATCTGAAGATTTTGTAGACCTACTAGTATTCTTGTTGTTTGTATCTGTCAACTCCTATTCATGATGGAAATCTTGGGGCCACTGAGGACAGAACCTGGCACACAGAGGGTGACTCACCCTATGTAGCAGAACCCCAAATTTTCTGATCCTATCACCAAGCTACTGTAAATGCTAACCAATACAACCCTGCCCTGTTACCACAAAATAGAGTTTGAAAGAAACTCAGACAGGGATGTGCTGGGCTTGAGGAGGGCTGGTGCTTGGATCTCAGACTTAAACCTCAGCTTGGGATGGGGAGGGGCAGGCCTCTGGAGTCACAGAAGGCGGCGCCCAAACCTTATTAAAAGTGCAAACCAGAGTTAGCAGTGGAGCCAAGTCACTAATCAGAAGCAGGTAATCAAGGAGACCAAAGTGATTGCCAAAGAGAAAGAAGCAGACAAAACCAAATTCAAAACCAGAGGAGGGGCCAGGCCCACAGTGTCAGGATGATGGATGATGGTGGATCAGCCTGAGTTGGACTTGGAACTTTACTGAAATCACTGCAGTTGCTTATTTTTTCTCCCTCTTTCCCTTTCTCTCTCTCTCCCTCCCTCCATGCCCCCCCAAGCCCCCCCAAGCACCCCCCCCCCCGCTGCCTTTTGTATTTTTCTTTAATCTTCAAGCCTCCATCTCTGGACAGTCCTGTGACAACCTTCCTCACTGCTCTCCCTGTCTCAACCAACTCCATAGTAACCTCAAAATAATAAAAATAGCAACTGACCTTTGAGCTAAGGATGATTTTTTTTTTATTTTTAAATAATTATCTTTTAAGAAATTACATAATAGCCTGTATTTGGCCTCTTGGCCTCAAGATCTAAAATACTTATTCTGTGACCCTTTAAGAAAAAGTTTGCCAACCACTCTAGTCAATGTGGAAATATTTAATATAATACCGTGTTATCCGTTTCATTTTTCTCTATTCTTTTCGATTGGTATACATTCACCATGAAAAATAATGCGATAGCCTGTTGCGTTCTTTCCCAGCACTCCCATGACCCCATCTCACTCCCCTCCATCGTTTCTTTCCAGAGATTTCCCCAATCTCCCTGAAAGACATTTTCATTGTCTCACTTGCCATTCATTTCTTGGCCCATTGCAATCTGGCTACTATGTCAACCACAGCACTTGCTTTATCTGGGATACCACTGCCTCTTAATAGGTTAATCCACAGGACCCATTTCCATCCTAAATTTACATTTTTCTCGGTGGCACTTAGCATAATTAACCAATTATTGAAACTCTCCTCTTCCTTGGGTCCTACAACACCATATTGGCTATGTTGCCAACTAACAAACTTTAGAAGAATATTTAGGCTGAGTCCTAGATTAGTCAGGGAAATAACAAGAAACCATCTCTGGAAAAAAAGAGAAACTATCCATGAGTAAGTAGAATAAGAGCAGGAATCCAAGAATGGACCACCGGTAGAGAATTTATCCATGTGATTCATCCCATTAAAACAGGGGTCCTCAAACTACGGCCCGCGGGCCACATGCAAATACAAATATTGTATTTGTTCCCATTTTGTTTTTTTACTTCAAAATAAGATATGTGCAGTGTGCATAGGAATTTGTTCATAGTTTTTTTTTAAACTATAGTCTGGTCCTCCAATGGTCTGAGGGACAGTGAACTGGCCCCCTGTTTAAAAAGTTTGAGGACCCCTGCATTAAAACTAAATGAAAACAAAATCATAGGATTACACTGATAAATATTGAAAAGAGGTTAATAAGAGAGTGAGAATAGCACAACATCAGTTACTCAAGCTGTAATACTAAAAATTCTGACTACTTGAGGTGCATTGGCTACTTGGGATGGAAGGGCAGGATTGATTCTCTTTCAAGATGAAATAGGATCAGCAGCAAACCAGCTTTGGAGACCTGTTCAAGGGCATTGCCGATCCTAGAAAATCTCACCCACTATTTTGCTCCCCTCAGACACCTCAGGCACTTGCTTCCTCCCTGACTCTCCAAGAAACCTTCACACAATAAATAGACTCTTGCTCTCTGCCCCACCATAGGTGGGTGACAGGGAACTTTTGGTTGCACCTTCTCCTCATTCTTCCTGTAGCTCATGGTGAAGCTACATCAGTAGCCACATCCCCTTTCCCTGCTTTCCTGTTCTCTGATTTATCACAAAGATACATCTACCACTTATTTTGTGGTTTGTTTCTGGCTTGCAGTTGCCTCTCTGGCAACGCTGAGCTTGTGCTGGTGCCATGCCAGGACGGAGGGCCGAGGTGACCCACACACGAGCCCAGCCACTTTTTCCCATGGGCTGTGTTTCTCCCTTCCCCACTCAGAGGGAGGCTGGCCTAGGCAGCAGGTAGAGGGGTAGGGCTTGGCAAGGAACATAGGTTATTAAGTTACTCTTTTAAATGGTAATTTTGAAATTGAGAGAGAGGGAAACCTATTCAAGTTAGTAATGATAATAATTTCCTTTCATAATCCTTGATCCTTTCATTTTTAAAGCACTTTGTGTCTACTATCCCACTGATGGTAGGAAGAAGTTTTAAATGTTAAAAGTGTGTCTGTATCCTGTCCCATAAAAATACATACATTCCTGCCCTAGCTGGTTTGGTTCAGTGGATAGAGTGTTGGCCTGCAGACTGAAGGGTCCTGGGGTTCGATTCCAGGTCAAGGGCACATGCCTGGGTTGTGGGCTCGATCTCCCCGTGGGTGTGCAAGAGGCAGCCAATCAATGATTCTCTCTCATCATTGATGTGTCCGTCTCTCTCTTCCCTCTCCCTTCCTCTCTGAAATAAAATATATATATAAAATGCATACATTCCTGGCCCAGCTGGTGTTGCTCAGTGGTTGAGCATCAGCTATGAACCAGGAGGTCACCGTCTGATTCCCTGTCAGGGCACATGTCTGGCTTGCAGCTCGAATCCCAGTAGAGGCATGCTGGAGGCAACCAATCAATGATTCCCTCTCATCCTAGATGTTTCTCTCTCTCTCTCTCTCTTCCTCTCTGAAATCAATAAAAATATATTTAAAAATACATACATTCCTTTAATTTTCTAGTCACTACAGGCCAGAATAGGATTGCAGTGCACAAAAATGTAGTTGGATGGTGAAAAACCCAGCTTTTCCAGATGGTTAACTTCAAACTAGAGACAGCCTGAGGTCTTGAAAAGTCTGATTAGATATGAGCAAACTTTCTCTAAAAAAAAATCAAAATAAAATAGAAACAGATATCAGGGCCTTTGTGGAGTGTTTTAATCCTATATAATAAAAGCCCAGCGACCATAACGGCAGAAGGTCCGCTGGACGAGTCACTATGAGGTGTTCTCGGTCCCTCCCCCCGGCCAGCAGGCTCTGAACACCACCATGTGAACGGGGAACCAGGGTGGGTGGCAGGGGATGCGGGTGGCACCAGGCCAAGGCCCCCGCCCTGCCAGTCGCCCCACACACAGAGGGTGATGGGTGGCAGGGGGGGGGCTGGCGAGCGGGGAGGAATGACTGACCTCTCAGTCCCTCCACGGCCATCAGGCTCCCATCGCTGGATGGTGAGTGGGGAACCAGGGTGGGTGGCTGTGGTGGGCAGGGCCGGCTGCCGGCAGCTGGGGAAGATGGCCCTGATCGCAGGCTAGGCCTAGGGACTGTACCTGCACACAATCTAGTCTGATAATAAATTGCAAATGCGGGTGTGTATTTCTTAAGGCAATGAGGTAAAAATACAATTTGACTTCACAAGACGATTCCCAGAGCAGATGACTGCATGAAAGCATCTTACCAGATGACCCTCCTCAAAATAAGCAAAAAAATAATTTTTTTAACAGTCTTTTAATATAAGGCATTTTCACTGCCGATGGCTGACATGAAAGGGTGTACAAAACGTCGGCACTGCTCTACCTAAACTAGCCTTCAATATGTAAAATCTGCCATTAACGTTCTGTGCATGCTTTTGCCTTGCATCTGTTAAACCAGCTGTTTATTCTGACGCTGTCTTCTTCAAGTGAGTATGTCAGGAAAAGCATATCAAGCGAATGTTTTCATTTAATAAAAACTGTCAACTACGCAGTACAGCCGAGCTTCCAACGAAAACTACACTCTCTCCACAGTGAGCATCCGGTTCCCAGGAGAACCAAGTCCCTTGGCCTCTATACGTGGAAGCCATGGGGAACACTAAATCCCCTGCCAAAAGCATAAATAAACAAAACTAAAAAATAGAAACATGAAGTTTCATCACTAGGGATTCACAACTTTGCGTTAAACAATTCCTCTCTCGTACCCCAGTGTCTTTAAAAAAATTCATGTAGTTTTTTGAGAGAAGACCACCTTTGATTCCTATTTCTCTTCATGATAAAGAATACCCTGTGTGTTTTCCTGGCAGGGGGTTGATAGATGGAGGAGGGTGTCAGACTCCTTTGCTTTTTAAATATATTTTTATTGAAGGGAAAGAGAGAGAGAACCATCAATGATGAGAGAGCATCATTGATCAGCTGTCTCCTGCACGGCCCACACTGGGGACTGAGCCTGCAGCCCAGGCATGTGGCCTGATCAGGAATCAAACTGTGACCTCGGTGCTCAACCACTGAGCCACCTTGGCCAAGTGGATGTTAGACTCTTGATAACAAGGTGAGAGGTGTGACTTTTTACCTCAGGCTTATATGGCCTATTTTACATTTTCTAAACAACTGTTTTTGAATGGCCACGACACAGCAGACAGGTTCCAGGTGTTGTGATAGATGTAGTGTGAAACAGTGGAGGAGACAGACAATAAGCAGGTATGGTACATGAGTGATGATTTCAGACACTAAGCAATAACTTAATACTGTTTTGAGACCAAGTGAACCAGAGACAAGACAGAGCACTTCAGAGACAGTGTCATCTGGGGTCCGTGCAGGAAGGTGTCCCAGTGGCCCAACAAGGAGAGTCCTCCACTTTCAAAAAAAGGGAAGTGAGTCATTTGCTTCACCGAGAAGCAGTCATTTCCTCTTAGTGATGATGCTGAGAGCAGTGATAAAGGTGGCCACGTGCCCGCTCTGCTGCTAGAGCTGCCAGGCTCCCCCACCCATTCCCCCCATTTTCCCACTTACAAGGATTCCCCCAGGGTCCTCACCAGATGTGTGAGATAGGAGTCCCAGATTGTTTGCATGGATATTGCCAATAATCATTTGTAACTGACTCTATACACGGTGCAGCTTATTGTCTGGATTAAAAGTAAGTGAAATACTTCAGCTTAGTTTCATCATTCACATGACCACTCCCATGATCTCTTCATAATGCTCCATTATCTGAGCAGAGAAAGAGAAATGGTGGGAGGGAGAATTCCTGGGAGAGCTTGTGTTGGGGTCATTTAAGACAGCCATGATGGGCCACCTGAAAGGAAGAGAGAGCTAGGGCCAACCTGCCTCCTTGAGCCCCACTCCCGCTCCTCCCCCGCTCCCCCCCCCCCCCCAATGATTCCACAGGCAGGTCTCACATAGGGTACACAGCCACACCAGCTGACTCTCTCATAGCCCATTTGCTCTTAATACACTGTCCTTGCTTTTTCTTCTTTTCTGTACTTTTGGTCGCTGATGCCTCTCTCTTCATTCTCACATGTGATCCTCTTCATCTTTATCTACTGCAGCTTCTTCTGTTTTTACTCCCCAGCCCCACCCCTTTTACTCTGAAATATGTTCAAACTTAGATAAGAAGATACAATAGTAAAATGAAGAAGTTACATCAGGCAGATTAGTCTCCTGGAAAACAAGCAGATAAACAGATAGGTCTATAGATGGGGAAAGAAATGGGTGGAGAACAGAGGAAATAGCAAATGTACGGACACCTGGCATGTGTGTGGTACCTTGTGGGTTATACAGCATTTTCATGTTTGCTCTTCATTCAAACACCTTGGATAGGCAGAGCAGCAGGCCTCCTTTCTTGGCCTTTAGGAAAGGAAGGGCTGGAGAAGTGAGGGGCTCTCCCCAGGCCCCACAGCTAGAGAGGGCAGCACTGTCTCAAGCCACAATCATCCTCCTCCTCCTCCTCCTCCTCCTCCTCCTCCTTCTTCTTCATTTATCTTTATTGTTGAAAGTATTACAGATGTCCCTTTTTACCCTTCCATTGTTCCTCATCTACCCAACACCCTACTGTACTATTGTCTGTATCCCTGGGTTATGCATATATGCATGTACATTCTTTGGTTAATCTCTTCCCGTTACATCCTGTCCCCTACACAGTTAAGCCTCCTCTTCTGAATCCAAATCCTTTTTTCCACGATGCCATGGAGATGCCCAGGAAGTCCTCACACAATAGATGAATTGCTCTACACCTTCTGCAGGGTTCATTCTGCAACTCATTACCTAAAAGAGAGTTCTGGGTTCCTCCACAGTGGTGTTGGGCTCTTAAGGTTGTACATGTCACTTCTATCCAAGAAGCATAGGATGGCTCCTGCAGGAAGTCACTGTTGACTATAATGGGCCTTAGCAAGTGCTTCTTGGTAAAGACTGGGTCCCTGGTGTCTTAGGCCACACAGTGTCAGAGGGTCCCATGTCCATTGGGTTAAGAGTTTCTGTTAGCCCATAGTCCATGGGAGGAACTTGTAATGCTTCGGAAAAAGTCCCCCAGCTGCCCTCTGCCAGCTCCACTCCCATCCCTACTCATGTGACTTCAGCTTCTCTCTTGTTTCCACCTTGATTTTGTCCACCTCTGCTTTTCTTCCTCTCACCTTTGTCCTCCTGATTACTGATTTGATTCTATGGCCCACCTGGTTTTCCTGTTCCCCGTTGAGGACATTTGATGCTTCTGGCACAAATTCTCAGGGCTGATCCCCAACGTTTACAACTTCTCCCTCTTTCCCATCATAGACTCCCTGCTTACCCAGCCTTTTCCTGACTTCATCTCTGCCAGTTCTCGTGTACGATGACTGAGCGAGAGCTGTCTTGGAGAAGTTGTGAGAGCACACCACCAAGAGTAGTTTGGTGCTGTTCCCCTTCCCACTACATCCAACACCCTCTTCTCTGGGGCCCCCACTCTTGAGATACCCTGCAGAAAATACTTGCAAATGTGTGAACTGGAGGGTGTACAGGCCTGTTTGTTGTAGCATTATTAAAAATACAAAGAAATGACCTAAATCTCTATTAATAGGAATAGGTTATACTTCCAAGTAACAGAAGACAGCTTTCTATATGCAGACATGGAAGAATCTTTGAGTCAAATTTTAAGTGAAATAAACAAGAGGCAGAACAAGATTTAACTTCTTTTGCTACCATTTGTGTTAATAAAACAAGAAACGATACTTGTATAGGCACAGAGTTTCTTGGGAAGGCAGCAGAAACAGTGGCTATCTCTGGGGAAGGTAATAAACTGGGGAAAGGGTGGTAGTGAAATTTCCTTGCTGAGCTTAGTACCATGTGTACAGCACCTATTCAAAAATTCTAATGAAAAACAAGATCGAGGCTTTAGAATCAACATAAAGATGTGGAGATAGATGGGACCTTGGGGATCACTCCTGTTGCACAGATTAGGACATTATCATTAAGGGGTAAATAATTTGTCCAAATTCCCACAATTCCTAAGTGAAGAGCAATGACTAAGCCCCTCACTG
The DNA here is from genome assembly GCF_964212035.1 of Myotis nattereri. Lineage (NCBI taxonomy): Eukaryota > Metazoa > Chordata > Mammalia > Chiroptera > Vespertilionidae > Myotis > Myotis nattereri. The sequence goes on from NC_138080.1 coordinate 53,274,865, forward strand.
TCACTGGGCACCTATGCTCGAGGGCATGCAGAGTCAAAACCCTACGTATCAGTGGGACTTACAGCATGAATGACGGTGTTATACTCCAGCCCGAGACATTCAAGACTCAGGTTCTTCACACTGTAAAATGTGAACAAGAGCCCTAGTTGGTGTGGCTCAGTGGATAGAGTGCCGTCCCTGCGGACTGAAGGATCCCGGGTTCAATTCTGATCAAAGGCACATACCCGGGTTGCAGGCTCAGTCCCCAGTAGGGGATGTGCAGAAGGCAGCCAATCAATGATTCTCTCTCATCACTGATGTTTCTCTCTCTCTTTCCCCCTCTCCCTTCCTCTCTGAAATTAATAAAAATATATTTTAAAAAATGTGAACAAGAAAGTTGTGAAGATTAAACTAGGTAGTGCATGTTTATCCTAGTGCCTAGCACATACTAAGCACTCGATAAATGTCAGTGGCTGTTGTTTATTGCTTTGAGGCTATTGTGGAGGGTTTGGGCAGGGAGAGCTGTGAGGAGGGTTGTCGTAGGAAAGTCTGGAGATGAAGGCTTGCAGAATAAAGAAAAGAGAGAGAGACTTGATTCTCATTTATTCAGCCACTAGAGAATTTTACTGAGCAAATGATGTTTAGCATGGAAAACATACATGTGAGAGGGATATTGCAGAGAGAAGTTCTGGCCCCTTTCACTCAAAAAGGCCACCAATGGCGAGCAGTGACCAGCATTGTCTCTCATGCTGAAAAATAAACGTGCACACCTAGGACCAGCTGCTGCCCTCCTTTCCACTTCTCCCTCATTTCCTGTCGTCAGAAAGCCCTCATTTTCCCTGCTAGCCTATTTATTTTCCTATTTTCTTTTCTTTGGGGCCGCGGGTCAAGTGGTGACTGAGCGTGCCGGGTGTTCCACTGGGAACTTGCTGGCCTTCCTTGGAGAGGCACTGGGAAGACCCTGCATCCGGCAGCTTCGTTCACAGCGGTCTGGGCTGAGAAGCCTGGCGAGAGCTCTGGCAAAGCCGAGGCTTCTGGGGAACCCTTCCTCTCCCTTGCCCTGTAAGCCAGGAAGCCACCTCCTTAGAAACTGATGGGCAAGAAAAGGAGGTCCCCTCTCTCGTTCACCACTTTGTGACTTGTAATCATTACATTCCAGCCAGGTTCTGCGATCAGCCCTCCTAGGTTCACACCCTCACTCCTCCGTGATAGCTCTGTGATGGTGGGCAAGTCCTGTAACCTCTTTGCCCCAGTTTCTATCTGAAAAAGTGGTGAGAACAAAATGAATTCATCCAGCTAAAAGGCAGAGCACAGGGCTGGGCTCTTAGTAAGCTCTTTACAAAGGTTAGCTTGGGATGGTAGCCGCAGAAGACAGCAAAAGAAATAAAAGGGAAATCTGGGTGTTTGAGAAAGATCCATAAGCACTGACCTCAAGGAAAAGGGTCATTATCACCAACTCCACTTGTGTATGTACCCCTCCCCCATAACCCCCACCCCCTTAGTCAGGTCTTCAGTGGCCTGGATTTTCAGTAAAAAATGCAGTTTGGTTCTAGCAGTCCTGCAAGCGAATGAGTTTAATGAGGACATTGCCCTGGTAGACAAATATCTTTTCCTGACCCAGGATGATATGTGAGATATCAAAGCTTGAGTGAATACAGTATTGACTTACTTTATTTCAAAGACATAAATATAGGACAAAGTCACTTAATCCAGAAGGCAGAGGTCAATAAATGGTAGATTTTTTTTTTAATCCTGCTTTTGGTACATTCAAGTGAGGAATACCAGTTAGTTATATCCTGCAGTTTGTCATTGCATTGATCACTCATGTGATTATAAAGTGGATTCCCTGGTCTTGGGGAAAACGGAAATGTTTATATATATACTAGAGGCCTGTTGCACGAAAAGATTCGTGCAATAGGCCTTCCCTTCCCCTGGCTGCCAGCATTCGTTTTCCTCTGGCACCTGGCACCCAGGCCTTTGCTCCGGCCGGAGCTGCCTTCAGCGTCTTTGCTGCTCCGGCCAGAGCTGCGTATGCAAATTAACCGCCATCTTTGTTGGTGGTTAATTTGCATATCTCGCTGATTAGCCAATGGGAGGCGTAGTGATGGCACGGTCAATTAACTTGTTTGTCTATTATTAGATTAGATAACCAAAATAATTAGACTGGGATCAAACAAAGGTTTTATAAATCAAGTCAGAGGAATCCGTTGTCAAACAGTAATGCATCTAGACAGGGTACTGGATTGCCTCTGCTGTCAGCAAACTGTGGCTCGGCAAACCACGGCTCGCGAGCCACATGTGGCTCTTTGGCCTCTTGAGTGTGGCTCTTCCACAAAATACCAACTTCTGCGACAAAGTTTCAATTGCACTGTACATGCATGCCTGCACGTGGTATTTTGTGGAAGAGCTACATTGAAGGGGCCAAAGAGCCGCATGTGGCTCGCGAGCTGCGGTTTGCCAAGCCGCAGTTTGCCAACCACAGAGCTAGGTCATTCTATGGAGCACTGGTCTAGCCTGTAGTAACAGGGCATAGTTTAAAACAGCCAACTTTTCCATTTTCATAACACCTTAGAAAGAGCTTTCACGAAAATTAACTCATTCGATACGTGTTCTGTAGCCTAAACTCATATTCTGTTTTCCTCAACGGGCCCTGTCTGAATGATAGGCAACATTGTAACATGACAGGGTGAAAACCTTTAGCCCACCTACCCATGACCACCACATAGCCAGGCGAGGAAAGATCTTCCAAATAATAGTCCTTTCCAGTGCTGTGATGAATCACAGGATGGTTTTCCAACACAATCTGAAGTTCAAACAGAATTAATGTGCTTAGAGTTTCTATATAGGGGAAGCTCTAAAGATTCATTTTACTAAATAAATTTAAATATTGGTACCATTTCTTTAGTCTCTAAATTCCCCTTGAGAATTTCACTTTACAAAGGAAGTACACATTGTATTTTTATTTAGAATCCAGGAGGATTTCTGTCAGATAATCTCAGAGGCAGACACGTTTCTCGGCAGCATGTGAGCCCTGACGCTGAAATCGAAGTAGTCGCCGCAATTTCAAAAAATTATTTTCCATTGATAGGTAACCTTTTATTCAAAGTGTTATGTGGCAAGTACCTACAGTACATGTGGGCTTCGATTTATTCAGAAATGTTATTAAAATATGATACCCTATAGGACAGTGATGGCGAACCTATGACATACTTGTCAGAGGTGACATGCAAACTCATTTTTTTGGTTGATTTTTCTTTGTTAAATGGCATTTAAATATATAAAATAAATATCAAAAATATACGTCTTTGTTTTACTATGGTTGCAAATATCAAAAAATTTCTATATGTGACACAGCACCAGAGTTAACTTAGGGTTTTTCAAAATGCTGACACGCCGAGCTCAAAAGGTTCGCCATCACTGCTATAGGAGGTGTCTTGGAATATGACCCATGACAGGGCAAAGGTTTTTAATGCCTTTGATGAAATGTGTCTAAAGTATCGGTCAAGGCTAAACTGCCTGCATTTGTGGGAGGTTTATCTGGACTCTGATTCCATGTTCAATGTACTCCCAGCTTGAGCTCCATTTATGTTACTTCAAAACTCTGTATCACTCTGAACTGGAAGGCCCAATTCAGGAAATCAAGTTTACCACTGGATGCATGTAGAAAAAATTTTTTAAAAAATCAGTGACAACATAACTTACTAGCTTTGTCTCCATGGTGATGTCAATTTTGTGTGTGTGTTCTCACAGAGTCAGTACTGCCTTCTTCTGAGGCAGCAGAAGAGTCAGAAGGTGAGTCAACAGATGTCACCCAGAGTGTGGAACCTACAGATGAAGATACTACTGTTATAAGTACAGTTGCTGCACTGACCACAGAAACAGTAACTGAATATGAGAATTATACCAGCATTGGTGAGGAGGATACTCAGCTAGAGTTTATACTGATGGTGTTGATCCCGTTGGTTGTCTTGGCACTCCTACTCTTATCAGTGGTACTCATTGTAATCAACTATAAAAGAAAAAAAGCTAAACAAGGTAAATATTTTGTGTGTTCCCAATCCCAGACAATTGCTTCATGGGTCAATGGACAAACACTAAAGCAAAATACTTTTGCTTCTACACAGAGCTGCCTTCTAGCCAAGGATCTCAGAGTGTTTTACAGACATGTGAGTATTATCCTAATACCTGCCTAGAGTTGGGGATAAGATAGGAGAAGGAACTGAGAGGTTTTAAGATAAGCAACAAGGATTATATAAAACTAGAGCCCTGGTGCATGAAATTTGTGCACTGAGGGGGGGGGCGGTTCCCTCAGCCTGGCCAGTGCCCTTTTGCAGTCCAGGACCCCTTGGGGGATGTGTGACTGCCAGTTTAGGCCCAATCCCCCTGGCTGTCAGACATTCCTCTCGCAGTCCAGGGCTCTCGTAGTCCGGGACCGCTTGCTCATTACCACCCACCTGCAGAGGAGGTAGGAGAGGCTCCCGCCACCACCGCTGTGCTTGCCAGCCATGAGCCCAGCTTCTGCCTAAGTGGCGCTCCCCCTGTGGGAGGACACTGACCTCCAGGGGCAACTCCTGCGTTGAGTGTCTGCCCCTGGTGGTCAGTGCGCATCATAGCAACCAGTCATTCTGCAGGTCATTCCACCATTTGGCCAATTTGCATATTAGGGTTTTATTATATAGGATAATAATAAGTCATGAATGACATATTTCAGTGTAATTTTCCAGAGTTTAAAAATGCCATATTTTGCTCTTTTTTTAAAAAGAGAATGTTTTTAGCCTAAATTGAAAGTTAATATACACAGCTACCAGCTCTGAACCTAATCCAGATAATACCCTCATATAATCTTGGCCAATAGATCAATGTAACGTGTTCCTACGGTTGGAGGAAAGGGTAAGGATGGTGAAGCAGTGGGGTCAGGGTTGGGAAGGCAGGGACCGTGGCCTCATTCTGCAAGAATGGGATTCTTCCACCGATATTTCTGTCACAGATATTGTTTTCTCCCCCATGCCACATTCCAATTTGATCTTGAAAAGGCCTGGGTGAAGCATTGTTCTTATTCCCATGAAAGCTATACTAATTTTCATAAGCAAAGTCCTACTTGGCTAAAGATTGCTATCATCAATCTCCTAGAAAACCAGTCTCATAGAAAATTCCCCAGGTCAGAGATTCACTCTGAGAGTATTCTGTTCCTATTCCAGGAGCATCACATTCTAGATTTTAGGGTATCTAGGTCCAAAGGAGACTTGGATACTTTTGGTTTGTGCTGGTGAAAAATGATTCCAATTAGATTTTGTTGTTGTTGTTAATCCTCATCTGAGGATTTTTTCCATTGATTTTTAGAGAGAGTAGAAGGGAGGGAGAGAAAGGGTGAGGGAGAGAGAGAAACATCAATGTGAGAGAGATATATCAATTGGTTGCCTCCCACCTGCACCCCAACCAGGGCCAGGAAACAAAAGCTTGACCAGTAATCAAACCTGTGACCCTCCAGTGTGCAAGCCAACACTCTAACCAATCAGCAACACTGGCCAGGGCACCAATTAGATTTTTAAGTTGAAGACTTTAGTCACTCCAAAGATCACTCAAGGGATGAGAATTTCTCTAATAAGATGCATATTCATATGTGTATACAAAACTCATTGTATGTCCCTCACACCCATTAACGGGCATCTCTGGCTTTGAGATCATGGCCTTGGCCTGTAGGCCTTGCTCATTGTCCTAGCACCAAGAAAGCCTTCAAGCTCTCAGCAGGAACTGTAAATGGTCTTTTCCCATTATGCCCTCAGGTATAGCAAATGTGAGCTGGGGAAGAAGCACTGAAGTTCGTTACCTTTCACGATAGGGGCTGATATAATAGATTTCAAGGAAGTAGGAAATACACATGTTCCTCCATAGTTTGAAATTTCAGGGTGACCTACTAACTGTGATCACATGGGCACTCCTTTGTAAGCTAAAGAAAAAGCAAACAGAGCTGCATGGGCCTAATTTTTTTTTTTTTTTTTTTTAGTAGGAAAGGTGAGAATTTCCTGCCTAAACCATATAGCCCCATAGCTGGTTTTACCTAATGGGGTCATGGGGTTGGGAGGAATTAGGGGGTATCCAGTCAAATGGCCATACTCTTGGGCTCTAAATCCAGAAAGGGGTTTTTCATTGAACTTTATTGTGGGAATCTCAAAGTTCAGAAGCCTCATAAGTGAGAACCAGCCTAATCCTCAGACATGGCCCATGCATCCTACACTGCAGCCGTACTTGAAGTGTTTGCTGTTCCCAGAGCATGGCTTGTACTTGCAGGATGCCTTCATGCTTGGTTGATGCCATTTCTTCTGTCTGGATTGCCTTCTTGTCTGCTTGGCAAACTGCAGCTCCATTCTTCAATGCTCACTTGTAAAGTTTCATGAAGCCTTGAGTAATCACTCCTCAGGCAAAATCAACCACCACCTCTTCTGTGCTCTCACAGGCTGTGGTCACAATGTGCACAGTGTTTGCATTGGCATAACCTGGGGACTTGCCTTTTTTTGGTCTTTCTAACTAGGTTATGTTCTCTTTAAGGTCCAAGAGAAGCAAGAATTTGTCTTATTTATCTGTTTAACAGTGTGGCCTGGAGGTGGAGAGGACAGACTCTGGAACCACACTGACTAGTTGGCTTTTGCATTTCCTAGTTCTGTGACTTCTGTGTCAGCTTCCTCGTCTGTAAAATGGACGAATTCAAAACCTACCTCACAGAGTTGTTGTGAGAAGTAGATGGATTCATCTATGAAAAGGGCTTAGAAAAAACAATACCTGGCATATTGTATTAGCTTATTATTATTATCCCTTTTACATAACGTAACGCTTGGCCCAACCCATGGATTAGTTGCTCAATAAATGTTTGTTGAGTAAATGAAACAATGTTATAACTTATTTTAAAGAACACCTATTCTCAGAGATTAAAAAACAAAATTTTCACATATCTTTACTATAAATTGGCACATTCTGTTTAGTTTAAGTATGCTCTACTTTAAGAAAAAACAACATAGAGAGCTTAGCATTTTGAAGCAGTTGCTTATTACAAAATAAGTAAATAAATATATAGAGTTTGACTTGAATATTTTCTTTTACTATCCACTCCTTTAATATAGATACAGGTGGTTAACTGCTTAACACTTTCATATCTCTTCAGACAAAATGAATGCTAATGATGACTGTCCACTGAATTCTACCCATTCATGTTTAACATCATAAGCAAGCCAATAAAAGGAGAATATTTAAATTCACAAAATCTGATTTAAATAAATTTGTTTTCCAGGAAAAATAAAAGTTCCAGGGGACTTAAAAAATTCCCAAGGACTGTTATATGGGAGGGCATGGATGATGTCCCCTCAGAGCTAGCAATAAACACACGGTTTCTTTCTTCACATATTCTTCTACACCAGAAAATAAGTCTTTAAATTTGACAACTAGCGATGACTTGGCCAACATTTTTAGGAAAAACGCTTCATCCATTTGGGAATTGGCTTTTTTCTTTGGGACCCGTCAGGTTCGTGTCCAGGAAAAGGGAAATGCTATGTAGTAACTTGATGTTCTATTGTCATTCTTCCTACACCTCCAGGCATTGCATTTGTTATTATTAAATGTCTTGGTGTGCTGTGTCTCTTTGAAAGAGCTGCAGGGGAAACAGCTGGCAGTAAACCATCACTTTAAACAGGCAGTGGCCACATGACACCTGGCTCTGCTCAGTAAATATCCAGAAAGAGGCTGTCTCCCTTGCTCACCGTTCAGCATGGAAACAAGATAAGCAAGCCGGTCCCCTGCTGGGCTCCTGCCCCCATCCTTGCACCCTAGCAATCCCACCATCCCATGCACAGGGTAGGTGTGGAAGAGGGGGCATAGTCAGGCCAAGCGGATGCAATGTAGGAACTGAAAGAGAAGGACAAAGTGGGTGGAAGGATGTGAAACGGAAGGGCGATGGGAGGGAAAATAGGAGCAAGTGAGGGTGAGGGGCTGTGTAAGGGCTATTAATAAAGAGATTTAGGCCAGGTGGAGTGGAGCGGGCAGGGCCTGATTGCTGAGGACAAGTAATTGGTCTTCCTCCCGGTTTAATGCTCTGCTCTGGTGTTCTCTCCCAGATGTTTCTCTGTTGCCATGGCTGCTGGGGCAGGGGTAATGGTCCTGGAGCAGGGGAGATGAGGCTGCAGAAAGCTTTTTGCTCTGTTTGAATACTGATTATAGGAGCTTCCCATTTGGTGCCTCTAGAGCACTTTGGTAATGGGGTTTTAAACTTTCCCATCATCTGCAGTGAGGGCTAGCTTTTACTCACCACAAAGCCTGCGGGCGCTCAGATTATAGAGATAAATCCATGCCTAGACAGTGGGGCTCCAGGGACACTTGCTCCCTGAGAAATTAGCGAGGGGGGGGGGGGGAATTAAACAGGGAAGAGGGAGAGGGAATGACAAAACAGGAGATTTTTATGGGTCACCTGTAGTGGCTTTATTTAGAGTAAAAGCCCTTAAGGAAACAGTATGTAAATTTTAGATGAAAATATATATATATACTAGTATACACACACATACATATAAATACATATATATGCATATACACATAAATATAAGATGTACATCTCCCCTTCCTCCAAAGTTTTAAGGAGTCAGGCCTCTGCAGGAATCTTCAGATTCCTATTTGGGGGAGCAGCAGGTGGGAATCAGGAGGACATAACCTACAGCCCCTGGAAGGTAAGCAGTGATGGCATGAAACTCACATCTGTGCCCAGCTTTCCTGGATTAGCAATGCCATTCAAGCTTGCCAACCCACAGAAAATTACAGCAGCTCCCAGCTGCAGCCAGGAGCTCAGTTCCAAGTGCCTGCCGGTTATGTCCCCTCACTGGGGACCTGCATTTCTGCAGACCAGACACAATGAGGCCTCTGACTGCCAAGGATTAGGAACATACAACTATTTGGTGGACCTCTACAGAGTGGTTTGTTTCTTCATGGTTTTCACATCATAAAAGGTGCAGCAGGCCTGTGCTATCCACTTGCTTGACATCATAGCCTCATTTCTCTGGGCGCGTTGATCCTCTTGCCAAACAAAACACAACCTGCGCTGGGATACTGGGCTCTGATTCCTGCCACATGTTCATTTGGAGTCTGATCTGCATGCATCAGAGCCATTTTGCAAACGGTTGTCTGACTCTTACCTCAACCAATAGCAGGAATAGCAGGGAAAGGCAGGGAAAACCAGGCTTGTTGGAAGCAGGCGTTCAGTAGAGCTGTTTTGCAAACTGTGGTCTGACCCTTACCTCAACCAATAGCAGGGAACAGCAGACTTGTTGGAAGTTTCACTGTTTGATAATGTTAAGTCCAAAACACCAGCCATGAATTTAACCCCAGCGCTGGACAAACTCCAGATTAAGATCTGTTCATCTCTTCAGTAAATGAGTACTGTGTGTTTCCCAGGTAGTGCACTGGATGGGTGGGAGGTGAGGGGCGCTATGACAAACATGACAGACACAATCTCTGCCCTTTGGGAGCAATGGTCTATTGGAAAAAAACCGATGGGAAAGAATTAAACAGATGAATCGATCAGTGACAAATTGGGGCCAATGCTAGGAAGGAAGCAAGCAAAGTGTTCAGCTGGGGAACAGTTGGGAAGGTGGGCCCCACTTCAGGTAGAGGAGTTGGGGGAGGCCTACCTGAGGAAAGTGTGTAAATTGAGGGTAGAAGTGAGGGTTCCAGTCATGCAAAGAGCAGGTGCCAGGATTCTTCCGAGAGGAGCTCTGGAGGGAGTCCCCACATCCTACTCTGGGTCAAAGGGACAGTCACAGTGTTGGGTTTAGTGTGTCACAAGTAGATGAAAAGCAGTGCTTTGAATGGGGACATTTTGGGGCAGGGGGCTCTCTTGTAAGACCCTTTTCCACCCCCCTTACCACTGTTTGTCCTCTTTGTGTGGAGAAAACAAAGAGGGATGAATATCTGAGCACTCGGAGCACCTCCCATCTAAAAGAAAACAGATTTCCAATGGATTGGGACTTCATTTCAATATGGCAATGGACACACGGTTGATTTAGAGCAGCGGTTCTCAATCTGTGGGTCGCGACCCCTTTGGGGGTCAATTGACCCTTTCACAGGGGTCGCCTAAGACCATCGGAAAACATGTATATTATTACATATTGTTTTTGTGATTAATCACTATGCTTTAATTATGTTCAATTTGTAACAATGAAAATACATCCTGCATATCAGATATTTACATTATGATTCATAACAGTAGCAAAATTACAGTTATGAAGTAGCAACGAAAATAATTTTATGGTTGGGGGTCACCACAACATGAGGAACTGTATTAAAGGATCGCAGCATTAGGAAGGTTGAGAACCATTGGTTTAGAGGTTAATTATTGCTCCTTTAAAAACGCAATTTACATAAGGCCGTTTTGTTCTCTTTGTGCAGCAGATTTCAGCTGTTGTTGAAATAAAAAGCTGTTCCGGACAAACAAAGCCAGCATGACCTTTATGTTTATTCTCTTCTAGATGAACTGGGAGGCGACAACCTGAAAGTGTAAGTCTTCCCCACTCCCTCCGGTCCAGCTCAGCGTGGACAAGGACGGTCGGGAGGGGAGCAGATTACAAGAGTTTTTGTTCCTTGTGGGGACCTTTGCTTCCTGAGCCCCAGAAAACAGCCTGTCGTGGTCTACAGCCTTTGGAAGGATGTCCCTGTCCTCAAACCTCAACCTAGAAGGGCATCTGGGCTGAGGACAGGGTCCTCGGTTCAGAAAACAATCTTTTTTCTGATTCCCGCTGACAATTCCAAACGCATCGTAAATATTCTGACGCTGGGTGGTTTTCAAAGAATTTGCTTCATTTATTTGGATTAAACTTTTCATCACCAGGAAAGATACTTCAGCTGGTATTAAAGAAGGAGACCCCTGGTAGAAGGAAGAGGGGAGAGGAAGAAAGATCGGAGGGAGGGGGGAAGTAGATTTACCACCGGAGAATGTTCTAGAGCGATGCCCACATCCTCCTCCAGCCTCCACCCCAACCACCGCAGCCTTACTCAGACACTGGGCTTGCTTCCTATTCAAGGTGTAACACCTTGGCAGCTGTTCAGAGTTGGTGATCCCCTCCTCCTCCCCACCTCCATTAACCAGGGGCTTCTTTCTCCAAACTGGGTGCCCTAAACCTCTAAACCCTGGCAAGTGAGGGCAGTAGATTTCTGAAAGGAACTGCTCACTTTCTCCAAGACAGAAAAGCATGGGAATTGAAGGGAGAGGTGATGCAAGCAATTCGTTGACTGTAGCCTCTTGACTTGGGGGCAGTGATCAAAAACACCAAAGAAAGGGAAGTGAAATTGAGCAAGGTGAAGTTGCTAAATGTGGCAACTCCCTGGAGGAGTTGTGTGCTCCCCTGTGTGCCTTCCGGGAAGCGGAGTCTCGGGTTCCCTTTTACCCCCGCCCCTAACCACCCCCCACCCCCAACCCCCTCGCTGGGTTGTGCTGGGTTATGCGCCCACCATTTTTGGATCAGTGGTAGGTCAAGGTTGTTATTCTAATTTTCTCCCTATTAGAGTTTGGTGCCTTTGAACAGGGCACACACTTAGCCTGCCCTGGAGTGTAAGGCATTGAATCAAGTTCGTCTTCCTCACAGTCAACATGCTAGACTCCCCCCCAAGAAATTCAGCCCACCATACCTTTCTTTCTTCCAACAAGCTTTTTGCTCTCTTTCTAGCCCTATTTTTGAGGAAGATACACCCTCTGTTATGGAAATAGAGATGGAAGAGCTTGATAAATGGATGAGCATGCATAGAAATGGTATGTGGGAACCTTGCTTTTCTGTCCTCTCTACTCACAGAAGGCTGCAACAGCTTTGTCAATCCCCCATAAATCCTGGAGTGGAACCGCGTGAGCCCAGTCCACACACACTCTGGTACGCACAGATAACACACTTGGGTCTGACCGCCCTTAAGTATTCAGTTTAGTAACCGCATCATTGCCGTGTGTTTTTATTTTTGTACAAGTTTTTCAAATGATCTTTTTCAAGAAGAAAATGCTCTTTTTTTCAAGCAAGGAAATCAGAGTCCAAATTATCTGGAAAAAGTTAGCTTTTGGCCTCACCTTATATTTAGAGATTTATGATTTTGATCTGTATCTGGTTATAAACTTTGTCAAATATAGTTGACAGATCGGTGCTGTCCAATACAATAGACACTAGCCATATGTGGTTTATTGAGATTAAAATTTTAAAAGTAAAATTTTAAATACTGTTCCTCAATCACTCTAGCCACATTCTGAGTACTCAGTAGCCACTTGTGGCTAGTGGCCACTATAGTGAAAGTCTAGAACATTCCCATCACTGTAAAGAAAGCTGCTAACATAAATAGTAATATAAATGTCCCCATATAACCTAATTTCCAATTGATATCTGGCAGTAATTGCAGTATATGTTCCTTAGTTTTCACTAAATATTTGGACTTAAAAATAATGACAGCTGTTTTTCTAATTTCTTTAAAAAAATCAATAAATTATTTTTAATGCTCAGCCTAAATTAATAAAATCCACTATTTATACTGTCATGTCATTTGTATTTTTAACACTTACCATAAAAAATACCCCGGGGTCTGTCAGATTCAACAATCTACAATGGAGTTTATATAACTTAAAGATTTGTTATTAGAATTACTGTACCAGAGGCTTATCAAGACCAGTTTTCCAAAAGATTAGAACCACTTAACTAACTTGCACAATTTTGAACAGTTTTTCGTAATCCAATATTGAGGATTGAATGGCTCTGGAAAGCTTGTGAGGAAAGGAAACAATCCTTAAAGTAGATTCATTTTGTTGTTTTTAGTTTATAAAAGTAAAATACATACACAGTAGAATTTAGACAATTCAAAAAAAAGTAGAATGAAAAAGAATCCCACCACTCAAAGATGACCTCTCTTAAAATGTTGGTGTACTCCCTTTTGTTCCTGAGATCTCTTAAATACAAAACCATGATCCTGGTACACTGACTAAAAGCATAAAATAGGGGAAAGGCATTTCTATTTGACAATAAAGCAGTTATTTTGACACATAGGTGATAGGCCCAATAGTTCTTGATTTCCCTTAAAAATGGCAGTGGTGTAACAGAATTCTGATGACTTTAAGGTTAGCTGTTCCCCACTTTACCTGCTTCTTTCTGATGGTGCATCCTGATTGGAGTCATTCTCCCGGCACATCAGGACCTCAGGTGAAGCCATTTTATTCCAGCGTGTATCCTGAATCATGCAGATTCAGGCTTTTGGGGCCACAGTGGGGTTCTGCAGAGACTGAATGACCAAGCCACCATTATCTGTGCCCTTTCCAACAGGGCCAGAAGCACACTGAAGTCTTATATCTGTGCTTTAGTGCTTTGTCCATTTCAAGAGCCTTGCCACCATTAATCTCTGAACCTCTGCAACTCCCTGGTGAGGCCATTCCTGCACATGCAGACTGGGGAATTGTGAAGTGTAACTGTGTGAGTTTTGTGGATAGCAAATAGAATTTCGGTGACTAACAATGCGTTTGCTTTCATTCTGTCCTAGCCGACAGTGAATGTTTACCTACTTTAAAAGAAGAAAAGGAATCAAACCACAACCCAAGGTACTTCTAATTTCTGCCATAGATTCCACGTGCAAACCGGGAGGGGATTGGAGACCACAGCAGAGCACGTTTGCTCACCTTCTCTGTGCCTGTACATCTTATGTGACAGTTTCCATGGCTGCATATGTGTGTAGTGTGAAGAAAAGGAAGTGTGAGTTTGGGAAAACAGAAAGGCACAAAGTAAATAGTCACTCTTTATCTTTAGAAATAATTTAGTGTTGACATTTTCTTGCCCTTCTAAAGAGACACTGACTTTTAAGTCCGCTTCTGTTTTAGTTGTAAAACTCTCTGATTATAACAAACTGTAGGTTTGTTTATCTTGGATGAGTAGATGTTCAGTAAGGAAAATAGAGGTGATAGTCTCAAAGGGGGTAGCTGAAAACAGGAGTGAGTAAAATGAACAGGGAAGAAGGGAGGGAGGGGGGAGGGAGGGAGGGAGTGAGGTAAGGAGGGAGGAGAGAGGGAAGGAGGGAGGAAGGGAGGAAAAGAGGGAGAGAGGGAGGGAACCCCACCTGGATGGGATTATTATATGAGAGAAATTAAAGGAGAATTAAAAAAAAAAACATTTCATTCTACCACTAGGTGGCTCTGCTTGATAGAAAATTTTAGCGCATGGGGCTTGGGTGTCTTAGCATTCCACAATCTCATTCAAATTATATTATCTTTTGTGAGGATAGAAATGATCATGTTTGAGGTGTTTTGATAAGAGAATTGTCTGGTCAGGACGTGGGAAGTGCTTACAGGAAACAGGATTGACTGTTTCAGGCAGGGACCTGCTGCGCAGAGCTCTGCTGTGATTTGGAGGCACTGCACTGCTGGCAGAGGTGACTCGAGAAGACCAAGGAGCAGAGAACTTGACTGAGCCCATGACTGAGACATTACACTTGTGTCGGAATAAACAGAATAAACGTTCAGAGCAGGATAAATAGCACCTACCTTCGCTCCCTCCATGCTGACCAGAGGTCCTGTGCCAATCGTCTTAAATGCCTCCTGAGTGCAGTCACTTATCACGGGGGCCCTAGGTCAGAGCCTTGCAGGAAAAGACTGATGGTTGGAGCAATCAGATGTTTGTCTTTTGGAACCTTATTCTGCGCCTTCCCCTAAACCTTACCGAAGAAGTCACTATTCTATATCTGTCCCCACAACAAACCACCACAATCTTCCTGAGGCGACCTCTGCTCTGATACAGAGGTCTATATATCTTATGGCAGATGTTACCTGTTGTTACCTCACCAGGTATTTGCATGTTAAAATGTATTGCTGCTTCAGAAAAGATTCTGTCTTATCTAAATGAGACACCAGATATTAATAAACAGATAAAAGAAAAATGCTAGGGGGAGTATCACAAAGAAAATACAAAGGAGTATTTCCCCTGCATTTTTATCTTACCTAAAAGTGAGCCACTAGGTATGTCCAGTATAGGGCTCAAGTCATCACTCCCCAAATTCCCCATTGGCTTTTACCAACATGAGTCACCTTTCCTCTACCATTTAAGGTGACTCTAATGCTTCAGAAAGTATATCATAGTCACTGAGGCTTGACCTCAGTGGAAAACACACTTCCCCATCCTCCTGCTAATGATGACTAGATTCTAGAGTCTGTTTGCAGAGTTCAGCCCTTCTTGATGCTGGAAAGTCAGCCTGACATAGAAGCTGTTATATATTGTCTTTTGTGCTTTTGGGTAAAGGGAGTCCATCTGGTCACCCTCCTAAACTTAATGCTTCACTTTGTGTGCGGAAACTTCAACCCTTCAACCTTCTCTTGTTAGGGTTCATACTCTCAGGTCATTCTGAACTTTTCCCACATATCCCATTGGCCAGCCCTGTCCTCATTGCAGGGACATTTCCCCCTGGGCTGTGGAATTTAAAAGTTTGCATAGGATTTAAATAAGGGCCAGAGATGTACAAAGAATATGGGGAATTTATATTATGGTTTTCATGTTTCTAAAAATTTCAATAGGAAAAGACAAGGAATTGTATGGGAGGCGGAGTTCTAGATTCTTATTTCTCCCATTATCACCTTCTACTGCAAGTCATACTTGTTATGTGCCAGGCATTGTCTGAGGTATTGGGAACAGTGTCAGTGGAATAGTGTCCAAGGGGTGGGGCTGGGTGGTGGGAGAGGTCTGCCTTAGAGTTGGAGAGATTTCATCACTGACATTGTTAAGCATTGCCAGCTCATGGTGATAACAAAGAACAGACCCAATGAGTTGGTTTCATTGTTGTTTAAATTTTCTAAAGAATGCTCTCCCTCATTGTCTACCCTACCCTCACAACACCTTCCTGAGTGCCACTAGATAGTGATAAAAGCAAGAAAGGTAGAATCCTTTTTATTTTGGTGCTTACAGGCTAGCCAGCCTCTTCCTTCTTCCCAAGGCCTTTATATTTAGACAATTTCCTGAAAGCTTGGTGTTTTTATCTCTGCAAGCTTAAGACAACCATAGAAAAGAAATTTCAAATATTAGCCAAGTGCCCATCTTCTTTCCCTGTATGCCTGTTGCCCACAGTAGCATCATCTATATATATAAAAAGCCAGCGGCCAGAACACTGTAACAACCAGAACGACTGGTCGCTATGATGCCCACTGCAGCCAGCGAACCGGCCTGATCAGGGGGTGGAGCCAGCTGGCTAAACTCCTGCAGCCCCTCCCCCCAGCTGGCCTGGCCCTGATCGGGCCCAGATCAGGGTGGGCCCGCTGGCCAACCTCCCGCTGTCTCCTCCTGGCCCTGATCCGCCGATTGGGGCTGGGCCAGCTGGACACCACCTGTGCATGAATTCGTGCACTGGGCCTCTAGTTGGAAAAGATTAGGGGGAAAATTAGATTAGGTACCCTCCAAGTGGATTTATAATTTTGTAAGTACAGTAATAACAACAAGACATTTGTATAGATAGCATTTTCTATATGTCCAATGCTTAGGTGTTTTTTGTTGTTGTTGTTGTTGTTTTTGTTAATCCTCACCCAAGGATATATTTTCCATTAATTTTTAGGGAGAGTGAAAGGTGGGGAGAGATAGAGAGAGAGAGAGAGAGAGACACACACACATGGATGTGAGAGAGACACATGGATTGGTTGTCTCCCACACATGTCCCAAGAGAGGCCTGGACTAGAACCTGCAACCCAGGTATGTGCCCTTGATCAGGAATTGAACCTGAAACCCTTCGGCCAATGCTCTAACCACTGAGTAGCATAGCCCAGGGAAAGATAACTATTGTTTATTGATTCATGTCTGAATGCAATGACATTAGAAAAATGAATCACTTCAATATTTTTCAGAAAAATCCAGGTTAGTTTAATATATTTTTTATTCCTTCCTGTTTCTTCCCTTTTCTTTGTCTTTTTTTTTTTTTTTTGAGAAAGTACAATTGTTGATGTAATTTTTCAAAATACATTTATTGAGCACCTAATATGTGTCTGGCACTGTCTACATCATGCCAAGACAACCAGTTAAAAATGAAATAATTCATCTGCATAAACCTGCAACTCAGAGAGGTTAATTGACTTGTCCAAGTTTACACAATCAGTTTATGATAAAGGTTAATCTAGAGAAGAGTCTCTTTTAAAACTGCATTTTTCCTTTTTTTTTTATTAGTTAAAATAAGAGATATTCCATAAATTAAAAGACAAATTGGAGACAAAAAAAACAACAATAACCTTAGCAGCAAGAAAGCCAGCCACCATGAAACTAATACATGAAAGAATTTGGCAGATGGCATGTTCATCATGTAGTGCAGTTGTTGACAAGACCTGAACCATTAATTGCAAGACAACAGGCTTTTTGCATGAACTGTTCGGCCTCTCCACTCAAGTAAATCTCTGTGGCCACTTCCAATTATTTTCTTCATTTATGATCGCTTTCCTCTTTTTCTCTGTAGTCCATCAAAAGTCCTAAGTCAAGAAGGATCGAATATTAAGTGCCAACTGGCTTCCCTTAAATCTAAGCTAAGTATTATGAGGGATACAATGGGACAGTTTACAATCCTACAAGATGATAACCTCAAGTAATACTGTTAAAATGCAGGTGTGTGGGGAGGGGGGTGGGAAGATGTACTAAGTTTAATAAACCACAGCATTGCTTGAACAGTGGCCCAGATTAAGTCTACACTATGAGCATGATCTATGTGCTCTGGACTAATTCTAGGCCTGACTCTGATGTTAGCCAGATGCGTGACCTCTGTAATTTCACCCGGACCAGGCCTCTTTCGGGAAGGAGAAGGGACATTATATTGATGTAGAGAAAGGGAGCATGATCTAATTGTTACGTGACTTTGTGCTAAACTGAACTCCGCACTTTCCAAAAACCAAGTTAGAGAGCATCCTATCGCAAGAAAGGTTTAGCGTAGGTTTATTGTCATCTTTGGAGAGAGGGGAACATTAACTGTGGTCATAAAGAGGGATTGTTACACGATAAACTGATCAGAACAAAGATGGCTTATCTGATCCTGACGGCAACAAAGGGGCAGTTATGAAACAAGGTGTCAGAGCTGCATCTGTCCTCATTTAACTGGTAGCGTTCCAATTAAGTGCTTTCTTAAAAATGATTAGATGATGCTTTTTAATCCATTCAATTTGTTTTTCTAGTTTGTAGGCTTGTTACTACACAGGCTTTGAGGAAAGCTGTCCCATATTCTTAAAATATCTAAATACACTCCAAGAAAAATTACTCACTAATGTTACCGTCATAAATAAGTTACTAAGACCTAACCAATTAACATCAAGGCAAGCAATAGAGGTCTGAAGCAAGATCACTTATTTGTTGCAATTCTGGGGCAGCTTGCCAAGATATTTTTAACAGGGAACTCTAGAATCTGCCAGAGTTTAAAACGTCTGGGCTTATTTGATTATTTCACAGAGATGATAAATAGCCACAAAGACAGCACGAAGCACATGTAACTAAATGAAGGAATGCGTGAGAGGGAGAATGCCTCCAGGCTCAGACGGCAGGCCAGATCCCAGGTTGTTGACTTAGTAACAGGCTGTGGAACCACTGCTGAAAGTTTGCATGTGAGAGTTGCGACACTGGGAATGACCCGATGCCCCACAGCTGAAGCAACTTGTACCCACACTGGGACTGTCCCATGTCGTGTGGTCTGTCACATATGTCAGGGTCCGCAGCGCTGTCGTAGGAAGCGCCATGCGTGAGCTCCTGAGCTCTTTGGTGCTTTCAGTGAGTTCTGGTTGGTGGGCAGTGTCACACACTAAGCCTTCAAAATGCTTGTAGAGTGTTCTAAAGAAACCACATTTAAGCACGTTCTGCTCAGAAATCGAACGATTGTTCCAGAAGATGGTTTCTTAAAGCCTTTGGATATTTGAAGCAATGTTCCAGCTCCTGTTTCACAGACAAATATTTGCTATTGCAGAATCTTCAAAATAAGAATAGCATGCAGTCTATGGCCATACCACCCCAAACACACCCCATCTTGTTTGATCTCTGAAGCTAAGCGGGGTCGGGCCTGGTTAAAACTTGGATAGGAGACTGCCTGGAAATACCAAGTGCTATTGGCTTCAAAACTAATAATAACAACATGCATTCGGGTGCCTGTATGTTAGGTGTGGAGTATAGTACTTTACCATCGCTTCTCGGCCTTTTGGCTAAGATCAAGTGTGGAGTATAGTACTTCTCCTACATTTTCTCATATATTCTTTTTTTTTAAATTTATCTTTATTGTTAAAAGTATTACAGATGTCCCTGTTTTTCCCCTTTGACCCCCTCCACCGCCCACCCCTCTCCCTTCAACCAGGCCTTCACCACACTATTGCCTGTGCTCATAGATTATGCATATAACATATACATACAAATTCTTTGGTTAATCTCTTCCCTCTACCCCCCCGCCCCGCCATTCCCTTCCCTCTGAGAGTCTCATTTGTTCTTGACAACAACCCTATAAGGTATATGGTGTTATTAGGTATGTTTTGCAGATGAGATGAGAACAGAAAGCTGAGGCTAAGAAAGGCTAACTTGCCCAAGGTCACACAACAAGGAAGTGGCTGAGCCCTGGCTCCAGATCTGGCCATCGGATCCTGTGCTCTACCTACTAGGCTACAAAGCCACTGTTAGCACATCCAGCATTCATACTTCCATAAAAGCACCACAAGATGTGAAATGCCCAGGCATAAACGTAACCAGCAAATGCATGGGATAACATACAAAGAAATGGTTCAATTTTTAATTAAAAATTGTTAAATAAATGGAGAGACATACTGTGTTTCGGAGTGAAAGGATTTTCATTTTAAATCATTTTAAAATTTTATCATTTTAAAATCAACCCTGTCTCTTAAAGATCCCAATGAACACTTAATCTGGAAGAATCACTGTGCATAAATAGCCAGGACAATTCTAAAAGAAGGAAAAAGTAATTGTGAGATAGTGGGGAGGGGCCAGGATTTGCAGGGAACATGCTCCAATAATTACAGCTATGTACACACAGAACCAAATAAGAATTATTAATGGAATAGAATTTAATAACAATAAAATAGCCTCAAGTATATGTAAATTTCTAATATATTGTAAATGTAGTATTTCACGGCAAGTGGATAATTTAATAAATAGTCTTTGGACAACTAACATTTGGCAGGGAAACTTAAAACCCTACCTCACACTTTATTTATTTTTTATATATTTTTATTGATTTCAGAGAGGAAGGGAGAGGGAGAGAGAGATAGAAACATCAATGAAGACAGAGAATCATTGATTGGCTGCCTCCTGCACGCCTCACACTGGGGATCCAGCCCACAACCCAGGAATGTGCCCTTGACTGGAATTGAACCTGGACCCTTCAGTCTGCAGGCCAACACTCTATCCACTGAGCCAAACCAGCTAGGGCCCTACCTCACACTTTAAATAGACCCCAGATAAATTTCAATATTAAAGATAAAGAAAAAATATAGAAAAATTATAGGTAAATATTATTATAATTTTAAGGTAGAGACTAGTTTCAAAGCATGACACAAAATCAGAAACCATATCAGGAAATGATAGCCTTAACTACATTAAAAACTCAAATTTTCTGTACTTCAAAAACCACCATATATAAAATTAGAAAGAAAATGACAAACTGGAGAAAAGTGCTTGTTCATGATGAATAAAAAATATTGTTATTAATACACAAACTAATGAAAAAGAGAATTCATCCATTTTAAATATGAGCAAAGTATCAATAAGCAATTCAGGAAAAGAAATTAAATGACCAATAGAGCTTTGAAAAAAATGTTTATTCTTTCTAGAAATAAATAATAATGAAAGAAAAACTAAAGGTAAATACTGTACTATTTTCACCTATTAGATTTACCAAAACAGTAAAAATAATAAAATCCAGTATTGGAGAGGATGTGGGGGAAAGCATATTTCCCTAAAGGAAAGTGTTGAGAGAAGGTATATTATACAGCAGGCTAGTCAAGCTTTAAAATTGCAAATATTTTAAACTAGCAATTCTTCTAGATATTTATGCAAAGCTTAATAATTGGATGTGTGCAGCAATTTTATAATAAATAAAAACTAAAAATTGGAAAAGCCAAAATGTTTAGCAATAAACCTATGGGTTAAAAAAGACATATTTGGGGGTCTAGTGATAATGGAATTCTCTGTAGCCACTAAAAAGATATTTTATATTTATTAGCAAGAAAAGATGCCTACATGTGAATCAGAGTGAGGAAAGCAGATTATCACACACTATGCACAATATGATCCCATTTTTGTACAAAAAGAACATATATTATTATCACAGAAAAAATGTTTGGAAGAGTAAATAGCAAAATGTTAAGTGTAGTGAGCTTGTTAATATTTTTGTTTAGCTTATTTGTACTTTTTATTTTTTCAACTATGAATATGGATTGGTGTTATCCTATCTAATAGAAGAGTAATATGCAAATTGACCATCACTCCAACACACAAGATGGCCACCCTCATGTGGTCAAAGATGGCTGTCCCCATGTGGACACAAGATGGCCAGCAGGGGAGGGCAGTTGGGGGCAACCAGGTCTGAAGGGGAGGGAAGTTAGGGGTGACCAGGCTAGCAGGGGAGGGCAGTTGGGGGTGATCAGGCCAGCAGGGGAGGGAAGTTAGGGGTGACCGGGCCAGCAGGGGAGGGCAGTTGGGGGCAACCAGGTCTGAAGGGGAGGGAAGTTGGGGGTTACCAGGCCTGCAGGGAAGGACAGTTAAGGGAGACCAGGCTGGCAGGGGAGGGCGGTGACCAGGCTGGCAGGGGAGGGCAGTTAGGGGCAATCAGGCTGGCAGGGGAGCAGTTAGGGCATCGATCAGGCTGGCAAAGGAGTGGTTAGGCAGTGATCAGGCTGGCAGGCAGAAGTGGTTAGAGGCAATCAGGCAGGCAGGTGAGAGGTTGGGAGCCAGCAGTCCTGGATTGTGAGAGGGATGTCCAACTGGGATCGGGCCTAAACGGGCAGTCAGACATCCCTCGAGGGGTCCCAGATTGGAAAGGGTACAGGCTAGGCTGAGGGACAACCCCCCCCCCTCGCCCCCCGCACAAATTTTGTGCACCGGACCTCTAGTATAATTAATATCACTTCTATTATAACTGCCGGACACAGCTCAGTGTTGTGCTCATTCCTAGCCAGCTTTGTCATACACTCAGCTTAGAGCAGCAGAAATTTTAAGTAAACAAAAGGAAAACATGCAAATAAGAGACTCATCGGTGGAGATGAACTCTGGATTTTAGAAATCTTATCTTGCTACCACCAATTTCCAAGAAATGAAACTTTTTGGCCCAGTTTAAGAGTTGCTCAGGGTGATCTAAGTGAAGTGCATTATTACATCTACTCTTCAGATTTAAAAAAGTAAAAAGCCCTGGCCGGTTTTGCCCAATGATTAGAGCCTTGGCCCTCGGACTGAAGGGTCTCGAATTCGATTCCTGGTCAAGGGCATGTACCTTGTTGCAGGTTTAATCCCCGGTCCCTGGTCAGGGTGAGGGAGACAGCCAGTAAATGTCTCTCTCATGTCGATCTCTCTCTCTCTCTCTCTCTCCTTCCTACCCCCTCCTCCCTCCCTCCCACGATCTCTCTAAAAATCAATGGAAAAAATATCTTTGGGTGAGAATTAGGGAAAAAAAGTCTTATTTTTAAATTAGGTTTCATTTTAAATAAGTTTTGCTACAGAAGTAGTCCTTTTGACAATGTTTGCCTTCCCCCTTCTTTCCCATTGATCATCCCTCCTTATCACAACCTCTTCCCCATCTTCATAACATGAACATACACACAATGTTTCCCTCCTTTTTCGTGGATCTACCTATCAAGTTGCTGCAGAGTCCTTTTTGGAACACGGGGTGTTTCACGAAGCAGGAGTCAGAAGAACAATCTATTGCAGACTACATAGGCCTATTAGCTAAGGAGACACCAGGTCATGTAGATTATTCTCATTCAGGCACTTCCTTGGAGACAGAGGTTGCTTCAAGTTCAGATGTGCTAGGATTTGAGTGAAGGGACACCAAAGTACAGAGAGATGTGGAGGAGAGGTAGGGTGGCCTGCCTTCAGGAGACTTGAATGGTGGCTTGGTCCTACTGGGGAAAAGCCACAGAGCCAGGTATGTGGCAGAGATAGCCACACTAGAAACAAAGCACAAGTTAGCCAGCCAGCATGGTCATGTCCAAATACCACATCCATAATTAATGTCAACTCACACCCCAGGATGCCTGATGATCGGATTCTAGAGGACACCAAGAGGGCACCTCCAGATCCTGTGGATATGAACAAAATGGGCTTGGCGGGGGGGGGGGGGGGGGGGGGGGGCGGTGTAGGGGAAAATCCTGCCAGGGCCACAAACTCTTCAGGGAAAACAACACATGGAAATTTTTTTTAAAAAAGGCAATTGGCATTTATGCATAGAGAATGGGATTAGATTTAATTAAAAGGGGAACCCCTGACTCCATCTGGTTCTCTCCACGTCAGCACCAGGGAAGGATATTAGAGCAACAGTTAGGGATTATTTCTTGGCCTTCATGAGTTTTCTTCTCGGATCAAATAAAATATCCTCGTTGACTTTTGTTTTAGAAATTGTAAACTGAAGGCTGTTGGCTTGCTGACTGTTTATGCTCTCATGAGTCACCGCCATGGTGAAGTGACCAGCTCTGGGTAGCTTCTTGGAAACACACGACTGTTCTGTTTTTTTTTGCAGTGATAATGAATCCTAAAACTGAATGGTGCTAATGTTCTCCAAGAGGAGCAGCCCGGGGGGAGCCCGCTGGGCCTGCCAACAGAGGATGAAGAGGATACAGTTTTAATTAATTTCAAATCAACATAGACACAAGAACCTCTGCTGCTTCTCCCAACGCCCACTCTTCCTAAGGATGGCATCACCTGTACTGGGAAGAATGCGCTATTGAGAAGTCCAAGGAACAGGCCTGGCTGACATCCATCGCCGAGGGTGGAGGAGCCATAGGATACATTCGCTCTAATCAAAGGGTGTTCCCTCCTCTCAGCCAGCCTCTCATGGATTGCATTTACTCTGGCCATGCTCTCTGCGTCCTTGTTACCTTTCTGCTTCATTCCTCAGGGTTTAAATCAGGCAGCTGTTTTATCTGTTTCCTTCTGGGTCACACTGTTACCTAATTAGCTTTGGATAATTTCCTCTGATTAGTCAAGTGGTAGGTCAACTGCATTCAGCAGGAAGGTTTCTCAAGGCGAGTGTCTCACAGTCGGAGAAGACAGCAAACAAAGCAGGTGTTTTACTGTCTACACTATCCCAGGAGGTTGGTAAACTGGCTTCTACCTGTCAGGAGGCTGCAGCGAGAGGCCACAGTCCTGAGGAGATGTTGTTTGGTGACCTGTCGACCCACGTCAGCTAGATCGAGTCACTCTTGGGAACTTCTCAGAAGCATGGGAATCTTCGATGAAAGAGTAAACGTTGTCTTTCTCAGCTAAAATCCCCTACTTTGTCCTCAGAGCTCTTTTTAACAAAAAAAATATATATATTATTGATTTTTTTACAGAGAGGAAGGGAGAGGGATAGAGAGCTAGAAACATCGATGAGAGAGAAACATCAATCAGCTGCCTCCTGCACACCCGCACTGGGGATGTGCCCACAACCAAGGTACATGCCCTTGACTGGAATCGAACCTGGGACCTTTCAGTCCGCAGGCCGATGCTCTATCCACTGAGCCAAACCAGTCAGGGCCCAAAGCTCATTTTTGTTCTCAGTACAGCTCCCTTGCATGTAGTATATATAGGTAAGGAGAGTGGGTGGTGGGGTCATCTGCCACCTTTGTATGTCTCTGAGATCTTTAAGGTCACTTGAAACAAGCAAAACAGGAATAGCAAATATCTGTGGCCAATGTCACTTATCGCACTGGGTGTTGGGACACGCTTCATGCCCTCTCATCTCAGCTTTCCAGGAAGTCACTCTCAGCCTGTCAGAGATGACATTCTGCGTGATTTCTACGTGGTATTTGTTGACATCCTCGCGCTTGAGTTAATGGCACAAAATGCAGAAGGGCCTGTTTATCACTCCCACTCACGTACTATCAATCTCCAGTTAATCCTTAATTTTCAAATTCTGACCTTTAAAGCAATCTAGCAAATGGGGAGTCCTCAGGTCATCTACGCCACCTGATATTTTATTCCAGGAAAGAAACAAAGAATAGAAGCTTTGTTTATTTTCCTGCTTCCCATATACACGGAGGGGAGATAAGGTTCACTAAGCATCTACTGCTGAATCTGGGGCCTTGTGTTTGAAAGGCTGCGTTAACGCATAACAAAACCCGGACCCGCCTCCCTGTCAGGATCCCTTACCTAGTATGTGCCTTCTGAACTGTGCCCTTACCTGTAAAGGCAGGCTTCCAAATCAGGGAGGTCTTGCCCCACAGTGAACCATAGAACTGTCTGGCTGTGTTTAACCACCGCAGTTCTGCTCTCCTGGCACTGCACAGAGCTCTGGCAAAAGACGGTCTTCGTGGTATCTAACTTCAACAGATGTATCTGTCATATTCTCTTTGGGACATCCTAATATGGCATTTTTTGTTTGTTTCCACTGCTGTTTTACATATTCATGTTCAACTCGTGGTCCACAACTTGTGATGCTCAGATAGTATGCCAACATTGCCACTTTCTGAATCACCATTTCTGCCTATTTTGGTTATTTTCAGTCTGCTTCTCATCAATGTGTGACTCTCAGAAGAGTCTCAGTTCTTTCTCTAAGTAGCTAAGATTTTTGCTCAACACTTTGACCTGTATAGTTCACCCGACTCAATCGGATAATGGACGTTAGAAGTTTTGAGAAGTATAAGCGTCTTGGAATCTTACTTTGATGAGATTCGATGAAGGAATATTTTTATGATCTTTTAAAAATATTCTCATTCACTATTTAAAATAACTTCAAATTCTAGAAGAAGCCAACTTCAGCAACATGCCATTGAGTTTATATCTGAAAAATGTACTAACCTCTATAAT
Organism: Myotis nattereri; assembly: GCF_964212035.1. Lineage (NCBI taxonomy): Eukaryota > Metazoa > Chordata > Mammalia > Chiroptera > Vespertilionidae > Myotis > Myotis nattereri. Next base: position 53,300,820 of record NC_138080.1, read on the forward strand.
TGCACAGTGTATATGTTTAAAAATATAGTTAATTCTGGCAAGATATATGAAATTAGTATGGGTCAAACAGTCAAGGGTCAGTTCCAGCATCCTGTGTCTTTTTTTATTACCACCCAATTAATAGGTATCATAGGTTTATGTCAAGAAATGTCAAGAAATTTTAAACCCAAATTTAATTTTATATTTCAGATTATTGTTTGTGAAAATCTCTTTAATTTGCCCCAATTGGGAAGCCAATCAGAACAAAATCTGACTAGAATATTTTAGAGATATATATTTTATTGCATTTTTGTACATTTTAAGCACACTAGATTAATAACATTGTCTCGTTGAACTCCTAAGGAAACTTGTTGGGTTTTGTTTGTTTGTTTGTTTGTTTGTTTGTTTTAGGAAACTTGTTGTGTTGTTTTTTTTAAAAATCCTCACTCGAGGATATTTTTCCATTGATTTTTAGAGTGAGTGGAAGAGAGAGGGAAAGACAGAGAAACATCGATGTGAGAGAAACACATCGATTGGTTGCCTCCTGCATGAACCCCGACCAGCGCCCGCAACTGAGATACACGCCCTTGACCAGAATCAAACCTGGGACCATTCAGGCCCAGGCTGAAGCTCCATCCACTTAGCCAAACTGGCCAGGGCAGGAAACTTGTTTTAATAAGTGTGTAAAAGTGTCTACCTTCACCCAGTGATGTGACTTCTCTAAGAAGGTCATTGTCATTCCAAACACAAGCACACAGCATTGGATCAACCTTGACATCCATGGAGTGACAGATGCTTCCACTGACACCTTCACAGCTCTAGCAATGGAAATGGGTGCTTTAAAAAATACTTTACCTACTCATTTATTTTGGTTGTTTAAACTATCAGTTTTCACCAGCTCAGAAAGAAGGCCCTTTGTTGAGTAAACATAAAATGGAAACTGTGGTTTCAACTTCTGTCAGGATTAGTACAAATTCTGAATATAGTGGAGTGACAAGACATGGTTTTACACTGGGAAGACACTGCTAAAATTCTCAGTGTGGGTAAAAGATTGAATTAAAAAAAATTTTAAATTACACATGGCACCTTTTCACACTCAGAAGACACTCTGGGTGAATTCTGGGGTTTCCATTTAGCATCTATTGTAGATAGTCCAGAGTAGCTTCACTCATAGATTACATTATTTGGATCTTACAATAACCAGAAGAGTCACTGTATTAGTGAGCAATGGAATTAGTCAAATTGGTTATTAATAGTGTCATAACCAAATGACCTATTATTGTTATTATTATTTTGAGCAGTTCTTTGACTTTGCCTTTGTCTGATCTAGCACCAAAATTTTATTTTCCTCTTAGTCCTTTCAAAGGTGGTTATTTGTAGATACCTGGTGGCTTTTTTTGTTTCGTTTGTTTTTTGCCCTGTTACCTTTTATAAATAATATGTTCATGAGATAGCAATCCATACAATTATATAAAATAAAACTTTTTTTTTACCAACTCCATAGATGCTTTCAGCTTTTTGAAATGATATTTTAAGAAGTTACATTCCTAAACCAACATGCTTATTATAACATCAATACTTTAATTTCAGTTCTGTACAAGATTATAAATATAATGTTGAACTATTTGAGATGACCCACAGTGGATGGGTTCTTTTTACAATTGAACTTCAGGTACAGGGGGACCAGTGAATCACACGCTGAGCTCACACCACGTTATCATCATTGGCCTTTGGTGCTTTATAAGTAAGTAACTGGACATTTTACAAAAAGCATATTCCTCACATTTTTCTCTTCTTGGGCAGCATGAATGGACTAAATGAATGATATATGGATACTACACACAGTAAGCAATCAATGAGAGTAATCATGTATTACTCTGACTTAGGTGAAACCCCTGAAATTATAACTAACATCAGGAACATAGTGAACTCTGTGAGTTTAATAAATGCCAGCTTTCAGAAAGAGCAGGGATTGTGGTTATTCAACAAGTTCAAAACTAATCTGGTAGATCAGTAATAATTTAGTATGTGTGCATCCTGCTTTTAAAGTTTAGCATGAGCCTGGCCGGTGTTGCTCAGTGGTTGAGCATTGATCTATGGAACAGGAGGTCACGGTCAATTCCAGGTCAGGGCACATGCCCGGGTTGCAGGCTCAGAAGGTGGCCAATCAATGATTCTCTCTCATTGATGTTTCTATCTCTCTCTCCCTCTCTCTTCCTCTCTGAAATCAATAAAAATAAAGATAAACAAAGTTCAGTGAGAATAATGTAAAAAACAAACTCCACTATATTAGACTTCCTCATTTTACAAGCATGTAAAGCATTTCCTCAGGAGATCAGTAAGATCATCAGATGTTGTGTTTATCACTTGGCTTTTGTCCCAGCAACATAAAAATTCTACTTTGCAAGCCTCATCTAAGAAATGGTCCCATTGCTACTGATTAGAACTGATTTGCAAAACTATCAAAGTTTAGACTGATTGAGGCTCGAGGTTTTCTCCTCCTAACTTGCATACTGAGAATAATATATAGATATAGATATAGATATAGATATAAATATAGATATAGATATAGATAGATATAGATATAGATATAGATATAGATATAGATAGATGTAGATAGATAGATAGATAGATAGATAGATAGATAGATAAAACAATATCTTTCCTCTATGACTTAGGGCTTTATTAATGTCGGGTATTCATATATATTTATGTATAAATTATTTAATTCTCAGCTGCATGGCTTTTATTAAAAATAAATAAGTGCATACATGTTTGTATGCTAAATTACTCATTTGGTAGTGATAGACTGAAAACTGTTTCTAAATTTAATCTATAATAATAAAAGCATAATATGCTAATTAGACCGGACAGCCGACGACCTTTCAGACATCATTCTGGACATACTTCCGGACGAAGCTGCCATTGCAGAGGCTGAGGTAGAGGCAGTTAGGGGCAATCAGGCAGGCAGGAAGAGTGGTTAGGGATTATCATGCAGGCAGGTGAACAGTTAGGGGCAATCAGGCAGGCAGGCAAGCAGTTAGGGGCGATCAGGCAGGCAGAGTGGTTAGGGGCAATCAGGCAGGCAGGCGAGTGGTTTTTTTCCATCTTTCTCTCTCTTTCTCTTTCTCTGCACCCTCTCACAATCTGGGACCACTGGCTCCTAACAGCTTTCCAGCCTGCCTGGTCACCCATAACCACCCTGCTATATTATGCTTTTATTCTTATAGATTAAATAATAATAATAATAATAATAATATTATCACAGCATGCAGATAATATGAAGATTTCCTTGACCAAGGATGCATTCTTGCAGGTCATAAAAGCTAGTCAGCACATTGACAAAGAATGGGTAACAAAGATTGCTCCTCATGGCTCCAACTAAAGAAAAACCTGGCTAATTGTGGCATTAATATGCCTCTGGGTCTGCTGCAGTGTGTATTTCCTTTCCTGTTTTAGCTGGAACAACTAAGAGACCAATGTGGTAGGTCAGATCGCCTGGAGATCATAGCAGACAGTCCCACAGAGTTAGGGAAATGATGCAAAGAGAGACCAACAATCTTGACCAGCATTTATTATGTATACCCATTAAGAATTAAGTTCAGGCTCTAATACTAGAAACAGAAAATAAAATTGTTCTCAATGAGGCTGGCTTTTTCTCACACATGAGAGTACAGAGGTAAGCTGGTATGGCAAATCCATGGTCAGCTGGGACCTGGGCTCCTGCTAACTCTCCCCCACCTCCATTAGTGCAGAGCTGCCTTCTTCGGGGTAGCCACATGATCCAAGATGCTTGCTCTAGCTTCGTAAGAAGGATAATATTTGTAAGAGCCTCCCAACTAGGTCAGCCATCCATACAATAAAACAACTCAGCCCATTCATTGGCCAACCTGTCTACAAGGCAGCAGAGAACTGTGGTTTCCATGGTTGGCACATCATCACACCCAACAACAAAGGTTCTGTTTCTCAAAGCACTGAAAGAGTACTGGGTACCCGATGAGATAGCAATTCTGGCCATAAGGTGCTAAGCACTTAAAATATGTCATCTCATTTTAATCTCCAGAATATACTTTGAAGGCAAGTTTAGGGAACTTGTAAACTTGTCCCATGTCTCACCAAGGCTCTTACATCGCTATGATACACTGCCTCCCCAGTGATAAGCAATAGGAAAATGTTTAAGAAGGTGTCTGTCATTGCCAAGGAGGCCTGAAAGTGGGCACGGCCTAAGATAAGTAGCAGAAGCTGTGGGATGGCAGTGATAGCATGACTCCAGGGCCAGTGAAAATGATATATCATGTTGAAAAAAAGCCAGGGTTTGAATAGGGGTGGTAAGGAGAGACCTAGTTTTAGGACGTAGGTGCTGGTAAAAGGTTTGGTCACTGAGCAAAAAAAATAAAATTCCCATTTACTGGAGCTAAAGTCAACAGGATAGTAGTTGTACTCTTTAAAGTTGCAATCGAGAGGCATGCCCAGATACTCTCAAGAACAGGTGTTTAGTGCTAGAATTTGAAAGAATGTAAAGTAGCCTGAAATATCACCTCTTTCATAGCCATAGTCATGCTGCCTTTCAGAATAGCCAAGCCTAGCATGTAGGTAGGACTTGTGTGGAAGAGGAAAAGCAGCATGGTTTAGGATTCGGTCTGAGTTCAAGAGCCCACCTCTGGATGCATTCATACTTCCCCCCAAGAAAACTGGATTGGATTGGTGTTTTAGCCATCTATTGCTACCCAACAAACCACCCCAAAACTTAGTAACTTGAAGCAGCAACAGTCATATATGAGTCTGCGGTGTGGATGGGGTTTAGTGGGGGCTGGGGGATTTTGACTTTCAGATGATTCACTCACATGGCTGGCAAGTGGGTGCTGGCTAATGGTTTAGAGCCCAGCAGGTCTGTGGGCCAGGGACCTGGGTTCCTATTACACAGGACTTCTTGGGCTTCTGTACAACATGGTAGCTAGGTTCCAAAAACAAATATCCCAAGAGAACCAAGTGGAAGTGCGTGGCATTTTTATAGGCTAGACTCAGAAGTCATACTCTGTTGTTTAAAACAGTCACACATCTCAAGGGGAAGAAGACACAAAACCCACCATTCAATGGGAGGGATGTCAAGGTCACATTGTGAGAAGAGCAAGTGGATAGGAGATATGTTATAAGCATCTTTGGAAAATATAATCTGATAAAATTAGTGTGAGCCCATACAATATGGAGGGAATATATTAGGCAATCTCACATCAAGTGTCCTTAGCAATATTTGAGCTCCTTTGAGTCCAGTGCCTGTGTGGCTATCTTGAGCCTGGACATACATCTCTGGTCCAATAATTTTTGGCAGGTGGAAGAATTGGTTTCACCTACTACATGAGGCAGATTCATGGCACAGAACAGGTGTGGGTGGGTCAGACACATACACATTTACTAGAGGCTCGGTGCATGGAATTTGTGCATGGTAGGGGGGTCCCCTCAGCTCAGCCTGCACCCTCTCCAATCTGGGACCCCTCACGGGATGACAGACTGCTGGTTTAGGCCCAATCCCAGGGACATCCCTCTCACAATCTGGGACTGCTGGCTCCTAACTGATCACCTCCTGATCATCCCTAACTTCCCCCCGCCCCCGCCAGCCTGATCGCCCCTAACTGCCTCTGCCTGCTGGCCTGATCACCCCCAACTGCGCCCCCCCTCCCCCTCCCCCGCACCGGCCTGGTTGCCCCCAGTGGGCCTCTCTGCCGGCCTGGTCGCCTCATGCAGCCTGCTGTTCATTCATTTGGTCGTCTCTCACTAACCCCCCCTGCAGGCCTGGTCACCCCATGCAGCCTGCTGTTCGGTTGTCCGTCCGTTTGTTTCGGTCGTGATGGCCCCTGGCTTTTTATATATTAGGATGGATACTCAGTACAGAAGGTTATAATGGGACCTTATGCTCACCCTCAGGTAGTGTGTGAACACCTTGAGAATAGAGATGAAAAAGACTTAGCATCTCTGTATCCTGAACAGTGTTTGGCACTAGTAGATGCTCAGTAATCATAGAAAAACCAGTCACCTGCTGAGTTAAGAGTCCCTGCATCACTCTTACTCAAGTATCTAATTAGTCTTCATTGTCAGTGAGAGCAGGACACAAATAGAGAATTGTTCATTTTCCATCACCATTCTCTCCCCAAGTTTCCAGATTTAATTATGTTTTTCTCACCTTACATCTAATGGATTCTGATATCATTTTTTTATCCTTGTTTGAAATTGTCCTATTGTATGTGCATTCTATTTTTAGCCACCTTAAATTAATCTGGAAGGACACAGAGAACAATCATAATTGAACTAACAAGCAAGTAGAGGTGGAGGAGATAACGTGGTTCTGATTGGAGGGTGAAGGAACACCTGGGAAGGAGCCCAGCAGATCATTAAAACCCTCTCAGCAACTCTTTCTTCCTCAGCTCTGGGCTTCTCTTCTTTGTTCTTTGGAGGGTCACGGAGAAAAGAAATACAAGTTTTATCAATAAAAAGTATAAATAATCTATCTGGGTGATGATACAAGCACAAGATACAAAATATTTCTTCTCTGGGAAGGAAATTTCTCCATCTTGTTACAGGTGGAGCTGCGGACTTTCTACCCATGGGGCTATGCCTCTCTGTTCATATCCCACCCTGTGCCATCCCAGATGGGCCTCCGTCCGCCCTCTTTGCTCATATTGCACAGCCTTCTGCCTTCAGGAATAGGTCTGGGAAGCTGCCAAAGGAATTAATGTCGAGATTTGTTTTCTGAGTGGGGCCGGAGAGCTTAGTGGGCTGGGAGGAGTGGGGAGAATGTGAGAAAAAGGCCTTAGGGAATTCCCCGGTAAAACAGGAGAAACCAAGATTAGCTGTGAAGACCAAAAGTGCAGGAGAGGAGTCAAAATCTGAGATACAAAGTAGAGGTAAGGGTTAGACAGGAACAGGCTAGAGAGTGTTGGGAGTGAGGTGAGGAGGATTCAGGTGATTTCCACAACGGAGCTGAGCTATCCAAAGTCTCCCTAGATTGGCCACTGGATGCACAGAGAACGGTGGTCAGCCTGGCCTACCGGTGGAAAAGACACTAGATAACCACTACCTTCTCTTTGTCAGAGTAGCCCGTCCTTCCTGTTAAGTTGGGAAACCCAGCTGTAGGGAGACAGCATGAATAACAGACCTGGGCTGGGACCCATTCCCCCACAGCACCAGGGCACACATCCTGACTCCTCCCAGAGCTGTGGGCTGGTGGGAGCTAAGTGAGTCACCTGAGGGAGAGGGCAAGCGCCTACATCTCTGGCCAGCTCCACAGGAGGCAATATGAGGCGCGGACAAGGCAAGGTCCAACACTTTCCCTTTTTTTTTTTTTTTTTTTTTTAAAATTATAAAAAGTGTCTTTTTATTTTTTTTTTTTTCATTTTTTTTTAATTTTTTTATTGCTTAAAGTATTACAAAGGGTATTACATATGTGTCCATTTTATCCCCCCGCCCTAGACAGTCCCCCAGCCTCCCCTATCCCCCAGTGTCTTATGTCCATTGGTTATGCTTATACGCATGCATACAAGTCCTTTAGTTGATCTCTTACCCCCCTCCCTCCTGCCCCCCAACCCTCCCCGGCCTTCCCACTGCAGTTTGACAATCTGTTTGAGGCAGCTCTGCCTCTGAATCTATTATTGTTCAAAAGTTTATAATGGTCTCTATTATCCATGAATGAGTGAGATCATGTGGTATGTTTCCTTCATTGACTGGCTTATTTCACTTAGCATAATGCTCTCCAGTTCCATCCATGACGTTGCAAATGGTAAGAGTTCCTTCCTTTTTAGAGCAGCATAGTATTCCATCGTGTAGATGTACCACAGTTTTCTAATCCATTCATCTACTGATGGGCACTTAGGCTGTTTCCAGATCTTAGCTATGGTGAATTGTGCTGCTATGAACATAGGGGTGCATATATCTTTTCTGATTGGTGTTTCTGGTTTCTTGGGATATATTCCTAGAAGTGGGATCACAGGGTCAAATGGGAGTTCCATTTTCAGTTTTTTAAGGAAACTCCATACTGTCTTCCATAGTGGCTGCACCAGTCTGCATTCCCACCAGCAGTGCACAAGTGTTCCTTTTTTTCCACATCCTCTCCAGCACTTGTCGTTTGTTGATTTGTTGATGATAGCCAGTCTGACAGGTGTGAGATGGTACCTCATTGTTGTTTTGATTTGCATCTCTCGGATGATTAGTGACTTTGAGCATGTTTTCATATGTCTCTTGGCTTTCTGAATGTCCTCTTTTGAAAGGTGTCTATTTAGGTCCTTTGCCCATTTTTTGATTGGATTGTTTATCTTCCTTTTGTTAAGTTGTATGAGTTCCCTATAGATTTTGGAGATTAGGCCCTTATCAGATATGACATTGGCAAATATGTTTTCCCACACAGTGGGTTTTCTCGTTGTTTTGTTGATGGTTTCTTTTGCTGTGCAGAAGCTTTTTATTTTGATGTAGTCCCATTTGTTCATTTTCTCTTTAGTTTCAAGTGCCCTAGGAGCTGTATCAGTGAAGAAATTGCTTCGGCATATGTCTGAGATTTTGTTGCCTTTGGATTCTTCTAGAATTTTTATGGTTTCCTGTCGTACATTTAAGTCCTTTATCCATTTTGAGTTTATTTTTGTGTATGGTGTAAGTTGGTGGTCTAGTTTCATTTTCTTGCATATATCTGTCCAATTTTCCCAACACCATTTATTGAAGAGACTATCTTGGCTCCATTGTATGTTCTTGCCTCCTTTGTCAAATATTAATTGAGCATATTGGTTCGGGCCGATTTCTGGGCTCTCTATTCTATTCCATTGATCTATATGCCTATTCTTGTGCCAGTACCAGGCAGTTTTGAGAACAGTGGCTTTGTAATACAACTTGATATCTGGTATTGAGATCCCACCTACTTTGTTCTTTTTCAGGATTGCTGCAGCTATTCGGGGTCTTTTTTTATTCCAGATGAATTTTTGGAGAGTTCGTTCTAGATCTCTGAAGTATGCCGTTGGTATTTTAATGGGAAGTGCATTGAATTTATAGATTGCTTTGGGTAGTATGGACATTTTAATGATGTTGATTCTACCAATCCATGAACACGGTATGTTCTTCCATCTGTTTATGTCTTCCTCTATATCTTTTTTCAACGTCCTGTAGTTTTCTGAGTAGAGGTCTTTTACCTCTTTAGTTAAGATTATTCCTAGGTAGCTTAGTTTTTTTGGTGCGATGGTAAACGGGATTGTTTTTATAATCTCTCTTTCTGAAAGTTCACTATTGGTGTATAGAAATGCCTCAGATTTCTTGGGGTTAATTTTGTATCCTGCTACATTGCCAAATTCATGTATTAAGTCTAGTAGCTTTTTGATGGAGTCTCTAGGGTTTTGTATGTATAATATCATGTCGTCTGCAAATAAGGACAGTTTTACTTCCTCTTTTCCAATTTGGATGCCTTTTATTTCTTCTTCTTGCCGAATTGCAATGGCTAACACTTCCAGTACTATGTTGAACAGGAGTGGTGAGAGGGGGCATCCCTGTCTTGTTCCTGTTCTTAGGGGAAATGGTGTAAGTTTTTGTCCATTGAGAATGATGTTGGCTGTGGGCCTGTCATATATGGCTTTTATTATGTTGAGGTATGATCCTCCTACTCCCACCTTGCTGAGAGTTTTTATCAAAAATGGGTGTTGAATTTTGTCAAATGCTTTTTCTGCATCAATTGATAAGACCATGTGGTTTTTTTCTTTCAATTTGTTTATGTGATGTATCACGTTTATTGATTTGCGGATATTGTACCATCCTTGCATCCCTGGGATAAATCCTACTTGGTCATGGTGTATGATCTTTCTGATGTACTGCTGGATCCGATTTGCTAAGATTTTGTTGAGGATTTTGGCATCTATGTTCATGAGGGATATTGGCCTGTAATTCTCTTTCATTGTGTTGTCTTTACCTGGTTTTGGTATTAGGGTGATGCTGGCTTCATAGAATGAGCTTGGAAGTGTTCCTTCCTCTTGAATTTTTTGTAGTAGTCTGAGGAGGATAGGTTTTAGTTCTTCCTTGAATGTTTGGTAAAACTCCCCTGTGAAGCCGTCTGGTCCTGGGCTTTTGTTTGCTGGAAGCTTTTTGATGACTGCTTCAATTTCTTCCATAGTTATTGGCCTGTTGAGATTTTTAGATTCTTCCTGATTGAGTTTTGGAATGTTGTATTTTTCTAGGAATTTGTCCATTTCCTCCAGGTTGTCTAGTTTGCTGGAGTAGAGCTGTCCATAGTATTTTTTAACAATCATTTGTATTTCTGTGGGGTCTGTTGTTATTTCACCTCTTTCATTTCTGATTTTGTTTATTTGGGTCCTCTCTCTTTGCTTCTTGGTGAGTCTGGCTAGAGGTTTGTCAATCTTGTTTATCCTTTCGAAGAACCAGCTCTTGGTTTCATTGATTTTCTGTATTATTTTTTTGGTCTCTATGTTATTTATTTCTGCTCTAATCTTTATTATCTCCTTCCTTCTGCTCACTCTGGGGTTTTCTTGTTGCTCTCTTTCTAATTCTTTGAGTTGTAGAGTTAGCTGATTTACTACCATTTTTTCTTGTTTTTTTAGATAGGCCTGTAGAGCTATAAACTTCCCTCTCAGGACTGCTTTCATTGTGTCCCATAGGTTTTGGATTGTTGTGTTTTCATTGTCATTAGTTTCCAGGATGTTTTGAATTTCTTCTTTGATTTCATTGGTAACCCAATCAATATTTAATAGCATGCTATTCAGCTTCCAGGTGTTTGAGTATTTTGGGTTGTTTTTATTGCAGTTTATTTCTAATATTATGCCATCGTGGTCTGCGAAGACGCTTTTTATGATTTCAATCTTCTTGAATTTGGGGATACTTTGCTTGTGACCCAATATATGGTCTATTTTTGAATATGTGTCATGAGCACTTGAGTAGAATGTATATTCCGTGGCACTGGGGTGAAGTGTTCTGAAGATGTCTATTAAGTCCATCTGATCTAGTGAGTCATTTAGTATTGCTGTATCTTTGCTGATTGTTTGTCTAGAGGACTTATCCAGTGATGACAGTGGTGTATTAAAGTCCCCTACTATGATTGTATTGTTGTCGATCTCTCCTTTGATATCTTCCAGAAGATTTTTTATGTATTTGGGTGCTCCTGCATTGGGTGCATATATGTTTATCAGGGTTATATCTTCTTGTTGTATTGATCCTTTTAGTATTATGAAGTGGCCTTCCGTATCTCTTGTTATGGCCTTCACTTTGAGGTCTATTTTGTCCGATATAAGTATTGCTACCCCAGCTTTCTTTTCTTTTCCATTAGCCTGAAAGATATTTTTCCATCCCTTCACTTTCAGTCTGTGTGAGTCCTTTCTAATGAGGTGGGTCTCTTGTAGACAGCAAATGTATGGGTCATGATTTTTTATCCATTCAGCCACTCGATATCTTTTGGTTGGAGCATTTAGCCCGTTTACATTTAAAGTTATTATTGAAAGGTACTTGTTTGTAGCCATTTCTTTTTTTGTGTGTGTGGCTGTTTTCTTTCTGGGATTTTTATTTCTTCTTTTTACACCAGACCCTTTAGCATTTCTTGCATTGCTGGCTTGGTGGTGATAAACTCCCTTAGCCTTTTTTTGTCTGTGAAGCTTCTTATTTCCCCTTCAATTTTGAATGATAGCCTTGCTGGATAGAGTATTCTTGGATTCAGTCCTTTGCTTTGCATCACTTTGTAAATTTCCGTCCATTCTTTTCTGGCCTGATGTGTTTCTGTTGAGAAATCATTTGATAATCTAATGGGAGATCCCTTGTATGTAACTTTCCGTCTCTCTCTTGCAGCCTGTAAGATTCTCTCTTTGTCCTGAACATTTGCCATGGTAATTATGATGTGTCTTGGTGTGGGTCTTTTCGGGTTCACCTTGCTTGGGACTCTCTGGGCTTGTGTGACTTTTTTCTTCCCCACCTCAGGGAAGTTTTCTGATATTATTTCTTCCAATAGGTTTTCTAATCCTTGTTCCTCTTTCTGTTGTTCTGGCACCCCTATTATTCGTATGTTGTTTCGTTTCATGTTGTCCCAAAGCTCCCTTAGGCTCTCCTCCTGTCTTTTAATTTTTTTCTCCAACTGAAGTACAGTTTGGGTGTGTTTTGCTTCCCTGTCTTCTAATTCACTAATTCGGTCTTCCGCTTCTCCTAGTCTACTGTTGATACTTTCAATGGTGTTCTTTATTGCAGCTATATCGCACTTCATTTCTTCTTGGGTTTTAGTTAAGTTGTCGATTTTTTCATCTGTTTCTTCTTGCTTCTTGGATAAGTTGTCGATTTTTTCCTCCATCCGGTGTATGCACTCTAGGACCCTTATTCTGAATTCTTTTTCTGTCATGTTGTATGCCTCTGTATCACTTAGCTGCTTTTCTGGTGAGTCCTCCTTTTCTTTCCTTTGGGGATTTCTTTGTCTACCCATGTTTGATCTCACTGACGTATATAGATATTGAGTCGTTCAGTGGCTGCTCCCTAGGTGGCAGTGGTTCCTTGGGCTGTGGTTGCTCCTTGGGCGGTTGTGGTAGCAGCTGCTCCTCTGTTGTTAGCGGGTCTTCTGATGGGTGCTGTTCACAGCTGTTGTGGCTCTTTTGGCTGGTGGAGGGAGGCTTCACCCACAGCAGCTGTTCCTCAGACAGAGCGTGTGGAGATCAGGAGGCCGCTGTTGCTTGGATCTTTCTGTGGGGAGAAGCAGAGTTCCTCCGAGTTCACGTAGTCGCGCTGCTTGAGAGCCGTTGTTGCCGGGTTAGTAGCTGGTCTCTGGATGCCGGCGACAGTCACCCAAGATGGCACGGTCTCCGCGGCTGTGCCGGCGCCCCAACACTTTCCCTTAAGTAAGTAAAACAAAATTATCCTAAATAAATATGCTTCTCCTAATTTTCTCTCCTTTAACACAATGTTGGTGTGTTTGTTTAAATAAGACACTTGGTTCCAGTGAGAAGATGTCCAACTCACACTGACCCAGACCGAAAGTAATGGTGCGCTCAGGCAACCAAACTGGACAAGGGCCGGAGCTTGCTGCCCGCTGGGACAGCCAGACCAGGGACTCAGCACAACGAGGCTGCTTCCATTTTTTTGTCTTTCCTCCACTCTGAGACCAACTTTCTCCAGAAGGCGGTAACTCTTGCAGCTAGCAGCTCCAGGGAGCTCATCTTTCTATCTTTGCCATCAGAGCAGAAGGGAATCTCTTTCCTTGAATCAAATTAAGAACTGTCTCCCAGAAAGAATTAGATTAGACAGTCTGGATTTTATGTCTAAGCCTGTGAAAACGGGTGTTGGGACTGACCGGGATTAACATTGTTTCTATGGCCACAGGTGTGTGTGGGTGAATGTGATTGGCTGGGTGGGTGGGTGGGTGTTTGATTAGTTGATTAGTTGGTTGGTTGTGGGAAGAGGATGTGGGGGGGGGGGGCGAGGGGAGCAGGGAGCAGTTTATAAAGGGAACCAGTGTTATGACCAGACGCAGGCATTTGGGACCAGCCAAGCCCACAGTTATCCATCACTATGTACATTCCTCTGTCCCATTCCCCTTATCAACATCCAGAGAGTCAGAACTTCAGAATGGGCCAGGTTCTCAGGATGGTGAATTTACTAATGCTTTTCATTTCCTTCTTGTGCATTTTTTTTATATTTTCTAAATGTTCTATCGTTAATATGTATTACTTTTGCACTATATGTTAAATAATAGAGTAAGTTTTCATTAACCAAGGTAGAAATATTAAGAACCAAAACACAGAAAAATCCTAATTTTAGGGCTAATATTCTTGCAGCATAAATATCTTTTGAAACTTACTTGCAAAACTTCCATTGGAGGGTTTGAAAGGGTTAGCGAGAGAGGAAGCCAGTCAGAAATCTTGAATAGAGAAAATACTAGAGGGCTTCCCTGAAGATGCCACTGGGACCCATCCATTCATTCAGCAAACATTTATCGAGTGCCCACTATGCACCAGGTGTTAACGATACAGAGGGGACGTGGGGTAGCATAGAAAAGTTTATAGCCCGTCAGCCACACTGGCTGAGTTTGGATGCTGACTATGTGCCCCTGGGCAGGGTACCTAACCTCTCTGTGCCCTAGTTCCCTCACAAGATTTTTGGAAAAGCCACGTGATTTGATCCATGTGAATGCTCTGAGCAGTGCCTACTGTGCAATACGATCGTATAGAACTGTATGTTATGGTCTCTGCCCTTAGGTAGTTCCCAGTTCAGAGGCTGAAACAGTACAAACTGGACATCTGCAGAATAAGATGAAGGACCTGCCAGGTTCGTATTGTTAAGATATGGAGTTGTTGGGAGGCTCCTCTGCTGAACAGCTTGCAGGAAATTATCCTGCTCAGGACTCTGGCGCCGTTTTCTAGGTCCTTAGGCCACAGTGGGCATACATGTGCCTTCTCACACAGCGAGAGTCCTAAATGGGAATGAGAGGATGATGACAAAGACTGTTATTGAGTACTTAGTATGCAACAGGTACTTGTCTAAATGCTCCATCAGAATTAACTCACTTTACTCTCTAGGTAGGTATATTATTACCCCATTTTACAGATAAAGAAACTGAGGCATAGGGAGATGAGGCAACTTGCTCATCGTGGTAACACAGGTAGTATGTAGTGGAGCTGGGATTTGAACCCAAGTAATCTGTTTCCAAAACTAGCCTTCATGTTACCTTCATTGACCACAAAGAAATCATACAAAGTGTGACCCTGAGTGCTATTTGCCCACATATTTGAGCGTCATTTATTTTCTCCTTCAGTTGAGCCCCTTGCGCTAAGAAGGGCACAGTGGGACTTGTCAGCTGCAGAACGGAAGCCAGGATCTTCCCATCAAGCTGTTTCGGGAGATAAGGAGCGTGCATGAATGCCGAGTAACAGGCTCCTGGTGAGAAGTAGCTACAGGGCTCAGACACAGAGGAGGAAAGATGAATAGGTTGGGGAGAACAGCAAAACCTCAGGGACAGAGTTGACTTGGAGCAGAGTCTTAAAGAGCAGGAGGTTTTGACAAGCAGTCAATCCCAAAAGTTGACATGGCGGTTCCCAGGGAGAGCGTGAGGAAAGGCACAGAAACCGGGCAGTGCAGTACAGTGCAACTTGGCGGGGTCACAGGGTTGTGAGGGAGAGTGGCAGGTGATGAAGGCTGCCCAGGAGGCCAGACGCCTTGAACTCTGGCTTGGGAAGCTGGATTTCATGTAGCAGGAAACAAGGAGCTCCCGAAGACTTTCAAAAATGGGAGCAAAATGATAACCCTCACCCCTCACCCCTCACCCGCCCTTCTCTTTGCGACAGTAAGTCCCACTCATCCTTCAGCTCAGTCAAAGCCTTCCCCAGCCCCCATTGTATGTCCTCAGTCTCTTTTCTTGCAGCATTTGCGGCCGTTGCAATTTTACCTGTGTTTGTGTGATTATCCAGCTAATGCCTCTCTTGATTATAAACTTCATGAGAACAGATAATGCCTGCCCTTGGTTGTTAAGCATCATGAGAACAGAGAAATATCTGTTCGGCTTACCCTGGTAGCCTCAGCACCAATCATATCTTGAGATAACATGCCCTTAAATGTTAGATCAATGAATGGAGAATCCATAGGATTTGGTAACTGATGGAATAAGAGGAATGAATGCTAACACCGGGCTTTTGAACACTAACAACAGGCAAAGGGGTGTGGCCATTTACTGCAACAGGGCCCATCGGAGAAATGGTTTTCTAGGATGATTATAAATCTGGTATTCTCTGTATTAATCCAGAGGTGCCAGGAGGTCATCAATTTGTCCAGCAGTTTGTAGCGAATTTCACTTTACAATCTAAGGGAAATATTACAGCCGAAGAAAGGAAGAGTGAAGAGTTAGTAGGTAGATCAGTGAAAATTGGTTTGCCTGCATGTAGCATAAAAAAGCCGCAGAGGCTTACATTTGAAAGTTTCCCTCTCCCCCTCACACCTAAAAGAAGTTTGGCGGTAGGAAGTCCAGGGCCGGTAAGGTGACTCCATGGTCATCGGAGAGCCACGTTCTTCTGCACGGCCATCCTTAGCACGTGGATTCTATCCCCAAAGTCTCCCTTGGCCCAGATGGCTGCTGAAGCTGGAGTCATCAAACCTGTCTTTTTGGAAGCCGGAAAGAAGAAAGGGAAGATGAAATGGACTCCCCTGGAAATCCTGATCTACTTACATCAATCTCATTGGCCCAAATTTAGCAAGGGGTGCATCTTGCTCTAAGTCAGCGGTTCTCAACCTATGGGTTCATGAGGCTTAGCTCTCTTCAGAATATTGCTGCGTTGTTAAATAGGAATGGCTCCAAAGCAGCAGTTCTCAACCTGTGGGTCGCGACCCCTTTGGCGGTCAAACAACCCTTTCACAGGGGTCGCCTAAGGCCATCCTGATATCAGATATTTACATTACGATTCATAACAGTAGCAACATTACAGTTATGAAGTAGCAACGAAAATAATTTTATGGTTGGGTCACAACATGAGGAACTGTATTTAAAGGGCCAGAAGGCTGAGAACCACTGCTCTAAGTAAAAGTCAAAAAATGTAGCCTGTTAGATAGGTACCTTGAAGAAAGCCAAAGAGTCTCCTACTAAGGATAATGTACATCAGGTCGGCAATAGCTGATTCCACCACAGGAAGCAACGGCCTAGATGAGGTCTAGAGAAATGTGCAGTTTCATAAATGTTCCCCCAAATGTGAGAAATGAGCACCCAGTAGCAGACACGTGAAATGATAGAACCACAAGGAATTTCAGAAATCACCTAGTCCAGTTTCTGCATTTTGCTGATGAAGAGACTTGACCCAAAAGAGATGGGAGCGATGTCACACAGCGAACGGGTGGCAGAGCAGGGACGAGAAGCAGATTCCTTGGATGAAGTGCTAGAACAGCGTGGAAGAGGTGCCAGCAGCGCCACCTGAACATGCTTGAGTAAGGACCGACTTCTGTTGGCTGAGAGATATGAAGCTGCATAGGTAGCTTCTTAATATGCCCTTGCTTTCAGCTCTGTCACTCTAGCTTTTTGCATTTGCCATCCTAGTATATGCGCCTCCTTGGACTCCTTATGGCCTACCTGCCAAACCCCGCCACTCTGCTCGGTGACACCTGACCCCCTTCGAAACACACTGGTCCTTTAAAAGACTAGCCAGACACAGTCTTCCTCCGCTTCTTGATTTCATTTCCTTTTTCTCACCCTCACATATCCCTTCTCTCACTAGTTTACTTTCTCCTCAACTTCCTCTCCTGTTCACCAGGCAACATAGTTTGATTGTTTACGTAAGACTGAGCTTATTGTTGTAGGATAGTTTAAAAAGACAATAGTCAGATTCTGGCCTTGAATTACTTACAATATGATGACAGATGCATGAGCCATTAATGACATTTTCCAAGACATCATTACTTTGAGGACAGACTCTGTACTGCAATATTTTTCCTACCTTCCCCCTTTATCGCTGTCATTTTCCCAATTGTCATGTCTACTCTTTGCTCCTTTACATCGTTTTGTGTTTAATTAGTAATTGTGATTGAATTTGAAAGGCTGGGAAATAGTTACAGTTTTCCTATCTTAAAAAAACAACAACGGTAAAATCTCACTAAATTACCAAATGAAACATGCAAAATCCATGGGCACTATACGTGAGATCCTCATTAAAGTTAATTTCTTTTCACTGGGCTTATCCCGGATTCTGGTTTTATTTGGAAATGCAGAGTTGATGTTTACTGTGAAAGGCGGCAATAAGGCCAGAACTGTTTGCCAGCTGAAGAGCCAGCGCTCGGTGTGCACTTGTTTGGGAAGGTCCGCATCCGGGGAGCTGAAGCCCTCTCCGCAGTGGGAACACTCCTGCACTTCTCTCCTGGGGGTTCTGCTTCCACCGCTCACCAGCTGGATGACTTGGGGAAAGCTGCTTTGCTTCCCCAGGCCTCAGTTTCCCCCTCTGCCCTAACTCATTTAAACCTCCCAACAAACCTCTGAGAGGTGGTTATGGTCGTATGGATTTCCCAGAAACTGAGGCACGATTCAGGCAAGTTGCCGAGGGTCATGCATCTAGTGAGCAGTCGGACTCTGCAGCCCAACCTCTCCACCGCATGGTTCTGTTGCCTCTCATATGTTTGGAGAAGTCTCAGCGCTCCCTCAGCTAGAACCTGCAACGCCCCCAAAAGCCATCCCTTTCCCAATTTGCATCTTTGATCTGCGGAGGAGGAGGGCTGTGCCGAGAGAGGGCTCTGGGGCGAAATGGGCAGCCTCAAGGTAAACAGGCAGAAAAACCTAGGAAGAGCAGAGAGCCTGGTGGGCAGAGAAAATACAGGAACTGCTCAACAGTGACAACTGGCCCGTTCCAGGCCCAGGCCCTGCTATAAACACGCACACCACCCCAACAGGAGCTGAGCCACCTCTAGCCCCACCCCCACCCCACCGTGCCCCATGACCTTTAAGATGAAGGTCTAGAGCATTTTCCTTTGCGAGTTGCACTCTTTTTTCTTTTTGCCCAAGAAACTATTCTCCTCTTATTTTTCAAGTGATTAGATGGGAAAGATAAACGCCTCATGCATATAAAGTTTCCTCCTGCAGGAGGTGAGCGGATGGGAGAGCCACTGTCATGTCATGATGAGTCACTGCCTGGATTTGGAACAAACACCTACAAAGATACACAGGGCGTAGACTCAGTAAGTAACCGGTTAACTGGCACTTCTGACGCCAATTACTGCCCCTGATGCGTTTTCCTAATTTTTTTTTCCCCCTCTTCATTTTTCACAGCTTTGGAGCTGCCTAAGTTAGCAGCCTGCTCATTCTCTCCATTAAAATGCAGAGCTCCGCTTCCTCGTCTACCTTCAGAGTCTTGGGAGCCAGACTCAGTACAGAAGGGGGAAGTGAGGGCAGGGCTAAAGAGGATCATATAAAAAATAAATGAGCCCTTCATAAAAATGAATATTATTACCAAAGGGAGCCGCCTGCCAGCATCGCCACGTATATATTAACTCAGCTGCCGAGCTCTGTAACAACACGGAATTAAGCCCATGCGTCATCTTTTCAGTGGTTGCTCCCTTGATTTACTCTTAACTTTAAACAACCAATTGTGAAACGAGCGCTTCTCTTTGCCATAATGATGATGAGGCTTTGCCCGGTACTATTTTTTATCATGTGAGCTTGAAAATAGGAAAAATAAATTTAGCGGTGCTTAGTACACTCTACGGCTCTCCAAAGGAAACAGACATTTGGGTGGGTGGAGGAGGTGGGGTGGGGGGAACTGTTTAACTCAACCAGCTTCATGAAGTCATTTGCACAAATTCTAAAAACTGACTTCAGTCTCCTTTAACTTAGCATATCTTTCCCCGAGGATTCCAAATGCCAAAAAGCTGGGCCTTTTTGCTGTCTGCATGAGCAACTGCAGATGGCCTCTTTTTCTTCACACTGAAAGGCATGCCTATCGATGCCCGTCTTTTCCTCGGAGGCCCACAGCCTGCCGAGGGGACAGTCTAAAACAGTGGTTCTCAACCTTCCTAATGCCGTGACCCTTTAATACAGTTCCTCATGTTGTGGTGACCCCCAATTTCATTTTTTACAAATTGAACATAATTAAAGCATAGTGATTAATCACAAAAACAATATGTAATTATATATGTGCTTTCTGATGGTCTTAGGTGACCCCTGTGAAAGGGTCGTTCGACCCCCAAAGGAGTCGCGACCCACAGGTTGAGAACCGCTGGAAGAAGCCCAAAGAGCCTTCCTGATGACAGCATGGACCCGACACCACCTGAGCTCCCTCAGCTTATGTCTTGCTGGGCATTTTGCTGGGTCGCATGTGTCCTTTTTTTAAAAAAAAATAAAAATATATAATATATATTTTTTTTATTGATTTTTTACAGAGAGGAAGGGAGAGAGACAGAGAGTCAGGAACATCGATGAGAGAAACATAGATCAGCCGCCTCTTGCACACCTCCTACTGGGAATGTGCCCGCAACCCAGGTCCATGCCCTTGACTGGAGTCAAACCTGGGACCTTTCAGTCCCAGGCTGGCACTCTGTCCACTGAGCCAAACCCGTCAGGGCCACATGTGTCCTTTTGTCCTTTGCTTCTCACAGTTGCTGTGCTCTGGCCCCTCGTGGAAGTTGTGACTCTGAAGACAAGCGACTGACTCCCACACTTGGCTTGTGGCATCAGTGTCATTACTCCGCAGCCACACCTTGTAAATCTCTCCAGGCTACAAGCTTGTGTCTGTCCCCCGTGGTTCCGAGAACAATCTGCAGCCTGCGCTGACAGGAAGGGCCATTATGGTCGCGATGTTCTCACCATCTGGAATGGTTACAGTGTCAGGATCTGAGATGACTCACTGTGCTGAGCAATCATTTCTCTGATGGCAGCACTAATCAGGGGGGATGAGGCCGTTGCTAAGAGCCGCTGCGTGAAGAATACCCAGCCAGATGAGAGGAAGGGCGTTGATTTGCTCTGACCCATTTGAAAATAAACTGGCCTGGAATGCCGTCTTTGGTTCTACAGGCCATCCTTTAGGCCCCTTGGGCCAGCCGTGAGGAGTGTGGCTGTTTCTATGGGCAGAGGACCTGCCCCGGGCTCTCTGTCCTTCTCTGTGGCCAGCTGTGGCCTGAGGAGACTGAGCAATGCCCTGATTGAGGCTTAGCAGTTTGGTGTGGAAAGGGGCAGTACAAACATGTGAATACAGTATTTTATGCAGCCCCTCCCTCCAGCGTTTGTCCTGATGCTATTCTGCGCAAACCCTACCCTGGCCACAGGCACCCCAGCCCACAGCCGGTCCCAGTGGAAATTCCCATTGGCAGCTGAAGGGTCTGAGAAACCACTGGGCTCAGCCTGAACCCTAACTGTTGCCTCCAGAAGGAACCCTGAAGACACCTTGAGTTTAGACTTCCAGCATCCAGAACTGGGAGAGAATAAATTTCGTTTGTTTTGTGCCACTCAATTGGTGGTAACTTGTTATGGCAGCCTTAGGAAACGAAATTCATGGGAGACCAGCTGACCTTGTGCGTCACAAGAACAAACCCCAGACAAGAGCCAAACAGACTCCCCTTATAACTAAAAGTTTCCATCAGCTCCTCGGTGAGTTGCTGCACCCAACATAGCCTTCGAGTCTGTGCTCCAGGTCACTGCATCATAAAACAGAACGGTTATATTCCATGCGGGGTTGCTTCATTTGATTCCATTCCTTTTGTTACCATCAAGGGGTCCCAAGTCCAAGCTGAACGCTTACCCCTGCCCTTCACCATGTGGTGGCCACATCGTCCTTTTCTCTGATCCTCTTCCCAGCCTTCTTCTTCTCCGTGGCCTTGCCTTGTGCAGCTGCTCACCCACTTCACCAGTGGTCCCAAGACTCTTGTAAGGAAATCCAATAGCATCCTCCATCTTAAGATGAAAGCTAGCACTCATGTAGCATTGACGTATTACCAAATGAACTCATTTACTCCTCACAACCACTTGCTAATATCCCCCTTTCGTAGGCAATAACATTGAGGCCCCAAGAGGCTAACTTGCCCAAGATCAGCAACCAATAAGTGACAGGACCGAGACAGAAAGCCACAAAGTCTGGCTCAAGACAAACTGCTTTGCATAACGACTATGCAAATTGCCTCCAAAGTCGGCCACGGCGGGAAAAGCACCAACGGGGGCTGGAAGCTGGGTGCCCTCTGCTTCCCAGTGTTCACCATCCCTTTGGGGCGCTCCCACCTGAGACCGCAGCTCCCCGCGTAACACACTGGCCCAGACGAAGACTCTCATTCCTCACAGCACAGCCATGCCCGGGCTGAAATCCGTAGAGCAATCCTAGAGGAAAGCCGGAGAGTGGCCACATGCTGGCACACCCGCCTTGCTCCCAGGCTGTCTCCAAGACGGAGGCCATCTGATTCTCTCCCCCTCAGGGAGAGGGTCAGAAAATGTCTAAATTTTGGCCCAAGGACAGGAGGAGAACATGAGGAGAAGGGGTTGCCCTTCCTGTCTGCCTGCCTGGTCTTCCCACTTTCCTACTGATGTCCAGCCTCCTTCCTTGAGAGTGACCACACATAAACTAACTAACTAACTCTCTCTCTCTCTCTCTCTCTCTCTCTCTCTCTCTTCCCCCCCCCCCCCTCTGTCCACATGGATGTGGTCTTACCCTGTGATCTCAACAAGACCCCTTCATCCTAATACAACACAGTAAGCCTGGTATCACACCCTGAGACCTGCAGGTCCAGGAGCAGAAAGAGGGAGTGTCCCCCATATCCTCTCTACGATGGAGTGGGGAGTTTCTGGCTCATTCTTATCTCCGTTAGCCATGTACTCACTGCTGAAATCCAAAAGATATTTCATTAAAGAAGGGAGTGAGACAACAGGAACTGAATTTGCTGAGGAGTATGGGGAACGTTTGTTTCTTGTTTTGCACATTCACTGCGATGCGAAGCTGTTGTGGCCACAGTGGTATCTAATTAGCCCACAACACTTAGAAAATGAACCTGACAACGAGACTGCTGTGAAAGTTAACACCTGGCTTCCAGGAAGCTGTCCTGAGCCCATACGCTTTATTTTATCTCTTCCCTCCTGCCCCAAACTGGCTTCTGATTTCTGCCTGTGCCAAGGACTCTTACTGTTAACTCAAGGCTAGGGCGTGGGGTGTTAGAAAACTATTTCAAATTCAGTGCCATTTCAGTGCTGGTCAAAGGCTGTGCACACTGAAGAAGTGAAAGTATAGGTTTTGCTTAGGGGACACTGCGCAGTACACGTTCTTAAACCACTGCCTGACGAAAGAGGTTGGTGTGTCCCCCCCCCCACCCAGCCCCCCGCCCAGTTTAACCCTATTTCTGATTTTGAAGTAAACACAGTTTATGTTATGTGTTGCAAATGAAGTTATCTATTTTTTTGAACCACTTCTGGATCAACAAAGCAAGCTATTATAGTGATTATGGTAGTGTTTTAGGGTCAAGCTCTTCCAAAGACAAATAAGATGTTCCCAAATGGTATTATGTTGAAATATTAAATATTAAAAGCTCACATTTACCAAGAGTTCAAAGTCTGGGCTATTATGAAAGTCTGGGCTATTATAGGGCAGCCTCCAGCAGAATCTAGAAAGATGCTTAGACAATGAAGGTTATTGATTTTCTCCGTTAAGGAGCAGGGAGAAAACAGTGATTCAACTGATCTTAAAGGTGAGGGGGCAGAAGAGGTTGTGGGTAAGTTTGGAAAAATTCACCAGCTCCCAGAAGGGGTACTGTTGAGCCCTGGGAAGCGTTTGCATCTGGCATGTGAGCCGTCCAGGCTAAACGCAGAGCCACGCGGTGTTTCTGGTGGCTGACCTGACCGGAGAGCCACAGCGAGCCACACAGGGGCTTCGCCGGCATGTTTAACACCTCCTTGTACTCAGCTTCCACCCAGCTCATCTAAGGTCGGAGGCATTTCATATTTTTTGCAATTTTTTAAAAACCTTAGTGCTGACAGGTTTCACTAACCACAGGGCAACCACACTCCTGTTCAGTCACCAGTGATGGCGAAAGTCTAGTATTTACAGCATCCGTTCCTATTTGCTTGCCTTTTCTGTCTTTTTGTTTTTTGTCTTGTTTCACTGCTAATTAAATTCCTCTTAACCAGTGGTTCTCAACCTTGGCTGCGCATTAGAATCACCTGGGAATCTTTTTAAAATTCTGATTTCTGGGCCTCACCCTCCGGAAATTCTGTTTCTTTGTTTCTAATGTTGTGGCCTCACCCCATAACAAAGAAACAGAATTTCCGGAGGATGGGGCCCAGAAATCAGGATTTTAAAAAGATTGCCAGGTGATTCTAATGTGCAGCCAAGGTTGAGAACCACTGCTCTTAACCCTCTGAATGGCTTCGTTTTGGTCTATCTACTAAGCCAGTAGTCGGCAAACTCATTAGTCAACAGAGCCAAATATCAACAGTACAATGATTGAAATTTCTTTTGAGAGTCAAATTTTTTAAACTTAAACTATATAGGTAGGTAGATTGTTATTAACTTAATTAGGGTACTCCTAAAGCTTAGGAAGAGCCACACTCAAGGGGCCAAAGAGCCCCATGTGGCTCGCGAGCTGCAGTTTGCTGACCATGGTACTAAGCTAAGAACCAGTAGGCCTGGATTTGAAACTTAATCCGCTATTAAATAGTGGTTTGAATATAGAGGTGTCATTTAAACTTCTCTGCACCTCATTTTCTCACTTGTAATATGGAATTCATGGACCAAAGAATTTTTAATTTGACGAGATCTTAGATGCTTTCTAGTATAGCAAAACATTTTTTCGCTTTCTCTTTTTTTTTTTTTTTTTTTTGCAGATGAAGAAGTTGGAGATCACAGAAGTTAAATGAATTGCCAGAAACCACCACCGGACAGGATTGACAATAAAAATGAGGTAATAAGCAAAGGATATTATAAAAACTCATTTAATACTCTGAATGCATCGTTGCCTTTGGCAAAATACTGAGGTAGATAAAGCCTGTTTTCCTATCTTCCCTTTCAGCTCCCTACTTATCTCTGAGAACCATTTAAATTTGTAGCCATTGTTTGCCAGGAGGGACTGGTAATGCAATCATAGCCTGTCTGCTGTGACTCTTGACACCACACGTAAGGACAGCTGTATTTGTAGACCTCAGGAAGTGAACTATCAGAAGTATTGTTAATGAAGCAACTTTCACAAAGATGAAGCTTGCATGCTGGCAGCTTCTCCGTCTTGGCCTTTTATTACTTCTTACAGAATCTCGAACATAAAAGATTAGTGTGCAATAAGACAGTGCCTGGAGAGAAATGGACAACATATTGGCAGCTTAGAAGACAATTTCTGGGTAGGAAAACAATTCTCTGTTCTTCCTCCCCAAAAGTTTGCTCATTTGGGAGCCAACCCCGTATGAAACAAAGTTAATTGAGAAAGTTCATGTGAATGAGATGTGATTAATTTTCACATACCATCACTTCAACGTACTTTGGCTATTTTAGTTCAAAAATGTTGGCGTAATCTCTCAAAGCAGACTTAGAACTACACCTTGGTTCAAGGCTGCGAACAGGAGTTCCAGGACCAGGGGTTCTACAGCATTAGAACCCCCGGGGGACGTCTTTAAATGGAAAACTTTCCAGGTCATCACACTAGATATTTTGAATCAACTGACGTGGCATGGAGCCTGGGTACCTGTATTATTTTAAGTTTCCAGATGCTTGTCAGTCTCTGCTGATGTGGTGCCTGGGTGATGTGCCTGGGCACTCCCTGAGAGGTGGCCCGTTGTTTCAAGCCTCAGGTGGAGGTAGTTTATAGCAAAAGTTCAGTGAAAGTCAGAATCCCAGCAAGGAGTGGATTGCAGCCCCAAACTGGGGAGTTCAAAGAAAGGCAGCAAAGAGAAGGACTACAAAGGCATGGGTAAGTTGTAGGGAAACCCACAAGAGATGGTACAATGCTCCAAGACTAGCAACAGGAGGGAGCTACTCACCCACTAAGCCTAAGGGACCAAGGAAAGGGAGTGGTTATGGGAACAAACAGAGGCGGGGGCAATATGAAAAGCGCCACCTGACAGGATTTATGGCCTTGAAAAAGGATGTAGTCATGGTACAGCAATTCACAACAACCAAAAGGTGGAAACAAGCCAAATGCCTATTCCTTTTTAAGGAATGAAATTCTGATACATGCTACAACATGGATGAACCTTAAAAACATTTCTTTTTAATCCTCACCCGAGGATATGTTTTTATTGATTTTTAGAGGGAGAGGAAGGGCGGGGGAGAGAGAGAGAGAGAGAGAAAGAGAAACGTCGATATGAGAGAAAAACATCCATCAGTTGCCTCCCACATGTGCCTGACTAGGGATGGTACCTGAAACCTAGGTATGTGTCCTGACCAGGAATCAAGCCTGAAACCTTTTGGTGCATAGGATGATGCTCCAACTACTGAGCACCCAGCCAGGCAACTTGAAAACATTTTGCTAAGTGAAATAAGCAGACAAATATTATATGATTGCTGTCATAAGAGGTACCTGGAATGGGCATAATTCATAAATACAGAAAGGAGAATAGAGGTTAACGCGGGGGCTATAGGTGGAGTAACAAAGAGCGATTGTCTAACGGATATGGAATTTCTGTTAAGGATGATGAAGTTCTTGAAATAGGTAGTAGTGATGGCTGCACACTGTAAATGTCCTTAACATGACTGAATTGTACACCTAAAACTGGTTGAAATAGTAAATGTTATATTACATATACAATATCACAATTTTTAAAAGACAGATTAAAAAAGGAAAAAAAAAATGAAGATAAGAAAAAGAATGCAATTCACCCACAGCAGTTCTTCAGGGAGCAGTCTGGGGGATAAAGATCCAACGTCTTTGTCCTTCCTCCCTCCAATGGTGGCCAGAGTCTGTCATGGGTTGAACCTACAAGAAGGCACAGAGCGAGGGAGCCCATCGATGTGCTTCATGAAGACCAGCCTTGCAGGGCAGAGAAGATCTGAAGGGACCAAAGGAAGCTGGACAGCGTGGGTCCTGTCATTCAATCATCTGTTCTCTGAGGGAAGCACCAAACCCACAGTCACACCAACAACAAAAAAGGGCGTGGCGTGAGAAAAGCTGGTGGCGGGTGTTTATTCCTTACCCAGGAACAGCCGTGCACGACCAGTTAAACACAGCAGTATATTTTCCAGGCAACCTAGAAAATCCTTGTTGAAATGCCGTGATGTTCGCTTATATCTTTTGATCTAGGAATCCTACTTCTAGGAATCTACCTTAAGGAAATAATGAGAAATGTAGACTAACAATTGCATCCAAGGAGATTCACTGAAGCATTCTTCATCCTCACAAAAAGAGAAGCAACTAAATGTGCTGCATGCACAATGCGTTGAGCAAGAAGCAGGCTGCAAGCAAATGTACGTGGAATGCCACTTGTGTAAGAGGCTGCAGAGCACACTGGAACATTAGAGTGGCTATCTTTAAATGATTGAATTAAAAAATGATTTATTTTTCTTTTTCAGGCTTGGTTATTTTTCAACATGCCTGTATTGAACATGATTTACTTTAAAAATCCAGAAAAAAACAATTCATGGTATTTTTTTAAAAACCTCATGTCTGCCTCACATAATAAATACCCCCAACATAGAGGCCCGCAGAATCTTCTCTGTTGTTCTATAGAAAAGGCATTGATTGCCTGCTGGCTGCCATTAATTTGGAGGGAAGCGGGGGGGGGGGGGCAGGAGGGGGGGAGGGCAGCCACCTCCTCTGAAATAGCGTGTGTGGCTGAGAGTGCAGCTTCCTTTGAAAGAATATTGCTAAACGCTGAAATTCTATCTCCTGCAAGAAATGATTTCTGCTGGCTGTGCAAACGTCAGGCTGGAGCCTGCCCTTGGAGAGGCGGCTGCATCTCTATGCATTTGTAAAATCAGCAGAGCCTATGCATGAACAGTCACAGTGGTTGCTTTTACAAGCTACTCATGACAGGCATCTGCACAAGGGAAACCGTAGCTCGGAGTCGATTTAACCTATTGTGATTCCTTCTAATTTCACATTTTGCCATTGTGAAAGGGTGTTGTTTTACCCACGTGAAAATGCTCTTTGTGTAAAATGAGTTCATAGACAAAAGAAATAACAATGCATTAACCTAAACTTGGTACAATCTGGCCTACCTGCGACACCTTGTTTAACCACTCCTCACCCTTGCACCACTCACACTCTGGGCAGCCAGCGACCCGCTCATCAGGAATACCAGGTGTGTGCAGGGAGGTGTGTTTCCAGAAGGAACTGAGCATTGCTTGGGAATGACAGCTTTGGACGGCCCACTCCTTGGATGTTCAGTACAATTCTCCCCAAGGCTTCAGGAGTCTTTCCCAGGAGAAGCGGACACCTGCCCAGGCCAGAGACCCTGCTGGGCCTGCTCCGTGCTGGGTCTCTCTGCTGAAGACTGCCTATTAGTGACAAGGGCCACGCCAGTCTTGGATGACACAGAAGCACCTGTCTGCTGCTGGCTTGACATCATGTCATTGCATAACATCAGCAGATGGTAGGAATTTTTAACCCACACAGACTGTGCTTCCTTCAAACTGAAACTTGGTATCATTTCCTCTTCAGATCATCAGCTGGAATTGTGATTTTTTTTTTCCAGGGAAATTAGTTTTGCCATTAGTGAAATCAATACGATGTTACCAAAAAAATCATAATGAGAGTGCTTAAAATTCCTAAACAGCCCTGGTCAGGGTGGCTCAGTTGGTTGGGCATTGTCCCATGTACCAAAAGTTTGCTGGTTTAAGTCCCAGTCAGGGCACATGCCTGGGTTCGATGTCACTCTCACATCCATGTTTCTCTCTATCTCCCTCTCCCTTCTTCTCTTAAAAAAATCAATAAAAAAAATCTTTTTAAAAATTAGGATACAAATATGAACCATGGAGAGAAGCCATTCTTCACCAATTAGGTTAGGCACAACAACAACAACAACAACAACAACAAACTTGTGAAGCCTCTCAACACATTGCTAGGATCACATCCCCAACGATTCTGACCTAGTAGGTCTTGGGTGGAGACTGCACATCTCTATATAGAAAATGTTCCACTTAAGAGCAATTGCATCAGAAAAATTACTGGGTAAAATGAGACCAATTCTAATGGCACTTGCTGTTAGTAAGTATATTTTTTCTTTTACACTTGGTTGCATTCAGACAAGGAGATATTTACCCATTGTGTATTCTTGTCCCAGATTACTGACTTAAGATTTGAGTGAGATCAAAGAAGAGAGGCACCTTAACATAAAGCAGAAGGATTGTCCTCCTGTCTTTCACAACTGAGTGGCTCACTTTCCCCACAATTTCCAAGTTATACCTGAGAGCTGCCTGGTCTGAAGCCAGACTGAGAGGGAATGCATATTTCCTAATGACTAATCTGACATTATTTCTAGAGAGAAATTACGTGAGAGCATATATAACATGGCCAAGTGTACAAAAGGTGAAGGCAGGCATATCTGAAGATGCCCAAAGATTCAGAACGTAATACTGTGGTTGCATTTGACTCGAAATTCCCATAGAGGAAAATGGAGTTTTTCCCCATCAGTATTGGCAAAAAAACTTCATTCTTTCTTCTTCTTCCTCCATGACCTCCTCCTCCTCCTTGTTTTTCCCCTGCATAATAGAAATTATAGAAATTATCTATAGAAATTATCAAAACAAGCATCAGACAAGGCCAGGAAGGGAGGCAAGGTGGCCTAGGTTTTTTATGCGTGTGACCAGAGTTCTTAAAAAGCTGTTAAACTGTCATGCCAGGTAGTCAGCGTTCAGTGAACACAAAGGAAAGTGTTGCAATCAAAGAATCATTTCTTTATTAGCTTAAAAATACAGAGTGCTAATTGTATGTTACTATTACTTCATGGCCAATTATGCCATCGGTCTGGTTCAAGCCTTCAGAATAGGCCTTGATAGCGCCCGCGCGAAGGGAAGGACACAGATTCACTTTCAAGGGAAGGACACAGATTCGTTTTCAAGTGGCAATGCTTTCAAAAACAATGACGCTTTGTGGGCTCTCTGCAAATACAAAGTGATCCATGCAGAAGAAGTCGGGGATTGATTTATACCCCCAGAAAAAGAGATATTACCTCCCTGAATGAATCCTTCAAAACGTCTCAGGTGGTTTAGGATCTCTGTCCCCTAGCTTATGAGGGGTCAGCTAGAAGGACGAACTTCCAAGCACTATCTGGCTTGAAATAATAGTAACAGCTGGACAAGAAAGGTCCTTGGAGAGGAGACTAGTTGAGACGAATTGGTGAGCAGAGCCCCCCTGCAGCCCTGATTTGGAGGACGCCCCTGAAGGCATGCCACTGTTATCTGGGAGTCTGTGCTTGAAGCTCTGCAGCATCTGCCCCAGATCTTTCCGGAGAAAGGATTGCTAAGCAGGAGCTGAATGATCACATCATTCACACTTGAACTGAATGCGATGAGCACATTTGTTTGTCCTCATTAAGGGCGGCATAGCAGGCACTCGCCGACATGCAGAGGCAGCTTGCTGGGGCTGAGCCAGGGAGCCAGGCACTGGTCAGGAGAGCTGGGCTCTCTCTGCCCACAGTCTGGCCGGGACAAACTCTGCAGCCTGGGGAAATTAGCTGCTTCTCTGAGGTCTCGTCAATAAGAAGAAGCATTTCAGTAGAGGTTTCCCAGAAGCCGCTGGAATCCCAGGAAATGCCCTCGGGCCACCTCAGGGGTGCAGAGGAAGGCCAAAACAGGCACAATGCCTACAGGACCTTGTCCCCATTTCAAACAGCGCACCTCTGATTGGATCCTTTATATATAGGAGTTCTAAGTAAGTCTGATTTTAAAGGTGTGAAAATCACAGGACTAGCTAACCTCATAAAAGGCAACCTGAGAGTCTGAGATCTTTCTTCATGGTTGAGCATAATGGTGCTCAGAAGCATGGACCGTGGAGCCAGCTTGCCTGCATTCAGCCCTCTCTGTCTAGAGCTGCGTGACCGTGGGCAGGTTTCTTAACCTCTCTCTGCCTCCGTTTCCTCACCTGTATCAGGAGTGTAACAACAGTATTTGCCTCCCCTTGAGGATTAGATGAGGTCATATCGGTGAAGCCCTCAGAACAGTGCCTGGCACATGAACAAGTGTTTCTTCTTAATATTATTGGCGCCAGCGAGCAGTGCGCTTCTGGGCCAGCGTGGTTAATCAGGCCTCAAAAGGAAATGCAGGAGCGCTCACGCATTCCATATAAAGGTGCTTGGGGAGCATAAGTGGATTGATTGAAAGTGCCTTTTGAAACGGTACTGTTGGTTTCTGATTCACACTTGGGAAGAAAAGCAGAACAGAAGGTGATAAATTCCTTTATGGGAGAGCTTGGCAGGGAAGGCAGATGCAACTGTAAAGTTAATTAGAGAACGGGAGGTGGGACTCCCAGGCCAAGGCAGGCTGAAGGCCTGAGCATGTTCTCCCTCTCCGCTTGGGTTTATGGTGATTAATTCATTAGGGATTCTGAAAGGCCATTCTTGGGTGGCTGCTGGTCCTGTTTTCGCCCAGACAGGGATGATGTCAGCATATAGTTTATGGAGTTCTGCAATCCTCAGGAGGATTCCAGGAGCTTATAGAGCGTCTCCAGGCTGCTGGCCAGCACATGAACACGGAATCCCACTTGAGTCCTGTGTATCCCAACTTGCTTATCTCCATCGGGATTTTTGTTGCTCTCTGTACAAGCATGGGGGCATGAGAAGCAACCTCAGACGTTCCTTACGTAGGACTCATTTTTCTAGTCCGGCTGGCGTGAGTCTCTGAGAATTCAGCTGCATTTCTCAGCCCCTTCTCTAATTCACAAAGAGCTTGGAATGAGAGACACCAGGGATATACCAAATTGAAGATGCAGAATTTGAGATTGTGAAATGTATCCTTATTTTATGACCACTAAGAAAGAAACAAATTCCTGCCAATTAAACCCTAACATAAGCTTTTCTTTTAAAACAAATCAGTTTGAAATGCTCCTTCAGAGTTTGACACAGATTTTTAAAAATCACATATCACTCTTATCCATGCATAAAGAGCAACATATCAGCGTAGGGTATTCTTAACATGTTTTTGTGTGCAGAGTCTGAGTCTTCTGAATCGCGTTTAACCCTCGGCCAACAACATCTGTGTTTCTACGCACATTATCTTCTGTGCCATCAGAGCAATGGGTATGTAGAGGGTCAATGTCAAGTCATAGCATACATTTCTGAGGACATTGTAAATGGCCTGGGGACGCAGCACAGCTGCTGACAACCAGGCACATCTCAACTGAAATGGCCTAGGAACAGCTGTGACAGGTTTGTGCTGGCGCCAGGAAGGACAACTCTCTGTGACTGCCACCAGGTCTGCAGTGACTGTAAGATGCATCCAAATTGAAGGAACATTTACATGTGAAAAAAAAAGTGCACCTTAGTATACATGAAATTGGTAATAAGATGATGAATTTAATTCTCAGGACATTTTTCAAGGATTATTGAAAAACGGCACCTCATCCTATTAGTGAGAAGGTACACAGCACATTTCTGGCTTTTCCCAAGAACTTGATCATTCCTCCCATCAGGGGCTGCTGCCTCCAGCAGGTTCTAGAGGGGAGAGCCAGCCTTGGGAGAGGACAGCTGCTCCCCGATGTGTCTCACCTTCTCCCAAAGCCTCCTCCCCGTAAATAAGTCATTTATTTGTATGATAGAATTGTTATTTGCTGCGAAAACACCCTTAAAGAGGTCACTCGGTGTTCCTCCTGCCTGATGAATGCGTTCTCTCTTCTACAGTGGATTTTGCAAAAGGTTTATTTAAAGGAGCCAACTTTTTAAAAAGAAAAATCTCTGAATCCTTCAATAGCATAACATTTAGATCACAAAAGACCACATATTGTACAATTTCATTTAAATGAATATCCACGATAGGCAAATCTATAGAAACAGAAAGAAGTTGCCAGGGGCTTAGGGGGGTAGGGGGAATGGGAGTGATTACTAAAGGGTACAGGGTTTGCTTCTGGAGAGACAAAGCTGTTCTAAAATTAGATTACAGTGATGGTTGCACAACCCTGTGAATATACTAAAAACATTGAATTGTACACTGGGCGAGTTGTGTAGCAAACAAATTCTATCTCAACAAAGAAGTTTTTAAAAAACACGTAACATAGTGGTTCTCAACCTTCTGGCCCTTTAAATACAGTTCCTCATGTTGTGACCCAACCATAAAATTATTTTTGTTGCTACTTCATAACTGTAATGCTGTTACTGTTATAAATCATAATGTAAATATCTGATATGCAGGATGGTCTTAGGCAACCCCTGTGAAAGGGTCGTTCGACAGCCAAAGTGTTCGCGATCCACAGGTTGAGAACCGCTGACGTAACAGAATGTGTTGCATGTGTACTAAATAACCTAAGCAGACGTTCCTTTACACTTACCCCAGTGATCTTTATTTAATAAGAATTTAGAATTATTTTGTTCAAAGCAATTCAACAGACTCAGCAAAGCAAAAAGCTAGGGCAGTGATGGCGAACCTTTTGAGCTCGGCCTGTCAGCATTTTGGAAAACCCTAACTTAACTCTGGTGCGGTGTCACATATAGAATTTTTTTGATATTTGCAACCCTAGTAAAACAAAGACTTATATTTTTGATATTTATTTTATATATTTAAATACCATTTAACAAAGAAAAATCAACCAAAAAAATGAGTTTGCATGTCACCTCTGACACGTGTGTCATAGGTTTGCCATCACTGAGCTAGGGGGTGTGGCAAAGAAGAGTCGATCCCTCCTTTGCGAGGGAGCAGGAGAGGGAGACATGTACATGAATAATCTGGAGGACAGAGAAAATATTTTGAGGAGCTTTGAGGATGTTTCTTGGTGAACTTAGGATTTGGCATGGCCTTGAAAGCATTGGGCTTTACTAGGTAGGCAAGGGAGGATGGGAGAGGGGACATAAGCAGAGTAGAGAATGTCTCAGATCCTCCATAAGCTGAGCGAGACTTTCTTGGAAAGAGGCCCCAGACCTGGTGAGTTTGTGGAGCTAAACCACTGAGAGCTTCTCAAGGCAGAGTTTAGGAAGTGATGAGCCATGGAGAGTGAGGGCAGGTAGAGTCAAGCAAGAGAAAGTTCTGGGTCTGAGGGAAGAATGTTGTCAGCAGAACTAGATCATTTATGGACCTGAAAGGACCAGAAGACCTGAGCAGGGTCACTCAACTAGTTGCCAGTATAGATCACGAACTCAAATCCAGCTTTCCTAACTCTCAGCTCAGGCATCAGTCCTCGGGATGCATGTCATAGTACACTGTGCCATCGCCACCGGTGGTCTTAGGAGATGGCGGCCTAGTGGATAAACACAGGCTTTGGAAGGATGAAAGACAAAAATAAAAAAGGAGGTAAAGTAAGAACCTACTGTTAGTCCTTTTTCTTTGTTCCTTCAACCTCTCACCCTAGGATCAGCAATACTTCTATCCCATTAACATCCATTCCTGAAAGTGTAGAGGTAAGACCACTTTAAGGGGAACAAACCCCCTCACACCACTGTTCTCTAAGGCATGCTGCTGACCTGGTCTGCTCACTTTGGGGCCTTGATTGCAATTAAAAGCTGGATTCGTGGAGGACAGCCTTCTTTCTCTAACAAAGCCTCTAGATTAAAAAAAAAATTTATTCAGTTCTTTACAAAGACCCCTAGAATAGTTTAGACTGATTGAATCTATACTCTCGCAACTAGCAATATGGAGTTAACCAAATAGTTGACCCGGTTGAAGTTTATATGTATTAAACATATGAAAATATACAGAGCAGTTCTGGCATTGACTTTTAATCCCCCCTCACTGAGTATTTAATGTGATTCTTAACCAGAGTTCACCAAAGTCACTGTGTCTGTGTTGGCTCATCAGGGTCTTCTTTTCTTTCCTTGACGAGGAATCCCTCCCTAGGCTGCATGCTGTCCCTCACCCATGCTTGTCGCCATCCAAATGGTTAGTTCTTTGCATGAAGCCTTTTCATTAATTTTCTTTCTCCATCTGCAGTTGCCTAAAGTGCTCCTTTTAAGGGCAGAAGTGGTCCTTTTGGTCAACTGTATTGCTGTTGTAGGTGAGTAATGTGTGTGGAGTGGAAGGCAAGTGTTCCCCCCATCCATGCGCAAGTTTGAGGGCCTGCAGTGGCCACCTGTTATCCAGAAAAGTCTCCTTCGCCCCCTCCCTCTCAGTGGATTCTTTGCTCTGTGTCGAGCTGTCCCCATAAGCTCTCAGGATGTTTGTAACTTCTGGTTTTAGTACTATTTTAAAAAATTCTCCTATTCTGCCCGGAAGTCACTGGCTGATATAAACACCCTAGTTTCTGCTGTTCAGCCTTCTCCGTGTAGGCTCTGCTCAGCTTCTGTCCTTAGCCTATCGGCCTCTTTGCTCCCCGGGGTGGTAACCTTGCACGCACTCACACGCAGGCAGGCATGCCACTTCTGCTGTGGGGATGAGTCCAGTTAAAGGAAAAGCTGGGAGACACGGGGCCAGCCCACCTGGCCTTGCAGTTCAGCTCTCCTTAGCCCTGATTTTGCATCTGAGCCATTTCCTTTCTTCATCAATTGACACAGGCTATTATCATCAATTGATAATGCTATTCCCAAAGATACAGAATTCATTCAAACAATAAGTATTTTCCTCCCATCATGGTGGATAATTAATAATTTGAACTTATTTTTATAGGTAAAAATAAACAAAAGACTACTATAAAATTAACTTGACTTCTAGTTCCATAATGTCCCTCACTGAAGACTGCTTTCCTTCAAAATGTGGGGATATTCTGGCTAATTCAGACTATGTGATATTTTAAGCTGCTCACCAAATTAACAAATGGAAGAAATCCAAACCAGATGTTTTTTTAAATGCATTTTTTTTCATAAGCCAGGAAAGAATCCTAAACTCTGAGGGAATCCCAGATGTTTGAATGTTTCGAAGGACCAGTTTCATGATGCTAAGACCCTCTTGTCACTCATTTTGTCATATCATATGACTTCTCTATTGTAACTGATACGTGAACAAGAGCAGCCTCCGCTAACACCACTACTGACATTATCTCTTCCCATAAACACCAGGGGAGGAAGATTCTAAATTCTTCAGAATTTCCACCAGCAGTTTTGTTTGTGTGTGTGTGTGTGTGTGTTTTAATGTATTTATTGATTTCAGAAAGGAAAGGAGAGAGAGAGAGAGAGAGAGAGAGAGAGAGAGAGAGAGAGAGAGAGACATCAATGATGAGAGGGAATCATTGCTTAGCTGCCTCCTGCACACCCCACACTGGGGATTGAGCCTGCAACCCAAGCATGTGCCCTGACCAGGAATTGAGCCGTGACCTCCTGGTTCACAGGTTGGTGCTCAGTCACTGAGCCCTGCCACCTGAGCTCCACCAGCAGCTTCTATCTTCAGTTAAACATCCCCAACACATACAAATTACCACCTCTCTTTTCTTGTAGGCTGGTTTGTGTAGAGCACTGTTACTCAAAATTATTTTACTGGCTTATATTATCAAATGATTATAAAACTCAAGATTTTGAAGCAATGTAATTTTTTTTTAATTTTTGAAAGTTTAAATACCTCCCCCTTAAAAACCAATTATCTTGTGTTCACAGTTTGTAAATTATTCAGTCAGCAAATATTAATATACTATTAACTAGTGAAAAGTTAAGTGGCAGAAAGAAAAAATAAAAGAAATACTCTGAGGATGGAGGGGGAAAAGATAAGTGACTGAAGCATTTGATGGCCAATAAACAAAAATGCATAATTAAAAGTCAGCCCTCGATACAAGGGTTTATAAAAAAATAAAGTAATAAAAATCAGAAAAGAAAAAAATGCATAATTAAATATTCAATGAATGCTATCAATGAAAAGATGCAGTGGGATATTAACTCTGTGTGTGTGTGTGTGTGTGTGTGTGTGTGTGTGTGTGTGTGTGTAGTTAGTTGGGTAGAGGGAGGCCCCTTAGAAGAGGTCACACTGAAACTGAGGCCCAGAGAATGAGCAGAAAGGGGACAAGCAAAGAGCAGAGAGCAGGGTCCCAAGCAGAACAATAGTAAGTACAAGACCTTAGAGCAGACGATGGGTTAGTCTATGCATTTAGAGCAGCGGTTCTCAACCTGTGGGTCACGACCCCTTTGGCGGTCAAACGACCCTTTCACAGGGGTCGCCTAAGACCATCCTGCGTATCAGATATTTACATTACAATTCGTAACAGTAGCAACATTACGGTTATGAAGTAGCAACGAAAATAATTTTATGGTTGGGTCACAACATGAGGAACTGTATTTAAAGGGCCAGAAGGTTGAGAACCACTGATTTAGAGAAAGGAGTTCTGTGTCGCTGAGCTGTATAGGGCAAGGGAACAGGTAGGACAAGACAGGAGAAAGGGGAGAGGCCAGATCACGTAGGCCATGAAAGAAGGTTAGACTTTATTGAAAGTACAATCCATTTAAGGTTGTCAAACAGTGGTGTGTCATAATTCAATTTGTGTTTCTTAAAAATATTCTGGCTCTCTTCTTGTGGGAAGCAAGAGGGGTAATAAGGAAGTCAGGCCATTACTGAAGTGATCCAGGAAAGAGTAGAGAATGGCTTAGGGCTGGAGAGAAACTGTTGAAGGTGAGAAATATTTAAAGAAGTAGGAATGGCAGGATTCATTGAACAGAGGAAGGGAGAATTAAGTATGACAGGGCCTGCTAGATTTAGCAACTGGATAGAGGACAGTTCCATTCACCGAGATGGAGAAAAACTAGGGAAGGGAATGTCCTGTGGGTGGGAGTGCATTGGATCAAAAGTTTTATTTTGAAGATATTGAATTTGAGGTGCCTGTGAGGAAAGTTCTGAATTCTTAAGGATGACAACATTCTAAGAGTTCTGTGATTATTTTCATCAGCATCTTCAATCTTCAGTTGAACGGGGAAATGGCAAGGAGGCAGTTTGATAACTAAGGTGAATATATGGTATATATGAGTTTAGAGGAGGGGCGTGGGGAAGTATTTAAAAGCATGGAATAGACGAATTGCCCACTGGAGAGAATATGAGAGAAGAAATTAGGGCTCCAAATTAAACCCTGAAAAATGCCAACATTTAAAGACTGTGTTTAGGAAGAAGGTGGAGATGGTTACTCATTTTGAGAGGAGGAATTTTTAATGGAGTGGTGGAAACTGAAGCCATATGGAAACTTGGGAGAACCCAAAGGTCACGGTGGTTGTAAAAGCTCTGTTTAGTCCAACTGTGTATAAAGTTTAGTTTACAAGTAAAATCCCACTGACAGCACAATCCCAAAAGTCAAGCAGAATGTCTAATGTCATGTGGGATATTTCATTCCTGAAAGGAAAGAGGAATGAAAGAACTTATGCAGAACTTGTATATAGTAAATTTAGTAAACAGATCAAAGGACAGGTTTTTGTTCAAGTGGTTGGATTTATTTACTGTTAAATATTTCAGCATAAAATAAATGTACACTATTAGTACAACTATATTTGAACCATGCATGTGGAAGGTAACATGCAAAAAGGAAGTTTTGTTAGAGTTATGATATTTACATTTATTTATTTTTTAATTTATTGATTTGAGAGAGGGAGAGTGAGAGAAAGAGAGAGAGAGATCAATATCGATTTGTTATTCCAATTATTATGCATTCTCTAACCAACTAAGCTATCCGTCCAAGGCTTCTTTTTTTTTATAGTTTAGGTAAAAGTGGACATTTTATTGAAATCAAAATAAAATACTGATGTATTTAATTTTAGAGGGTCCAATGATATGAAAACATGTATTCCTAAGAATTACGTTTGAACAACTACTACCTAAGCAAAACAATGCTATATAAGTTAAACATAAGCACTGCAGCATCAACAGCAGTTAGACTGCAAAGACTGAAAGAGATAAGCCAAAATGTCTTATTTTAAAATTGAGTTTTAGAGAGAGAGGAAGGGATATGGAAAAAGGGGGGGGAGAGAGAGAGGGAGAAAGAGAGAGAGAGAGAGAAAGAGAGAGAGAGAGAGAAAGAGAGAGAGAGAGAGAGAGAGAGAGAGAGAGAGAGAGAGAGAGAGAAAGAGAGAGAAAAGAAAGAAACACATCTGGGTGAGAGGGAAACATCCCTCAGCTGCCTTAACCAGGGATTGAACCAGCAACTCTTCCTTGCATAGGACAATGCCAACCAACTGAGCCGCATCAGCCAGGGCCCAAAATTACTTTTATAGAGAGAAGGCACAGGCACACGTGTTGCCATGATGGTGAAAGTTCAGGCCCTGCTGCTGGAAAAGATAAATTAAATCTTGATGGGACCTTCAATCCTTGAGCCCTCCCAGCATGACCTTCCTCCTTCCTGAAAGACCTGGTGATCGAGGGGATCCCCTGGTACTTCTGGACCTCTGTGGGCTGCACGTGGAACATCAGGAGCAAAATCTCCACTTGGGATTGGATTTAAACTGCACATTAATATTTGTCTAATGTGCTCATTTTCCTTTCTGAGCTTGTTGGGCTGTCTCTTGGCTGACAGAGTTGCCAGTCACCTTTCTTGAGCTGTTTTCTCATAGATGAGAATCTGGTGTTGACAAGAGAAGATGGTTCTCTCCAATTCTTTCTCCATATCTTCAGCCATCTCCTGGTGGAGGCTACACTTCTGATGGGAATAGCTCATGTTTCCATGCACCTTGCAAAATCTCTTCTCAATGTCCAGGCGGTGCCTTTCCTCCCTGATTGGTTTTCTCAGAAGCTGCTTCACTTGTTCTTGGTGTGATCCCTGCAGCATTTGAAGTTGCAGCTGAAGTTTCTGAATCTCACTGTTGAGCTGTAATGTTCAGACTGTAAAGATGCTTGCTCTGTTTGGAAATGGTTTCTTTGTCCCATAAGTGCATCATTCATTTGACTTTCTTCACAGTTTTCTGGATATTTTTCTCTTTCGTACACTTTTAAGTTAGCAGCAAAATTGAGACTCTTCAGATTGGCTGCCAACTTAGAAAGTGGGTGATGTTCACTTCTTGCGCCTCTCTTTTCCTCTGCTTCCAAATTGTCGGCCTCTATGGGATCTCTGTGAGGTGATCGGGCACATGGATGGCCTTCAGCGTGGTTTCAACCAGAAAATTTAATTGGCTCCCTTTATCATTCAGTTCCTATTGCATCCATGCATTTGAGCATTCTAGCAAATCCCGTGGCCCCTTCAGCTCCTGCACTCTTCGCTTTTCGTTTGAAGGTGTTGAACATCGTTCTCAGATGTTTTCAAGATGTGTTTTGCTCCCCGCAAGTGGGCTAAGAGACCTGGATTCAATGTAAGAACTTAGCAGAAACCAGTGACAACTATCAGATCTCACAAGTTCATGGATTTTCTATGGAGCCAGTTTGCCCCCATTTAAACCAAGTGTTCCTGGATGGGATGACTCAGGGGACCTACATTCCTACCCACATTTGGCCCTGCCATCCTCAGCTCATAGCCCTCAGGATTGCCCTGGGGATGGTCCTCCTGCCCAGTGAGATACCTTCAGCATGTGCCTCTGCGGAGGGAGGGTGTCCTTTGGTTGGCTTTGCTACCTTTTGCTTCTTCAAGCCCCATCTCCCTCTCCTAGTGTCTCTCTACTGAGTCAGGTTCAGAGCCTCCTGGTCCATGCCCCTAGAGCAGTGATGGCGAACCTTTTGAGCTCAGCATGTCAGCATTTTGAAAAACCCTAACTTAATTCTGGTGCTGTGTCACATATAGAAATTTTTTGATATTTGCAACCATAGTAAAACAAAGATTTATATTTTTGATATTTATTTTATATATTTAAATGCTATTTAACAAAGAAAAATCAACCAAAAAAATGAGTTCGCGTGTCAGCTCTGACACGCGTGTCATAGGTTCGCCATCACTGCCCTGGACTCTGCCATGAGTGGCCATTGGAGGGTTGAAGCGGAAGTGAGGCATGATCTGACTAATATTTAGAAAGAGTGAGAAGACAGGATTGGAGAAGGGGGTGTCCAAAATGGAAGCAGACGAGGGGTTTGGAGACCATTGCATTAGTGGTCCGGGTCCGAGTGGATGGTGGTGGCAAGCCTAAGGAGGTGGGCACGGCATTTGCGTCAGGGGGCTGAGTTCAGGATTACGGGAGGGAAATGTGGCACATAGGTGACACTCAATAAATATGTTGCGACTGTTCAGTTTCTGGCTAATGTTTCCCAACAGCGTAATGTCTGGTATAACCAGAACTCACCATACCTCCACAGCCAGCTCTCCAGAAAAGATACATATCTTCCCAGCACTCCGCCCCACACTGTCTGCCCCAGAGTCTGTGAGAGCCAGTGTGGAGCAGCTCAGAGAAGTGGGGCTGGGAGTGAGGATGCCTGGGAGGGCATTATATTGGCTCTGGGTCAACTGCTCCTACTAGATCTTAGTTGCTCCATAGACCCCCAATAGGAGGCACCTCAACATGCGAGCATCTGTGTCCATTTCAGTGTCTTTGGGGATGCGTCTTCCTTTGCTTTCGTCTGGATGTGGCTTATCTGGAGCTGGCAGCCTGGGAAGACTCAGGCCAGCAGCTCAGATGGACCTTGAACTCTGAGCATGGTCCTCTCTTGGTTGGAACCCATCTGTGTGGGACCAGAGGTGGAGTTGTGGCTGGTGTCGGGGTAGAGCTGACATTTGTATGGCTGCTCTAGAAATGTATCTGCAGGTGTTTCTTGAAGCTGCTGCTGTCCAGGGGACATAGTCACACAGGTGACACTTGAGGGTTTTAGCTGGTGTAGCACTGCATGTGCACAGGTGGGTTGTTTTTCCTGCAGAAGCACTTGTCACACACTTTCGTGGTTTGTCTCCCATGTGGCTTCGCAGATGGCAGCCCAACTCTTTCGTGCCATGAACAATTTTGAAGTGGCAACCTCTTCCTTTGACTCGAAAGGAAGCGCAATGACATGGGCTTTCTGGGTATCACTGCTGTCAACAGAGGGACAAGTAGGTTTTGGAACATCTAGTTATCTAGTTCTGAAGCCTGCTCCCCCACCACCTTGCAGGCCACCACTGCCAACTCGTTGGGTGCAGACTGAGGCTGGCTTGGTTTGCCTGGGCCGTCGCATGGCTTATCAATCTGGGCTTCCAGGGATCCCTACGAGAGGCCTACTTCAAACAACCAATTCCCCGAGTTCAGAAATTACTCCAGAGCGTGCATGTCCTGGCAATCTGGTATTTGCGTTTCCTTAAAAAATTATAATGTTTACATTACTACTACTAGAGGCCCAGTGCACATAAATTTGTGCACTCAGGGAGGTGGGGGGGGGGTCCCCTCAGCCTGGCCTGTGCCCTCTCGCAGTCTGGGACCCCTCGGGGGATGACCACCTGCTGGCTTAGGCCTGCTCCCTGGGGGATTGGGCCTAAGCTGGCAATCAGACATCCCTCTGGCAGCCCGGCAGCCCTTGGGGGATGTCCACTTGCCAGCAGGGAGCAGGCCTAAACTGCAGTCGGACATCCTTAGTGCTGCTGAGGAGGCAGGAGAGGCTCCCACCACCACCGCTGTACTGGCAGCCATTAGTCTGGCTTGTGGCTGAGCAGAGCTCCTCCCATGTGAGAGCACCCTGACCACCAGAGGGCAGCTCCTGCATTGAGCGTCTGCCCCCTGGTAGTCAGTGTGTGTCATAGTGACCAGTCATTCCCAGTCCTTCTGCTGTTAGGGTCAGTTTGCATATTACCCTTTTACTATATAGGACAGAGGCCTGGCGCACGGGTGGGGGCCAGCTGGTTTGCCCTAAAGGGTATCCCGGATCAGGTTGGGGGTCCCCACTGGGGTGCCTGACCAGCCTGGATGAGGGGATGATGGCTGTTTGCAGCTGGTCACACCCCCTTCAGGGTGGGGTCCCCACTGGGGTGCCTGGCCAGTCTGGGTGAGGGGCTGAGGGCCGTTTTCAGGCTGGTGGGTGACTGAAGCTCCCAACCTCTCCTTTTTTCCTTCTTCTTTTTATTCTGGAATTTATTTACCTTCTATGGCTGTCATTGGAGCTGAGAGCTGGCTTTAGCTCTGAGGCTCAGCTCTAGCTCTGAGACCTCGGCTGCTGAAAGCAGGTATCTGGGTTTGTTTGGGTTCTATAATTGAAACTCTGTTGCAACTCCAGCTCTGACTGCTGAAAGCAGGTTCCTGGAGCTTGTTTAGCTTCTATAATTGCAACATTGTTTCTTAGAGTGCAAGCTCAGAGGCCGGCAGCGGCAGGCGAGGAACGTTGGCTTCCTCCTTCACTGGAGCAAGCAAGCCTCCTGTTCGCTTCAGCTGCCTGGCTGACGGCCGCCATCTTGGTTGGCAGTTAATTTGTATATCTTGCTGATTAGCCAATGGGAAGGGTAGCAAAGTTACAGTTAATTACCATGTTTCTCTATTATTAGATAGAATAGTATCTTTCTCTAAGCGGAAAAAAAATTATTTCACGTGACATGGAAAGAAAGAAACAGCCTTTTGCAGTTCTGCTCAACAGGTATACATTTTTTGGCAGATGGAGGACTCCTCAGACCAGATAGGTATGAAAGGACCTCAAGCCACTGGTTGAGGTGGACTGGGAGGACCAGAAACAGGTCTTCCTCATCTGTGTGTAGGATTCTTTCCCACCATTTCCTTAGTATTATATTACAAAATAATCAACCCCTGGAACTCTAAAATCCATCTCTCCTCCTACTCCCTAACTTCTCTGTGACGAGATCAGAATTGGCCATCAAAGCAGCATTTATTTATTTATCTGCAAAGTTTTCCACTTAGATTTTGCAACCAAACTCAATTCTGTGGATTTGTTTCCCTGGAGGCTGGGTCACCATGGTTTCCCTGGCATCTGTCCAAGCCCGGATGTACTGGCTACAGATGGAAATCAAGGGGCCGGTTGCCTTAATCTTGTCAGCTAATTGTTTGTTACCTAATTAGGTTTGTTACCTTCCCACTGTGAGCCAGCAGAAAGAATGTCAATCTAGTTCCTGAGGTCAAAGGTGGGATTAGGCAAGAGGAGAGAAGGGAAAGAGAAAGGAAAGAGAAGAGGCAGAAGGAAGTAAAAGAGGCAACAGTCCGTGTTCACGGACCTCTCAGGGTTGATGCGGGCAGCCTCAGGCCCATGCTTGCTGAGGTCGGTCTTAATACCAGTTTTTACTGACTAAGCGTTT
This sequence comes from Myotis nattereri, assembly GCF_964212035.1. NCBI lineage: Eukaryota > Metazoa > Chordata > Mammalia > Chiroptera > Vespertilionidae > Myotis > Myotis nattereri. The sequence goes on from NC_138080.1 coordinate 53,344,302, forward strand.
ATTGAGTGCTTTGGGTGGTCACTGTGTTTGCTGCTGGCCAGATTCTTAAAGGAGCTCATTTTGATTATCGATTATGAGAGAGAGAAAAAATCAGAATATGTGTCTTTTGGAAATGTAAGTAACTCTGAGAAAAGTAATAATTACCACAGCTTTTGTAGAATTCAGAGAATTCAAAACATGTTCCTCAGAGCTGCTTTTAACACCTTTTGCACATTCTACCCAGTCAAGTAGAGCAAGTGTCCAACAGTAAGTCCCAGTCACTGGCAGTGTCTGCAGGTGGAGGGGGCCGGGGTTAGGTCTCCAGCCAGGCCACTGCAGTGGAGTGAAAATCCAGCAGGGCTCCAGGGTGACCCGTGGTACGGCCAAGCTCAAGCTTTGGGTGGTCAGAGCGCTGAGTTCTTAGAGCCCATCAGGGGCCGAGTTCTGTTACAGTAATCATTATGGTACTTAATGTTAGGACCTTAGAATGTAAGACTTAAAGCATGTAACCCTGTGTGGACTGTTATAGTAATTATTATAGGACCTAATGTTAGATATAGGAATACTGTGTGAGACCCAAGAATGCACCCTTGTAACCCAACTAGTACTGGTAAACAACCTATCTGACGGGAACGCCCAAAGCTTGTACACACCCATAGATTAGCAGACCCCGGGTGGATCCACACATGGCAGCCGCTGATAACACACACACCAACGAACACCACGCCTACAGAGGGGTATATAACCAGACAGTCTGATCGACCCAGCAGCGCACACCTCTCCTGCCGCCAGAGCATGAGGACCTGTGTGTGCTCACGTCTCGGTTCGCAGCACGAAACTCTGCCCAATTAACCATTGATCGACGAAAGAGCCAGCAGCCAACTACCCCTTTGTGTGTATCAGCAAGCATCACCGGGTAGATCCTTCCCAGTGTCTGAGACCCATCAGGAACTGGTAAATAAACCCCCTGTGTGCCTGCATCTAACCTGTTTGTCTGTGTGTAATTTCTCCGGCTCGGCTCAGATCTCGGTGCTGTCTCTGTGAAAGTATCTGACCAGAAGGTATTGGCACAATCCTCAAGTGGATGGTCCAGACCACCTGTGCATGTCCCACTTAGGAGCAGCACCTATATGGGAACCCCCCGCACCTCGACATAGGTGACGGGCCTTAAATATATAAGAAATAGAAGCTATTTGGGACAAGTTCCCACTCATATCAGTGTCCAGACTTGTGGTTTTGGGCATTCTGGGCCCCTCCTAAGGGCATTCCTATTATACCTATTACCTCAATCTTGACATAGCACTTGACATAACTGTCATGACTGACAGTGACTCCCTTTTGGATTGTCAAAGGTGTCCAAAAAGTCTGCTCTGCTCTTGCTCTATACAGCTTCACAAAAAGGCAGCATAAAGGCATAATAGCATAGAACCTAGAGACCTAGATCAGCCCTTTTTGAACCTCAATTTCCTCTTCTGTATAATGAGGGATAATCATAGTACCCACTTCTTAGAATGACTATGAGGTGTGCGATCCATGGCAGCTATTAGAATTAGAAAGCTACCGATGAGGCTGGATGCTGATGTGCATTGAGGAGATTATACCCCAACTGAAATCCTCAAGATAACTCAAACCTGTAGGGCTGTACATCTAATTTTTGATTCAGTGACAAATTCACTATCGGTATTCTAGTATAAGACATGGGAGAAAGTTCAAAGCCTCTGTGGGAAAAAAGAAATCTTACCAAAGTCTCCTTATTTTGTTTTTTAGAATTTACCTTTATTCTTGAAAGGAAACATTCATTTACCCATTCAGCAAATACTTATTGAAACCTATTATAGGTATACTTAGCATTACAGTTTCTGAGATCATAGAACTTGTGATTAATCAAATAACCACAAATGAAAAAATGCAATTCTATAATAAAAGCTATGGAGAAAAATTCTGACATTTTTTAAATATTGAAGAAGAGAATAGCCATTGAAAAATAAGCTTGCGAAGTGTAATTTTGCCATTTCTCACTATCAGTCTCTTTCATAGTTGACAATGGTGTTAGTACTTGGGCTCAGTTGTTTGTGTGGGGTGCTATTTGTTAAGATAAACTGTACTAAATGCATCTTGAATGTTTAAGACTGAATTAAAACATAGAATCATTGAATCACTGAAGCTACAACTTTATATCATGGCCATGACCACATTTTCAAGGGGCAGGAAACTCTGGACAGGAAGCCTGGGGTGGAGCTGGGGAGGGCAGGCCTAAAGAAGGCAAGGGCAAGACTCCCAAAGCAGCTGTCAAGGTCCTCGATCAGAAAACCCTGAGTCAGAACAACAAAAGGGGTAAAGCAGGACCAGAAAAACCAGGCCATGGTTTTTATGTTCTCACTTGTATTCAGAGAATTGATCCAGAAGGTCTTCTCTGAGAAGTACTCTTTGAAGAATAGGTCATGACCCATTGGTGGCTCATGAAACAAATTTTGTGAGTACCCACTGACATTTTTTTTATAAAATAGAAAATGTCATCCATGCTTTAGGTGTGTCGGTGTGTGTACTAAGTGAGCCTCTGCTCAGTGGTGGGAATTCTCTGAGCTATAACCCGTATCCTACTTTTGTCAGGATATGGTCCTTCTAAAGTAAACCCCTCTTCCTAGCAAGTAGGGCAGGGACAGGGACCACAGAGCAGATCTCCTACCCAGGCTGAAGTTCAGCCATCAGTTTGATGATGTCTGGATGTGGAGACAGATGCTGCAAAGGAACTAGAACAGTGGTTCTCAACCTTTCTAATGCCTCGACCCTTTAATATGGTTCCTCATGTTGTGGTGACCCCCAACCATCAAATTATTTTTGTTGCTACTTCACAACTATAATTTTGCTACTGTTATGAATTGTAAGGTAAATATCTGATATGCAGGATGTATTTTCATTGTTACAAATTGAACATAATTAAAGCATAGTGATTAATCACAAAAACAATATGTAATTATATATGTGTTTTCCGATGGTCTTAGGTGACCCCTGTGAAAGGGTCGTTTGACCCCCAAAGGGGTCGCGACCCACAGGTTGAGAACCGCTGAACTAGAAGCTATGCCCCTTAAAAGTGAACAAGGGCAAAAGTGTCACCTCCTGTGATGGGAAGGAAATGGACATCATTTGACTGATATTTGGCCATTTTTGACTTGCGAAATTGGCGATCTGATATTGAAACTAATAGATGGGTTAGCCCAGCCCTGGAGGTGTCTCCTGTGGACAACATGGCTTCCTTTAGGACTTCAGTGTGAGTGTGAAAGGTGCTGATAACCGGAACCACTGGGAGTGGGATTTAACCTGGAGTTTCCATTCACATTTTCTTTGCTGGTCTCTTTGCCCTTGAGCAACTGCTAAGGGCACCTGGCAGCTGTCTAAACTGAAGCCATTGTGTTTCAAACAAGGTTTGCTTAGAAGTAGCTTCCTTTTCTCCTTAGCACTTTTATGACTACGACTGCATTCCAAATACTGTAAATGTTTTCAGCTTTATTTCCCCCTTGATCAGGTACCTTTTTAAAACTGTTTAAAAAATCAAGTCAATTTATATAAGAACTTTTCTCTTTTCAGAAGACCAGGGGTTGATCATTTTCTTTGCAGGCATAATTTCTAACTACACACATTCTAACTTCCCACAGTTGTTTTTGGATAACAGAATTCTCAAGGAAAGGAGAATGGCTAGTTTGTCTTCCTTAGAGTTTTTAGAGCATTCCAGAGAGGACCCTGGATGATAAAAGGGGAGTAAGGTCAAGGGGTGACTTTGCATAAGTTTGTCAAACAGCATGGAGAGTTAAGAGTTGGTGGAGAGGTCAGTGAGAGAATAGGCTCTTGGGGCGGGGAGAGGGGGGATATGGCCAGATATGCTGTAGGGGAGAAAACCACCACAGGAATGAACTGTGCCAGCTTTCAGCCTGGGCATATGTGTGGTAAGGGGCAGGGGTGGGTATCTGCAGAGGTGGAGGAAACATATCAATCCAGGGACCCCAAGAATTCAACATACTAGTAAACTGTTAAGACAGAGATGACAATCTCTAGGATAACCACTTATTTCTCTGAAATGGCCCACCCTGTAGTTATTACTCTAGCCTAAGTCTCTGACCTACTCTTTAAGAATTTGAATTCTTCCAGAGTTTTTCTTGGTCAAATGCAAAGACCTCTTTCTTTTACAAGCAGGGAAAAAGAGATGTTTCTTTAAAACCCTCACATAAAGCTTTTATGTTGTTGGGGGAAAAAATGTGTGCTTAGAAATTAGACAGACCTGGGTAACATTTTTTTTTAAAGGCTTACCACAAACTAACTGTGAGCCTTTGGGTAAGACAGTTGGCAAGTTAGGAAACTCAAAGGGCTGCAGTTTCTTAACCTGAAAATAGAGGAGACAATCCCTGTCTTCTAGGTTGTTTGAAGGCAATGTAAGATAAGGTTTATAAAGGGCAAGGCTATTCCTGGGCACTCTATAAATGAAGTTAGTATGTGTGTTACTATCTCTCCACTCCAGCAAGCAGTGAAAGGACAACCACCCCAGAATCTGCAACTCTTTTAGAATACCAGTGTTGATCATAATATAAACACTTGGGGCACATTTACATAATTTATAATTCAAGATGGGTGTTTTTTTTAAAAGAAGGCTTTTATGAAAGTGTTGCATGAAATTGCTTAGACAGTTATGTGAAAATTCTATGTCAAAATCAAGTAAAATGTATTCAGTTTTCATTCTTGAGTGATTATCCAGTCTAAGAATTAACCAAGCACTTCTCTTTTCTTTCTTTCCACTTCTGCTGTTTAACCTTCATCAGTTTCATTTAATTTGGGATTTTCTATTGTGGTGAATATGAACAAGATTTGGAATAAAGGCTTAAAAATTATAGACATTTTAGATTTAGAGCTAAAATGTACTTTAGGGATTATCCAGTCTAATAGTTTTCAGATATTACTGATTAAAAAATAATACATCACTATTTTGTCATATCCTCATATCATTGACTTAATACTTGATGTTGACTGGCTTTTTTTAAAAAAAAAAGCTCACTTTACTTCCAACCACTAATATTCATAAATATTTCAGGTTTGATGGGCTAAATGTATAACTTAAAACAGTTGTCCATGTATCACCTAAAATCATTTCATGTACCACCAGAGGCCTGGGTGGCAATCTTGGTTGAATACAAATCACATACACCCCTCATTTTATAGATGAGAACACATACCCAAAGAAATGAGTAATTTGTTCTGCCTGTGATTGCAACTCCAATAAAAATTTTGATATAGATTAAAGAGTTTGGTCATTAAAAACCATCTAGGTATTTCAGTTCTACCAACTCTCCCTTTCCAAGTTCCCCGTATACTTCCTAAAATACAAGAGACTAGGCAAAATCAGGATTAGCCTCAGTGAAAGATAAAACACTACTTATCCATAAGCCCCTTCAAAAACAAACAAACAAAACATTAAGATGGGGCAAAGGATGAAAAACTAGATCCAGTAATTTGTTGTTCTCTTAAAACAATTTAAAAAATCATCTGGACACATTGAAAAGTTGAAGCACATTTACCTTTTTGCTTATACCTGTTTGTGGAGTTTACTCTTACTGACCAGATTAAGGTCGGCAATATTGGCCTTCTCCTGACCCTAAATGCCTTGTTCATTGAAACCCGAGTGTTAGTTCCTGTTTGTACCATTGTACCTTGTTAGAGAAGGTATTTCTATTCTCCAGAGAGTGAACAATAAGCTACTGTATGTTTGGTCTCTAGAGTTCATTTCTTCATGTTTTCATTAGTTTTATTCATAAGATTCTATTAGAGTCGATTGTTAAATTGCTGGAAACGTCTCCAACAAAGGACAAAAAGGTTCTTCTATAAAAAAGAACAGCCCATCCCCTGCCCAGACTTGAAGGACTATAGATAAGTGTAATAAGTTGCAGACTATTAGCAAGTACCTTTTTCTCCCTACTCTCCTAGGAGCCTGGGACTTGTGAGTCCACATATGGAAGTAGGTCAGTAGCATAGCAAAAAAAAAAAAAAAAAAAACTCCAAAAAACAAAAACACTACCCAAAAACTTACTAAATACAAGTTGGAATTCACTGCTTTGAAAAATTATAGTCCCATCTAGTTAAATCAGATCCCATATATTCATTATCATACATAGCCTATATAGTTGAAATTATTTTATAATTGTTAAAAATATCTCATTTGGAGCATTCCTCTTTTTAAAAAATTCTCTTTTCACTTGTAGAGCTCATGGTGAGAAGAATATGTCTTCAGTTTACCCTGTTGGTTTCCTTTGACATAATTCCATCGCAGAGTCACATTTCCTTCACGTTTTGAAGATCCTAGAGTTCTTTTCTCTCTATTTTGAATTTTAGGAAGCATTTGAATAAAAATCTATTTTGATTCACTATTACAAAAAGCACATTATCCAAAAAGGGGCAAAGTTTGAGAGCATGCCCAGTCATGGAATTTCTAGCCAAGAACACAAAAGCAAATATATCACTTAATATTTATTAAGAATTAATTACTCAGAAGGGGTTAGTCACTAACAAAGACAGAGGCACATACAATTCTGTGTCAAATGAGAAATTTGAGCATATTCATTGGAGCAAGCCTTAATCTCCTATGAATTGTGCAATTTTAAATAAAGCAACATGGGAGGAAATTACAATAGAGTGAAGAAAAGATGCAATTTGGGGGAATTATAATGTATTGAAAAAACATGCCAAATACTTCTCTTAATACTGATGAGTAGAATCAAGCCATATTCTATCTGAGCTTCACATTGTGGGGTTTTTTTTTTTATTCTACATTCTAGCAAAGTAGGAGAACAGAAATGTAAGGAGGCAAGAATGAAAATGTTGCAAAAATATTTGTTTTATAGTACAATGGCTGCTTATCTTATTTTGAATTAAATGTTCCCTAATAGACAGCTGCATTAAATGTTCCTGGTCCTCATGGGTTCCTCCTCTTCTGTAATTTTTGCCCACCGTTTTCCCCCAAAACTACCAGAGTGGCTTTTGCTAGTCTTTGAATTCTTTAAAACAAATAGCTGACCATCTTCTTAGCACACTGGTAGTGTTCCCAGAACAGTTATAAGTGCCTCTATTACACAGTAATGCCTTGTTCATTCTCTGAACTCAAGACAATTTCCCAAGTACTTATCTGCTTTTTAGCACTTTCCCCTACAAACTCAGAAGCCAGGTACCATTCCCTTTATCCCCTTAAAACTAGGTGGGAGTGTGTAAAACGATGAACGATATAAGGAAAGGCCCCCTTACCTCCCCGTTGTACCCGTGGAGGAACTCCTTTAGGAACGGAGGGACCCTCCAGGGGACAGACACTTCCCCATGCCTGGGCTGAGCCCCAGTCAATGGTACCTGCACAGTCTCATCTTGCTGGGGACTAGAACACATCTGCTAGGTTATGCCAGCCCTTGTCACCTGCATTTAAAAATAAAACAGGGTGAGATTTTGACTTAAGAGTCAAGAGTCATGCTCTGACAGCACCTTTGTGAATTGTACAACTTTAAATAAGCAACAGGGGACTTTACCATGCAGTGAAGAAAAAACGGCAATTTGGGGAATTATAATGTATTGAAAACACGTGGCAAATACTGCCGTCAACGCTGCTGTATGGAATCAGATCTCTCTGGCTCTCCTTCTGGTCCCTTGAGCTGAACATTTTACTCCTTGGACTTTGATCTTGGACTCAAGCCTACCTTCTTGCCCAATCAGGACTGTTATTTTCAGTAACTAGTTTTTAGCTCAGAGGCCACACTTGGTCATTTCCTCTAGGTCAGTCAGATGCCCCATCTTACACTGGCTGATTCTTCTCTCCCTCTTCCTATGTGGCCTCTTTCACAGTCTTCTAAGCTAGGTCAGCCAGGACAAAGTCCACCTGGGACATCTTCTGTCCCCGTTCTCTATAGCCTATCCCACACCCCACACCCCCTTCCTGAAATCTTGTACTGAATTTTGTCCAATTCCCAAACTCATGAATTGAGGAATTCAAAGGTAGATTAAAATTTTGAAAAAGAACAAAGTAATTTTGTTCTTTTAGTAATCAATATCTACTAAAATGTAAAGTACTTAAGTAATCAATATCCTTGAAAGTTATAATTTACTCAAAGGGATCAATAGTTTAAGCTGATGAGTATTCTATAGGGAAAGTGTTCAAATCTTCAGTGTGAGGGGAGGAAGTAGAGAGAGTGGCAAAAGCCAAAAAACGGTGAAAAGGGTTGGAAAATGGGACTAATTAGAAAGATGAGAGGATGTGGGGTATTTATTCATGAGAAGACATTTTGATACTTAATTAACTCTTTAAGAAGTGATGTTACTACATGAGCATTGGATTGCATTGTCCTCTCATTTCCTCTGTCCAGTAAATACTACTGAAAAGACAAAACAAATAAAACAACACCACCAGCAAAAAAAAAAAAAAAAATCCAAAAAACAAAAATAGAATGTAAAGAGAGTGTTTTCTGAGAGTGAAAACAGGCAATGACTTAAAAGGCATATCGTGGAGATAAGGGAGAGTTTCTTCAGAGTTGCCAGACCAGTATTTCCCAACACCCTTATTTCCTCTCCTGTCCTCAGCATGGCCCAGCTCACATCGTCTAAGGATAAGTCATGAACTGTTCCTACTCTGAGACCCAGTAATTCCACTTCGAAGAACATACTCCAAGGACAAAGAAAAAAGCAACTTCCACAAACTTGTTCATAGCAGCATTATTCAAATTGTAGTGGCCTCTTTTAGGGGTCAGCCCAGCCCATAAGCCATCCCCTAGCATACCCTCCTCACCCCCCATCTACAAGGTGATGTTGGATAATTCAGCTCTTGAACTACAACTCAACCAGAGATGGATCTAATGCAAGCAAGGATGTGAAACTGGGACAGAGAATTGCAGGTTAGTCTTTGTGTAAGCAGTATGGGTGCTGTTACCAGGGTGGTAAAATAAACTGCTGTTATAAGGAAACTCTATTCCCCTATAAGGAGAGACAATCAAGATAAGGAGAAGAAGAATGAAGCAGATTCACCAAGAAAAACAGAAATAAACAAAAAATAAGCCAACAGTTTTCTGGCTCCTTCCAGATGCCCAAACTGCATTTTTGCCCATTGACTCTATCTTAAAGTAACTGAAATCAGTTTTTGTTGCTTATAATGGGAGTTTTAACTGGGACACAATAATAAAAAATCAGAATCAACTCAACCCAAGATAAGAAAATGATTACATAAATTATTATATGTTTGCATGATTGAATGCCTTTTAAAGTGGTGCAGTTTTAAATTGTCCGCATGGAAACATAGGCCATAAAGCAGAATGAACATGCTGCTTGCAACGTTTAAATTGTCGATTTAGTTAACGAGAACTGGAAGAGTACAGAAATGTGAACAGTTACTAGGTGTATTGGATTTTTGGATATATTGTTTATAAAATAGCTTTAAATTTAGGACTATTGGCATTTTGAAACAGTGATTTAATATCCCACTTCAGATCTTTCTGAGAATATTCCTTATTTTGATATTGATATTCTCCATCAGTCTTCACCCAAAACTTGTAAGTTGTTCTTCAGTCTTTTTTTTTCTTTCTCTCCAAGGAGCCTTTTATTGGGAGATAGTATTTTGAAGGTATAATTCTGAGTGTGATTTAAAATCATCTTTGCTTTTATATAGAGAATGGAATAAAAGCCAGTTAAGTGGAATTAAAGAAATGGGTTAGGAGACAGTGTGATAGTTCACTTGGACGCCCAATGAAAAGCGTCAGGGCTCCTTGGAAAATAAGCTGATTACAAGTCTGAGGCAAGAAATGTAAAAGACTGGCCTGGAATGTCTTGCCATACTAGATAGTAGTGAAGCAATCCCAGGCCACTGAGGAACTGTCAAAAGTTCTCAAGAATCCACTTAAAAAGACTCCCAAGGGCTCCATATATTGATAAAAAATGATCATTGCAAGAGATTAAAATGGGTTAAAATGTTTAAATCCATGAAGTCATAATGATTATATATATATATATATATATATATATATATATATATATATATATATATCAAAAAATTCGATGGATACTAAATGATCTATGTAAAAATTTTTTGGGGGATCATTTAAACTCCTAAAACTAATTAGCTATTATAGCAAAGTTATAGGATCCAAGGTAAATCTACAAAAGTCAATTGCTTTCTTATATATAAGCAATGAATTTGAAATTAAAAACACAATGCCATTTACATTAACACCAAAAGAAACACTTAGGTATAACTCTACAAAATATCTTCAAGATCTATACAAGAAAAACTACAGAACACTGATGGAAGACATCAAAGATCAAAATAAATGGAGAGATAGTCCACCTTCATGGATGGCAAGACTCAATATTTTCAAGATGTCAGTTCATCCCAACTTTGTCAATAGATTTAACATGATCTCAATCAATATCTCAGCCAGGTATTTTGTATAATAATCTGATTATAATGTTTATATCCTGGATACTAAGAAACCCACTTATTATTTTGAAAACAAGTAAATAAAGGGAAAAAGTGAAGCAAAAATAAAAGTAAATCAAATATGTCTGATTTTTAGATTAAAACCTCTCAACTGTTTCAAATTTCACTTAAAATAAAAGCCAACCTGTAAGGCCATGCTTGACTCTACTCACACTCATTTTACTTTATGGCACTTAGCCCTTGCTTATGATATTCCTGCCATATAGACAGACCTTCACATAAACCATGTTTTTTTCTAACCTAAGCTGACTCCTCCTCACGCTTTAGATCTCAATTTACATTTTCAGAAGGATTTTTCATGACCATCTTAGCAGGAAATCCTATTTGTTTCCTCCTTAGAACTTAACCATTTTTGTATATAATTTATTTGATCACTTGTCTTTGTTTGTTTCTCCCAGTAAACTGTGATTCAATAGAGAAGAACGTATTGTCTCTGCCCAAGATCTACCACATGTGGGTACTTCATACCTATTTGTAAAAACAAAAAGTGAATGATGTTATTCACCAAGTAGAGACTAGATGGTTGAAAATTAGGCGAAACTCTTAAATAAACCAGTGAGGTGACTGTGGAATTGTGGGCTCTCTGGAGGGCAGACGTGCCAAGGTCCCTTGTGTGAAAGAGCAAGGAGAGACTGGTAATAAAGAGAAATGTGATTCAAGGAGGGAAAAGGTCATTGTGGATTTCAAGACAGAAGTTGTGATCACCTTAGGCTTTGGGGTATTTCCATAAAGTGTTATATTTTAAAAAATTATAAGTACCACTTTAAACATAAAGTTTGTAGAATTCCTAGGCCTTACTTAGCCTTTTTATTTACTTCCATGTTGCTGATAACAAATAGTGGATCCTTTTTATTCTTCATTTGACCATGGCATTGGGACAAATTATTTTAAGAACTTTTATTATTGTATCTGATCTTTATGTGTCTTGATGCGAGCTTATGTATATGCATAGGAAACTCATCACATTTATTTTGTGCTTTGGCAGTTTAAACAATGTTCCAATTAGAATCTGTCCTTTGTGATTCGAAGCAGTCATACCAAATGCTCCTTTTAATTTTTCCCCTCTTTTTTAACCAATAGATCTTTCTGAAGATAGTTGTTGGCAGAACCTGCCATTATAGTTTCTCAAAATTAGGACTGGGGTAACTGAAATTCTTCATAAAAATGCCAAGAAGCTAGTGATTTCTGAAGAGCCTATGACTTTTTCTATCTGTATCTTAATTAATTAAATCTGATCTAGACTTTTTAAAAGAATACATTATAAAAAATATGGAAAAATTTTTAAGAGATGAAAGAAATCAGATATAACCAATCAATCCCCATCACCCCAGTGTGATAAATCTGATATAGTTTCTCATATGCTTATTGTTTCCTAGTTGTAATCTCAGTGTACATACATGTTGTTATCCTACAAGTTTTCTTTGTTGTAAAACACAAGGCAAGTAAATAAGAGAATTTAAGATAGATGTAGTTAATGTGAAGTAAATAAAGGAGCATAATGTAGAGTAAGCAGTCAGGAGAGATCTCACAGAAGTGTTACTTGGGATGGAACCTGATTGACAAGGAAGCGTCAGCCTTGTGGAGGTCTGGGCCAGAGCATCCCTCACATGAAACAAGTTCAACACCCAGGACACCAGGGCAGGAATGATCTTTGAGGAACAGAAAGGTGGCCAATGTGATAGAGTAAATGAGCAAGAGGAGCATGGAGGGAGCTGAGTTGAAGGAGAGAGAGAGAGAGAGAGAGAGAGAGAGAGAGAGAGAGAGAGAGAGAAAGAAAGAGAGAGAGAGAGAGAGAGAGAGAGAGAGAGAGAGAGAGCATGTGTATGTGTTAGGGAGGGGGGATCCTGTGGGACACGGTCCAACAGCAATGTGAAGCTATTGTAAGATTTTAATGACATTGTCATTAAAATTCCATCAGAAATGGCAGTGACATTTCTGATCTAGATTTTTAAGAATGCTCTGGCCACCAAACACACTGTATGGAAATTGTTTCTGCATGAGTGAGGACACAATTGCTAAGGACAGACCCCCAACGCATACTGGATTAACCATTCCAAACCATGTGTCAGGATTGCTCATGTAAGTGGGAAGTATAGGGGATTTAGGTAGAGCTATGTGCAGGGGTCCAGAGAATTTCATCAGATTTTTCTTTTTTCTCTCTCGTTCTCTTCATATGTTACCTCCATTCTCTTTTTCTGCATTTCTCAACCCAGCCAGCAGGGGGGTGAGACAGCCAATAGCCCAAGGTCATCCAATGGAAGAGAGAACATCTGTCTAATTTCACTTGGGAAAAATCTGTGAAAGGACTGAAATTGGTCAGGCAAAAAATAAATAAATAAATAAATAAATTCTTCCTTTGACCAATTACCATGCACAGGGGCCGTTGTCACTCGTCCATTCTGCGTCATATGCTCACAAGTTAACAGAGATGTGGTTGAGCCACCAGGATAACACAAGGTTGGGAATGATTCTCCAAAGGAAAGGGATGTTGTTATCAGAAGGAAATTGGTAAGCATGCTGGACAAAGGAGGGGAAAAACTCAAAACAATAGCCTTATTGCATGGTCATTTGATTTACATAGTGATCTTATTTTTTGCAGAATAATATTCCACCATATGTGTTTCACTCATTCATTAATTTTTGTTCAACCCATCATTTGGCAAGATCTGAACCAGTTCCTTATTGTTATATAATTGTTGATTCCGATCTTTTATAACCTTACATAATATTCTGTGACTAAGAGCATATGGCTTTTTCCTTGCATTTTCTTCATCTACTGGATAAAAGGGCATGAGATATAATTTTCTTCTTAATATATTTTACCAAATTTATTACTTTCCAAAAGGTTGTGTCCCTAGAAATACACAGCATGTTTATTTTTCTGTCCCCTCCACATTAATTATATCAAAACTCTTTTATATTGCCAATTTAATTGGTAAAAATGATGTGTTTTTGTTTTAGTTGTTGCTTTTTAAAATCACAACTGCAGGTGAAAATTTTTGTTTAAAACTAGTCATAGTAGGTCTTCTATAAATGTTCTACACATGCCCTTTGCTGACTTATCTATTAGGATCTTAGTTATTTTTCTATCTATTTATCTGAACCCTTTAGAGACAATACTATTTCCCAGTTTTCTGTTAACTTTTTTAAACTTTAACTTTCAAAGTTGTTCTTATGTTGTCAAATTTTTATTTTTTTCTATTGTTTTCAAGCTTAGAAATTCATACTTTCCCAGAGGCTTGAGAACTATTTAATTCTCTCTTTGTTTAGCTTATCTAAAGATTGATTTATCTTTTTTATCTCTTTAATTTATTGGAGTGGCATTGGTTAAGATGATCATATAGGTTTCAGGTGTCTTTACATCTTCTAAAATTTATTTTTTTATTCATGATGTGAGGTGAAGATATGCATTGATTTTTCTCCCAGTGGTGTTCCACTGAGAGATCTGTCAATTCAATTTCCATTCCAGTACTACAAACTTTTAATTCTTATTGCTTTATAATGTATCTGGTAGGGTTAGCTCCCTACCACATTTCTCTTTAGAATATCCATGTTGTTCTCATATGTTCATTCTTTCAGATGAGAATTAGGATAACTTCCAAGGAAAGATATTATTGAGCTGTGCATACTTTGAAAATATTTCTTGAAAGTCTAGGATCAGTGTTCCCTGCCATCAAGTAGATCAGGGTTCTGGCACCTGTTCCCTGTCCAGGCCATCCACTGTCTTTCTGAGAGCATATTTCATTTGCATAGGGAAGAAACTTCCTCTTCTCATAGAGCTGTTTAAAATTTGTAATTTAGGAGACACTTCTTTAGTGGCTGATCTTAGAATTGGAGGTAGGACTTAAATAAGTGGGGTTTGGGGGGCTAAAATTCTTATATTTTTTGTTGTCCCTTTTAGTTTTAGTATATATCTTTTATTACTTAAAAAACACTTAGAGCTTCAACATGGAAATTCCTTTCATTCATTAAATGTATAGTACTTCTCAAATTTATTTGAAAATTTGAGGTCCATACGCCACTTGTTTGGATAGCTAGCTATCTGGTTTGTGTAATTATCTGCGAGTATGTCATATATAGTGGGATCTGAAATCTTTACCTACTAATCCTTAGCTTTCAGCTACAGGTCCCGAATTATATAAATGGTGCCCCCTGCCATTGTGCAGTGCATAACTCACATGGCCCTATGATACAGCCCTGGTGATAACCATCAGTTGAACTTGAAAGCAGGGGTATATATTTCCTGTCTTCACACCAAGGGTTAAATTATACTCTGAAAACATTAGGCACTTTCCTAGGTACCTTTTAGACAACCTGTAATTTTCCAAAGAAGGAAGGAATAATGACAACAACAAATTTTGCTTTCATTATCTCATTTTGTCTTCATTATAACTATCTATTGTGAAGTATCTTTTATAGTCTAGGCAATTTTCCCTCTTCCAAATGTCATACACTTGGAGTCATGCAGCATGCACCCTTTTCAAACTGAACTGGCTTCTTTCACTTGCAATATCCATTTCAGGTGCCTCCATGTATTTTTAAGGCTACAGACATTTATTTTTTTATCCAATTTATTGGGGTGACATTGGTTAATAAAATCATATAGGTTTCAACTATACAATTCTATGATACATCATCTATATATTGCATGTGTGCCCACCACCCAAAGTCAAATCTTCTGGCTATGGACTTTTTAAAATTTATCAACAATATGTATTAAATACCTACTATGTGCCAGGTGCTGAGTACACTGCAGTAGATAAGACAGGCAAGATCACTGTCCTTGATCAAAGCTTCAGAACTGTCGGGTATTCAGTTCCCAGCAACAATAGCTTTCCCTAGGCAACAAGTACTGTGATTATTATTTTGAAGGTCTTCTCTTTCTTCCCTGAGGAAATCATTTGCTTATACATCAACTAGGAACCCACAAGTGATTTACCCTGTTCCAGACTAACCAGTTTCTTCTCCGTAGTGTTATAGCAATGGTTCACAGTACAGATCCTGCTCCAATTCTTGGGGAACAGCCGTCAGCCAATGGCAAATGGGACTTGAAGGACAAACATCTCAGCTTCCCTGCTTCCTTGGGTGGGACAACTTTGATGTGTCCTGCTTGTCTCCCAGAGTTCTCTGTGGGATTGAGCCCCAGTGGTCCTCAGTGGTACCCTGCTCGTGAACATTTCCTTCCCTTTGCATTGTTTCCAGCTCAGTATTGTTTTTTTTCCCTTTGATGGCTCACTTCTTCATTCCTCGAACAGTACTTCCTGCTATCACATTTTACAAGTCTAACATACCACATGTCTAACATACTTAAATCCTGTTTTAGAGGAACCCAGTCTAAGTCTATAGGTCCTAGAAGTGATGCAAGGAACGAGATCCTCAGAATGGGATTCTAGATTTGGATCAGGTGGCAACAAAGAACCTCTGCGTACGCTGAGCCAGAACTCTCTGAAGCTCTCCCTCTTGGTAGAGGAAGCCAGTCTCTAGTTGCCCGGAGATTGTGCAAAGGCCTTAGCTAGGGCAGATGCCTTGCAAGATGATGCTTGTCTGTGAGATCTTTTCCTGCCTCCCTTTATTGCTTCTAGACCAGTAATTAAAAGTCTTATTATGAGCCAAGCAGAGAAATACTGCTATGTGAAGAAAGGATTATTCACCAAAAGCATCTCAGAACCTGGCAAATATGTACCAGCAGGAGCTGGGAGAATTTGCCTGGATCTTGAAAGTGCTCAACTTGGGAGGACGGACTATAAGGCTAGATAGGGGAGAATTTACTAATACATGCGCATTATTCAGTGACTTAAGACTTAATATCCTGGTAGAATGCCTAGAACTGTACCTAGTACATTGCGGGAATGGCTCCTTGAAACTTTAAAACAACAATGAGATGGAGATGCTGGAATTACTTAGAAAAAGATGAGGAAGTGGGTAAAAAAAAAAATCAAACAGTCTAGAATCAAGAATGCAATTATTACGTAACCTCAGAGAAACTACCAGCTAAAAATGTTCCCTGGTAGGGCTCAGGGGACACTCTCCTCACTGAAGTGATAAGGAATATGCTCCTACATACTGAGAAGCTCAGAACTGACTGTGTGTCCTCTATAGCAAGACTGATAGTAAGAGATGCCCCAGACTCGTTGGGAATAATAGGATTCCAGAGGTCAGACTGGCAGCACTAGGCCATCTGAGGCCATGAGGTGCAATTATGGCCACTGACATCAACCTGAATAAATCTTAGAGACCTATTGTTGATGGGGGAAAATTAGTCCCAGAAGAACACATCATTTATTTAGATTTTTAAACATGCAAAACGAAAATGTAAGTGTGTGTGTGTGTGTGTGTGTGTGTGTGTGATCGGTTAGTAAATACTAAACTATAATAATAGTTCTGGGAAGGAGCGGGGAGAGAACAGGGTTTGAGAGAGATGTATAACAGGACCTTTAAGATACTGACAATACATATTCTCTTTCTAAAGCCAGGTGGTGAGTACAAAGGTGTTCTTTTTATTGCTATTCTCTATACACATAAATTACACTTTTTCAATATATTCAATATTTTTAAAAATTAACATAAAGAAATAAACCTAGCCCTGGCCGCATGGCTTAGCTGGTTGGAGTGCCATCCTGTTCACTAAAACGGTGTGGGTTTGGTTCCTGTCTGGACACATGCATGGCTTCTGTTCCCAGCTGGGGCATGTTGAGACAACTGATCAATGTTTCTTTCTCACATAGATGTTTTTCTCTCTCTCTCTCTCTCTCTCTCTCTCTCTCTCTCTCTCTCTCTCTCCCTCCATCTCTCTCTCTCTCTCTCTCTCTCTCTCTCTCTCTCTCTCTCTGTCTATTTGTCTGTCTGTCTCTCTATCTAAAATCAATAAACATATCCTCTGGTGAAGATTACAAAAAAGAGAAAAGAAATAAAGCCCAGCCATAATTCCTTGCTGGTTGTGACTCTCAGTGGAGAGTAGTGGAAGGAGCATGGATACTACGTGTTGGCATCAGATAGCTCCAAATTCAAGCCACTTATTGGCTGTACAAACTAAACTCTAGGGAAGTTACTGAGTCTGTGAGTGATAAATTTCTCACTAGTAAATTGATCTTGATAATATTGATCCAGCAGGGTAGTAGTAATTATTAAATGAGATTGTTTGCATAAATCTTATTGTAGTACCTGGCGTATATCAGATGCTTAAGAAATAACAGGTACTATTCAATAACTTTGCCCACACTTTCCACTTTTTTCCCTTTTAGAAATTTTCCATCTTTCTCATTTGACTTCATTCAACTTAATTATTTGTTGCAAGCAAAGTATGATGTTGTGTAAGCTATGTCTTAATGTATTTTTATATTTAAGTAAGTTTTCAAAATGCCAATATCTCATTTGATCCTCTCATTCAATCCTCAGTGCCTAGCACAAGTTGGAACATGAAAGGAGTCCCAATAAATCTTAGCAAATGGATGAATGTAGTAGGGAGGTACAATGGGCTGAATTGTATTCACCCAAAATTCATATGTTGAAATCCTAATCTCTAGTACCTCAGAACGTAACTATTTAGAGAAAAGGTCTTGAAAGATGTTATTAAGATAAAATGAGGCCTTACTTTATGGCAGGGCCCTAATTCAATATGACTGGTATTCTTATAAGAAGAGAAAGAAACCCTGAGAATGAGCTCCTATAGAGAAAAGGCCATGTTGGGACACAGTAATAAGCAGCCAGTTACAAGCCAAAAGGAGAGACCTCAAGAGAAACCAGCCCTGCCCACAGCTCGATCTTAGGTTTTCAGCCTCCAGAACTGTGAGAGAATAAATTCTGTTTAAACTACTTGGTCAGTAGCATTATGTGTTATGACAGCCCTAGCAAACTAAGGCAGTAGGGCAAGTATTATTATACCCAAGTTATAAACTGAATCTCAAATGTCAAGACCTTATACAGATTTATGTAAGCAGTGAAAGGGCTGAATTGCCCATTTAATTGAATTGAGGTGTTACATTCTGGCTCTTTCCCCTACGGCCTGCTTCTTTCCAAATTGTGTGCTATATTAAGATGTTTTGATTTGTACAAACATAATTCTTAAATTAAATTCTTATGTTTTTTTTTAATCAAAGTAATATATAGGCTTGTTTAAAAAAGAAAAAAAGAAAAAGAAAAACAAGAATCACCTGCTTTTCCCCTCACCTAATGTGGCTTCCTTAGAGGCAACCACTTTCACCTTTTTAGGTGGTTTTCCCCTTAGTATTTTCATGTAATTAACATGCTGATACAGATATCTCATGATTTTTCAAACCAAGACATCATCTATAAAGTTTCTATTATAATTAAAGGTCATCTTAACACACACACGTGCACACTACTATCCCATGCCCTTCGTCTTAATAAAGGTTTAAGCTTTGATGTTTTTCTTTTTCTGTGCAGTCCCAGTTTTCTCCAGGCTAATTTTCTTTTTTGTTCTGTTTTCATATTAGACTTTCCTTAAATGTCTGATGGTTCCTGGCTTGTTCCCTGCTCTGCCCTGCACCAGTGCCTTCAGAGGCAGCTAGTGACTTCGATTTGTGACATTTCCTAGAGTTCCGCATCAGGAATCGGCTGGTCACTGCTGGACACTCTGCTGCAGGAACTTAAGTTTTAGCTTCCTTTTGTCTCAGCTATTCCTTGTCCATCTACTTTCTACCTTCTAGAAATTTCCGGAACATCTCTTTTCTCCTGTCATTTCATCTCATGTTCTCTTATACTTTTTATGTCTTTTTATTCCTTCACTATTATTTTAGGGGTTTTTGAGAGGAATTGGAGACAAACAGGTTTTTAAACAGTAGTTTACATTTATAATTTTGACTTTTCTTGGATTTTTATCATTAGTCAACAAGTAGTGGTTATTATCAGCTCACTGCAAATGATTACAAATATTTCCAAGTAGCTATGTTTCCAGTGGCTTCTATGAAAGCCTCTTACATTGAAAACCTCTTTTAAAAAAAAATTAAATCTTATTGTTGGAAGTATTACATATGTCCCCCTTCCTCCCCATTAACCCCTTCTAGCCCACCTCCACCCCCTGCCCCGGCCTTCACCACACTATTGTCTGTGTCCATAGATTACGCATATATGCATACAAGTTCTTTGGTTGATCTCTTCTCACCCAGTCACCCACCCACCCACCCCCACCTTCCCTCTGAGATTCCACAGTCTGTTCCATGATTCTATGTCTCTGGATCTATTTTCTTCAGCTGTGTTATGAATAGTAAAAGTAATATCATATTTCATACTTAAGTATCACTTAAATCTGAAGACTTTCATGCCTAGAGTAAGGTGAGGAGTGTGTGCAGACAGGAAGGATGGGTGTGGAGCCAGATTCGGAGCAGGCTGAGGAGGCCTGAGGAGGCCTGGTGTGGCAGCCAAGCCTGAGCAGAGAGAGGAGCAGATCCCTGCAGCAGGTAGCATACATGGGGGTGGGGGGAGGATAGCCGGATCCCGTGAAAGATGAAGAGGAGCCACACTGTGGGGTGACCTGCAGTGTTAGAGCCCAAGGGGATGGCCTTGCACAAGGGTCTGAGCACAAGCAGACTGAGAGGGCCTCCTCATAGGCGAGTGCGCAGTGACAGCAATGTGAGCTTAATTTTATGCCAAGGCATTGATCAATTAAGTAAAAATATTAAGGGTAACGTGAGCCAGGTTTGTCACCCTAGGAGAATGAAGTCAGAAATATGGAAAGGGAGAAAAATAGAATACACCCTCAGGTGTTGGATTGGAAGTAGAAGTTATCAGTGTGAACTCATGGGTTGCAATGTGTCTATATCTATATGGCATCGATATCGATATATATAGATGTAAGTGTGTGTGTGTGTGTATGTGTGTGTGTGTGCACGAATGTTCCCTAGCTCTGTCCATCAGGAGCTGAGAGCTGTGGACTCAAATTGCAACCAGCAGGCCTACCCAGATTGTGGCTTCCTCTTAACATTCACCACTTAAAGGAACAAGAGCTCCTCCATAGGGTGCCAGACATATAAAAATACAGCAAATAATTAGCAAATAAGAAAACTGCATGGGACATATCTATACTTCAATTTTTATCTGAAATTCAAATTTAACTGATTAACCTCTATTTGATTTGGGAACACTATTCCTTGAATAAATGGCTAATTTTAACACTGGGGTCTGTACATGAACCTGTAAAATTTTGTTGTGCTAGTAAAAAAAAATACTCAAAGAATTGTGAGATAAAATGTCATATTAGCCATTTTGAAGGGGCTCCTACTGGCCAAATATGGGACAATTTAAGCATCAAAATAGATAATAGTAACAGATTATAACCCATTGAACAAAAATAGAAACCCATGAGCTCATACTGATTATATATATATTATATATATAATTATATATATGGAGAGAGAGAGAGAGAGAGAGAGAGAGAAATTAAAGTTTGATGAGAAATAGGATATTTATTTAGATTTAAAGTTAGATTTATTTACATTTAAGGTATCTCCTGACAAAGTTAATATGTATTAATTCAAAATAGAAAAAAATTGTACCTTCATTTTGGATCTTTTCCTTGTGGAGAAGCCTGGAAGGCACCATTTAACCAAGTGATTAAAGTGGACATCACCAGTAATAGGACCAACTGAAACTGAGTATCACCTGATGAGATGTTAGGAACACCGCGTCACTTTGGTGATATTCCTGTTAAACACAAACACACCCAAATTGGGGGATCTTTCACAAAATAATTAGTTGTAATCTTCAAAAGTATGAAGGTCATAGAAGTTAAAGATTGAGGAAGCATTTCAGACTAAAGATGTGTGAAAATTCAGTGACACACACATTCTTAAATGTATCCTTTATTTTGCTATGAAGGATATTACTGGGGCAATTGGTGAGATGTAATGGGGGCCTCAGGATTAGGTAGTAGTGCTTATCAATATTAATTTCTTGATTTTGATGGTTATATTATGATTGTGTGGGAGAATGTCCTACACACACACCCATTAGTATTTGGGGGTGATGGGTCATCAGGTTGGCAACTTATTCTCAAATAGTTCAAGACAAAAAATATTCTTTATACTGTCCTTGTAAGTTTTCTGTAAGTTTCAGATTGTTTTAAAAATAAATAAAAATAATACTTATTTTTGTTTTAAATGGAAAATGACTATTCAATCATTCTTACACATGGGTCTAAAAGAAGAGCTTAAAATGACACTAATAAGATGTGTTTTTGCAATGATAATGTAAGAGGCTAACACCAACCATCTGGAGATCACAAATTTATTTATTTAAAAAAATGTTCCTGAAATTAGTTGCTAGAACTTTTAAACAACAAGAAGCAAAAAGAAGCTTCTATATACGACTGATATTTGTATGTAAAACAATGGAGAAAATTGCTATTTTAAACAAATACTTATGGTGGCTATTTCTGGGATTTAGACAGTGACATTTCATCTCTGGGTTAGATGGTCATTTTAAGAAAAACATCTTTAAGGGTGTTATGGACTGAGTGTTCACATGTTGAAAAATCTCCACCCCTCACCTCCTGCCCTGTGACGTACTAAGAAGTGAGGCCGTTGGGAGTTGATTAGGATTAGATGATGTCATGAGGGTAGAGCTCTCACAAGTGGGATTAGCACCCTCATGAGTTCGGAGGTTCCTATTTTTTGCTCTCCATCATGTGATGATACAATGAAAAGTTGACAGTTTGACTCGGAACAGGGCACTAACCAGAACTGGACCATGCTGGCATCCTGAGCTCAAACTTCCAGCCTCCAGAGCTGTGGAAAATTAATTCTGTTATTTACAAGCCACCCAGTCTATAGTATTTTCTTATAGCAGTCACAACAAAGACAAAATGTGTCAGATACTGTTAATATCCTATTACTCACCTATTTTCCCCACCATTCTTATAAACAGAATTCCAACCTCGCTTTGAGCAACAATGCCCAGTTAAAATACCCTTGGTGTGTCCCCAACGTACCACTCAATCAATAAGACCTAAACAGAAGTGTGCTAGAAACGTTGGGGGGGAAAAAGCGCATTTCTTCATACAGGCACCACCCTTTCCTCTTCCTTCCAGTCTGCAATGTGGATGTGACTCCTGAGGAACAGCAGCCTATTTGTGACACAGGTTTAATGATACAAGTTGCAATGACATGTATAGCAAGAAGGATGGCAAGGAAAGAAAACTAGCCTGTGTCCTTGATAGCATTATTGAGCTTCTGTGCCTGTGCCAATCTTGGGCTCTCCACTAGCATATTCTTTATTAAGAGAAGCACATGTTTATGCCACTTGGATTACGTTATTTGCATCTGCATACATTATTAACAACCAATTTTATAAGCTTTTAAAAAAGTATTATACTAGAGGCCTGGTGCATGAATTTGTGCATGGGTGGGGTCCCTTGGCCTGGCCAGAGATCAGAGCCCATTGGGGCCATCTCGCCCAGTCCCGATTGGTGCCTATTGGGGTTGACAGGCTGCGGGGAGGGACCGCGGGAGGTTGACCACCATGGGAGGTTTGCTGTGGGAGTGCACTGACCACCAGGGGGCAGCTCCTGCATTGAGCATCTGCCCCCTGGTGGTCAGTGGGCATCATAGCGACTGGTCATACCAGTTACTTAGACTTTTATATATATACTAGAGGCCCGGTGCACAAAAATTTGTGCACTTGGGGCGGGGGTGGGGGGGTCCCTGAGCCCGGCCTGTGCCCTCTCACAGTCTGGGACCCCTCGGGAGATAACGCCCTGCTGACTTAGGCCTGCTCCCGGGTGGCAGAGGGCAGGCCCAATCCCTAGGTGCAGCCCCTGGCCGGGTTCAGAGCAGGGCTGATTGGGGAGTTGGGGCGCTGCCCCGTCACACTGATCCCGGTGCTGGGAGGCCTCTCAGCTGCGCTGATGCCAGTGCTGGAAGGCCTCGCGGCTCCGCTGATCCCGGTGCTGGGAGGCATATTATCCTTTTACTATATAGGATAGAGGCCTGGTGCACGGGTGTGGGCCAGCTGGTTTACCCTGAAGGGTGTCCTGGATCAGGGTGGGGGCCCCCACTGGGGTGCCTGGCCAGCCTGGATGAGGGGATGATGGCTGTTTGTAGCTGGTCACACACCCTTCAGGGTGGGGGTCCCCACTGTGGTGCCTGGCCAGTCTGGGTGCGGGGCTGAGAGCTGTTTTCAGGCTGGCGGGTGACTGAAGCTCCCAACCGCTCCTTTTTTTCTTCTTTTCTTTTTATTCTGGGCCAGCTTTAGCTCTGAGGCTCCAGCTCTTAGGCCTCCCCTGCTGAAAGCAGGTTTCTGGCCTTTGTTTACCTTCTGTATTTGAAACAATGTTGCGATCCTGCTGGCCGGTGAAGCCCGGCGACTGAAGCAGGTTTCTGGGGTTTTGTTTAGCTTCTATATTTGTAACATAGTTGCTTAGAGTTGCAGCTCAGAGGCTGGCAGCGGCAGGTGGGGAACGTTGGAGTCCTCCATCACTGAAGCAAGCAAGCCTCATGTTCACTTCTAGCTTCCTGGCTGCCAGCTGCCATCTTGGCTGGCAGTTAATTTGCATATCACCCTGATTAGCCAATGGGAAGGGTACGCTAATTACCATGTTTCTCTTTTATTAGATAGGACTAGAGGCCCGGTGCACAAAAATTTGTGCACTTGGGGTGGGGGGGGGAGTCCCTCAGCCCTGCCTGTGTCCTCTCACAGTCTGGGACCCCTCAGGGGATGACCACCTGCTGGCTTAGGCCTGCTCCCTGAGGGATTGGGCCTAAGATGGCAATCAGACATCCTTCTGGCAGCCCGGCAGCCCTCGGGGGATGTCCACTTGCCAGCGGGGAGCAGACCTAAGCTGCAGTCAGACATCCTTAGTGCTGCTGAGGAAGCAGGAGAGGCTCCCACCACCACTGCTGTTCTGGCAGCCATCAGCCTGGCTTGTGGCTGAGCAGAGCTCCCCCATGTGGGAGCGCCCTGACCACCAGAGAGCAGCTCCTGCATTAAGTGTCTGCCCCCTGGTGGTCAGTGTGTGTCATAGTGACCAGTCATTCCCAGTCTTTCTGCTGTTAGGGTCTGTTTGCATATTACCCTTTTACTACATAGGATAGAGCAGGGGTGGGCAAACTTTTTGACTCGAGGGCCACAATGGGTTCTTAAACTGGACTCAGAAGAAGGAGCTGCGGCCGTGTTTCCCGATGTTGCCATGTTAACACTGCTGCTGGTGAAGGAGCAGAGGGGAGAGCAAGAGAACCCTCCGCTCTTTCGGCTCCGCGGGCCAGATAGAACAGCCGAATGGGCTGGATCCGGCCCGCGGGCCGTAGTTTGCCCACAGCTGGGATAGAGGCCTGGTGCATGGGTGGGGGCCAGCTGGTTTGCCCTGAAGGGTGTCCCGGATCAGGGTGGGGGTCCCCACTGGGGTGCCTGGCCAGCCTGGGTGAGGGGCTGAGGGCCGTTTTCAGGCTGGCCGGTGACTGAAGCTCCCAGCCTCTCCTTTTTTTCTTTTTCTTTTTTTATTCTGGGATTTATTTACCTTCTATAATTGAAACTTTGTTGCTGTCACTGGAGCTGAGAACTGGATCCAGCTCCGTGACCACCGCCGGCTGAAAGCAGGTATCTGGGGTTTGTTTAGCTTCTATAATTGAAACTTTGTTGCTTTTGGAGCTCAGAGCCGGGCCGCGGCAGACGGGAACCTTGGCTTCCTCTATCATTGGAGCAAGCAAGCCTCCTGTTCACTTCAGCTGCGTGTCTGCCAGACGCCATCTTGGTTGGTGGTTAATTTGCATATCACCCTGATTAGCCAATGGGAAGCATAGTGAAGGAACGGTCAATTACCCTTTTTGTCTTTTATTTGATTAGACTAGAGGCCTGATGCATGAAATTTGTGCATGGGGAGGGGGTCCCTTAGCCCAGCCTGCACCCTCTCCAATCCAGGACCCCTCGGGGGATGTTTGACTGCTGGTTTAGGCCTGCAGGTATTGGACCTAAACTGGCAGTTGGGCATCCCTCTCACAATCTGGGACTGCTGGCTCCTAACTGCTTGCCTGCCTACCTGCCTGATTGCCCCTAACCACCTCTGCCTGCTGGCCTGATGCCCCTAACCTCTCCCTTGCCAGCTTGATTGCCCCTAACTGCCTCTGTCTGCCAGCCTGATCACCCCCTAACTACTCCCCTGCTGGCCTGATTGCCTCCTAATTGCCCTCCCCTGCTGGCCTGACCACCCCTAACTGCCCTCCCCTGCTGGCCAGATCTCCCCTAACTGCCTCTGTCTCAGCCCCCACCACTGTGGCTTTGTCTGGAAGGATGTCTGGTATAATTAGCATATTGCCCTTTTATTGGTATAGACTAGTAGATTTTTTAGAGAGAGATGGGGAGGGATAGTTAGAAACATTTATGAGAGAGGAACATTGATCAGCTGCCTCCTGCACATTCCCTACTGGGGATCAAGACTGCAACCCAGGCTTGTGCCCTGGCTGGAAGTGGAACCAGGGACCTCTTGGTTCATGGGTTAACACTCAACCACTGAGTCATCCTGGCCAGGCTGAAGAGCTTTTTTAGTAAAAAGTTGAGAACCAAGAGAGTTGAATTATGCAATAAAGTAAAAGGAATCTTGTACTTAAGGAGACTGCTGGGATTGAGAAGCAAATACAGAGTGAAAGGAAGAGACTTAAGACATAATCAGTGAGCTCTGGTCAGTGTGGCTCAGTTGGTTGGGCATCATTCCATGCACCAAAATGTTGCAGGTTTGATTCCTGGTCAGAGCACATGCCTGGGTTGCAGGCTGGATCCCACCTAGGGCTGAGGCAACCCACCAATGTTTCCCTCTCTCTCTCTCCCTCGATCCCTCTCTAAAAAATCAATAATAATAATAAAAGACATAATTAGTGAGAAATTCCCCAAGATTGCAGTGGCCAACATTTTTAGAAAAAGTAATATCTGACATTGAATTTAAAGTTATTTCCTCTAATATAAGTTGATTCTTATAACAATTTGTTACCTCTCATCCTAAAAATCCACTACATAGGACAGTTTTATGTTGATGAAATGAAATAATAGTGTCCAGTGTGGGGCAAGGTATTAAAATTCTTTGAGGATGCCAGCCACAGTGGAGAGAGCTGGCTTTGAACTTTCATAACATATTAGGTGTAAGTCATGACATTTTATTTGGTTACTAGAGGCCCAATGCATGAAATTCATGCATGGGTAGGGTCCCTAGGCCAGGCCGGCAATCAGGGCTGAACTGTGGGGTGACCGGCAGGGCAATCTGGGGGCCCCCATTGGCACCTGCCTTGGCTGGCCTGGGGCCTGTGGGCTGGGGACAGCTCCTGTATTGAGCATTTGCCCCCTGGTGGTCAGTGTGCATCATAGTGACCAGTTGTTCTGCTGATTGGCCAATTTGCATATTAGGCTTTTATTATATAGGATTAAAAGAAATGTCAACCCTGGAATGAAAGGCTGGAGAACCTGAAGATATTTTGCCTATTTGTTGAAAAGGAAGCATTAAGAGCCTGGAGGGTGCAGATGTTCTAATGTGTGGTACTTCTTTCACAGAAGAGTAAATCCCTACAAGTTCTTTATCATTTAGATTGGAACTCAGAATTTTTGTTTCTATAAAAACAGTGTAACAAAAAGGGATAGCTTCTCAAGTCTGCTCACAAAAGCTTATGTAACCCAACATCAAGAGACTAAAATACTAACATAATGACTTGCTATTCTTTATGTTTCTAAATGCAAACTTGGTATTAAACTCAACAATTTAACATGATACCATTTTATTTTATTTTTTTCACATTCTCTCTCACACACTCACATTCACACACACACACACACACACACACACACACACACACATACACACCCCAACATGATACCATTTTATATTTTGGTCAGCTCATTTATCTGATTGAGGTCGGATAGCATTCCTTCAAGTAGCAACTAAGGAATCTGGACTTCTAGCATGTGATCCAATTATCTTAACATCTCTGCTCCTAAGTATTGTTGACAGGTTAGAAATCACAGGCTGATTATCTCATGGGAAACTTTAGGGATCAAGCCTGGGAGTGACACACATTATTTCTGCCCACATTTTACTAATCACATGGCCCCATTTTCACTGCAAGGAAGGCTGTGAACAAGTCTTCCCATGTGTCCAGGAAGAGGAAAAAGGAATGTAGGCATCTTGCACCTCTTGTGCAGGGTTTTATGAAGATTAAATGAAATAACTGCACAGTCTAAGTTCTTGTAATGTTATGTCCTTTCCTTCCCTTGGACTCAGCCATGTACATACACACCTAGTGGTGGCAGGTTGCAGTGGTGATGGGTTCTGGTGCAAAGGGCTCTTAGTGAAAAGGTTTTGGTAAAGGAAATCAGGTGCAAATTCTGGTGGAGCTCAGCAGAGGTTGTGGATAGAGAATAAGAACTATGAAGTTAGATGCTCCTGAATGGGTTCCTAGAAAGCTAGGAATGGGAAAAGAGGTAATAGGATTTTGCCTGGGAGAAAGAGGATGGCATGTGGGGCACAGGTGGAAGGAAGCAGTGTCTAAGAAAATGTACAGGCTACTTTCGGAAAATAGTGGAATGACTAGCATCTCAGTGACCGACTCCCCCAACTACTAACGCTGCATTAAGTGATGTCAAAGGTAAGTGAAAAAGCTATTGAAGAAGGGAGTCCATTCTCTACTAAAAATACATAATGCTCTTAGTAGACTTAAAATATAACATTTTTTAAAAGAAAGGATGTAAAGCAATTACTTTAAACTATTGGAGCCCAGTTTTTAGTTTCTTGAAAAATATTTATATTTAAATATAATTGAAGAATACAATATGTGAACATGACTGGACCCAGGTTGGGGGAGAGGGACAGCCATCAAGATTATTCTTGGTATTTTATACTTGAAATTTTCTGAGAGTAAATCTTAAATGTCATCAAACAACAACAAAAAAGTAACTCTGTGAGGTGATAGTGTGTTAACTAACCTAATTGTAGTAATCATCATGTTGTATACCTTAAACTTACACAATGTTATTTATAAATTATATAGCAATGAGGATGGAAAGCAATCATTTAAATATGAACTGTATTTAGATAAAGATTTTTGTTAATTTTGATAAGTCTGATTAAAGATTGGGGTTAGGTATATCCTTTTTCTTACGTTATCACTGTTAAAGTACTTGGGAGTAAAGCAACATGAGACCTGCAACTTGAAACTAATTAGAAGAAATATTTTAATATTGCTATTCGCCCTTTCTCTATAATAGAAGTGTCAACCAAATTCATGATTGACAATGACAGATTGAAACATATGCGTGCAATTGGCACCAGTGAGAGCTTTATATGTATCGCACATGTGTGAATCAATGTTTATTTTTCAATTGCCAATGTGCATCATATGTACCAGCCGGTCAGTCTACGGTCGTACGGTCAGGTCACTTAGCCTTTTATATATATACTAGAGGCCCGTTGCACGAAGAGATTCGTGCAATAGGTCTTCCTTCCCCTAGTGGCCGGCACCAGTTTTCCTCCAGCACCCGGGACCCAGGCCTTTGGTCTGGCTGCAGTGAGGCTTGGCTTCTCCACTGCGGCCACAGCGAAGATTCAGTCTTCAGTCTTGACTGCGGCCCGGAACCTTCAATCTTCGCACCATGCCTACATATGCAAATTAACCACCATCTTTGTTGGGTAATTTGCATAGTTGCTCTGATTGGCTGGTGGGCGTAGCAGAGTGACACCAATTTGCATGTTTCTCTTTTATTAGTGTAGATAGACACTTCCTGAAAGAAATCCAAATGGCTAGCTGATATATGAAAAGGCCTTCAATAGCATGAGTAATCAGGAATGCATGTTAAAAACACAATGTCATGGTACAACACACCCACCTGACTGTCAAAACCAAAAAGAACTGCCAATAACAAGTGTGGTTGAGGATGTGCAGCAATGGGACTCAGATATGGCTGGTGTGATTATAACACATTAGAAACAGCTTGGCATTATTTATTCAAGTTTATAATATGCGCATCCACTTCCAGGTATATACTATACAGAAACTGATATAGGCATGATAGAATACATAGGAAGAATGTTCACAGCAGCAGGTATAGCAGTTCCTTCCAAACTAGAAACAATCCAGATATCTATCAACAATAGAATGGTTAAGTAAATCATGGCATATACTACAATGGAACACTGTAATATTCAGCAATTAAAATGAACAAATTAAAGCTATATGAACAACCTGAACAACATATGGATTAAAAACAATGTTGAGCTAAAGCGGTAAGTACCAGAATAATAGATTACATATTAGGGTTTACCATTTCATAAAGTTCAAAAGAAAGGACAAAACCAAACAAGATATTGTTTAGGGATGCATGTTTGTGATAAAACAATAGAGAAAAGCAAGGAAATACTTATCACAGAAGATAGAATAAGGGTTACCTCTGAAAAAGAGGGGATGAGTTGTGTTCAGGAAGGTCAACAGGGGGATTTTGGGGGGCTGGCAATGTTCCATTTCTTGATCTGGTTGGTCACATGAAGGTTTACTTTATAGTTACTCATTATACTGAGTAACTGCTTTATGCATTGTAATGTATATTTCACAATAAAAATTCTAAAAGAAACCAAATACTATAAATGGTATTTGTAGAAAGAAATTTTGCCAGATAATTTACTTAAGAAATCTTTAATAGTAAAACCACTGATGTGGGCTAATAAAACACTGATTAATTCCCCATAAGAGCTCACTTTCAAGTATAGGAGAAAAATACCCCATTGTCATATTTTAACATAGAAAGCAGATCTCTATCAGAAACAAATTGATGGACCAGGAAAACAACTGTTACCTAAAACTCCAAAATTTTTTTGAATTTTGAAAACTAGCTGTTTTGTCCTCTGGATTAATCAATAAAAAAAAAAAAATGAAAGAACTAAAAAGTTGCAGACCAAGCTGGATATGTATGAACTTCCTCTTTTCCAGTCGCCAGTTCCAGCTGTTTCCTCTGGTTACCATGCTGGGTGGTGAGGTGGGTGGATCTTTTCCAGTAAGTTTAGTGCAGCTGGTTCTTTTGATGTAGGTTGTAGGTGGTGGGTGGTGGAGGGCTCTCCGGGGTGCCATTCTGTCTTCAGCACTACAGTTCTAAGATCAGGCTGCTGAAAAAGTCCACCTGGTACACAGTTTCCTTGAGGTGTACTTGACTAGGTTGCACCCTTTTTATTCAAAACCCACAGAACTGCCCTGGCCGGTGTGGCTCAGTTGGTTGGAGCATTGTCCAGTACACCGGAAGGTGGCAGGTTCAATTCTGGCCAGGGCACTTACCTAGGTGGGGGGTTCATAGTTGGTGTTGGATCCAGGGTGAGGCTCAGGACGTGTATGGGAGGCAACCAATCGATGCTTCTCTCTCTCTCTCTTCTCTCTAAAACCAATGGGAGAAAAATATTATAAAAACCTCTCAGAACTAAAATCTGAGGTGCCCAGCCTCACAAAATCCCCTAAATCTGTGCATCTTATTCCTTCAATTTCCATCAGGAAATCAGGAAGACAGGGAAAACCATAAAAGATTTGTTCTGTAGCCATGTGTTTTGATGGTCTGATTCTCTGTGAGTCTCATTTGGAAGAACATAAACAACGCAGGTTATGAAAAGACAGTCAAATCCAGGGTAGTCTAAGCAGGACAGTTCCCCTGGCTCTTGGAATTTAGGCTCAAAGGCAGTGGGCAGGTGCCACTTTGTTTCCTCTTGCTTCTGCAACACCCCTCCCGGTCCCATTACTTTTTCTGCACCATTTTAATAACAACGAGCCTTGGGATTTATCCAGTTATACCTTGCTCTACTATTTGCATATGGTGGCAGCAGTAGTGGCAGAAACCCCAAGCTCCCCCAGCCTGCCGATAAGAACTTGCTCCTCATCCCCTCCCGCCCTTCCACCGCCCCCGCCCCCCCCCACCCCCCCCCTGGCCCCCAGGCAGGAAGACTTCTAATATCCAGTACTGCCCCTTCCAGAGGAGGTAGGGCTGCCAGGGCCCATCGACAGAACTGTGGAATCTGCTTCCTTTCATCCTTGCTGCTGCTTTTATCTCATTCTCACTCTCACTGCTCACCAGGACAGGTTCATCCTGAGGATTCTGGTCTTTGCACTTTAACAATTTATTTTCCTAGAGAACTACACTTTCAATTTCATGAGTTTTTTTTTTTTTTTTTTACTTGAATTTACTTTCCAGGATAACATCTGCATGAAAAGCTGCACAACAGTCAGTATTTACTTTAGAGAGTAAATAGCCTTTGAAACGCAGGCTTGAAACAGGCCACCGTTTCTGGGTGACGGTCACGTACACCGATTCACAACCGAGGCAAGTGCTCCCGCGCTCCAAACCACCAGCACGCGGGATCGCTAGGAGCGCGGCGCCATCCAAAGCTCCCCCCGGGAAACCGGCACCAATCCGTCCACGGTATCCGGGAGGACGACTCCCCTTTCACTAGAAAGGCTCGGGCGGTGACTCGGTGCTCCAGCCGCACCCTTCTTTCCTCGGGGGGTAGGGAGGAGGGGGGAGGGGGAAGAAGGGATGCATCACACCTCCCATCGTTACAATGCTGTGTAGTTAGCAAAGCGCCAGCACTCCGTCCACTCCCGAGCTCCGCGAGTGTTCGCACCTTCGTTCGTTCGTTCGTTCATTCATTCGTTCATTCATTCACTCACTCACTACACATCTACTCGGGCCGACTCCGCGTTCTCCGGCGCTGGGGCGCGCCGCACACCGCGGAAAGGGTGGGGCGCTCGCTCCCTGAACAGGTGCAGCGCGCGGATCGGGCAGTGGGACAGCTCCTCCAAGGCCTGTTTGGGGCCCGAGGCCTCACCTTCAGGGGGTGCGCGCCCGAGCGTGGCCGCGCGGCCCGGGCCTCTCTCCTCCGGGCTCCCCAAGGAGCAGTCACCACCTGCCCCGAAGGAAACCACTAGAGAGCCAGCCCTCTCCGCCGCCCTCGGGTCGGGGTGAGATCGGGCGGCCGCTCGGGCTCCACTCGGCTCCTCCCCTTCCTCCCTTCAGTTCTGACGCGGCCGCAGAGGCGGCGGCGGCGGCGGCGACGAGCCCAGCGGCCCGAGGCGCACCCACCCGCACCCCAGTCCCGACTTCCTCTTCCTTCCGAGCGTCATCCGAGCGCGCCCGCATCGCCGGGGCGGGGCGGCGCGGCGCGGCGGGGAAGGGGAACCCGGGCCAGCGGAGGAAGCCTCTCGCGGGGAGCGGAGGGAGGGGCGGAGAGCGGTTGCTAGGCGACTGACGTCATCGGCGCGCGCCGCTCCCCTCCCGCCCCTCTCTCTGGAGTGAGGCGAGAGCCCCGCACAGAGCGAGCGAGACAGTGAGCTGGGCTCCGGGCGCCGCTGCCGCCGCGAGCGTGAGACCTGCGAGCATCGGAGACCCCGCCCCCGTGCGCTGGCTGCCGCCGCGACCTCCGCCCTCACCTGGGCCAGCGGGATCCGAGGCCACTGCTCCGCTCCCCCTTCACCTTCCCGGCCGGCAGCCGCGGCTGCACACGCCGGCGGAGCCCGAGCCCGATCCGGACCCGGCGGCCGGGAGGCAGGACGGAGGCTACCTCGGGCCGGGGCCGGGGCCGGGCAGCAGCTCCCCGGTGAGAGGACGCCGAGGAGGGATCGGAGCTTCCGTCTGGTCCTGGGGCGCGGGCGAGGGACCCCCGAGGTGTAGGAAGGGGGTCCCAGCCGCAGCGACACATGCATGAGCCGGGAGCGGGGGCGGCGCCGAGCGGAGCCGGCCGGGTCCCCCACCTCGCGGCCGCCGCGGCCACCCGCCCAGGGCCTTAGCATCCCGCCGCGGAGTGCATGATCCGGGGCCCCAGGTCCAGCCATCACCCCCGGCCGGGGGGCGGGGACCCCGATGTGAAGCGGCGGCCGGGGCGGCGGGCCGAGCAGAACCAGCGCCGCAGTCCTTCCCTTCCACCTGCCCTTCACCCCCTCGGGGGTCTCCTTCCCGCGCCAGTCGCCGGCCCCCCGGCTCCGCGGCAGGACTCCGGGGGGAGTTCGTAGAGCCCCCTCCCCGCCCCAGCCCCGAGGGCGGCGGGGCCGGGGGCACCCGGGGGGCCGGCCGCTCTCCCTCCGCCCGGAGGAAAAACTTTCTAAACACACGCCATCCGGAGCCTCCCGAACCTGACTGTCCCCGGAGAAGTGGCCGCGGACCGGCCGGAGGCAGCCCGCAGAGACCCAGGAAGAGGAAAGGAAAAGAGACCAGCGGGGCCGCAGCCGCCTCCGCGCCCGCGGCGCGGAAGGGACCCGGGGGCCGCCGGGCTGAGCGACACGAGCCCCGCTTCTCCGCGACGCGCGGGCCGGCGCCGCGGTCCCGAGGAGGAAGGGAGCCCGCCCGCCCACCGGCGCCACGCACGGCTCCAAAGTGTGAGTGGCCCTGGGACAGGGACTGCGGGGTGGGGGGCGGGCCGGTGCCGGCGCGACCTCCGGGGGTTTGGCCGATGGTCGCCCGGCGTATTGGGGGTGCACGGGTGAGAAGGGGGTGCACGGGTGAGAAGGGGGTGCCTTATGCCACCGGCAGGAGAAGGGGTCAGGTTCACCTTTCAGCTCCTGTCCATGCCACACGCAAGCTCCCAGGCGTCTCCTCGAGGAGTTCTGTCTGTCCCCAGAGGGGACACTTGCTCCTTTCTGGCCCGTAATTGACCAAAGGAAACCGAGGGCGCCGGGGCGAACGTGTATACAAAGGGCATCTCTGTCACACACCTTTTCCTGGTGCACCAGGTGCGAAGACCGGCGCTGCAGTTTCTGTTTCCGGGCAACTCTTATTTGGGTTCTCAAGGGGGCATCTCTTAACCCCGTGAGCCCCTGAAAGTAAAATCCCCCCTCCCCCCCCCCCCCCCCCCGCTTTTGCACTCTTCCTTGAAGAGATTTTTCATTTCAGTACCTGTCGGTACAGGAGTTTTTACCCTCTCATTTCCTGTGTATCAATTCCTGGGTCCAATTCCTGTGTATCAGGAGGACGCTGTAGCAGATTTCAGTTACCCGGGAAATTGTGAGTTCTTATGAATCACAAGTTAATTGGGGGAGAGCATTCGGGACTTGAACCAGTTTTTAAAAGTTTTTATTCCTTACTCAAATGCTTTTTTTTTGGGGGGGGGGCGAGTAGCATATGCTCTACCTGTCAGCACTCTTATTTGGCAGAGTGACTTTTGCTTATTTGAGTTTCTTTATTTTTCTATCTAATGAGAAACTTTTGATATTTAATATTTTGAAGGAGGATTTTTTCCCCCCTTCCATTATTTTAGTGGTGAAGTCTATAAAATCTTGGATTTGTATGTTAGGTATCTTCCCAGAGTTCCACACTAAGGTGCAGGAAAGTAATTTATACAGACCTGAGGGCTTCAGCACGGGATAGGATTTTGTATAACAGAACATAGGGAGCACTACACCGAGAAGTGTGGTCCCTGCAGACAACTGTGTGTTCTTGCTCTCTCTGAAGCCACTGCTGAGAGAAGCTTTGTGGGAACCAATGTAAGTCTGAGGTTAGCTGTGGTAACTTCTCCATTCAGGATCTGGATTAAATTTGATACTTTCTCAAACAATGTTTCCATCCTATACTTTTTGTCTTTTGAAGTAATGAGTTCTACAAGTTTATTAGCTCCTAACTTATGTAACAATTCATTCATTTATCCCAAACCTGTTTCTTTGATGCACCAGGACACATGCAGAGTTTGTGTTTTGAGAAATGCTGTTATAGGCTGGAGTTATTCTTTTTCTGGTTTTACAGAGTTTGAGTGTTTCTCTTTACCATTATCTTTCCTGACCCTTTGTATGTCTTAGACTAATTTCTTCAATTCCTTTGATCATTTTGCTCTCTTCTGGAACTTCTCCACCTTTTTTTTATGTATGCCTTGTTCTTGTTATTTTTTTATGAGGAACCTTAAATTCTATCTATTTTACTTTTTTTTTTTTTTAATATATTTTATTGATTTTTTTCACAGAGAGGAAGAGAGAGAGATAGAGAGTTAGAAACATTGATGAGAGAGAAACATCGATCAGCTGCCTCCTGCACACCTCCTACTGGGGATGTGCCCGCAACCCAGGTACATGCCCTTGACCGGAATCGAACCTGGGACCTTTCAGTCCGCAGGCAGACGCTCTATCCACTGAGCCAAACCGGTTTCGGCACTATTTTACTTTTATTATTTTATTTTTTTAAATCCTTATCTGAGGATATTTTTCCATTGATTTTCAGGGAGAGTGGAAGAGAGAGGGAAAGACAGAGAGAAATATCGACTTGAGAGGAATACATTGATTGGTTGCCTCCTGCACCATCCCGACCAGGGCCGGGGCCAAGAAGGAGCCTGCAACTGAGGTACATAACCTTGACCAGAATCCCTTCTGTCCTCTCTAGCCACTGAGCCAAACCCGCTAGAGCTCTATCGATTTT
The DNA here is from genome assembly GCF_964212035.1 of Myotis nattereri. Taxonomy (NCBI): domain Eukaryota; kingdom Metazoa; phylum Chordata; class Mammalia; order Chiroptera; family Vespertilionidae; genus Myotis; species Myotis nattereri. The sequence continues at coordinate 53,380,129 of NC_138080.1, forward strand.
AAATGAGTACTGACATGAGTAGTGGATATAATGTTAGATGTAAAATCAGAAACAAATGTCTCTGGTTCTGTTATCTTATTTTGTGACCTTGAGGAATTCTCATATCTCATGTTTTACAGAAGAAGAAAAGTATAATCTTTCATAGGGAGGAAGGGAGGACAAACCAACAAACTATAGTTTAAGTATAGATTGTACTCCATCAAAGTTGTTTACTTACCTTAAGACTTTTTATTGCTTGACTATGGTAATGTTTTGTTGCATATTTGGGTATCAAAGAAACAAAGTATTTGGAGATGCTTTGAGATGCTTTTATTTATAGATGGCAAAGGCAATGAATTACAAATTGCACAAGACTGTAGGAAAGTGAGAAGGGACCACTATTTATCTACTACCACTATATGTCAGTTACTGTGTTTGGTACCTCACATATATAAATGTATTTGCGCATTTTTCATTAGGGAAATGATAGTGTTGAACGATGGAGGACTAATTGGAATGTCCGAACCAAATCTGTGAAGATATTTTTTTGGGAAGAAAAGTGTTTCAGACTTTTGGAATTGGAGGGTGTGAGGGACAAATGTAATTAGAAACTTAGTTTGATAGGAATACAGAGGGAAGTTGTTGAATAGGCTTAGGATCAATCTGTGTTTGTGTAAATACATGTTTACAGATCAAAGAAGCAATTGAGAACAATGTTCCTGAGATAGTTTTAGATGAGGAGAAACTGTATTTTAGGCCAAGAGGCATTATACCTTTTTCTAGGGAACCAACATTTTTACACTGTGGTCACTGAAGAGCTATACAGATGAGTGAAAAAGAAGGCCCTTCCAGTATTTTAGTATGGTGCTAATGAGCGATTTCTTGTAAGACATAATTCAGAAATGGGGCATGTATTTTTTTTTTTTGACCTTAAATTTCAGGGTAAACAAACATTGGCTACTAATGCAAGCTCAAGACAATAAAATAATGAGTGATATGCTGAAAATGTAGAGCTGGGAGTCATTTTCAAAGTATTAAGGTTTCTCGAGAGTGCTGATAGAGAATGAAAAATGGGTATTTTTCCTTGGGGTGGAGGGGAGGAAAATCGTTACAGTTAGCAAAGATATAGTGAATGGATGAACTCTCCTTAAAATAAATGTTTTAAAAGTGGATAAGAGTTGAAGTTGAAAAGAAACACTCTAAATATGGCCAGTAGTTAATCTTAAAGCATATGATTCTGTATTTTTGAAATAGCTATGACAAACTTGTAGAGTATATAAGTCCCCTGAGGTTAAGTTCAAAGAATATATAGGATTTCACTGTTAAGGAACTTATACCTAAAGGGACAGATTTCTTTCACCGTATTCATGTTTTTACAGTTTGCCCAGCATTATTATCCTAAATTTGGCCTCTAACTTGACGAAGGGGCTAAAAATAGCTGGCAGAGAAGGCTGCTTCCCTTGCTTGAAGTTGTGTGTGTCTTTGTGTCCTGCACAATGGAGGGGATATCCCTGTGCTGGCACAGAAGTGCTGAAATTCTTTTTTGGAAAACCCTTTTATTAAAAAAGAAACACAAAACAACTTAGCACTTAAAAACATCCAGACATCTTTGAGGCATGAGAAACTGAAAGACTGTCCTTTTATTTTTTTTTTTCCTTGTGAAACCTGCAGCTAGTGTGGCTAGCTTTTAGTGTTGACTAGAATAAGGATTAAGGCTCCTGAGGCAGGGAATACATATATCCCCACTTTTGCATTGCTGAGTTTGAATTTTCCACCTTCCTGGTAGCTTCTTTGGCCTCTTCTTAAGAGTGATCATTGCAATGGCAGAACTCTCTGGGGAAGAGATATTTAGACAAGAAGTTTAAATCTAGGGTGATTCTAGGATGAGGGTACAGGGACTGGAATGTATGCCACATGGATGCCTGCTCTCTTCACCCCTTTCTTCCACAACATGTGTTTATGCGGGTAAAACCGTGTTTTGATGAATGTAAAGGGCAACTGTACATGATTTACTAGTACAGACAGAGGGAAAGGTGGGACTCTGGTTGTAGGGAGTCATAACTTCATGTGCTGTGCTTTGGGATTGATATGGGAAGATTAAAGAGCCAGCCCAATTCATGTACTTTGGAGATGGTTCTGGGAAATGTTTTACGTTTCCTCTGCTATCTCATTGTGTAGAGGAGGGGTTAACAATTTTTTCTTTGTAAAGGGTTAGTTAATATTTTAGATTTTATGGACCACATGGTCTCTGTCTTAGTAATTCAATTCTGCTCTTGTAGCATGAAAGCAGCCAACGACAATATGTAAGTGAATGAGTGGGGCTGTGTGCCAGTAAAACCGTATACATAAAAACAGGAGGTAGGTTGGATTGGGCATGTAGTTTATGGACCCCTGACGTAAGCATCTGCCAAGTCCACCAACAATACTGTATGAGCTTCATCCATTACGAATCTGATGTATAGTTATTTTAGGTGGTCTGTTTTCTAAATGAAATGTGTTCCTCAAGGGCTGTCTTAATATGATTCTGCATAAAGCATAGCGTCTATTGTACAAGATAGTGATGAAAACTATGGATTAAGGAGCAGTGGCAATGCCATTTGTAAAGGGATGCAGCAAAAAGTAGGGACTACTTGTGTTTCTTATCAACAGACTAGAGGCCCGGTGCATGAATTTGTTGCACCAGTGGGGTCTGCAGGGTCAGCCCGAAACTGGCTCTCAGACATCCCCCGAGGGGTCCTGGATTGCGAGAGGGTGCAGGCCAGGCCGAGGGACCCTACCAGTGCACAGTTGGGGCCAGGGAGGGATGTGGGAGGTTGGCCAGCTGGGGATGGACTGTGGGAAGGCTCCAGGGCATGTCCCACCTGTCTCGCTCAGTCCCTATCGGCCAGACCCCAGCAGCAAGCTAACCTACTGGTCGGAGCATCTGCCCCCTGGTGGTCAGTGCACATCATAGTGAGCGGTTGAGTGGCCTTAGCATATCATTAGCATATTACGCTTTGATTGGTTGAATGGATGACAGGACTACCAGACACTTAGCATATTAAGCTTTATTATATAGGATACCATAATTGGCATATAGTGATATACTGGCTGTGTATCCAGGCCAAAAGTTAAAGGGACTTATGGATATAATTTTGAAAGGTTGTGAAAATAAATTATGAAGCATTTACTTTAGATATAAAATTAGAAGAGTTTATGGTTGGCTTGAATCAGATAGAATGAATCAAATTATAAGAACATTAAGGTGAGAGTCTTGTCTCTTAAAGTCTTAATCTCTTGTAGTGACCAATTCAGTGTGTACAATTATTGGCTCCCACAATTTTTGTTTTGTTAATTCCAAGTAGTATATCTTAACAAATCATTTAAATCATGTAAAAGTATACTTAAAAAACCTTTGCTGTATCCTTAAGAATAAATGTGTCCCATGGGTTGATTTCTAAGGTTAGTCTGTCTCAAATGTGTTGTTTAGAAAGGTCAAGTCATTCTGTGTAATTTTACATTGTAGCTAATATGAGAGCATTTGTTTCACACGTCAACAAATACTTGCATTGGATGATGGTATATTTTGTTCTGATTTCATAAATCTTATTCATCTCAGGATTCTCCTGTTTATGGCAGAGAAGGGTGTTACTCTGGCAGTAGTGATCAGTTTTTAGTTAGTTTCAAACCTGCTTTTACTTTATGTGCACATGTAATTGGTATTTCAGTTCCTCTTCCTTAAAGGAGTTTATATAATCTGACAATTTTAGTATACCTTTCAGAGGGTCACTGTAAAGTTGCTTTTCTATTTATTAGGAGAGGAGTCTTTTCTTATTCTTTAAAAAAAATCTTCAATTAAATTTTTGCCTTTTCAAGTAATTTTTATCATTTTCTCAAGCTTAAGGATGGGTGCAATTTAAGAGATGCCAGGTGTTCATCTCATATCTGCAAATATTCTGAATAGAAATATTCTATATTGTGACACTTGCTGTGGACAAGGGAAAAGAGTGGTGTATTATTATTTTTAAGTGTAGCTGAATTGTCATTGCAAACAGATGACTAAAGGTACTTTCAAGCTATGAACTCGTGCTGTTAAACCTTTTTTGCACTGTATTTCAAAATTTTGAGTAACACTTGATTTCTCTAAAACAGCAAGCTAATACAAGCAAGTATGAGAGCCTACATTTGTGTTGTAGCTGCAATGCAGGAAGTGGAAAGATAATAAACAAGAATGCACAGGAGGCCTTATTGCTTGAGTATCTTATCTTTTTTTTCTTTTTCCCCATCATCTAAGGGACAGCTTGTGGATCAGTCAAGTATTGTGCTTTTCTGTTGCTATGCTGTGTCTCTTCTGCCCTTTCTTTCCAGCTGAAAGATAGCTATTGGAAACCTGGGTGGATTTCGGAAGGAGGTAGCATGTTGTGAGTGTGCCTCTGTGTGCATGTACCTGGTGTATTGTGCCACATGCTCCTTTCTGCATGATTGCTTTGGAATTTAGGAAATATTAAAACATAGCACAAAATATTTTTAATGTTACTTAGCCTTTCCTCTGAGAGGCTCACCATTGGATTCAAGATACTGTTTTCTTTTGGTTTATTCATCACACAGCATCTTGAATGAACCCATCAATATACAGACAGTCTCTGACTTACGATGGTTTGTCTTAGACTTTTCAACTTTATGGTGCTGTGAAAACGATATATATTCAATAGTGGTCAGTTTTCAAATTTTGAATTTTGATGTATTTCCAGGCTAGCAATAAGTTGGGTATGATATTCTCTTATGGTGCTGGACAGCAGCAGCGAGATGATTTTGCCACACTGTAGGCTAATGTAAGTGCTCTGAGCATGTTTAAGGTAGTCTAGGCCAGCGATGGCAAACCTTTTGAGCTCGGCGTGTCAGCATTTTGAAAAACCCTAACTTAACTCTGGTGCCGTGTCACATATAGAAATTTTTTGATATTTGCAACCATAGTAAAACAAAGATTTATATTTTTGATATTTATTTTATATATTTAAATGCCATTTAACAAAGAAAAATCAACCAAAAAAATGAGTTCGCGTGTCACCTCTGACACGCGTGTCATAGGCTCTCCATCACTGTCTAGGCTAAGCTACAATGTTTGGTAGGTTAGGTGTAGTAAATGAGTTTTCGACTTATGATGGGTTTATTGGGACATAACCCCATCATTAGTCAAGGAGCATCTGTATGTTAATGCCGAATGTCAAATCTGATGGCAAATTGCTGGTTTGATTTTGGAAGAATGTATTTTATCTTAGACTTTTAGGATGGTATGTTTTTTAGGGCAGTGTAAGGGGCAATAAATAATAGGCCTTTGCATGACATTCTCTAGATCTAAAAGAAGTTGCTTCACTAATAATAATAATTTATAACTATCTAATGGTTTAAAATGTTGTGCATACCTGGGAACCAGCAACATGCTGCTAGTTCATTTCTCATTTATGTAATAAAATATAGTCATACTACGAAGGCAGAAGACTCATTTGTTAGGCAGTTCATTTCTTAGCTTCATGGCTTTGGACAAGGTATTTATCTTAATATTAGCTTTATCACCTGTTGATGGGGGGAACCCATGTCCTTCACAAAGTTGTTAGGATTAAATGAGATGGGATAAAACATATGCAAAGCTCTTATTAGTAGTCCAGTGCCTGGCATATAGCAATGTGACTGGTCACTGTTAACTTGTTAAGTTAAAGATCTTTGAAGTGTGACATAGACAGAAGGCTAAAGTCAGGTTTTATGTTGCCCAACATTTAAATTCAGCCCTTGAGTTTGACAAATAATACTGAAGTAATTCTGCAGTGTGTTCAAACACATCTGAATCAGTGTATGTATGATTCATTAACATTAATTAAAAAAAAAAGACTAGAGAAATGGCAGAACCACTGATTTGAACACAACAGGAATTAGAACTCATTTCCAAAGACCTCGATAGTGTTTAGATAAGACAAGACTTTTAAAAATAATTTGTTGATTATCTCTGAAAGTGGCTATTGTTTAAATTGTCAATTTAGAGATGTCAGTTATCTAGTCTCTTAACTGTCTATCTCCTTCACTGTTGGGAATAAAAAGCTTTAAAGAAATTATGGAGAAGTTTAATAGGTTTTATCTGTATTATTACATCTCATTTCAAATTAAGATAGAAGGAATTTTATTTAGGTAATTCTATTTTAATTAAATTTTAGTTTTCCCCCTTTCCGAAAATGATTAGAGAGATAGTGTTAGCAGTGTTATTGTTTGATATTCCCCTTTCATCCATAGTATTTATTAAATAGAAGATTAGTTTTAGAAATAACATTTCTTCAAGGTTGGTGTAAACAGTGTCCTATTGGTGAATGAAAGAAATAAATGCTTCTGGGTCGTTTTTGTATTTGGAAAGTATTCTATTTTGAGAACCATTTGGCTATGCCTTCATAGTCTGTTTACTTAATAGAACTGTATATTTAAGATATGTGTATGAAAACAATCCAAAGGCAGAAAGGCAAGATTGAGATATATTTCTTAGCACTGATTTTCTTGCCAGCTCTTGTCCTCATTCTCTAACTTCTTCTTTTAAGGCAAGTTTGCTTTAGATTTTGGTGTAAATACAGAAATTAGATTGGTTTAAATACTAGTGGGTCTCTGGTTAAGTGGTTAATTTAATAAATATTCTATTTTTTAAAAAATCAGTATTTTAAGTATTTTTCTTTGTTGGTAGTGATTGGAGTTATGCTTCTTTCCATTTTAGAGATTTTTAAAAAAGCATTTTATAACGAATAGTTTACTGGATGGATGGGAGACGGATATAGTTTCTCTAGTGAGTTCAATTTCTTCCTGCTTATTTGTTATGTAGGCAATAATACCAGAAGGTTCGATAAGTATGTGGGTCATTAGTTTTCTTTTGCATGATTGGTGGTTCTAAATTGATTACTGTGAATTTGGTAATAGAAACTTTGGAATGCTGCTATAATGAATGGGGAACCATTTTTCTATTGCGTATTACACAAGTAGAATTTTTTCATTAGAAAAATATTCAAATTTTAACTTACTAGATTAGAAATTTAGAGCAGGAAACGCAACATTTCTGATTTTTTGTATGGGCCATTTAGTAGGAGAGATAGGTGGACAGAGGAGGGGAGAGACACACAGCAAAGGAGGGAGGGAAGAGGCAAACACAAAGGAGAGTGGTTCAGGAAGTTTTGAGGTCAGTCTTACTTAGTCAGAGGTCACACCCTGTTATTGCTTTGGGTTGTGGATGTGGGGTGTTACCACTTGTTATCTACCACCCTTTGAAATGTTGATTAAATGATGGGCTTTAGTTCTTAGCTTTTCAACATCTGGATTCTTTAAACCAATTTTAATCTGTATGGGATAGTCAGTGTGTGGGAAAATTTCCACAGTACCTGCTAGGAGAAGCGACCCACAAAGGGTTTTTGACTACATTGGAGTTTCTTGTCTCCTTATTGGTCATATTTCTCAAGCTTTGCCTAAGAGAGATGTTTGTAATTCGATATATGTGAGATAGTTGTTGAGAGGAAAGCTTTGGGGTTGATAGACCCAGGTTCCAGCTGTGCTGCTTTGTGAGGTTGGTCAAGTTGTTTATTCTATGTGTGTTTCCTGTAAAACTGGGATGATAAGAATAGTTAGTACCTACCTTTCTCATAGGGTAGTTAAGAGGATAGAGTGAGATAATGCATCACAGAGGCTAGCTGAGAATTAGTGCTCAATAAGTGTTAGCTGTTACAATATTAAATTATTGTTATTTCCATTAGGTTGCTGGCTTTTTAAAATGCTGAGGGCATTTGTGGTCTTTGCTTCTGAATATATCACTAGAATACTATTGCCTTTATTCAGCAGCACCGGCACCCTAAAATCATAGAACCAGTTTCTTTGTCTCCATCTACAGCTTGACCTTAATTTTAAGGCAGCCTTATTCTCCTCATCATTTCCTTGACTAACTACTTAAATCACAAAACTTTCCTTTCAGCCCCCAGACCTCTATTTTACATAGTTTGCAGAAGTGTAGCTTCTCCCCAGCTTATCACCTTTTGCTCATCCGTGGCATTTCTTAAGAGAGGGGATACTAGAAACCTCTTTTAAGAAGTATTCCCTGACTAACTGTATACTTTCCCATCACCTGTTTTCTATTTTGCATGTCCTGTGTATTATTAAATGAAGTACTTAACTTGCTTATTCTGTTATTGTTTTTTAAATCTTTATTTATTTATTTTGGTCTCTTCAATGAAATTGTAAGCCCTTTTAGGTCAGGGACCACTTTTCTATTCTAAGCCTTATCTTTCTCACTTGAAAAAAAAGATAATACCTTCCTCACAGGGATGTTGTAAGATTTCAGAGAGATGATGTGTGAAAAAGGTCCTGAGCCAAATCCTTAATACATGGTAGTTTCCTTTTCTTTGAACCACTCTAGTTCTTAAAGTTGGTACTGGGCTTACAGACAGTACTTAAAAAATACTAGTTAATTTATTCTGAATTGAGTTTGGGAGCCTTTTAACTTCCATTTGTGTGAGTAATTTTAGTTTTTATTTTCTAGATAAGATTCAAAATGCTACTTTCCAATTATCAGATGGTAAAGGCTGAGGCATTAATAAGAGATGGCATAATAGTGATTAGAGCAGGGACTCAAGCCACCATTGTGTGGGTTCAAATACAGACCTCCGCTCTTATTGGTTGTGTGACTTTTGGCAAGTTGTTTATCTCTTTGGCCTCACTTTCTTAGTTTGTAAGATGGGGAGAACAGCTACCCATGGATACTTCGTTGTTAGGTTAAATGAAATAATAAATAAGCATAGGACAGTGACTGTCACTTAATGGCTCCAGGGAACATTTGGCGATATCCAGAGGGAGATGTTTTTGAGGATCACGACTTGGAGGAGGTGTGTTTGTGGGGGATTGCTACTAGTATCTAGGGTCAGAGGCCAGGTCAAAGTGATGTACAGGACAGCACCCGGCAACAAAGGATTATCTGGTTCCAAATGTCAATAGTATCAGGGTTGGGAAACTCTGCTCTCAGTTGCTTATTTGAATATTTTCATTGTGTAAGAACTTTGCTAGTTAAATTCTGTATTATTGATAAAAATAAGTCATAGACATGGAATAGGCCTCAGTTAATATTAATTCTAAAGGACACATAAAGGGAGATTAATTGCTTTCATGATTTTTATAAAAAGTTATATCAGTTACTCCAAACGTAATTTAAGAGTGCTTATATTTACTTAGAAACTAGGAAAGGTTTCCAGGTGGATTTTCCTGGATTTTTTTTTTTTTTACAGTGGCAAACTGTTCTTGTAAAGTATATCAAGGGTAGGGGGCTCAAGAGATATGAGTGCCATAGGGTAGATATTCGTAAAGTCAAATACAGTGGGGCCTTGACTTACGAGTGTCCCAACTAATGAGTTTTTCGAGATAGGAGCCATCTCTCGGCCGATTTTTTGCTTTGAGTTGCAAGCTAAAATTCGGGTTACGAGCCAGCTTCAGATACCCCACCGCTAGTTGGCGCAGCGAACATCACAGTGAACGCCACATCATCAGCCCAGCATCACGTGTCTCACTTGTTCACTTCTTGATTTGACATACGAGTAATTTGAGTTACGAGCTCCATCATGGAACGAATTAAACTCGTAAGTCAAGGCCCCACTGTATACCCTAATGGAAAAAAACAAGTATCAAGGTTGATGGAATGATCTACTGAGAGAAAGCTTAGATCGCGCCTTATTTCCCTCACGCCCTTTATATTTTATCACTCACTGAGTTGAATGCTGTTTTACTTAGGCCTTTCTCCCCCACCCCTCTTTTCTCTCTGTTTAAAATGGAACTCTTCCCAGTTCCTGTCCATTTTAGGAGCTTCTAAATTGATTTTGTTGCTTCTATCCGTTGCACTAGTATTCCTATCTGAATTGACACTTAAGGGAGAGCCTTTCTAGTCCAGGATTCTGTCTACCATTCAAACCTCCCTGCACTATCCCTTTATTGACAGGAGAAAATTAAATGCTATTAATTGTATATTATCTTTGGGAGAACTGGGAAAATAGTCAATCACATTATTTTCTTTTTTAAAAATTTGTCTTTATTATTGAAAGTATTACAGATGTTCTTCCCACCCCCCACCCCACATTGACTCCCCCTACTTCCCCTCCCCAGGTCTTCATAATCACATTATTTTCTGTATTGTTTAGTTCAGATGCCTTCACTTGTATCTAAACATTGTATATCCATTTATATACAGCATGTATATATTTTAATGTATATTTGTGTGTATTCATATATACACATTCATGTATAATTTGTCTCTGTATCTCGTTATTTCCTCTGCCTGGAGTATTTTTTTTTTTCCTTTCATTTTTGAAATATTTATTTTTAAAGACCCTACTTAAATACCACCTCCTTTGGGAAGACTGTCCTGATTTATATAAGTGGAGTAAGTTGTATTTTCTTTTGTTTACCTGTAGTATCTATGTGGCTTTTATAGAACTTAATATAATTATTTGTATTTTTCTCTTCTACTGATCTGTTGTTTCTTCAAAGACATGAGTTATGTCTTATTTATCTTTTCAGTTAATATCTCCACCTCCAAGTGCCTAACATTTCCTGCTACATAGTAGACATATAGTATGTTAAAAAATTAAAGGAAGAGAAAAACTAACTGGGAAGGTTTTTTAAAAGGCTCTATAAGAGGAGGATATTATCTTTTTTTAAAAAATTGATTTTTAAAGAGAGAGAGGGAGAGAGAGAGAAACGTCAATTTATTGTTCCACTTATTTATACATTGATTGGTATGAGCTCTGACAAGAAATGGAACCCATAGCCTTGGGAGTATTGGGGCAACACTCTAACCAACTGAGCTACCCAGCCAGGGTGAGGAGGATATTATCTTGTCACCTTTGTTTCCAAGTGCTTAGTGTACTCTCTGTCCATTGGTGTTCAACAATTATTTATTGAATGAATTAGAAGCCAGCCCCAATAGTTGAAAGAGAATCCATGTGAACTTTTTTCTTCTGCATTCCTAGAAAGCATATCCTAGAAGTAAAACAGTATATTTGGTACACCTGATGCATTAGGTAAACCTTTTTCTTGATTCAGTAATGAGACTTTTGATCCAAAGTACTTTTTATGAAAATGCTTCTGGTTGATTTCTTTTTCATCTGTGGGCCCATTGTAGTATTGGGCTTGTTGAAAGATGAATGTTTAGTATTAGTCTTACATCTTGGATGAGTTATCAGTAAGTAAAATTGTGTACATTTGGGTCCAAATAAAGTGAGTATATATTTACTCTCAAGTATGGATAATGACTGATGCTATTGAAGCATGAGAGAGAGAGAGGGGGCAATTGGAGGCCAGGAAGGTGCCTACTAGGAAAAGTCTCTTTTTCTTTTGATGATGATTGATTTTTACCTGTCCCAGTTATTTTTTTTTAATTTTGAAAAGAATCCTTACCTGAGGACATGCATTGATTTGAGAGATACACACACACACGAGAGAGAGAGAGAGAGAGAGAGAGAGAGAGAGAGAGAGAGAGAGAGAAAATCATCTGCTTCCCTTACATGCTCCAACTGGAAATTGAACCTGCAACCTAAGGTATGTGCCCAGACCAGGAATCAAATCCATAACCTTTTGGTGTACAGGAAGATGCTCCACCAACTTAGCCACACTGGCCAGGGTTCCCCCAGTTATTTATAAAGAACTAGAGGTCCTGTGCATGAAACTCGTGCACAGGTAGGGTCCTTAGGTCTAGCTGGTGCTCAGGGCTGATTGGGGCCTTCTGGCTGCCAGCAGGGGCCTTCCTTCCCCAGCTGCCAGCTGCTGGCCAGGGCCTTCCTACATTCTGCACCACCCCTTGGTGGTCAGCACATGTCATAGCAAGCAATTGAACTCCTGGTCTCCCATTCAAACTCCCAAGGGAACACTTTGCATATTAGCCTTTTATATATATACTAGAGGCCCGGTGCACAAAAATTTGTGCACTTGGGGTAAGGGGGGGTCCCTCAGCCCGGCCTGTGCCCTCTCACAGTTTGGGACCCCTCGGGAGATAACGACCTGCTGGCTTAGGCCTGCTCCCGGGTGGCAGCCCCTGGTCGGGCTCAGAGCAGGGCCAATTGGGGAGTTGGGGCGCCGCCCCCTGTCATGCACAGAGCAGGGCAGATTGGGAGGTTGCAATGTCACCCTCAGTCACGCTCAGGGTAGGGCCGATTGGGGGGTTGGGGCACCGCCCGCTGTCAAACTCAAGGCAGGGTCGATGGGGAGGTTGCGGTGCCACCCCCTGTCACACACAGAGCAGGGCCAATCAGTGGGTTGGGGCGCTGCCCCCTGTCACACACAGAGCAGGGCCGATCAGGGGGTTGGGGAGCTCCCCCCTGTCACTCACAGAGTAGGGCCGATCAGGGGGTTGGGGAGCTCCCCCCCTATCAGGCACAGAGCAGGGCCGATCAGGGGGTTGGGGCGCCTTCTCCTGTCAGGAACAGAGCAGGTTGTGGCCCCGCCCCTTGTCACACACAGAGCTGCAGGGCGATCAGGGGTTTGGGCGCTGCCCCGTCATGCTGATCCCGGTGCTGGGAGGCCTCGCGGCTCCGCTGATCTCGGTGCTGGGAGGCATATTACCCTTTTACTATATAGGATAGAGGCCTGGTGCACGTGTGGGGGCTGGCTGGTTTGCCCTGAAGGGTGTCCTGGACCAGGGTGGGGTCCCCACTGGGGTGCCTGGCCAGCCTGGATGAGGGGATGATGGCTGTTTGCAGCTGGTCACACATCCTTCAGGGTGGGGGTCCCCACTGGGGTGCCTGGCCAGTCTGGGTGAGGGGCTGAGGGCTGTTTTCAGGCTGGCGGGTGACGGAAGCTCCCAACTTCTCCTTTTTGTCTTTTTGTTTTTATTCTGGGCCAGCTTTAGCTCTGAGGCTCCAGCTCTTAGGCATCCGCTGCTGAAAGCAGGTATCTGGTTTGTTTAGGTTCTATAATCGAAACTCTGTATCAATTCCAGCTCTGAGATCCTGGCTCCCTGAAAGCAGGTTTCTGGGGTTTTGTTTAGCTTCTATATTTGTTATTATGTTTTTTAAACTGCAGGCTCAGAGGCCGGCAAGGCAGGCGGGGAACGTTGGTTTCCTCAGTCACTGAAGCAAGCAAGCCTCATGTTAGTTTCAAGCTGCCTGGCTGCCGGCCGCCATCTTGGCTGGCAGTTAATTTGCATATCTCGCTGATTAGCCAATGGGAAGGGTAGCGGTCGTACGCCAATTACCATGTTTCTCTTTTATTAGATAGGATAGATTATCTAGAAGGGAGATGGGTGTGAATCTAGAGCAGCCGTGGGCAAACTACGGCCTGCGGCGGCCCATTTGAAATGAATAAAACTATTGAAAAAAAAGACCGTACCCTTTTATGTATTGATGTTTACTTTGAATTTATATTAGTTCACACAAACACTCCATCCATGCTTTTGTTCCGGCCCTCCGGTCCAGTTTAAGAACCCATTGTGGCCCTCCAGTCAAAAAGTTTGCCCACCCCTGATCTAGAGGATAAAAATATTGATTTGGTAATTTGATAAATTAATAATTTGATATTTATTGTTTTAATTAACATTACCACTATGGAGTGTTTACTTTATGTGAGACACTGTGCTAAGGTGTTTTTTTATATGCAGCAGTCCCTATGAAACAGTTACTAATGCCTGTTTTATGGCAGAATAAACAGATTCAGAGAATTTTCCAAGAACATAATATAGATAGGAATTTGAACTCACAGAACTGGGATTAAAATCCAGATCTATCTGACTCTGTGATCTATGCTTTTAATCACCATGCATACTTTCTCTTAAGTTTCTGTGAAGGAGTTTTGTATTGAAAATGGGAAGTCATTGGTTATACTGAGACTAGAAGCCTGGTGCACAAAATTCATGCACTGGGGGGGGGGGGTGCCTCAGCCTGGCCTGTGCCCTCTCGCAGTCCAGGACTCTTCGGGGGATGTCCACCTGCTGGCTTATGCCCACTCCCCGGGGAGTGGGATCCTTAGCGCTGCTGAGAGTGCTGCTGTGGAGGTGGGAGAGGCTCCCGCCACAGCTGCTGCATTCGCCAGCTGTGAGCCCAGCTTCTGGCTGAGTGGTGCCCCCACTGTGGGAGCACACTGACCACTAGGGGGCAGCTCCTGCATTGAGCATCTGCCCCTTGGTGATTAGTGCGCATCATAGCGACCGGTCATTCCACTGTTCAGTCAATTTGCATATTAGCCTTTTATTATATAGGACTAGAGGCCTGGTGCATGAAATTCGTGCATGGGGGGGGGGTGTGTGTGTCCCTCAGCCCAGCCTGCACCCTCTCCAATCTGGGACCCTTCGAGGGATCTCCAACTGCAGGTATAGGCCCGATCCCACTGGATTCAGGCCTAAACGGGCAGTCGGACATCCCTCTCACAATCCAGGACTGCTGGCTCCCAACTGCTTGCCTGCCTGCTTGCCTGATTGCCCTTAACCACTCCCCTGCCAGCCTGATCTCCCCGACGCCTAACTGCTCCCCTGCCAGCCTGGTCATCCCCAACTGCCCTCCCCTGCCGGCCTGGTCATCCCCAACTGCCTTCTCCTGCTGGTCTGGTCACCCCCAACTGTCCTCCCCTGTGGTCCTGGTTGCCCCCAACTGTCCTCCCCTGCAGGCCTGGTCACCTCCAACTGTCCTCCCCTTCTGGCCTGGTCACCCCTAACTGTCCTCCCCTGCTGGTCTGGTTGCCCCCAACTGCCCTCCCCTGCAGGGCTGGGTCCCCCCCAACTGCCCTCCTCTGCAGGCCTGGGTCCCTCCCAACTGCCCTACTTTTCAGGCCTGGTCCCTCCCATCTGCCCTCCCTTGCCGGCCATCTTGTGTCCACATGGGGGCGGCCATCTTGTGTTGGAGTGATGGTCAATTTGCATATTACTCTTTTATTAGATAAGATAGGAGGGGGAAATGATAGCATTTCTTTCTATACAGATGTTAGAAGGAAAAAGATTAACAGACTCATAGAGAAGCAATTCCCAGGTTTATGTCCTTATACAAAGTAATTGTGAAATTTAAGTCTGTAATTTTAATTGACTTGCACTAAACCTGCATTTTTTTTTAAATTTAGTCTTGCTCTTGGTATCACCATCAGGATAGGTGTCCCAGATATGTTTTTAGCAGTAGAAGAAATTTGTCTAGGCAGAATCTGTCTAAAAGATTGTGGAGCAAGATGGTATTTATAATTCTTTTTCTATGTGTAAAATGTGTTTTGTAGTTAAATTTTTTGAAAGAGATTCTTGTTAGGGGATGAACCTCTGAAATATATTACTTAGGATTTTAAAACCTATGATTTGGCTTGCTTGGAAGATATAGCAGAAAATTTGTTAGTCTCTAAGCTATAAATTATTTAAGTCAATGGGTTATTTGTGGAGTATTTCCTTTTTGTGATTTCTTAAACTAGCCTTGTTTGCTGAGATTGTGTTTGTCACTTAAAAAAATTCTTTTTCTTCTTTTCCATACTTCATACAGGTCTATTTCTTATTCAGTTAGTTTATTTATAGATGTTTTACATTTAATAAATATAGTGGGAATATAGTTTTGACATCTGGGCAGTATGATTTTTATTTGTTCATTATAAGATTAAAATAGTTTTTATAGTGTTATTTTGATACCTTAAAAAGAGCTTAACCTGGATATTGGCCTTTAACCACGTTTCCTAAAAGATTTTCTTTTTACTCTTGGTCGCATTTTAAATACTGTATTTGTACCCAGTTATATACATTTGAACTTTTCCATTTCCTGAATTTTAATTTTTTGCTTTTGTAAAATTTTATCAGAAGTTTTATGTAAACACTAAGAGCAGTGTGCTGAATGATATTCTATTGAAGATTTAAAAGGTCTAAGATGAATTGAATTCTGGTAAATAAGAATTTAGAAATTGGGGGTTGGTGCATGGAATTAGATAATCATCTCAAGAGTTTAGGATTCTAGGTTTTAGGCTTGTTAGTGTTCTTTTACATTATCTACCACAGGTTGCTTTTCCTAGAAGTGAATGTTAGTGCTTAATTTGAGTGCTTAATAGGTGCCAGCACTCATCTGTGTCCTCTCTAGGTATTAACTCACTCAATCTTCATGTTAGCCTTCTGAGGTAAGTATTTTTAATGTTCCTATTTTAGGGTTGAAAATGTGGCAGAGAGAAGTTAAATGTGCTCAAGATCTCACTTTCAGTTATCAGTGGAACTGGGACTTTATCTGGGCAGTCTGTTTCTGGAACGTGGGGCCTTAATCACTATTCTATACTATATTTTTCATCTGTAAATTAATACTTTTTTTGTTATTTGTAGAACAGTGCCTGGCACACAATAAGATCTGTAAGAGTGCTGCTATTTTAATGGCATTTATTATATACTGTAAGGTGGGCAGAGCACACATTATTATCCATTTATGTATGTATGTATGTATTTTTTTCTCTTAATTAGACTCCAGATTTTATTGAGATTTCTATTATTCCCCCCTTTTTAATAGCTGAGTTCCCTGAGGTTCTTAGAAAATAGATGTTTGCCTAAAATTATATGACATGCTAGATCTCTAAATATGTCATTGGTTTTGAAAAGCAGAAACAAATATACTAAGATTAAAGTATTGTTTGCGTGTCCAGTTGGAGGAAGTAAATTCTTAGATGGTATAAAGTTTTTGTTGTTTTTACCTTTAAAGTTTTGAGAGTAGTATTACTTTAATCCTGCTGACTTGTGAAATTGAATCATATCACTCATAGTAACTTGAAGTATTAGAAATTGTTTTGATGATAAAAGATTAGTAGCCTTTTAGAGAAATAATGTAAAACATGTTTCCTCAAACCTAAGAAGTCATCTGTATTAGTTTTCTATTGCTGCATTGCAAGTTGCCACAATTTTAGCAGCTTATCACACAGTTTTTGGGTCCTGTCCTCTGGTTTTACCAGGCTGAAATATCAAGGTGTCAGCCATCTCATCTGAATGAAGCTCAGGGTCTTCTTCAGGCTCACTGATGGCTTGCAGACTTCAGTTCCTATGTTTGTGGGAACGGTGTCCTTGATTTTCTTGCTGGCTGCCAGTCAGGGACCACTTTCCTAAAGGCTCCACTGTTGGGTTCTTACCATTTTATCCTCTCTGTGGGCACACCAACATGGTTGTTTGTTTCTTCCAGGAGAGTAGGAGAATCTCCCTTGGAACCTCTGCCTTCTTTAAGAACTGACCTCTGTAGGTCAGGCCTATAATAATCTTCCTGATTTAAAGGTGGTAGATTGGGGATTTTAATCATCCCTAGAAAACATTCCTTTCTTTCTTCAGTCTTAGATTTATTTCTTCAATGGGGGGTAAATGATTCTTCGTGAAGCTTTCTAAGCACAATTCTGGGATGTTCTTGGCCTCTACTTTGTTTATACATTTTTTCCCCAGAAGATTCAAAGTTGGCTCTCCTAACCCTTGTATGTTCTTGCTAGTTTCCTCGTCCACTTTTCTACTTACTGTCTTTGTAGGGCCATAAACGGAAATAATTTTCAACTACAGTTCCAAGCTCCTAAAAAATTTTACATTGTTACTATCTGAGGTTTTTCACCTGTTATAAGACAGTTATAACCCCCAAGACAATCTCAAATTGTAATCATCTCAGGTTTTCTTAATAAGATTCATAGTACAATTTGAATTTTAGGAAACATAAAAGATTTCCCTTCTAGTCATTTCCTATGTTTATTGCTTGTTTCATGTTGCTTGGTGTGTGCAGTGTTTTCTAGTGGAGGAAACACTCTGTCTGGGAAGAGTCTTCCTGGAGCATGAGGAAAAGGGACCATGGGAGGACTCAAGTGAAGCTCTCAAAAGCTCATTTAGTTGCCATCTAGGATGGCATTGTCCAGTAGAAATGTAATGCAAGCCAGATAACTAAATTTAAGTGATTTTGTTGCTACATTGAAAAAACGAAAAAGAAACAGGTAACAATTTTAATAGTATATTTTTTAAACAATACACATCCAAACTATAATTTCAGCAAGAAATCAATATGAAAGCTATGAAAACTTATTACAGATTTTAGATTCTGATTTTAGCACTAACTTTGATGTCTGATTCATACTTTATACTTAATAGCACATCTCAATGTGGATTTAGCCAAATTTCAAGTGTTCACTAGCTAGTGGCTGCCACATTGGGCAGTGCAGATGTAGATTATGAAGTTTTTTAAAAATTAGAGACAGTAATATATGAACTCTTCAGGAAATTGGCTCGAATAATGTTTAACTCTCCAATAGGTTAGGGCAGTGGTCGGCAAACTCATTAGTCAACAGAGCCAAATATCAGCAGTACAACGATTGAAATTTCTTTGGAGAGCCAAATTTTTTAAACTTAAACTGTATAGGTAGGTACATTGTTATTAACTTAATTAGGGTACTCCTAAGCTGGCCTTTGCTAAAAACGTCCTCAGTCTGATTGAGGTACATTCGCTGAGGTCGACGCCTTCCAACTCTCCCATCCACACTGGTCTTGTATACTTGTTTCAGATAGACGAGTGTGGATGGGAGAGTTGGAAGGGGTCAACCTCAGTGAACGTACCTCAAAACAATGTACCTCCCCCACGCTTCGTATCCCGTGGCCAGCCTGCGCCGCATCTCCTGTCGCCTGACCGACACTCCCCCACTTCTAACGCCACTTCTTCAAAATAGACTCGCCCAGGCCAAAAACCTCCTGCGCATGGGCCACGAAGTTTCAATCGCACTGTACGTGCGCGCCCACACGTATTTTGTGGAAGAGCCACACTCAAGGGGCCAAAGAGCCACATGTGGCTCGCGAGCTGTGGTTTGCCGACCACTGGGTTTGGGTGTTGGTGTTTCAGGATGATTTTTATGGTTGTTATACAAAGTTTTTTGTTTATAAAGTTAAATACATTTTTATACATTTCCCTCATTATATAAGTAATGTCATTGTTGAAAATTTCAAAAACTCTGGATAAGAGACTACAAATTGACCTTATTTCCTCAATCTCAAGATAACAAATGTTAACTTTTGTTGAATTTCCTCTTTGTGAATGTTTCATTTTCAATCAAAGAGAAAATAGATTTCTTTTTTTTGTTCTTTATTCCTTCCTCTTTATATTCAGTCACATTAACTTTTATTGACAGTCCTTTTGCTCCTTTGCTTAAATTTAATTATTTCTATTTCCCAGGCTATATCCAGTCTACAGATTATCTGTGAGGGGTGCTTTCTGGAGCACAATACCCCGAATGGTGCTCCCTGGATTGGGATTAACAATAGAAGCCCTGATGGCTTTTATGTACTCATTGCTAAACCATTATAGTTGCTCTCTATTTTTCCTGACTGCAGTCTTTTACACATTCCCTCAGTTTTCTTTGTTATTGAGATAGAACTATACATACCAGAATATTTACCCCTTTGAAGTATACCATTTAGTGGGTTTTAGTATATTGACAAAATTTTGCAAGCATCACTGCTACCTAATTCTTTAGCATTTTCATCACCTTGAGAAGAAACCCTATTTCCATTAGCAGTCCCCATTTCTCCTCCCCGCAGTTCTCAGGCAAGCACCAATCTATTCTGTTTTTATAGATTTGCCTATTTTGGACATTTTATGTGGATAGAATCATGCAACATATGGCCTTTTGTGTTTAGCTTATTTCACTCAGCACAGTGTTTTCAAGGTTCTTCTGTATTATGCCATGTACCAGTACTGCATTCTTTTTTATGGCTGAATAGTATTCCATTGTATGAAGATGCCACATTTTGTTTATCTATTCATCACTTGATGGACATTTGGGTTGCTTCCAATTTTTGGCTAGTATGAATAATCCCCCAGCTTTTGAGATCACATTTATTCTCCAAGAACATTGTTTCTTCACATTCTTGTTCAAATGTTCAGTGGCTATTTATTGCTCATACAGCATAATAGAAAATACTTAGTTTGCATTAAAAGTTTTACAAAGTGTGACCTCAAGCCACTTTTCTTTTCACTCTTCTTTTCCATTGTGGTGTTTCTTAGTATTTCTAAAATAAGTGCTACATATGAATGATAGATTATGTAGACAATATAGATACGTTTGTCAATTCAATTCATTTTAAAATGATCTAAAATTTTAAGAATGAAGATCTACATTGACAAACCAAGGGATGAATGAATGTGTATAAATATTGTATATGTATATGTACATATTCGGGAGACTTAGAAAGGCAAGTATTAGAACAGAGTACTGAGAAACACTAAGTAGAACAAAGAGGATTGTTTTTTCTGGATTTATTCATTGTGTCAAACATAGATCTATTCATTTTCATATAATATGAAAAAACACCTCATTTGAATCAACATTTGATACATGTAACTCATTCATATCATTCATTTTCTGGTTAACACTATTAGCAGTTTGTTTATTCTGGGGCTTCAGTTTTATTTTTCCTCTTATCCAGATAGAGTCAGTCCTTTTCTCCTTTTTAACATGTCTGAAATAGTAAAGGTGAAATATTTTAACATATAGAGTACTTAAAAATATTTCCAGAATATTTTTATGTGTGCATGCATACACACACACACACACACACACCCTCACAGGAATGTTTAGTGGTATTCTCTTCCATTTTATAAAAAAGAGAACATAGTATACAGATTTCTTTTTATTTCACAATATATCTTGGTATTTTCATAATAATGGTACATTGAGAACTTTCTTATTTATTTTCTGCAGGATACTTTCTCCAAAGTGAGATTACTGGATCAAAAGCTGTATCTACTTGAGATTTGATTACCTATACTGGTAAACATAAAAAAGAAATAAGGAAATGTAAACAGGAAAAAGGAAGCTATGGATATTTTGGACTTTGTTTATAGATAAAAAAGTGGAGGACCAGAAAATTTGAGTAATTGCCTATGATCATGCCACCAGTGCAGGGATCAGGATGCTAATCCAGATGTTTCTGATTTTAAATAAGCTCCCGTCCTTTCTGTTATATTCATACTAGATGCCCAGTACACAAATTCATGCATCTTGAAAGGAACTGTGGGCCACAAGGCTGCAGTGGGCACAGGGGCGGGTCTTGAGTCATCTTCTGTGCCCCCACCTGGCCCCTCCCACCATGGTCTTCAGTTCCCTCTCTGCTGGCAACCCTGCTCCCACTGCTGCTGCTCCCACCCACTGACAGCGTGGAGCGATTGGGGCCAGTGCGAGCAGTGGGTGAGAGCAGGGCCAGCACCATCAGCAGGTGTGAGTGGCAGCTGCCGGCCGATCGCCCCGCAAGAGCAGGGGGAGATGGAGAAGCCATCAGGGGCAATTGGGGCTGGCAGCCGCCGCTTGCACCCACTGACGGCGCCAAGCTATCAGGACCAGCACTGGGTGTTGGCAGCGGCTCCGGTGCTGGCAGCGAGTACAAGTGGGGCTGGCGCCGGCAGCAGGTGCAAGCACCGGGTGGGACTGCGGCGCACGGGAGCAAAGAATTTTCAGTAACCACCAGAGGCTCGCCCCATGACAGTGACCGGCGCCCTACCTTGATCTGGTGCCCCTGCTCACCTGCTCCACCGTCCCGCCACGCCCAATGCCTGCCTACCATGTTCTGTGCACGCCCCCTGGTGGTCAATGCACGTCATAGTGACCAGTTGTTTGGTTCCGCCGTTTGGTCTATTTTCATATTAGGGTTTTTTATATGTAGATTGCACTAGATGAGCAAAAGGGAAGAGGACTCATGCCAACTTCTTTTTGGAGAGAAATAATAGATTTCCAGACTTTTTTTCTGCATTAGTACTTTAGGAAGCTTTATGTTTTTCTAATAACTAATGATGTTAGGCATTTTTTGTATGTGCTTATTGACCATTTATATATTTTCTTTGGAGAAATGTCTATCCAGTCCTTTGCCTATTTTTAAACTGGGTTTGTCTTTTTGTTCTTATATGGTAGGAATTCTTTCTATATTCTGAATATTCATCCCTTATCAGATATATGGTTTATAAATATTTTCATCCATTTGGTAGGTTGTCTTAATTTCTTGGTAATGTCTCTTTATGTACACATGTTTTTAATTTTGATAAAGTACAATTTACCTATTTTTTCTTCGACTGCTCATACTTTGGTAGCATCTGTAAGAATCCATTGCCATGGTCATGGCAATCCAAGATCATGAAGATTTACCCCTGTGTTTCTCTGGAAGAAGCTTGTGATTTTAGCTTGTATTTAGTTCATTGGTCTAGTTTGAGTTTACTTTTGTATATGGTGTTTATTCCTTCCTTTGTATGTGAAAATGCAGTTGTCCCAGCACTTTGTTGAAAACGATTTTTTTTCCATTGGATTTGGCGCCTAATTGGCTATAGATGTATGGTGTAATGTCTAGACTTTCAGTACTGTTCCACTGGTATATATTTCTATCCTTATGTATCATGGTGTTTAGAATATATATTTCTCATGTGTTGATTTACTTAAAAAAACTCTTTAGGCACTTTAAGTGCTATTTTTACACTTTGGTCTTAATAAAACCAAAATTATAAGTCACTTTAAGCATTAAACATGCTGCACTTAGTAAATTCTAAAGAAATAAATTTAGTATCACGTGATGGATACTCTCTTGGCTTCTGTGGAAAGCATGAGGATGCATAAGACTTGTTTCTGTTTTCTGAAAAATTGCAGTTCACTAACGTAAAAAAAAAGTGCTATAGTTTTGCTTTGCCATTCTCATTTTTGTGTGAGTCCAACATTATGATGTCCTTAGGAATTAAGGATAGGAAATGAGATGCCTATTCCTGTTACCAAAAAATTGGAATGTTTAGCTATTATAGTATCACTATTTCTTTTATTTTCATATGGTTTGCATCTTTACTCTTAATAAGCACCCAATTTTACCACTCTCCTTATCTTTATACTAGAGGCCTGGGGCATCAATTCATGCATGGGTGGGGTCTGGCCAGCTCACCCCGCTGGGGGCCCATCAGGCTGGGCCTGTGGGGGGCGGGAGGGGCTGCAGGCAGTTGGCCAGCCGCCCTGCCCCGATCGGGGTGTTGCAGGCCATTTGGGGGCCAGGCTGGCTGGCTGCCACATTGTGTGTCATAGCCACCGGTCATTCTGGTCGTCCTGCCATTCCGGTCGCTGGGTTTTATATATATAGATAATTTCTGGCTGATAATATTCTACAAGTAGTTTCCTAGAGAATGGTTTCATCCTGTTTTAGTTTTTTTTTTAAAGACTAAGCTATTGTAGCACAAATGCTGCAATAGTATATCATTGAATCTTCCTTGGGCAAATTTATATTCTGCTGCTGAGACTCATTCCCTGTGTGTTGTGCATGTAATGTGACGGACAATCATAATGTGAACTTTCAAGGTGATATTTTAGTAGTTGATAACAATGTTCTAAAGAATGTGCTCTGCTCATAAGGATAAACTTAATTATGTTCATCCTTAATCTTGTCCAGAATAGCACTGTGTGACAGAAATGTAATTTGAGCCACATACTGTATTAATTAAAAAATTTCCAGTAGCCTCATTAAAATAGCAAAACATGGTTAAATTAATTTGAACATATTTTACTTAACCTGATCTATCCAAAACATATCATTCTAACTGATAATCAATATAAAAATAATTGAGATATTTTACTTTTTTGGGGGTACTAATTCTTGGAAACCTGGTATTTTAGATCTCAATTTGGTCACTAAATTTTCATCAGAAATACTTGATCTTCATTTAGATTTCATAGTTTGTGGTTGGAAATATAGATTCACATACCTAAGTTGTTTCCAACATTCTTATGATTTTTAATATTCGAATTAAGTACCAAAAATAACTTTCTTTCAATATTTGCACCCAAATGGATAAAACTAATTCATACTTTTTTAGTAGAATGTATTAGACTCTGAAGTAAAAGTTTGTTAATTTCAAAACTATGCTACTCAAATTAAGCAAATTCACTAACTCTTGTGTCAACTCAGTATTATTAACATCAAATTCCAAAGGACATTGTATAAGTTGAAAAGCAATTCTAAATTTTACCAACTGTTTTATGTCATTTTTATAGCCAGTTTGCACAATTCTATCCTTTATAATGAAAAAACTTTTTACGTAAGAAACATCTTTTGTATTTTGCTCTGCCACAGCTAATTGTAATTGTCATTAATAGTAAAATATCTTTCAGTCTCACTTCACTGTTCTGGTCATAGTGCTAGTAGTTTCCAAATCTCCACTTGATGCTGCATAAATAGAATACCTTCATTTTAATTTTAAAAATTTGTCTACCACTTCCTTTGTCCATTTGTTTTCAGAGTTAAAGAAAGTAACTTAATTATATTCAAAATATTAAAATTTAAAAAGCAACTAAAATTAAAGTGAAAAAGTATCTCTATTTAGTTACCAATTTTAATTTACATAGGCATCACTGCAACTTATTTGCCAAAAAAATTAAGTAAATATATTGCACTGCTATTACATTAGTGTGTAGAAAAAAAAATTTCAGCCAAATAGTTAATTGATACTGACTAGATCAGTTTTATTTCTGTGTAATACTAGAAATGAGTCACTATATTTCTACATGTACAGTGCAGTGCAGTGATTACAATGAAATGTAGACTCACCAAAACAATAAAATTATCTTTAGCAGAAGGACATTTTGCACTGCTTCAGTTTTTATATTTAGATAAAATTAATTATAATTAAATAAAAATTCAATTCCTTATTAACACTAGTCACATTTCAAGGGTTCACATGCAGCTAATGGCTAATGTATTGGTTGGTTACACTAGTATACTGTACTTCCAGGACTGGAAATTAAAACTTTGAGAGTTGGTTATATATTTTCTTAAAGTATTTTGGAGACTGGGGACTAGGGATTATAATATTTTTTGTTAATGCTAATGTCACAGGCAGAGTCCCAAGAAGACTTTTGAATCAAGAACCCTGGAAAAAGCTGCTTATTTTCTTTGTAGCATGCCTTATAGTCCTGAAGCATTAACAAGGAAATGAATAAATAATAAATAAATAAGTAAGTACGTAAGTAAATAAATAGGAAACGTTTAACATGTTGTTTATGGGTTAAATGATATTTAGTAATTAAAAAAGCATTTGGACACACACATTTTATTTGAAACCGTGGCTTGATCCCCCTGTTATTAGAATACTTGAAGAGTGGAAAAATGTTTACATTCTAAAAACTTTTTATCATGTTGGTGAAAGACCAAAAAAAAAAAAAAAAGGTGCATGTAATTTTGTTTAAATCCCTTCTCACAAGTAAAATTAAGAATGTTTTATCTATAGAGATCTGTGGGGCTCTTATCAGGTTTACAACAGTCCTTTAGATTAGAAATGGACTTTCAGTTGACATGAATTGTGGAAAGATTGTTAATGTTGTTCAAATATTTAATATTTGAATCAATAGGAAAATGTTTTATTAAATATACTTAAACTCCTTTGGTTTTTTAAGTTGTGAGAGTCCATATCTCAACTATTTAGAGCACCAAACTTTTTTCTTTTATTTACAGGGGTGGGCAAAAGTAGGTTTACAGTTGTTTGATACTGTGACAAGATCAGTTTTTCTACACAAATGTAAACCTACTTTTGCCAACCCCTGTATCTGCTATTGTCTTTTGAGCAAGCCAAGCAATAAGTTCTGCATGTTTCTGATTTCCACAAAATAGATGAATACTCTTACCAGGTTTTGTTCATTCCTAGTCATGATCTGTGAATACAGGGAGATGTCTCAAGACCTGTTTTAAAAATTAGAAGAGTAATAAGTCCATGAACACGGAAGTACAACTTGTCTTGAGAAAATTTTGCCCACTAGATTGTTTCCAAAATGCATTCTATAGTAGTCATTAGAGATGATTCTTGAATAAAGGGTTCTGTGGCTAAGTAAGTTTGAAGGAACATTGTATACATAATGACCTATTAAAGATTCACAATGCACAATGATATATTAAAGACTGAGTTATCTTACAGAAAGAAACTTCTTATCCTGCATTTCACCTGTCTATCCAATGAGAAATGCTGCCCTCTAGAGGCTCAAATTTAATTGCTCTTGCATTTGAATACCATAATGCTGCCTCATCTTTGTGACAGTTCATACTAAATACATAATAGAAAAATCTTATATTGCTTAATTTTAAGAAAATTTGAGATGGAAAGCAATGTAATAGATGCCCCTTATTGGACATAGGCCATATTTATTGCTGCTAATAATCTTTTAAATAAATTTACTTTATATAGGGCATTATGGAAACATATTACAGGTCTCCAAATTCTATGAAGTTTCTTGCTGACAGAAGCTGTCTTTCCTTGTCTTCTTTGAAAACCTATAACAATCTTGCTTATGACAGTTACCATTCAAAGGAAGCTAGCTTCCTCCTACCCCCTTCAATAATCCTTGTTCTTTACAGAACTCTAACTGGAGTCATATTGTAACATGCTTTTTTGCCTTTGCATAGGCAAAAAAGGAAGAAGAGCATTATCTATCAGCATTAAAAGATTTTTGCTAACATCTTAGTAATAACCTCAGGAATATGTAGAGAAATGGGTTCTGATGATGAGAAGGGAACATGCTTTTTGCATTTGGCTCCGTATACTGGCATGGGGCAATTACCAGAGATTCTGGATTCAGTATTCTTGCTCAAGCAGCTAGGATGTGTTGTATTGTTTGCTCCCTTGATTGCTTTCAGCATTGATCTATATTAAATGATGTTAAATGCCTAACCAGTGATGGCGAACCTTTTGAGCTCGGCATGTCAGCATTTTGAAAAACCCTAACTTAACTCTGGTGCCGTGTCACATAATAGAAATTTTTTGATCTTTGCATCCATAGTAAAACAAAGACTTACACTTTTGATATTTATTTTATATATTTAAATGCCATTTAACAAAGAAAAATCAACCAAAAAAATGAGTTCGCGTGTCACCTCTGACACGCGTGTCATAGGTTCGCCATCACTGGCCTAAACACTCATGGTATAGTTAGAGGAAGAACTCAAAAGATTAAGGGAAATAGGACTGATGGAATGGATTTTTCAATGAGACCATCCCCACCTCTCCATGTTCCCACCATTATCCACAAAGAGGTCTAGGAGATACTTCATTCACCAAGGTAATGAGAAGTACTTTGATGATAGTTCCAGCATCTATGGAAAGCAGCACACAGTAGTCCCCCTTTATCTATGGTGTGAGTAGAAAATGGTAGAGCCACTTTGGAAAACCATTTCGCAGTTTCTTATAAATTTAAGCATTATACCTACCTTTGGAACCAGCAGTTCTAGTTCTTCTCCTTGGTGTTTTCCTAAGAGAAATGAAAACATGCCTACAAAAAGCCTTTTAAAATAATGTTTAGAGCAGATTTATTCATAGTAGCTAACAACTGGAAACGACCCAAACATCAATCTATAGGATAAGTGGTTAAAAAGTTTTCCTATGTTCATACAGTGGCATACTACTCAGTAATAAACAGGAAAAGACTTGCATGCCAGTGACAGGGATGGCTCTCACAAACTCACCCAGTGAAAGATGCTGGACACAGTATGCTCTGATTCCATTTATATTAAGTCCTAGAACAGGCAAAGCTAATCTGTGGTAAAAAGAATATTGAACAATGGGCTAGTTCTTTAGTTATGGGAAGTGCTCATGCTCAGTTGGGAAGGGGCATAAGGGAGTTTCCTGAAGTGAAAAAGTGTAGAGGTTACAGGAGTGTACTTGTCAGAGTAGTATGGTAAAGGAGTGTATATGTCAGTGTATGTAAATTTTACCTTAAAACATGAGAATAAGTTGGGTGGCACGGAGTGGAGGGTTCAGATGAAACAAGAATAGCAAGATGTTGATGATTGCTAAAGTTGGGTAATGGATACATATGGGTTTATTCTGTTTATTTTGTGTTTGAAATTTTCAACATAAAAAGTTTTTTTAATACGAATGTTATGAACACACATACACAGCACCGATGTTCTCACCACCACCTTAATAAAACTTTGCCAATATAATTGTCCTACCCTGTGAACCACACCTTAATTCCACGATCCCTTCCCCCATCAGCCACTCTTCTAAATCCCTCCTAACTTTTAAACATTTTCTAAATATCAATCTAAAGGTCACTTCCTTGAAAGAAAGGCTTTCCTCATTCAAAACACTCAGTAGGTTAAATGCCCCTGTTATGTGTATTCATGGCTTTTATCACATTTGTGATCTATTTGTTTGATTAGTTCACATCAATCTCTCCAGTTTTCAGAGAGCAGAGTGTATTTATTTTTGCCCTGTTAATGACTAGCATAATAATTCTATTGGATGATTGTGCTGTTGTAGTTTTTTCTTTTGTATTAAAGATACTAGGAGTCCAGTGCACGACTTTGTGCACCTTGAAAGGAACTGGGGGCCACGAGGCTGCTGAGGGCACAGGGGCAGGTCTTGGCCCATCCTCCGCACCCCTGCCTGGCCCCTCCTGCTGTGGGCTCCAGTTCCCTGTCTGCTGGAAGCCCCGGTCCCACCGCTGCAGCTCCCACACACTGATGGCGCTGGCCCTGCTCGCACCTGCTGACAGCATGGAGCAATTGGGGCTGGTGCCAGCACCAGTTGTGAGTGGCAGCTCTGGCACCGACAGTGGGTGCGGGTGGGGACGTCACCGGCAGCAGGTACTAGAGGCAGCTGCTGGCGCCAATCACCCCTCAGGAGCAGGGGGAGGTGGAGAAGCCTTGAGGGCAATCGGATCTGGCAGCTGCCACTTGCACCCGCTGATAGCTCTGAGTGATTGGGGCCGGCACCAGGCACCGGCAGCAGGTGTGAGTGCCGGTGGGACCATGGTGTGCAGGAACAAAGAATTTTCAGTAACTAGCAGAGGCTTGCCCTGATGACAGCGAATGGCGCCCCGCCTTGGTCTGGCGCCCCCGCTCACCTGCTCCACCATCCCACCATAGCCGATGCCCGCCAAGTTCCACGCTCTGCCTCCTGCTGCTGATGCCCACCATGTTCCATGCGCGCACCCTAGTGGTCAGCACATGTCATAGCAACTGGTTATTCGGTTGTTCGGTTGCTCGGCCATTTGGTCTATTTGCATAGTAGGGTTTTATATATATATAGATATATAGATAAGAATTGAAGAGCTATTATTGTATACTTTAGTCGGTATGTTATAAAAAGTTATGAATGTGAGAGAATGATTGATAGGTAGTAATTCTTTTTTATTTTATTGGCATTTGATAAAAAAGGAGAAATAACACTGTGTGCTTTGATCTTGAACCATGTCCAAAAAGCCTGCCACTTGGTTCTCAAATGCTCTTGAGTTTTATAATTTTCTCTTTGTATTTTCTTTTAAAAAAAATATTTTATTGATTTTTTAAGGAGAGGAAGGGAGAGGGATAGAGAGTTAGAAACATCGATGAGAGAGAAACATCGATCAGCTGCCTCCTGCACACCCCCTACTGGGGATGCGCCTGCAACCAAGGTACATGCCCTTGACCAGAATCAAACTTGGGACCTTTCAGTCTGCAGGCCAACGCTCTATCCTCTGAGCCAAACTGGTTACGGCTCTTGCTATTTTTTTTACATGGAAGCTATGCAATAAAAGACCCCTTTCCTACTTATAAAGATTACTCTAAATACCTCTTTTTTTTCTCTTCTCTAAAGTGCTTTCTCCTTTGCCTATTAGTTTTGATGTTTAGTATCAGGGCTGATGATCTTTAAGGGCTCCCTATTTTCTTATTTTTTATACTGATAGAGTATATTTTAAACTTTGATATGCCTCACTTCCAAATGAAGTTATGAATTGATAAATAATAGATTGCTAAAAATGCTTGGTTGTAATTGCACCACTGAACATATTATCTATAATACAAATACAAATTAAAGGTGTTGAAGGGAAGGGAATGCTTTTGAATTTTGCTATTTTGTATATCCATGGAATACTTGGGCAGTTTAACAAAGTAGTTAGATTTCTGTTATGATTTTTTTTTAATGTTTATTTATTTCAGAGAGAGGAAGGGACAAAAAAGGAGAGAGAGTGAAACATCAATGATGAGAGAGAATCATCAATTGACTGCCTCCTGGCCCCCTACTGGAGATCAAGTCCACAACCCTGGCATATGCCCTGACTGGGAATCTAACCATGCCTTCCTGATTCCTAGATCGACACTCAACCACTGAGCCACACTGGCTGGGCTGTTATGATTGTTTTTAACTGATGTCTCTTCTTGGGAGAGAGCATATTATAGTATTAAGAGTGTGGAAGACTCAAGCCAGGGTTGAGTCCTGGTTCTCCTATTTCCTAAGCTGCAGGACTGATCAAGTGATTTAGCTGTTTTGTGGATCTGAAGTTATTGAAAATAGAAGCTTTTGGGCATTCATGAGTGACTTTTCTAAAAACAAAACAAAACAAAATACACACACACACAAAAACCCAGATCTGAGTGCCACATACCTTTTCTTACAACTTTTTAATGAGTGCCCATTGCATGGAATAAAGTCCAAATTCTAGAGCGCAGGGCAAATGTGGCTATTTAAGCACTAACAGACATTCTCTACAAATTTCTTATATGCACAATACATTCCAGCCTTACTAAATTAATTAAAAATTTTGAATTTACCATGTTTTATCTATCTTGTTTTATATATAAGCTATTCTCTAAGCCTAAAATATACTTTCATTTATTTAGCTTAAAAACATCTCCTCATTGAAGATTTTTTTATCTTGTCTCAGTTCAATTAATTGTATCATGCTACTATATTTATTAAACACTATTAAAAACTTCCTTACAGTCATTTTAAAAAAATGCCCATCTTTTCTCTTAAATTGAGTTGCTTGAGGGCAAGGACTGTGTATTAATCTTCATAGTATCTTCCATGCCTTGCTTACTATAGTTGATCAGTTAATGCTGATTGGGTAAGTGAACATTTTTGTTTTTCATTTAGAGAATATTATAGGGATTATTCCTTTAGTTGTTTATTTGAAGTTGGCAGAAATTTCTAGACAGATTGGTTCTATGGACAAACAAGAGAGAATAATTAAATAAAATACAAGTAGTTTCATCTAGGAACAGTTTTCTGAAGTTGGAACTAATGTGTTAAGCTATTAAATTACCTGGAGTGGAAGGACAAATTTTTAGAACGATTATGTTTTACTTGTTAAAGTAGATGGCACATAAGAGAACTTTTAAATTCCTATGGCAAAAATGGGAAAATTGCAAAGTTAGAGTCTCTGAGGTTTCTGATGTTTCATAGACTAACAAAAGGTTGCTTTATTAGCAGCGTTAATGAACGAATCGCTTTATTGGCTTAGGCATACTGGTAGCTTTGTCAGTCCAAAGAGCTAAGAGTTCTTATTTCAATTCATGATTATGTTAGAGTAGTGAAGTGAAAGCCGTTGACCTTCTCTTAAGCAGAAAATAGAAAGTTTTCACAAATAGATTAAAGCATTAAAGGGAATGTGATAAAGAACTAACTTGTTATCAAATCACTTAAAAAATTTGAGTTAAAATTTTTTTTGTGTGTGTACTGATTTTACACTAGTAGGTTTTAAAAATAGACTTATTAATTGGAAATAAAATAATAACTTTAATAGGATGGTTTTGTAGAGTTAGGTCTAAGTGATTGAAAAAACTGAGTTATTAGAATGGATAAACTTTTAATTCTTCAAATGGTGACACATATTAAGAGCAATATAAAAGGCAGGAAATATTAAACTTTAGAGAAGGTGTAATGCCCCTCATATGGCTTTCCAGGTTATTTTTTATTTAAGTAAATGAAATGCATTTTGCTTAATAGAATCATTTTTGAAGTGTTGATTTGCTTCTGTCCATTAATGTCAGAGATTAAAGTAGAAGAGGTTACTGGGAGCCTGTTTCTAAATTAAAGTTCTTCAAGGCAATAGTTTTAAATACCAGGAATTACAGAACTAAGATTTGTATAGCAGCAATTCATTTTAAAAATTAAATTTCTAAATGATGGAATATTTAAAAATATAAAAAATACAAGGAAGAATATAAGATGCTCATGTATCCATACTGTCAAAATAAGCAAATATTAACATTTTGCTATAATTGTCTTAGAACTTTTAAATTAAATTGAAAATATACTTTAATATTGCTAA
Organism: Myotis nattereri; assembly: GCF_964212035.1. Taxonomy (NCBI): domain Eukaryota; kingdom Metazoa; phylum Chordata; class Mammalia; order Chiroptera; family Vespertilionidae; genus Myotis; species Myotis nattereri. The sequence goes on from NC_138080.1 coordinate 53,412,109, forward strand.
TTAATTCTTTTGCCTCCCTCCAAGACATAATTACTAAACTGAAGGTATCCTTTAAGTTTTTATACTTTATGCACACATTTATAAAAAGAGTAAATAATATTGATTTGTTTTTAAGATGTAAGTAAATAGTATTACATTGTTTACATCCCTTTGTAATTTGCTTTTTTCACTCAATGTTCATTTTAAGATTTATCCATGTTGATATAAGTATTTAAAATTTGCTTATTTTAATCTCAGTATTACTAACTAGAGGCCTGATGCACGAAATTAGTGCAAGGGGCTTGGCTTCTGCCCACCTTGGCTTCGTCTGGAAGGTTGTCTGGAAGGACGTCTGGTCTAATTAGTATATTATGCTTTTATTATTATTGGTTCCATTATTTGTGATGTTAAGCTGGATTATTTGATTTAGCCAGTGCTGCCAAATTTCTGCATTGTAAAGGTATCTTTTTTTCTTTGGTAATTAATACATGCCTTGAGGCTGAATAAATAGTTTCTCAACAGGCTTTCACCCAATGATTTTAACACTGTTGATTTTTGTCTGAATCATTGATTACATTGATGCTTGCAAAATGATGATTTTCTAGTTCTGATATTCTTCACACATATATCAACTGGCATTCTTCTCTAAGGAAGAGTTTCTACCCTCCTTTTTTCATTATCATTGTGGGCTCATGGATTCTTTTATTCAGTGGAGTAAGACCCATTATTGTTATATTTCTTTTGAAGGCTCAAATTATTGACAGTTAGCCAGCAGGAACTCATTCAATCTGGTTTTTATGTCTTTTTGATATGTCCTGTAATTTTTAGAGTACTTATTTGCTTCGTGGCACAACAAATGTTCCATTCTTACCTTATGCTTCCTCTACCCTATACTAGGAAATAGCTATTTCTCCATATAGGATGTGTTCTGTATTACTGGATGAATGTCATTGCTTTTATAGGGGCTCTTTTCATTGGACAAAACAAGGAAATACTTAAAAACCACTACACTAATATTTGTAATCCCAATCCAGTACCAAAGGGTTCTTCTCTTTTCAGGGTTTTTCTTTCCTCCTGTTGCATATTTGGATCTCTCTTCTCCCACAGTGAGGATCCTGGTTAAGAATAACATCAATATATGTTCACTCATTTCTGTCCTACAGTATACATGACATAATACTGGAATTGCCACACGAATGCCACTAAGTAACGAAAGTTTAAGATTTCTATGCAGTTTTTTCCATATAGTATATCTCAATGAGAGTATATAAAAGTACTGTCCTCATAAGTTATTTTATTAATTATATTTTTTATGTCACCAATTTGATAAACACTTAGGTTCATTTATTTTTGCTTGTATTTTTAGCTGCCCCATTGATTTAATTTCATTTCTTTTTTAGTATAGTAAAACTCTTAACAGTCAAAATTATATAAAAAGATATTCTTAAAAGTCTTACTCCCTTCTTTCCTATTTTTAATATAGGCATTTAGTGCTATAAAATTTCCATCTAAACACTATTTTGTATCCCACTAATTTCTGATATGTTGTATTTTTATTTTCATGTAGTTCAAAATATTTTCTAATTTCTTTTGAGCCTCCTTTGATCCATAGAGTATTTAGATGTATTCTTGGATTTCCATAGTTGGGATTTAGGGCTATCTTTCTGTTACTCATTTCTAGCTTAATTCTATTATGTTATATATTATATGTTATTTTAGTTATTTTAATTCTTTTAAATTAAGGCTTATTTTGGCAAATGTTTCATGTACACTTGAAACATATGGTTGGTTGGAATAATGTGTTTTTTAATGAAAAGGGAAAATGTTTTAACCTTTTTATAAGATTAAACCATAAGTTCTAATTACTTTGTAGTCAGTGGGGTAACAGAAAAGGAGATTGGGATTCTGAACACTTGGTTCTGGATAGGCCTGCTTTTTACTAACTATATTTTTTCAAATAAATCCTTTTGGGCTTTTGTTTTCCATATTAATGGATTTGATTTTGTGGAAGCCTTCTTTTCTTTAGAATAGAATGCATTACATTTTATAGCATAGATTGAAAAGTTATTATGTTTACTCTTCTCAGTTATTATAGCATTATTTTCTTTACTTTTTTTTTAAAACTCAGTTTGAATAGTATAGTCTCAGGGATTACGTGTGATCTTAGGACTCCATAAAATTTCAATTTATTGCAGAATCTTCCAGTTGCAGATATCAAGGTGGGTAGCAGTTTACATTTCTAGATAAGATTTATTTTTTGGAAGGGAATCAGTATTCTCACAGTGGTTGTATGTCACTGCAATAAAATGATAATTGGGGCTTATATTGACTTAAGGGATATGAACATGGTAGTGAAAGATACATAAGGCCTAGGCATCATAAGAAGTTCGTTGTAAAAATTGGCAATTGATAACTGTGAGAAATTTAGAAATACTTTTAGGTTTGTGGAAATGTTGAAGAAAACGTTGAGAGTATAACTTTATACAAGTGTAATTGTATAGTGAAAAGGATTATAAAAATGCATGAAGTTGTATTGAAACTTACATTTGCAGTGTTTTAACAACTGGGACAGTCAGGTATTTTAAAAGTACTATGAATTTACTTTTCACCTTTGTTGGTAGTGTCTATGAGAATGTCATCAAAACATTGAGGGATTCCTTTCAAATTGTTGGAAGTATTGTATAAGCATTCCTTTGCACTTTGTAGCATTAGGCAAGATGCTTGAGAATATGAATACTGAATGCTGTGCCTTCTTTGTTAAGGAAATAGAAATGCAACATGAGATTTTTAAGGTAAGAATTTACATCTTTTAAAAATTATTATGGTATGAGGTTTTTTTGAAGACATTTGAAATGTATGATAGGATTGAGTTCTGTATAAGGTGGAGATAAACTCTCGCTTTGCATTGGATTGATTTGTGAGATACTGTAATCTGGTCAAGTTGAATGGATGATGGGGAATTTGAGAGATGGTTTCTAATGCTTTGTTTCAGATAATTCAAGATCTGACATCTATGTAACTACTTATGACTTTTGACTAGCAGAGACTGCTTTTTTCAATATTCTTTACCAGCCTAGTTTTAACTTTTTCACTTCCACAATTGAATAGTATAATCTCAGGGGTTATGTAAGATTTTAGGATTTAGAAAACAACGACAAAATAGCAGTATCCTAGGAATGTATATCGTTAGTACTATTTTAAGATGCTAGATTTTTAAATAATGGTTATAATTCACAAACAATCTTTCTTACATTTATTGCTTGAATGAACAGTGTGCAGTTGCTGAATTTATTGTTCATTTTTTGATTTGGGGAAGGACTGTTCATCCTTATCTTCCTCTCTGGGATCTTAAGTATTACTAGAAATTATAAAGTTAGGTAATTGTCTTAATAAACCTGTGTCTAGTTTTGTAGACTCTATAGATTTAGGATAGGATCTGCTGGCTCTCAGCTTCATACTGGACCCTAACTAGATGATCCTGGTCCTACTCCTAGTATTTGTCTGTGTGATCTTGCTGAGATATTTGATCTCTGAGGAGGCCTCTCAGGTTTACCAAGTTGATCTTTCTCTTTTAGGAAGATAAGGGGCAGTCCCCTTTTTGTTCTAAGGTGCCTCTCAAATTAACAATTGTATTCATATCACAAGTTGTCCAAAGTGGGAACTGTTAAGTAAGCATTCTTGGTGAAAATATGCCATTTAGAAAGATAATTATTGGAATTAGAAGAAGCAGGCTTCTGTTTGGCTTGGGGACCAGGGGTGGGGTGGGGTTGTTAGACTGATTAAAAATGCCTGTTTTGTGAAAGTGTTGCTTGTGCACCTTATGTATCAGAATTACAACCCAATGGTTGGCTGCGTTCAAGTAGAAACCTGACAGCAGTTCCTGGCCAATTGAAGGTTTAGAGAGATCTGTAACAGGCCAGGATCTTAGAGATAAAACAACCCAAGACTGAGGAAAGTTATTGTGAGGTTTTGATGAGTTGCTTAAAGTAAAGTTTGTCTAAAGGATGTTTAGGTCTGGGAATTGTTCAGGGAACTGGCTTTTTGGGGCCTATGCTATCCTGCTCCTCTGACCTGTGTCTTAAAGGCTCATATAACAAAAATGTCTCACAGCTCAAAACAAATAGGTTGTAATGAGGCAGTTTTCCATTAGGATAAAAGTTTTCAAATCTTACCAAATAATGTGTTATTTAATTTAGAGAATGGAAAAATAAGTTGGTTAGTTAAAAAAATAATTTTTAGGTAAATATAACATAAAATGGGACAAAAGGACATATAGATATTTATATTTTGAATAAAGAAGGTACCATTGTAAATATTAACCTAAACATTTTTTAGGTATATAAGAATATTTATTTGCCAGGTTTTTCTTCAAAAGCTTATTGGGGTGAGGGGAGTGCAGGGGGAGAGATTAGGGGAATTTATATGCATGTGTGAATAGCCCATGGACACAAACAATACTGTTGTGAAGGCTTGGGAGGGGCGGGTGCCGCCAGGAGGGGGGGAACAATGGGGGGGGGGGAGAACAACAAAAAACAAAGGGGACATCTGTAATACTTTCAACAATAAATATAAATTAAAAAAAATTAAATTAAAGCCTTTATCTACTGAAAAAAAAGGTTATTGGTTTTAAAAAGTCTTAAGATTTTCTAAGCAACAGGGCCAAGTAATTTGCCTTAAAGTTTTTCTGAGCCTAACTTGGCCACCTGATTGCTTTTGAAATCAATTTCTGAGTTAGCTATTAATACTTTTAATATGTGAATGAAATTACACAGTTGTAAACCTAACTTGAGCTTATGTAGAACAGGCAATTTGCAAGATTTCATGCAAAACTTTTCCTGCTATTAAAGAAAATAATAGGAAATCTCTTGATGGTAAAATTTATGTTTACATTGAAATTATTCTTAAACTTTTAATACAAAATGACCATACATATTTAATTTACCTTTATACAGTCAGCAGTAATAAATTAAAATACACGATTAAGAAATTCAGATTTTCAAATTAGTGACCTTTGTATCATTGGGATGATGACTTGAGGTTATAGTACTAAGAAGTACTTTTTTATCTGGATTGACTCCATAAAAGAAGTCATAGGCATGAGTCTGCAGGAACTGAGCAGGGCTTTTGCGGACAGGACATTGTTGACATCACTCATTCATAGGGTTTCAGGAGCCGGAACTGACTCAGTGGCACATAACATAATTTTTCATCTTAAAATTTTATTAAACTTTTTTAAAATAAAAATTTTGAAATAATTGAAGTAAAATTAACATACAGAAAACTGTTGATAAACTTTTCTATATTAATGAACTTTTACAAAGTGAACACACATTTTAATTACAGGCTAGATCAACATATCAACTCTTCTGAAACCTCCCTGTGCCAGTCAAATAATCCCTTCACCCCCAAGGTAATTGTTATTCTGACTTTGCGATCAGAGATTAGTTTGGCTTATATTTTAATATGTATGCATCTCTCCATGTGTCTCCCCCCCCCACCCCCCCCACCCCCCCAGGCTTATTTCACACAGTCGTATGTTTGGGAGATGTAGCCTATTTTGTGTGTGGCATCATTTTCACTGAGGTTTAGGAGTCCATTGTATGAATATACTAGTTTATTTCTCCCTTCTACTGCTGATGGCCATTTGGATTATATTCAGTTTTGGGCCCCTTAATAATGCCGCTATACTAAATCTTGTATATATCGTTTTGAGCACATATATACACACTAGAGGCCCAGTGCATGACATTCGTGCATGGGTAGGGTCCCTAGGCCTGGCTGGCAATCAGGGCCAATCTGTGGGGCCCCCGCTGGCACCTGCCTTGGCCGGCCTGGCGGTACCCACTCACTGGCTCTGCCGCCGCCGCCGCCAGTCGCCTCCTTCTGCGGGCGACCAGAGGGGTGTTGGGGGTGGGGGGAGAGGGGCACTGGCACTGCCTTGGCTGGCTTAGGGCCTGTGGGCTGGGGCAGCGCCTGTGTTGAGCATCTGCCCCCTGGTGGTTGGTGTGCTTCATAGCCACCAGTCGTTCCACTGGTCATTCTGCTGTTCGGTTGATTTGCATATTAGGTTTTTATTATGTAGGATAACTATTGATTGTATACTGGGAATAGTGTGACTTAGTCATTGGCTATATGTATTTTCACCATTAGTAGATACTTCCAAATAGTTTTCTGTACTGGTTATACCAATTTACACTTCTACCTGCAGTGCATGAGAATGCCGCTGCTGCACATTCTCACTTATACTTGGTATTCTGTTATATTTTTAGGTAAAAAGTAGTCATTTTGGTAGATAACAGTATCTAATTATGTGTGTGTGTTTTTTATTTTCCTAATGATTAGTGACATTGAGCACCTTGTCAATATGTTTATTGGGTTTTGGAGTTATCTTTTGTGAATTTTTGTTTGGTCTTTAGCCTATCTTAAAAATTGGGTTGTCTTTATCATGGTGTAATGTAAGCTTGTTTAAAAAAAATATTTTGTATATGAGTTCTTTGTTGAACATGTGCATTGATCAGGCGATCGGAGGGTGATGGGGGTCTACGCCTCTGGCCGAGGCATCAGGCCTGGGCATGGGGCAGAGCCAGCAATCGGAGGGGGCTGGGGGCAGAACCAGTGATGGGGGGAAATGATGGTCCCCTGCCCAGGCCTGACGCCTCTATCAGAGGCGTCAGGCCTGGGCAAGGGGCCGATTCTGCGATTGGAGGGTGATGGCGGTCAACGCCTGAGGGCTCCCAGTATGTGAGAGGGGGCAGGCTGGGCTGAGGGACACTCCCCCCCCCCCCGCCCCCCCGCCCAGTGCACGAATTTTGTGCACCGGGCCCCTAGTTCTATAATAATAATTGATGCTTAAATATTCAACAATTATACTACTCTATTTATTGTATAATTAATGTAATATTTTTAGGAGCAAATGATGTTACAAGAATTTTTTAAACAAATTTTTACTACTTTAAAATGTAGTAACTGATATCTGGAGATGTATTAAATAGAAAAGAGTAATTTATTGACATTTTCCCCCTCATTGACATATGTATTTGAGTTAGTCTGAGGGAAGTAATCATCTTTGCATTCTATATGTTTATGACATACTAAGGGCCCAGTGCACGAATTCGTGCACCTTGAAAGGAACTGTGGGCCGCAAGGCTGCAGTGGTCACAGGGGCAGGTCTTGGCCCATCCTCCATGCCCTTGCCTGGCCCCTCCTGCCACGGCCCCAAGGCCCCTTTCTGCCGGCAGCCCCACTCCTGCTGCTGCTGCTCCCATATGCTGATGGCACAGAGGGGCTGGTGCCAGCAGCAGGTGTGAGTGGGGCCATCACCAACAGTGGGTGCGAGAGGCGGCTACCGGCCCCGATCACCCCTCAGGAGCAGGGGGAGGTGGAGAAGCCCTGAGGGGCGATTAGGGCCGGCAGCCACCGCTCGCACCCACTGATGGCTCCCAGTGATTGGGGCCGGCACCAGGTGTGAGCAGTGGCTCCGGTGCTGGCAGTTGGTGCGAGCAGGGCTGGTGCTGGCAGCAGGTGCAAGCACTGGGCAGGACTGCGGCACGCGGGAGCGAAGAATTTTCAGTAACCACCAGAGGCTCGCCCCAATGACAGCGACTGGCGCCCTGCTTTGGTCTGGCGCTCCCGCTCACCTGCTCCACTATCCCACCACAGCCATGTGTGCCCCTGATGGTCAGTGCATGTTATAGTGACTGGTTGTTCTGCTGTTCGGTCTATTTGCATATTAGGATTTTATATATATAGATATTTTCCTATTGCAAATTTATTCATTTATGTTTAGTGACTGCTTCCTTGAAATATAGTTCATATACAGAAAAGTCATCCCTAAGTGTACAATTCAATAATTTTTAGTGTATTCAGAGTTGTACAATAATCATTACAATCTAATTTTAAGATACTTTTATATCCCTCCAAACCCCTTTATCTTTTAGCAATAACCATCTGTTTTTCTTAAAACCCATGCCCTTAGCACCCTAGGCAATATATTCTCAGTTTGTATCGGTTTGTCTATTCTGGACATTTCATATTAATTGGAATCAGACAATATTTTTCCTTTTATATTTGGCTTTTTTTCATTTAGCATAGTATTTTCAAGGTTTATCCATTTTGTAGCATGTATCATTTATTTTTGTGGCCAGAAAATATCCCTTTGTATATTACATTTATCCATCCATTCATCAGTTGATGGGTTATATCTACTTTTTGGCTATTAGGAATGCTTCTGCAATAAACATTTTTGGATAAGTTTTTTGTGTGGGCATGTTTTCATTCTTTTACATGTATACTTATAGGAGTGGATTTGCATGGTAATAGAGTAACTGTGTTTAGCTCTGAGGAACTGTCAGAAATGGTCGCAATATTTTACAATTCTACCAACAGTGTATGAGGATTCCAAGTTACTTCACACTCTCACAGATAATTGTTTTGTCAGTCTTCTTTGGATTTTCACCATGCTAATAGATGTGAAGTGGTATTTCATTGTGGGTTTGATTTTCATTTCCATAATGACTAATGAGCATTATTTCATATGTTTATTGACCATTTATATATGTTTTTAGGGTAATTGTTCAAATCTTTTGCCCAATTTTAAATTGGACTTTTTATTGTTGTATTGTAAGCATTCTTTACATATTCTGAAAACTAGTCCCTTATGAGATATATAATTTGTAAATACTTTCTCCCACTTTATTTCTGGTGTCTTTTGAAATTCAAATTATCTGTTTTTTTCTCTTGTTGCTGCACTTTTGGTGTCACACTGTAAATTTACTTTTAAATAAATATTCGTTGGTAGTCTAGGTCTGTGACAAGATTTTAATTATCACAGGACTATAAAGCATTGGCATTTCCCGTGTTTGACAGCCAAAGCCCAAAGGAAGCAATTATTCTTGTATTTGTGCTTCGATTCCTCAGCTAATTGTTTTAAGAAAAACATTATGTTTTGATCCCAGGTGCTACCATGAAAACGTTAGCTCTGTATGATATGTTTATTGATATTAGTCTTATGAATTATATTTAGTTTTTTTGGACTGGAGATGAATTTAATACTTTAGTTTATCGTGGTACTTGCTGTGTATTTGATTTTGTACCTTAATAAAACCATTGCTTTTTAGGCTAAGCATAGTAACAATTCTTTTAAATCTTTCCTGTGAAGAGACAATAGATTTTGAGAATCTTAGTGATTTTAATCTTGTACAGGTTATTTGTAGGTAATAATATTTCAATGTTTTGTAAACCTACTTTTGGAATATGTCTATTTTCCTCTGCCTTATTAAGTATATGCTTTTAAAATTTTATGGGACTATTTTAGCTTCTTATTTTTTATCATAATATGGCTTTCATCAATTGAAGGCATATTTCAGGATATATTGATCTATAATTTTGTTTAAGTTAGTTTTTTAAAGAAACGGCAATTAACAGTAGAATGTGGCCACTCTTAGTAGCATTGGCATTCTATGTAAGGACAAAGGTGTTGTAATATCCTATCTAATAAACGAGTAAAATGCAAATTGACCATCACTCCAACACACAAGATGGCCACCCCCATGTGGACACAAGATGGATGGCAGGGGAGGGCAGTTGCGGGGGGGACCAGGCCAGCATGGGAGGTCAGTTGGGGGTGGCCAGGCCAGCAGGGGAGGGCAGTTTGGGAGGACCAGGCCGGCAGGGGAGGACAGTTGGGGGCGACCAGGCCGGCAGGGGAGGGCAATTAGGGGCAATCAGTCCAGCAGGGGAGTGGTTAGGGGGTGATCAGGCTGGCAGGCAGAAGCAGTTAGAGGCAATCAGGCAGGCAGGCAGGTGAGTGGTTGGGAGCCAGCAGTTCTGGATTGTGAGAGGGATCACAGATTGGAGAGGGTGCAGGCTGGGCTGAGGGCCCCCCCCCCCCCCCACGCACAAATTTCGTGCACCAGGCCTCTAGTAGTGTAATAAATGTATTTTTTATTAGGGAAATTTATTTTTGTTTCTATCTTTTGTATTGTCTAACAATATTCAGTGTTAACTAGTAATAACCAAAATCTATTTTAATGAAATTTTATAGAGCTAAGATTATTGATAATCTTCTTCCTAGTTGATTTTAAATCATGGTGTCCATTGGTTAACAATCACTTAAGTGCCCATTTTATGGGTAATATTGTTCTTCACATTGATGGTTTTGTAGTTTGTACTATACTATCCATGGACATTTTACAATGGAAAAGGAAATAAAAACTGATATTATACCATTCATGATGGTGTTAAATTTTCCATTGTGATAAAAAATAAGTAAAATATTTAGTTGAGAGAGTTACGTCCTCCTATGGTATGTGCCAAATGTGGTGGTTAAGAGGATTTTGATAACCTATTTATGACTGAATTAAGGCAAAATGGTTTTTGTGCATTCTTTCCCTTTTCCCTTCTCTTGTTCTGTATGCTTATTAACATAATTATTGAGCAAATATTCTCTTTGAGTATTTATATTTGAAACTAGAGGCCCGATGCACAAAATTCATGCATGGGTAGGGTCCATAGGCCTGGCCTGCGATCAGGGCCGATGGGGGCCTTCTGGCTGCCGGCTGGGGCCTTCCTTCCAGCTGCTGGCTGGGGCCTGCCTTTGTTCTGCGCCACCGCCGGTGGTCAGTGCACGTCATAGCAAGTGATTGAACTCCTGGTCTCCGAATCTTACTCCTGAGGGGACACTTTGCATATTAGGCTTTTATATATATAGATGGGGGGTTAATATTAGCAGATACCCCCTTTTCCTTACAAAGGTAAAGTTTACTCTTTAGTTAAACTAATAATTTGTCATTAAAGTCAATAAGGGCTGCCTTATACTATTTGTAGGTAGCAGCTTCCCAGCACACATCCTAGAGTTTGCTAATCTGCTGATCAATAATACACCTTAGAGCAGTGATGGCAAACCTTTTGAGCTCGGCATGTCAGCTTTTTGAAAAACCCTAACTTAACTCTGGTGCCGTGTCACATATAGAAATTTTTTGATATTTGCAACCATAGTAAAACAAAGACTTATAATTTTGATATTTATTTTATATATTTAAATGCCATTTAACAAAGAAAAATCAACTAAAAAATGAGTTCGCGTGTCACCTCTGACACTCGTGTCATAGGTTCGCCTTCACTGCCTTAGAGCTATTGGTCCGGATTGGTGAGGCTTGTATGGATAGAACTATTCTTCCTCAAAAGGATATTTCACTATTTACTTAATATTTATTCTAAATGTCACACTGTTTTTGCACAAATGTCTGAAGACCATTGAAAAGTACTATTGACTCCCTTTTCTCCCAGTATAGTTACTGTGGCAACCACATCATGCAGTGAAGTTTTCCTAAAAGCCTTTTCTTTCAGAAATCACTTTTTAAATGAAAAAATCCAGCATGACCCACATTCAATCTAGTAGCCATCTAAATGTTATTCTTATTAATTTCCACAAAATACCACTTGTGGGCGTGCACATACAGTGCGATTGAAACTTCGTGGCCCATGCGCAGAAGTCGATATTTTGTGGAAGAGCCACACTCAAGGGGCCAAAGAGCCGCATGTGGCTCACAAGCCGCAGTTTGCCGGCCACTGTACTAGAGTTTTGTCAGCTTATGGTACTCTTCTGAGAGGTTCACATTTACCCTTATGGTTTAGCATCAGTGCTTCATGGTAAGCCTTATCTTTTTTTTTTTTTTTTTTATCTATTTCATGCTGAATATTATATGAAACCTTTCCACTGCCCTCAAGTGATCCTAGCCCTACTTTTCTTACTACTTTTTTATTTTATATGCTAGAGTTTTTCTTTCTTTAGTTTATCTTTATCCAAAGAATAAAGTATTTCTTGTAGAAAATGAACATCTGTATTCTTTTGTTTTGTTTGTTAATTCTCACTTGAGTCTATTTTCCCCCATTGATTTTTAGAGTGGAAGGGATGGGGAGAGACAGAGAGAGAGAAACATCAATGTGAGAGAGAGACATCGATTGGTTGCTTCCCGCACTCGCCCCGATTGGAAATCCAGCCTGCAATTGAGGTATATCTGTATTCTTAATCTGATCCTTCTTCCCTTCACTGGAATTTTGCTATTTCCAGTATTCCCCCTCCTTATGCTCTGTGCTGGGTTGTTTGCCTTATCACACTTAATCTTGAAAAATGCCTTACTTCTACTTGACAATCCTTCTCATTATCACCAACCTTATTTGATTTATAGTCCATGCTAAGTGTCCAATTTCTTAACTCTTATTCAACCACCTTCTGTAGTTTGCCTATTGTTTCTACTAGAGTTCTGCTTTCTCAAGTGAAAGTAAACCACTTTTCTCATAAAATAGCTAGATAGGCATTGAGTAATGCTCTATATCATTCCCAAGATAAGATTAAGTTCCAGTTACTAAACCTGTGTCTTTTCATTTCTCATCCTACCCTACCTTTTTCAGCACTTGGTATTTTTTTCTTAGCAGCCACTTCTCCCTGTCTTTTGTGATAGTTTACTTAAATGGCTTTCTGTCATCTATCTGACTACACATTGGTTTTCTTTGTTATTGCTCTTTCTTTATACACCCCTTAAGTACACACTGGGTTGAAGCTTTGCTCTTTGCTCCTCCTAATCATATCATACATTTCTAGAATATGGTCTATTTTCATTATGTGAATTAAGACAAATTTGTGATGCCTTATAAATGCCATGTTTTCCTTCATTATCTATTTTCCCTCAATTATTACATTCTCAGCACCCAAAATTATTCTTTTTCATCCTGAAAAATTTGCTTTGTACAATGCTTGATATGTTGTTGGAACTCATACATGCTTGTTGAGTCAGTGAATGAACTCATTATCTGAGTCTCCCAGTCCGTTCAGTTTGTTCTGTTTAGGTAATGATTTTAACCATTCTCCTATTCTCATGTCACAGCCCTGTAACATCTGTGGCAAACTCTTGTCTACACTTGCTAACATTACTTATCATATTTTGGTCTTAAGCTTAACTAATGAGGCAGATGATATTCTTATTTGCAGGTGGTAGAAATAAGGGTCACAGAGATTTTAATTTGCTTATGGTTTCATAGATAGTGGTGGAGTCGAAAGTTAAAATGAGGTTTCTGATTACACGTTTCCTGGTTTTCACAGAAAACACTCTTTCTAATGATAAAAGTAGTACACAGGCAAGAGAGAGTGCTCTCCAGTATTGTGTGGGTTCAGGGAGAGAAAACTGGAAGGTGGTTGTACTCTAAATTCTTGTGTGATGAGATGAAGGCCTTAATTTGGTGGGAGGAATGGAAATCAAGACTGTGAATTTTTAATCCACATTAATAGAATTTTGAGATTCTTAAATCCAACAATGATGCAATGATGCCAGTAAAGTAGTTGAATGAACCATCCTTCCGATAACAATGATAAAAATCTGGATAAAATATTGAAAGAAAAACCCCAACTATTTAGAAGCAGTGGAAAATGGTCAAAAGGAAGCAGAAGTCAGATGAGGTTATCCTTTAAAGCCTGCAACTGTAATGTGTAAGAATTGTATGTTTTTGGCTTTCTTGTCTTAGGGTGCATACTAGCCGCTTGTAGTTGCAGTGGCATAAGACAGAAGTTAGGGCTAGCCAAGCATTGGAAATTTACTGAGGGAAACTCTGGAAGCAAGAGAACCATTGAAAAGGTAAACAAAAACATGGAATTATTTGTCAGTTCACTGTTACTATAAGCAATTTTAAAAGAAGTAACATTTCATTTGGAAAGAGTTCTATTGGGGGAAAATGGTTGAATATCACTATCTTACACTATTAATAGAATAAACTAAAAATTTTCTGTTTAGTGTTGTTACTTGTCATGGATGACTGGCTACTTTTTAACTCAGTAAGTATAGTACATCTTTATTTATACAGTAACATGTATTTACACATAGTACATCTATGCTTGTACTATTCCAGACCTTGCTTTTGAGGAATTTTGACTTGTCTGGATTCATTTGTTATTAAAATTAGTAATTATAGCTCCAATATGATTAAAAGCCTTATGTTAAAATATAAACTCTATAGAATATATACTGGATAGTAAAAAAGAATTGAAAATGTTTTTTGATACAATGTTTAATGATATACATCATATACTTTGGCTTAGAGCCCAGATGTGTTGATTTCCTAATAGTGTCCCTGTGGTATGCTGTATCATGCACATCTGGATCATTCTTTTTAGTTGACTTAAGTTGTTATATATCTTTTATTTTGAGAGTTAAAAATTTCAAAAAGTTTGTGGAAAATTTATTAGAAACTCTTAAAAGTGAAAATAAATGTACTTTATCACTCGTATTGTTTATTTTTGACTACTCTGTCAATCTGCTTAGAAAATTTATCTTAAACATCAAATTACAAAGTTTCCTGAACTTTCTCTTTTTTTCGGGGGGATGATAGATGTGGTGGAGAAATCCTTTGGAAATTGAATACTACCACCCTTTACCTTCTAACCAGAAATCTTCCCTAAATTACACAGTTAATATCTATGTTCCTATATCAATTACCTGACAACTGGGTGCTTACAATTCAATTCAATTCAGTTAACACACTAACTACCCATAGTTAGTGTAATACCTTACTAGTTCAAGGGCAAGATTCCTAGCCTTTACTTTGGACACCTGCCACAGGTGGTATCTCCCAGCAACTCTACTTTCTGTCTGACCTGGCTACAAATTTAGAGATTTCTACATGTACCCTTCATGTTGGATTATTTGCTAGAGTGATTCACAGAACTCACTGATATCTCTATACTTACAATTACACTTTTATTATAAAGGATACAACTTAGGCACAGCCAAATGAAAGAGAGGACAAGGATGGGGATGGGGCCACACAGATTCCAACCCCTCTCCTCTTGGTATCCCTGCATACCACCCTGCCATCATCAGTGCAGAAGAAAGAGACAGGAGACTGAAGTAGAGTTTAGAGTAGGGGTGGGCAAACTTTTTGACTCGAGGGCCACAATGGGTTCTTAAACTGGACTCAGAAGAAGGAGCTGCGGCCGTGTTTCCCGACGTTGCCATGTTAACACTGCTGCTGGTGAAGGAGCGGAGGGGAGAGCAAGAGAACCTCCGCTCTTTCGGCTCCGTGGGCTGGATAGAACAGCCGAACGGGCCGGATCTGGCCCGCGGGCCGTAGTTTGCCCACGGCTGGAACTTTAGAGTGATGCACTTTTGAAATTGAGGAAAGGAATTCAGGCAGCTTTCTAAAAGTTGGAAAAGACAATGAAACAGATTCTCTTCTAGAGCCTCTAAAAAGAACACTGGCCTACCAACACCTTGCACCCAGTGAAACTGATTTTGAACTTTTACTTCAAGAACTATAAGATAATAAATTCATGTTGTACACCACCAAGTTTTCAGTATTATAACAGCAGCTATAGGAAGAAAATACAGATTTTGGTTCCTGCAAGTGGGGGTGCTGCTGCAACAAACACCAAAAAACATAGGGATGGCTTTGAAATTAGGTAACAGGTAGAATTTTGAGGAGCATGATAGAAAAATTCTAGGTTGCCCTGAATGTACTGTTGGTTGAAACACAGATGTTAAACACTACTGGTGAGGCCTCTAAAGGAAGTGAGGAGTGCAACAGAGTAAAGGTACCATTTTAGAGACTACTTAAATCATTATACATAGAATTGGTAGAAATGGATGTTAAAGATGCTAGAGACTCAGAAGAATGTAAGGATCATGGTGAAGAAAGCATGTAGATTCTTAGGGAAAAACCAAAATTACCATAAGCAGGATTTTGGTGAAAATAGGAAGATTAATGGTGCTACTGGTAGGAACTCCAAAGGAAATGAACATGTTATAGGAAACTGGAGTAAAGGGGATCCTTGTTAGTTAGCAACAGAAAGCTTACTTGAGTTCTGTCCTTTAGTTACCTGGTAACTGTGTTCCATCTGGCCTTGGTGTAGTAGTCATTTGTGTACTATAAATTTGCTCTTCTATTATGTTCTCGCATAAAGTACTTAGTTTTCATTAAAGTGACAGGTGTGCATTTTTATATAAATTAAATTTCTGTTTAAAAAAATCTGTATTCTCCAAACAAATATCTTAGTAGACAATGTATACTTGTCCTTGAGATGTCATTACTCAAGTCTTTTTGCAGTTTCCTTTTGAAAAAAATGTATATTTAAAGGTAATTTGCTATACATTTTCCTGACTTTTTTTAAACAAACTATTTTAAAAAACATTTTGAATAAAAATGGTTATTTAAAAAGTACATTGGTTTTATTCAGGTATCTTTATTTATTATTGAAGAAATCATTTAGAAAATGGGAGTGCATTGTTCGTTAGAATACAGTTGACCCTTGAACAACATGGGTTTGAACTGTGTGGGTCCACTAACACTGATTTTTTTTTTTTCTCTCTCAATAAATACCTGCACTGTTTTTGATTTGCGGCTGTGGATGTGGAGGGCTGACTGTGTTGATCTATGCCACTTTAGCATCCTTGGATTTCGGTATCCACTTGGGGTCCTGGACCCAATCCGTTGTGGATACTGAAGGACAACTTAAGATTTCTGGAGTCAGAAGTTATATGCAGATTTTCAGATAAACAAGGGTTGGTACCTCTAACCCCTGTGTTATTCAAGGGTCAACTGTAATTTTAAATGATAGCTTTTGTTAATGGTTATAATTTATTAGTGTGATACAATTTAGAAATGTGTGTGTATTCAGTCTTCACTTTATTCTTCCAATTCTTCTGTATTGTAGATTTTTTGTTTGTTTTTTACAAGGAAAATTATATAAAACATTACTATATTTTTAACCACTGCAAAGTTGAAAATCAGTGTTTAAATATTAAACAAAATTTTGTGCTATTTAAGTATGGAATTCTAAAATATTAGAGTTCCCTCTTCTGTCTTTTCAGAGCTATTGCACCATGTTAAATTTTTCAAATTAATTTCAACAAGTGTTCAGCAATTGCCAATAGACTTAAATTGCTATTTGATTCCCTGGAGTTAGAGGGACCTTTATGTAGGCCACCTATATCTCTAGTATTTCTTTTGAGGTTGGAATTTGTTTATAGTCATGAAAAGTAATTTGTAGGAAATATGAGAGATTGGGGTACAAAGTGAGTAGCAATAAAGAAACATGCAGTTGCAGAATATAGAACAGCTAAGGATTCTGCAAGTCAGTGGTATAAAAAAGAGGAGCATGGGGAGTTGCTCTCAAGTAAGAAAAGAAATGTAATAACCACATACAAAGAGTGTTCTTGTTTGGATTCTGTTTAGATCAAATTAACTAGAAAAGACATTTTTGACACAATTTTGGAAATTCAAATGTTGACTGGTATTAGTAAATACCAGGGAAACTGTTATTTAAATATAATAGTTTCAATTGGATAAGTTTCTATTTGATACATTTTAGTTTTGGAAACTATTGAAGTTGGCTTGTGCTTACTTATATATTGAAGCTGGCTTGGGCATTGAGGGAGGATGTCCTGACCTGCAGAGTTGTGTTTGTATATTATACATCTTTTAGACTACCATGTAATAGAATGGTTATCATATTTCTTAGAGAAGTAGACATTATCTCAATAGAAATAGATTATTAAAATATTTTAAACTTTTTGATATTTAGTGTAATGTGCAGTTAAGGAGGAAAGTATAACTTTAAAATGCAGTTTATTTAAAAATAATCATGATTCTTAATTGTCATTAATGAGCAAATATTAATGTCTCTTTTTAAACATATCTATAGGAAGATAATTAAAGATAAATATTAACTGTTTTTCCTAAACAATATTATGTGTTTTTGTTTTCTGGTTTTTAAAGCTTTATCTTTGTTGGTTTGCCTTTTGCCTCCATCTGTATGCAACCTAAGAATCAATAGTACATTAAATTAGCTGACATGGAAGGAAAAATAATAAATGAAGATAGCCCTTATTGCTTACATTCTCTTTTAGTTATAACTAATATAAGATCCGGAGGGTTTTAGTGGAGGAACGAGGGGGATGAACCATTGCATGTCAAATTACTTCACAAGTAATCTATACTTTGGATCTTTTATTTCATGGTTTTGTTTAAAAACAACATTGATTTTGAGTAGCTAGAAGAATAACTTACTTTCATTAATAGCATTTGAGGGGATTTTTATTGATGCTTGCCTATAATATTAGACACAATAATTTAGTTTCAGGCTTTTGTTAATTATAAAGCTAATAAAAATCTCAAATTATTATATTTGTTGATAATATAAATTGTATGAGGTTTTAATGCACGGTATATTGTCCTTACGTTAAAATGCTGTATTAATTTTTTCATTACCTCTTGGCTTCCCAGTCTCACACATCTGCTAGGAGCAGTGCATCAGCAGCAATAAGACCTTTTCCCCCAAAGTGTCTGGCATGCTTGTGAAAATGTGACAGAGCAGAGCCATAGCTAGATTGTATAAGTTCTTTTGTTAACTCATATAAGAAACTTAAATTGATAGTACTTCACATTTTCCACGTAATGTGCTCTTTCAATGAATAGCTGTAGCAAGCAGCACACAGGAAAAGCAGAGTTCTTAGCAATAGCAACTCAATTGCATCTGCAGATGAGGATTTAAAATTCTATGCAGCAGACAGTACCTCCAGCAGGCGAGTAAAAGGTTACTGCATTATTTTGCTTGTTTCCATAGTCTGTATCTACAAAAGGTGTTTGTCATTTTTTAATTCAATGTGAAATGCATGCCTGTTTTTAGATATTCTGGAAATTGATTTATGTATAACATGAATATCAAGAGGGCAGTGCAAGGTGAAGGAAGGGGCAATATTGGCTCATTTTAGCTTTAAACCAAGGAAGAAATTGAGCATGAGGCACACACAAATAAAGAACCTTTCAATGCCACAGGAAACAGGAAGTTTTAAAAATACATTTTAATTCAAGGTGTTTCTTATTGCATTTAGTTTTTAGACTATCTTCCTCAAAAACAGTGCTGTTAAAAAAGATTGATAATCAGTGGTTTATGAATGTTTATTAAGTTATAGTTATTTGAAATACAATTATTTGTGAAGACTGTAAAGTATTTATATCAATGTTATCTTGTCCTGGAAATAATAGTATGGATTATAACTACATGCTATACATAAATATCTTTATAGGCAAAAGAGTATGCTTACATATAAAAGATTAATTAGAGTATAGCTAACATATTTAGTAGTATTGCTTATGTTTTTAGGGTTTGAGTTTTTTGAATATTTTTAATGAGATGCAAATAACCAAGTGGGAGAAGATTTAACATGAAAACAAGGTTTTTGACAGCTTTCTACTCATTGTCAATACATGTTATAGATACATATTCTTTTCTTCTCATTAAAACTCTTCTAAAAATTATGATAACCAGGGCCTCCTTGGATTATCTTGCTTATTTAGTCCATAATTATCTACACCACTGTTTTTGCTATAGAATTTTATTGCTCCATATTCCTCAAGTTTAAGTATAATATTCAGAGGGAATATTTTACTTTGCACATCAGCCATCATCCTGCCCCCTCCCAGCAATACAGATCTTTTAAATAGCTACTGTCTAAATCTTGTTAAAAAATACTTATGCCTATGTTTCTGCATTTTAGATTGAATAGTAAGATTGAAAATGATCTTGTTAATTAATATATAATATACAAATAAAATCAGTTGATTATTCTTACTGTAAGGGTTTGGCAGGCTTCTTGAATCGGAGAGTCATAAAAGGTCAGCAGTTCTGATTGGTAAGTTAAAGAATCCGTCCAGTAATTTGCTCCCTGTTGTTTCTCAAAGCAATGCAGCAGCAGTTCTTTTCCGGATATTGAGCGGTTCTTGAACAGTGTGTATGGGGACAGGGAGGGGTGGGGCTCATTCCTGTTGGTTGTTGAAATAGTGTGCATTTACAGAGGGAACAGGTTGGATAGGCTGAGCTGAAGGAATAGGCAAACAGATCTAAACTGATGGAGGACAGAGAGAGTGGTTAGTATAATTTTGGGGTGTAATATCTTCAGTTTGCTCCTTTGTTAAGTACTGGGGTTTTTAATATAAAACAGTTGGAAATATTAAAGCACCTCTTACCTTCTTTCTAAAGAGTAGCCGGGAGACTTCTGTTCTTAATATCGAGTTTTTCTTGGCAATGAGTTTGTGGCTGGTTTCTTCTGTAGGGAAGCTGTTGTTTTATTCTTTTTTAACAGTGTTTCTTTCAGCCAGAGAGCTGCAGAATGAGGCATTTAGCCAATTTTGAGTATATATGGGACATTACCAATTCTGATTTTTTAAGTTAAATTCTCATCTAATGAGCAAGTCAATGTGTGGCTGTGGCTGCAGCATTATTTCTTCTTTAATGAAGAGGTTGAGCCGTTCGACCTGCTGCTCCGATCTGTTCTCTTGTAGCCATACATCAGACCAGTTGCAGAGATTGTCCAGCGCATGTCCCAGGCAACCAAAGGTAACTACATAGATTTATTTCAAATAAGAATATACAATTAAAATGGACGCATTATAACTAGGACCAAATGATTAAATATAAAATACCAATTAAAGATGTTCTTGGCAGTTTTCTTGACCTTGCAGTAGCTATCCAATATCATTTTGTCATCATCAGATTGTGTAGCAATGGAAATGCACTGCAGTAATTGATTTTGTAATAGGATCAGGTGATTTACTAGCTGCACTGACAACCACTTGCTTGCTTGCTCTGAGCTGTGGAGCACTCTAATGGATGTTGTGATTGCAGCCTGGAGTTGATGTGAGACTGCTGGCCATTTAAAGCAGCAGCACTTATTTTTAAAATTAGAATACTAAGTTTCTCTTTTTTGTCTTTGCTTTAAGTTTTGGGTAGCCTCAGTAATTTCAGTTAATTTGAGTGAGCTCCCCCCACCCCAACCCACCCCCACCCCGCCATGAACTTTTAGAGACTATGTATTATTTCATTCATCAATTCATAAAAAGTCCATTGGTACTACTACTAGCCTTGAATATAATGAAATATAATCTCTCTGCTCCCTACTCTCAGTTTAGCATCAACATATAGTATCAGCATACTCTGGTATTGATCACAGACATATCTTGAAAATATAAGAATTTATTTAACTATTCTTTGTTATCCAAATGAAACAGAATATTCTTAACATTTGCAAATTACCTAAGTTTAAAACTCCAGCTGTAATTATAATAATGGAATTATGGTAAGTTCTTGTACTACGGAGTTGTACAAGAGTTGTTTTGTATCCTTTTTTGGTCTTTTGCTCTCATTGGTTTAATAGATGCAAAGATTTAGGAAATCTGAGTTGGACCAATTTTAAGGATTATTGATGAAAACATAGTAGCTATTTTAAAGTGATATTTAAGGATATAGCAAATCAAAACCTTATTATCCAAGATTATGAATTTCCAGTGATTATATTTTAATAACCTTTGTTTTCATTTTTATTCTATGCCTTTTTAAAAATAATTGATTACAAAGGAAGTATAGGTCTAATGCTTAAAGTAGAAGAGAACTAGTGTTGCAGAAACAAAAGTGAGACTCAGATGCTAAAGACTTTGTCTATATTCAAATTTTGCTGAGTGCTAGACTTTGTTTATATTCAAATTTCACCAGCTCCTTTACCTCTTTAACTATTCAGTATGTAGAGTGTTTTGTACAGAATCTGACACAGAAAAATACTGTCCTTCTCTAATATATGTTCTTTAACAAGTTTATGTTCTTGCCATGATACAAACACTGTTTCTTCCAATGACATTTAAAAACATTTATATTAATAAATATGTTAATAATTTGCTGTAGAAGAAATTTAGCATAAAATTACCATTATATATACTATTTAAAGCACTGTGTGAAGAAAGCTTTTCTTTTTTATTATTTAAATACTTGCCCTTAATGTTTGCAGCCTTAGTGTTTCTTGAAAGATATACTACCAATATCATTTTGTACTTTACCCTGAATTCAGATACTTAAAACATTAATTATAGAATGCTGTAATATAATTTACAAAGTAGTGTTTGCAATATTTTATTATTCATTAGGTAACAAGTTTATCCACCCCTCCCCCTCAAATCCCTTTATGAACACTGCTTAACATAAGTATGTTAGTATCATTTGAGATTTGGTCAAGGATGTGTCTAAATTTCATATGTATTGAAATGTTAAATAGTAGATAACCAACACATTAATCATTAATATAAGTTTCAGCAGAGTGGTGTACATTAAAGCTTTTGTGCAAAGGGCTGAGCAAATAGGAGGAAAAAAAGGGCATACCAGAAGTGTTGACTACTTTAAAAAAAGATTGATTATAAGAGATAGAAGGTACTATGATTATTCTGTATTTAAACATGTAAAATAAATAGGCAGTATACATTGTGACATTTTAGCCCCAGTGGAACTGCCTGTTCTTTTTTTAAAAGCCTACTTGTACTTGATTGAATCAGGCTTTGCTACTAATCTGTTTGATGACCTTGATCAAATTTATATATGAACATTTTTAAGGTTCCTTAAACACAGTCTTAAAATTTCCTTTAAAAAGAAATCAATTTGTTCATACTGGTGTGAGGTGTTATAATATTTGACATGGAAGGTATAGAAGTTGGAGTTAGGAGGAAAGATAAAATTTCTTAAAGAATCGGTTTCTAGGAGGTAATGAAATGTCTTCTTTAACTTTTCATCTCTCTTTTTTTGTGTGTGTGTGGAGGAGGGGTGGAGAAGGGGATGCATGTTTTTTTGCTAAGAGCACTGTTTTATCTTTTTGATATCCAATATTCTCTATATAGCATAATTATTTTGAATAATTATTCTAGTTTTTAAAAGAACAAATTTGGGATTATTTTCTGGCACTGACATTTTCCCCTGTGCTCTGTAACAAAGGTAATTTTGTTAAATAATTCATTTCAGTACCTAGCATATTTTTCAGTAATCTTTTTTTTTTGAAAGGCAGCCTGTATGCTAGTAGTGCTTGCTCCATACATGGTCCATCAGAAGCTGTTGGCTAGGCAAAGTGGTCTGTGGTTTGATTGAATTTGGCACTTTCGAAGTGATGATTATATCAGAATTATTATAACAAACACTATGGAACCCTTAATTGGACCAGATGCTAAACTAAGTACTTCTATATTATGTCATTTATGAGATAGTTATTCTTGTTGTCATTTTTTAAGATAAGGGAACTGAGGCTCAAGAGAGGTTATATAACTTACCGTAAATCACACAGCTAGGAAATAGAACCAGTTTTCAAAATTTTACTTAAAAAATGTGTGTATATGTGTGTGTGTGTGTGTGTGTGTGTGTGTATACATATATATGTATATATTATCCCCCAAAAATGTATACATACTCTTTGCATAATTATAAAGGCAGTTTTTATTAAAATACCTTTCATTTTCAAAATGAAGCTATCAGTTGTTAAAGTGTGTATACATTTTTTTGGAACACCCTGTATATTTTAAAAACTTTGGTATAATACTGTACCTTAATATTCTTTTAAAGTATTTACACTTTTAATTAAGCAGTGACTATAGAGATGAAGCCAAGTTTTGGTCTGAAGACCTTATATGGTTACCTAATTTTTGTGTCTTGAGTAGGAAGTAACTGATGGCATTCACCTCTTACTCAGCTATTTGGAATATGCTTTTTATTGTTGCTGTAATTATTCATATAAAGCACTTTTTCTCTGCAGTAATGTTTCTCAAAGTGTGGTTCAGAGATTACTTGTATCTGTGTCATTCAGGGTGGTAGTAAATATAAATCTATATCAGAACACATTGACAAAGTCACTGGAATGGGAGCCAAGAACTTTCATGCTCAAACAAGCTATATGATTCTTATGTGTACCAAATTTTGAGAACAATTGATGTTGATAATGTGCTTCTCTTTTAACTTTATGTATATGTTGTCTGTCAGCTTCCTTTTCTCTAAGAATTGGTTTACAAACCATAGATGATTTATAAAGTCATCTCTCAGACTGTTAAAAACAGGTTTGAGATGGAATGAGCAATCTCATACACTAATGGTGAAAATTAGATTGATAATGTAAATTCTCTTATGGCAGGTATTTTAAGAACTTGCTTAGGTAGTATTTAAAATGCTCATAAACTTCAATCTAGTAAGCCTGCTTCTAAGAAGTTATTCTAAGGAAGTAACTCAGAGATTTACAGAAAGATTTAGGTATAATGATTATTCCCACCAGAATAATTTGTAATGGTGAAAAACTAGAAATAATTCAGTTTCAAACATCAGGGAAATGGTTAAATTAGTTTATTATAGCCATATGTTTGAGCCACCATCTAGCCTTAAAACATTATATTGGGAAGAATATTGAAAACTAGGAAAATGCTCATGACCCTATATAATAAAAGCATGATATGCTAAGTGTCCAACCGATAGATCGACTGGTTGACCACTAGACTAGTTGCTATGACACGCACTGACCACCAGGGGGCAGATGCTCTGACTGGTAGATTAGCTTGCTGCTGGGATCCAGCTGATGGGGACTGGGTGAGAGGGCCGGACACACCCTGGAGCTCTCCCAAGGTTCCTCCCCACTGGCCTGCCAACCTCCTTTGGTCCCTCCCAGCCAGCCCACCACCATCGGCCCTACAGGGACTGGGCAAGACAGCCCCGATCACCAGCATGGCCGAGGGACCCCACCCGTGCACAAATTTGTGCACTGGGCCTCTAGTATAATATAAAGTCTCAGAAGAAGAATGTAAAATTGTACTTATATGTACATACACATATAGTCCATCTGGTATTAGGTTGAAGCATCTGAAATTATCATTTTTGTAGATCAGGGAGTATCAGAATTTTTATGGAGTTTAACCTAAAGTGATATTGGTTTTGAAAATATGTATTTGTTGTACATAGTAGAGAGGGAGACTAAAAGGAGATACAGCAAATTTATTAAGTGATTATCTATGGATGATGAGATTTTAGGTAATTTAAAATATTTCTTCTTTACATGTCTATATTCTTCAGAATTTCTAAGTCTACTATAATTGCAGCTTTGTCATTGGATCAAGATACTGTGAGAGTAGATTAATGTGACAGTTAAAATGAACATATAATAAGTGAGATCTTTTAGTGCCTAGAGATGAGATTGGACATGACTTAGAGTTTATGTAAGTTGAAAATAATGAAGAAAGTAATTGAGGAAGAAGTTACATGAAGCTGGAATAAGAAGAGAGTGACAGTGATGGAAAGTTATGAGTTACAGATGTATCCTTTTCGTTTTTCTCATGCTTAAACATTTATAAATTTCTTAACTTTTTAAATTTTTTCATCAATACATATAAGTTGTAAGCCTATAAAATCACAATTTTTGTTGTAAAAACCTCAGAATTCTGATACTACGATATTCTGGCAAAAAAAAAAAGAAAAAAAAAAGAATGTTACTCTTTACCCCCAACCCTGTGATTAAAAGTAAGTAAAAATCACAATGTTAACTTTGCAAAAATAAGGTCTAAGAATCCAATTGGTTTAATGTTGTGTGTTGTATTTTGCATAAGAGCAAGAGCAAAGTTTTGTAACATATTTTGTTTTTATATAGGAAATTATTTCCTCAATTTTGGAGTTGACTTGTTGAAGGTCATAGCAGTTCATCCTCTTGAGTACCTTTTAAAATTCATACCTTAGAATTGTATCTGTGATAAGTTTTAGATACATTTTCTGGTAACAAATAAGTCCTGGGTGCTGAAAATAAAGATTAGAAGTCATTGCCATACAGCTTTGCTCGGGACATATTTTATAATGTTTACTTTTGCTTTCTCTTTTATTTTCATTCTATGACCAGAGCTTTATTAAATAGTGAATGAAAAAAATATTGAATTTTATTATTTTAATAATTTGTCTAGTTAGATTGGGATGACTCCCTTTCTACTTTAAGGCTTCACCTCATTTACATTGTTTTGCATCCAAGAATGAATGTTATACACTTGTGAATGTTCACAGAAAGAGAGACAAGAATGAGATTGAAGAAATCGAATCTTTAAGCAGAAGGGGAATGATTAATGGAGCAAGTTTCTGGAGAAGGTGTAGTGATAAAGTTTTGGAAATGATAGGGATCACTTTTTTTGTTTTTATCCTCACCTGAGTATATGTTAATTGACATCCCTTCCCCCCCCCCCCCCCTCCTGCTCCCCATGGGCCCTGAATGGGAATCCAATTCGGGACCTTTAGGTGTTCTAGATGATGCTCCTACCAAATGAGCTACACCTGCCAGGGCAGGATCACGTTTTTCTTAAGAGACAAGTGAGAAGGAAGAAGGAGTAAAGGAACAGCACCTTTGAGACTGAGATATCGAAAACTGACAACAGCAAAGTTTTGAAAGCTTCACTCCTCTCAATAAGTGTAAACTCTAGTGTTTATAAACATTTTATGTGGGACTGTGTAGTTTTAATACATGTTTTCTGTCTTATAGTTAGAAAATGTTCTTGACCAGTATTTTTATTTTAATAAGATAAATTTGCCATTTCCATCTTGAAAATTTTGCGCAGAGGAGACATGTACCCAAGTGAAAGTTTTGGAAAACAAATCATCTAACTTTAGGCAATGAAGAAAGAAAAACAGACTTTCAGAGCTATTATTGAACTTTTGATAATCCCTGAGCCAGAATTTGATTCAGAATGTTATAGTAAGAATCACTAATTGGCAAAAAGAATAGAAGGTGGTATGAACCATCAAGATCCAAATGACTTTTGATACAAAAGCAGATCGGATGTGATTTGGCACTGTGGAGATGGATTACATTTATTTACCAGGTTGGTATCCTTGTTCTGTTCAAGATACCATTTTCTCCTTTTTTTTCCTGCCAGCTCCTGTATGCATTCCTCCCATTTTTAAAGTGGTAGGCATACTGTACTGGCATTCCTAACTTTAGTGAGTTGATACTTCCAGATGCATGTTTCAGAACATCATACAAAGTGCTTTAAAAATTCCTTAATGTAGCACAACATTTCAGGGAAAATTTAATAACTTTCACTTTTTCATAAATGTATTACTAAAATTAAATTTTCATTAGTACTTCACATTCTTAAAATGTTAGGAATGTCTTAGGCACATGTTGCAGGCTGATTTAAATGTTGAAGTGATTTTTTGTAATTTTTCATATTAGGAGAAAGAAATGTATTCTCTTTATGATCAAGGTAGGTAGAGATTGCTTTCTCCTTAATTTGACATTTTCCTAAGGTAATTTCAAGTGCGCTATGCTATAAACCACAACAGTCTGTCATAAGGGAAAAGCCTGTATCACTCTAATGAATGTCATCCTCCTTGTGGCATTAGTATAAAATTAAAAAACGACTCAAAATACTGGTTTTTAAAAACACACAGTGTATGCTATAATTTAAATTTAATTTAGCAGAATTTTGAGGTGATATGTTTTACCTCTATTACTACAGTTTGTATTTTTAAATGTTATCTAATTTTTTATTCATTTCTGATATTCCACTTCAACTTTTAAAATTAATATTTCTTAAAACAAAAACAAAAATGGGCAATATTTTGGTTTGACAAAGTAGTTAAGTGTTTAGCAGCAATAAAGTTTCATAGTGCAGCTTGGTTTTACCCCATAATAGCAAATACTGAAGAAATTAGGCTGGGTTTAAATAAAGCAGGTGGTGACGCTGGGTTTCCTTCACTACCACAACACAGGTGGTCCTGTAAAGCAATATATGTATCTCTGGGAAAAACATAAAGTTCTGCAAAATCACTCTAAAAATAGGAACAAGCCATTTATAACATATGCAGCTTTGTAATCTATGTACTAAAAAAACCAGTAACAATTCTAATAAAAATATTAATAAAGCTAAGCATTTGTATCAAACATCAGTCATCCAGTTCTAGGATTTATGCCTTCTTTGATATGTAGGTCCATGAGGGCATTCAATTCCACTTAAGATAAATTGTCAAAATTAAAAATTTTGATTCTTTATTAGTCATTCCTACCTCTAACCCCCTTTAAAAAAAGTAAACATGGAGCCCTAGCTGGTTTGGCTCAGTGGATAGAGCGCCAGTCTGCAGACTGAAGGGTCCCAAGTTCGATTCCAGTCAAGGGCACATGCCCGGGTTGCAGGCTCCATCCCCAATAGTGGGTGTGCAGGAGGCAGTAGATCAATGATTCTCTCTCATCATTGATGTTTCTATCTCTCTCCCTCTCCTTTCCTTTCTGAAATAAATAATAAAAAATATATACGGAGAAAATATTTCCACGGCTTTATCTGTACTCACAGCTTGACCAGATAGTTTAACAATGTGGAAAGCCATTAACCAGACTGTGCTTGCCCTCTTCTACAGGATTTTCAGGGTTTTGTTTAGTTTTTTCCCCTTATGGTCATCATGTATTAATGAGGCATTCTCTGTGAGAAATCTTGTCCCTGATGGCTTTAAAGCATTACTGGGATGGAGAAAATTCTTTGTGGACCAATGTGACTTTCACATTATACTGACCTCATCCCTTAATGATGAATAAATGAACTAAGCCCCATTACAGAAAGGTGTGTTGTAGAAAAATAGACTGTTGTCTCATTAATGCTTCATGCATTGAGCTGTATTTGTGTACATTTATGTTGATTTTTTCCCCCTGTGCTATTAGTGTCAAGCATCTCTTCCTTGTAGGGAGGAGAGCAGTGTGACAGAATAGTGTACCAGTAGAGTACTGTTTGTTTCTTACCCTTGTATAGCTTTATGTTTTAAAACAGGCCATGTTGATTATGATAGCTTTTATTAGAATTATTCTGTACTTCAAATTGTTTAGGTATTAATTTAGGCATTATCTTTACCATGTAGTTAAGAAAAGGGGTTTTGGAGTTAGGCAAACTTTGATCGAATCAGATTTAGGTGACTGAGTTTTGGTTATGTGAGGATAATACTATTTTGAAGATTAAGAGATAATTTATATAAAAGTAGCACAGTGATTTTGTATGTACAAAAGTCAGATTCTCTAACTACCATATTCCTATCTTTAGTTTTATACGGAGAATGCAAAAGCACAGTTTGAACCTAACTATAGGTTCAGAAATGAAGTTGTAAAGATATATGCACATACATGTGGATTTTCTTACTGATTTAGGTAAGGTGTATTCTTCCTTTGATGGATTAATATGTTTTACTTATTCATATTTTTTAATTCAGTTATTGATGATAAAATATTGTTAGGGAAGCTCTTTATGAAAGTTTTTATTCTAATTAGACCAGTGCTGCTTTTGAGAGAAAGGTGCTGTACTTAAGTTTGTGTCAGCAGTTTAATTCATGCCTGCTCGTACTTTTTCAACAGACTATATTTTCCTAGCTAAACGATAATATTCAAGCATTGGTAAATTCATTGTTTACTTTTACAAAAACACATGGCATCTCTCCAGGTCAAAAATATACCAGGTTCCTTGTTTTATATTACTGTGTTATACTGATCATGTTTATTTTTCTTTAGGATTAATTTATAAATGAAATTTGTTTGGTTAATATATGTGTGTTTTAGTAAAATTTCTACTTTTTAAGATGGTCATTATTTTATCCTTGTAATTATAGGTAAAAATACAGCAACAACTAGCACATAGTTGGTAATTCATTGTGATTTCCTGATTAATGAACTTTTGTTAAAAGTGGTAGGAAAAAGTAGAGCATATGCCTCAAAAGAAACTCTATATAAGTATGCTATAATGTACCAGGAGTTTTGAATTTCAGAAAAATACAATTGAATTTGTAATTCTAAAATGAGACACCAAAGAATTCTTCAGATTGCTGATTGAAATTAGGTTATTTTGCAAATACGGCCTAGTATTTATGTACACACACATACTTACCTTAGTTTTTAAAGAGATATAAAAGTCGTGTATTTATATAGTAAAAGTGACATCCTGACACCTTATAGTTTGAATTCTAATGGCTTCTTTGACCTTAGAAGAAATCCAGAGAAGCTTGTTCTGCAGCTGCACAAGTGAATTACTCTTTTGGACACTAGTTGTGTAATAAATAGTGGAATGAAGAGGTGTCTAAAAATCAATTCACCAGCTTCAAGCTATATGTTGTATTTCTAAATTTGTTGAATTTGTCAGACTTGGTGGGAGCAATGAGTCTGAATATTGTACTGAATAGTTTTCTTAGAACCATTAAAAATGCATCAGATACTTTAAAATACCTTCTGAAATTGTGTATTTCTGCTTTTTTAAGATGAACTGTGATTGGAATGAAAATGATTATTGAAAATAATCCAGATGACAATAACCCATTGCTGAGGAATCTTTCGGGGAGTTATTCTCACAGGTGTGCAGTGATCTCTCATTGTGGTTTTAATTTGTATTTTCCTAACGATTAGTGATGTTGTGTACCTTTTCATGTACCTGTTTGCCATTTGTATGTCGCCTTTGGAAAAATGTCTATTCAGTTCTCTTTCCACTTTCTAGTTGGATTGTTTTTCTGCTTTTGAATTATGTGAGTTCTTTATATATTTTGGATATTATTAACTCAACAGATATGATTTGTAAATATATTCTCCCATTCTGTAGGTAACCTTTTCATTTTGTTGGTTTTCTTTGCTGAGTAGAAGCTTTTTAGTTTGATGCTGTCTCACTTGTTTATTTTTTTCTTTTGTTGCCTTTACTTTTGGTGTCAAATCCAAAAAAAGTCATTGCCAAAACTGATGCCAAAGAGCTTACCCACCTTCCCCCCCACCCCCCCTCCGTGGGCGTGGCTCAGTGTTTGAGCATTGACCTATGAACCAGGAAGTCAGGGTTCGATTTCGATCAGGGCACATGCCCAGGCTGCAAGCTTGATCCCCCAGTGTGGGGTGTGCAGGAGGCAGCCAATTGATGATTCTCTCTCATCGTTGATGTTACTATCTCTCTCTCCCTCTCCCTTTCTCTCTGAAATCAATAAAAAAATGTATGTATTAAAAAAAAAAAGCTTACCCCCTAAGTTTTCTTCTAGGAGTTTTATGGTTCAGGACTTATGTTCAAGTTTTTAATTCATTTTGAGTTGATTTTTGTATGTGGTATAAAGTAGGAATCCAGTTTCATTTTTTGGCATGTGGCTTTCCGGTTTTAGTGAAGAGACTGACCTCTTCCCACTGTATATTCTAACTGCTGGAATAGAGGGCTAGTCTCTAGGAGGCATTAGAGGGGGTTTTAGAGTGTCAGAATGTTCTATTTTTGATCTAGGTGCTGGCACTTTTCTGGGTGTGCTTATTATATTCAAATAAAAAGGTAAGAAAATGAACAATAACGTTTCTCGGATTTGGTAAGAATAACTTGCATGTGCACAGAATTACAGTGGGGCCTTGACTTACGAGTTTAATTCATTCCGAGACCGAGCTCGTTAACTCAAATTACTCTGTCAACTCAATGCAAAAAATCAGCGGAGAGACAGCTGGTATCTCAAAAAACTTGTTAGGCGGGACACTCTTAAGTCAAGGCCCCACTGTACTTGAAAGCAGCTTATTTAAAAAAATGCAGCTTGGGATTCAATTGATCTAGGATAGCTACACCTGGTTTCTGCATTTAACACCTCTTACTCACCCCAGCCCCTGCAATACTTTGATGCAACATTCTTTGAGAAAACACTTTTTTTAAAAAAGCATTCTTGCACTGACCAGTTTGGCTCAGTGGATAGAGCGTCGGCCTGCGGACTGAAGGTTCCCAGGTTCAATTCCAGTCAAGGGCATGTACCTTGATTGCGGGCACATATCCAGTGGGGCGTGTGCAGGAGGCAGCTGATTGATGTTTCTCTCTCATCAATGTTTCTGGCTCTCTGTCCCTCTCCCTTCCTCTCTGTAAAAAGTCAATAAAATATTTTAAAAAAAAAGCATTCTCCTTTGACCACATATTCTATACTTTGTTAGAGCTATGTGTTGTAGGGTTTTGTTTTGTTTTTGTATTTTTGTGTATGAATTATTTTTTAATGTGACGATTAAACACATCTTTAAAGGCATAGTAATAGATAAAAGAAAAATTCAGTATAATGATTTCCTTGAAAACTTCTACAATGTTAAATTTATAGGCAGCTTCAGACTGTCTTAATGGTGGTAACTAATCGCTCCGCTCTTTTAAAAGGTAGTAACTCCCGAGAAGCAGCCTGTATATTATATTCCTAATACTTTGTTCACTTTCATTTATTAGAGTAAGTCCCAAGTAAAACAATGGAAATGTATATAGAACTATTAGTTCTTACTTACTTGATTTAATGATATCAAGATACATGAATTTAACCTGCTTTAATGCAGGCAAACTTTTCATTTTTGTCTATTTTACTGTTAAAATAAAATCCCTCTCCTGCATATTCTTTCCTTGACTCAAACGAAATATTAGCCTATGGTCAAGATGGGAGAGAGAAACAACTGAGGTGAATGTCTTTACTAAAATACCAATAAATTTGTTAAACTCAAAAATAAAAATAAAAAAAAAGCATTCTCTGAAGCTTGGACTATGATGATGATCTATATTTATTAAATTTAATAAATAAAATGATTCAAATATATTATGCACTTGACATTAAATAGGGAACATAGCTAGGACATTAAATGAAGCATCCAAAATACAGAATAGCTCTATAGCTAAGAACTGTCTCCATCTTTTATTATGTTTTTTTATTTAAAAGCATCAGGTTCTTTGACCTTTTCACTTCTATTACAAAATAGGAAGGTCTTTCCTACCCCACTTTTTTAACCTAGAGAGTTACCACATATGCAACAATGAGTGAAGAACAAATTCTGATTCTGAGTATTAGTCTCCTGGGCTTACTAAATGGTCTGCTCTTAGACAGCAGTATGTTAATGGACTCAAACTTATGTCACAACTAAATAACAAATCATTTCGTCTCATAGGCTTGTAGTGCCCAAACCTCAAATATTAATTCTAACAGTGTTAACAGTCAGCGTGTTATTAGGTGAACAAAGCTACTTGAACACGAAATGAATGTCATGTATTCTAGAATAATTGATTTTTTTTCTTAAAATTTAAAATAAAGCTAATGTTCATTGACTTTGCAGATCTTTGTTTTACACCAGTTGACTGTGTAGATGATTCACCTAGGATTCTTGTTAAAAATGCAGATTATGATTAGGTAGATGTGGAGTGGGATTTTGTATTTCTAACAAGTTCCCAGGTGATGCCAGAATTGCTGGTGGAAGCCCTAATTTTGAAAAGCAAGGCTGTACTTTCTTGTCTCTTCTATTTGCTTGTTTTCATTTCTGCCAGAATATTCTTTTTAATGCATTGATGTAACAGTGGCAGTTCTCTGCTTATAGCTCTGTAGTGACTCCCAGTCTCAGATTCAGATTCCTTATCATGACCCACCAAGATTTTCAAAAGTTGGACCCTATCTGTCTTTAGCCTGATCTAGTCCATCATCAGTCTCATTTCCAGCAATTCTATATCCTAAAATTAATTTTAAACCCAGCAAAACCAATCATCTCAATCTTAACTCTGTTTCTTTAATTTGCTGCTTTTGTAATGTGTTTTTCCTACTCTACCTCAATTTGCCACCTAACAGTACTTTAATACTCATTTAAACTATTACATTCTTTGTAAAATCATCCAAGGCTTCCCTGTAAAGAGTTAACTATGACTTTGGTTCTTAGCATTATGGTGGAATACCAAATAGGTACTCTGAAAAACCCTCTTAAATGAAACAACTGAAATGTCAGATAAAAATCCTCCTAAATAATAAAATGCTAAGTGTCCTACCATTCGTTTGACTGTTTGACCAGTTGCTGTAGCACACACTGACCACCAGGGGGCAGACTCTCTGACCAGTAACTTAGCTTGCTGCTGGGGTCCAGCCAATCTGGACTGGGCAAGTCGGGGCTAGACACACCCTGGAGCCCTCCCATGGTTCCTCATTGGCCCCGATCTATCAGGATTGGGCGAGATGGGCTGGACATGACCTGGAGCCATCCTGTGGTCCCTCCCTGGCCCTGGAGCCAACTTCCCTTGGTCCCGTTGTACTGTTGTTATTTGGCTCTGTTGACTAATTCCTATTACCTTGAATATAAAACCCCGGCCAGCCAATCTCCCAAGGTCCTTCCCTGGCCTCTAAAATGTTTCTTCTAATTAATTTCCTTTCAATGTGCATGAATCCATGCACTGGGACTCTAGTAAATATATAAATAGCTTGCTACCTTGCTGGATAGATTTATTTAAGCATTGTTGAAATGAGAAGAAAAAATTCATAGTGACTAAGAACAAGAGACTGTGGGAGCTAACTTTTGTGTGATATGGGAGTGTGGGGACAAAATCTAGAGACCTTAGTTTTCTAATTTAAGGGCTGCTTCAAGTGCTAGAGACAGAGGTAAATTAGAAGGCCATGCACCAAAAGGTAACTAAAATGAGAGCCCCTACATCAGTGGTTCTCAACCTTCCTAATGACGCGACCCTTTACTACAGTTCCTCATGTTGTGGTGACCCCCAATTTCATTGTTACAAATTGAACATAATTAAAGCATAGTGATTAATCACAAAAACAATATGTAATTATATATGTGTTTTCCTATGGTCTTAGGCGACCCCTGTGAAAGGGCCATTGGACCCCCAGAGGGGTCTCGAACCACAGATTGAGATCCGCTGCCCTACATGAAGGCTGGAGCCTAAAGATTATCTCTCTAATCCTCACAATAATCCTGTGAGGTAGATACAGGTAGCATTTTAAATCCCCTTTTGCAGATGAAGTAACATTTAAAGACATTGAATAATTTGCCCCAGGGTACATAACTAGGTAGTGGTAGAATTAGAATTTGTGCTGTTGTCTAACTACTGAACCTGGGCTCTTAACCATTGTTTTTATTGTTGTTTGTTTTTTAAAATAATATTTTTATTGATTTTTAGAGAGGGAGAGGGAGGGTGAGGGAGAGGGAAAGGGAGAGAAAGAGAGGAGAGAGAGAGAGAGAGAGAGAGAGAGAGAGAGAGAGAGAGAGAGAGAGAGAACATTGATGTGAGAGTGCAACATCGATCAGCTGCCTCCTGCACACCCCCAATGGGATCCCCTGGGGATTGAGCCCAAGACCCTGGCATGTGCCCTGACTGGGAAGGGAAGGGAATTGAACCAGCAACCTTTTGGTGAATGGGATGACCCTCAACCAGCTAAGTCACACTGGCCAGTGCAACCACTGGGTTTTATGATCTTAATTTTTTTCAGCTGTTTGACTTTCAGTTTGACTTTGATATTGTATTGAAATGATCTATTTATTAATGTTCTTTAGTGATAGTATTCCTATTACCTTGGATATAAAACCATTAGCTCTGCTGGAGCCAGGAATGGTTTGTCTTAGACCATAATACTATGGGATTTCTGCTGCCCTGGAAGTACGATACAGGAAGATAGAGGTTCAGAGCGAGAGGTTCGGAGGGACAATTGCTATGTAAAGATGGGTAGTGCTTGAGAGGCAATATAGCACAGTTTCTGAACCTCATTTCCTCATCTATAAAATGGAATCTACATCATCAGTTTGCTTTGATAGTGAAATCAAGTTTCATATGTAAAGCAGCAAGGCCTGGTATAAAGTAAGATTCAATAAATAGGTAATAATATTTTGCAGCTGGATTGAGAAGCAAGACGATAAAGTTGGATAGCTTCTTTGGGTTAGAGCAGGGGTGGGTGCTGGGGTCCAACCCCAGCGGGTCCAGGGGTCCCCAAAGGTGTGGACGGAGTCGGCGAAGAAGGAAGGACACGGAGACAGTGTTCAGTTGATCAGCAGCCTAGGCAGGATCTCCAGCCAAGTTCTGGTCTCGATCTCCAGAGAGGTTCTGCTTAGGATCTCCAGCCAGGTTCTGTGTCCATGTTGTCTTGCTAGGTTCTCCAGCCAGGTTCTGTCCAGGTTCTCCAGCCAGGCTCAGTCACCAGATTCCAGTCAGGCTCTCCTGCCAATTCCTGTAGTCAGGTTCAGTCCAGGATCCTTTGCCATGCTCTCTCCAGCGAAGTTCCTCTGTCTCCAGGTTCCGTGTAGGTTCTGTCTTCCTGGATCTGTCCTCCAAGTTCTGTGTTCTAAGTTCTGTCTCTATCTGTCTTGTTACATCTGTATTTATACCAGTTGATTCAATCTTATCAATCTCTATTCCAAAGGTTAGGGCGTTTCTTATCTCCATTCCAGGGAGTAAAGATTATGTAGCTCAAGCATGATTGTTCGCAGTTAAAGCTATTAATTACCCGCCTGGCTCCTAGTTAAGAGGTTTTATTCCCTCCCTAACTTCAGGGGAAAATCCCCACCTGGGGAAACAACCTTTCTCAGAGACCTTGGTTAAAACATAGTGCCAAGAAGGTGAGCAAACATATTAAGAACAGTATGCCATATATGCCAGGTCCCTTGAAACAGCAAGCATGGACCGGCTCCCGGCAGGTGGGCAAACTTTTTGACTCGAGGGCCACAATGGGTTCTTAAACTGGACCGGAGGGCTGGAACAAAAGCATGGATGGAGTGTTTGTGTGAACTAATATAAATTCAAAGTAAACATCATTACATAAAAGGGTACGGTCTTTTATTTCAATAGTTTTATTCATTTCAAACATCCGGCCCGCGGGCAGTAGTTTGCCCACGGCTGGGTTAGAGTCTATAGAATTCCATTTCATTGTTTTGCTTAAAATCAATTATCAATTGAAACTATCAAAATACTTGTAATCATAGGTAAGTGTAGAGCTACATTTACAGATTCAGGTACAGCTTTAAGAGCACTTTGTAACTAGTAAGCAAAAGCAGTTTTAGAGTATGTGCATGAGTTTTTGGATGTATGGTGTTGGTACAATTTACTGATGCCCTTTGGTCCTGAAGGGGACCTAGGACAAATCTTATATATTCTACTTGGCTAGCGGGAGCCTGAAAGCTCCCTCCCCAGACCTAGAGCTCCCTCCAAGGGCCTAGACCCATTGTCTGTGGTGGCCCTTACTGGAAGAAAGGCAAGGTTTAGGTATCTGAGAAAGGAAAGAGGTCTCTTAAGAAGGGCCTTTTGTTTGTTTATATGAAAAAGATAGTTGCAGTGGTGTCATGTTACTGTCACTTGTGTCTTTTGTCTTGCTGCTGTAAGATCCTTATTGTGCCATATTGGAAGTTAGGTTGGCCTAGTGCAGTGGTCGGCAAACCGTGGCTCGAAAGCCACATGCGGCTCTTTGGCCCCTTAAGTGTGGCTCCTCCACAAAATACCATGTGCGGGCGCGCACGTACAGTGCTATTGAAACTTACTGGCCCATGCGCAGAAGTTGGTTTTCGGCCTGGGTGAGTCTGTTTTGAAGAAGTGGAGGATGTCGGTTGGTCGGTCGGTTGATCGGTCGGGTGATGGGAGATGCTGGGAGATGCGGCACAGTCAGGATATGCAGCGTGGGGGAAGTACATTGTTTTGTTCGCTGAGGTCCACCCCTTCCAACTCTCCCATCCACACTCGTCTATCTGAAACAAGTATATAAGACCAGTGTGGATGGGAGAGTTGGAAGGGGTCGAACTCAGTGAACGTACCTCAATCAGATTGAGGACGTTTTTAGCAAAAGCCAGCTTAGGAGTACCCTAATTAAGTTAATAACAATGTACCTACCTATATAGTTTAAGTTTAAAAAATGTGGCTCTCAAAAGAAATTTCAATCGTTGTTCTGTTGTTATTTGGCTCTGTTGACTAATGAGTTTGCCGACCACTTGGATCAGGCATATCTGTATTTCAAACATGTCTTGCTAACTATAAATCTTGGGCAAGTAACCTTAATCCAAGCACAGTTCTTGTTTTGTAAAACGGGAATAAGATCTCAGGGTTCTTGATTAAATGAATATGCTGTAACTGACATCGTGTTGGTCTCTAGTGGGCACTCTGTAAATGTTTGCTATTATATGAATGCAGGGGAAGCATTTTTACTCGTCTGAATGTGAAACAGACTTCTTAACCTATAAGATTCCGCTAACATTTTGGTTTCTGTATCTCAAATCTGGTTTCTGAATTCCTGTAGTAGAAGGCA